>NW_027361844.1:4097500-5297500 GCF_039654945.1 Dendrobates tinctorius | reverse complement strand
AGGTGTCACTGATAACACAGCTGACAAGCTCACCTGCTGCAGACTGTGGCTCAGGATTTGTAAGTAATGAGAGCTCTTGCGTTCTGATGACTTATTATGTCACCGCTCTTACCTGCAATGAACAAGCAGGGAGAGTGGAGCAGCTCTTGATAAGGCTAACACTGATTGGCCGCAGCGCAGCCAATCAGTGTTAGCTTTGTGTCCTCTTCTCCCCGGCTGTAAAGCACAGCTCAGGTAATGAGCTGCTGTCATCCATAAGGCTCGCTCCCCTCCCCCACAGTGTAAGCAGCAAAAGGGAGATAGAGGACTCATTGCTACAGCTACAAAGCTTGAAGAAGGGCCCTACTGCCAGCCTAAAAGTGAGTAACTGTAAATGGGACCTTTAGTCTGGGGTGAGAGAGGGTTAGGAGCTAAGTTACTTAGGGATGAATGAGAGCACCATTAAACCATCTCTCCTTTCACTCGACTGACTGCACCCCCTTCCCATACATCGCCCCTGACTGAACACCTTCCCCTATATCACACGACTGAGCTCCCTCCCTCTATATCACCCCTGACTGAGCTCTCGCTCACTATATCACCCGTGACTGTACCCCTTCCCCTGTATCACCCCTGACTAAGCCCCACTCTCTATATCACCTTGACTGAGCCCTCGATCACTATATCACCCCTGACTGCGCCACCTCCCCCTGTATTACCCTGTCTGAGCCCCTTTACCTCTATATTACCCGACTGCACCACCTCCCTCTGTATCACCCCTGACTGCACCACCTCCCCCTGTATCACTCCTGACTGCACCACCTCCCCCTGTATCACTCCTGACTGCACCACCTTCCTCTGTATCACCCCTGACTGAGCCCCTCTCCTCGTGCATTACACCTGACTGCACCACCTCCCCCTGTATCACCCCTGACTGATCCCACTCCCCCTGTATCACCCTGTCTGAGCCCCTTTACCCCTGTATCACTCCTGACTACACCACCTCCCCCTGTATCACTCCTGACTGCACCACCTCCCCCTGTATCACCCCTGACTGAACCCACTCCCCCTGTATCACAATGTCTGAGCCCCTTTACCCCTGTATCACTCCTTACTGCACCACCTTCCCCGGTATCACCCCTGGCTGCGCCACCTCCCTCTGTATCACCCTGTCTGAGCCCCTTTACTCCTATATTACCCCTGACTGCACCACCTCCCTCTGTATCAACCCTGACTGTACCACATCCCACTGTATCACTCCTGACTGCACCACCTCCCCCTGTATCACTCCTGACTGCACCACCTCCCTCTGTATCACCCCTGACTAAGCCCCTCTCCTCCTCCATTACTCCTGACTGCACCACCTCCCCCTGTATCACCCTGTCTGAGCCCCATACTCCTATATTACCCCTGACTGCACCACCTCCCTCTGAATCAACCCTGACTGTACCACATCCCACTGTATCACTCCTGACTGCACCACTTCCCCCTGTATCACTCCTGACTGCACCACCTCCCTCTGTATCACCCCTGACTGAGCCCCTCTCCTCCTGCATTACACCTGACTGCACCACCTCCCCCTGTATCACCCCTGACTGATCCCACTCCCCCTGTATCACTCCTGATTGAGCCCCCTCCCCCCGGATCACCCTTGACTGAGCCCCTCTCCTCCTGTATCACCCCTGACTGCACTCCCTCCCTTTGTATCACCCCTGACTGAGCACCCTCCCCCTGTATCACCCATGACAGACTGAGCCCCTCTCTCTGTATCACCCGTCTGCACCCTCTCCCCCTGTATCACACCTGACTGAACCCCTCTCCCCCTGTATCACCCTTGACTGAGCCCCTCTCCCCCTTTATCACCCCTGACTAAAAGTTTTCTTCCCCTACTACTAACAAAATGAAACCCTTCATAAATAGTTATGGCCTTATAGGTCGCAAAGAGATTTCTGTAAAAAGTGTATTGGGGGGATGCGAGGGAAAGCGCTTTCACGATTACTCCAATGTCATACATAAGTGATCTAGGACCCCCACCACTAGAAGAGGGGGCATTCACATAATGTATTTGCTGCAGAAGTTCTACAAAGGAAATCCCACAACAAAATAACAGCAGAAATATCCACACAGATATTGTACAGATACTGCTGCATTTACTACTATGTAATGATGACCTTTACCACTGACCTGATCCTTTGTATTGCAAAGGATGAAACTGGTGGTGAATATCCACAGCATGAATTGAAATATTGTTAAATCAGCATCAGTCAATTCCCGCTGTGGATTTTCTCAGCGTATAGATGAGATGTCATAAAATCCCCTCATCTACACTGGTGCCATAACATATTGGCTTAGTGGTTAATAAACACCAAGGGACAGTTATCATTTAGTTTGCACCAAAATGTGGGCGCCAACTCCTGCCATATCATTAAGACGTGTACTACCTTATGTTATGCCCTGATATTAGCGTGTTTTACTGACCAATTGGTGGTCTTGTATTTACTTCTAAGTAGCTACATAGTGGGCCCCAAGAATGATTTTCTCTGGTGGGCTCAAGGTGCTGCAGTCTGACGGTGCCTCCTTCTGGGACTATTTGTTTTTTAAACTTAAATGCAAGTATTTTGGGATAAAGCAAATGTTCGCAATTGGTATGTATTACAAATTTTGCATCATTTTGGCTTTACAGGTCTTTAGTTTCCCTGTACATTAAAAGTTGATATGGTCTACGGTCATAAATCAGCAAAGAGCAGCTCTTCAGACTGTCATAGCGGGCCAGCAATATACAGTGCAACACAGAAGCCATAGGAGTCAAATGGTGCAAATTTTTTAATAAAACTCACTTGCAAACATTATTTTATCCTTAAATATATGCGTACAAAGTAAAAAAAAAATTATATATATATGACAACCCCTTTAACATTTCTATACCAAGCATTAAAGAAAGATGAACGATGAATGGGAATATCCATGTCCTATGTGCATATACAATTATATACAGACATCATTCTGCATATGATATACTTCCCTCTAATGAAAACATCAATTAAGCCTCTATAAATAGTCTGCATTATACACATACAACGATCTATACATACCATTGAGGGCTTGATGATATTTTTCAATAATTTTAAGCAGTTCAGATCCTGTAGTTTGAATTGAATGAAATATCTGGAGAGTGTAGAGAAAGCACACCATAAAAGTCATCATAAATGCAGAAACTACCAGTACTAAAGAAACTAACGTAGTTTATATTTCACATAAGTCATCAAGGTAGAACTGGAGCATTAAAAAAGTTGGGAGATAATTATTCAGCATTATAAAAATATCTAAATGATGTTCAATAGCTCAAATGTAATCTAAAATGATAGCCATACTGAGCAGAAATCTGTCTCTGGCAAGATTTGACTCTGTAAAAACCTTATTAAACATCATCAACATATAAACATCATCAACATATTGTACAGTTGCAGTCAAATTTATCCAACCCCTTTCTGATGATTGCAATCAAACAAGAGCAATTTAATAGAACACAAATAATTTGCCAAGTGGTTTCTCCAGATGCTATACAAAGTTTTACTTTTAATGACTACTACGCCTTTAGTACTTAGTAGAGCCACTTTGCCTGTTAAAGCCTGCTATACAGATGATGCATAGTCAGACACCAACTTCTGACAGTATTCCTGAGTAGTCTTACACCATTTTTCATAGGCAATGGCCTCCAGATTTTCTATGTGATACAAGTCAAGTAACTGTGAGTCCATTCCAGATTCTTCTGACACCAAGCCTTGGTGGACTTAAGATCATTGTCCAATGATGCCCCAGCTGAAGCTTTCTCACAGAAGGCATGATGTTTTCTTCTAGGATTTCTTGATACTTGATTTAATCCATCTTGCCCTCCACACACTACAGGTTTTAGGGCTTGAAAGCATCACCAATTCACCACCATGCTCCACTGTAAGCAGAGTGTTTTATTCTGCAAAAGCTTTAGTCTTCCTAATCCAAAAAATTCTAATTTTGTTTATTTGTTCCACAGAACATAGTCCCGAAACCCCTGGGGCATTATTTATATGGTTGAGAGCATTTTGTAGCCAACTTTTTTGTTGTCTTTGGATCAGTAGAGATGTACAAAGTAGAGATATACATGGCATAGAGAAATCCAGTATTTGGTATACACCTTACTGTGCAGACTCCATTGGAGGTTAGTTATGTTTTTGTACTAGAAAACAAGAATTAGTCTTTCCCCATAATGTACTTATTTACTTCAATAAGCCAAAGGGAGTCCAAATGCTAAACATTTGTACTCAGTTTCATCTCCATACTCCTATTTTTAGACCTGTCCTCTGCTTTTGACACAGGAGACCACTCACTCCAACTACAAAACCTTTCTTCCTTGGCATCAAAGACCTTCCCTCTCCTGGATCACCTCATACCTTTCTAACCGTATATTTAGCATTTCACACTGCCATACTTTCTGCTCATCCTGCCCTCTCTCTGTTGGTGTCCCTCAAGGCTCTGTCCTCAGACCCCTCTACTCTACTCCATCTATACCTTTGCTCAAAGTCCACTGGCCTCCAGTACCCCCTATACTCTAATGACACTCAAATGTCAAATGTCAGAAGGAGGAGGCGCGCCGAGGAGATGGCTGCTCTGGCATGAGGCTCCTGAGTTTTTTTTAGTTTTTTACCCCGTTTAATTGTTAATTCTCCCTTTGGAGCACTCACCATTGCGTAGCTACAGGATTCGGCAGAGCTGGGAGTAGTGTGGAGACTGCGATCAGCTGGGACTGGTGTCTTTCTGTCCTCGTGGAGCTCCGTGCCTGGATTCAGCTGGGAGAGAGTGAAGCTGCTGGCTGCCTGCCAACTTTCCTACAACTTGTAACCAATTCCAGAATGCAGATGATCCCGGGATAGGAAAGCTGGTGGAGTGTGCGGTGCTGGAGTTGTTCTGGAGATCTTGTGGTCCACGTGGAGCTGTAGGGCTACAGGATTCGGCAGAGCTGGGAGTAGTGTGGAGACTGCGACCAGCTGGGACCGGTGTATTTCTGTCCTCGTGGAGCTCCGTGCCTGGTTTCAGCTGGGGGAGAGTGAAGCTGCTAGCTGCCTGCCAACTTTCCTACAACTTGTTCCCATTTCCAGAATGCAGATGATCCCGGGATAGGAAAGCTGGTGGAGTGTGCGGTGCTGGAGATGTTCTGGAGATCTTGTGGTCCAGGTGGAGCTGAAGGGGTGAGCTGGGCAGGTTTGGACTGACTGTTGGCGTGTCCCCTGATGTCCCTGTCTTGTTGCACCCATGCCCTCCCCCCCAGCAGTACTGGGAGCACCCTTTATGGAAAGTTGTACATTTAACTTTGCTAAGCTGTGACTGTTCAGTCTTTATAGCTACAAGCTGAGTGTAATCATGGCCACTGCACTCTGTAAACCTACTCTTATGATTTCAAGGGACGATTTATTATTCTGGAATCATCCGCAATTTCTCATGGACTCCCCTTCTTGGAGCATGATTGCTAATTCAACAATTGAGCACATAAAATCCATTACTTCTGTGAAACCTGTGGAGGTGTACTGCAAGAGAGGTAGGAGAGGAGGAGTCCTGGCACGCCTTCGGAGGAGAGGGTTCAGAACAGCTCTTCCTTCACTCCACTTGGCTAATGTCCGTTCCTTATCTAACAAAATGGAGGAACTGAACTTACTTTGTAACATGAGATCTGATATGGCCAATTCAGCTGCTCTTTGTTTTATTGAGACCTGGTTGAATGAGATCATCCCTGATTGTAGTCTGGATCTACCTGGTTTTGTTATCTACAGAGCTGACCGTGATTGTGTAGCTTCAGGTAAACAAAGGGGGGGTGGGGTATGTCTCTACATCAACACTAGCTGGTGCTGTGATGTTAACATACTGGGAAAAGGTTGCTCTCCAGATCTAGAGTACCTTGCACTCAATTGTAGACCATTTTACTCTCCAAGAGAGTTTTCATCTATGGTTCTGGTTGCAGTATATATTCCCCCCCAAGCATCTGTTAAAGCTGCTATTGGTGAATTAGCATGCAAAATATCAGAATGGGAGAAAGGATCTCCTGAAGCATTTGTGATCGTAATGGGGGACTTTAACAAAGGAAAACTCAACCTGGATCTCCCCAAATTTACTCAACATATAAACTGCTTCACGAGAGAGAACAATACGCTTGATCACTGCTATACAGTCATAAAAGGGGCCTACAGGGCAGTGAGGAGAGCAGCAGTGGGCTTTTCAGATCATTGTCTAATTCATTTAATTCCAGCCTACAGGCAAAGGTTGAAAACATCCAAACCTACAGTTTATACAAAGAAGACATGGTCTGAGGAGGCAAAATTGCAACTACAAGCATGCTTTGAATGCACGGACTGGGAGGTATTCCAGGAAACATGCTCGGGTCTGGATGAATGGGTTGATGCAGTGTCCTCATATATCCGTTTTTGTGAAGACACGTTTATTCCATCCAAATCTGTCCACTTTCGGGGAAACAACAAGCCGTGGTTTACAAATAAAGTCAGGTTGATCCGTAAGAGAAAAGAGGAGGCTTATAAAGCAGGCGATATTACTGAATTCAAGAAACTTAGGAACTCGCTATCTAAAGAGATCAAGTTAGCCAAACACGAGTATGCAAAGATTCTGGAGGAAAGGTTCTCATCAAAAGATAATAGATCTGCATGGAGAGGATTAAGAGAGGTCACCAATTATAAAAGCCACCCCACTATAGTGAACCCCAGCAGAAGTCTGGCAGCAGAGTTAAATGAATTCTACTGCAGATTTGAGGCAAGCTCTACACACAGTGGCTATTCATCTCTAAGCTCCTCAGTATGTTCATATAAAGATCATTCATTGTGCAACACCCAAGTAGTGATCTCCGAGGCAGAGGTGATACGCATCCTAAAGGGACTTAAGGTCAAAAAGGCACCTGGCCCTGATGGTGTATCTCCAATGTGTCTGAAAGTATGTGCTACCCAGCTTGCCCCTATACTGACAAATATATACAATGTGTCACTGAAAGAGTGCGTTGTACCTCAGTGTTGGAAAAATTCCACAATTATCCCTGTCCCCAAGAAAGTGGGATCCTCTGAGTTGAACGACTATAGACCAGTAGCACTCACATCTGTAGCTATGAAAGTCTTCGAAAGAATTATGATGTCCCACCTGATAAAATTCACGCAGAAGCTATGGGACCCGCTTCAGTTTGCCTATAAGGAGAATCGTTCGGCAAACGACACTGTCAATCTGGCACTGAAGTACATTTTGGATCATACAGATGAACTGCACTCATATGTCCGGATTCTTTTCATGGACTTTAGCTCAGCGTTCAATACCATTGATCCGAATTTACTTCATAAGAAAATGGTAGCTCTCGGAGTCCCTCTTAACTTATGTTTGTGGATTTATAACTTCCTGACAGCAAGGATACAGAGTGTAAAAGTTGGACCATTCACTTCGGACACCTTGGTCACAAACATCGGGGCACCTCAGGGGTGTGTTTTGTCCCCGTTACTGTTTTCTCTCTATACGAATGATTGCATCTCTTCAGCAGACTCAGTAAAAATCTTGAAATTTGCCGATGATATGACACTGATTGGTCTCATCAGGGGAAATGCTGAAGACTTGTATCGGAGTGAGGTGGAAAGAATATGTGACTGGTGTAAAGCCAATAATCTTGTACTCAACACTAAAAAAACTGCTGAGATGGTTGTGGATTTTAGGAAAGATCAACATGAGATACTTCCAATCTACATCCATGACGAAGTGGTTCTTAGGGTCACAGAGACCAAATTCCTTGGTGTTATCATCTCTCATGATCTTAAATGGGGGAAAAACGTGGATGCTGTTATAAGAAAAGCACAACAGAGGATGTTCTTCCTGCATCAGCTGAAAAGATATGGTTTGTCTAAGAATCTGCTGATCTTATTCTTTAATGCTGTCATCAGATCTGTGATTTGTTCCTCTCTGATAGTCTGGTATGGGGGAGCCACTGCGCATGACAAACTCCGCTTACAAAGGACTTTCAGAACAGCAGAGAGAATTATAGGTTCCCCCCTGCCTAAAATCCAGGATCTTTATGATAAGAGTATTCGATCCCACGCATTGAAAATTTCATCCGATCCCTCTCACCCGGGACACTCCTCATTCCAACTACTCCCTTCAGGACGTCGCTTCAGAGTCCCCAAATGCAGCACCAACCGCCATATGAACAGCTTCTATCCACTCTCTGTTCAACAATTAAATCGTCATGTGTAGACTATATACTGTATCTGTCTTGTTAGATGTTACTTGTTGTATCTGTTGTTATATATTATGTTGCCTCTTTGCCACAAAGAATTCCTTGTATATATGTAATATGTACTTGGCGATAATAATAAATTTGATTGATTTGAAATGTACATCTTTGCTGTCCAGAATCCCAGAGTATCTATCAGCCACAGCCTCCTTATTCTCATCCTAATTCTCAATGTGGACAAAAGTGAACTCATCTTTCCTCCATTTCACCTAACTCTCCTGCAAGATCTTTCTATCACAATAAATAATATCAAGCTTTACCCTATACCAGAAGCCCACGACTTCAAAGTAACCCTCGATTCTGGCCTATTGTTCAAACCCCTTGGTAGATCGACTCATTTGGCTGCACATACCGGTAGAGGTAGACACAGGAACACTGTTTCTTTAAATCTTCCACTTGTTTAGTAAAAAAGGACTGCATAAACCAGTGCAATGTTAGCAAAACAAACTAGGCCTTCCTGGCCTAACAGGAAAAGAAAAACATAACATATAACGTATAGGACAGTCCTTGCTGCTACGAGAATCTGCCTGCTTCAGGAACAAACAAATGGTTCAACTTCCCTTAACATGAAACCAGCTCCAGATCTTAGCACCTCCTGGCCCACCTCCACCCTGAATGCTCGAGAAGGCTGGGTATTTATCCTCTGAACTCCTCCCACTCTACAGGTGTTCAATCACCGTAGCACTAAACATGGCTGATTAACCTCTTTCAGCACTTAGTGTGCTGGAGTATTTGCTAGGTTGCTATCACTGAAGGTAACACCCTTAGTGAAACATACCTCCCCTCCAGTACTTTGCTAGTGACTGTCACACCACACATACAAGTTTTTACCACCTCTTAATCAAAAATATTTCCAGAATCTGTCCTTTCCTCAACCATGAGTCTACTAAAATATTAGTGCTTGCTCTCATCATCTCCTGCCTCGATTACTGCAATAAACTCCTCTGTAGCCTACCTGCTAACAATCTTGCACCTCTCAAGTCTGTCCTTAACTCTGTTGCCTGACTAATTCACCTTTCCACACCCAATCGCCTCAAAAAGTTCTCCAGAGTATCCCCAAATCTTTGCAATTCTGTGCCCCAAAACGTCCGATTATCCACCACATTTGGAACTTTCAGATAGAACTTGAAAACGCTTCTCTTCAAGAAAGCTTACAGCCTAGAATGACCCACCTCACCACCACTGGAGCTGCCCAATACCCCTTAACATACTGTCTCCTTCCCCATTATCCTGTAGATTGTAAGTCCACAAGGGCAAGACCCTTTCCTTTTTCTGTCCAGTCTGTCATTGTTAGCTTTATCACTGTAATTTATATTTTGTATGTAACCCCTTATGTACAGCACCATGGAATCAAAGGTGCTCTAAAAAGAAATAATAATAATCTCCCTTCCATCACTGTCCTTTTTAGTGAGGCACAATGGAGACAGCACGGCACTTTGTAGAGTGAACAGAGCCTTAGTTGCATTTTTATATGTTTAACCTTCCTTTAAAAGTTTTTTAATTAAGATAAATTTGGAAATGTACACTGATTGCTGTTCTAGGGTGAAATTTTGTGATTATCTTAGACTACATTATGCATCATTTCCTGTATTGGAGAGTTGTAAGAATTATCCAGCCAAAAGCAAACATTTCTGTTAGAGGAGCCTGGAATTGTCATGCTGCTAATATAATTTATTCAGATGGATTTGGACACCTAGAAGAGTGCAGGATGTGAGATCTCCAGGCATAACTTCAATACAAAAAGGTTCTAAGAGGCTATTTTAATAGAATAGAGCTCACCCTCTATGTAGGTCCTAAAAAGGAAACTGAATAAGCCAGTGGGCAAGATCTCTAAGCACGTCTGGATACGGTACCAGCTCAGGTTTACACATAACGGTGCATTACAGTTGTAGCAATAATTCAATTATTTTGCTGTAATATTCATGTTGGGTGAATCCTGTAACCAATGTGGTCCTAATGTCAGATTTTGTATATAGTGTATACTTGTATCTCTCTACCTCAAGTTTGGCATCCAGCTCAGCATCTGATGCAACCACATGTTCATCCTCTTTCTTTCCCGTAACCTTGATTAACACCTGCTTAGTTTCCCAAAACTTCTTCTGCATGCGGCTGACCATAGATCGGTCCTCTCCTGCCCATAGCTGCCCGCTGCTGTACATGGAAGATCTGCAAGGAATCAGAGAGAGAATTATATCTTCCTCCCCAGGGCATCGCTTTCTGCTTCCACCAGACCACTGAACACTGCAGTCAGCTTTTCTGATGTCACTAAGCAAACTTCATGAATAAGTAAGAACCTCATCAAGTAGCAGATTGTGGTCACAAGCAAATAAATAAAAAATTAAACAGCTCCTGGTTGTAATGCAATGTGATCGGCAGCCACAATAAGCTTTCTCAAATGTGCATTACCGTATATCTACCTGGTAGAGAAAGAAAGAGAATGACATATACAAGGATATGAACTCCCGGATCTTAAATATAAAGTATTACGAGTCAACACAAATCTGTGGACAAATAGATATATTATATAGTGATTTTAGTTTTATGTATTTCTAGCTGAAGAGCCCAGCGTTGCCCGGGCATAGTAACTACCTATGGTTAGTTATAACAAATTATAATGATTATATCTATATAAAGCTGAGTGTAGAGCCCCGCCCACTACGCATAGCCACATTCACTATAATATCCCACATCATCCCGTCAGCAAGCGCCACCGGAAAACTACCACTAATATCCCACATCATCCCATCAGCCAGAGCTACCGGACTACTCCCCCTAATATCCCACATCGTCCCGTCAGCCAGAGCCACCGGACAACTACCACTAATATCCCACATCATCCCGTCAGCCAGAGCCACCGGACAACTACCACTAATATCCCACATCATCCCATCAGCCAGAGCCACCGGACAACTACCACTAATATCCCACATCATCCCATCACAACCGCCGGACTACTACAACTAATATCCCACATCATCCCGTCAGCCAGAGCCACCGGACAACTACCGCTAATATTCCACATCATCCCATCACAGCCGCCGGATTACTACCCCTAATATCCCACATCATCCCATCAGCCAGAGCCACCGGACTACTACCCCTAATATCCCACATCATCCCATCAGCCAGAGCCACCGGACTACTCCCCCTAATATCCCACATCATCCCATCCCCGTCACAGCCGCCGGAGTACTACCCCTAATATCCCACATCATCCCATCAGCCAGAGCCACTGGACAACTCCCCCCAATATTCCACATCATCCCGTCAGCCAAAGCCACCGGACTACTACCCCTAATATCCCACATGATCCCGTCAGCAAGAGCCACTGGACTACTACCCCAAATATCCCACATCATCCCGTCAGAGCCACCGGACTACTCCCCCTAATATTCCACATCTTCCCATCAGACAGAGCCACCGGACTACTACCCCTAATATCCCACATCATCCCGTCAGCCTGGGGTTAGAACCAGAGCACTGAGTGGAATGGCCCTAACTTCCATACCGGGGATCCCTTTAAGAGAGGCCTGGCATCAGGACCAGAGCTCTGAGTGGATTTGCCCTGACTTCCATACCAATGATACCTTTAATAGAAGCCTGGGGTGGTGAGAATCAGAGTGCTGAGGGATTTACCCTAACTTCCATACCGGAGATCCTGTTAAGAGAGGCCTGGGGTCAGTACCAAAGCGCAGAGTGGATTTGCCCTCACTTCCATACCGGGGATCTCTTTAAGAGGGGCGTGGGGTCAGAATCAGAGCGCAGAGTGGATTTACCCTCACTTCCATACCGGGGATCCCTTTAAGAGGAGCCTGGAGTCAGAACCACAGCGCTGAGTGGAACGGTCCTAACGTCCATACCGGGGATCCCTTTAAGAGAGGCCTGGGGTCAAAACCAAAGCGCTGGATGGATTTGCCCTGACTTCCATACCAATGATCCGTTTAAGAGAGGCCTGGGGTCAGAATTAGAGTGCTGAGGGATTTGCCCTAACTTCCATACCGGAGATCCCTTTAAGAGAGGCCTGGGGTCAGTACCAAAGTGCCGAGTGGATTTGCCCTCACTTCTGTACCGGGGATCCCTTTAAGAGGAGCCTGGGGTCAGAACCAGAGTGCTTAGTGGAATTTCCCTAACTTAAATAATAATGATCCCTTTAAGAGACGCTGGGGGGTCAGAACCACAGAGCTGAGTGGAACGGTCCTAACTTTCATACCGGGGATCCCTTTAAGAGAGGCCTGAGGTCAGAACCAGAGCGCTTAGTGGAATTGCCCTAACTTCCATACCAATGAACCCTTAGAGACTCTGGGGTCAGAACCATAGCGCTGAGTGGAACGGTCCTAATTCCATACCGGGGATCCCTTTAAGAGAGGCCTGGGGTCAAAACCAAAGCGCTGGATGGATTTGCCCTAACTTCCATACTAATGATCCCTTTAAGAGAGGCCTGGGGTCAGTATCAGAACGCTGAGGGATTTGCCCTAACTTCCATACCGGAGATCCCTTTAAGAGGGAAGATGTGCCTATGGGATGGAGGATGTGTGATGGGTATATGGGCAGGAAGGGGGGGGGATTCATTTGTCATGTGCTCTCTGCTCCTTTCTGGGGGGCAGACAATGGCTAGGAGCTTATGTTCCCAGGGATGCTAGCTTTCTCTCACTCGGTCAGTGTCTGTTGAGGTGTTGTCGAGTTGGGAAAACTGTTACTCACAGCAACAAATCACAGCTCAGCTTCTTTAAAACATCTCTGATGAAATGAAAGATGCTTAGTGATTGGTTGCAAAGAAAACTGTTGCTCATAGCAACCAATCACAGCTCAGCTTCTTTTAAACAGCTCTGGTGAAATGAAAGATGCTTCGTGATCGGTTGGTGACACACACACACACACACACATTCAATTTTATATATAGAGATACCTAAAAATATAGGCTTACCCTAAAGCACAGAGAGTCCCATTGTATGACGCTGTACACACTTAGCATAGAATCATAGAATCGTAGAGTTGGTAGGGACCTCCTGGGCCATCTGGTCCAACCCCCTGCTCAAAGCAAGATTCGCTAAATCATCCCAGTCAGATGTCTGTCCAGCCTCTGTTTGAAGACTTCCATTGAAGGTGAACTCACCACTTCTCGTGGCAGCCTGTTCCACTAATTGATCACTCTAATTGTCAAAAAGTTTTTTCTAATATCTAATCTGTGTCTCCTCCCATTCAGTTTCATCCCATTGCTTCTAGTCTTTCCTTGTGCAAATGAAAATAAAGTTGATCCTTCTACAATGTGACAGCCCTTTAGATATTTGTAGACAGCTATTAATGTCAGTGCTTCTGGGGGAGAAGAGCTCTTTTACACAAAAATAGACCACCATTTCTATTTATTTCAGACTCTTACTGATAATAACAGAAGAAGCTTCATGGGCTTTGTAGGTTGTGAGAGATAAGAGGCTCATGTACTTTATGGGATGTCTTAACTTTTCTCTGGTAGCAGAAAAATGATCTACAGCGCCATATGCGCAGTGGTATAGCTCTATGCATGATATCAGATTTGTGACACATGCTCTCCAACCCCTTAAAGAAGACTTTTCATTAAATGTTTCAAGTTGAATTGGACGCACAATGTAAAATTTGCTGCAGAGTGCTATAAAACTTTTTGCAGAGATATTAGCAATCAAAGTATTTGGCACCTAATGAGTTAACTTTGTTAAGTCCAAATGGGTGTTATCAGATAATTTTCACTGGGGGGTGTACTTCTTAACTGTGCATAAGTTGACGAATCATAAGGAGGTGGTAACAGAAAAAAAAGAACTCGCCCCCACCATAGCTTAGGATCCTTTGTGTGTGAGATGTAAGGCTACAGCTCTAGTCTCCTGGTCTAACCTCCTGCATGATTAGAAAGTGTTTTAAGCAAAGATGACTTAAATCCCCCAACACTTATTAAATTAAGGTTTATGTGGAAGGGGAGCAGCACAGCTGACTTTAGCTTTGTCACACTACAAACCCTTGTATCAGCTCTACTCTTCTCATAGCACTCTGCTGTAACTCGCCTCCTCCCACTCTGACTGCCTGGCATAAGTCACACTTATGTTGTGCTAAAGACAACTTACAATTACTCTGCAGTGAGAGCACAATAAGTGTGTGAGATGTAATGACACCCAGCTCTGCTCTAAGTTCAGAAGAATTACAAGATGCTGTGAGCACAGCAGACATAAATTTGACTTATCTTCAGACAAACGGTGTGGGGTAAGGGCAATACAGCAGAGTTGATAGTGCTATGGAAGGAGGAGACCTAATAGAAGGGTTTGAAATGCGACACAGATAAACTCAGCTGTACTTTCTAATCCTGGAGGAAGTTAGACCAAGAGATCAGAAGCTGTGTCATAAACCTTACACATTGAGAACCCTAAGATATGGTGGGGGGGCAGTTTCTTTCACCAGTGTGTTGCTGCCTACTTATGATTGGGCAACTCATAAAAAGACAAATACTCGCCCACAGTAAAAACAAATAACACTCACTTGGACTTAACAAAAGTTAACTTATTAGATCTCAAATAATTTTTTTGTTAATATCTCTGCAACAATGAGGCAAAATGAAAAAAAAAAAACACAAAACATTAATTTTGTTGGTTCTTCAACCAATATCTATTACATTGTGTCTTCGGTTTAACATGAAAAATTTGGTGAAAGGTCCTCTTTAAAGATCGGGCATTTTTTCGTTTGTCCACCTTTCTCTTTTCCGACCGTTCTTTCAACAGCCATAACGTTTTCATTTTTCTGTCAACATTGCCAAATAAAGCATATAAAACATACAAAAAAAATAAAATGAGCAAAAACCTTGCAGTAACTAAATAAGTAAAAAGCAGAAGTGCTTCTAAATAACACAGGGTTCTTAGGCTGGTTTCACATTTGCGTTTTTTAGCGCTGGAAAAAAACGCATACCTGCGCATGCGTTTTTTCCCCTATATTTAACATGGGTGCGCATACCTGCGCGCTGGTAAGCGCATGTATGCGATTTTCATGCGCTGCGTTTTTTTGGGGTGTGCGTTGGTATTTTCCAGACGCAGCATGTTGCATTTTTTGGCCCTGCAAAAAAGCGCATGCGCACATATGCGCACGTTTTGCGCTAAAAATGGCCATTATAGCCTATGGATGCGCATATGTGCGCACTGGCATGCTCATGTATGCGTTTTTTTGCATATGCGTTTTTTTTTTTTAACCATGGAATTTAGGGGTTTGGGTTAGAGTTAGGGTTAGTTAAGGGGGTTTAGGGTTAGGGTTAGGGTCAGGGTTAGGGTTGGGGTTTGGGTCAGGGTTAAGTATGGCTTGGTTAAGGGTTAGGGTCAGGGTTAGGGTCAGGATTAGGGTTAAGTATGGTTTTGTTAAGGGTTAGGGTCAGGGTTAGGGTTAGGGTTAGGGTCAGGGTTAGGGTTAAGTATGGTTTTGTTAAGGATTAGGGTCAGGGTTAGGGTCAGGATTAGGGTTAAGTATGGTTTTGTTAAGGGTTAGGGTCAGGGTTAGGGTTAGGGTCAGGGTTAGGGTTAGGGTCAGGGTTAGGGTTAAGTATGGTTTTGTTAAGGATTAGGGTCAGGGTTAGGGTCAGGATTAGGGTTAAGTATGGTTTTGTTAAGGGTTAGGGTCAGGGTTAGGGTTAGGGTCAGGGTTAGGGTTAAGTATGGTTTGGTTAAGGGTTAGGGTCAGGGTTAGGGTCAGGATTAGGGTTAAGTATGGTTTTGTTAAGGGTTAGGGTTAGGGTCAGGGTTAGGGTTAGGGTTAAGTATGGTTTTGTTAAGGATTAGGGTCAGGGTTAGGGTCAGGATTAGGGTTAAGTATGGTTTTGTTAAGGGTTAGGGTCAGGGTTAGGGTTAGGGTCAGGGTTAGGGTTAGGGTCAGGGTTAAGTATGGTTTTGTTAAGGATTAGGGTCAGGGTTAGGGTCAGGATTAGGGTTAAGTATGGTTTTGTTAAGGGTTAGGGTCAGGGTTAGGGTTAGGGTCAGGGTTAGGGTTAGTAAAGTCATGGTTTGGGTAGTGTGAGGGGCCACCTAAAAATGTTGGAAAAAAACGCAAACGCGGTAAAAACGCACTAAAAACGCATACAAACGCGCAAAAACGCTGCGTTTTTTTCCTGCATGCGCATAAAAATGCTTGAAAAAAACGCAGCGTTTGTATGCATTTGTATGCGTTTTTTTAATGCGTTTTTTTGCGGGAAAAACGCGCTGCAAAAAAAAGCAAGTGTGAAACTAGCCTTAGTAATACTTTTTTTGATCAAAGCAATCCCACCGTCGACAAGGTGACCCTGATTAGGACGGTCCTACACTATAATAATAATAATAATAATCTTTATTTTTATATAGCGCTAACATATTCCGCAGCGCTTCACAGTTTGCACACATTATCATCACTGTCCCCGATGAGGCTCACAATCTAAATTCCCTATCAGTATGTCTTTAAAGTGTGGGAGGAAACCGGAGTACCCGGAGGAAACCCACGCAAACACGGGGAGAACATACAAACTCCTTGCAGATGTTGTCCTTGGTGGGATTCGAACCCAGGACCACTGAGCCACCGTGCTGCCCACAACTCAAAAAAATGTCTAATACACTGTCTAATATTAAAAACCTTACCATGTGTCAGACTTTTTATTGTATTTTTAGAGATTTTTGGTGCTACTTTTTTGAGTTTTGGGATTCACCATAGGGATAAATATTTTTATATTTTATTAGTTTGGGACATTTTATAGCAATACCAAATATGTGTTTTTTTTACTATGTACGTATGGAGAAAAGGGGTCGGATGTAAACTTTTATATATGTTTTATAAAAATATTTTCAAATGTGTTTTGAACCTGCGCTCGTCTGTACAAGAGTATTCTGATGTATTGTAAAATTACTGGTATCCTATCAAGCACATACGGATGATGGCCATCTTTGATACCCTTTAAAGAGAACCTGTCAGCAGGATTTTGCTATGGAAACTACAGAGAGGGTCATATTAGTTCTGTAATACTGATTGAAATGTTACATGTAGTGAAGAAATCTGTTTTGCAGTTCTTGTGTTAATAGTTTTGCTGCAATCATGTCTTTGTGCATCAGCGCTATGGGTCAGTCTCTCTTCCTGCTGTACTGGCCCCTCCGCCTGCCTCCTGTCTGAATGACAGGACGCTGTTGTGTCAGTGACCTGCCTCCTATTTTAAATATAGCGCCTGCGCAGTACTTTATTTTGCCTCCAAAAAACAATAGGTCTCTCAAAAAATGTGCGGTCGCATCTAAAAGTCCAATTTCAATCTGCGCCGCCCATCATGCCCAGAGTGGGAGAACGCAGAAGATAAGACCACGCAGAAGAAGAGACCGTAAACATTGCGTTGGTTCTCTGGGCATGGTGGGCTGCACAGGAGAATTAGTATAGACTTTTAGATGCAACCACGCATGCACCGCCGCTATTTTGTGGGAGTCCTAATGTTTTTTGGATACAAAAGTACTGCGCAATTCACTGATAGGAGGCAGGTCACTGACGGATCAGCGTGTGAAATATAGCGTGGCACTATTGCAGGGTGCACAAGTAGGTTACCCAAACCAAAGAGTAATAATAAAAGAACTTTGCACTCAACTTATGGCGTTCATGAATTGGAAAATAATTTTATTTTTGCAGTCTGCAAAACGTTTCGGCCTACATGGCCTTCATTAGCCTGCGTCGAAATATAACAGGCAAGAAAAACAAAATTATAAACAACAAAATATTGACCTAGTCATCATAATATTGTTCAGATATTGTATACAATGATTGGTACAGCAATATAGTGAGGAAAATGACATGAGTACAGAAGAAAATGCTGTTATTCATGTCTGAAGATAAACCAGATGGGAGGACGGAAGAAAAAATGAGGAAAAAATTTGAATAGAAAAATAGAAAAAATAGAAAAATGAACCGGCGGGACACGGAGAGTTAAATTCCAGAGGGACGCCGACGACTACGAACAGGGCCGGGTATACAGGTGGCAATTTGAGTCTAACCCCCGTCCTTTTCGTAACAGGTTGGATTTTAGGTCCTCAATGGAAAATTCAACTTCGGGCTCTGAGACCGAGCAATGGGACCACTACGCCAGCCAGAGTCGTTTTTTAGGACAGAGGAGAAGAAGACAACGTGGAAGAGGATAAGCAGGGGGAGAGGAAAGAAGAGATCCCGACCTGAACAGAGTCACTCGGTCTCAGGTAGAAGCCCACTCGTGATAAATATTTCATCTAGGGTGTTAAGTATAGCCGAACAGTGCTTGTTACAAAAAGGTCTATCTTTCTGTCCTTCATATAATTTGGATACGTTTAAGACGGACATGGAGTTGCAACGGTTCTATCGTTCCCTCAGACTCAAAGTCTATTTTTCAAAGAATAGTACTATAGGACCGTTGCATCCATCCCCTCATACAGATCAATGTCTTTTATCTTCAGCCAATCTTGGTCTTCGTACTAAGAGCTCTTTCATTGCCACACGTGGGTCTCATGCATTGGAAACTTTTATTGACTTCGTCAATACATCATTTAATAAATTGAGACAGGATATCAATGGTCATAAACTCAATTGTCCTTCTAACTTAGATTCTTCTGACTTTCAAGCACTAAAATCAATACAATCTGACAAGAGTATAATAATCAAACCCGCCGATAAAGGCGGAGCCATAGTAGTGATGGATAGATCCAATTATATGAAAGAGATTTACCGCCAACTCAATGATGTAACGGTCTACACTAAACTAGAGAGGGACCCCCTACCCACTACCAGGGACCTCATACAAAATATCCTAACCGGCTTTCGCCACCGTAAAGTAATTGACAACAAGACTGTTGAATTCCTAACGAATTCTAACCCCATTACTCCAGTTTCTTACACTTTACGGAAGGTACATAAAAATCTAGAGAATCCCCGAGGGCGCCCCATAGTGGCGTCCACCGACTCCATTTTGTCCCCATTATTGATCCTTATTGAAAAACTTCTCACACCTTTAATTAAGGATACTCCATCTTTCCTTTTGGACACAGGTGACGTTCTCAAAAAAATTGGAGAGTTGGGTTCCCTGCCTGAAGGGGCTGTACTGATCTCTTTCAATGTTAAGGACCTTTATACCTCTATCCCACATGATAGGGGTATACGTTGCGTACATAATTTGCTTACCCGGGCCAACACACATGTTGAAATTGTAGACCTCATTTTACAACTACTTGAAATTGTTTTGACAAGGAACTATTTTATGTTTGAGGAGAATTTTTACCTTCAAACCAGGGGTACAGCCATGGGATCCAATATGGCGCCTCCTTACGCCAACAGCTATATGGCCAATTTTGAGGAGGAAGTTGTCTATACTGATCCACTGTTCCAGACACATTGTCGTATATGGAACCAATACATTGATGATGTGTTCTGTATTTAGACAGGCCCCTTTGAGACTCTAACTAACTACTTTCTTTGATACCCTTAACACAGCCTGGAAAGGCCTCTCCTTCACCATGACTAATGATGAGAAATGTGTCAGTTTCTTGGACACGATGGTCATAAAAGAAGACA
Organism: Dendrobates tinctorius; assembly: GCF_039654945.1. Taxonomy (NCBI): domain Eukaryota; kingdom Metazoa; phylum Chordata; class Amphibia; order Anura; family Dendrobatidae; genus Dendrobates; species Dendrobates tinctorius. The sequence goes on along the minus strand of NW_027361844.1, from coordinate 5,277,690 downwards.
GAGGCATACTCAGTACTGACCTCTACACTAAGGTTACAGATCATAATAGCCTCCTGCACTTTGCCAGCCTACACCCCCCCCCCCCCCCCGCTATTAAGAAAGTGATTCCTAAGTCACAGTTTAAAGAGTGCACAGAATAGTTTCTGTTCAGGAGAAACGTGAATTAAGGACTCAACAGATGCAATCTAAATTTCTTGAACGTGGCTATCCAAACAGTATTTTAACTGACGCTATGAACACACAGACGAAACAACGATCACAGCTGAAGGAGCGAATACCTTTTGTTCACACTTACCACCCTTATGTGAACATCTTACATAAAACCATAAGAAAATATTGGAATTTATTGTCTTCAGCCCACCCGGAAATTCTGGAGTCAAATAATCCATTTTTACCATGTTGCAAACGACCTAATAATATACGGGACTCACTTATTAGGGCTGATGTGGGTCCCATCAAAAAGACCTCTACACAGAGAATCCTCCAAACTCCAAAAACAGGCACTTACCCCTGTCTCCAGAGCCATCAATGCAACAACGTCCAGAAGGGTAATTCATTTTTCCATCCAAACTCGGGTAAAAGATATCCCATTAAAGATTTTGCTACCTGCGATACCAGTTATGCAATCTATCTAATTAAATACCTCTGCGGCCTCCTCTATGTAGGCGAAACTACTCAGGCTATCAAGGACAGGATAAGTAAACCTAAGTCCACAATTAAGTGTAAAAACCTACTTCTTCCATTACCTCATCATTTCCATGAGTTAGGACACAACGTTTCGCAATTAAAGTTCCAAGTCATAGAACATGTCCCAGCCCCCAGACGTGGAGGTGACCGAATTAAGATCCTAAAGAGACGTGAGTCCTACTGGATTCATGAGTTACAGACGTTAACCCCCAAAGGTCTAAACAGGGACTATGACTTATTGTCCATTATGTAGAAAAATGAATCTGTTATATTCGTCCCAGTTGTTCTTTGATTACTTTCTTCATTTTTTTTAATTATTATGCAAGTGGTAAAGACTGTACTTATCCATATCCTTGTAATGCTTTAGAATGAAATAATAACACTGCTTTCTTTTTATTACAGAGTCGTTTATACTGACTGCTCCTGGCTTTCCTCACGCTTCCGTCCATCTGGACCTCTTACTACTCTCCTGCTCGACTGCAATTTTTTCTTTCATGGGTATTAATAATCCATTGCCTTCAACGTATAATTTTTTTCCCCTTTTGTTTAACAATGTAGTTTTTTATTTTAATTTTTTTATTTTTTTCCCCCCTTTTTTCATATATACCATACTGTGGTACTGCATGATACATGGGGCCCTTTACAATCATACACCCTGGTGCCATAATAGGGTATAATTCTTATATACACACTATTAAAATGAATTGGGACACCTCATAAAGATAGATAGCTATTTTAATATGTGTTACGGCTTTTCATGCCCCCATAAGATAATAGGAGCACACAATTGTGCATAATCCGGTCTGAGGCACACACACACGGTCACTTCCTGCATCTGGAACGCAGGCACAGCAGCTTCCTGACTGTGGAACGCATGCCACCGTCACTTCCTGCCACGAGCTTCTGACACATAGTCCCGCCTCTCCCTTACTTAGCGTCCTCCATTTGGGCTCCACACAGCGATGCGACCTACGCCCACTCCTATTAACCACCTATGGTAAGCGCTATTATGCACATACTGTATATCTCTATATTTCCCATAGAACGGTGACTATATGGCACTTTCCCCTCTAGCCTCATTAGGACCTGCTGTATTGACACACTCACGTAAAACAAGTGAGCAGGTAAACGGTTTCCCTGTCGTTCACTCACTCAAGCACTGGCCACTTTTTTACTTACATACCTTAAGTTATTTACTTAGAGGGAACTCAGCTATAGCAGCAAGCCAGACTTCAATCCTTATCATTCCACGCAATAGGTATCTTGGCAGTACCGTCTTAATCTCCATGGATTCATTATTTTTTCTGTATTTACTCATACATTGTCAGGATTCGTACCGGGGTCTAGTCTGTGTTCCACAGCAAGTCTCGCTGCCTTACAGGTTGTGCCACACAACCAGTCTTAATATACAGTTTCTGATCAACTAGTTCTTTTTCGTTCTTCCTCTGTTCTGGTGATTGGCTGCTTCACTGTTTCCTGTGCTTATGTCCCGCCTTTTTCCTATTTAGCACTCCACAGGGCTTTCACTCCTTGCCGGTGATTCTTCTGTGGTACGGATTCCTGTCTCCCTACAGCGCTGTCCGGTACAACCTCTGACAGCTTCCCGGTCTCTCTTTCTTCGAGTACCTCTGGGACTCCAGCTTTCCGCTTTTGTCTTTGCTGTAAGCTTAGTATTTTTTGTGTTAGTTTGGGGTTTCGTGGCTTTCCCCTTCAGGTTCATTCACTCTTTAGTTTCACACTAGTAGTCCTCCTTGCTGCTGCTTGTCTCTCTTAGGTTGTCCTGCACTCATTCCACCCTCGGCTTACCCTCACTGTAGCTCCCTGCACTTACGCCGAGGTAGGGACCGCCGCCCAGTTGTTGCCCACCGGCTAGGGTGGGACCGGCAAGTAGGTAGGGTCAGTGGGGGATGGAGCTCAGTGGCACCTTCTTCCCCCGCCGTGTGGTGGAATCATAACAGAATCACCGGCCGTCCCTATGGACGCTATGACCTCTTTAGTCAATCAAATGCAGGGTCTTACTCAGCTGGTGCAAGATCTTGCTGCGCAGGTCCAGCGTCAGGAGCAGATTCAAGCAGCTGCCGTTGCAGGGACAACTAATTCTGAGCCTAGAGTTAACTTACCCGAGCCATTTTTCGGAGATAGAAGCCAATTTGCTTCTTTTAGAGAAAATTGTAAATTATATTTTCAATTACGACCTATTTCTTCTGGCCCCCCAGCTCAAAGAGTCCGTATCATAATCTCTCGCTTACGGGAGGGACCCCAAGAGTGGGCCTTCTCTCTGCCGCCAGATTCAAATCTCCGTGATTCAGTAGACAACTTCTTTCAAGCCTTGGGGAATATTTATGATGAGCCTGACCAAGTCGCTCTGGCCGAGGCAAACCTTACCTCCCTGACCCAGGGTGATCAGGAGGTAGAGGTTTATTGCACCCAGTTTCGTAGATGGAGCTTAGCTACCCGTTGGAATGATCCCACCCTTCGGAATGAATTTCAGCGGGGCCTTTCACCAGCCCTAAAGGATGAATTGGTACACTACACCCTGCCCCAGTCTCTGGAGGAGCTGATGGCTTTAATGGTCAGAATAGATCGCAGGTTAAGGGCGAGGAGATCGGAGCAGGCAGCAGCGCAAGTTTCCATTTTCTCTAGGGTCACTCCGGCTGTTCCGAATCTGCCAGCTGCCGAACCTATGGAATTGGGAGCCATGCAAGCTACCACAGATCCTAGTCCTCGCCGTCCACGCCACGCACTTAGAACCTGTTTTTACTGCGGAGATCCTCGGCACTGGATAAAGGATTGCCCGCGGCGCCCTGGCACTCCACAGGAATCTTCTCGGAATACACCACCTAGGCCTGTGGGTGGACAGGTATTTCCTTTAAGTTCTAAGAGACTCTTAGTGCCAATTTCTATTGCTTTCACCTCCTCTAAGGGAGAAGGAGTTGCCATGATTGATTCAGGGGCTACTGCTAATTTTATGTGTTATGAGTTTGCTGTCTCATTGGGTATTTCTTTAATTCCACTTGCTCACCCCACTAAATTAGTTGGTATTGATAACACCCCACTAGCAAAGGGGGAGATTAGTCTCTGTACTCCATTGCTATCATTTCAGGTTGGTGTACTGCATGTGGAACAGCTGTCATTTTTGGTTATGCATGACCTCCCAACTAGTGTCATACTGGGGCTTCCATGGCTCCAGCTCCATAACCCCAACATTAACTGGGTTTCTGGTGAATTGGAGAAGTGGGGTGCAGATTGTTCACAGAAATGCTTGTTAACACACGTTTGTGGTATCGTCTCCGTACAAGCTTCTCTTCAGAATCTTTTGGGCCAATTCGCAGATGTCTTTTCTATGAAGGAGTCTGAGCGGTTGCCACCTCATCGCCCCTATGACTGTACTATCAATTTGGTTCCCAATTGTAAATTCCCTAAGGGACGCCTATATAATTTATCACCTCCTGAAAGAGAAGCTTTACGTGAATATGTACAAGAGGCTCTAAGAAAGGGGCATATCCGTCCGTCCACCTCACCCCTGGCCGCAGGTTTCTTTTTTGTCAGTAAAAAGGATGGAGGACTTAGGCCGTGTGTAGACTACCGAGGTCTTAATGAAATAACTGTCCGTAACCAATATCCACTACCGTTGATTCCGGACCTGTTTAACCAGGTTCAGGGGGCTCGATGGTTCTCGAAGTTGGACCTGAGGGGGGCGTATAATCTCATTCGTGTAAAGGCTGGCGACGAGTGGAAGACCGCCTTCAATACCCCCGAGGGCCACTTCGAGTGTCTAGTTATGCCCTTTGGGCTGTGCAATGCTCCGGCGATTTTTCAAAATTTCACTAATGATATTTTCCAACATGCTATTGGCCGCTATGTAATTGTCTATCTGGATGATATTTTAGTGTTCTCTCCTGACTGGGACTCACATTTAAATCATGTAAGGGATGTTCTCCAGGTACTCCGCAATAACCAACTTTTCGCCAAGCAAGAAAAGTGTATTTTCGGGGTCCAAAGTCTATCTTTTTTGGGTCATATTTTGACACCCCAGGCCATCACAATGGAGCCGGAGAAGGTAGAAGCGGTTCTTAATTGGGCTCGTCCTGCATCTTTGAAAGCTCTTCAAAGATTTCTGGGGTTTGCCAATTTTTACCGCAAGTTTATAAAAAACTTCTCCATTGTGGTGAAACCTCTCACAGATCTTACTGTGAAAGGTTCCGACTTGGTAAACTGGAGTAAAGATGCAGTGGACGCCTTCACGTTTCTTAAGGAGAGCTTTGCCACTGCTCCTGTTCTTACCCAGCCCGATCAGGAGAGACCCTTTGTTGTTGAGGTTGACGCCTCGGAGGCAGGGGTGGGGGCAGTACTTTCACAGGGGACTTCGTCTTTGACTCATTTGAAACCCTGTGCGTTCTTCTCAAAGAAGTTTTCCCCAGCTGAAAAAAATTATGATATTGGGAATAGGGAACTGCTCGCTATAAAATTGGCCTTTGAGGAATGGCGACATTTCCTGGAGGGGGCCAAACATCCTGTTACTGTCCTCACCGACCATAAAAATCTTGAATATCTCAAAACGGCCAAACGGCTTAATCCAAGACAGGCAAGGTGGGCGTTGTTCTTTTCACGTTTTAATTTTGTGATTTCTTTCAGACCCGGCTGCAAAAACGCCAGAGCAGACGCGCTTTCTAGAAGCTTCTTGCCTGAACAACCGTCAAACATCCCATCCCATTTTACCTGATAAAGTATTTTTGGCTGCTAATTCCTCTGATTTGTTTGCTGAAGTTAAGCAATTTCAACATTTGTCTCCGTCCGGCTCTCCTGATAATAAATGGTTCGTTCCCTGTCATTTGCGTTTGAGACTGCTGAATGAACACCACAACTCTCCTCTTTCAGGTCACCCTGGTATCTCTGGTACTATGGAGTCAATCTCCAGAAATTTTTGGTGGCCGACTTTACGCCGGGATGCCACTGCCTATGTCAAGGCGTGTGACATTTGTGCCCGGTCTAAGGTTAACCGCTCACGGCCTTTGGGTGAACTATGTCCTCTACCTGTTCCCTCCAAGCCATGGACCCATCTTTCCATGGACTTTGTTACTGATTTACCTTCCTCCCTGGGAATGACTACCTTGTGGGTTGTGGTGGATCGCTTTAGTAAGATGGCGCACTTTATTCCTTTACCCAAATTGCCATCCGCCAAGCAATTGGTCCCCTTGTTTCTAAAACATGTGGTGCGGCTGCATGGAATTCCTTCTAATATTGTGTCGGATAGGGGTACCCAATTTGTCTCCAAATTCTGGAGAGCTTTCTGTAGTAAAATTGGCGTTTCCCTTGCTTTCTCATCGGCCTTTCACCCGGAGACCAATGGGCAGACAGAACGGGCCAATCAAGCCCTTGAACAATTCTTACGTTGCTATGTGGCTGATAAGCAAGAGACCTGGGCATCTTTTATTGCCCTGGCAGAGTTTGCCATAAATAATAGGGTGAACTCTTCCACAGGGATATCTCCCTTCTTCTGTAACATGGGATTTCACCCTAAATCCAGCTCTTTCTCTGAGGATCCCTCGGACAATCCTGAGGTAGAGATTGTTTCCTCTGATCTGCGGTCAGTTTGGGAGCAAGTCCAAAGCAGCATCAAAAAGGCTCATGAGTCACAATGCCACTTCGCTAATATGAAAAGGAGAAGTCCTTCCTTTGAAGTTGGGCAGAAAGTGTGGCTTTCTACTAAAAATCTGAAACTAAAAGTCCCCTCTGGTAAACTGGCTCCCCGGTACATTGGTCCTTTTAAAATATCTCAGATAATCAACTCTGTTTCTGTCAAATTGGATCTCCCCCAGGCTATGAGAGTGCATAAGGTTTTCCATGTCTCTCTCCTAAAACCTTATGTACCTCCAGTTTGTCCGGCTGACACACCTCCTGCTCCTGTTGTTGTACTTGGTCACCCCGAGTTTGAGGTAAGAAAGATCTTGGATTCCAGGAAAGTTTGTGGGGTCCTGCAGTACCTGGTGGACTGGAAGGGGTATGGCCCTGAGGAGAGGTCGTGGGTGTCTCATTCTGAGGTTCATGCTCCCAGGTTATGTAAGAGGTTCCATATCAATTTTCCTGAGAAGCCTTCCCTGTGTGAGGGTCCAGGGGCCCCTCATAAAGGAGGGGGTAATGTCAGGATTCGTACCGTGGTCTAGTCTGTGTTCCACAGCAGTGGCACCTTCTTCCCCCGCCGTGTGGTGGAATCATAACATACATATTACCCTACTTTTTAGCCTTACAAGGGCCATCTGTATGGGCAGGCACCCTGATCATAAATATAAGGTAAAATGTCCTTTTCTTTGCGCACCTATGGATTATTTACCATATACGTACCTCTTGGTCATTATATAGAATCTTGCCTCGACAGAGAGCTGGATACCTCATCACATATTGGTTATTGTACAGAATTTTACCTGGACAGTGAGCTGGATAGCCCACTATTATAGTCCTCACAACAGGTATGATTTTACAATACCTGAGTATTGTGTATATATATGAGCATCCACGTGCAGCTCATTAACCTTATAATACCTCATATTATTTCATCAGGAGTTGGCATGTTACTTACCTCATTACCTCCTTATCAAATTATTTAAAGCAGTCGGGTAGGTTCATTTTTCTATTCCAATTTTTTCCTCATTTTTTCTTCCGTCCTCCCATCTGGTTTATCTTCAGACATGAATAACAGCATTTTCTTCTGTACTCATGTCATTTTCCTCACTATATTGCTGTACCAATCATTGTATACAATATCTGAACAATATTATGATGATTAGGTCAATATTTTGTTGTTTATAATTTTGTTTTTCTTGTCTGTTATATTTCGACGCAGACTGATGAAGGCCATGTAGGCCGAAACGTTATGCAGACTGCAAAAATAAAATTCTTTTCCATTTCATGAACGCCATAAGTTGAGTGCCAAGTTATTTTATTATTACTGACAGATCAGCGACCTGTCATTCACACAGGAGGCAGACGAAGGGGCCAGAGCAATAAGAAAAGAGACTGCCCATATGTCACGCGAACAGCATTTTAGCTAGCTCCGCTAGCATCAGTTACTCTACTTCTCAGCCTGCTCCCTATAATGATAGCTCACGGCCATTGGACATGTACAGTGGCTGTCACTAAGGGGTTAAATGGAATCTGCCACAAGGTTTTTTCTGCCCCATCTGAGAGGAGTATAATTTAGGGACAGAGACCCTGATTCCAGGATGTATCACTTACTGGACTTCTTGCTGTAATTTTGATTAAAACGCTATGTTATTTGCTGCTGCTCTGCTAGCCCTGTCAGATTGACAGTTTTCGGTCAACACTGTAAATAGGCAGAAAGCTGGCAATCAGTGGCGGAGAAGGGAATAGACCGAGCTCATGTATATTGATGACTACATTGATTCAAGTCTGTTAGGCTAGGTTCACATAGCGTTAAATGCAGTCCGTTCAACGCATATCATTGACGGACTGCATAACGCTACTCACATAACGCATTATGTCCTCCCGCTAGGGCAGATGCTTCATCTGTGCTAGCAGTGACAGACCCTGCAGCCCGCGTCCGAGGGTCCGTCACAAAATGACGGCACATCGCTAGCGCATGCCGATTATGACATGCGTTAGCGATGCGCTCCTCTATAGCTGTGTATGGATGCGTTAACGCATCCGTTACATAACATTAATGCCACACCCCTTTAACAGGAGGACGGGCATCTATCTATTCAAGAGGTTACCGAACATGTAAAATCAAATAACATCCATCTGATAAATAGGTTAACTTTCCATTTGTCATTAATCATGGCCAGATTGCATGGTGCCGGCAGGGTCCTGTTTCCTATAAGCCTAGAAACTGCTGATGCACCAAGACATTTTCTAGTTGTAACAGTTCCCCAATCCAGCAGAGGTGCAGCTAAGGAGGATACAGGGTTGGTAATGGCAATTACGCACCAGCTCTTTTAAGGCGAAAGTCGTAGCATCACTTTGTCTAATTGTACAGTATTCATTGGATATGGAGTCATATGAAATCAATGGCAGTCAGTTAGAAGTGCCAGCTATAGCTAATTTACCTAGACTAGGAGAGACTTGGTGCCTTTGATGAAAATAACTGTATATTGAATATATATATATATATATATATATTGTGGTGTAGTAACCACTGAGTCCGCTAGGGGGCGCTGTGTGGATGTCAGAAAGGATGAATGGCAGAATATGGAATGGCCATTATGTATCCCAAAGTGGGTGGCTTTGGGATGGAGACTTATATGTTGTTCAGCAATGATATTGCTGAGGTGTTGCTTCAATGTATAAGGGAGAAGTCTCCAGGTAACTAGAGAGATGGGCGGGCCTGGTTACCTACAAATCCACCCAGGGGTGTGTTTAAGAGTGTCATAATAAAGTATATGTGTGGCTGTGTGTAATAGGACCTTTAGTGAGGTCATAGCCATGTGATCACCTGTGGGTGTGGTTATGGACCATATAAGGTACCTGAGGTGCGGTCACATGAGAGAGAGTGCATGGATCTGATTGGGCCATGTGGAAGGTCCCGGCAGGCATATCTGGAGGAAGGTGTGCTACCTTCCTGAAGACCACGTGCTGAGGCTGCTGACCCGGTGAGGCCTGTGGATATTGGCTGTATGTGAAGACGGATAAGCCTCCTGTGTTTGCTGAGGCTCCAGGACTGAGCCTGAAATCATGGACATTTATGCTTGCTTTTGCCTGAGCTAAAGGCTATTCATTATGTTATGTGCTGGTTTATGGGTTATGGAGCAATAAACCCTATGAGCTTTTAATGGAACGTGCCTCCTGGTTGTCTCCCGTCGCACCTAAGCGAGATGAATCCCTACAATATTTATATATATATACACAGTATATTGTAGGGATTCGCTCTGGTAGGTAATGGCAGGGCTGCAGTAACGAGGCAACACACAGGCTTAAAGTCTAATTTCAGTGGTTTAATGTAACTTTGCAAGCAGCAGGTTAACAGAAAATCAGGAAAAACATAAATGTAGTCCAGCTTGGAGAACCACTGGTCCCAGACTCACCCCTTGCACGGGACGGGCATCCGCCAGGTGCCATTCCCATGGCTGTTGAGAGTCTTGCTGCTATAGTCCTGCAGCACGATGATCTTGTATACAAGTCAGGCTAAGTCCAACCAAGTTCCTGTAACTTCCAGACACACACTCACCATGGGCCAAATACCAACCTCCATTACATAGCCCATAACCCCTCCCACCGGTGAGGTAGACATTACATGGGCTGATCGCATGACCATGACATCATCGCAGGTCCTGTTTTTAGGGAAAAACCCGGCCAAACATTAATCTGCTGGGAGAAATGTATCTCCCATGCAGTAGAACACCCTTTACTTTACCACTATATATATATATATATATATATATGTAAGCCATAACATTAAAACCACCTGCCTTGAGCTGGCAAAAGAGCTCTGGACACTTGAGACTCCACGAGACCTCTGTAGGTTTCCTGTGGTATATGGCACTTAGGCCTTGGCTGCAGATCCATTTGGTCCTGTATAATGTGAAGTGGGCCCTCATAGTTTTTCAGCACATTCTACAGATGTTTGATTTGATCCCATCTGGGGAAATTGGAGACCAAGTCAACACCTTAAACTCTTTGTCATGCTCCACAAATCAGTTTTCAGAGTGACAGGTATCATTATTCTGCTAAAAGAGGTCCTGACCATTAGGGAATACAATTACTTGGCCTGCAACAATAAGGTATGCGTCAAATTAACATCCACATCAATGACAGGTCCCAAAGATCTCCAGCAGAACATTACCTAGAGCAGTGTTCCCCGACTCTAGTCCTCAAGAGTCACCAACAGGTCATGTTTTCAGGATATGCTTAGTACTGCACAGGTGATGGTGATATCTGCTCACCTGCACAGGCAATCATTCCTTCAGCTGGGCAATACTAAGGAAATTCTGAGAACATGACCTGTTGGTGGCTGTTGAGGACTGGTGATGGGGGAACACTGACCTAGAGCATCACAGTGCTTCCAACTGGTGCCTGAGATGGCCACGGGAGGGACATATGACGTTAGATAACAGTATCAGTGAAGGGTCCATGCCCTCAGGACCAGCTCCCAGCTTAATATGGGGGAGCCTATGCAATGTGGTAATATAGGACACCCATTGAAATGAGAGTGGACTTGTAACACAATTGTGCAGAGGGCCACAAGTGGGATCGGCTTTTATTATCTTAATAATAATTTCCCTTTCACAACATGCAAGATTTATTAAGGAGTTAATCTCATACACTCATGCATTAATTTTGCGCTTGGCCCAAGTCAGGCCACACACGTAGAGGACATACACATGACACAGGAATCCATGATTTTACAGGGTATGAGTTGTCCAGAATGCAAACTGTACCTTTTATAGTTCTTTATTAAGTCCAAAGTAATCCAATTCCTATTCAAAGAGATCTGGCAATCTATAGGTTTCTTGACATTGTATTTTTTTATTCCTTGCTTGTTGCTTAATACCGGTAATTATTGCTGTATAGATCTTTAAATGCTGCAGACATGAATACAAAAAATACTATTAAAAGACCAATCTTTATGCATATACAAGACATTCATAGTATGCTAAACAACCCAGATATTGAAGGAAAGCTATGAACAGACTTCTGTATCCCTAATAATTTCCTAAATGGCTTCCTGTACAAGCAGGGAAGCTGAAAGGATGACAGATCCCCCATAACCGCCCTCCAAATCCTGTCCTGAAGAGCAGATGGCTCTGACCCAACATGTGTCCCCTGGTGCTCTGCTGGAATTTCATTGGTATTCTCCAATAGGAGTGCTAAACCATGAAGGCAGAACACATGATATCTACATAGCTGTAAGATAGGCCCATAAGGACTTGATGGACCACCATGAAGTATGTACCCCAAGGTTCATTTCTCACCCTTTAAGAAGGAATATGCATGCATGTGTTTGCATTGCTTTCAGCATACTGTATGTTCAGATGAACCCATCACGCAATTCAATGTACCCAAACAATGGGCAGTATGAATCAGAGCCCGCCTACAGGACTGCAGCCAGGCATTTTTTTCTGTGAAATGATCCGGTGTTTCAGAAAAAATAAAGCTTGAAGATCCTTCTCCTGGCGCCACTCCAGGCGACTGACAGGTCTTTACCTGCCCAGTCTGCAACTGGTTTATGTTGCCTGTCATTTGGCCAGCAAAAATCACGTGAAAGGCCACCTATAAAGATATGGACCATTTTTCATCAGTGTGCTGGATCAGATTTTTATCAGTATTTGGTCAGTGTGTCATACGTTTTTCTCATATAAAAAAATGGAGGTTTTACAATTTTCCCCCATCAAACTTCTAGTGAAAACTGGTCAGCTATAAGGTATAACATGGTTGCTATCACAGAGTGCAATCCTTTTTTTTTCACTGACCCATTCATATCAATGAGCAAGTTTCATTTATATATCAGACCAGGGTATGAACAAGAAAAAATAACGTGAATAGCTTCTATTTCACTGGCTACACACCTTCATTATCACTATGAAAAAGTACAAAAGAATTGGCACTGTCAATGGTACTCTGGCCTGAGTAATCACAAGATCACAGGGTTTCTGCTAGAAAAGCAGGATTACTGGGTCCTAGCAGTCCTTGATTAGTGACCTGTGTCACTCCATTAGCCTGCTTTTCCCTCAGAGGGCTCCGATACAAAAATAATGACTAGGGAAAAAAATAAATGTTCTTTAGAGACTTTACATGGCCTTTTGGGGGAACACCAACCAATCACGAAGCATCTTTCATTTCACCAGAGCTGTTTAAAAGAAGCTGAGCTGCGATTGGTTGCTATGAGCAACAGTTTTCCTTGCAACCAATCACTAAGCAAAGAAGCTGAGCTGTGATTGGTTGCTATGAGCAATAGTTTTCTCACTCCATGACAACACCTCAGCAGACACTGACATGGTGGGAGAAATCTAGCATTCCCGGGAACATACGCTCCCAGCCATTGTCTGCCCCCAGAAAGGAGCAGAGAGCACATGACAGATATGAATCACAATGGCTCTGGCTGACGGGATTATGTGGCATATTAGAGATAGTAGTCCGGTGGCTCTGGCTGAAGAGACGATGTGGGATATTAAGGGTAGTAGTCCGGTGGCTTTGCCGGGATGATGTGGGATATTAGGGGTAGTAGTCCGGTGGCTTTGACGGGATGATGTGGGATATTAGGGGTAGTAGTCCGGTGGCTCTGACGTGATGATGTGGGATATTAGGGGTAGTAGTCCGATGGCTTAGGCTGACAGGATGATGTGGAATATTAGGGGTAGTAGTCCGGTAGTTCTGACGGGATGATGTGTGATATTAGGGGTAGTAGTCAGGTAGCTCTGACGGGATGATGTGGAATATTAGGGGTAGTAGTCTGGTGGCTCTGGCTGACGGGATGATGTGGAATATTAGGGGCAGTAGTCCGGCCGCTGTGACGGGATGATGTGGGATATTAGTGGTAGTTGTGTGGTGGCTCTGGCTGATGGGATGATGTGGGATATTAGGGGTAGTAGTCTGGTGGCTTTGACAGGATAATGTGGGATATTAGTGGCAGTAGTCCGGTGGCTCTGGCTGATGGGATGATGTGGGATAATAGGGGAAGTAGTCCAGTGGCTCTGACGGGATGATGTGGGATATTAGGGGAGTAGTCCGGTGGCTCTGGCTGACGGGATGATGTGGGATATTAGGGGTAGTAGTCGGTGGCTCTGGCTGACGGGATGATGTGGGATATTAGGGGGAGTAGTCTGGTGGCTCTGACGGGATGATGTGGAATATTAGGGGTAGTAGTCCGGCGGCTGTGATGGGATGATGTGGGATATTAGTGGTAGTTGTCCGGTGGCTCTGGCTGACGGGATGATGTGGGATATTAGGGGTAGCATTCCGGTGGCTTTGATGGGATGATGTGGGATATTAGGGGTAGTAGTCCGGCGGCTGTGACGGGATGATGTGGGATATTAGTGGTAGTTGTGCGGTGGCTCTGGCTGACGGGATGATGTGGGATATTAGGGGTAGTAGTCTGGTGGCTTTGATGGGATGATGTGGGAAATTAGTGGTAGTTGTCCGGTTGCTCTGGCTGACGGGATGATGTGGGATATTAGGGGGAGTAGTCCGGTGGCTCTGGCTTACGGGATGATATGGGATATTAGGGGTAGTAGTTGGTGTCTCTGGCTGACGGGATGATGTGGAATATTAGGGGAAGTAGTCCAGTGGCTCTGGCTGATGGGATGATGTGGGATATTAGGGGTAGTAGTCCGGCGGCTGTGACAGGATGATGTCGGATATTAGGGGTAGTAGTCCGATGCCGGGACGGGATGATGTGGGATATTAGGGGTAGTAGTCCGGCGGCTGTGACGGGATGATGTGGGATATTAGGGGTAGTAGTCCGGCGGCTGTGACGGGATGATGTGGGATATTAGAGGTAGTAGTCCGGTAGCTCTGACGGGATGATATGGAATATTAGGGGTAGTAGTCTGGTGGCTCTGGCTGACGGGATGATGTGGGATATTAGGGCCAGTAGTCCGGCCGCTGTGACAGGATGATGTGGGATATTAGTGGTAGTTGTGCGGTGGCTCTGGCTGACGGGATGATGTGGGATATTAGGGGTAGTAGTCCGGCGGCTCTGACGGGATGATATGGGATATTAGGGATAGTTGTCCGATGGCTCTGGCTGACGGGATGACGTGGGATATTAGGGGGAGTAGTCCGATGGCTCTGGCTGAAGTCATGATGTGGGATATTAGAGGTAGTAGTCCGGTAGCTCTGGCTGACGGGATGATGTGGGATATTATAGTGAATGCGGCTATGCGGAGTGGGCGGGGCTCTACACAGCTCAATGTGGGTGTGTGTGTATATATGTATGTACGTATGTCCGGGATTGGCATCCGCACCGTCGCAGCTACAGACACAAAATTTTGCACAGTCACACGTCTGGACCCCAAGAGCATCATAGGCTATGTTGTGAGGCGAAATTTTAACCCCGCGCATTCCAATTCACCAAACAATTTTGCCCCTATCTACATAATGGGGAAAAAGTGAAAGGAAAAGTGTTGGCGGCAAATTGACAGCTGCCAGATGTGAACAAGGGGGACCTAAAGAATGAGAGTGATGGCGCCAAAGAGTATATACCGTACAGTTGCTAAGGTGGGGCCCTGACACGGGATACTCACCACACACGGGGATATGAACACACACACAAAATGCACCACACACTACCACGTGCTTCAACACATATACCGCCCTCAGCACACATTTCACCACACATACACCAACCTCGCCACATAAAAGTCGAAACACAAAAGTCGCCACTCAAAACTCGCCACGCCTTCCCAGAGCTGTTTAAAAGATGAAAAATGAGCTGTGATTGGTTGCTATCAGCAATAGTTTTCTTTGTAGACAGTTGTGGTAACTGAGGCCTATTATTCTTATCATTTCTATGGTGTTATCGTCCTTCTGTAAAGCTGGAAATAACACAATTTATTACTGTGCCAACACAGACCACCCTCTGACACAGACTGCAGGGGGAGCCCAGTATCACACAGCATAGGATTAGATACACAACTCAGCAGTCAGTATCACACAGGATAGGATTAGATACACAGCTCAGAAGTCAGTATCACACAGGAGAGGATTAGACACATGGCTCAGCAGTCAGTATCACACAGGATAGGATTAGATACACAGCTCAGCAGTCAGTATCACACAGGAGAGGATTAGACACATGGCTCAGCAGTCAGTATCACACAGGATAGGATTAGATACACGGCTCAGCAGTCAGTATCACACAGGATAGGATTAGATACACAGCTCAGCAGACAGTATCACACAGGATAGGAATAGATACACGGCTCAGCACACAGTATCACACAGAATAGTATTAGATACACGGCTCAGCACACAGTATCACACAGAATAGGATTAGATACACAGCTCAGCAGTCAGTATCACACAGGATAGGATAAGATACACAGCTCAGCAGTCAGTATCACACAGGATAGTATTAGATACACGGCTCAGCAGACAGTATCACACAGGATAGGAATAGATACACGGCTCAGCAGTCAGTATCACACAGGATAGGATTAGATACGCAGCTCAGCACACAGTATCACACAGGATCGTATTAGATACACCGCTCAGCAGACAGTATCACACAGAATAGGATTAGATACACGGCTCAGCAGTCAGTATCACACAGGATAGGATTAGATACATGGCTCAGCAGTCAGTATCACACAGGATAGGATTAGACACATGGCTCAGCAGTCAGTATCACACAGGATAGGATTAGATACAAAGCTCAGCAGTCAGTATCACACAGGATAGGATTAGATACACAGCTCAGCAGTCAGTATCACACAGGATAGGAATAGATACACGGCTCAGCAGACAGTATCACACAGGACAGGATTAGATACGCAGCTCAGCACACAGTATCACACAGAATAGTATTAGATACACGGTTTAGCACACAGTATCACACAGAATAGTATTAGATACACGGTTTAGCACACAGTATCACACAGAATAGTATTAGATACACGGCTCAGCAGACAGTATCACACAGAATAGGATTAGATACACGGCTCAGCAGTCAGTATCACACAGAATAGGATTAGATACACGGCTCAGCAGTCAGTATCACACAGGATAGGATTAGATGCACGGTTTTTATGTGCAATATAATCATTATAATTTGTTATAACTAACCACAGTTGGTTACTATGCCCAGGCAACGCCGGGCTCTTCAGCTAATCATTATAATTTGTTATAACTAACTGTAGTTAGTTACTATGCCTGGGCAGCGCCGGGCTCTTCAGCTAGTATGTATATATATATATATATATATATATACATACACTGTATATATAAAGAATCTACAAAGAAGATTAGAAAAAAGTAAAAAAAGTCCTGTCAGAGAAAACAAGATTCACGTTCCAGCTCCTTAAAAACTTGAAATCTTTATTAATCCATGTATATTTCCTGTTGCGATATGAGGTTTAGCTTTGACAAGGATCTTCATGTACAGCGTGGGCCATTTATATGGATACACCTAAATAAAATGGGAATGGTTGGCGATATCAACTTCCGGTTTGTGGAACATTAGTATATGGAAGGGGGGAACTTTTCACGATTGGTGGTTTATGACCACTTATAAAATGTGTTCAAAGTGCTGCCCATTGTGTTGGATTGTCAATGCAACCCTCTTCTCCCACTCTTGACACAGATAGCAAGTCCGCAGAAGAAATGCTAGCACAAGCTTCCGGTATCAGCTGTTTCAGATGCTGCACATCTCGTATCTTCACAGCACAGACAATTACCTTCAGATGACCCCAAAGATAAAAGTCTAAGGGGGTCAGATCGGGAAACCTTGGTGGCCTTTCAACTGTTCCACGACGACCAATCCACTTCCAGGAAACTGTTCATGTACGATTGCTCGGACCTGACACCCATAATTGATGGTATGGTGTGGTGTATGGGGTACATACACTGTGTTCCAAATTATTATGCAAAAAATATTTCCTCATATTTTCTCTAAATTACCTATATGAATTGCAGTCATTGTTATTTTCCAGTCATCTAATATTCTAGTATAATTGCAATGTTTTTGAACAAACAGCCTACGAAAACAGTATATTTTTAAAAATAAGAAACACTCAAAATGCATGTTCCAAATTATTATGCACAGCAGAGTTTTCAACCTTTTTATTTTTATAGCCACTCACAAATGAAAAATTATAACACGGAGGACCGTGAAATTACATGATAACAAACAAGGAAAGAGGTCCTCCAATAAAGATAAAAAACATATTTTTATTAGGACACATAACATAGAATAAAACAGAGTCGGCAAACCATATAAGAAATGACAGTAAAACACACAGCCACTGGGTGAAAAAACATTTGTTCATAAATGAAGTAAAATGCAGTTTTACATATAAATATATAGACTGGCAACAAACAGTAATAAATATATCTCACAGAGCACATGAAAATTAAATGTACAAAGATATGTTGCTAGAAAGGAATTTTTGTGCAGCATATATTAATCTTCAGACATTGCTGGTTTCTCACATTTAATTCTCCTTTATTAGGAAATTAATCCATAATAAAAAGTTATAAAAAATATTAATTAATTTTATAAGAACAAAACAAATGTGAGAAATACATCACATGCATCAGAAAGCTACATACATAAGTACTCTAGATGATATTAGTTTCTCACATCAAATCCCTCTCCCAGAGGGAAATAACCCATAGCACATTGATAAAGGTTATTACCAGAAAAAGGATCACCCAGGGGACCTGGGTGACTAAATTAAATTTGTACATTTAATTTTCATGTGCTCTGTGAGATATATTTATTACTGTTTGTTGCCAGTCTATATATTTATATGTAAAACTGCATTTTACTTCATTTATGAACAAATATTTTTTCACCCAGTGGCTGTGTGTTTTACTGTCATTTCTTATATGGTTTGCCGACTCTGTTTTATTCTATGTTATGTGTCCTAATAAAAATATGTTTTTTATCTTTATTGGAGGACCTCTTTCCTTGTTTGTTATCATCTTTTTATTTTTATTTTGAACAAAAAAATGGTCAATTGTGAAATTATAAGCATTATCAGCTTATTACAAAATAAAATCAAACAGTTTTCAAGTCAAAATTTTATTCTAGGTGATGTTACATTTGCACATAGGACCCCTTGTTGGAAAGAAGCTTCTGCACTCTCTCGTCCATTGAATTTGTCAGTTTTTGGATGGTTTGTGCTTCAATTGTTTTGCATGTGGACAGAATACCCTCCCACAGCTGTTGCTTAGATGTGAACTGCCTCCCGCCATCATAGACACTCCTTTTGATGATGCTCCAGAGGTTCTCAATGGGGTTGAGGTCAGGGGAAGATGGTGGCCACACCATAAGTTTGTCCTCTTTTATGCCCATAGCAGCCAGAGATGCAGATGTGTTATTTGCAGCATGAGACGGTGCATTATCATGCATGAAAATGATCTTGCTGCGGAAAGCACGGTTCTTCCTCTTGAACCATGGCAGGAAGTGCTGTTTTAGAAACTCCACATAGATTATGGAGTTCATCTTTACCCCTTCAGGGATCCTAAAGGGGCCGACAATCTCTCTCCCCATGATTCCAGCCCAAAACATTATTCCACCTCCTCCTTGTTGGCGCCTTAGCCGTGTTTTCATGGGGTGTCCATCAACCAGCCATCCTCCACTCCATCCATCTGGACCATCGAGCGTTGCACGGCACTCATCGGTGAACAAAACAGTTTGGAAGTCAGTCTTCATGTATGGTTTGGCCCACTGGAGCCGTTTCTGCTTGTGTGCAGTGGATAGAGGTGGTCGACAGGATAGCTTACGCACAGCTGCAAACCTCTGAAGGACCCTGCATCTTGTTCGGGGGACGTTGGAGGCACCAGCAGCTTCAAAAACTTGTCTGCTGCTATGACAAGGCATTTTTGCAGCTGATCTTTTAACCTGACGCAATTGCCTGTTGGAAAGAGTCCTCAATTTTTCCATATCAGCACGCACACGTGTGCTGGGAATCAGCTACATACTTCTTGATTGTGCGATCACGATGAAGTGTCTTGGCAATGTTGATTGTAGTCATGCCTTGACCTAAATACTCCACAATTTGTTGCTTCTCAGCAGCCGACACATCCTTTTTCTTTCCCATTTTGGCAAAAAATGTAGGCTGCTTAATAATGTGGAACAGCCTTCTTAAGTAGTCTTGCCTTTATTTGGACACACCTGCCAAACTAATTTGCACAGATATCTGCAATTGCTTTCAGTGATATAAAGAGCCCTGACACACATCACCATCAATGAGTTTAAATGACAGACAAAAAAATTCTAACCTTATCACTCCTAAACTCTTATTGCATAATAATTTGGAACACAGTTTAGATAGTGGGGCCATTCTTCATCAATGGAAACCTCAATGCCACTGGATATCTGAAATTGCTACATGATGATGTGTTGCCCTCTTTATGTACTGAAGATGGCACGTTCCCTGAGTTTTTCCAGCAAGATGGTGCACCACCACATTTTGGGTGTCAGGTCCGAACATTCCTACAAGGAATCTGACCCTCTTAGATTTGCATTTCTTCTGCGGAGTTGCTATCAGTGTGTCAAGAGTGGGAGAAGAGGGTCGCATTGACAATCCAACACAATGGGCAGCACTTTGAACACATTTTATAAGTGATCATAAACTTGTAAATAACTCATGAAAGAATAAAGTTATGTTAAAACCAAGAACACCATTGTTTTTCTTTTGAAATTCTGAATAAGTTTGATGTGTCACATGACCCTCTTCCCATTGGAAAAAATAAAATTAGATCCAAAACGTCCGACTTCAAAATGGCCACCATGGTCACCACCAATCGTGAAAACTTTCCCCCTCCCATATACTAATGTGCTACAAACAGGAAGTTGATATCGCCAACCATTCTCTTTTTATTTAGGTGTATCCATATAAATGGCCCACCCTGTAGATCAACACGCCTTGCCTTATGCCTCTTTTCACCCTGCTCTTTTGATTCACTTTAGAGGAGTTTTTTCTACTATTGTATTTTATACATGGATTAATAAAGATTTCACGTTTTTAAGGAGCTGGAACGTCAATCTTGTTTTCTCTGACAGTCTACGTCCTGTGAAGACGAGGTTCCGTACACCAGTGTGGATGTCGGTGAGCTGGCTATGACTTTTTGCCTTTCTATTTATATTGTAAAAAGTCCTGACCACAACTGCACTGCCCCCCCACCAGAAAAAAAAACTAAAAATAGAGACACAGATATCTACACACCCATAATAACACGAAAGAATTCATTCAACTGGTTATTTGGTATTATAAATGAACAGGAAAAAAATATATAAAAAAAGAAACAAATTAAAAAATTACTTTCTTTGACATTTGCATTGTAAAGAAAAATAATCTATAAATTACACAATAACTTACAAGCACCCCCCAAAAACGCATAAGAAATAATACAATTTATCTCACATAAAATAAAGCCTTATTCAGTCATGTCAGTGAAAAAAAATAAAGGTATGGCTGCTGGAAAGGTTTATAAGGAAAAATCAATCAAATTGCTCAGTGAATAAAGGGATTATTCAGTGACTAGAAGTTATCATGTATCCACAAGATAGTTGATGTCTTAAGGGAACCTGTAATTAGATTCCTAATGCCCGAACCACAGGCAGCATGAATCAGAGCCACACAATGCAGCCTGGTATGTTTCACCCTGGTATGCCGCAATCGTGCTGCCCGGCTCGGATTTCTGCTATGCGTGCTCTCGGCAGCATGAGTCTAATAACAGGTTCCCTTTAAATAGACTCTGTCATCAGGGCTTGATACTGTGACCTTATAGTATATATGTGCATGCTTTCATGCTGAGTAAATCCTCACATTTCTTGTAGAAAACTATTGTGCTGTTTTAGAAAAAAAACCAAAAATGTAATTGTAGCAAACGAGTCCGAAGCGCAGTGGGGTTGGACATTGCACTCACGGTTCTCCTGCCTCTCTCCCTATTCCTCATCCGCTGCCTCCTGTCTCTAGGTCACTCATGCTTCAGGGACCGGTCAGTAATAGACAGGAGGCAGGTGCGGGGAAATGGCAGAGACATAGGAGAGCTGGAAGTGCAATGTCCAACCCCACGGCACTGGTGACTCAGTAGGATACAATTTCATAGTGGATTTATCTAAAATAGATAAATGGATTTCTACAAGAAAGATGACGACGTACTCACCATTAGGCCATATAACTCGTGCGACGACATCGCAGTGCACAGTCTGGCTGTCCTGACCTGAGCTTGACAGCTGCATAGAAATATGCCATGCTCATGTCAGGAGAGCAGACAGCCTGCCTGACCGTGCACTGCGACGCTTGCATGAGTTATACAGCTGACTTTCTGCACACTTACAGTACCTTTATATACATGACATTAGCTGGGGGTATAAAAGGATGAGAAGGGGTTTTCTTTAAAGATCGAAGGGGGTCTGACTGCTGGGATCCGCACCAATCAGCAAAATGGGGCACTTTTACCCATTAGAATTGAACAGTAGGTTGAATGTTTGACCACCACTTCATTCTTTCTCTATAGGACAGCTGAGTCATGCATTTGGCTTTTTCCAGCAGACCCATGTAAAATTAATGGAGTGGTGATTGGTCATGCACACTGCAGCTCCATTTTAACGGTGGTAAAAGTGCCTTGTCCTGCTGATCGGTGCGGGTCTCATCACTAGGACCCAATGTGGATAGACTAGTGATGGAGCACCCTGCTGGTAATGGGGGACACTGATGGTGATGGAGGACCCTGCTGGTAATGGGGGACACTGATGGGGATGGAGGACCCTGCTGGTAATGGGGGACACTGATGGTGATGGAGGACCCCGCTAGTAATGGATGACCCTGCTAGTATAGGATGACCCCGCTGGTGATGGAGGACCCAGATAGTGATGGGGGACACTGATGGTGATGGAGGACCCTGCTGGTAATGGGGGACACTGATGGTGATGGAGGACCCTGCTGGTAATGGGGGACACTGATGGTGATGGAGGACCCCGCTAGTAATAGATGACCCTGCTAGTATAGGATGACCCCGCTGGTGATGGAGGACCCAGATAGTGATGGGGGACACTGATGGTGATGGAGGACCCTGCTGGTAATGGGGGACACTGATGGTGATGGAGGACCCTGCTGGTAATGGGGGACACTGATGGTGATGGAGGACCCCGCTAGTAATGGATGACCCTGCTAGTATAGGATGACCCTGCTGATGATGGAGGACCCAGATAGTGATGGGGGACACTGATGGTGATGGAGGACCCTGCTGGTAATGGGGGACATTGATGGTGATGGAGGACCCCGCTAGAAATAGATGACCCTGCTAGTATAGGATGACCCTGCTGGTGATGGAGCACCCAGATAGTGATGGGGGACACTGATGGTGATGGAGGACCCTGCTGGTAATGGGGGACACTGATGGTGATGGAGGACCCTGCTGGTAATGGGGGACACTGATGGTGATGGAGGACCCCGCTAGTAATGGATGACCCTGCTAGTATAGGATGACCCCGCTGGTGATGGAGGACCCTGCTGGTAATGGGGGACACTGATGGTGATGGAGGACCCCGCTAGTAATGGATGACCCTGCTAGTATAGGATGACCCCGCTGGTGATGGAGGACCCAGATAGTGATGGGGGACACTGATGGTGATGGGGGACCCTGCTGCTGAAGGAGAACCCTGCTGCTGATGGAGGACCCTGCTAGTATAAGGATGACCCCTCTGGTGATAGAGGACCCTGATAGTGAAGGAGGACCCTGATAGTGATGAAGGACCCTGATAGTGATGGGGACACTGATGGTGATGGAGGACCCTGCTAGTATAAGGATGACCCCGCTGGTGATGGAGGACCCTGCTGCTGATGGGGCACCCTGCTGGTGATGCAGGACCGTGCTGCCTATGGATGACCACACTAGTGATCGGGGATCCTGATGGTGATGGAGCACGCTGCTTCTTCCTGTGCCTCATATAATTAATAAATCTGCTGATGGGCACATACGGGGTGCACCGTGGGGCTGAGGTAACCCTGCACCAGGCTCACACACAGTCCTGGCTGCTCTATCCACACGGAGACCTTGTATAAAGGAGACTGTGCGCGGGGGGCAGGGAGCCTTCCTCCATCATCGCCCGCATCGCCCAGCAGTTGCCATGACAACCATCCCGAGTACCAGCCTTGGCAATGGATGGCAGCGCACTGTCGGCAGTGAAACGTTTCTGATACAAGATGACAAGACGGGTCTTACCGGAAGCGTCTGCAGGCGAGAGGCTACGGTCCTATAACACACCTGTACAAAGCGACTAACGGGATGAGAACAGAAGAGCACTGGAAGCCCTAGTACGCAAGCGCCATAAGTCCCAGCCGGCCACCATCCCGAAACAGGAAGTGTGTGCAGTGTAGTCCATAGCAACCAGTAACAGCGAGTGACTCTCGTTTCGCGCCGGGTGTCACGTGCGGGAGAGTATCTCTCGAACCCGGGTTGTCTCGCGCCGGGTGGGTGTCTCGCGCCGGGTGACTGTCTCGTGCCTGAGCCGCTCCGTGGTCTCCGGGCCTCTGAGATGTGCTCACCTTGAATCATAGGGTGTGTGCACACGCTGCGGATTCTGCTGCAGATTGCTCTGCGGTTTATCACCTCTACAATGGAGGAGATGGCAAACCGCAGCGGAATCCGCAGAAAGAATTGACATGTCAATTCTTTCTGCGGATGAGAAACCGTAGCAAATCCACGCAGAAAAATCTGCACCGTCTGCACAGCGGTTTTCAATTCCCATAGGCTGTAAGGCTGTGTGCACACGCTGCGGATTTTGCTGCGGTTCCGCAGCGGTTTTGGCCGCTGCGGACCCGCAGCAGTTTCTGCTGCGGTGTACAGTACAATGATTCCCTATGGGAATCAAAAACCGCAGTGCAGACGGTGCGGAATTTTCCGCGCGGATTATCTGCGGTTTTCAATCCGCAGAAAGAATTGACATGTCAATTCTTTCTGCGGATTCTCCTGCGGTTTGCCATCTCCTCCATTGAGGAGATGAAAAACCGCAGGGCAAAACCGCAGAGCAATCCGCAGGTAAAACCGCAGGTCTTTTGACCTGCGGTTTCACCTGCGGATTGTACAAAATCCGCGCGGATGAATCCGCACCTTTTCCGCAGCGTGTGCACACAGCCTAAAGGTACTGTACAACGCAGCTAATTCTGCTGCGGATCCGCAGGACCGAAACCGCAGCAGAATCCGCAGCTTGTGCACACACCCTTAGACTATGTGCACACAAGCAGAAATTTCCGCACTCCCTCCACGGGTAAAACACATGCAAATTCACATGCATTTTTCCCACAGAAAACAAGCGTTTTGCAAGCGTCTTTCACTTACGGAATGCTTGCGCATTCCAAGCCATTAGCATCGCTTGGAAATGTAATAGGATGTTAAAATAATAAAAAAAAATATTGTTATTCTCGCCTTCCGACGGCCCCCGATCTGCTCTGCGGCGCTCCCAGCATCTTCCGGTCCCAGTAATGCTTGGTATGAAGGACCTGAGATGACGTCATCGCGGTGATTCGCGCAAAGCATTACTGGGACCGGAAGATGCCGGGAGCGTGGTGGACAGGCGGGAAAGACTCCGGGGGCCGCCGGAGAGTGACTATATCACTATTTTTTATTTGTGTTTTTTTTACAGGATTATGGTACCCAGAGCCTGGAGGACAGTCTTATCTCCACCAGGCCCTGGGTACCATGCGCACATGATCCGCTTACTTTACACATGGTGGGCATAGCCACATGCGGAAAGTAAGCGGTTCACTGCATTGCTATGGGTGCGGAATCGCCGCGATTTCGCAAAAAGAATGGGCATGCTGCTTATTTTTCCGCTATGCGATTCTGCAGCGGAAAAATCCGTGGCATTAGCACAGCATTGCGGAATCCCATAGGATTGCATGGGATGCGTTTTCTTTGCGTTTTTGCAGCGATTCCGCGGCGGGAAAACGCAAAAAAACTGCAACGTGTGCACACAGCCTTACAGGCAGTCTCATGTAAAGTGCTCAGTGCATGATGTAACCAGCTGATGACTGTCTGTTCTTTCTCTCCTCACACAGTGTGACAACTTTGTGATGATGAGACAAGGGTTGAAGAAAGGGAAACCTGAGGAGACCAATGATTCTGATCTCCTGGGGTCGGCTGCTGTGATGATGTGGATGTAAGTATGATATCGGTGCTGTATGTAGGTAACAGATCTGAGATCACTCTTACTCCAAGTTCCAAATAAGTGAAGAAACCTTCTATTCCGAAACTGTTCTGTTCTCAATATTGAAATTGCAGCACCCCAAAGGAATTATATCACAGGCTGATAGATGGAGGCCCGATGCTATCGCAGCGGGAGGGCGGTAATGTCACGATGGGGGCAGGCTATGCAGCGTTGAGAATCCCCCCCCCTCATGTGCTGACTTCTCCCATCTGTTCTCTCTTCTTTGACCTGTCTACCCCATGTGCTATCCCCCTTGTCTGCTGTCTCTCTCATTCCTGTGCTGTGTTCTTCCCTCATGTGCTGTCCCGTTTGAGCTGTCTCCCCCCTGTGCTCTGTCTCTCTCACCCCTGTGTCTGACTGTGTACAGAACATACCACAGCTCCTGGGCAGGGGAGGAAGCAAAAGACAATACCGACATTACAGCAGGAGATCGCAGAAGATACATTTTGTGAGGTAAAATATTGTTTAAAAGCAGTCAGTGAAATATTTTACCTCACAAAATGAATCCTCTGTGATCTCCTGCTGTTATGTCAGTGTTTGTCTTTTGCTTCCTCCCCTGCCCAGGAGTTGTGGTATGCTCCGTACACGGTCAGACACAATGTTTAAAATGAACTTTCGTTTGTGGGCAAACCCCTTTAATGTGACTGGCTTCCTCTGCCTGTAGTCATGTCGCTCATCTGCCGCCGGGATCAGCTGAATGATTCACTGCGCCTGCATGGAATTCACGCAGGCGTAGTAAATCAGACCGCCACCATCTTTGTGCAGACAGATAGCGACGGTCACATTAAAACTGCTCATGCGCTCCTCCTGTACAAAGATGCCGGCGGTCAGTGAATCATTTGGCTGATCCCAGCGGCGTGTTCTCGATGATGTTCCGCTGGTGGTACCGCACAAGAGGCTGTGTGAGAGTGTGTGTGGTGTGTACAGCGTATAGAGTGTGTGTGGTGCGACGGTGTTCCGCAATAGGTTGGTACCAGCAGCAGTTTCCATATTGAGACACCCATCACTTGGGGGTCCCAATATGGCCGTCGGTGAACTTCCTCCTCTTGGAATTCTGGGATACGGTGGCATCTGGACAGAACAGGAATTGAAAACATTACAAGGCAATTATATAGATAGATGACATATTATGATGCTTTGGAGAAATTGCCATATAAGTGGTTCCACCATCAAATCAGTGCAACATTGAGCTTTTAATGTACCCTAAAATGAACACCACACCACATTCCCTCGTGGAGTCCTCGTAATTTAATTTCTTCACCTCTGGTGCAGAGCAAGATGGTCATCGAGACTCTTCAGTGATGAGTTACGTTTTTGTCTTGGCTGCAATGATAGCCGGTGCTTGGTCTGCTCCTGGAATTATGGGATGCCAATGTACATTCACCTCTTCCCATTACATGGGTTAGTTTGTGTAACCAAGAGCTAGTTTTTGCCAGGCCACATGTCGCTTGCTCTACTGTGAGCAGCGTGCGTGGCCTACACATGGCCTGCAGCGTCTCCGGACTTGCCTCCTTGATGTTAGCATCATTGCGACCAGAGGATCTTGCGGCCGAACACTTCTCAGTCAATCACTAATAACCTCCTTGATAGCAGCCAAGGCTGTAAGTGCGCAGGGAGTTCTGCACATGTTTACTGAGCAAATTGAGCTGTTTTGAAAATTTTATTTCCCTTTTTTCATCATTTGCACATTATTGACATTTCAATCCATCTTGGGATTTCCATAATTCCATGACTTCCTGGTGTTGCAATTTCAATGTTGAGGAATGTATATGTAATTTCCTCAATGACGTAAGTGCAGGAAAAGTCCTGTGTATAAAGCTTTTTATCAATCAAAATGCAAAGTGAATGACCAAAAGAGAAATCTAAATCACACCAATATTTTATGACCGCCCTGTGCCTCATAGCGACAGAGTATAATTTCTTCTAGGTTGTCTCATACACAGTTTTTGAAGGAACTCTGCAGGGAGTTTGTTCCAAACATCTTGGACAGCTAACCGCAGATGTCACTTGTTCAAATCCCTCTGTCTTTTCATGTAGTCCCAGACAGACTGGATGATGTTGACATCAGAGCTTTGTGGAGTGATGTCATCACTTTTAGGAAACATTGTTCATGGGTTTTTTTTAATGCTGAAGACAGCTTGGATATTTGGAGTCAGTCAGACGCCTCCTTGATGCTATTTGGTGGATAAGTAGCTGCCTGTACAGTGCCTTGCGAAAGTATTCGGCCCCCTGGAACTTTTCAACCTTTTCCCACATATCATGCTTCAAACATAAAAATACCAAATGTAAATTTTTGGTGAGGAATCAACAACAAGTGGGACACAATTGTGAAGTTGAACGAAATTTATTGGTTATTTTAAATTTTGTGGAAAGTCAAAAACTGAAAAATGGGGCATGGAATATTATTCGGCCCCTTTAACTTAATACTATATTTCACCACCTTTTGCTGTGATTACAGCTTCAAGTCGCTTGGGGTATGTCTCTATCAGTTTTGTACATCGAGAGACTGAAATTCTTGCCCATTCTTCCTTGGCAAACAGCGCGAGCTCAGTGAGGTTTGATGGAGATCGTTTGTGAACAGCAGTTTTCAGCTCTTTGCACAGATTCTCGATTGGATTCAGGTCTGGACTTTGACTTGGCAATTCTAACACCTGGATACGTTTATTTGTGAACCATTCCTGTTAGGCGTCAGATTCCTGCGGCTGCACAGCAGGAGTCCAGAGCCTCACATACTGCTTCGCAGCAAGTTATTCCTGAGGCTAAGTCCCTCTGCCGCTCCTCTGAGCATGCTCATGAGACGATTTCCCATTGGAGGTCGGGAGTCACGTGCTCAGGTCCTTCTTCTGATCTGATTGGTCCATCTCTGAGATCTGGATGGTCCCGGCAGCGCACGGCTATAAAAGGGCTGCATGGCCATTCGGCCATGCGCTAGTGTAGGCTATTCTTGTGTGAATGGTGATGGATGTATGATTCTGGTGACTGTCTCATTAAGATTCCCCTCCCTCTGATATTACGCATGTGGATAGGGAACTATAGTTAGAGTTCGCGCCAGTCAGTGGCAAGCCATAGGCCACTGTGCACACCGCACCTCTACACTAGCGTCCGGTGGTGTCACGTCTCTCAAGGCACCATCGCTTAGTGGCTGTGTCTGCTGCCGCGCTGCATGTAGCAGCACTTACCCGCGTCCGCAGCAGCGACGCCGCACGCACAGTAGGTCTAGACGGACACCGTCCCCTGTCTTGGAACCGTGTCCTGTGACCAGATACCGTGCGTGCAATTTCACTGAGTCCGGTGAAGTCTAACTGGCTAAGTGTATACTTGTATGTTTTTGTTACAGCGCCTCTGTGAATTTAACAGAGTCCGCTCCGTGCTCATCGGGTGACGTTGAACCCGAGCGCATTATACCGCCATATAGCGCGTCTGCCATTGTTTAGCAGCGGTTTTAACACCTACTGCACGGTGGATCCAGTGCGGCGAACGCACTTTATTATTTATTTATTTAGTGCGTTCCGCCGTTCCTAACAATTCCATTGTAGATTTTGCTTTATGTTTGGGATCATTATCTTGTTGGAAGACAAATCTCCATCCCAGTCTCAGGTCCTTTGCAGACTCCAGCAAGTTTTCTTCAAGAATGGTCCTGTATTTGGCTCCATCCATCTTCCTATCAATTTTAACCATCTTCCCTGTCCCTGCTATAAAAAAAAAAAAAAGCAGACCCAAACCATGATGCTGCCACCACCATGTTTGACAGTGGGGATGGTGTGTTCAGGGTGATGAGCTCTGTTGCCTTTAAGCCAAACATATCGTTTGGCATTGTTGCCAAAAAGTTCAATTTTGGTTTCATCTGACCAGAGCACCTTCTTCCACATGTTTGGGGTGTCTCCCAGGTGGCTTGTTGCAAACTTTAAACAACACTTTTTATGGATATCTTTGAGAAATGGCTTTCTTCTTTCCACTCTTCCATAAAGGCCAGATTTGTGCAGTGTACGACTGATTGTTGTCCTATGGAAAGACTGTCCCACCTCAACTGTAGATCTCTGCAGTTCATCCAGAGTGATCATGGGCCTCTTGGCTGCATCTCTGATCAGTCTTCTCCTTGTTCGAGATGAAAGTTTAGAGGGACATCCGGGTCTTGGTAAATTTGCAGTGGTATGATACTCCTTCCATTTCAATATGATCATCACTTGCACAGTGCTCCTTGGGATGTTTAAAGTTTTGGAAATAATTTTGTATCCAAATCCAGCTTTAAACTTATCAACAACAGTATCACGGACCTGCCTGTTGTGTTCCTTGGTCTTCATGATGCTCTCTGTGCTTCAAACAGAACCCTGAGACTATCACAGAGCAGGTGCACTTATACGGAGACTTGATTACACACAGGTGGATTATATTTATCATCATTAGTCATTTAGGACAACATTGGATCATTCAGAGATCCACAATGAACTTCTGGAGTGAGTTTGCTGCACTGAAAGTAAAGGGGCCGAATAATATTGCACGCCCCAATTTTCAGTTTTTGACTTTCCACAAAAATTTAAAATAACCAATAAATTTAATTCAACTTCACAATTGTGTTCCACTTGTTGTTGATTCTTCACCAAAAATTTACATTTGGTATCTTTATGTTTGAAGCATGATATGTGAGCAAAGGTTGAAAAGTTCCAGGGGGCCAAATACTTTCGCAAGGCACTGTATTTCTCAGCTTTGAGGACACCAAGAAATACAGAGGTCGGCAAAGGACATTGAGCCTGTGTGGGATTATACATGAAGACAGAGGGGATTTGCACAAGCGACATCCTCAGAAGATCTGTGGTTAGTCCTCCAAGATGTTTTGAACACCCTCCTTGCCAAGTTCCTTCAAAAACTGTGTATGCATGAACCTAGAAGAACCTGTGCAGATGTACCTAGAAAAATTGTTGCTGTTTTGGCAAAGGGCGGTCACACCACATATTGATTTGATTTAGATTTATCTTCTGTTCATTCACTTTGAATATTGTTAATTGATAAATAATAAACAGCCCTCAGCACTGATGACATGCCAACAAGTAAACGCTCTCCATTGTTTGGCTTAGGGCAGGAAATGGAGAGGCTGTCAGGACCTAGGGCGATTAGTAAGTTGTCCCACCTACTGTTAAACGCATATTTAAGTATAATTTGATTTAACTGGACAATACAGACGTGCAAATATATTATCAGAACCCATGTTCAGTGGTCAGTTCAGTATTCCGTGGCTGCTGGACGGGGTGCCCTGAGAACCTACCCTACCTGATATCATCCACGGCTCCTCATTTGATTAGCCTGCCTGGCTCGACATAGTATGTATCACACTAAGTCGACTAATCAAATAAGGAGCCACGGATGCTATCATATAGGAGGCAGTTCTTAGGGCTAGTGGCCACAGAATACAGACCTGGTCTCTCCATTCACTTGCCTCTACTGGACAATTGAAGCTGACATATCGCACCATCCCATAAACATTAGCAGGATCCAATGACCTTCATTGTTCCCTAATGAATGATGTCAGGGGAAATGACGATTAGGCATGTCGTATGTTGGATATGTTCAATCCTCTATTTCCATTTGAATGCTTTATAGGAAAAATGTAAATGATAATGAGCCTGTGTCCATGTAATGCATGGCAGCGCCAAGTGCTTTTCCTCCTTTCCTGGCCATTAGTTATATTTGAAAAGCACCTTTTTTTGTCTTGTAATCCATGAGAGATCGCACGCTGGACCAGCAGTGTACTGTGAGCTGGCCAGATCTGTCCATGATCCCTGGAGCTTTAGTAGTGGAACTTATGGTGTCAGTTTTGCAGCATCCTGAAGGGTAATTTAAAATATATTTTACCTCTGCTTGTTATCTTGAGGATCTCTAGCACGACCTCAGCATACGGCATTTGTGACCTTGGTCCCACTTCTTGGAGCGTCAGCTATCAATTAATGGCCTTCAATAGAGCTGTGGCCCAGTTTGTGCAGGACTCTCCCAATTGAGGTTTACAGGCGTCACAGAAAGAGCCGAGTGCTCCCAATGGGGTGAGAGTCCGTAAGGTGGATATGTTGTAAATAACAAAGATGGGAGTACCCCTTTACTTCATGGTAAATTACAGTCTATGTCCACCTCTGCAGCCATTTATTTACATTTCGTAAATACATTACATTTTGCCAAATTTCCCTTCTTGTTTTCACTTTTAGTTTTTGCTATCCGGAGAGCAGTTTCTGTCTACACAAGGTTTATTTGTAGTCTGTTGCCATGGACACTCATAGGTCTGCATGAAACCTGTAGACCAGGGGTAAAAACAAGCCAATTTTTAATCAAGATTGTTTGTAAAGTTGGCTTTGTTTTCTTACACATTTATGCATCGGGTCACTAAAAATGTTGTTAGAACCTTTTAACTAAAAGCATGGACTAGTCACCTGTTTCCCGGCTGTGTTTTAAACTGTGTGTTTCTGTGGAACGCTGCCTTGTTTCACAGTAAAACATATATGTTTGTGCTGCAGGAGCCGGTCGTTTCATTTTTCATGCTGCATGAATCAGCTGACAAGTTTCCCTTTAAATCAGTAGTACGAGTAGACTGGTAAGAGTAGTAGTCTACTTGCTCACGGCTTCTTATCATTCACAACTGTTTCTCTTTTTTTCCCAATCTAAATAAATCCAGAATTCTGTGTGGATTAATTTTTTCATACATCTTTAAAGCAGTCGGAGCTTCATTTTAAGGTCTGACCCTCTAAATCCCCCAAATAGACATAGAACTAAATGACATCCTATAGCAGCTTAGCTGATTCATGTATGCAGTTTATACACTGAACCTAGTAATATAGTAACTTTCTGACAGCTATTAAGGTTCCTCTTGTGAAAAGCTGCCAGGATTTTAACATTTTAATGGATTGTTTCACTTGATTTTGTACATTTAAACTGCTTCCCTCCACAAATTGCCGATGCTCCACTGATTCTGGAACAGTTTTTCTTTTTCTTCTGCGCCCCACTGTTCCAAAGTTATGCCCCTTGGTAAGAAAGATGCAAATTTTCCCTTTACCCAAACTGGGTGTGTATCACAGAACTGCTCTGTAGGAGTTTGCTTTGTCTCCCTTGTCACAGGCCAATCAAAACACAGCTACACCCACAGAGAAGTTCTGTGGTACACGCCCAGTTAGTTGAAGGGCACATTTGCATCTTTATTTCCAAGGAACATAACTTTGGGACAAAGAAACACAGAAGAAAAAGAAAAGCTGTTCCAGAATCAGCGGAGTGGCGCCAATTGGAAGAGGTATGATGTTTACATTTTGAAAAATCTATTGAAATGTCTATTTTCAAGGTAGCCTTTTATGAGAGCTAAGCCCAAGTATTATCAGGGGGTTTCTGATAATAATTTTTGTTAGCTAATAGACTTCCAAGGGCAAAAAATAACAGAGGTTTACTCACCGGTTACATCTCCAGTGCCGACTCTCCGCCACTGCTCCTGATGATTGTTTACAGGCTGCAGCCAATCACTGGGCTCAATCATTGTGTCTACATCGGCCACTGTGATAAATGTTCCACAGTTTTTTTTAGATTTAATAATTTGTCCATGTGGCATTTGTTGAAGAGGCTAATTTCTCATGACCGGAGCCCTTTAACTGTGTGAATATGCAGAATATGCAGGATTTTATCACTACAGGGCTAGACATCTCGTGCCTCCTGGTCCAACTACAGCCCCACCACTTATCAGCTTTCTGTGTACACTCTATATTGACAGAAACCAGCCAATCAGTGATGTGGGCGGGGTTATACACAGCTCAGGATTCCGGTCTGCCGCAGAGAAAACGGTGATTGTATCACAACTTCTGCACCCAGTAAACTAAGTGTCACATCGCTGGTATCAGGTTCTGATGCTGCTGTCTGATTACTTAGCAAAATCTGCTGACAGATTTCCTTTAATTAAGCCTCTCTCATTTATTAACCCCTTCATGACTTTTGACGCCACATAGGCGTCATGAAAAGTCGTGCCAATACGACCCATGACGCCTATGTGGCGTCATGAATTGATTGCCCCCCTGCGGGTCGGGTGACCGGGGTCACTGAAAGGTCACCTGACCCCCACACAGAGGACACTTCATAGTTAACTCCAGGGGGCGTGGCTTAGTGAAACAACCAATCAGAGCGATAGTATTATTTCATCAATTAAATTAGATGAAATATTACAATCCAGCCATGACTGATGCTGCAGTAGCACTGTGATAAACTCTCACATTGATCAAAATAAAAAAAAAGTAAATCACCGC
This sequence comes from Dendrobates tinctorius, assembly GCF_039654945.1. NCBI lineage: Eukaryota > Metazoa > Chordata > Amphibia > Anura > Dendrobatidae > Dendrobates > Dendrobates tinctorius. The sequence goes on along the minus strand of NW_027361844.1, from coordinate 5,243,913 downwards.
CCCCCCTTATCACCCCCATATGTTGGGTGATAAATAATAAAATAAAGAAAATATTTTTATTTTTCCATTAGGGTTAGAGCTAGGGTTAGAATTAGTGTTAGGGTTGGAATTAGGGTTATGGTTGGGATTAGGGTTGGAATTAGGGTTGGGATTAGGGTTAGGGTTGGAATTAGGGTTAAGATTAGGGTTAGGGGTGGGTTGGGATTAGGGTTAGGCTTGTGGTTAGGGTTAGAGTTGGGGTTAGGGGTGTGTTGGGGTTAGGGTTATGATTAGGGTTATGATTAGGGTTGGGATTAAGGTTAGGGGTGGAGATAGAATTGAGGGGTTTCCACTATTCAGGCACATCACGGGGTCTCCAAACGCGACATGGTTCCACCATTTATTCCAGCCAATTTTGCGTTCAAAAAGTCAAACAGTGCTCCCTCCATTCTGAGCCCCGACGTGTGCCCAAACAGTGGTTTACCCCCACATATGGGATATCAGCGTACTCAGGAAAAATTGCACAACAACTTTGGGGTCTAATTTCTCCTGTTACCCTTGGGAAAATAAAAAATTGGGGGCTATAAAAATTATTTTTGTGGAAAAAAAAATATTTTTTATTTTCACGGCTCTGCTTTATAAACTTCTGTGAAGCACTTTGGGGGTTCAAAGTGCTCACCACACATCTAGCTTAGTTCCTTGGGTGGTCTAGTTTCCAAAATGGGGTCACTTGTGGGGGGGTTTCCACTGTTTAGGTACATCAGGGGCTCTGCAAACGTAACATGATGCCCGCAGACCATTCCATCAAGTCGGCATTTCAAAACATCACTACTTCCCTTCTGAGCCCCGACATGTGCCCAAACAGTGGTTCTCCCCCCACATATGGGGTACCAGCGTACTCAGGACAAACTGGAAAACAATTTTCGGGGTCCAATTTCTCCTGTTACCATTGTGAAAATAAAAAATAGCAGGCTAAAAAATCATTTTTTGAGGAATTAAAAAAATATTTTTATTTTCATGGCTCTGCTTTATAAACTTTTGTGAAGCATCTGGGGGTTCAAAGTGCTTACTTTGCATCTAGATAAGTTCCTTAGGGGGTATAGTTTCCAAAATGGGGTCACTTGTGGGGGAGCTCCAAAGTTTACGCATACAGAGGCTCTGCAAACACGACATGGTGTCCGCTAACGATTGGAGCTAATTTTCCATTCAAAAAGTCAAATGACGCTCCTTCTCTTCTGAGCCGTGCCCCCAAACAGTGGTTCCTCCCCACATATGGGGTACCAGCGTACTCAGGACAAACTGGACAACTTTTGGGGTCCAATTTATCCTGTTACCCTCGAGAAAATAAAAAATAGCGGGCTAAAAAATCATTTTTGAGGAAAAAAAATGATTTTTTATTTTCACTGCTCTGCGTTATAAACTTCTGTGAAGCACTTGTGCTTACCACACATCTAGATAAGTTCCTTCGGGAGTCTAGTTTTCAAAATGGGGTCACTTGTGGGGGGTTTCTACTGTTTAGGCACATCAGGGGCTCTGCAAACTGAACAAGACGCACGCAGAACATTCCATCAAAGTTTGCATTCCAAAATTGCGCTCCTTCCCTTCTGAGCTCTCCCATGCTTCTAAACAGTGGTTCCCCCCCACATATGGGGTATCAGCGTACTCAGGGCAAACTGGACAACTTTTGTGGTCCAATTTCTCCTGTTAGCCTTGTGAAAATAAAAAATAGCGGGCTAAAAAATGATTGTTTATTTTCTCTGCTCTGCGTTATAAACGTCTGTGAAGCACTTGGGGGTTCCAAGTGCTCACCACACATCTAGATAAGTTCTTTCGGGGGTCTAGTTTCCAAAATGGGGTCACTTGTGGGGAGCTCCAATGTTTAGGCGCACAGGGGCTCTCCAACGATTGGAGCTAATTTTCCATTCAAAAAGTCAAATGGCGCTCCTTCTCTTCTGAGCCCTGCCGTGTGCCCAAACAGTGGTTTATGACCACATATGAGGTATCAGTGTACTCAGGAGAAATTGCCCAACAAATTTTAGGATCCATTTTATCCTGTTACCCATGTGAAAATGAAAAAATTGATGCTAAAAGAAAATTTTTGTTGGAAAAATTAAAATGTCCATTTTTTCCTTCCACGTTGCTTTAGTTCCTGTGAAGCACCTGAAGGGTTAATAATTTTCTTGAATGTAGTTTTGAGTAGCTTGAGGGGTGCAGTTTTTAGAATGGTGTCACTTTTGGGTAGTTTCTGCCATATGGACCCCTCAAAGTGACTTCAAATGTCAGGTGGTCCCTAAAAAAATGGTTTTGTAAATTTTGTTGTAAAAACGAGAAATTGCTGGTCAACTTTTAACCCTTATAACTTCCTAAATTGTGCTGATGTAAAGTAGACATTTGGGAAATGTTATTTATTAGCTATTTTGTGTCACATAACTCTCTGGTTTAACAGAATAAAAATTCAAATTTTGAAAATTGCGAAATTTTCACCAAATTTCCTTTTTTTTCACAAATAAACGCAATAATTATCGACCTAAATTTACCACTAACATGAAGCCCAATGTGTCACAAAAAAACATTCTCCGAATCGCTACGATCCATTGAAGCGTTCCTGAGTTATTACCTCATAAAGGGACACTGGTCAGAATTGCAAAAAATGGCCAGGTCATTAAGGTCAAAATAGGCTGGATCATGAAGGGGTTAAAGTTACTAACACTGTCCTCTTTATTAAATATGAATACTAATCTTCATATAACGCCACCATATGGCGCACCACTTTATAATTTGGAGGGAACATGAAACCATATCAGACATTGCAAAGTATCAAGCGGAGGGAGAGTCCTGCTCCCAAGAGCTTATAATCTATAAGGAAATGGTTGACATCAAAGGTAAAAGTGTTTAGGAATTAAAGCTATGGATACTGAATATTTTTAATTGTCTGGGGTAATGCATTCCAGAAAGCTGGTGCAGCACGAGAAAAGACTCCATTCGGTTTATGGAGCATGTTAGCAGCTTAGCTCTTTAACAGTGTGCTGCATGTTCTCTACTTTCAGCTTTGCTTCTGGTGAAAGGCAAGCATAATACTTAAAGGCAAACTGGAACATGATTACATTAATTAAACGTTTTTAACGTTTCAATTTTCTGCAGAGTGCCGTTGTAGAATTTATTTTTGTCAGTCCACTGCACAGACTGAATGTAAAGGGAAAATTTGTCACATTAGGAAAATTATGTTTTATTCTTTTTTTTTTTTTTTTAAGATTCGAGGTTTCTTATCAAGATTTGACAGTGTTTTGCCTGTCAGCCTGGAGCCTAGAGATTTGCCTGTCAGCCTAGACAGTGTTTTGCCTGTCAGCCTAGAGATTTTTTTCCCCTTGTTGCAAAGACCATCACTTTTTATTTTTGGCGTCTGGTTATCCATAGGAGGGCTTGTTTTTTCCTGCAATCTAAGCCTTTTTAAAGGGGCCGATGTTTACTGATAGTTGCGCGACTTCCAATAGATGCCACTCTGGAGATACTATGAAGAGGCCATTTACATATTTTTGCTCTCTAGGAAATAAGTCTCTGGCAGCGGCTTTCTCATAGAGAACACAGAAGCACTAAGCAGAGCCAGCGCTTCTGTATATGGAGAAATCTGAGAAAAGGGTTGGCGGCCGAAATATCTGCTAAACCATTGTTCGACCCACGGACATCAACGTGTATGGAGGACCTTTGTCATCTCTTAATGTTATTTAAAGGGTCAATATTTACTCTTAGGCACTGCTAGATGGAAAGTATCTAGGGGAGAGCAGAGAACACAGGCTGTAGAAAAGAAAGAATCACATGAAAAGGAAATAAGTGCAGCATAGAAGCTGTGCTCTGATATAACAGCAGTAGAGATAAACGAACGCGATCTGTAAAGTTTGGCATTCGTACCGGATACCTAGTGTCCAGTGCTGAATTCTGAACACAGACTTCTCCTTGAAGTCTGTTTTACAGTTTTTGGAGGAGAGACAGATATTTTCCCAGTCCAAAGTTCAGGTCCACATTGATTTCTATGGGGTTCTGGGTCAAGTTCGGGCACAGTTTTGGTACCCGTACTGAATTTTGGACTTAAGTTCGGTTGAACCCGATGAACTCAAACTTCCACGAATCCTATCATCCCTAAAAAAGCAGCACTCTAAATACTGACAGACCTCAAATCCAGCCTATATTACCGAGAGAGGGACTACCGTATGCGAAAAATATGAAACTTGAATCATACTACAAACTAAATAACCATGAGGTCTGAAAATGAAGAAGGGAATGAGGATTGCAATCTTAAAGGGGTTGTCTAAGATTGGAGTACAAGTCTAAAGGCCCCATTACACATAATGATGTCCCAGCAATCCCACCAACGATCCGACATGGATGGGATCGCTGGGACATCGTTAGGCTGATCGCTGGTGAGCTGTCACATAGAAAGCCCCTCCAGCGATCAGGACCAGCGAGCAAGCTGGTTTCTAATGTAAACATCGGGTATCCAAGAGCCGCGCGGCTCTTAGATACCCGCTGTTTACATTGGAAACCAGTGTCCAGCACCGCTGGTCTCTCACTGCCACACGCAGCGATGCGCGCTGGCCAGCGGGAGACCAATGATCAAAAAACAGCCCAGGACGATGGAGCGCGATCAGCGATACCCGGCAGGGGGGCCGGTCGCTGATACGTCACACACAGCGATCTTGCTGGCGAGATTGCTGTGTGTGACGGGGCCTTAAAGCTACTCTATGTGACTCCAGACTTGTGAATCTTCACAGCGCTCACTATATGCTGAGAGGATCCTCCGGTACCCAGGATGGCAGACATGTGGTTACAAGTATGTGATTTGCATGCATGCTGTCACGTGCCGACTAGACAGGCGAGGCCGGACACATCTAGTTGGGATGTGGCCTGAAGCATTCAAATCGCATACTTATAGTCACATGACTGCCTCCCCCGAAAATCCTCACAGTCTACAGTGCACGCCGTGAGGTTTCACAAGTCTGTAGTCTGAGTGATTTCCCTCAGCCTGTTCCTGCTAGATTGCATAAGCAGCAGTAGCGTAGCTACCGGGGGGGCAGAGGGGGCGGTGGCCCCGGGCCCCGCGCTCTGATGGGGCCCACCCGAGCTATGCTATGTAACTATATCGGCGTGCAGATCGCGCCGATACAATTACATGCTGCAGTAGGGAGTGAGTCATGTGACCGCTCTTCTGCAGAGGAGAGGGGGAGGGGAGGTCACTCACCCAATCCTGGCTGAGCGCGCGCTCCTTGAAAGCTCCCTGCTGCAGAGAAGTCATCAGCTCCAGCAGCAGCCTGGACGCAGGGGGCTCTGCCTCTGCCTGTGAGCTGAGTTCACTGTCCACTCTGCACTTGATTGCTTCTGAATGAGAGGAACCTGAAAGCTGAGGAGCGTGCTGCTCCAGGACCAGTGGACACGCTGCACACAGCGTGGGAATTGATGAATATCTATGTTAATTACTATTTGAAGTGTGTAATCTGTTGCTTTGGATATATACATACAACTTACTGCTATTTGGGTGTAATATTCATTACATGATGCTCTCCTTACGTGTTACATAGTTTTCAGGCACTTTGTAGCGGCCACTGATGCTCTATATGGCGATGGTTTGTTTTGGCCTGGGAATTTACTGCACTTTGGGACTGAGAGAAAACCAGGAAAAGTGCAAACTAGAGATCGCACTGCTGACTGCAGTCATTGAGCTGTGCAGAGAAAGCGGCGCATCCTCCCTGGCAGGCAGAGGGAGGGTTAAACCAGTGTATCGATCACCTTATCTCGCTGTTTGTGCTGGCGTGTAATTATTAACCTACCCGTTACCAGGCTGACAGCGAGTCCTAGAGGATTAGGGTATGTGCACACGTTGTGGATTACTCTGCGGATTATTCCGCGTGGATTTGGCCAAATCCACAGGTAAATCCGCAGGTTAAATGACCTGCGTTTTACCTGCGGATTTAGTGCAGATTTTGTGCGGATTTCCCCTGCGTTTTTACACCTGCGGATTCCTATAATGGAGCAGGTGTCAAAACGCTGCGGATTCCGCACAAAGAATTGACATACTGCAGATTTAAATCTGCAGAAAATCCGCAGCATGTGCACTGTGTTTTTCATTTCTCATAGACTGTACTGTACAACGCAGCAGAAACTGCTGCGGATCCGCAGGACCAAATCCACTGCGGATCCGCAGCAGAATCCGCAATGTGTGCACACACCCTAACTAGTGTTTGCTGCTCCCAGAGTGCTCCTACTGGGAAGTTAAGTTTGGCACTTGTAGTCAGGGCTGTGGAGTTGGTAAGCCAAACCTGCGACTCCGACTCCTCAATTTCCCTTACTCCGACTCCACGACTCCGACATATATTGCTTATATTTAAGTGAAAAATTTATTCTAGTACAATGTGAACATCAGACATTAAATCATTTCTATGATACAATAATCAAGATATTTAGATAGAACATAATATTTATTGGAATACAACTTTAGAACACAAAAAACTGTAATAAGTTGTAAATATGTAATACACTATGTAATATCGATTACATATATACAGTATATATATATATAACACTATGTAATAAACTATGTAAGTGGCAAAAACAGTTTTCAACAAAAACATACTAAACATTTGTGCAGTCTATGAATTTGTTCTAAGAAATAGAATTGCCTCCATCAGATCCTCCTTCATAGATGACCTCAAATCTGACCTAATAATTTTAAGGCTAGAGAACAACCTCTCTACACTAACTTGGGTTGGAGGCAAAGCCGTAACCACACGGGCAACATCTCTAACAATTTCCGGGTATAAAGGAATTGCCTCATGCACAGTCAGTTTTGATGAACGGTTGAATTTTTCTATTTCTTTGAGAGCAAGTGAAACATTTTGCAGAAATATGGCAATCTGCTTGCTATAGGAGAAGGAGTGAAATCTTTTTCCTTGCAACAACGCCTGCTCCATATCATCCAAATACTTGTCAAAGTCAAACTCCTCATCTGATGAGGATGAAGATATGGCAGCAGTAGCACTGTCAGGACCCAAGTCCTCTTGCGCCTGGCAGTCCTCCTGTAGGCCACTCTTCCTAACTGCTACCTCAGTCAGAGCTTCTTTTCCTTTAGTAAGCTGTTGATCATCAAGCAGTATACGATGACTTGGGTCCACATAAACAGCTGCCAGAAAAATTTTATTTTCCAATAGCTGTGTCTCTCTCCATTTCATTGAAGCAGAAATGCCATCTGCGATTAAACAGCAAAATAGCAAGTTCTTCCACTCCCTCATGAAAATGCCAGGAGTTAAATCCTCAGCTTGTAATTTTTTAGTCACTGTAAATGGGTGATTAAGCAATTCCTTCAATTCAGCCACCTGTGTCCATTGACCTTCATTTAGGGTTACCTGAGGGTTCGCCATATCTATAAGAAACGGTTTTAGTTGATCAACAATTGCCCTTTTCCAGCACGTCTCTTCAAGATGGAATCAATTTTAGGGGTTCTGGCGGCAATAACCAATTCCCTCACTTTTCCAATCAGATTTCCAGCATGTCCCTCTTGCAGACTATCTCTTATTGCCAGCTGCAGCGTGTGCACAACACAGCGCATGTGATGAATAGGAAAGTGTTTTGAAGCAGCTTCAACAAGATCATCTATTTCTACAGTATAATTTTGCTGTTCTTCTGTAGTAATATCTGTTTGTTCCTCAGTTACATGAACAGCACTGTGGCCTTCCATCTCAAACATACTGAATCCTAAATGTTCCTCTAGCTGTTGTTCATTATTCTCATTCATCAGTGTAATTGTACTTATGTTTGAAGCATTGTTCGTTACAATAGCAAGAACCTGTTCTTTTTTGAGTTTGTAATCTTGCAGAACTTTTTCCACTAAGGCCTGGAGAAACTGGCTGCTGTGATGAGCTTTAGGATCTTTTACTGCCAGCGTGTTGGTAACAATTTTTGTTGTCACAAACATATCGAATATTGATGGCAAAATAGTTCTCTCTGTGATGTGTGCAGGCATCCATTTTAAGAAACATGAAGCGTCTTTTGAGAGTCTTTTTAAGATCTTCCTTTTGTTTAAGGGCTTCTTCAATCACTAATTTTTTAATACTTTCTCTTTCCAGAGAAACACCAAGTTTGCGGCCATTTCTCCATTAAGAGCTGTAAAAGCTGGTCGTGCAAATAATGTTAATGGTACACCGTCCTTCACAACAAGTTGTATGAGCTGTCTTTTAGACATATCTGCTGTCATTGTTACAGTAAGGGTACCGTTACACCTAGCGATGCACCAGCGATCCCGACCAGCGATATGACGCGGTCAGGATCGCTGGTACATCGCTAGGTGGTCGCTAGTGAGCTGCCACACAGGCAGATGTCACCAGCGACATCGCTGGGGACGGGGATCGCTACTTACCTGTCAGACGCGGCGATCCTGCGTCCTCCCGCCCGGCTCCACGCGTCGCTCGTCAGCGCCGCAGGAAGTGACCGACGAGGAATGGTCCAGGAGCTTCTCGCGCGATCAGCGATAACCAGCGGGGGAGCCGGTCGGAGGTATCACATGCAGCGATATCGCTAGCAATATCGCTGCAACGTCACAAAATCGGTGACTTTACAGCGATATTGCTAGCGATATCGCAGTGTGTAACAGGGGCTTAACTTTGTCACTTACAAAATATCTTATTAATGATGTTTGAGAAGCTCTTTCCTCCTCCTTTGCCTGGCAGGAGTGTTAGTCTGTGTGCTACCTGGCTTTCATTCTTTTTGGTACAGATAAGATATGGATAGACAGATATGGATAAATGGATAGATAGAGCAGATTTCTAATCTGCTTTTGATATTGAAAACATTATCTATGAGCTCAAAAACCTTTCAGGTGATGCGGTTTTTTAAAAATCTGACCTGCTTTTGCAGCAGAAAAACGTATCCTCAAAAAACGCAGGAAAAACGCTGTGTGTGAATGTAGCCTTAGATCAGGAATAGAACAGCCATTTATAGGACATTTCATAACTTTCCCAAATTCCTATGAAAAAATATTCAGCACATTCTGCATTGAATTACTGTACCCAATTTATTATATATTTTAGGAGTCGGACCATTTTATACCAACTCCACCAAAATGAGCACCGACTCCGACTCCACAGCCCTGCTTTCAGTGCCACAGCAGCAGTTAGTGCTTGATGACAAATAGCTGTGGAATAGTGTTTTTCTATACAGCGATTGTTAGTGGCATGGACATTTTACTAGTGTGATATAATATATTAGTATCAGTAATGCAGGTGACTTATTGTTGGAGTGAATCCTACAATGTGGTGAGCTACAGGGGGGAGGGAGGTCACCCTGGGACCAGCGCTTGAGGGGACCCACAGCACACCGATAGTGTTACATTCTGCGGCAGATCAGGCAGAATCGATCTCCCTGCTCTACCACCCTGCCGCTATGGGGCCCGTGAGCATGCGCAGGGGCCCTGCGCTAGCAGTGGGTCCCTACCTGTCATTGCAAAATCAACTGTGTTGGCTGGATGCCATTTCAGCTGACTACATTGATGAGAAGAGCATTATGCTCCCTCTCCCATCATCCCCCTCTCATCAGCTTCTGATGTCACTAACACCAACACTGACAGGGGGTCGCAATGACGTCACTACTCGGAGCCTACAGTCCGGAGATGTGCGGGAGCTCGCAGCAGTGAAGAAACCAGGAGGAAAGGTGAGTTTTGGATTTATTTTTTATGAGGCTGCCTAAGGGGTGCATTATATAAAGGACTGCATTATTCTATACGGCCTGCCTATGGGGAGTGCATTATGCTATATTGAGGACTATAGTGAACTTGTCTGGCACATTATACTATATGGAGGCTATCTAGCGGGCCATCATACAGTGTGGAGATTACAGTGTTGGAGCTAGCAAACAATTTGGGGAATAATAAGCGGTCAGTATATATACAGTGAGGGGGGATTAGACTGTGTATAAGAGAGCATCATACTGTGTATAGGGGAGCTTTACAGGGGGGAGACTCATGACATTATTAAATGTAAAGTGGGCACTTATTGTTATAGGGAACTCAGGTATCTGTGACTGTCAAAGGGGCACAAATGGCGCTATTACTTTCTAGGGGACAAAATATGGGCACTGTTTTCAAGAGTTGCTTTAGAATTTAGAGGGCACAGAGAACCACAAAGCAGGTACAGTTATAGGGACACATACTGCAGCAGCAGCTCAGCATTGGGGTATCAGCAGGGTAAGGAGTTTGTGCAGGTAGGGAGTAGTCCCATTGGTAACAGTGCTGAAAATATGAGACATGAAATGAATCTTTGTTGTAATCTCTGCAGACGAGTCCTGGCTGGAAGAAGTTGTCATGTTGGTCTGGGCGAGATGGAAAAGTGAACGATTCCATCAGAAAGAACGTCAGATGTAAGTTACCATCTGTAACTGTGCTGTGATCTCTTGTACGGTATGTTGTGTAGGACAGGTATCTACCATTCACTATATGGCGGTAATATCAATATTGGTCTTTATTTAGAAATTATATTCGGCGCGGTCCTCTGCTGAGGTTCTCCTCCACTGTTATTGTGCGTCACCGAGTTGTAATCAAGGTTACCTGGTTGGGGGCCCACTCAGAAGTTTCGCCCCCCGAACTAAAACCCTAGCTCCGCCTCTGGTAAGCAGTAATGCAGCAACGATAAAAGACGTTGCTACAGACTCAGGACCTGCAGCGATTGTCATCAGAAGACAGCGGGCAGTTGTTAAGGGAGGAAACAAAAATGTAAAGCATGGTCCAAAAGAAATGGTACACTTTAGGCCTTTTCAAAAAGGTCCAGAAATATTATTACTTGTTGTGTACTTTTTGTAAAAGAAAAATGTTAATCCTAAAAGTTGTATTATGTGATGTTGGGTGATTGTGTGACGAACAGCCCACCGCCGTTCGTCTACTTACGGGCGACACTAACGGGGGTCCCGCTGCCACCAAAACGCGACGGACAGCGGACCCTGTGTCACCACTATGTCACAATCCCACCACTGACACGGGTGTATCAGCGGACGGAGGGACGTGACACAATGCCGGCACACGGCTATCACAGGCACAGTTGGGGCTTATCTTAGTTATCCCACCATCGGCACCATGTGACAAAAATATCCAGCAAGCTAATCTCGCTCTACAATTTGCCGCAGGGGGAGTTTAATTTGGATGCCCCACCACTGCTATCAATCTTCCAAGTACTGCGGGGATTTATGTATATCCCACTTTCTCAGTTCCACTTTGGAACTCGCAGCTCTCCGGCACCCCCCTTACCCTCAGGTCAGTCAGGGAACTGCACCTAGGATAATTGGTCGCCGGACGGGCTGCCTGTTGTGAACCGGCAATTAGGCTTCTGCAGTAAGGGAATTATCAATGCCGTGGCCGCAGACCCTTATTCAGCAATATAAGACCCTTCTGTACTGCCAGCAAGCCGTAATAGCCGTACACAACGCGCTGCCACCAGTCACGGTTACTTAATTCACAGTGTTAAATTAAGAGGGCCCGTGGCAAACCCCTTGAATTAGTAGCGATTATCTATCAAAGGCGTATAGTTCGAGTCTTAGAGCATAGAGACAGATCTAAATAATTATTTCATTTATTTTCCGAAAGAGGACAGTGATTACAGATAAAAGTTGCTATAAAATTGAGACATAAAATATGTACAGTACAGGTATAAAATAAAAGTGGAGAAAACAAAGAGATTACACTCACAGTTCCATATTGTTCCTTAGGCAGACCATGTGGCTTTAAGGTGGGTGGAGGCGGAGCTGCACTTCTCCGCTCATCTGAGTTCTTGTCAGCACGGACTCTGCAGCTGTTCTGTGCTGGTTTGCCCAGGGAAGGCCTTATAGGCTTTGCTTTGTGACATCACGGAGAGATGCATTCTGGGTTGATCCCTCCTCTCTCATCCGAGTTATGTTTTGGCTACAAAACTTAGATTAGCTATAACTTTATGGGAGAAGCTGGTATGGACTCATCAGTGGTTTCATGTTTCCCAGCGTAATGAGCCCATCAAGAAAACATCAAACATCTATGCGATATGACCGTCCATTTGGGCGCAAATCCTATCTCATGTTCTGGACAGGGTAGAACTTCGAAACATACGCGGTCTCGAAGCTGGGACCGCTCAGGTTACAAAAATATGATTTTCATATCTCTAGGGTATTTGGTTCTTATGGTATAGTCTCTCATAGTTTTATTCGTTTCAAACAAAGAAGTTTTTCCCGCTCTGAAGAGGAGAGAAGGCAAATGGTGTGAGGAAGATGGTCTAGCTAATTAACATTCCTGCTCTTCCAGAGGAAGTGGCAGGGTTGATAAAACCTGGGGGGAAGGAATTCCTACTACTGACAGTTTACAATGTCCTAGGATGGAGGATTTGTAGCACATTCCAACAGAAAACATATCTTGCAGACATTGTACATCACAGATTGCAGCTACACACTCATGCCAGGAAATCCTTCTTATGGGCTGAAGAAGATATGTTCCTATAAAGACTTTACCCTACACACGTTTCTTTTTGTAGTCAGATGTTCTTTTATCTCCCTTCTCAGCGCTTGCCATATTCCCCACTGGCTTTCTCTCCACTGGTTGGAACTATTTGAACATTTGAAGGAAATTGGATTGTGAGGGCAGACAGGCGATTTCTGCAAAAACTAGGTTAAAGGGTTTGATGTTTGCTCAATTGTAGCTTTTGTGTTCTACTAAGTTTGTGTACATTTCATCCACATTGCTTCAAGAGAAACTGTAAGAAAGATTGTGTAACACAGTACTGTAATGATACATAGGGCCATCATAGAGGATTTGCTGCCCTTTAAATACCATATATCATTTCAAACGTGTCGATCATTGGAACTAATCCCTAGAATAAAGGGGTCACATCTCTCCTTGTGGAGATTGCCAAGTCGGTGTAAGGAGCTATTTTTTAGACCATGCAATGCTCCTCTTGGAAATTAGATATGCAAATTGTTTTTCCAGAGAGGATGAAGTCAATAAAAGGGTATGGCACTTTGCATGAACTGTAGCTCTTCTCAACTTATGTTAAAGAAGAGTGAGTTAAAGATTTGTTAAAAGCCCTGAGCTCCCCTGATTCTGCTGCTTTTTTCCGTTTTGCGCTGTGTCGCTCCATTGCAGACCTATTCATGTTGCTTTTCGAGCGCAGTATGTGAAATTTCTGCTTGCAGGCCAACTCGCGGTTTCTTCAGTCTTCCCGAAGGACACACTTTTTCAACTTCTCCCTCTCAGACATATTGACAATCACAGCTCGACCGTTGATCTAGCAGTGTCAGACGCGGCCGAGCTGTGTTTGGCAGCACCTGGTAGTTAGGAGTGAAAGTACACACCACGAGCGAAAACCAGGAAGAAACGGACCAGTTGAACTATAAGCAGATGTCCCATATTGCACTCCAAAAGGAACAAATGTGAATATCTGTGCATTGGAGTGACACAGCGAAAACTCAATTTTTTTGAGCAATTGACATGTCCTCACAAACTAGCCATTTACTGTATTGGAGCTGATATGCAGTTCTTTGCTCCAGGATGTGAGCAGGCTGTACAGATGGCATGCCAGGATGTCCCCAGGCTGATCAATGTGCTTGCCTTCAAGTGGACCTCCACCAATCAGCTAGCGACAGCATATTACTAGAATATTCTGTCACTTGCTGATCGGTGGAGGTCCACCTGAAGGCAAGCTCATGCTAATATACAGTTCAAATATAAGCCTAGCTCTAAAATCAACCGGTGGTTGGAGGAGAGATGCAGGTCTTGTGAGGACTCAAGATTACATAATGAAAGATATTGGAAAATTAGTTGGGAGATTTATATATTTATGTATGTATATGAGATATAGCTCAGTGGATAGCACTGCAGCCTTGCAGCGCTGGAGTCCTGGGTTAGAGTCCCACCAAGGACAACATGTGCAAGGAGTTTTTTATGTTCTCCCCGTGTTTGCGTGGGTTTCCTCCGGGTACTCCGGTTTCCTCCCACATTCCAAAAACATACTGATAGGGAATTTAGATTGTGAGTTCCATCGGGGACAGTGATGATAATGTGTGCAAACTGTAAAGCGCTGTGGAATATGTTAGCGATATATAAAAATAAAGATTAGTATTATTATTATGAGATTTTAGATGGCTTTGTAGGTCATTGTTAGTAATGGTTATAAAATGTTATATTCTGATGGTTAAAGGAATACTTTAATATCCCCTTTCTTACCCCTCTAATTGCCTATCACACTCTACACTTCATTCTTGCATTCCTGCAGCTCAGCCTCATCTTTGCCTCTCTTCCGGCTCCATCTTGATTTCAAGATTATTTCATGCTGCTTTAAATCCCATGGCTTATCAGTACATCACCATATTCAAAGCAATAGCCAGTACCATCACTGCCTGCTGGAAAGACACTTTGATCATTCTTCTTTTTCTGTTTTCCTATAGAAGTTAAGTGACAAGTCATGGAAGCTGAATTGTGATGTTCATTATTATAACTATGTAAAGAGAGCTGTCTGATCATCATTAGTAACTGTAATAGGAGCTTCTGGCATTCCTGTCAAGAACTTGTATGTTACAGTCCATTCTGTTTCATCAAGCAATAACTATATATATATATATATATATATATATATATATATATACAGTCATATGTAAAAGTTTGGGCACCCCTATTAATGTTAACCTTTTTTCTTAATAGCAATTTTGGTTTTTGCAACAGGTATTTCAGTTTCATATATCTAATAACTGATGGACTCAGTCATATTTCTGGATTCAAATGAGGTTTGTTGTACTAACAGAAAATGTGCAATCTGCATTTAAACAAAATTTGACGGATGCACAGTGACACCATCTGCAGCAAGATGATGCTGCAGGTCTTTGGAGGTGGTCTGTGGATTGTCCTTGACTGTTCTCACCATTCTTCTTCTCTGCCTTTCTGATATTTTTCTTGGCCTGCCACTTCTGGGCTTAACAAGAACTGTACCTGTGTTCTTCCATTTCCTTACTATGTTCCTCACAGTGGAAACTGACAGGTTAAATCTCTGAGACAACTTTTTGTATCCTTCCCCTGAAAAGCTATGTTGAATAATCTTTGTTTTCAGATCATTTGAGAGTTGTTTTGAGGAGCCCATGATGCCACTCTTCATAGGAGAATCAAATAGGAGAACTACTTGCAAGTGGCCACTTTAAATACCTTTTCTCATGATTTGATACACCTGGCTATGAAGTTCAAAGCTCAATGAGGTTACAAAACCAATTTAGTGCTTCAGGAAGTCAGTAAAAAGTAGTTAGGAGTGTTCAAATCAAGAAAATGATAAGGGTGCCCATACTTTTGCACCGGTCAAATTTTGTTTAAATGCAGATTGCACATTTTCTGTTAGTACAACAAACCTCATTTGAATCCAGAAATATAACTGAGTCCATCAGTTATTAGATATATGAAACTGAAATAGCTGTTGCAAAAACCAAAATTGTTATAAAGAAAAAAGGTTAGGGGTGCCCAAACGTTTACATATGACTGTATATATACAGTGTGTGTGTATGTGTGTATATATATATATATATATATATATATATATATATATGAGAAAAAGAATACAGCAGCACATGTACATGAATCTAGGCCATGTGATAACACAGAAAAGCATTAAAACCATTCAATTTAGATAATCTCAAATATTTTTTTTCAAACAATTTTTTTTTACTTACAGTAAGATGAAAA
This sequence comes from Dendrobates tinctorius, assembly GCF_039654945.1. Taxonomy (NCBI): domain Eukaryota; kingdom Metazoa; phylum Chordata; class Amphibia; order Anura; family Dendrobatidae; genus Dendrobates; species Dendrobates tinctorius. The sequence goes on along the minus strand of NW_027361844.1, from coordinate 5,228,225 downwards.
TGAAGGTTCTTAGTGCACAAATTGGCCAATTCATGTAAGCCCATCGACCACGGCAAGGTGACCTCCCCTGATGGGTCCCTGCTCTACCGTACATAAGCCACTTCTGGGCCACCAGCCTACAAATTTGGATAAACGTCACTACCGGGCTAAGCCTACAATTTATGGGCAGGTAGAGCTGATTGCGGCCACCTGCAAGGTCAATAGGAGGGGCGCAAGATCAGACTGGAGGCAGCTAGCATCCAGCAACTAAATAAAGAAAAAAAAAAAAACGACCAGCACCTCCTAGTGTGAACACGTGCAAGCTGCAAAAACTGCACAATATAGAGAAAAAGAACACAGCAGCACATGTACATGAATCCAGGCCATGTGAAAACACAGAAAAACATTAAAACCATTCAATTTAGATAATAATCCTCAAAAATATTTTTTTTCAACTTACAGTAAGATGAAAATGAAGGTTACAGAATTAACTTGCATTCCAGTGATATTTTTTAATTGCGAAATCTACTGTATATCTGTTACTAAAGACAATCTGTTCCAATTGACAATCTGTTCCAATTGGTAAAAATCTGTCTCATTGGTTAAATATTATGTTGTTTGAAAGAGGTTCTGTACTTTAATTTCATTTTTAGATGCATTAGATTAGTAACAGAGTAACTGCAGGCTTATAGTTGAGGATTATTTAGATTATTTGCTCAACTCCGGATATTTATGGCGATATTTAAGAAGTGGACTTGGCAAGACTCGATCAAAGCTTATTTATTGGAAAATTAGCCCTTCTTTAGAACAAAGCAAACTCTCTAACATGAGACAGACCTGAAGCTTATTTATAGACTGCTTTTTGCCTCTCATCAGAGCCGAGCAGGTTGCTGGTTGACTGGATGAGAAACTTTTTGTGCAGTCTGCTGCCTAGAGATGGGTATATGAGCTGGCTGATGCACAACTATATTCTATCCTTCTGGAAGACAGCCAATTTAGGCATATTTTCCAGCATTGCTTATTAGTAAGTCTCTGTAAAACCTGATGGGTCCCTTTGTAGTGAAAGCCAACCTCTCCAAAGTTTCTTCTCAGTTGGTACTGGTAAATGTTCTGTTGCGAAAGGTGACGTTTACTATGGATTTATTGCCAATTTTTTACCTGGTGGAGGTTTAACTGGTGAAGGTACAATGGGTACCTTCACCTTGTATGATCCAATGCCATTTTTTTGGGGGAGTGGTTGGGGGGTATAGCTTTAGAAATGTCTGTGGGTGTTATTCCATGTCTCCATATACGGTAGCTTTGAACTTGTACGGAACGGTAACATGGTTGTGCTTTCTCTTCCTAAGAAATTACAAGAACGTTTTAGGTCTCCTCCCATTTATGGTGTCTTTAATGAATAATGGAGTAAAGAGTTTATAGGATTAGGGAATTACTGGAGTAAAGCTGCTTTCACACATCCGTCTTTTTGAATCCGGCACGATGCGGCGAAAAGTGTGAAAACCGGATCCGGAATTGGATCCAGTTTTGGCACATAGAATTTAATGAGCGCCGCATCGTGCCGGATGGACATGTGGCACCTCAGTTTTTACCTGGAAACGGCAAACCTGCGCCGCCCGGCATCAGCAAAAAACGTTGCCTGCAACTTTTTTTGCAGCGCCGGAACGGCTTTTTCAACAGCGCATGCGCGGACACTGTTTTAACCGACAAGTGCCCGGGGAGCATGCGCGTATCTCTCCCCCCCCCGCATACCGCTGCCTGTCTTCCCTGGTGTGGCTCCTTTAAATGCTTTTCAAGCCGGATCAGGCCCCGCATCTGCATCCGGTGTCACCGCTGCAGGCCTGATCCGGCTTTCCACCGCACTCAGCCGGAACAAACACACCGGATGTGTGAAAGCAGCCTTACCCTTTAACTATGTACATGGTATTAACAATTAAGTATTTGGAAAGGCTAAACTGTCTGACAAATGTTCCCAGTGTTGTCAGAATGACTGGTTTTTAATCTATCACAAATATCAGATTTCTTTGTTTGCTAAAAAGATTTTGCTTGCTGCTCTCATTTTGCTGGTAAATACGATCTTTTAATCTATGTTTGTGCGGTAGCAAAACAAAAAAGATGTTGGGGTCATTGTCAGCGTGGCTCTGCCTCCATTACTTCTTGGAACGACTTTTGCAGCATATTAGCGGCTTATTCCAATTATACTCTTTATTGTCATTTTTATGTGCTTCATATGGACGGTTAGGCCAGTGGAAAAATAGTGTTAAAGCGTTATTGATTTTTATGGATTTCCCAAAAAATGATGGATTATTATGGCACAAATATGCGCGAGTTAGCTGTAAAAGGCTTATTTCACTGGCAGCTCTCTCTCCCAAAAATGATCGCCTTGGTGGTAGCTTATCTCTAGGGGAACAAAAGGATCAAGCTTTTAAATGTGGGCTGCCTGATCCTTCTATGCCCCGATGACCTCTGACAGCCCGCCATAAACTTTAGATGGCTGGCTGGTCCTGCTGAAATCTGCTGGTTCAGTCAACCTAATTTGTATGAGGCTTTTGTTAATCGGAAAGTGAGGGGTGAGCGTGCTCGTGTAAGGTGTTATTTAAGCACGCTCGATTCCTAATTGAGTATGTGCGGCGTGCTGGAAAAAATGCTTGAGTAGCTGCGGCCGCACCACATGCAAAGATTGCCTAACAAACAGGCATGCAACTATGCATGCAGCTGCGGCGACTTGAGCAATTTTTTGAGCATGCTGAACATACAAGTGCACTTATCAACTCCAGTAGTAGTAGTTTTACCTTTTCAAGGCCGTTTGCCACTTGATGGTCGAATGGAGAAGTCCTATCAGTTTAATTAAACACAGCTGGACTCCAATGAAGGAGTAGAACCATCTCAAGGAGGATCACAAGGAAATGGACAGCATCTGACTTAAATAGGAGTGTCTGAGCAAAGGGTCTGAATACTAATGATCATGTGACATTGCCATTTCTGTGTGTGGTTCTACTATTACTCCCCAGCAACAGGCCCGCTGTCTTGGGGTCATACTTGATTCCGAGCTTTCCTTTGCCCCCCACATTCGATCACTGGCTCGCTCTTGTCATCTGCACCTCAAAAACATTTCTAGAATTCGACCTTTTCTTACTTTTGACTCTGCAAAAACTCTTACTGTTTCTCTTATTCATTCTCGTCTCGACTATTGTAACTCTATTCTAATCGGTCTCCCTCTTACCAAACTCTCCCCTCTCCAATCTGTCTTGAATGCTGCAGCCAGGATCATATTCCTCACCAATCGTTCCACCGATGCCTCTACCTTGTGCCAGTCATTACACTGGCTACCCATCCACTCCAGAATTCAATATAAACTTATTACCCTCACCCACAAAGCCGTCCATAGCTCAGCACCACCTTACATCTCCTCCCTTGTTTCAGTATACCACCCTACCCGCGCCCTCCGTTCTGCTGATGACCTGAGGTTAGCATCCTCAATAGTCAGAACCTCCCACTCCCGTCTCCAAAACTTTACACGTGCTGCGCCAATTCTTTGGAATGCACTTCCCAGGTCAATATGATTAGTCCCCAATCCCCATAATTTTAAGCATGCCCTAAATGCCCGCATTTATTCAGACTGGCCTATCGCCTCAACACATTAACCTAATCTATCCCTGTGTGGCACAGCCAAAAGTTTTACCATAACCAGATTTCCCGCATCATGTTCCCACATGCTTTATGCATCCATTAGCCCTCTGTGTTTGTACTGTTACACACTTAACATTATGGCTGGTCCATACAATCAGGGCAACTGTTACCACCCACCTTTCATGTCCACCTCTTTCCTCATAGACTGTAAGCTTGCGAGCAGGGCCCTCATTCCTCTTGGTATTTGTTATAATCTACTGTATGTGATTATTGTTATGCTGTAATGTCTATTGTCTGTACAAATCCCCTCTGAAATGTAAAGTGCTGCGGAATATGTCGGCGCTATAAAAATAAAATTTATTATTATTGTGATTTCAGTTTTTCTTTTTTAATAAATTTCCAAAATCTTCTACATTTCTGTTTTTTTTCAGTCAAGATGGGATGCAGAGTGTACATTGAGAAAAAAAAATGAACTTTTTTGCATTCACCAAATGGCTTCAATAAAACAAGGATTGAAAACTTTAAAGGGGTCTGAATACTTTCTGAGCCCACTGTATGTTCAGTAAATGCACTCAATACTTGGTCGGGGCTCCTTTGGCATCAATTATTGCATCAATGCGGCGTGGCATGGAGGCGATCAGTCTGTGGCGCTGCTGAGGTGTTATGGAAGCCCAGGTTGCTTTGATAGCAGCCTTCAGCTCGTCTGCATTGTTGGGTCTGGTGTCTCTCATCTTCCTCTTGACAATGCCCCAATCAAGCACAGTGATACTGTTGTTTTTAAACCAGGTATTGGTACTTTTGGCAGTGGGGACAGGTGCCAAGTCCTGCTGGAGAATGAAATTTCCATCTCCAAAAAGCTTGTTGGCAGAGAGGGAAGCATGAAGTGATCTGAATGAAGTGCTCTGAAATTTCCTGGTTGACGGCTGCGCTGAATTTGGTCTTGATAAATCGCAGTGGACCTACACCAGCAGATGACATGGCTCCCCAAACCATCACTGATTGTGGAAACTTCACATTAGACCTCAAGCAGCTTGGATTGTGGCCTCTCCACTCTTTCTCGAGACTTCAAAATGAAATGCAAAATTTACTTTCATCTGAAAACAATACCTTGGATCACTGAGCAACAGTCCAGTTTTTCTCCTTGGTCCAGGTAAGATGCTTCTGATGTTGTCTATTGGTCATGAGTAGCTTGACACAAGGAATGTGATACGTCCTGGATATGTCTGTGTGTGGTGGGTTCTTGAAGCAATGACTCCAGCAGCAGTCTTCTCCTTGTTAGGCCTCTTTCACACCTCAGTCTTTTGACGTCAGTTGCAAACCGTCAAAGTGTGAAAAAACAGATCCGTTTCCGCTTTGCAAAAAACGGATGCACCGGATCTGTTTATTTGACGGATCCGCTGTAGCCGCCAGTGTCTGAAAATTTAAAGGAACAGAACTCTGGAAAAGGGGAGAGAGAGATTTTTGGCATTTTCCAGAATGGCATTTAGGGTTAAATTGCATGACTGGGAAAATCTTCTGGGCATGCTCAGTTTAACAAAGCGGTTCCGCCACTGAAAAAAAACGTTACTTTGTCCATCTACTCCTGAAGGCAGATGCTTAAATTACAATGGACCCGTTAAAAAACGGATGCAACGGACGACCATCTGTCACAATTCGCCGCTCATGTAAGTCTATGGGAAAAAAACGGATTCCGCAAAAAAAAAAAAAAGATCCGTGGCTGTGTGTTATCTTGACTCCGATGCACCGTATCTATTTAATTTGAACCAATAATGGCAGACTGGAGATTATTTGTATCTCAACCCAAATTAGCTCTTCTTGGAAGGAGCTATCACAAACACTATTATATTTTTCCTCTCCTGGTTTTGGCTTCTAAACACTGAGGTAAAATACTGACCATATACTAAAGGTGTGACCATGGCCTAAGACCCCTGCAAACATATTAGGCCGGTTTCACATTTGCGCTTTATAGCGCAGCAACGGCCTGCGCACGGCTGCTGCTAAGCCCCGCCCGCTCCCGGCTCCCTGCCCGCTCCATCCGCTCATCGCCGCCTACTAGCACACATGGACGCTTGCTATCTTTAGCATAGGGTGCGCAGATTGTGCGCTGGCCGTGCGCTAGCAGGATTTTGGAATGCAGACTTTGATGGAATGTTCTGCGGGCGTCATGTTGCGTTCGCAGAGCCCCTGTGTGTCTAAACAGTAGAAACCCCCACAAGTGACCCCATTTTGGAAACTAGAACCCCCAAGGAGCTTATCTAGATGCGTAGTGAGCACTCTGAATCCCCAAGTGTTTCACAGAAGTTTATAAATGCAGAGCCATGAAAATAAAAAAATATTTTTTTTTCCTCAAAATGATTTTTTAGCCCGCTATTTTTTATTTTCCCAAGGGTAACAGGATAAATTGGAAACCACTGTTTGAGTGCACGGCATGGCTCAGAAGGGAAGGAGCGTCATTTGACTTTTTGAGTGGAAAATTAGCTCCAATCGTTAGTGGACACCATGTCGTGTTTGCAGAGCCCCTGTGTGCGTAAACTTTGGAGCTCCCCCACAAATGACCCCATTTTGGAAACTAGACCCCCTAAGGAACTTATCTATATGCATAGTGAGCACTTTGAACCCCCAGGAGTTTATAATGCAGAGCCGTTAAAATAAAAATATTTTTTTTTCCTCAAAAAATAAATTTTTGGCCTGCTATTTTTTATTTTCACAAAGGTAACAGGATAAATTGGACCCCAAAAGTTGTTGTCCAGTGTGTCCTGAGTACGCTGGTACCCCATAAGTGGGGGGAGACCACTGTTTGGGCACACTTTGGGGCTCGGAAGGGAAGTAGTGACGCTTTGAAATGAAGACTTGATGGAATGGTCTGTGGGCGTCATGTTATGTTTGCAGAGCCCCTGATGTACCTAAACAGTGCAAACCCCCCCCACAAATGACCCCATTTTGGAAACTAGATCACCCAAGCAACTAATCTAGATGTGAGGTGTGCACTTTGAACCCCCAAGTGCTTCACAGAAGTTTATAACGCAGAGCTGTGAAAATAAAAAAATATTTTTTTTTCCTCAAAAAATGATTTTTAGCCCACTATTTTTTATCTTCACAAGGGTAACAGGATAAATTGGACCCCAAAAGTTGTTGTCCAGTTTGTCCTGAGTACGCTGGTACCCCATATATGGGGGGGGGACCACTGTTCGGGGACAAGTTGGGGCTCGGAATGGAAGTAGTGACGTTTTGAAATGCCGACTTGATGGAATGGTCTGTGGGCGTCATGTTACGTTTGCAGAGCCCCTGATGTACCTAAACAGTGGAAACCCCCCATAAGTGACCCCATTTTGGAAACTAGACCCCCCAATGAACTTATCTAGATGTGTGGTGAGCACGTTGAACCCCCAAGTGCTTTACAGAAGTTTATAACGCAGAACCGTGAAAATAAAAAATCTTTTTCCACAAAAATTATTATTTTAGCCCCCATTTTTTTATTTTCCCAAGGGTAACAGGAGAAATTAGACCCCCAAAGTTGTTGTGCAATTTTTCCTGAGTACCCCGATACCCCATAAGTGGGGGTACACCACTGTTTGGGCACACGTAGGGGCTCGACATGGAGGGAGCACCGTTTGACCTTTTGAACGCAAAATTGGCTTGAATAAATGGTGGCTCCATGTCGCGTTTGGAGACCCCGTGATGTGCCGAAACAGTGGAAACCCCTCAATTCTATCTCCAACCCTAACCCCAACACACCCCTAACCCTAATCATAACCCTAACCACAACCCTAATCCCAACACACCCCTAACGAAATCCCAACTCTAACCCTAACCACAAGCCTAACCGTAATCCCAATTACAACCCTAAGTCCAACCCTAACCCTATTTCTAACCCTAATTCCAACCCTAGCCCTGGACCTAACCCTAATGGAAAAATAAAAAAAAAAATATTTTTTTTTTATTTTATTATTTGTCCCTACCTATAGGGGTGATAAGGGGGGCGGTGATTTACTTTTTTTTATTTTGATCACTATGAAAGTTTATCATAGTGATCAAAATAAATGAATGAATCTGCAGCGTTGCAGATTCGATTCGGCGCACTGCGCATGCGCCCGCCATCTTCCAAGATGGCGGCGCCCATGACGCTGGACGGATAGCAGGAGGTCGGAGGCACAAAGGAGGGTGAGAGGGGGTGATCGGAGGGCTGGGGGGGCGGAGGGAAGGCGGGGGGGGCAGATTATGACGGCGGCTGCCGATCGGTGCCGTCAGTCGGTGTGTGTGGGGGGGGGGGGGGGGTCGGGTCTCGGTGTCCAGCCATGTCCGATGCTATTTCAGCATCGGCCATGGCTGGATTGTAATATTTCACCAATTTTCATTGGTGAAATATTACAATCGCTCTGATTGGCAGTTTCACTTTTAACAGCCAATCAGAGCAATCGTAGGCACGTGGGGGCTAAGCCACACCCCCAGGTGTTAACTCTGAAGGGTCCTTTGTGTGCGGGTCGGGTGACCTTTCAGTGACCCCGGTCACCCGACCTGCAGGGGGGCTATTTATAGCATGACGCCTACGTAGGCGTCATAGGTCGTTTGGGCACGACTTTTCATGACGCCTACGTAGGAGTCATGGGTCGTGAAGGGGTTAAGGCCCAGGGCATATGGACGGGATAGTACGTCATGTCAGGAATGTGTTAATGATACAATTTTTGTGCTGATACGATCTTTTGATTGCCTGTTATTGCATTTTAATGCAATGTCATGACAACAAAAAAAACGTAGTTCTGGTGTTTTGATTTTTTTTCCCCACTACGCCGTTTAGCAATTGGGTTAATTTTTTTTTTTTTTTTATAGATTGGGCGATTCTGAACGCGGTGTTACTAAATGTTTTTTTTTTTTTTTTTTGAATGTGGTGAAAGGGTGTTGATTTGAACATTATATATAATTTGTTTTGTTTTTTACTTTTGGCATGCTGCAATAGCCTCCATGAGAGGCTAGAAGCTGCCATAACTGGATCGGCTCTGCTACATAGAAGTGATGCTCAGATCGCCTCTATGTAGTAGAGTTGCTATGAGCGCCGACCACAGGGTGGTGCTCACAGCAATCTGGCATCAACAACCATAGAGGTCTCAAGGGAGACCTAGTTGTCAAGCAGACACCGGTGACCTGCGATCACGATGCAGGTCACCGGTGTGCGTGACCGGAAGCGCTTGTTAAATGCCACTGTCAGAGTTTGTCAGTGGCATGTTACTAGCCGCAGACGGATCGTGATTCTGCCCACGGCTATGGCGGGCACGTTAGCTTGTCAAAACAGCTGACATGTCCCGGCTTTGATGTGGGCTCGCTCAATGCCGGAGCCCACATCAAAGTGGGGGATACTGACATCGGTGTACTATTACACCCAATGTCAGTTTTTTTAATGGACACATTGAAATATCATCAAGGCTGTAAATGTTACATATCTACAATCCATAATTATGATATGAAGACAATAGCTGCATTCACTATAAAATTACGAGAACTAGTCAAAATTATCTGCACAAGTTTCTTCAGATTTAAAAAAAAATATTACTGTATATACTCGTGTATAAGCCGACCCCCCCAATTTTGCCACAAAAAACTGGGAAACCGTATTGACTCGCGTATAATCCTAGGGTTAATGGTGGTCCAAGAAGATGCTCCATAAATAACCCCCCCATATGCTGCTGCACAAGGGTTAATGCTGGCCCATAAATATCCCCATATGCTGCTGCACAACGGTTAATGCTGAGCCATAAGATGCTCCATAAATATCCCCCATATACTACTGCACAAGGGTTAATGCTGCCCCGTAAGATGCTGCACAAGGGTTAATGCTGCCCCGTAAGATGCTCCATAAATACCCCCCATATGCTGCTGCAAAAGGGTTAATTCTGCCCCGTAAGATGCTCCATAAATACCCCCCATATGCTGCTGCACGAGGGTTAATGCTGCCCCATAAGATGCTCCATAAATACCCCCCATAATATGCTGCTGCACAAGGGTTAATGCTGCCCCATAAGATGCTCCATAAATACCCCCCATAATATGCTGCTGCACAAGGGTTAATGCTGCCCAAGAAGATGCTCCATAAATGCCCCTTATTTGCTGCTGCAATTAAAAAATTTTTTTTTTTTTTTTTTTAAATGACCTACTCACCTCTCCGTCGCTAGGGCAGGTGCTGGTGTCCTGAGCCCCAGGCACCGGCGATATTTACCGGTCACTGTTCCATCGCCGTCCACTGCTCTGTCTCCCGGGTCTCTGCAGTGACATTCATTCATCAGACGGCGCACACTGACTCCTCATCGTGCCCTCTGTCCTGAATGACACAGCGGTGCATGGCGATGGGACAGGTGAATATTGCTCTGCCCTCCGTCATACTCGCCTCTCCTGGCACACAATCTTCTCTGCAGCCCCTGCTTCTCCATCGGGCGTCTGCTTCCTGCATTCAGCGGTCACGTGGTACTGTCATTAAACTCATAAATATGTGCATATTCATGAGTTTAATGAGCGGTACCACGTGACCGCTGAATGCAGGAAGCAGACCACCGAGGGAGAAGTAGGGGCTGTAGAGACGTGCCAGGAAGGGGGTGAGTATGGTATCTGACACCCCTGCTCCCCCTTCCCCGTATATGACTTGCGTATAAGCCGAGAGGGGGACATTCAGCCCAAAAAAATGAAAATCTTGGCTCATACACGAGTATATATGGTAAAATCATGGCCACCTTTATTTTTTTTTTTCTTTACAGACAGGACAAAAAATTGTCATGTTTTCATAGACTGTCCTGGAATTTCTGGACGGTTGGCAAGCTTGGTCGCTGAGAAAGCAATTGTATGGTGGAGCCCGTGGGCTGCAATTTTCAGGCCCTTTGGATGCCTCAGTCCACATGCCAGACAGGAACAGCCAGAGGGCCAGATCTCCTGTGTGCTGCACTATAACCAGGTCTAATGTATACTACGTACATAGATTTGAGTTACTGCAAATTATGTCCTTCTTGGCTAAAAACACTTCAAAATTAAAAAGAGTATTTTTACCCCTCTGTACAATATGTAGTGTGACCTCTGCTAGAGTATGTGCTATGGAGCAGTGGGGGCACCCACACTCAGACCCTCAGCAACTAATGGCCCTTTAATAAACATCCATAAAAAAATGTCCTATATGACTTCTAAAACGGACCAGGCTATATGGGTCACCGAGAATGGCAAGTGGTTAACAGAAGGCCGACGTACACAGAGAAACACCTCTGGGACCTAAGAAATTTGTTACATAAACTATTATTTTATTTACTTTTTTTAACTTACTGTATTTTTCACACCATAAGATCCACCCCAAATTTTGGTGAGGAAAAATAGAAAGATTTTTTTTTTTTTAATAAAAATGAGGATCTTAGCTACTGTAAATACAGACTGTAACATGGAGAGCGGTGGATTGGGGTCACAGGTAGTAGAGTCCGTGCTGCACGAAACCAGCGAGGCCTTGGGATGGTGCTACATACCCCAAGCTTTAGAAATAAAAATTCAACCCATAGTTCTCACATAGACTTATTTATTTGTGTTTATAATAAATCTAACAAAAAGGAGAAAAATATAAATATATTTATACATACAAGTCTATAACAAACCTTACAAAACAATATTTAAAACTAAGGGTCCCTTTCACTTAGCGACGCACCAGCGATCCCGACAACGATACGACCTGGTACTTAGATCGCTGGTGCGTCGCTAGTGAGCTGCCAAACAGGCAGATCTCTTCAGCGACGCAGCAACGATCCGTATAACGCCCTCGGCAGTCGTTGGTACCTTTTCACAGCAGCTTTTCTGAACGATTCCCGCCTGCGTCCCTGAGTTCTGCGTCGCCAACGAGGTCGCTCATCGGGTCAAACACAGCGATGCGCGCTGGCCAGCGGGACACAGACTATGAAAAAATGGCCCAGGACATTCGACCACGATCAGCGATATCCATCGGGGGGCCGGTCGCCGTTGCGTGCCACATGTAGCGAGATCACGGTTGCATCACAAAATCGGTGACGCTTCAGCGATCTCACTATGTGAGATAGGGGCTTTAGCTACGTTAGACATAAGTAACAAAAACAAAAAGCACAAGAGTGACAGCACCCTGTTCCCCTACACAGCCCCACCAACATGCAGCCTCATGAGCGTGACAGTACCCACTGCCCAACACAGCCAAAAGGGATTTACAAATGTAAAGAAAATCCAGCTTTTTGGAAATTGCTAAACTTATTAGAAAATAAATAAAAACATGCTAAATTGCTGAGACAGAATAGAAACGTGTTTCAGATGCACATGGCCTCGTGTGTTTGAAACGCGTTGCTATGCTGTCTCTGCAATTTAGCATGTTTTGATTTTTTTATCTTTCATTAAATTTTGTGATTTCCAAGAAGTTGGATTTTCTTCATTTTATTTACATTTAGTCCCAGGGATTCTGTGCGCCTAAGCTTTTTTCTATTTTATGTACAAGGGCGTTACATCACCCCATTCACCTTGCAGTAAACCAATATGTGTGATCTCCCCTTCCCTACACATCCCCTCCTCCTCGTGTCCCCCTTCCCCACACAGCCCCTCAGCATCATCCCCCCATTCCGCACAGCCCCTTAGCCTGCCCCCTTAGTCCACAGAGCCACACATCGCGCCCCCCCTTGGTCCACAGAGCCACACATCGCGCCCCCCCTTGGTCCACAGAGCCACACATCGCGCCCCCTTGGACCACAGAGCCACACATCGCGCCCCCCCTTGGTCCACAGAGCCACACATCGCGCCCCCCCTTGGTCCACAGAGCCACACATCGTGCCCCCCCTTGGTCCACAGAGCCACACATCGCGCCCCCCTTGGTCCAGAGCCACACATCGTGCCCCCCCTTGGTCCACAGAGCCACACATCGCGCCCCCCTTGGTCCAGAGCCACACATCGCGCCCCCCTTGGTCCACAGAGCCACACATCGCGCCCCCCCTTGGTCCACAGAGCCACACATCGCGCCCCCCCTTGGTCCACAGAGCCACACATCGCGCCCCCCCTTGGTCCACAGAGCCACACATCGCGCCCCCCTTGGTCCACAGAGCCACACATCGCGCCCCCCCTTGGTCCACAGAGCCACACATCGCGCCCCCCCTTGGTCCACAGAGCCACACATCGCGCCCCCCCTTGGTCCACAGAGCCACACATCGCGCCCCCCCTTGGTCCACAGAGCCACACATTGCGCCCCCCCTTGGTCCACAGAGCCACACATCGCGCCCCCCCTTGGTCCACAGAGCCACACATCGCGCCCCCCCTTGGTCCACAGAGCCACACATCGCGCCCCCCCTTGGTCCACAGAGCCACACATCGCGCCCCCCCCCTTGGTCCACAGAGCCACACATCGCGCCCCCCCCCTTGGTCCACAGAGCCACACATCGCGCCCCCCTTGGTCCACAGAGCCACACATCGCGCCCCCCCTTGGTCCACAGAGCCACACATCGCGCCCCCCCCTTGGTCCACAGAGCCACACATCGCGCCCCCCTTGGCCCACAGAGCCACACATCGCACCCCCCCTTGGCCCACAGAGCCACACATCGCGCCCCCCTTGGCCCACAGAGCCACACATCGCGCCCCCCCTTGGCCCACAGAGCCACACATCGCGCCCCCCCTTGGCCCACAGAGCCACACATCGCGCCCCCCCTTGGCCCACAGAGCCACACATCGCGCCCCCCCCTTGGTCCACAGAGCCACACATCGCGCCCCCTTAGGCCTGTTTCACACTTCAGTTGTTTGACGTCAGTTGCAACCGAGAGAGACACAGTTTTCGCTGCTCCCAGAAAGCTGTTAAACTGCACCACAGGGAAAATCTTCTGGGCATGCGCAGTTTAAAATAGCGGTCCACTGCTGGAAAAAAAACGTTACATTGTCCGTCTACTCCAGCCTGCGGACGCAAAAAATTCTAACGGATCCATCAAAAAATGGATGTAAGGCCTGTTTCACACTTCCGTTTTTTGACGTCAGTCAAAATCCGCCAGTTTTTGGAAAAACGGATCCGCCCCTTTTTTGGCGTATCCGTTTTTCCCCCCATAGACTTGCATTAGTGGCGGATCTTTGACTGACGGTCGTCTGTTGCATTCGTTTTTGGACGGATCTGTCGGAATTGTAGCGTCTCCCGGGCGGAGCAGACAGACTCTGAAACGTTTTTTTGTAGCGACGGTCCTCTTTTTGGAAGTGCGCATGCCCTGAAGATTTTCTGCATGCATGCATTCTTTCTCTCTCTCTCCTTTTCCTTTAAAAATTCTGCCCTTTGCAACTTTGGCGGATCCGTCCAAAAAACGGTCCGATGACATCTGTTTGTTCCGAAACGGATCCGTTTTTTTCCTCTTTGGCAGATTTCAACTGATCACAAAAAACTGAAGTGTGAAACAGGCCTAACGGACGACCATCAGTCAAAAGCCACTGCTAATGCAAGTCTATGGGGGGGGGGTGGAAACCGGATCCGCTAAAAAAATGGCAAATCCGTTTTTTTTTCAAAAAACGGCAGATTTTGACTGACGTCAAATAACTGAAGCGTGAAACAGGCCTTAGTCCACAAGGCCCTCATCGTGACCACCTTCTCCACAAAGCCACTCATCACCCCTCCATTCCCCATACAGCCCCTCGTCATCCCCCCATTCCCCATACAGCCCCTCGTCATCACCCCATTCCCCACACAGCCCCACTCAAGTAACATAAACCCCTTTCCAAAATACATCCTCAGAGCACTCACGCAGAGTCCCCGAGTCCTCATTCCCATTTGTACAAGGTTCCGTGGTGCAGCCGCTCGGTCCTCTCCTCACACGGCTCCGTGGTGCAGCCGCTCGGTCCTCTCCTCCCACGGCTCCGTGGTGCAGCCGCTCGGTCCTCTCCTCCCACGGCTCCGTGGTGCAGCCGCTCGGTCCTCTCCTCACACGGCTCCGTGGTGCAGCCGCTCGGTCCTCTCCTCACACGGCTCCGTGGTGCAGCCGCTCGGTCCTCTCCTCACACGGCTCCGTGGTGCAGCCGCTCGGTCCTCTCCTCACACGGCTCCGTGGTGCAGCCGCTCGGTCCTCTCCTCACACGGCTCCGTGGTGCAGCCGCTCGGTCCTCTCCTCACACGGCTCCGTGGTGCAGCCGCTCGGTCCTCTCCTCACACGGCTCCGTGGTGCAGCCGCTCGGTCCTCTCCTCACACGGCTCCGTGGTGCAGCCGCTCGGTCCTCTCCTCCCACGGCTCCGTGGTGCAGCCGCTCGGTCCTCTCCTCCCACGGCTCCGTGGTGCAGCCGCTCGGTCCTCTCCTCACACGGCTCCGTGGTGCAGCCGCTCGGTCCTCTCCTCACACGGCTCCGTGGTGCAGCCGCTCGGTCCTCTCCTCCCACGGCTCCGTGGTGCAGCCGCTCGGTCCTCTCCTCCCACGGCTCCGTGGTGCAGCCGCTCGGTCCTCTCCTCCCACGGCTCCGTGGTGCAGCCGCTCGGTCCTCTCCTCCCACGGCTCCGTGGTGCAGCCGCTCGGTCCTCTCCTCACACGGCTCCGTGGTGCAGCCGCTCGGTCCTCTCCTCACACGGCTCCGTGGTGCAGCCGCTCGGTCCTCTCCTCACACGGCTCCGTGGTGCAGCCGCTCGGTCCTCTCCTCCCACGGCTCCGTGGTGCAGCCGCTCGGTCCTCTCCTCACACGGCTCCGTGGTGCAGCCGCTCGGTCCTCTCCTCACACGGCTCCGTGGTGCAGCCGCTCGGTCCTCTCCTCACACGGCTCCGTGGTGCAGCCGCTCGGTCCTCTCCTCACACGGCTCCGTGGTGCAGCCGCTCGGTCCTCTCCTCACACGGCTCCGTGGTGCAGCCGCTCGGTCCTCTCCTCACACGGCTCCGTGGTGCAGCCGCTCGGTCCTCTCCTCACACGGCTCCGTGGTGCAGCCGCTCGGTCCTCTCCTCACACGGCTCCGTGGTGCAGCCGCTCGGTCCTCTCCTCACACGGCTCCGTGGTGCAGCCGCTCGGTCCTCTCCTCACACGGCTCCGTGGTGCAGCCGCTCGGTCCTCTCCTCACACGGCTCCGTGGTGCAGCCGCTCGGTCCTCTCCTCACACGGCTCCGTGGTGCAGCCGCTCGGTCCTCTCCTCCCACGGCTCCGTGGTGCAGCCGCTCGGTCCTCTCCTCACACGGCTCCGTGGTGCAGCCGCTCGGTCCTCTCCTCACACGGCTCCGTGGTGCAGCCGCTCGGTCCTCTCCTCACACGGCTCCGTGGTGCAGCCCTGCTTTTCCTGCAGCCTCAGCAAAACACAACTTCAGTAGAGGCAAAACCCAAGCCACAACCCTCTATCGTGTCTTCCACTGGACTGAAGGAGGCCCCGCCCCTTCCGCTGACATCATTACCTCAAGAAATTAACTCCGTTCTAGTCACTACCCTGCGGGCGGTGGGAGAAAGGAGCGGAAGTCACCTGTGATCTCGGAAGTAGTCTCTGGGCCCATGGCAACGGGATAAAGCTCCAGCTACAAGGGCTTGGGTGCGGGCCTGCTCGCAGTATGGACGGGAGCCGGGTGAGCGCTGTAGCCAGTGTACGCTGATACCGGACTAATAGCGCTGCCGCCATTCACCGCACGGAGCTGAGGGCGGACAATGGGGTTGTCAGTGTGCAGTCATCTGCTGTCTGCCCCCTCCTGTGTCGTGTGGTTCTAGACCTGCGGGGGCCGGTACAGTGTGCCCCTCCTCCACAGTCCTGCACGTGGCACTAGGAGATGTAGCACTTAAAGGGATTGTCTGGAATTGTTTTATTTCAGTCCTGTTAAATCGTGGGTTTATGTATTTAAGCCACTCTGTCCTCTTTCGCCGATGTCCCCCGAGCATTCTCCATACATGATCCTACCTTCGCCGTGTAATTATAAGTGACGTTACGTCAGTAACGCTGCAGCCAGTCGCAGGGCTCAGCAGCACGTGACAACTAGACAAGAGCTTGGTGACTGACTGCAGCGTTGTTGACCTGATGTCACCATAAGCAATCACTGGAGCAGCAGAGCAGATTTAATGCTGGACCCTGGGAGGGTGAGGGACGTATATTTCTAGCGCAGGACTCTGAGATGGGAGATCCCGTTAATACAATGCAGACTTTGGTTGGAATATACACCACATTACTAGTAAAAAAAGATAGAACGATATAATAAATGGCCCTTTTTGGTTTTGTTGTTTTTTTTTTTTTTCTAAGACAGAAATGGATCCTGTAGTATGGAGATGTATAAGGGCAGGGTGCAGTCATCACCTCTGCAGGTTTTGGCTGATTGGTGTCTTTCTTATGTCTTTTGGATCCGCATGTGACTTTGACATGAAAACTCCATCAATAACTGCAGCTTTATTGTGCCCCCCCAAAAAAATCCCATGTGAAACCACCGTGAGGGCAGGGAACTGTGAGGACTCAAGTATTCATCATTACCAAATTACTTTCTGTGCTAAGGACTAAGATTATCAGACGTTTTGGATTATTGGCTGACAAATTCCAGCATTTCAAGTGTACATTGTTCCAATATCCATCTGACTGATCTAGACCATATGTACACAACTCTATTACATATTTGTGGCCCCTCTCTGTTGAATGGAGCCATACACTTATAGGGCCCCACTGTCCCTCCGTTTTCTTCCCGTTACATTGGGAAGCAGAGTAACAGACTGTGACATGCTTCACCACATGACTGATTACATGGTGTGTTCTTAAGCAGATAGGCCATCATACTATACCGCTCCGTTTTATGGGCTATACATTATGGGGACAGGACCATTCTACTATTAGTTCAGTGGTCTAAAAAAATATGATGGTGTTTAGCCTGCAGCAGCTTACAGCAGATGCATGAGGGACACTCAGGCCACTTCCTTCCACCGGGAATATTATAGTCTCTGATTTTAAATCACTGGTGGAAGGAAGTGGGCTGAGTTGCATCTGCTGTTAGCTGCAGTATGTGAAGTATGTATACAGCAGTATGTGTTTACTTTCTCACTTTGGTTGGCCAGAGGCATTGACCAATTTCACACCTTGGTGGGGCAATATTTACTTTTTACATACAGTCATATGTAAAAGTTTGGGCACCCCTATTAATGTTAACCTTTTTTCTTTATCACAATTTTGGTTTTTGCAACAGGTATTTCAGTTTCATATATCTAATAACTGATGGACTCAGTTATATTTCTGGATTCAAATGAGGTTTATTGTACTAACAGAAAATGTGCAATCTGCATTTAAACAAAATTTGACCGGTGCAAAAGTATGGGCACCCTTATCATTTTCTTGATTTGAACACTCCTAACTACTTTTTACTGACTTCCTGAAGCACTAAATTGGTTTTGTAACCTCATTGAGCTTTGAACTTCATAGCCAGGTGTATCAAATCATGAGAAAAGGTATTTAAAGTGGCCACTTGCAAGTAGTTCTCCTATTTGATTCTCCTATGAAGAGTGGCATCATGGGCTCCTCAAAACAACTCTCAAATGATCTGAAAACAAAGATTATTCAACATAGCTTTTCAGGGGAAGGATACAAAAAGTTGTCTCAGAGATTTAACCTGTCAGTTTCCACTGTGAGGAACATAGTAAGGAAATGGAAGAACACAGGTACAGTTCTTGTTAAGCCCAGAAGTGGCAGACCAAGAAAAATATCCGAAAGGCAGAGAAGAAGAATGGTGAGAACAGTCAAGGACAATCCACAGACCACCTCCAAAGACCTGCAGCATCATCTTGCTGCAGATGGTGTCACTGTGCATCGGTCAACAATACAGCGCATGCATAACGCTTTTTTGTATGACCAAACAACTCAATCTTTGTTTCATCAGTTCACAGGACCTTCTTCCAAAATGTAACTGGCTTGTCCAAATGTGCTTTTGCATACCTCAGGTGACTGTTTGTGGCGTGCTTGCAGAAACGGCTTCTTTCGCATCACTCTCCCATACAGCTTCTCCTTGTGTAAAGTGCGCTGTATTGTTGACCGATGCACAGTGACACCATCTGCAGCAAGATGATGCTGCAGGTCTTTGGAGGTGGTCTGTGGATTGTCCTTGACTGTTCTCACCATTCTTCTTTCTGCCTTTCTGATATTTTTCTTGGCCTGCCACTTCTGGGCTTAACAAGAACTGTACCTGTGTTCTTCCATTTCCTTACTATGTTCCTCACAGTGGAAACTGACAGGTTAAATCTCTGAGACAACTTTTTGTATCCTTCCCCTGAAAAGCTATGTTGAATAATCTTTGTTTTCAGATCATTTGAGAGTTGTTTTGAGGAGCCCATGATGCCACTCTTCATAGGAGAATCAAATAGGAGAACTACTTGCAAGTGGCCACTTTAAATACCTTTTCTCATGATTTGATACACCTGGCTATGAAGTTCAAAGCTCAATGAGGTTACAAAACCAATTTAGTGCTTCAGGAAGTCAGTAAAAAGTAGTTAGGAGTGTTCAAATCAAGAAAATGATAAGGGTGCCCATACTTTTGCACCGGTCAAATTTTGTTTAAATGCAGATTGCACATTTTCTGTTAGTACAATAAACCTCATTTGAATCCCGAAATATAACTGAGTCCATCAGTTATTAGATATATGAAACTGAAATACCTGTTGCAAAAACCAAAATTGTTATAAAGAAAAAAGGTTAACATTAATATGGGTGCCCAAACTTTTACATATGACTGTATCATCAATTTAACTAACATGTACTAATCCTATTAAATTGTACTAATCTTTGACATTCTCAACTGCCATGAACCTGAAGACATTATGGTTTAATCACAAAATTAAATGGGTTTCATATACTGCCGTACCTGCTTTTTTTTCCACTAAAACGCAGCAAAATCTGATACCTGCGTATTTGCAGCCTTTTTTTTTCATCACCCAGTGCTTTCAATGGTTGAAATATGCTGAAAGAAGTGACATGCTGCATTTTGCAAAAGACAAGGTTTTGCACAAAATGCTGAGGACAAAAGAAGCCAAGCTGAGTTCATGAGATTTCTGAAATCTCTTAGACTTTGCTGGTACTGTGGAAAAAAAATTGAAAAAATGCAGCGTGTGAACATAGCCTTAGATTTTTCCAGCTCTGAATCTAATGCTATTTCTCCTTTGACCTGCAGACTGGTTGGGAGGAATGCTGCTGCTTGACAACCCATTGAAAAACTTGTTAGGCCATGTTAGTCTAGCAGCCAGCTGTCAATCATTACTCAGAGCTGGCTTGTCACTGGAAAAGGGAAAAAAGCTTCTTGATGTCAGTTGCACCATTCTAATTCTCCTGTCTGATTGCAGTGTATTGATAATGTCTACCGATGGCAACCCCTTTCCCTTAACTCTCTTATAGCAAACTTGTTTAATTTTCTATGCTCCAGTTCTTCCAGCATGTCTGTAATATAGGTGACCAACTTGTGAAACCTTATGCCATTCCTTAGGGAAATGTCCTTATTGCTAAGGACAAAAATATACATACCGTATATACTCGAATATAAGCCGAGATTTTCAGTCCATTTTTTTGGGCTGAAAGTCCCCCTCTCGGCTTATATTCGAGTCATATACACTAGGGGGTCAGAGAGGGAGGGGGAGCGGGGGTGTCAGGTCATACTTACCCCTCCTGGCGCGGTCTCTGCAGCTCCGTTCTCCCACTGTCTTCCTTCCTGCCTTCAGTGGTCACATTGTACCGCTCATTAAACTCATGAATATGCGCATATTCATGAGTTTAATGAGCGGTACAATGTGACTGCTGAAGGCAGGAAGGAAGACAGTGGGAGAACGGAGCTGCAGAAACCGCGCCAGTACGGGTTAAGTATAGGCTATATTTACCTGTCTCCGCTCCATCGCTGCTTGCGGCTGTCTGATGTGTCCTCTGTCAGTGACATTCAGATAGCGCGCAGTGACGTGGTTAGTGCACTCCGTGCCCTCTGCTGCCTGAACGTCACTGACAGATGATGTGGCAGATAGTGGTGAGCAGCAGCGATGGACGCAGGACAGGTGAATGTCTCAGGTTCTGGGTCCTGAGCCATCAGCGACACCTGACACCCAGCGACAGAGAGGTGTGTCATTTTTTTTTATTTTTATTTGCAGCAGCGGCAGCATATGGGGGCATAATGTATGGAGCATCTTATGGGGGCATGATATATGGAGGATCTATGCCCTTTGGAGCAGCATATAGGGCATAATCTATGGAGCAGCATATGGGGGTATAATGTATGGAGCATGGGGGCAGCATATGTGGGCATAATCCATGAAGCAGCATATGGGAGCAGCATAATGGGGCATAATCTATGGATCATCTTATTGGGGCAGCATATGGGGGCATAATCTATGAAGCATTTTATGGGGCATAACCTTTATGGAGCAGCATATGGGGCATATCATTCTAGGGAGCATCTTATGGGGCCATTATTAACCTTTGTGCAGCATTATATTGTATGGAGCATCTTATTGGGCCCATCATGAACTGTATGGGGCATTATATGGGGCTCCTGATTCAATATGGCTATTCAAAAACATTTATCCTACTGATGTCTCAATTAATTTTACTTTTATTGGTATCTATTTTTATTTTTGAAATTTACCAGTAGCTGCTGCATTTTCCACCCTAGGCTTATACTCGAGTCACTAAGTTTTCCCAGTAATTTGTGGCAAAATTAGGGGGGTCGGCTTATACTCAAGCATATACGGTACTTTTCTACTTCATTGTGCTGAAATTTTCTTACATACAGAGAATTACGTTGAATTCAGACGTCCCGGACATACTGAGTGTACTGTAATCGCTCTGCTCCTTGCCTGATATCCTGCTCTGCACACATGCTGCAGCACAGGTCAGCTGATTACAGTGACTTCACTTTTTAGTGAACACTGAATATTCATTGCCCGGATATCCCCCCCCTCCCAGTTACACATAGGGCTGTGAAGTTGGTAAAGCCCCCGTCTCACAGCAATCTCGCTAGCGACATCGCTGCGGAGTCACAAGTTTTGTGACGCAACAGCGATCTCACCAGCGAGATTGCTGTGTGTGACACCTGTCGGCGACCGGCCCCCCTGCCGGTTATCGCTGATCGTCTTGGAATGGCCAGGACATTTTTTTGATTGCAGGTCTCCCGCTGGCCAGCACGCATCGCTGCGTGTGACAGGTGGGAGACCAGCGATCAGCGAGCTGGAGCCTGGTAACCAAGGTAAACATCAGGTTTCTAAGCGCCGCGCAGCGCTTAGAAACCTGATGTGCATGTTAGTTATCAGCGCGCTGGTGCAGGGAGCAGTTAACCAAGGTAAACATCGGGTTTCTAAGCGCCGAGCGGCAATTAGAAACCCGATGTGTACCTTGGTTACCAGCTCCCTGCACCAGCGCACTGGTAACTAAGGTACACAGTGGGTAACTAAGCGACGTGCGTCGCTTGTTACCCGTGTGTCGCTGGTGCTGATCGCTGGTGAAGCTGCCTGTTTGACAGCTCACCAGTGATCATGTAGCGACACACCAGCTATCCTGACAAGGTCATATCGTTGTCGGGATCGCTGGTGCGTCGCTGTGTGTGACGGGGCCCTAAGGCACACCTCCAACTCTGACTCCTCAATTTCCATGTTCCGACTCCACCAAAATGGGCTCTGACTCCACATCACTGGTTACACAGTCCCATTTAGTCACCTGCAGATTACCAATATGGCTGCAGGTAAATATGTTTTATGACTGAATCCTTTGAAACTGTTTTGTTCTGCTCCTGATGTTCTTAGTGTTTCCTGTTGGTATTTTCTCTTTATGTCAACCCAATCTTTAAGGAGTAGCCCAAAGCTAATATTGATTTAAAGTCCCTACCGTACCCTATCAGTTTTTTTTTTTTTTTAATTTTTTAACCTCCTTCTGTTTTGATGACGCTTCGTTTGTGAGCCACCAGTGGAATACTCAAATGGGACGTCATCAACGAGCAGAGGCTGTCCCCACCCTGAAACAAAGCATGATCAGTGACGCCAGTTTCAAGGGCTGGGCTAGTCCCTTCTCTACTAAGCATGCATTGGTTGTCTGTTCCAACGAGCTCCCTCGTTACTGTTCAATATTCTTTTCAATGTGCAGAGTGACAGTGCACGCCCTCTCTGGCTGTAATTAGAAGTGAAGATCTGGCAAGAGAGCACATTGTCAGGGTGCATTTAAGGAGAAAACGCGGCAAGCAGAGACCAGCCTCACCCTAAACAGACCTCACTTTCTCTACTTACAATGCACACTTAACAGTGCACTCTCTTGCTGGTTTGTCCTTTTTAATTTTAGCCTGAGATGGAGCGCATTGTCACTGTGCATGGGAAAGAATATCACACAGTAACATGGGAGCTTGTACTGAACATACCTCAGCATTGACAACTGACACATGCTCAATAGAGCAGGGAATAGCCCAGCCCCTGAAACTGATGTCCCTGGGGTGGGGATGGAGGCTGCAGCAGTGTCCATAGCCTCTGCCTCCTGATGACGTCTCGTTTGAGTATTCCAGCATGCTTGGGATTCTCAAACAAAACGTCATCAAAGCAGAAATAAATAAGAAAAAAAATAAAGCAGTTAGAGTACAGAGGGAAGAGACTGTTTACGTAAAGTATATTAGAAAAATTAATAATTATTACAATAAATGGACATTGAGGATTATAATCAATATAAGTTTTGGACCACCCCTTTAACTTCACTGGAACTAGAGGGGCCTTGGTCACTTCCTGTAAAAGAACTTTGTAGCATTTCATGAACTGACTGGTTACATTGGTGGCATGTCATTACAGGACCACACTTGTATCGTTGTGCTCTTTACAATAAGCCATTTATTCGCAGATGTTAGTAAATGCAGACTACATAGCGCAGGGTTGGGTATTATACACCTGTGGCGGGGGACTGTAAAGAAAAACTCTGAATTCAGTGACCCAGAGGTGTCCTAATACTTTTGTCCATGTTGTGTATAGCTAGATTAAAAGGGTTGTCCAGCCAAAATAAAACTTCCTAAGGGAATATATCTGCTTTTATTTTGCCTGGACAAACCCTTTAACGCTACCTTCCAACATATGTTTCCGTCAGGTATTGCAGCCACATTTGCACTATATGCCTTTTTGCAATGTATGTTTACCCAGCCTCACTGGCCTAAAAATGTGCCACGATACCTATTCCTACGCTAGGAAAAAAATAACTCAAAGATGGAAGGGAATAAGAAATCCCACAGGGTAAAAGAGATGCAACATAAAATAATAATAATAAAATAATAATAATAATAAATAACACAATATTTGAATATAAAAATGCCTTTATTAAAATATTGGCACAACAATTAAGTGCATTAAAAATATATGTATATATATAATAAAGTATACAACCACGTTAGCAATGTGTTTATGGATAATGGAAAAACCAATCCATAACAAAAGGCTTAATTAATGAACCAGGTAAAAAAATATATATATAGTGACACAAAAATTGCTACATAGAAAGAAAGAGAAATATATATATATAATGAATGTGCCCAAAGAGCAAAGGTGCAGCTGTGCAAAAAATTCAAATCGCACTGAGGGTGTGCAACAAAGATACAAAGTGTGAAATACCTGTAAGCCAACACTTTGAATCTTTGTTGCACACGCCTCAGTGCGATTTGAATTTTTTGCACAGCTGCACCTTTGCACTTTGGGCACATTCATTATATATATATATTTCTCTTTCTTTCTATGTAGCAATTTTTGTGTCACTATATATATATTTTTTTTTACCTGGTTCATTAATTAAGCCTTTTGTTATGGATTGGTTTTTCCATTATCCATAAACACATTGCTAACGTGGTTGTATATTTTATTATATATATACATATATTTTTAATGCACTTAATTGTTGTGCCAATATTTTAATAAAGGCATTTTTATATTCAAATATTGTGTTATTTATTATTATTATTATTATTTTATGTTGCATCTCTTTTACCCTGTGGGATTTCTTATTCCCATCCATCTTTGAGTTATTTTTTCCATTTATACCGGATGGTCTGCCATCCTTTGTTAGGGGGATTGTTTCAACCACATCTTTGAGATTTATTTATACCATCATACATGTTCACAAGATTATTATAAATAAATATATTGAGTTTGAATCCTTTTCCTCTGTTTATTCCTACGCTAGCGATGTACACCTGTACACTGTGCCTGTGCCACAGTCTCTATTGTCCTGGCAGGCCGCTCCCTGCGTTGTGTAAAAGCTGTGACCTGTGCATGAAGGACAGAAGGTTCTAACCTTTATAATCCGATAGTTTATCTGGAGGGATATTTCCGTGGGGGAATTAAGGAGATCTGCATGACAAGTGTTGTGTAAAGGAGCTGTCCGGCTTCCTGCATGAATACTGACTTTTGATGATGGGAAAACGGCAGGTGGTAAGTAACTGCACGAGGCATCATCGATTGCTTATCACCGAGGGCAGGGGGGCACCAACTGGGGCAGAAAGTGCCTGGATGCTAATTTGCATCTTCCTGTTGTCGCAGAGGTTGGATGTGTTGTGTCATGAGGCTTTTGTTGCACATTTATTTGCTGTACTCCCTTGCATTGATTTGTATAGTAGTGTCCATATACTACATGTAGGTGGGGACGGCAGATGTATTCTATTCAGTAGCAGATTAGTCTAGATATATTCTAAAAACAAAACAAGCCTTTGTGTTACTAGCCTTGTTCTCTTTCTGGCCACATGGTGGGTCTATGAAGTTACTATATGTGCAGTGTCGGTGCCGCCACAGTTAATGTTTTTTAATTTATTGCCAATTACAGGCGCCACCACGTGCCCTCCCACCAATGCCAAGGTAAATGGAACATGTTCATTCATACATTTTACACTTATTGCTTTTGATTTTAATTGATTATTCTTTGCTTTTTATATGTTTGCTTGGAAATCCTTCTGGTGTTAAGCACATATCAGGGTATGTAATGTTGATTTTTTTTTTTCTTTACTGCACCATATCGTTATATAATTATGTATATGTGTGTGTATATATATATATATATATATATATATTATATAGTACATTTTTGAATGATTTTAATACTATTATTGTATTTTCCCATCTAATTGATCTTCAGAAGATGAAGTTCCCATGGGCCGCCCAAAAAAGAAAAAGTCCAAACAACTTAATAGTGCATTAGGTAAGGGCAGTATTTAATGTGAAATAGATTTTACAGAATATTACATATACAGAAATGTTTATTTCCATTCTGTGTTCACGTGCAAAATACTTTTGGGCCCCGATTTATCAAAATTAGAGTTTTACACTCCAGTCTTAATGGATGGGTCACTGCAGAAAGATGATCCAGTCCCTGGCATGCCTATTAATGAATTTGGTGCATATTTTAGCTGGTGTGAGCCACCATATGGAATGTAGTCCACTCAGGGACTAGACTGCGTTTCCTTTGTAATATACGCCACTCTTGTGGTGTACCGTATATACTCGAGTATAAGCCGAGGCACCTAATTTTGCCACGGAAAACTGGGTAAGCTTATTGACTCAAGTATAAGCTTCCCCTCAAAAAATGTTCTGAAAAACTCAGCTTATACACGAGTATGTATGGTAATTTACGATTAAGTTGTCTCCTGCACTTAGCCACTCCTCCACCCTGTTAAGCTCCACCTACCTTTCCAAAAGCTGGTGGAATTGGAAAAGACTGGTGTTAAAAAAAGGGTTAAAGTTGCAAGATTTTTGCACAGCACTGTACATTTTAAACTGTTTTATGCCATGATTCTGCCATAAATCTGTTTGATGAATCGGAGTTTATAATAATAATAATAATAAATTTTATTTTTATAGCGCCGACATATTCCGCAGCACTTTACATTTCAGAGGGGATTTGTACAGACAATAGACATTACAGCATAACAATAATCACATACAGTAGATTATAACAAATACCAAGAGGAGTGAGGGCCCTGCTCGCAAGCTTACAGTCTATGAGGAAAGAGGTAGACACGAAAGGTGGGTGGTAACAGTTGCCCTGATTGTATGGACCAGCCATAATGTTAAGTGTGTAACAGTACAGACACAGAGGGCTAATGGATGCATAAAGCATGTGGGAACATGATGCTGGGAACCTGGTTATGGTAAAATTTTTGGCTCTGCCACACAGGGATAGGTTAGGTTAATGTGTTGAGGCGATAGGCCAGTCTGAATAAATGCGTTTTCAGGACACGCTTAAAATTGTGGGGACTGGGGACTAATCGTATTGACCTGGGAAGTGCATTCCAAAGAATTGGCGCGGCACGTGTAAAGTCTTGGAGACGGGAGTGGGAGGTTCTGACTATTGAGGATACTAACCTCAGGTCATCAGCAGAACGGAGGGCGCGGGTAGGGTGGTATACTGAAACAAGGGAGGAGATGTAGGGTGGTGCTGAGCCATGGAGGGCTTTGTGGGTGAGGGTAATAAGTTTATACTGAATTCTGGAGTGGATGGGTAGCCAGTGTAATGACTGGCACAAGGTAGAGGCATCGGTGTAACGATTGGTGAGGAATATGATCCTGGCTGCAGCATTCAAGACAGATTGGAGAGGGGAGAGTTTTGTAAGAGGGAGACCGATTAGAAGAGAGTTACAATAGTCGAGACGAGAATGAATAAGAGAAACAGTAAGAGTTTTTGCAGAGTCCAAAGTAAGAAAAGGTCGAATTCTAGAAATGTTTTTGAGGTGCAGATGACAAGAGCGAGCCAGTGATCGAATGTGGGGGGCAAAGGAAAGCTCGGAATCAAGTATGACCCCAAGACAGCGGGCATGTTGCTGGGGAGTAATAGTGGAACCACAGACGGAAATGGCAATGTCGGGTGTAGGTACATTAGTAGCGGGAGGAAACACAAGGAGTTCAGTCTTTGATAGGTTCAGTTTCAGATATAGTGAGGACATGATATTAGACACAGCGTTTAGACAATCGCCAGTGTTTTCTAGAAAGGCTGGCGTGATGTCAGGAGAAGAAGCGTATAATTGGGTGTCATCAGCATAGAGATGGTACTGGAAACCAAATCTACTGATTGTTTGACCAATAGGGGCAGTGTACAAGGAGAAGAGGAGGGGGCCTAGAACCGATCCTTGAGGAACCCCAACAGTAAGAGGAAGGTGAGAGGAGGAGGAACCGGCAAAAGAAACAGTAAAGGAGCGGTCGGAGAGATAGGAGTTTGTCTCTTAATGAAAGTCATAACATTTATTTAGAAGAATTTATCATGGATGTCTCTGTAGAATTCATCATGGATGTCTCTGTAGAATTCATCATGGATGTCTCTGTAGAATTCATCATGGATGTCTCTTATTCTGCAGTCTTTTTTCAGCACAACATCCAAGCATTTATACATCATGCTACAACTAAATATATGGAGCCTGATTGATGCAGTGCTTATGATTTTTCAGATGATCAGTACTTACCTTAAATATTACCACTGTGATTAAGCAAATCCTGGATTATTGGAGCTTTCCATGCTTTTTCACATTTCCTGCACCACGTTTGGTACCTTTTTTGTCAATCTGGGGCAAATATTGGGAAACTCTAACCCCTTACAGACATCCACCATATATGGTACAAGTCGGTAACGGGTGTACTCGGCAGATAATGGCTTTGTGTCACAGCCAGGACTTTCCTTCAACAGCCGCAAGTGGAGCTCCACCCGACCCTTGACTGGTAATCCGTTAAATACCGCGCTAACAGCGGCACTAACAGCACGCAAGCAAAGGAGCACGCAATCGCGGGGTGCCTATGGGTTGCTATGACAGCTGAGGTTCTGTTGATGACCTTCGTGCCTGTCATCTTGGAGTCCTTTGAAACTTAGCCTATGACTGGGCCTCAAAGGAGACTGTGATTGTTACTATATGCAGTAATACTGTGGTATTCCAGTGTATAGTACAAGCAATCAGATGATGATTTGGAACCAATCAGATGCCATTATGGTGTCCAAGGTCCCTAAGGGGACTAATAAATACAGTGGAAAAAAATAGATGATTTAAAATACACGTATTGCTGCATCCAAAAATAGTCTGATCTATAAAAATATAAAAATAATTTAACCTGATTGGTAAACACTATAAACATAAAAAATTAAAAAATGCCCAAATTGCGTTCTTTTGGTTACTGCCATACCA
Source organism: Dendrobates tinctorius (assembly GCF_039654945.1). Taxonomy (NCBI): domain Eukaryota; kingdom Metazoa; phylum Chordata; class Amphibia; order Anura; family Dendrobatidae; genus Dendrobates; species Dendrobates tinctorius. Next base: position 5,199,575 of record NW_027361844.1, on the reverse strand, counting down.
CAAACAATGCTGTAAGAAGCGATCAAAATGTTATATCTATTCCTAAATACCGTATATACTCGTGTATAAGCTGAGTTTTTCAGCACATTTTTTTGTGATGAAAACGCCCCCCTCGGCTCATACATGAGTCATTTGTCCCAGAAAGACGGCGGGGGAGGGGGAGCAGCTGGTCACCGATGCAGGAGCCGGCGGCTGTGGCTAAAGCCTGTGCCACCACTATAGAGAAATGAAAATTCACTGCTCTGTAATAGCGCACAGTGACAGCTGCAGCCGCCGGCTTCCAGTACACATACTACTTACCTTCCTGCGTGACATCGCTGCATCTTGTTCATTCCGGCGCCAGCAGCTCTTCTGTCTGACCGATCACGTGGCCCCGCTCATTAAGGTAATGAATAATCACGCCTCTCCACTCCCATAGGCGTGGAGTGAATATTCATTACCTTAATAAGCGGGGCCACGTGATCGGTCGGACAGAATTGCTACTGGCGCCAAAACGAGGTGCAGCGAAGGCAGACAATTTAAGTAGGATGTTTTTTTTTTGTTATTTTTTTATAGGAACCATGCATATAAGGATAGGGTATAAGAAACCTTGCATACAAGTATAGGGGATAAGGTGCCTTGCATACAAGGACAGGGATGTGGGAGCCATGTATACCAGGATAGGGATGCATACCCGGCTTATACTCGAGTCAATAAGTTTACCCAGTTTTTCGATGCAAAATTAGGTGCCTCGGCTTATACTCAGGTCGACTTATAAGAGAGTATATACGGTAATATAAATAAAAACATTGTCTTGCTCTGCAAAAAATAAGTCCTCATACAGCTAAATCGATTGAAACGAAAAATTAATATGTTACAAGTATCGGAAAATGGTGACACATTCATTTTTTTCTCCATTTTCCAGTACACAGTGTGGTAAAATGATTGATGTAATTCAAAAGTACAACTCGTCCTGCAAAAAACAAGCCCTTACACCTCTGTGGCCAGAAAAAAAAAAGTTTTGGCTTTTGGAAGAAGGAATGTGGAAAAAAAGCAAAAGTGAAATTGGCCATGTTGAGAAGGGGTAAAAAGAGAAAAAAATGAGTGCACCATATAAACGTATTTATGTAGGGATTCTGCTTGTCTTCACGTATAACTATGCTTTTGATACTTGTCTAGCATAGACCCTGGTAATAGTATTGTACTTAATACCAGCTTGTATCGTTTACGGGGCTGGATATATATTTTATTTTTTGTTTCCTAATGCCTCCATAGTACAGACATTGACATATTTTTCTTGAATGATTTCTTTACCATCAGTTTACCAGTTATGTTTTACATATTCATCACTGTGCTAAAGTGTTAGGCAGGTGTTGAAAAATGCTACAAAGTAACAATACTTTCAAATATAGATGTGTTTTGGTGCGACCGTCCTTTGTTTTCATAACAGTATCAATTGTAGATACACTTGTACACAGGTTTTCAAGGAACTCGGCAGTGAGATTGTTACAAACATCTTGTGGAACTAACCACAGATCTGTAGATTCTGCAAATCCTTCTCTCTTAATGTAATCCCAGACAGATTCTGATGTTGAGATCAGGGCTCTGTGGCAGCCATATAATCACTTTCAGGACTCCTTGTTCTACTTTACGCTGGAGATAGTTAATGACATTGACTGTATATTTGGGGTCATTGTCCTGCTGCTGTGACATGAAACTGTCTTCCACAACCTCACATTTGCTATTCCTCACCCAGTTTTAAACCTACACAGCTGTTTCTGTTTCATCAATGACTACAGATGAAGATGATGATCATTATCATGTGTTTAGTATAATTGGTCACTCATATATGTGACTATAATCTTACAAAATCCTTGACTGTGCAAGAAGAATTAATGCCGGTTTGAAGGCTAAGTGCGGTGACACCAAATATTAATTTAATTTACATTTCTGTTTTTTTCACTTCACATTTTAATTGAGAAGTTGTGTTTTATTTTTTAAACTTCTGTTTTTGAAAGCATTCCTACTTTGCAGCATTTTTTCCATCCCTGCCTAAAACTTTTTTACCGTTCTGTATCTATCAAGTACTAGATCTTGTATTAAAAGGTATAGGCGAGGAAGTGTTACTAACAGCTCAGGGAGGGGTGTCAGCTTGGTGTTATTTGTGACTGACAGAGGTAACCGGATTGTTTCAATCTTTGCTATGCATGTATATATTTATGTTCTGTTTCTTTTTCTTTTGCAGAGGATGTTGCACAGGAGACAGTTTCGAAATCCTCAGAAAGTAAAGAACCTCTAACACCTGAGAGAAGAAAAAGGAAAAAAAAGAAGTTTGTAGGTAAGCTGGATTATAAAGTTATGATACAGGCCTGTCCAGATATTATAGTTATTATAGTTGTGTTTCATCCTTAACACCATTTTCCAATTTACATGTAAATACTCATCTTTTATGAACATTATAATTTCTTTCTTGCTTTTTTTTTTGCTCTGCTTTACTCACCTTCTGATCCTGAGTTACACATCTTATTCCTCAGGAGCTTGCGCTCTTACCTTGCATGTTCAAATCCTACCAAAGTCATCAGCGGCCTGGAGCTTTTATGTTATTACTATTATTATTATTATTATTATTATTATTATTATTATTATTACTACTATCATTATTATTGTTCCATTAAATCCACTGTACTCTACTTGTTCTACTTTAATCTGTCTGGGGTCTTTCTTGGTACACTGGAAAAATATACCGTAGGTTGTAATGTCATACTTGTATATTAGAATGGCAGTGTATTTAAAGAATTACTCCTTTTTTATGCAGACTATCCTACAGTGACTTGCAAAATTATTCACAGCCCCGTTGCCATTTTCAGCTTTTACTACCTCACAACCTGGAATTTCACCTTTTTTTTTTTTTTTTTTTTTTGAGGAGTTGCATCAGTTCATGCAAAGAACAAGCCTAAATTGTGAACATTTGGATTTCTTTTTATAGTAAAACTAACAACAAATAGGACAAAATAACTGTAAAAGTCAGTGTGCATAACTATCCACCCCCTAAAGTCAGTACTTTGTAGAACCTCCTTTTGCTCCAATTGGAGCTGCAAGTCGCTTTGGATGCGTCTCTATGAGCTTTCCACATCTTGCCATTGGGATTTTTGCCCATTCTTCACGGCAAAACTGCTCCAGCTCCTTCAAGTTAGATGGTTTCCTCTGGTGAACAGCAATCTTCAAGTCTGACCACAGATTCTCAGTTGGATTAGAGTCTGGGCTCTGACTGGGCCACTCCAAAAGATTTCCACATTTCCCCATAAACCACTTGAGTGTTGCTTTAGCAGTATACTGTAGATCATTGTCTTGTTGGAAGGTGACCCTCCGTCCCAGGCTTAAATAACTGACCGATGGAAACTGGTTTTGCTCAAGAATATCCCTGCATTTCGGATCATCCATCTTCCCCTCGACTCAGACCATTATATTATCCCTGTCCCTTCTGCCAACATAGCATTTAATTTGGCTGCCCGAAAGTTCAATTTTGGTCTCATCTGACCATAGTTCCTTCCTCCACACATTTAGGGAGTCTTCAACATGTCTTTTGGCAAACTCAAAATGAGCCTTACAATTTTTTTTGGCCACTCTTCTATAAAGGCCACCTCTATGGAGTGTACAACTTATTGTGGTCGTATGGACAGATACCTCAGTCTCTGCTTGGGAACTCTGCAGCTCCTTCAGGGTCACCTTTGGTCTCTGTGCTGCCTCTCTGATTAATGTCCCGTCCGCTGGCTTTTGGATCTCACATAATGTCTCTTTGATTAAAAACTTATATGAAGGTAATATCCTTATGTCTTTTGAACAAATCCAATTTAAATATAATATCCCTACATCCCAATTCTTAAGTAATCTTCAACTCAGATCAGCTGTCTGTTCACATTTACGTTATTCGTGTACGACCCAAGCTATCTCATCTCTCCCTCTAATAGGAATCCTTAAATCCCAAGGCCCTCAGGGCCTTATCTCTACTCTTAGGGTACCGTTACACTACGCGACGCACCAGCGATCCTGACGATACGACCTGGTAAGAATCGCTGGTAAGTCGCTAAATGGTCTCTAGTAAGCTGTCAGACAGATCTACTCAACGACGCAGCAACGATCCGTATAACGACCTTGGCAGTCGTTGGGACCTTGTCACACAGCAGCGATTCTGACGACTCCCGCCTACGTCCCTGAGTTCTGAGTCGCCAACGAGGTCGCTCGTCGGCGTCAAACACAGCGATGCATGCTGGCCAGCGGGAGGCCAACGATCAAGAAATTGCCCAGGACATTCGAGCACGATCAGCGAGATTGCAGCGGGGGGGGGCCCGGTCGCCGCTATGTGTCACATGTAGCGAGATCGCTGTTGCGTCACAAAATCTGTGACGTTTCAGCGATCTCGCTAACGATCTCGCTATGTGAGACGGGGCCTTTAATATGTACATGTCTGCAGGAACTGACTTTGCTATGACAACAATTAAGGGGAAGTGGGGAGATCTCATTCCTGATGGTCAGGCAGAGGATTGGGAGGAGATTCTTGAATCTCCAACTAAAGTATCTCCATCTATCAATAATAGAATGACACAATTATATATCTTGCACCAGTCATTTCTAACTCCATCGCGACTTTTCAAGATGGTCGTTTCCAATCCTCGAAATGTTTGAGTTGTCATACAATGGAAGCAAACTTTGTACATATGGTGTGGGGATGCCCCATTGTCCTTTCATACTGGTCTGAAGTAACATCGCTGTTAACATCCTTAGTGCAAATTCCTGTTCCTCTTAGTCCATTAGTTTGTTTATTCGGGGTGCTAGACGAGGAGAATTGGGGACACTATGTTAGGATTTTTCTACGCGAGACACTTTTTTTGGCTAGGAAGGTGTTGGCGCTACGTTGGATGGGAGGGTCAAACCCCTCTCTCAGAGCCTGGATTGACCTGGTAAACTCGGTCATTCCATATGAGCAAACACTTTATCAAAACAGGCGCTGTCTAGGGAAATTCGGCAAAATCTGGGACAGATGGAATTCCTCTCGTCTCACTATATCGGGGAGTGGAGGCTCAGTATCACCGTGACTGTTGTAGTTGCAATACATTGAGATATATTTATGGCATCACATAATTTTTAGTATTTTGTAATGTACTAGGCAGTGTGTTAGGTATAGTTGTAGTTTAATTAGATTGATAAGTGCCTTTGTGTTATGTACCTTCAAAGATAATATGCAAATTGATACTTTCCCATAATTATTTTGACAAAATGCACTTGTATTATTTTGATATGTGTACATGTTGTTTCTCTTTTTTTCTTAGTTAATAAAAAATAATAAAAAAAAAAAAGGTAATTGCTTGCACCAGAAATTTTTAGGGGCTTCATCGCAATCGGGTGAACACATATTCACATGCCAATTTTAGTTATTTGATCCCATAAACTTATTCCTTTTCTCACTTCACCAACTTAGACTATTTAGTGCTGATGCATCACACATACTTCAGAGTAGAAAAATATTTAAGCACAGGTTGTAATGTAACAAAATAAGTAACAAGCCAAGGGGGTGAATACTTTCACAAGTCACTGTGTATATGTAGCTGTTAGTCTGTTAAATGTGAATCTATAATCTAAATGAAAATGTAAATAAGAAATTGTAATTGATTGCATATGGCACCATGTTTTTCTCTACCATATCAAATATTAATTGGCAAGTTCCGGTACTTAAAGAATAGCAGTTGTTTTAATATTCAGTAGTTGAATTGAATAGTGCATATGAAAATGTGAAACTTTCTAATATATTTTATCAGAGAAAATATGCTTCCTTTTCCATCAGGAAGGATCATCATTCTTAATTTCTCAGTCCAAGGGTAAAATCTGTATTCAGGTGAAGACAGACTTTCCAATTACTGAGATAGGAGATGGCCCGTTCTACGGATAACATTCTATGTTGAGGGAGGAGACAGAGGCAAAAGTCATCCTCCCTTCTATATAAAATTTTATGAGTAGCAGCTCTCATCTTCTATGTCAGTAATGGGAGAATCTGGCTTCACTGAATACAGATTTTACTTGTGAATTGAGAATTTTGAAAATGAAAGATCAGTGCAGGGGGAGAAAGAAGTGACTTATCTGATAAGATACATTATAAAGTTTATTATTTCTGTGTGCACTATTGATTTATAAAATAAGTGGTATTTAAAATTTAGGCTACATTCTAACAATGAGCTTTTGGTGAGTTTTTGATGCTGCAGAATTTCTGCACCTATTTATATTAGATTACTTGCAGTTTTTCATTGCGTTTTTTTTTTTTTTGCCTTTTTAACATGCGGTTTTGGTGTGTCATGCTTTAAATAAAGCTGTTTTATTGTTGATGCTTCCTGGTTTTTGGCTTTGATGAAACTTTGATATACTTGGGTGTGGATTACATGCGGTTTTTTTATGTGTTTCCGCCAAGGAAACTCACTAAAAACACGTGCGTTTATGCTGGTGGATTTTCTCCTTCTAAAGCAAATCTATGGTGAAAATCTGCAGAGAAAACGCAGCGTACCCACAAGAGAAAATGCCATTGCTGATTCGATACACGCACCGCAGGTCAATTTACGCAGAGTTAAAAAAATACAAAGCTGAGAGGGCAAAAGATTTCTGTAAATCCCATCCAATTTCTGGAACTGTAAGACATTGCGTTTTTGACACTGCAAAAATATGCAATGTCACAAAACACACCAAAAGCTCATCGTGGGAACGTATCCTAAAAGTAACAGTTTACATCTCAGTTTATGCCTTGTTTTTATCTAATTGAATACAAACGCATGGGTCATGCACATACAGTGAACAAGTCGGTAAGACAGTGTTCACACCACCAAGAGACTGAAACACAGAGAAACAGTACAACAAACGTGAAAAAATACTCTGCTGTAAAAAAATATCTAACTATAAACAGCAAGTGCTTGTAAAAAGATGATAACAAAATAGGGTATTTAGTTGAAACATATCGACTAAATACCCTGTTTTGTTATCTTTTCACGTTTGTTGTACTGTGTTTCTCTGTTTCAGTCTTCTTGTTTTTATCTAGCAGTAATTTTCAGTTTAGTCTCATAACGTACAATTTAGCTTATTTTTTCCTGTTCAATCAAAGGGATGTTCTAATTGTAGGTTGGGCCATAATTGTCTTACATGAGCGAGTGAGCAGACTTGCTCAGCTGTTTCTATAACCTCCATAGAACATAATGCAGTGAGCTGCACCCTTCTGCAGAGTCTTTCCCACAATCTTCGATTTATGCAAGTCACCATGAAGGGAATCCATAAGAAGCTGTAGATCACCTATTTGTGGCATACAGCAGGTGAAAAAAGTATTGAACATGTCATCCATTTTTTAAGTAAATATATTTCTGAAGGTGCTAGTGACATGAAATTCTCACCAGATATTGGTAACAACCCATGCAATCCACACAGGCAAAGAAGTCAAACCATAGATGTCCATGAATTAGGTTGTGTAATAATAAGAAATTACACAGGGAAAAAGTAGTGAACACGCTTACTGAAATGTATTTAATATTTCATACAAAAGCCTTTGTTGGTGATGATAGCTTCAAGACGCCTCCTGTATGGAGAAACTAGTCGCATGCATTGCTCAGGTGTGATTTTGGCCCATTCTTCCTCACAAACACTCCTCACATCCTGAAGGTCCCGTGGGCTCCTTCTATGAATTGAGTTTTAGTTCCTTCCATACATTTTCTATTAGACTCAGGTCTGGCGATTGGCTGGGTCATTCTAGCAATTTTATTTTATTTCTTTGAAACCAATTTAGGGTTTCCTTGGTTGTGTGTTTGAGATCATCGTCTTACTGAAAATGTCCACCCTCATTTCATCTTCATCATCCTGGTAGATGGCAACAGATTTTTATCAAGAAGGTTTCGGTACGTTTTCCATTCATCAAATCATATGAAGTTTACCAGTGCCACACCATTATGTTCCTAACTCGAAACTTCACTGTTGGTATGGTGTTTTTGGCGTGATATGCAGTGCCTTTTGGCCTCCAAACATGGTGTGTATTTTGGCATCCAAAGTGTTCAATTTTGGTCTCGTGTGACAGGACTGTATTATCCCAGTATTTCACAGGCTTGTCTACTTGTTGAGCAAACTTTAAATGCGCTTGTCTGGGTAATAGGGTAATGTATTTGACTAATTGTCTAAGAGTAACACCTATGTTAGTACAGGTATGGTTTTATTTTAATGCACACTGTAGAAGCGGATGGGGAGGGTGAATGTTAGTTTTAGGTTGGGAAGGGGAGAACTGTGTGTTGGTTATTTGAATGTCATTGAATGAATAATTGGTTTATATAGGCACTATTCCTGTATGTGTACTGTATGACAACACGTAAAATAATTATTGTGCTGTAAACTGTTATTTGGCGTTCAATAAAAGTTTATTGATTAAAAAAAACTTTAAATGTGCTGGAATGTGCTTTTTGTTCAGCAGTGTAGTCTTCCGTGGTGAGCGTGCATACAGGCCATGGAGGTTGAGTGCATTACGTATTGTTTTCTTGTACCATTGTACCTGCTGGTTCCAGGTCTTTCTGTTGCTCTCCACAGGTGGTCCTTGGCTCTAAAGGCCCCGTCACACACAGCGATCTCGCTAGCGAGATCGCTGATTTTGTGACGCCACAGCGATCTCGCCAGCGAGATCGCTGTGTGTGACGAGGATCAGCGACAGACCCCCCCGCCGGGTATCGCTGGTTTCCCGCTTGCCAGCGCGCATCGCTGCGTGTGGCAGCGGGAGCCAATGATCAGCGAGGCTCCCAGTGCTCTAAGCAGGAGCTGGGAGCTGGTCTCTAAGGTAAATATCGGGTTACTAAGCGGCGCGCGGGGCTTAGTTACCTGATGTGTACCTTAGAGACCTGCGAGCTCGCGCCGGGAACTGCCAGCACGCAGGTTTCTAAGGTACACATTGGGTAACTAAGTGACGCGCGCCGCTTAGTAACCTGATATTTACCTTAGAGACCAGCATTCTCGCTGGTGCTGATCGCTGGTGAAGCTGCCTGTTTGGCAGCTCACCAGCGATCATGTAGCGATGCACGAGTGATCCTGACAAGGTCGTATCGTTGTCGGGATTGCTGGTGCATCATTATGAGTGACGGGGCCTTTAGACAACTCTTCTGATAATACTTTTCACTCCTCTGTCTGAAGTCTTGTGGGATGCACCTGGTCGTGGACAGTTTATTATGAAACTGTTCTTTCCACTTCTGAATTATGGTCCCAACAGTACTGACTGAAGCTTCAGTAGTTTAGAAATTCTTTTGCCCATGCCATCAGTATGTTTTGCAACAATAAGGTTGCAAAGGTCTTGATCTAGCTCACTGGATTTACCCATCATTAAATGTTTTTTGTGTGGCACCTTGGTAATGAGAGACTTTTTTATAAGCCATTGGATGTAGCAGCTGATGTTATTTTTCACTAAATGGCATGATTGTTTTCTAATTACTGATAGATTTCAGCTAGTGTCAGGACTTTCCATGGCTCTTTGCATGTCTTTCTTCATATGTTGAATATTTTTTCCTGTGTCATTTCTTATTATTGCACATAACTTATGGACATCTATGGTTTCATTTCTTTGTGTGGATCGGATGGGTGGTAAACGACATCTGGTGAGAATTTTATGTCAATAGCACCATTAGAAATATATTTACTTAGAAAATTGGTGACTTGTTCAATTTGTGTATCTGTGATATTAACTTGTTACTGTAATTCTGATAATTGTATCAAAGAAGTTGTTTTTAACTTGTCCATTTTTTTTTTACTGCAGAAGCAGAAACAGCTTTCACCAATCAAAACCTTAATGCTTCAATTACCCAGAATGGTAATGATGTGGACTCCCAGCCTTCTGATGAAGTAATCGTCCGTAAACCTCGTAGAAGAGCAAAGTAGGTTCAACTGCAACGTAGATGGGGAAATACTTAACTGAAAAGATACTAAAGTGGGCTTTTAACCCCTTCCTAATATGACGACTTTCCGTTTTTGTGCCTTAGTTTTTCCTCCCCTTTTTCCAAAGGCTTATTTTTTGCAGCAAATTGTACTTTTTGAATATCACCATTCATATTTATGTGATGTACTGGAAAGAAGGGGTAAAAAGATCCAAGTTTGGCAAAACTGCCAAAAAAGCGCAATTCTGTTATGTTTTTTTTGTTTTGTTTTTACAGTAGTCATATGGTAAACATATGACTCTGGTATGATTACAGCGATACTAAACCTGCATAATTTTTTTGTTGTTTGTTTTTAAATAGTGAAAAATATTCAGAAGTTTGTAAAAAGAAACGAAATGCATGTGTCAGAGGCCCATAATGTTTTTAATTTTCAGTTGATGGAGCAGTATGAGGACTAAACAAGTCATGAGCAATCTGGATTTATTTTGATTTTTTTTGTTTCCGTTACAGCGTTTAAAAGTTGGGTCGCAAGGCTGAAATATGGAAATGGAGAATTTGGCAAAGTTCACACATCAGCTGTTGCAATGGCTGCAATTCCACCTTCCACCAAGGTGCTTTTTCATCTGTGGGAATAGGTGATAGTCCGAGGGAGCAGTTGGAAACCACAGGAGTGAATTGCAGCAGCCGATGTGTGAACTTTGCCAACTTCTCCATTTCCATATTTCAGCCTTGCGACCCAACTTTAAAACGCTGTAACGGAAACAAAAAAATCAAAATAAATCCAGATTGCTCATGAGACCATTCAACTAACTAACTAACTAACATATTGCATTGCAAAACAAGACCATGCAAAACAGATTTCATGGGTGGGCCTCGAAGTTTTCAGGCGCCCCTCGTAAGTATCACATGTAGCGATATCGCTAGCAATATCGCTGCTGCGTCACAAAATCGGTGACGTACAGCGATATTGCTAGCGATATTGCTATGTGTAATGGGCCCTTTAGAGGCAGATGATGGCTGAATAACACAGCCATCATCTGCCGGCAAAGATGCCAGCATGTCATACGTATGTATAATCTTCTTGAGAGCTCACTCACACCACTGTATAAATCAGCAGAGTGCTGTCCTAATTTTTATAAGATAGCCATCGGACCAATGTTATTCAGCGGAGCAATGCTGATGACCCTTTTTTTTCCACTAACAATCTATGAAAAAAATTGCAGTATGCTGAGAATTCTGTAGCAGAGAGAACTGTAAATGATTAACCCCTTCACTACATTTGATGTAAGTTTACGTCATGGTCGGGAAGGGGTTCTCAAAAAATGACATGAATTTACAGTGGGTAGGGAAAGTATTCAGACCCCTTTAAATTGTTCACTCTGTTTCATTGCAGCCATTTGGTAAATTCAAAAAAGTTTATTTTTTCTCATTAATGTACACTCTGCACCCCATCTTGACTGAAAAAAACAGAAATGTAGAAATTTTTAAAAAAAGAAAAACTATCATATGGTCATAAGTATTCAGACTCTTTGCTCAATATTGAGTAGAAGCACCCTTTTGAGCTAGTACAGCCATGAGTCTTCTTGGGAATGATGCAACAAGTTTTTCACACCTGGATTTGGGGATTCTCTGCCATTCTTCCTTCCACAAACTCTGGTTAGATGGTGAATGTTGGTGGATAGCTATTTTCAGGTCTCTCAGGAGATGCTCAATTGGGTTTAGGTCAGGGCTCTGGCTGGGCCAGTCGGGAATGGTCACAGAGTTGTTCTGAAGCCACTCCTTTGTTATTTTAGCTGTTTGCTTAGGGTCATTGTCTTGTTGGAAGGTGAACCTTCGGCCAAGTTTGAGGTCCAAAGCACTCTGGAAGAGGTTTTCATCCAGGATATCTCTGTACTTGGCCGCATTAATGTTTCCTTCAATTGCAAGCAGTCGTCCTGTCCCTGCAGCTGAGAAACACCCCCATAGCATGATGCTGCCACCACCATGTTTCTCCTTCGTCTCATTGGGGGACACAGGTACTGTGGGTGTATGCTACTGCCACCTGGATGCTGACACTAAGTGAACAAAAAAAGGTTAGCTCCTCCGCCGCCGCATACACCCTCGCCCCGATTGCGGGCGGAACTCAGTTTTTTGCTTAGTGTCCTTTGAAGGCACACACGTCTGGATGTCTTCAGACTATTTTTTTTTTTTTTTCCTTTCCATGAAGATGAGACAGGGGATCCTATTGAAAGGGTCCGATCTCCCCAAACCATCAACGGGCGAGCACGCGTTGAGTATCGTCTCCGCGTATCCTTTCCCACACCGTGGGACATATCTGGGTCTTTTTCCCCAGACTTCTATTTTTATTTTTTATTTTATGAAGATAAGACAGGGGCAACGCATCCTATTGAAAGGATCCGATTTCCCCAAACCATCAAAGGGCGAGCACGTGCGAGTATCCCTCCACGTATCCTCTCCCTCTACTTGGGACATAATGCCGGACTTAGCCCTGTCCACCCCTAGGTATTGAAACCATGGGCTTGCACAGAGGCACAAGACTAGCCTGTGCGGCCCCCACTGCTCCACCAACGCTAGATGGCGGTGCTGCAAGGCGGCGGACGGTCCCTCTCCTCACCCCCTGAAGGGGTTAGATGGAGTTAGGGTCCCTGCACCGTCCAGAAATTAACCCCATCCCCTCTACCTGGTATGCTTGATCCGGAGTCAGGTATGGAGGGCTGGGGAGGATCCTGCGGCAGCGTCCCGGAGAATCACTGAGGCTCCAGGCGTCTTGGGAGGCATAGGGCAATCCTCCTCCCCCCCCCCGCGGCCCTGTGTTTGCGGCATAGGGGGTCTCACATTCGCTGGGTGCCGGCGGTAGAGAGAGCGCCCCCCTGCGGCGGGCGGGCATGAAAAATTTAGTCCGTGGCTTCGGCCATGAACTAAATCACGGGCAGAAGCCAAGCCCCCGGCGTGACGTCATTACCGGCCCCCCCCCCCGGGATAGGGCGGACGCTGTACAAATTGAGCCCCTGGCTTCATTGCAGGATAGGCCGCGATCGGGTGAGGACGTCCCGGCCTACCCAGAGGAAACGCAGGGCAGCGCAGTGCAAAGGCAGCGGCAGGAGCTCGTGGGGACACAGGACGGGGTAAGTGGACCCCGACCCTGGAGGCGCGCTACGGGCGGTTAAAGGTGGTGTTTTGTCCTCCTTCTCCCTTCCCCGCAACCCTCATATAAATTAGGCCTGGCAGCAATATGTCCGGAAAAGATAAATCACACACATTCCTTTATGCCGCATGCATTTCTTGTGGGGTTAGGTTTCCATGGGCACAGAGCCAAACATTATGCGAAGCCTGTGACTCCAAGCGCACTCAGGAGCCTCCCCCGTGATAGAGCCCAGGGGTCCGGATCCCCCGGAGTGGGCCTTATCGCTTTCCCGGTCCATGGCATCTCTGACAAAGGTGATCGAGACCCTTCGGGCCCCAGATAGGGGCAGAGATGGCAGCTCGCCTGTCTGGGAGGGATCATCCACCTCACACCTTCCAGCCTGCAGGGGCCGCTCTCACTCTAGACAGGCTCATAGGAAGAGAACCCACATGGTGTCTCTGGGCCCGTCCGGTGCTTCGGCATCCGTGAGTGCGGCGTCTCGTTCATCGTCTCCGCTATCCAGGAGCGAACAGAGTTCGGATTATGACACTGATGCTCCAGGCTGTCTGGAAACGGTTGACAGTCTCATTGAAGCTGTCAATCAGACTTTGGGTATCGAGGATGAGGTCTCTCTGGCCTCAGGTCATAAAGTGTCCTTTAAGAGGGCCAAGCGTCCGCATAGAGTATTTGGCACTCACCCAGAGTTCGAGGACATAGTGCAGCGTCACAGGGAACGACCGGACAGGCGATTTTCAGGCCAGAAAACGCTGAAAACATCGTATCCGTTTGCACCGGAGCTCTGTAAGAAATGGGCGGAATCCCCAGTGGTGGATCCGCCAGTGTCACGCTTGGCCTCGAAGTCTTTGTTATCGGTACCTAGTGTTTCTTCCATTAAAGACCCCACGGATCGGCTCAGAGAATTTGGCCTGCTCGGTTTATGAGGCATCAGGTTCAGCGCTCTCTCCCTCATTTGCAGCAACATGGGTAGCCAAGGCCATGATGTCATGGTCAGAATCATTAAATAAAGTTTTGCAGGATAGGGACCTGCCGACGGAGGTATCAGAGATAGCGAGTCAGATCGCGATGGCAGGTGATTACCTGATCAATGCTTCCTTAGACGCTGCTAATTGCGTGGCACTAGCGGCGGCAAATGCAATCGCCATTAGGAGGGCTCTATGGTTAAGGATGTGGCGGGCCGATTCGATTTCCAAAAAATCCTTGACTTCCCTGCCTTATCAAGGTAGCCACCTATTTGGGGAGAAGTTAGACCAACTCATCTCTGATGCAATGGGGGAAAAAGCAGTTTTCTCCCACAGCAGAAAATTAAGCCGCCGTTTCGTCAGCCTCAGGCCCGGTTTCGGGCGTTTCGTAACCCCAGGTGGATGGCAGCGGCCAGTTCCGCTGCTCCAGTTCGCTACAACCAAGACAGGGATCGACAGGTCACATATAGAGCCAACCCGCTGGGCAGGATGCGGGCTCGCCAGCCCAGGTCAAGGGGAACCAGATACCAAAAATCCTCAGCTAAATGACTCGGGGCAGCCATTACCAGAAAACGACACGGTGGTATATTCTGGTTCCGCCACGTCTGGGTCGCGGTAGCGTGCGACGCATGGGTGACGGAATTAGTGTCGTCCGGGTACAAGATAGAATTTGTCAAGTATCCCCCAAAATGAGTTTTTCTTTCCCGGCTTCCCAAAGTGGAAGCCCGGGCAGAGGCGTTACTGGGAGCCATCAAGGTACTCCAGCGCAACGGAGTCATTATTCCCGTACCAGAGTGCGAGAGGACTCGGTGTTTACTCCAATCTGTTCACGGTCCCCAAAAAGGACGGGACAGTCAGGCCGGTACTGGACCTAAAGCTCCTGAACAAGTTCATCAAGATCAAATATTTTCGAATGGAATCTCTCCGTTCGGTTATATCGGCAATGGAGTAAGGGGAATACTTGGCCTCAATAGATGTCCAGGATGCCTATCTGCACGTCCCTATTTTTCCTCCACATAAGAGGTTCCTACGTTTTGCCATCGATGGTCGGCATTTCCAGTTTGTAGCACTACCCTTCGGGCTGGCTACCGCCCCCAGGGTGTTTACAAAGGTAATGGCAGTCGTCATGGCCGTTCTGCACTCTCGGGGCATAGTTGTCTTGCCATACTTGGACGACCTCTTGGTGAAAGGCCCGTCATTTCGGGCATGCGAAGAGAATGTCAGCATCACGCTTTATACCCTAGCCCGCCTAGGTTGGTTAGTCAACGGGAAGAAGTCATCCCTTGTCCCAGCCCAGAAAATTTCTTTCTTAGGGATGATTTTCGACACCTCCCGAGGGTTTGGAATTCTCCCTTAGGACAAGGCTCTAGCGCTTCGGCAGGGAGTCCGGAAACTGCAGCAGCCAGTCCCTCACAGCATTCGGTTCGGGATGAGGGTGCTAGGGAAGATGGCGGCAATGGAAGCGATTCCGTTTGCCCAATTTCATCTGCGTCCCCTGCAGCACGCTCTCTTGACATCCTGGGACAAGAGCCCATTCACGCTCAATCATCGGTGCCGGTTGTCCTTTCAGGTCAGAAGGTCTCTTCAGTGGTGGACGAGCAGTTCTTTCCTTCGTCAGGGGAAGCCCTTCCCCCCAGATCAATCGTTGGTGGTCACAACCGACGCGAGCCTCCTCGGCTGGGGAGCAGTTTTCCGTCACCACGCAATTCAGGGGCAATGGTCACAACAGGAGACACGCCTCCAGATCAATTTGTTAGAAATTCGAGCAGTGCGGCTGGCGCTACAACATTTCCAGCACTTTCTAGCAGGACGTCCTGTCCGGATTCAATCGGACAACGCCACGGCGGTGGCTTACGTAAATCATCAAGGGGGCACGCGCAGCAAGGCAACCATGCGCGAGGTAGAACACGTACTACGCTGGGCCGAGAGGAACCACTCGGTAATTTCAGCAGTCCAAATACCGGGCGTGGAGAATTGGGCGGCGGACTTCCTCAGTCGGCAGGGTGTCGTGTCCGGGAAATGGGCCCTGCACCCCGAGGTCTTCCAGCAGATTTGCCAACGGTGGGGAACACTGGATGTGGATCTGATGGCCTCCAGGGTGAACGCCAAGGTGCCCGTGTTTGTCGCGCGGTCTCGGGACCCGCGAGCGATCGCAGTGGATGCGTTAGTTCTACCATGGAACCAGTTTTGCCTTCCATACTTGTTTCCCCCGCTGCCGCTACTTCCGAGGGTTGTCAGATCAAAACAGAAGGGGTTCCAGCAATTCTACTAGCCCCAGACTGGCCCCGTCGGCTGTGGTACGCAGACCTAGTGCAGCTGCTCACCGACGTCCCATGGCGACTGCCAGAGTGCCCAGATCTACTGTCCCAGGGACAGATCTTCCACCCGAACTCAGGGGCCCTGTGTTTCACGGCATGGCCATTGAATCTTGGATTCTGACCCAGGCGGGGTTTGGGCGTGAAGTGGTCGCTACAATGGTTAGCGCCCGGAAGCCTACCTCGGCAAAGATTTACCATCACACTTGGAAGGTCTTCTTTAGTTGGCGTCGAGACCGCGGGGTTGCTCCACTGGTTTTTTCTATTCCCAACATCTTGGCTTTTCTTCAGTCAGGCTTAGATTCAGGGTTGGCCCCGAGTTCCCTTAGGAGACAGATATCGGCCTTGTCTGTCCTCTTCCAGCGAAAAATCGCTTCTAATATGCAGGTGAAGACGTTCATCCAGGGGGTCTCACATTTGGTACCCCCCTATAGAACGCCCCTAGACTCCTGGGACCTTAACTTGGTCCTGAGTGTCCTGCAGGAGGCTCCGTTTGAGCCATTACAAGAAGTTTTGTTGTCATACCTGTCCAGGAAGATGGTATTCTTGGTAGCCATAACTTCCATTAGGCGGGTCTCGGAGTTGGCGGCCCTATCTTGTAGAGCTCCATTTCTCACCTTCTACAAGGATAAGGCAGTTCGCAGACCAGCTCCCCCCTTTCTGCCAAAGGTCGTGTCCTCTTTTCACATTAATGAGGACATTGTCCTGCCGTCATTTTGTCCAGTGCCAGTACATCATGTCGAAAAAGCGCTTCACACATTAGACCTAGTGAGAGCTCTCAGAAGGTACGTGTCGCGGACGGCACCCTTTCGCCAGACGGACTCGCTGTTCGTGCTCCCCGAAGGGCGCAGGAAGGGACTCGCAGCCTCAAAGTCGACCATAGCCAGATGGAATCGTCTAACTATTCAGGGGGCCTACCGTATTAGAGGCACTCCAATTCCAGCAGGGATCAGGGCGCATTCTACTCGGGCAGTGGGCGCTTTGGCACCAGGCTTCGGCGGAGCAGTTATGCAAGGCAGCGACCTGGTCCAGCCTGCACACATTTTCTAAACATTACAATGTGCATACTCAGGCTTTGGCAGATGCGAGCCTGGGTAGAAGAGTTCTCCAAGCAGCAGTGGCGCACCTTTAGACAAAAGGTGCATATAGGCTTGGATCGGTGAGTCAATCTCCCACCCAGGGGCTTCTTTAGGACGTTTCACAGTACCTGTGTCCCCCAATGAGACGAAGGAGAAACATGGATTTTTGTGAGTACTCACCGTAAAATTCTTTTCTCCGAGACCCTCATTGGGGGACACAGCACCCACCCTATTAGCCAGTTGGCTCTTGTTTATTTAATCAATATATTTTTTCTTGTTGAGATTAGGGTGGTCCTTTTCCAGACAGATTGTATTCTGCATTAAGGCTGATTTGTTTTGTGTTCTCCTACTGCTGTTGCACTAAACTGAGTTCCGCCCGCAATCGGGGCGAGGGTGTATGCGGCGGCGGAGGAGCTAACCTTTTTTTGTTCACTTAGTGTCAGCCTCCAGGTGGCAGTAGCATACACCCACAGTACCTGTGTCCCCCAATGAGAGTCCCAGAGAAAAGTATTTTACGGTGAGTACTCACAAAATCCATGTTTCACTGTTGGGATTGTATTGGGCAGGTGATGAGCAGTGCCTGGTTTACTCCACACACACCGCTTAGAATTATCACCAAAAACTTCTAACTTCGTCTCATCAGCCCAGAGAATCTTATTTCTCATAGTCTGGGAGTCCTTCATGTGTTTTTTTTAGCAAACTCAATGTGGGCTTTCATAGGTCTTGCACTGAGGAGAGGCTTCTGTCGGGCCACTCTGCCATAAAGGCCTGACTGGTGGAGGGCTGCAGTGATTGTTGACTTTGTGGAACTTTCTCCCATCTCCCTACTGCATCTGTGGAGCCCAGCCACAGTGATCTTGGGGTTCTTCTTTACCTCTCTCACCAAGGCTCTTCTCCCACGATTGCTCAGTTTGGCTGGACAGCCAGGTCTAGGAAGACTTCTGGTGGTCCCAAACTTCTTCCATTTAAGGATTATGGAGGCCACTGTGCTCTTAAGAACCTTGAGTACTGCAGAAATTCTGGCAAGATCTGTGCCTTGCCACAATTCTGTCTCTGAGCTCCTTGGCCAGTTCCTTTGACCTCATGATTCTCATTTGGTCTGACATGCACTGTGAGCTGTGAGGTCTTATATAGACAGGTGTATGCCTTTACAAATCAAGTCCTATCAGTTTAATTAAACACAGCTGGACTCCAATGAAGAAGTAGAACTATCTCAAGGAGGATCACAAGGAAATGGACAGCATGTGACTTAAATAGGAGTGTCTGAGCAAAGGGCCTGAATACTTATGACCATGTGATATTTCAGTTTTTCTTTTTTAATACATTTGCAAAAATGTCTACATTTCTGTTTTTTTTTCAGTCAAGATGGGGTGCAGAGTGTACATTAATGAAAAAAAATGAGCTTTTTGAATTTACCAAATGGCTGCAGTGAAACGGAGTGAAAAATTTAAAGGGGTCTGAATATTTTCCGTACTCTCTGTGCATCATTACAATCATGTGGGCACAAGAGCTGTGGCCTCAAGATGGCCACCAGGAGCTTGGCTTAAGTTATAACTGAGACCCGACTGTCACTGCCAGGAGCAGTGCCTGCACTAGCTAACCAATAAATGCCACGATCAATAGCAATCACAACATTTAGTAGGCTGGGAGATGAAGGGAACGCACTCTCCCTTCAGATCGACGCGCCCACAATGTCATCTGCCTGCTAATTGCCATGGCATCCTGCTTTGGCAAGCCTGTTAGACCATGTTGAGAGTCTGGTCTAAGAGGCTTTTGTCAGTGTAGCACTTACAGCTACAAAACATTGCAATCTATTATACCAGTGATCAGAGTAATGAAAGTTAAAGTACCATAGACAGACTAAGTAAAAAAAAGTAAACAAAACTGTAAAAAATATTTAAAAGAAATAATAAAGTAAACAAAAAAATTAAATAGGTATATTTATTTAAAAATAAATGAATACATAATTTGTATAATCTCATACAAAATAACACAACCTACAAAACTGTCACACTAATTAAACCATTCAGTGAATTCGTAAAAAAATTAAAATGAATAAATAACGCAGAAATAAACTATACTTTTTAATTATACCTAAAAAAAGTGGAATAAAACGCAGTCAAAAAGACAAATGTAGATAAAAATGGTATTGCTCAAAATGTCATCTTGTCCCTCAAAAAACAAGCCACCACACAGCTTTGTTAGAGAAATAAGTTACAGTTCTCAGAACTTAGTGATGCAAAACTATATATTTTTTTGCAAAACAGTTTTTATTGTGTAAAAGCAGCAAAACATAAAAAAAGATATAAATGTGGTATCACTGTAATCGTACTGACCCGAAGAATAATCACTTTTACCACACAGTAAATGGCATAAAAAACAATTCCTGAATTGCGTTTTTTTTGTTCATTCTGCCTCCTAAAAATTTTAATAGAAAGTTATCAAAAAATGTTATATCCCTAAAATTGTACCAATAAAAACCTCAAATTTTCCCGCAAAAAACAAGCCATCATATGACTCAGTTGGCAGAAATATAGAAAATAGAAATATGGTGATTCAAAAATTTTATTTTGCAAAAAAAGCATTTTTTCAGTGTGTGACAGAAGCCAAACATAAAAAAGACTATATAAATCTGTAATCGTACTGACTTGAGGAATAAAGTCACATTATCATTTATACCGCAAGAGGAATGGAGTAAAAAATAAATAAAACCATTTCTGGACCTGCAGTTGATTTGTTCATTTTGTCTTATAAGGATCACATTTATCTTGTGCTCTGTGCTGAGTGCTTCTATGGAGGTTTCCATGTAAATCCCTGAAGTACGTGATTCAAACGGAACCCCCGGCGGAAGATTCACGATAATGAGGCAGATGGAGTCACTGTGGACATAGTCTGGCCTATGATCCAGCGGTGTAATTTAAGAATGCATAAAAGTGTGGGCAACTACAGTTTTGTGCACCTCTGAAAAATACACCACTGAACAGAGGCTAGACGGAGTCCAGAGTAACTCTGCTGCCTCATTATAGTGAATGGATCCCTTGGGGTTTCATCTGAATCACGCATTTGGAAATTTAGATGAAAACCCCGATGTAAGTGCTCAGTGTAGAGCACAGGATAAATGTGATCCAAAATGTTATGTAAAATGTTCCCAATAAAAGCTTCAAATCAATCCACACAAAAAAGCAAGTCCCCACTCAGGTCCGACATCTGTTAATGGAAATATAGGGGGCTTCCACATTACTGGTAGCACAAAGGCTCCTCATCCCCTAAAAAGAAATCCAGTCAATGCCCCTCCCTTCTGCGCCCCACAGTGTGCCTAAATCTCAGTTGTCATCCACGTTCGGCATTTCTATAGCGATGAGAGCTTAATTTACGGGTGCATGTCCCCAAAAGAAAGAGATGGGGCACTATAACGTACTTGGCACTACAATGTCAAATTTGCAATTTTCACTCGTAGGGCTCTACAAACCCCTATGAAAAAGAAAATAATTGTAATCTATTTTCAAACTTTTTCCATAAATATATCTTCTCTATTAGGAAGACAAGGCCTGCAGAACATGGATTTCCTAATGATCTGGGTGTAGAAGAAGAAGACATCATTCCTGATGGACAGATAAAACTGGCAGAACAGCATCCTGCTGTCATTGTATCCTCCCTGATAAGCCAACCTGTGGGAAAATTATTTGTGGAGAAGAATAGTAAGTTTAAATTTATAACAATACTTTCTCAAGAGAAGAGGAATTGCAAAAATAGTCATAAATCATCTAATATGTCACTGTGTGCTTCCAAGGACTATTCAGTAGACTTTTCAGTCTCCAGCCTCTTGTATTTGCCCAAAGATCTGCAGCTCTAAACTCTCAGTCATTGTTGGAGATTTTAATCATTAGGAATGTCTAAAGGGCCTGTCACACTAAGCGATATCGCTAGCAATATCGCTATAACTTGTGACGTTATAGCGATATTGCTAGCGATATCGCTGTGTCTGATACTTACCTCCGACCGGCTCCCCCGCTGGTTATCGCTGATCGCGCGAGAACAGGCTGGACTGTTTCTCGTCGTCAGCTTCCTGCGGCGCTTCCTGTGGAGAGACGAGCGACGAGCGTGGAGCCGGGCGGGAGGACGCAGGATCGCCTAGTGTGACAGGTAAGAAGTGACCCCCATCCCCAGCGATGTCGCTGGTGAGATCTGCCTGTGTGGCAGCTCACTAGCGACCACTTAGCGATGCACCAGCGATCCTGACCGCGCCATATCGCTGGTCGGGATCGCTGGTGCATCGCTAAGTGTGACAGTACCTTAATGCTTAGTGTAAAGGCTCATTCACACGTCCGTTTTTGTTGTACATGTTCTGTTTCATTTTTTTTTTTATTAGACAGAAAACCGCCACATTTTTTCCAGTTTGTCTATTTACATATTCATTTTTTCTGCGGATCAGTGGTACTAAAAAAAAAAAATTTTTATGTTTGTGCGATTTGCATTTCATGAATCAAGTGAATGAGTTTGTGAAGAAAAAACAACGCTCGTAGGCAATCTGTGTGACATATGAGTGCTGTGAGTTTATCAATATTGACCATTAATAAGAGAAATGCAACTAACAAAATACAAGACATGAATGAGACTGAAGGCTAGTACTTTACCTAATCTGGCAAATTTAAAGTGAATCTGTCACTAGGTTTTTGCAATGTAAACTGAGAGTATCATCATTTAGGGACAAAGACCCTGATTCCAGTGGTGTCACTAAATAAAGGCCCCGTTACACACATCAATGTCCCAGCGATCCCACCAATGATCTGACGTGGATGGAATCGCTGGGACATAGCGTGCACACTGGTTTCCAAGGTAAACAGCGGGTAACTAAGAGCCGCGTGGCTCTTAGTTACCCGCTGTTTACATTGGATACCAGCTCCCAGCGTCGCTGATCATTGCTCTCCCGCTGCCACACGCAGCGATGCATGCTGGCCAGCGGGAGATCAATGATCAAAAAATGGCCCAGGACGATCCTGCACTATCAGCGATACCCGACGGGGGGGCCGGTCGCTGATGTGGGCTGCACACAGCGAGATCGCTGTGGCGTCACAAAATCAGCGATCTCACTAGCGATCTCGCTGTGTGTGACGGGGCCTTAAGCTGCTTGCTGTAGTTTTGATCAAATCAATTTTATCTGCTGTGGATCTGAATGCTGGACCTGGACTCTGTATAACCTTGCCAGCACCACTGATTGGCAGCTTTCTGTGTATACTGTGCATAGGCAGAAAAATGCCAGCACCAGTGGTAGCGGGTTACAAAGAGAAGGAGCATTGCATGACACTAGACACCTAGGTCCTGTATTGATAATCTCCTGCTGATAAAACACTTGATTTTATTGAAACTACAGCTAGCCAGCCCTATAAGTGAAACATCATTGAAATCAGGGTCTCTGTCCCTACTTCTTGATGCCTTGATGCTCTGATGTTAAATGGCAAAAGCCTGGTAACAGATTCTCCTAACGTTTATGGATTAAGTCGCACTGTGAAAATACTAAAGGTCTAATAAAGATATATTTTCTTATTGCTTTAAATTTATATTTTCTGGTTAAATACAGTTCTGGCTCTTTGCAGGGTTACACTTGAGTCTTGCAGCATCATGGTAACCATCATCACTTTTATTCTCTTCAAGAAATCTGCCATATCTGTAGAGCGGATGTCAGGTGCACTTGTATAGCGCACGCTCAGGAGCCGAGCCCGCTCCATATAGGGCAGGTGCCAGGTGTGTTATTTAGCTGGCAGCAACCTCAAACAGCAGATTCAAAGCTAGAACTGACTGCTGCAGTTAACCACCTAGATGCCTCTGCCAATCACTCACGGCAGCATTGAAGTGATTAAATCCTGCGGGGTGCATTTTCATTCAGCGTTCACCTGCACAGAGCAATGGTGGGGTGCCGATAGGTTGATGTGGCAACCAAGGGGTCTGGTGGAAGGCAACTGTTTGGTACCTCTGCGAAGTTCAGCCTGTGGCTAGGCTTCATAGGAGATTAGTAAATTGATAATAAACTGAGATATTAAAGCGTATTGTACAATTGCTAAACCAATAGCAGATTGAACTAATAATGAGCAACTATAAAAATGTGAAAAATAGTTAATAGAAAAAAAAATCTAACATTTCAAATCACCACCATTTTCCCAGTCTAAAAAAATAAGTAAATTTGGACTCTCTGTACCTATAAAAAGTGTTGATTTTTCAAAATATAAAGTTATTTAACCCATATGGTTGACATTGTAAAGAAGTACAAATCACATGTCAGAATTGCTGTGGTAGTGCTGTATTCATTGAAAAGTCAGCTTTTTTTTGCTCCTTCGCCTCATTGGGGGACACAGGTACTGTGGGTGTATGCTACTGCCGCCTGGAGGCTGACACTAAGTGAAAAAAAGAGGTTAGCTCCTCCTCCGCCGTATACACCTTCGCCCTGATTGCGGGCAGAAACCAATTTTTTGCTTAGTGTCTGCTGTAGGCACACGTTTTCAGACTGATTTTTTTTTTTCTCCCTATGAAGATGAGACAGGAGCGACAGACCCTATGGAAAGGGTCCGATCTCCCCAAACCAACAACGGGCGAGCATGTGCGAGTGTCCCTCCACGTATCCTCTCCCGCAACGGGGATTTTTTTCCGTGTCTAGGACACAGGGGACACAGGACTGGGGGAAGTGCTGCCCCCTAGCCCCACAGAGAGGCCACGCTAGGAGAAACGAACAATCGAGTCCCTTCGGAAACGCCCTCCCCCGGCGTTTTTTTTCAGCACGGATGCCTGACAGGTACAGCATGTCAGGAAAACCTAAGATGCACACATTTTTATATGCTGCATGCATCTCTTGTCAGTCCGCTTTTCCGCAGGCGCAGACCAAGCGAGCATGCGAAGCCTGCGAGTCCGAACGCGCCCAGGAGCCCTCCCCTGCGACCGAGCCCAGTGTACCAAGTCCCCCGGAATGGGCGTTATCGCTGTCGCAATCCATGGCGTCCCTTATGAGAGCAATCGAGTCCCTTCGCGCCCCAGATAGGAGCAGGGACAGTGGCTCGCCTGTCTTAGAGGGGTCCTCTACCTCACAGGAGCTGCCGGCCTGCAGGGGCCGCTCTCACTCCAGGCAGACCCAGGTGAAACGAACCCACACAGCGTCTCCTGGTCCATCCGGTGCCTCGACATCCGTGAGCTCTGCTTCTCGCTCCCCGCCACCAGCAGTTGATAGCGAGCAGGGCTCGGACTACGACTCGGACGAACCCCTTGACCTAGATACTAGATAAGACGGGTGGTCAGGAAACAGTTGACAGTCTCATAGAAGCCGTCAATCAGACTCTGGGGATTGAGGATGATTCCACCCTGACTTTGGGCCATAAGGTGTCATTTAAGCGAGTCAAGTGTCCCCATAGAGTATTTTGCACTCATCCTAAATTTGAGGACATAGTGCAACGACACAGAGAACGGCCGGACAGAAGTTTCTCGTGCCAGAAGGCATTCGAGGCAAGGTATCCGTTTGCCCCGGATCTCCGTAAAAAGTGGACGGAATCCCCAATGGTGCATCCATCTGTGTCGCGCTTGGCTACAAAAACTCTACTATCCGTACCTAGTGGTTCTTCTATTAAGGATCCCACTGATCGTCTCATAGAGAACTTGGCCCGCTCAGTGTTTGAGGCATCAGGATCAGCACTCTCTCCCTCGTTCGCAGCAACGTGGGTAGCCAAGGTCCTGATTTCTTGGTCAGAATCATTGAATAGAGACATAGACCTACCAGCTGAAGTATCAGAAATCGCAAATCAGATAGCTTTGGCGGGGGACTACTTGATCAATGCATCTTTAAATGCGGCCAACTGCGCGGCTCTTGCAGCTGCAAATGCAATCTCCATTAGGAGAGCTCTATGGTTAAGGACATGGCGGGCTGATTCAGCCTCAAAAAAGTCCTTGACAACGCTACCATACCAGTGTGGCCGCCTGTTCGGAGAGAAGTTAGATCAGCTCATCTCCGACTCCACTGGAGGCAAGAGCGGTTTTCTTCCTCAACAAAAGGTCAAACCGCCGTTTCGTCACCAGTTTCAGGCGCGTTTTCGGGCCTTTCGCAACCCCGGGTGGACGACAGCGGCTAATTCCGCCGCTTCAGGGCGCCCCAACCAGAATAGGGACCGACAGGTCTCATAGAGCCCAACCCATTGGGCAGGATGCGGGCCAACCAGTCCAGGTCGAGGGGATCCAGGTCCCAAAGATCTGCAGCCAAGTGACTCGGGGCATCTGCCAGGTGACACCAACAAGGTAGGCGGCCGCCTACTCTGGCTTCACCACGTCTGGCTCAATGTCGCACACAACACATGGGTGAGAGAGCTGGTGTCCACAGGGTACAAGATAGAATTTGTCAGGTACCCCCCAAGACGATTTTTTTTTCCCGTCTTCCCAAAGTGGATACCCGGGCAAAGGCTCTACTAGGAGCCATCGATTCGCTCAGCCACAACGGAGTCATCATTCCAGTACCGGAAAACAAGAAGACTCAGGGCTTCTATTCCAACCTGTTTGCAGTCCCTAAAAAGGACGGGACTGTCAGGCCCGTTTTGGACCTAAAGCTCCTAAACAAATTTATCAGGATCAAACATTTCCAGATGGAGTCTCTCCGTTCAGTCATATTGGCAATGGGGCAGGGAGAGTACTTGGCCTCTATCGATATCCAGGATCTACATATCCCCATTTTTCCTCCGCATCAAAGGTTTCTATGCTTCACCATCAACGGTCTACATTTTCAGTCTGCAGCGCTGCCCTTCGGGCTAGCAACTGCCCCCAGAGTGTACGCAAAGGTCATGGCACTCCCCATGGCCATCCTGCACTCCCGGGGCATAGTCGTATTTCCCTACTTAGGCGACCTCTTGGTCAAGGGCCCTTCAAGGCAGGCATGCGAGGAAAGTGTCAGCATCGCTGGTCAGTGTAAAGAATTTTCCAGCTCAGAGGATTTCCTTTTAAGGGATGATCTTCGAAACTTTCCGAGGGTTGGTAATTCTCCCTCGAGACAAGGCCCTAGCCCTCTGGCAGGGAGTGCGGATACTGCGCCAACCAGTCCCTCACACCATCCGTTTCTGCATGAGGATTCTAAGAAAAATGGTGGCAGCGATGGAAGTGATCCCGTTCGCCCAGTTCCATCTTCGCCCCCTGCAGCACGCCATCTTGTCATCCTGGGACAAGAACCCGTTCACGCTCGATCACCGATGCCGTTTGTCCTCTCAGGTCAGACTGTCCACCACTCTAGGGACTATCAGTTCCTCCCTTCTTCAGGGGAAAACCCTTTCCCCCAGAGCAGTGGCTGGTGGTCACAACCGACGCCAGCCTCCTCGACTGGGGAGCGTTTTTTCGCCACCACACGACCCAGGGACGGTGATCGCTGCAGGAGGCACGCCTCCCGATCAACTTGTTGGAAATAGGAGCGATCCGGCTTACTCTGCAACGTTTTCATCACCTTCTAGCAGGCCGCCCAGTCCGGATCCAGTCGGACAACACCACGGTGGTGGCTTACATAAATGACTAAGGGGGCACCCGCAGCAGGGCAACCATGCGCGAGGTAGGGCACGTTTTTCACTGGGCCGAAAGGAACCGCACAGTGATATCGGCGGTCCACATCCCGGGTGTAGAAAACTGGGCGGTAGACTTCCTCAGCCGACAGGGGCTTGCGTCCGGGGAATGGTCATTACCCCCCGAGGTCTTTCAGCAGATTTGCCAACGATGGGGAACACCGGATGTGGATCTAATGGCTTCCAGGGTGAACGCCAAGGTGTCCGTATTTGTCGCCCGGTCCCGGGACCCGCAGACAATCGCCGTGGATGTGCTGGTTCTGCCATGGAACCAGTTTCGCCTCCCATACCTATTTCCCCCGCTGCCACTACTTCCGAGGGTCATCAAGAAGATCAAGGCAGAAGGTGCGCCAGCGGTTCTGCTGGCCCAGACTGGCCTCGTCGGGCGTGGTACGCAGATCTAGTGCAGCTGCTCGCCGACGTGCCATGGCGACTACCAGAGCGCCCAGATCTACTTTGAGACGAAGGAGAAACATGGATTTTTGTGATAACTTACCGTAAAATCCTTTTCTCTGAGAAGCTCATTGGGGGACACAGCACCCACCCTGCTAGCCAAGTTGTCTTCTGTTTGTTTAATTAATATGCTCTTTTTATGATATTAGGGTGTTTTTTTTCTCTAGACATATTGTACCTGCATTAAGGTTGATGTTGTCTGATTTTTGTTTGATCTCCTAATGCTTTTGCACCAAACTGGTTTCCGCCCGCAATCAGGGCGAGGGTGTATATGGTGGAGGAGGAGCTAACCTCTTTTTTTCACTAGTGTCAGCCTCCTGGCGGCAGTAGCATACACCCACAGTACCTGTGTCCCCCAATGAGCGTCTCGGAGAAAAGGATTTTACGGTGAGTTATCACAAAAATCCATGTTTGTTTTTTTTTTACAGAAATAGCATTTCAAACATCTTCCCGTACTGTCATTTGTTTTCCATTCCAGGGAAATTTCAGGCTGCAGATCGTTCTGGTATCATCAGAACCACAGAACATGTGGATGATTTCCTGGACATTAAACCTACGTGGGGTAGTATGGATGTATCGCTCTCTGTGCATCGCAGCTTCAGGTACACACATGCATGTATATATCTAGGAGATATCCCAGTTGCACAGCCATTTACTTTCCCATCCTCTCCCTTCTTTTCAGGATGATTGGGCTGTTCTGCAGTGGATTCCTATCGGGATACACCGTGTGGAACATTGTGGTTATATATGTTCTTTCTGGCAGCCAGCTAACTTCTCTTCCCCTGCTGCTTGAGATTTACAAAGGCTTGGCATATCCATCCCAGTGCTTTTTGTATTTCCTGTTGGCTGTCAGCACAGTTTCTGCGTTTGACAGGTATTTTAGAGAATACATCATTCCCAGTTATTGTCGCTTACTTTTAGTCCACAGTTTTCTTTTATCTACTGCAAATACTTCAGCAGTTTTCTTTGTTACTAGGATTGACCTGGCCAGTGTGTCAAATGCAGTCCGTGGTCTCGTTACATTGGATCCATCTGCTCTGGCCTCATTCTGTAAGTACAAAGCTCTAAAGTAGTACTTTACTATAGTGCATCCCTAAGAAAACAACTACTATGAGTTATCCGTTCTCTGCTCATGGTGTAAAGCAGCCACATTGATCACTTCTGAGTATAGCTTTAGATATTACTCCTAATACCTCACACCCTAGTGTTTTAGGTATACAGCTCATATGTAGACATATATGTCTCCATGATCACAGACTGTAAGCAGTGTAGTATTATCCTGCAGTCATCCTCTCGCAAAGTTCTTTAGAATTGGCAGATATGAGCAGTCTTTTCCAGTAGTTTCCTTTATCGTCTTAGGCTTAGAGGGATCATTTTTCCTTGTTGAATGCATTAAGTTGGAGTAAGGAGACATATAGGCCATGCATTACTCCACCTAGGAGTTTAAATATGTAAATAGCCTCTTCAGAGAAAATGAGGACTTGAACTATAGCACCACCTATAGCATGTAGCAATCGTAACATTTAACATCGACCTTTTAACAGCTTCCCTGAGACCCCCTATCAAAGACCTCTCACCTAGCCAATCATATATCTTGCTTTGCACTGATGAGGGGCAGAAACCCCAAAACATGTGTCTGCAAATGAAGTTTCTGGTTTGACTTCATACAGTTGTGGCCAAAAGTATTGAGACCCCTGCAATTCTGTCAGATAATACTCAGTTTCTTCCTGAAAATGATTGCAAACACAAATTCTTTGGTATTATTATCTTCATTTAATTTGTCTTAAATGAAAAAACACAAAAAGAATTGTCCTAAAGCCAAATTGGATATAATTCCACACCAAACATAAAAAAGAGGGTGGACAAAAGTATTGGCACTGTTCGAAAAATCATGTGATGCTTCTCTAATTTGTGTAATTAACAGCACCTGTAACTTACCTGTGGCACCTAACAGGTGTTGGCAATAACTAAATCACACTTGCAGCCAGTTGACATGGATTAAAGTTGACTCAACCTCTGTCCTGTATCCTTGTGTGTACCACACTGAGCATGGAGAAAAGAAAGACGACAAAAGAACTGTCTGAGGACTTGAGAAACCAAATTGTGTGGAAGCATGAGCAATCTCAAGGCTACAAGTCCATCTCCAAAGACCTGAATGTTCCTGTGTCTACCGTGTGCAGTGTCATCAAGAAGTTTAAAGCCCATGGCACTGTGGCTAACCTCCCTAGATGTGGACGGAAAAGAAAAATTGACAAGTGATTTCAACGCAAGATTGTGCGGATGTTGGATAAAGAACCTCGACTAACATCCAAACAAGTTCAAGCTGCCCTGCAGTCCAAGGGTACAACAGTGTCAACCCGTACTATCCGTCGGCGTCTGAATGAAAAGGGACTGTATGGTAGGAGACCCATGAAGACCCCATTTCTTACCCCGAGACATAAAAAAGCCAGGCTGGAGTTTGCCAAAACTTACCTGAAAAAGCCTAAAACGTTTTGGAAGAATGTTCTCTGGTCAGATGAGACAAAAGTAGAGCTTTTTGGGCAAAGGCATCAACATGGAGTTTACAGGAGAAAAAAAGAGGCATTCAAAGAAAAGAACACGGTCCCTACAGTCAAACATGGCGGAGGTTCCCTGATGTTTTGGGGTTGCTTTGCTGCCTCTGGCACTGGACTGCTTGACCGTGTGCATGGCGTTATGAAGTCTGAAGACTACCAACAAATTTTGCAGCATAATGTAAGGCCCAGTGTGAGAAAGCTGGGTCTCCCTCAGAGGTCATGGGTCTTCCAGCAGGACAATGACCCAAAACACACTTCAAAAAGCACTAGAAAATGGTTTGAGAGAAAGCACTGGAGACTTCTAAGGTGGCCAGCAATGAGTCCAGACCTGAATCCCATAGAACACCTGTGGAGAGATCTAAAAATGGCAGTTTGGAGAAGGCACCCTTCTAATATCAGGGACCTGGAGCAGTTTGCCAAAGAAGAATGGTCTACAATTCCAGCAGAGCATTGTAAGAAACTCATTGATGATTACCGGAAGCGGTTGGTCGCAGTTATTTTGGCTAAAGGTTGTGCAACCAAGTATTAGGCTGAGGGTGCCAATACTTTTGTCTGGCCCACTTTTGGAGTTGTGTGTGAAATGATCAATGTTTTGAATTGAAGGGGTGTCAATACTTTTGGCCACAACTGTATCTCATGTAATATAGCAAGGCTCTTTAAACTTCAATATGGACTTTTAGGATTAGGTGGAGCTAGAGTTCAAGTTTTCTTTCTCTCTAAAGAAGCCATGTTCATAGCTGGATCATCTTTATACTAGTAATGTATAAATCTAGAACTTTATACCAGAATAATAAACCAGTCATATATGCAATAAGTTAATATTATCATGATAGCACTTGTGGTTTTAGCTAAAAATAAAAACGTCTCTATTTTCAGTGTATTTTGTGGCTCTTTTTCTTGCACTGAGTCAGCAAATGACAAGTGACAGGATAAACTTCTACACACCTCCAACGCAGAATGGCAGCTTGTGGTAAGATCTTAATCTCAAATATAACGTTAAAAACTTTGTAACTACCATGAGTTATATGGCTATACAGTGAATATAAAAAAATGCACCACTATTAAAATGCTATTTTTTTTGTAGTGTGAAACCATCATACCTAAAAGAATAATTTCAGAAATTTTTCATCTTTTTTTTCACCCATATTCTACAGCGTCAAAAGCTCATTGTGGGATCATTGTGGGAACGTAGCCTTACACATCCTTTTGTTGAAGGACCGTTTGAATTTATGACAGCATTCAATCTCTTGGGGTAGGATTCTCTGAGCACAGCACATCTAGAATTGGCATTATTTGCCCACTCTTCCATGCAGTAGCACTCCAAATCTGTCAGACTTCAATGACATCTCGTGTGTGCAGCGCCACCTTTAGGTCAACCACAGATTTTCATTTGGATTCAGGTCTGGGCTCTGGCTGGGCCATTCTAAAACTTTTAGATCGCTGAAGCCATTTTTTTTGATCGCTGAAGGGTCATTGCTGTGCTAAAAGGTGAAATTCATTTTCAGCTTTTTAGCAGAGGCTTGAAGGTTTTGTTGCAAAATTGACTGACATTTAGAACTGTTCGTAATTCCCTCTATCTTGACTACAGCCTCAGGTCTAACTGTTGAAGAACAGCCCCTCCATCATTCTTCATTGGGTATGGTGTTGATTGGGTGAGGCGCAGTGTTGGCTTTGTGCTGAACATATCTTTTGGAATCATGGCCAAACAGCTTAACCTCATTAGGCACGAATATGCTCTCATCAGGCTATAACACGCTTTCACTCATGCTTTTGGCAGACTTGTAGGTTTTGCCACTTTAGCAAACAAAGACTTAATACTTGGTTGCAAAACTCTTGTTGGTAAGCACAACAGTCAGACATGTTTTGTAGTTGATGATGAGATTTGCACACATGTCAGGAGGAATTTTGGTCCACTCCTTTTTGCAGATCATCTCTAAATCACTAAGATTTTACGGCTGTCACTTGGCAACTTGGAGCTTCATCTCCTTCCATAAGTTTCTATGAGATTAAGGTCTGGAGATTGGCTAGGCCACTCCATGACCTTAATGTGCTTCTTTTTGAGCCACTCCTTTGTTGCCTTGGCTGTATATTTTGGGTCATTGTCTTGCTGGAAGACCCAGCCGCGACCCATTTTTAATGTCCTGGCGGAGGGAAGGAGGTTGACACTCAGGATTTTATGGTATATAGCTCCATCCATTCTCCCATTGATGCCGT
This sequence comes from Dendrobates tinctorius, assembly GCF_039654945.1. Lineage (NCBI taxonomy): Eukaryota > Metazoa > Chordata > Amphibia > Anura > Dendrobatidae > Dendrobates > Dendrobates tinctorius. The sequence continues at coordinate 5,167,387 of NW_027361844.1, read as the reverse complement.
GAAGTAGTCCCGAGCCCTTAGCAGAGAAACACCCTCAAAACATAATGTTTCCACCTCCATGCTTGACAGTGGGGAAGGTGTTCTTTGGGTCATAGTCAGCATTTCTCTTCCTCCAAACACGGTGAGTTGAGTTAATGTTAAAGAGCTCAATTTTTGATTCATCTGACCACAGCTCCTTCTCCCAATCACTCACAGAATCATCCAGGTGTTCATTGGCAAACTTCAGATGGGCCTGCACATGTGCCTTCTTAATCAAGGGGACCTTGCGGACACTGCAGGATTGTAAACCTTTGCGGCGTAATGTGTTACCAATGGTTATCTTGTTGACTGTGGTCCGAGCTGCCTTGAGATCATTAACAAGTTCCCCCCGTGTAGTTTTAGGCTGATCTGTCACCTTCCTCATGATCAAGGATACCCCACGAGGTGAGATTTTGCATGGTGCCCCAGATTGATGTCGATTGACAGTCATTTTGTATTTCTTCCATTTTCTTACTATTGCACCAACAGTTGTCTCCTTCTCACCCAGCGTCTTACACATGGTTTTGTAGCCCATTCCAGCTCTAGGTCTAGGTGCAGGTCTATGATGTTGTCCCTGACATTCTTATAAAGCTCTTTGGTCTTGCCTGTGTTGTAGAGGTTAGAGTCTGACTGATTGAGTCTGTGGACAGGAGTCTTTAATAAAGGTGATTATGTAAGACAGCTGTCTTTAACCCCTTCACTTCCGGAGCTTTTTTCGATTTTTCGTTTTTCGCTCCCCTTCTTTCCAGAGCCATAACATTTTATTTTTCCGTCAATATGGCCATGTGATGGCTTATTTTTTGCGGGACAAGTTGTACTTTTAAACGACATCATTGGTTTTACCATGTCTTGTACTTGAAAACGGGGAAAAAAAAAAATCCAAGTGCAGTGAAATTGCAAAAAAGTGCAATTCCACACTTGTTTTTTGCTTGGCTTTTTTGCTAGGTTCACTAAATGCTAAAACTGACCTGTCAGTATGATTCTCCGGGTCATTACAAGTGCATAGACACCAAACATCTCTATGTTCTCTTTTGTCTAAGTGGTGAAAAAAAAATTCCAAAGTTTGCTTAAAAAAAAAAATTGCGCTATTTTCTGAGACCCGTAGTGTCTCCATTTTTCGTGATCTGGGGTCGGGTGAGGGCTCATTTTTTGCGTGTCAGGCTGACGTTTTTAGTGATACCACTTTTGTGCAAATACGTTCTTTTGATCGCCCGTTATTGCATTTTAATGTAATGCGTAATTCTGGCGTTTTGAATTTTTTTTTCTCACTACGCCGTTTAGCGATCAGGTTAATGCTTTTTTTATTGCTAGATCGGGCGATTCTGAACTCGGTGATACCTAATATGTGTATGTGGGATTTTTTTTTGTTTTATTTTGATTGGGGCGAAAGGGGGGTGATTTGAACTTTTAGGTTTGTTTTTTTTTAAACTTTTTTTTTTTTTACTTTTGGCATGCTTCCATAGTCTCCATAGGGGGCTTGAAGCATGCACAACTCGATCTGCTCTGCTACATATGGGCGATGAGCAGATCGCCCATATGTAGCAGATTTACTGCTGTGCTTTGAGCGCCGACCACCGGGCGGCGCTCAAAGTCATCTGCCTGAAACAACCATAGAGGTCTCTATGAGACCTGTGGTTGTTCAGGCAACGCATCGCTGACCCCCGATCACGTGACTGGGGTCGGCGATGAGCTCATTTCCGACCCGGCGGCCGGAAGTGCTATTTAAATGCCCGCTGTCAGCTTTGACAGCGGGATTTAACTAGTTAATAGGCGCGGGCGGAAGGCGATTCCGCTCGCGCCTATTGTGGGCACATGTCAGCTGTTCCTTTGATGCTTTGCAGTGCAGCAAGCTCTTCTGTGACTTCGAAATAATCATTCGTCCCACGAATAAAAATTAGAAGTTGTGCAGAATCACAAATATCATTATTTTCGTCGAGTGCCAAGGAAAAATAGGAACTTTTTTTGCGTAGTTTTGCAAATGCTGATGCAAATTGTCTCCCATTTCTTCAATCCTTCGTGTAATTGTAGGTCCTGAAAGACTCACTGTACTAAACAAATCGACCTTCTCTGGACACATCTCTTTGGCAACAGAAAGAAGGCATTCTTTAACAAATTCCCCCTCCACGAATGGTCTGCCAGTGCACGCTATTAGCTTGGCAAACTTGAAAACTTGCTCACAGTGATGAAATATTTAGCTGCTTCTGCTTCACAAAAGTATTTTGCTGAGTTGTCAATGTATTTTTTAGTTTTAATATTTTATCTTTTACCACTTCTCCGACCAAGCATATTTTTCTTTATGTTGAGTTTGATTGTGTCGACGCAAATTGAATTCTTTGAACACAGACACTATATTCTGGCATATCAAACACACAGCTCTTTCCTTGTACTGCATGAAAAAGTAATCATAAGTCCGCTGTTCCTTGAATATCATACACTCCGAGTCAATTTTTCTCTTTCTCGTTGTCATTGTTTCCTAGGGATTTAAAATTGCTATTAGTAAAATACCAATATATATACAGCTCTACAAAAACCACACCAGAAATAAAATTACCCACACAGAGACATACAGACTGCACTGCCCATCAGTGCAATGTGATCAGTGCCTATCCATGCAGCCTCGCCAGTCCCTAATAGACAGGTAAATGTCCCCAATAGGCAGCATAGTAGTCCCCAATAGGCAGCATAGTAGTCCCCAATAGGCAGCATAGTAGTCCCCCATAGGCAGCATAGTAGTCCCCAATAGGCAGCATAATCCCCCATAAGCAGCATAATCCCCCATAAGCAGCATAGTAGTCCCCAATAGGCAGCACAGGTCCCCAATAGGAAGGTAAATGTCCTCAATAGGCAGGTAAATGTCCCCAATAGGTAGAACAGGTCCCCATTAGGTAGCACAGGTCCCCAATAGGAAGGTAAATGTCCTCAATAGGCAGGTAAATGTCCCCAATAGGTAGCACAGGTCCCCAATAGGCAGGAAAATGTCCCCAATAGGCAGCACAGGTCCCCAATAGGCAGCACAGGTCCCCAATAGGCAGGAAAATGTCCCCAATAGGCAGAACAGGTCCCCAATAGGAAGGTAAATGTCCCCAATAGGCAGCACTGGTCCCCAATAGGCAGGTAAATGTCCCCAATAGGTAGCACTGGTCCCCAATAGGAAGGTAAATGTCCCCAATAGGCAGCACTGGTCCCCAATAGGCAGCACTGGTCCCCAATAGGAAGGTAAATGTCCCCAATAGGTAGCACTGGTCCCCAATAGGCAGCAGAGGTCCCCAATAGGAAGGTAAATGTCCCCAATAGGCAGCACAGGTCCCCAATAGGAAGGTAAATGTCCCCAATAGGCAGCACAGGTCCCCAATAGGCAGCACTGGTCCCCAATAGGAAGGTAAATGTCTCCAATACGTAGCACTGGTCCCCAATAGGCAGCAGAGGTCCCTAATAGGCAGGAAAATATCCCCAATAGGTAGCACAGCTCCCCACTAGGCAGGAAAATGTCCCCACTGGGCAGGAAAATGTCCCCAATAGGTAGCACAGGTCCCCAATAGGTAGCACAGGTCTCCACTAGGCAGGAAAATGTCCCCAATAGGTAGCACTGGTCCCCAATAGGCAGCAGAGGTCCCCAATAGGCAGGAAAATATCCCCAATAGGTAGCACAGGTCCCCACTAGGCAGGAAAATGTCCCCACTGGGCAGGAAAATGTCCCCAATAGGTAGCACAGGTCCCCACTAGGCAGCAGAGGTCCCCAATAGGCAGGAAAATATCCCCAATAGGTAGCACAGGTCCCCACTAGGCAGGAAAATATCCCCAATAGGTAGCACAGGTCCCCACTAGGCAGGAAAATGTCCCCAATAGGTAGCACAGGTCCCCATTAGGCAGGTAAATGTCCCCAATAGGACCCGGCATTAAAAAAAAAAAAAAGTACTCACCTACTGTATGTCCCTGCGCTGCTCTGAAGAGGCGCTCGCTCGTCTCTGTCTTTTTCCGGCACAGGCCCAGGCGGCGAGACATCATCAGACCGCGCACGCGGCGTGATGACAACGTCATCTCTGTGCACTGTGCTGCTGGAAGGCTGCACAACGCCTTTCCTTGGTGCATCGTCCCGCCCGCAATTACAGGGCCCGCCGGCACTGAACTGCAGTGCAGTTCATGAGCTCAATGTTGGTCTGGCCAGGGGCCGGATAAAAGTCCTTAGCGGGCCGCATGTGGCCCGCGGGCCGTAGTTTGAGGACCCCTGGTCTATGGGGCCGTGTATATGTCATATTTTTTCCTTGGACTGAGCCAGTCCGAAGAAAAATATCACTCCATGCTTGAGTTTGATCCTATATTCGGATTGCACTTGGCCATGCAAGTTAGTGACTGCGTGGAAATGATTGGACTGCACTTGGATGGCATCCAAGTGCAGACCGATTTCTGCTCACTGACACAATGGAGAATATGGAGAAATGTTGTTCTCCATCTTCTTCTCCGTGTGCTACGATTCTCTCATCCGTGGGAATCAAATCACACTATGCTGATACTCAGATCAAACTCTGATAACAGTTTAATCAGTGTTTAATATATATATATATTTTTTTTTATTATTTTTTACATTCTATCTTTTAGTATTGATGCTGCATAGGCAGCCTCAATAGTAAAAAGTTGGTCAAACTCGTCAAACACTATGTTTGACAAGTGTGACCAACCTGTCAATCAGTTCTCCATGCGATGCTACAGATCGCTTGGAAAATGCTAGCATTCTGCAAGCTAATTACACTTGCAAATCGCTAGTTTTTCTGCGGGAATTTAAAATGCGATTTTCCCGCGGAATGGAATTCTGAATTCTCGCGGTAATTTCCGCGAGAGTTCCGCTACGTGTGAATGTAGCCTAAGGTTGAAAGACACTGGTCCATTGAGCCCAACCTATAACCTAATATGTTGATCCAGAGGAAGGCAAAAACCTCATGAGAGAATCAGATTAGATGCTTGGATCAACCTCCCATGGCAGTATCCACTTCCCATAACCTGCAATATTGTATTTTTGTTGTGAATCAACAATTATAACATCATGTGGCGGAGTGTTCCATAATCTCACTGCTCTAAAGCCCCTGTTACAAACTGCGATATCGCTAGTAATATCGCTGTAAAGTCACCGATTTTGTGACGTTGCAGCGATATTGCTAGCGATATCCCTGCATGTGATACTTACCTCCGACCGGCTCCCCCGCTGGTTATCGCTGATCGCGCGAGAAGCTCCTGGACCATTCCTCGTCGGCCACTTCCTGCGGCGCTTCCTGCTGTGACGACGAGCGTGGAGCCGCGCGGGAGGACGCAGGATCGCCGCGTCTGACAGGTAAGTAGCGATCCCCGTCCCCAGCGATGTCGCTGGTGAGATCTGCCTGTGTGGCAGCTCACTAGCGACCACCTAGCGATGCACCAGTGATCCTGACCGCGTCATATCGCTAGTCGGGATCGCTGGTGCATCGCTAGGTGTAACGGTACCCTTACTGTACAGAATCACCATCTGTGATTATGATTAAAATGAATTTGTCAGCAGGTTCTTGTTAGCTTTCTGAGCTCTGTTACGTCTAAGAACCCTGATTGTGTCAGAACTGCTGCACGCAGTAAACAAAGTGATACATCATTGGATTCAGGGTCTCTCTGCGTACATCATGCTGCTCTCAGATGAGGTAGCAAAAACCTGATGACAGATTCCCTTTAAACCATCTTTCTTCTAGATGTAAAGGATGCTCCCTTGTCACAGTTACAGGTCTAGATGTAAAAAGAGCATTAGAAAGATCTCTGTCGTGTCCCCTCATGCATTTGTACATTGTAAGTTTGCACCTAAGCCTTGGTTTTCCAAAACTGAATAACCACAAGTTTGATAACCTGACTTGGTACTGCAGTTCACCCACTCCCTTAGTTCTCTTGGTTGCATTTATTTTAAATCTGAGAATTCTAGTCTTTTAGGTTCAATTTTATTTTTTTGCTTTTAAAGTAGCATTAGGTTCCTTCGTTTCCAGGCACCCAATGCAGTGGCCGAGGTTGCACAAATAGATGAGTCTGCCCTTTCACTGATCATATTGTGTGAAATATCTTTGACATAGTGATAAGCGAACATGCTGGGATAACGTCGTATCTGGGCGTGCTCGTATACTATGTTCGAGTCCCCGCGGCTGCATGATTTGTGGCTGTTAGACAACCTGAACACATGCAGGGATTGCCTGTTGTTACACCATCACCACATGTATTGCTGCTGTCTAACAGCCGGAGATCATGCAGCCGCAGGGACTCAAACATAATATACAAGCACTCCCAGATGCTCGGATAACCCCCGAGCTTGCTCAGGTAGGATGTTTTCTGAAAATAGTGATGAGCAAACATGCCCAAACCATCCCTTAGCAACAACTCAAAAAAAAAAAGTTTGCTGAATTGTGGGGAAATTCTAAATCTATGACAAATCTATTATGAGCTGTATATGTTATGACCAAGAAATGTGTGACGTGTCCATCAGAAATTCCATAAATATCTGATAGGTGCGGGTCGCAGAGGTCCATTTGGTATCTGTATGTAGAATGGTACTTCACTCTTAAAACGGAACCACTGACACCATAGCCGTAAAGTACTTGTAAGCGAAATGAACTTCTGGGTCTCTATACCCATGGCCTTATCGTGTAATCACTGCGGCTCTCTTTTCCATTTGCATAATAGATGCCATGGATCACTTATTTCATTTGTTTCTAAAATGGGACAGAACGTCCAAGCAAAGATGTAAATGGCGTTATCTGCGCATGTGTGGCTTTTTTTTTCCATAATGGAAGACCTTTTAAAGGGTTGTCTCCTTTCAGTTAATGTTTGCCCCTGGGCTCAGTTTGGTATAAAAAAAAAAAAAAAAACCCCAAAAAAGCTATGCTGATCACTCCTTGTCTGGGTCCACCGACAAGTATCTGCCAGTGATCCTGGTATCTGGCATTGGTTGCGGTGCTGACATCACATCAACAGCACAGCAGTCAGTGAGCTCAGCGGCTCTGCCAGCGATCACTCCACTCAAGGCCGCTCACTGGCTGCTTGGCTGATGTCTGTGCCACAACCAGTGCGAGACACCATGAGCAGCAGTGGAAACTAACAAGTGGATGCGGGGAAGGCAAGTACTGCGTCTTTTATTTTAATGATATCAAACTGCAAAATGGCCAGAAATTAACTGAAAGGGGATAATCCCTTTAAAGGGGTTGTCCGGGCTTTTCACATAATCTCAGTGCATATCTGGGCTGCAGAATGGTGACAATAAGTAATTTACCTTCTGTGACCAGTTTGCAGGGTTTTCTAGATATCACTCTCTTGCTTCTGAGCAGAAAGTCCAAGGGGGGGGGGTGTTCTGGCATTTAAATGAGAACTGGTCGTTTCCTCCTACTCTACTAAAAACCTGCCCTCTATAGCAACAACCCCACCCTCCATAGCAACAGGCCCTCCCCGTCCACATGAACAAGCCCTCCTCACACAGTAACAAATCCTCCCCCTCTAGCAGCCTCAGTGCAGAGAGCAGAACCACCCAGCTGCTCCTCCCCCAGACACACACTGAACAGTGATCTATGGAAAGTGAAACTCTAGTGAGGAGGGAAAATCGTCCTGTATTCTGGGCCACTCCATGATTACAATACATAACTCATTATCAGTAATTCCTTCCCTCACTGTCCCAGGCTGCTGGCAGCAGTGAGAACAGACTGTGTGATGGCCAGTGATGGGGGTCTGCAGCTTCTAATCTGCACAGGGGATGGCAGTCAATGATGTAATCTGTTCTGTGACAAAGCCTCTGCTGTGTGAATGAGACAGCTCTGTGTCACTGATGTCTTCACACAGCAGCAGATTTGGTGCAGTGTATGTGTGAGCATGTCTATTTGGTATACAGCCTGCAGCAGCCCTCTATTCTGTATACAGCCTACAGCAATCATCTATTGTGTATACAGCCTGCAGCAGCCCTCTATTCTGTATACAGCCTACAGCAGTCATCTATTGTGTATACAGCCTGCAGCAGACATCTATTGTGTATACAGCCTGCAGCAGCCGTCTATTGGGTATACAGCCTGCAGCAGTCTCTATAGTGTATACAGCCAGCAACAATCTATATTGTGTGTGTATGTGTAATATATATAAAGCTCAAAGTGTGTATGTATGTGTGTATGTATAGAATGTATGTGTGTGTGTATGTCTGGGATAGGCATCCGCACCGTCGCAGCTACAGCCACAAAATTTGGCAGAGTTACATGTCTGGTCCCCGAGAGCGTCCTAAGCTATGTTGTGAGGCGAAATTTTAACCCCGCACGTTCCAATTCACCAAACAATTTTGCCCCCATCTACATACTGGGGGAAAAGTGTGTGCGCGTCAAGCCCCGCCCCTCATTATGATGTCACAATGCCCCTATTTGCATACTGGGGAAGCAGTGTGTGCGTGTCAAGCCCCGCCCCTCATTATGATGTCACAATGGTTGCCATGGCGACGCTGATGTCATCAAAGGTTGCAAGCCCCGCTGCCGCTCATTATGATGTCATAATGGTTGACTATGGATTGGAGGATGTGTGTGAGTATATGGGCACCGGACTATGGGATGGAGGATATGTATGATGGGTATATGGGCACCGGACTATGGGATGGAGGATATGTATGATGGGTATATGGGAACGGGACTATGGGATGGAGGATGTGTGATGGGTATAATTTTGCACTGGACTATGGGATGGAGGATATGTATGACAGGTATATGGGCACGGGACTATGGGATGGTGGATATGTATATGGGCACGGGACTATGGGATGGAGGATGTGTGATGGGTATATGGGCATTGGACTATGGGATGGAGGATATGTTTGATGGGTATATGGGCACGGGACTATGGGATGGCGGATATGTATATGGTCATGGGACTATGGGATGGAGGATGTGTGATGGGTATATGGTCACTGGACTATAGGATGGAGGATATGTATGACGGGTATATGGGCACGGGACTATGGGATGGCGGATATGTATGATGGGTATATGGGGACAGGACTATGGGATGGAGGATATGTATGATGGGTATATGGGCATGGGACTATGGGATGGAGGATATGTATGATGGGTATATAGACACGGGACTATGGGATGGAGGATATGTATGATGGGTATATGGGCATGGGACTATGAGATGAAGACTATGTATGATGGGTATATGGGCATGGGACTATGGGATGGAGGATATGTATGATGGGTATATGGGCACGGGCCTATTGGATGGTGGATATGTATGATGGGTATATGGGCATGGGACTATGGGATGGAGGATAATTATAATTTGTTATAACTAACCACAGTTAGTTACTATGCCCGGGCAGCGCCGGGCTCTTCAGCTAGTATATACAGTGGGGCAAAAAAGTATTTAGTCTGTCAGCAATAGTGCAAGTTCCACCACTTAAAAAGATGAGAGGCGTCTGTAATTTACATCATAGGTAGACCTCAACTATGGGAGACAAACTGAGAAAAAAAATCCAGAAAATCACATTGTCTGTTTTTTTTTCATTTTATTTGCATATTATGGTGGAAAATAAGTATTTGGTCAGAAACAAGCAATCAAGATTTCTGGCTCTCACAGACCTGTAACTTCTTCTTTAAGAGTCTCCTCTTTCCTCCACTCATTACCTGTAGTAATGGCACCTGTTTAAACTTGTTATCAGTATAAAAAGACACCTGTGCACACCCTCAAACAGTCTGACTCCAAACTCCACTATGGTGAAGACCAAAGAGCTGTCAAAGGACACCAGAAACAAAATTGTAGCCCTGCACCAGGCTGGGAAGACTGAATCTGCAATAGCCAACCAGCTTGGAGTGAAGAAATCAACTGTGGGAGCAATAATTAGAAAATGGAAGACATACAAGATCACTGATAATCTCCCTCGATCTGGTGCTCCACGCAAAATCCCACCCCGTGGGGTCAGAATGATCACAAGAACGGTGAGCAAAAATCCCAGAACCACGCGGGGGGGACCTAGTGAATGAACTGCAGGGAGCTGGGACCAATGTAACAAGGCCTACCATAAGTAACACACTACACCACCATGGACTCAGATCCTGCAGTGCCAGACGTGTCCCACTGCTTAAGCCTGTACATGTCCGGGCCAGTCTGAAGTTTGCTAGAGAGCATTTGGATGATCCAGAGGAGTTTTGGGAGAATGTCCTATGGTCTGATGAAACAAAACTGGAACTGTTTGGTAGAAACACAACTTGTCGTGTTTGGAGGAAAAAGAATACTGAGTTGCATCCATCAAACACCATACCTACTGTAAAGCATGGTGGTGGAAACATCATGCTTTGGGGCTGTTTCTCTGCAAAGGGGCCAGGACGACTGATCCGGGTACATGAAAGAATGAATGGGGCCATGTATCGTGAGATTTTGAGTGCAAACCTCCTTCCATCAGCAAGGGCACTGATGATGAAACGTGGTTGGGTCTTTCAACATGACAATGATCCAAAGCACACCGCCAGGGCAACGAAGGAGTGGCTTCGTAAGAAGCATTTCAAGGTCCTGGAGTGGCCTAGCCAGTCTCCAGATCTCAACCCTATAGAAAACCTTTGGAGGGAGTTGAAAGTCCGTGTTGCCAAGCGAAAAGCCAAAAACATCACTGCTCTAGAGGAGATCTGCATGGAGGAATGGGCCAACATACCAACAACAGTGTGTGGCAACCTTGTGAAGACTTACAGAAAACGTTTGACCTCTGTCATTGCCAACAAAGGATATATCACAAAGTATTGAGATGAAATTTTGTTTCTGACCAAATACTTATTTTCCACCATAATATGCAAATAAAATGAAAAAAAAACAGACAATGTGATTTTCTGGATTTTTTTTTCTCAGTTTGTCTCCCATAGTTGAGGTCTACCTATGATGTAAATTACAGACGCCTCTCATCTTTTTAAGTGGTGGAACTTGCACTATTGCTGACTGACTAAATACTTTTTTGCCCCACTGTATATATATATTATGCTGGAATGGAGGCAGAGCTGGAGTGGAGGATGGGCGGCATCTCTAGGGGACCCGAATGTATTGTCAGTAAGGGACCCTGAAATTTCGAGTGTCAGCCCTGCAGGGATGAGAGCATAGATGGAAGAAGACATCAAGGTGGAGAGAGCACAGAGGGGAGAAGACAGCACAGGGGAAGAGCACACAGGGGGAGACAGCACAAAAGAGAGAGCACATGAGGGGAGAAGACAGCACAGGAAGAAGAGAGAGCGGACAGGGTGAAAGACAGCTCCACAGAGCTCACCCCATCGTGACATCACTGCCCTCCTGATGCAATAGCATCGGGCCCACATCTAGTATATATATTATACACATATATCTACTATAGATTTTATCAAAAAGTGGTGCAAACAACACCAGTAAGGTCAGTAACTTCAGTAATATTTAACAAGGACCCTTACGACAGTTATAGATATAGATTAAAAACTAAACCTTTAATAAAGTCTCAATAAAAGACAAGAACATACACAAAACACACAACCGTGTCACCTACTGAACACTACGATGGAATCCTGATATCACAAACTGCCTAACAACGGAGGTTGGCACCCTGAACATTGTCGAAATTGGCGCCCCCGTTCCACGGTGGCTGTACCCTAAAACTCCTAGATGACCCTGAGTAAGTGCCACAGTTAGTCACTCAATTACTCAGAAAAGGAGTGTATAGGGGTTGCCAAAAGGTAGTTGGGTAGGCAACAATAGAAAAAAGTGCAAAAATAGTGCAAAAAAGACAAGACATAAAGTGACAAGTGCAACTTAAAGTACCTAACTTTCTGTTCCCTGTACTGAATACCTTCCTGTTTGTGGAGGTTGGCACCCTACTGGTCAGCGGAATGGCGCCCCCGCTCCACGACGGCTTACCCTATAAATTGCCCTATTGTGGCTTTTGATAGAACAGCAGGGTAATAGCAGTGATAATTCTAGAAGGCAAACCTATACACATGATCCATATTATACTGCATATATATACAATTTGTTGATAACAAAAAGAAGGGTACTCATGTTTAGATGATGGATAGGCAAAACCTCAACGTGTTTCTCCTAACAGGATCATCAGGAGGTAGATAGTTAGATGCTGTGTGGAAAAATGATCAAACACCCCATATATATATATATAGACACTATAGCCAAATAAGCACACCCACTTCCTATAGATCATAGAGGTCTCAGAGGCCAAATATCATGGTAAATATAGAGCAGTGATTTTAAAACAGACATCACACGCACCACCTAATGCTCTACAAACCAAAACCGATCCACCATGACTGGCCAATTCATCTGTCATTCAAGACCCTTAATGACGGCTGCAGAAAGATGCTGCCGCCATTATTCTGGCGTCCAGTGTGCGTTCCACCTGACATCAACTCCAGCACTGCGACAGATGGGCGTGACCATAGCAGACTGCCGTGATAGGTGGGCGCAAGTTCTAAAGGCGGCACCCATATTAAACGCTCTGATGACGCTGAGTAGGGCAGCGCAGGACTGGAAGTGCCCTGTGTGATAAGCATCCTGCGCCGTTATGGCAACGGCTGCAATCGCTGCTATTGCGCATGCCCCCCAAAATCTTAGAATCCAGTGTGCGTACCACCATGTTGCGCCTGCGCAGTGACCTAGCACCAACCTCCCGGCGTAGAGTGGGTGGGAATTTCGGCGTAGAGTGGGTGAACATGTTGGTGACATCAGACATAAATGAGACACCCCTCTGGCAAAACATATGCAAGAGATTCATGGGGGTAAAATGGAGGCGGTCCGATTCTGTATTATTGGAAGTGGTAAAAACGAACCCCGGGGGGTAATTTTGATAGATTGCTTTTGCAAAGAGAATGTGCCTGGATTCATCGGCTTGAGTCCTTATCGCCGAAGGGCCTCAATGAGAGCTTATCTTATGCTTGTTTCTTATAGGCATCAGTGGTTCTTTTGGTCCATGTCATGCCAGACCTGATTCTCATGGTTTTGGGATGCACAAATTATTGTGCGATATTTTGATGTTAATTAGATGACTTGTTATCGATTCATGCCTTTAGTATTAATAATGGTCTAACTGCCCCCCCCCCCCCCTTTTTCATGTCAAAATAATAGTTCGGTATTATGATTATGTGATATTGCTCTTTTTCTATACTTATAACTGCCACACTATGATGTGAGCTATTAATATCACTGATTTAGATGGTGTTGCCCACACTTACTATAGCGATTTGAGTTTAATAAGCATTATTCTGCTATCTTTTGGCCTTTATTATGCAGATTGAATGATCTGCGTAGTGACAAATGACATAGCTCATTTTCATCATTTTTTTTCTGGGCAACTCCATGAGTGGGGAGTTTGAAATTGGACATCCATATAGTGCCCTTATTATTGGGCATAAGTAATGGCAGAGCTGCTGCGATCTTATGCGCGATCATGATGGCGCGAATTTCTCTGTGCTGCCCGGCTTTTATATACATCAAAATAGTAAAGGGTATGGAAATTAATGTTGGTACAATGTCCATGCGGAGTATGCGCAATTGCAGTATTGAACGCAGGCGTTGTCATGGCAGCGCTGGATGTTTGCTACATAGGGCATTTCCTGCCTGCCTTGCATTTTGCATTCAGTGGGCGTCATATAGATGGGAGGTGTGGATACCACCCTTAAATGCACCTTCACCTATCGCGGTATAATCCGGGCGGTTGGTGCTAGGCCACTGCGCAGGCGCAACATGGTGGTACGCACACTGGATTCTAAGATTTTGGCGGGCATGCGCAGTAGCAGCACGATGTTTATCACACAGGGCACTTCTGGTCCCGCGCTGCCCTGCTTCTGATAGTCCGCGTCATCAGAACGTTTAATATGGGTGCCGCCTTTAGAACTTGCGCCCACCTATCGCGGCAGTCTGCTATGTTTACGCCCATCTGTCGCAGTGCTGGGGGTGATGTCAGCTATGGCGCAGGTGCGGTAAGGTGGAACGCACGCTGGACGCCAGAAAAATGGCGGCAGCATCTTTCTGCAGCCGTCATTAAGGGTCTTGAATGACAGATGAATTGGCCAGTCATGGTGGATCGGTTTTGGTTTGTAGAGCATTAGGTGGTGTGTGTGATGTCTGTTTTAAAATCACTGCTCTATATTTACCATGACATTTGGCCTCTGAGACCTCTATGATCTATAGGAAGTGGGTGTGCTTATCTGGCTATAGTGTCTATATATATATATATGGGGTGTTTGATCATTTTTCCACACAGCATCTAACTATCTACCTCCTGATGATCCTGTTAGGAGAAACATGTTGAGGTTTTGCCTATCCATCATCTAAACATGAGTACCCTTCTTTTTGTTATCAACAAATTGTATATTATATATGCAGTATAATATGGATCATGTGTATAGGTTTGCCTTCTAGAATTATCACTGCTATTACCCTGCTGTTCTATCAAAAGCCACAATAGGGCAATTTATAGAGTAAGCCGTCGTGGAGCGGGGGCGCCATTCCGCTGACCAGTAGGGTGCCAACCTCCACAGACAGGAAGGTATTCAGTACAGGGAACAGAAAATTAGGTACTTTAAGTTGCACTTGTCACTTTATGTCTTGTCTTTTTTGCACTATTTTTGCACTTTTTTCTATTGTTGCCTACCCAACTACCTTTTGGCAACCCCTATACACTCCTTTTCTGAGTAATTGAGTGACTAAGGCCTCTTTCACACATCCGGTTTTTGTAATCCGGCACGATGCGGCAAAATTTTTCATAACCGGATCCAGCACCGGATACGGTTTTGTCCCTTAAGCTTTCATGGTCGCCGCATCGTGCCGGATGGTTATGCGTCGTGTCCGGTTGTTGCCGGACACGGCAAAAATTAGCCGTCCGGCATCTGCAAAAAACGTTCTCTGCAACGTTTTTTGTCAGTGCCGGACCGGCTTTTTCCACAGCGCATGCCCGGATGTTAACCCCACAAGTGCCCGGCGAGAGAGAGACACTTGTGAGAGATCTCTCTCGCCGGGCACTTGTGGGGTTAACACTCACAGTGTCTGGGTGAGAGAGAGAGATCTCTCTGTGGGGTTAACCCCACAAGTGCCCGGCAAGAGAGAGAGATTCTCTCGCCTGGACACTGAGTGTTAACCCCACATGTCTCTCTCTCCACCCCCCTCTCCTCTCCCCTCCCCTCTCCTCTGTCTCCTCTCCTCCCCTCCCCTCACCTCCCTTTCAGCAGCTGTCTCTCAGCGGCTGCCTCTGTCCACCTCCTCCTGCGGCTCCTTTAAATCACGTCCGAGCCGTATGTCTCGCCGCATACACATCCGGTGTCACGGCTGCAGCCCGGATCCGGCGGCCCGGCTTTTCGCCGCACGCCGCCGGACCCCACACACCGGATGTGTGAAAGTAGCCTAACTGTGGCACTTACTCAGGGTCATCTAGGAGTTTTAGGGTACAGCCGCCGTGGAACGAGGGCGCCAATCTCGACAATGTTTAGGGTGCCAACCTCCATTGTTAGGCAGTTTGTGATATCAGGATTCCATCATAGTGTTCAGTAGGTGACACGGTTGCTTGTTTTGTGCTTTTGTGTGGATGTTCTTGTCTTCTATTGAGACTTTATTAAAGGTTTAGTTTTTAATCTATATCAATAACTGTCGTAAGGGTCCTTATTAACCCCTTAACGACCGCCGATACGCCTTTTAACGGCGGTAATTAAGGGTACTTAAACCACAGCGCCGTTAATTCACGGCGCTGTGATTTAAGTGAATAGCGCCCCCCAGTGTCGGATTTTCTCCGGGGTCTCGGCTGCCAGGGGTAGCCAAGACCCCAGAGAACATGAATCGGTCGGTTTTTACTGACCCCCGCTTTTGCGATCGCCGTTATTAACCCTATAACGGCGACCGCAAAAAAAAAAAAAAGCCGCGATTTTACATTTAATTTCTCTTTCCTCTGATGTGATCGCACATCAGAGGATAGAGAAATAGGGTCCCCGATCCCCCTGGTCCCCTCCCGGTACCTCTCCCTTGTCCTCCGTCCCCTCCCGGTGGTCCCGTGCCCGCCGGCGTCATCCGATGGGCGCCGCCATCTTGAAAATGGCGGGCGCATGCGCAGTGCGCCCGCCGGGAATCTGCTGGCTCCGGCTGGCAGATTCCATTCATTATTTTGATCACTATGATAAACGATCATAGTGATCAAAATAATAAAAATAGTACATAACCCCCCCTTTTATCACCCCCTTATTCTGGCACACATAATGAAATAAAAAAAATATTTTTTTCAGTTTTCCATAAGGGTTAGGGTTAGGGTTAGGTTAGGGTTAGGCTAGGGTTAGGGTTAGGCTAGGGGTAGGGTTAGGTTAGGGTTAGGCTAGGGTTAGGCTAGGGTTAGGTTAGGGTTAGGCTAGGGTTAGGCTAGGGTTAGGCTACGGTTAGGGTTAGGCTAGGGTTGGGCTAGGGTTAGGCTAGGGTTGGGCTAGGGTTAAGGGTTAGGGTTGGGCTAGGGTTAAGGGTTAGGGTTGGGCTAGGGTTAAGGGTTAGGGTTAGGGCGAACTAGGATTAGGGTTAGGGGTGTGTTGGGGTTAGGGTTGGAGCAAGAATTGAGGGGTTTCCACTATTTACCAACTTTGGGGGTCTAAAAATTGGGGTCTAAAAAATCACTTTTGTGGAAATAAAAAAGACTTTTTATTTTCACGGCTCTGCGTTTATAAACTTCTGTGACGCGCTTGGGGGTTCAAAGTGCTCACCACACATCTAGATAAGTTCCTTAGGGGGTCTAATTTCCAAAATGGGGTCACTTGTGGGGGGTTTACACTGTTTAGGCCCATCAGGGGCTCTGCAAACGCAACATGATGCCCGCAGACCATTCCATCAAAGTCTGCATTCCAAAATGGCACTCCTTCCCTTCCGAGCTCTCCCATGCGCCCAAACAGTGGTTCCCCCAACATATGGGGTATCAGTGTACTCAGGACAAATTGCATAATAACTGTGGGGTTATGATTTCTCCTGTTACCCTTGTAAAAATAAAAATTTGGGCTCAAAAAGATCATTTTTGTGGAAAAAAAATGGATTTCTTATTTTCACGGCTCTGCGTTTATAAACTTCTGTGAAGCACTTGAAGGTTCAAAGTGCTCACCACACATCTAGATAAGTTCCTTCATGGGTCTAGTTTCCAAAATGGAGTCACTTGTTGGGAGTTTCCACTGTTTAGGCCCATCAGGGGCTCTGCAAACGCAACATGATGCCCGCAGACCATTCCATCAAAGTCTGCATTCCAAAATGGCACTCCTTCCCTTCCGAGCTCTCCCATGCGCCCAAACAGTGGTTCCTCCCCACATATGGGGTATCAGCGTACTCCGGACAAATCGCATAATAACTGTGGGGGTATGATTTCTCCTGCTACCCTTGTAAAAATAAAAATTTGGGGGTGAAAAGATCATTTTTGTGGAAAAAAAATGGATTTCTTATTTTCACGGCTCTACGTTATAAACTTCTGTGAAGCACTTGAAGGTTCAGAGTGCTCACCACACATCTAGATAAGTTCCTTCATGGGTCTAGTTTCCAAAATGGAGTCACTTGTTGGGGGTTTCCACTGTTTAGGCCCATCAGGGGCTCTGCAAACGCAACATGATGCCCGCAGACCATTCCATCAAAGTCTGCATTCCAAAATGGCACTCCTTCCCTTCCAAGCTCTCCCATGCACCCAAACAGTGGTTCCTCCCCACATATGGGGTATCAGCGTACTCAGGACAAATCGCATAATAACTGTGGGGGTATGATTTCTCCTGTTACCCTTGTAAAAATAAAAATTTGGGGGTGAAAAGATCATTTTTGTGGAAAAAAAAATGGATTTCTTATTTTCACGGCTCTACGTTATAAACTTCTGTGAAGCACTTGAAGGTTGAAAGTGCTCACACACATCTAGATAAGTTCCTTAATGGGTCTAGTTTCCAAAATGGGGTCACTTGTTGGAGTTTTCCACTGTTTAGGCACATTAAGGGCTCTCCGAACGCAACATGGCATCCGATCTTAATTCCAGCCAATTCTGCGTTGAAAAAGTCAAACGGTGCTCCATCCCTTGCGAGCTCTGCCGTGTGCTGAAAAAGGGGTTTACCCCCACATATGGGGTATCGGCGTATTCAGGAGAAATTGTACAACAAATTTTGTGGTTGATTTTCTCTTTTAACACTTGTGAAAATAAAAAAAATTGGTTCTGAAGTAATTTTTTTCCAAAAAAAAGTTAAATGTTAATTTTTTCCATCCACATTGCTTTCGTTCCTGTGAAGCACTTAAAGGGTTAATAAACTTCTTGAATGTGGTTTTGAGCACCTTGAGGGGTCTAGTTTTTAGAATGGTGCCACTTTTGGGTATTTTCTGTCATGTACACCCCTCAAAATGACTTTAAATATGATGTGGTCCCTAAAAAAAAATGGCTTTGTAAATTTTGTTGTAAAAATGAGAAATCGCTGGTCAACTTTTAACCCTTATAACTTCCTAACAAAAAAAAATTTTGCATCCAAAATTGTGCTGATGTAAAGTAGACATGTGGGAAATGTTATTTATTAAGAAATTTATGTGACACATCTCTCTGATTTAAGGGCATACAAATTTAAAGTTTTAAAATTGCAAAATTTTAAAATTTTTTGCCATATTTCTGTTTTTTTCATAAATAAACACAAGACTTATCGAAGAAATTTTACCACTAACATGAAGTACAATATGTCACGAAAAAACATTCTCAGAATCAGCAGGATCCATTAAAGCGTTCCAGAGTTATAACCTCATAAAGGGACAGTGGTCAGAATTGTAAAAATTGGCCTGGTCATTAAGCTGCAAACTGGCTCTGTCGCTAAGGGGTTAAATATATCTACTATAGACTTGCATTAGGTGCTATATATAGTTTTCATTGCACAATATACAATTATCTACAAGGAGTATGGCATGGAACATGTAATGGCCCTATCTATTACCATTGTGGATGTGATGTAGATTGTTCTGCTTTCACAAATACAGGAACACTGCTGTGCTCTTTCCAATGCTGGAATGATGATAAAGATGAGTGCTGGTGCAGTTTACTGACAGCCAATGAGTGGGCAGTGGGTGGTGCTGGTCACTGGAGCTTGGTGGAGCTTCACACATACACTGCACCAAATCTGCTGTGTGAAGACATCAGTGACACAGAGCTGTCTCATTCACACAGCAGAGGCTTTGTCACAGAACAGATTACATCAGTGACTGCCATCCCCTGTGCAGATTAGAAGCTGCAGTCCCCCATCACTGGCCATCACACAGCCTGTTCTCACTGCTGCCAGCAGCCGAGCCCCATCACTGCCAGCAGCCTGGGACACTGAGGGAAGGAATCACTGATAATGAGTGACTTATGTATTGTAATCATGGAGGGGCCCAGAATACAGGACGATTTTCCCTCCTCACTAGAGTTTCACTTTCCATAGATCACTGTTCAGCATGTGTCTGGGGGAGGAGCAGCTGGGTGGTTCTGCTTTCTGCACTGAGGCTGCTAGAGGGGGAGGATTTGTTACTGTGTGAGGAGGGCTTGTTCATGTGGTCGGGGAGGGCCTGTTGCTATGGAGGGTGGGGTTGTTGCTATAGAGGGCAGGTTTTTAGTAGAGTAGGAGGAAACGACCAGTTTTCATTTAAATGCCAGAATACCCCCCCCGGACGTTCTGCTCAGAAGCAAGAGAGTGATATCTAGAAAACCCTGCAAACTGGCCACAGAAGGTAAATTACTCATTGTCTCCATTCTGCAGCCCAGATATGCACTGAGATTGTGAAAAGCCCAGACAACCCCTTTAATTCTCTGCCTTTCAGTGGTCACTGGCCATACTTTGCTTCCATTGACTGCAGCTGTGACGTAACGCACTGCCATGTCACTGCTCCAGCCAATGGTGAACTGTAAAGCTGACGATGGGGGTGAAAGGGGGTTTCAGAGCACTCTTTGCTGCTTATGTGGCCTGTTCACAGCATCTTGTTTGGAGTGAAGGCTGCTGCTTTCCAGATACGTCAGTTTTTAGGTCTAGTTTGCAAAGAATGGCTGCCAGAAATGAGTTAACACAAGGTGCGGAGGGACATTTTGGAACTCATGAGTTTAATTTTGGCTGGAGATTGTGGTGAATATAATGGATAGTTAGTAATTATAAATAATGCATAGTACAGATGTAGTCAACCTGGTTAGAAATCAAGTGACAGCTGACTGACTGCTTCTTTCCTTTATGTTTTCAGGCAAGAAGGTACAGAAAGACAGATCCTTCAACCTTGGGTTGTTGTCAACTTAGTTGTAACTCTGCTGGTTGGCCTCGCCTGGCTATTTTTATCATGCCGGCCTGACTTAGATCACAGTGAAGGTACTATCTCTCTTTTCCATAATAAGACTTTTTTTTAGTATTTTGTTCTTTATCTTGCTCCCTACGTGGCTTCATTAGTCTACTCCGGGAACTGTTAGCATGATCATCTGATATGCCATAGTGATAAACTGTATGCCCTGTAAATCATATGGACGCACTTTCTCATTGCGTTAAAGGAGTACTCCGAGAAATGGAATAAAAACAAATTTTTTATTTTAATTAAGCACATTTAAATATTTCAAATTTTACTAAATACCTTTATTTAGCAAAACTGTAATCTTAGTGCACTGACTAGATTATAAACATGTCTGCTCCCAGCAGTTTCCCAGCCGTGAGGTTGTAGGACGGACATTGGGTGAGGACAGCGTTCTGTTAGGTATCTTGAACACAAATTTCTCTGTTCACGGAACCTGACAGACAAGTGGAGGAGAGCGTCCATACTAAAGCAGGAGATAAGCCTTCTAGCTGACTGAGATTTAACATTTATCTCAGCAGCCTGACAGGTTTATTGGAGGGGAGGAGGACACCCTCGAGCTGCGTGAGTGAACTATAGAAACTGTATACAGTTTACACTTATCTCAGTAGACAGTTTGTATCTGTTCATGATACCAGACAGGACACTGCCCTCACCAAACGTCTGTCTGACGTCTGACATCTTTACACAGCCCATCCTACAACCTCACTCATACAGGTACATCTCACAAAATTAGAGCATCATCAAAAAGTTAATTTATTTCACTTTTTCAATACAAAAAGTGAAACTCGTTATATAGAGTCATTACAAACAGAGTGATGTATTGCAAGTGTTTATTTCTGTTAATGTTGATGATTATGGCTTGCAGCCAATGAAAACCCAAAAGTCATTATCTCAGTAAATTAGAATACTATATAACACCAGCTTGAAAAATGATTTTAAAATCCCAAATGTAGGCCTCCTGAAATGTATGTTCAAACACAGAAAAACACTATAAAATAAACGCATAAAAATATCCTGTTGTAAAAAAGTAGCAATAAACAGCAAGTGCTAGTAAAAAGATAACAAAACAGCAGGGTATTTAGTTGATACTTTTTTTTGCAAAAAATGTATACTAAGCCGCTCTACCAAACGCCAAGGTATACCCATACCAGAGCAGTCCCTAACCGATGTATTTAAAACCTGACCATGTGGGGGGGCGTGGCCAGCGATTGAAGGAGCAAGACGTGCCAGCCTGCGCTCTTCTCAGGAAAATAACAATCTGCCTGATTCAGGGCTCCCTATAGCCCATCCGCCCTCATTGGGTACAGAGATACTTTAGAAGTGACCTGGAGGATAACCCACGTTGGTCCTGGGTCCACCCGGTGCCTTGGGACGAGGAACCCACTTGCGGCCTAGCTGCAGGCCTGAAGCCTGCCTGAGTCACATCGCAGCTGCTGCGGTGCTGAAGGTTCGGAGGCCCCCTTCCTGTGACCGGAGACAGACGGTGAGAGAAAACCGGCCGCTTACCTCCTGCTGTCATCTGGCGATCGCGCGGGGGGAGCTCTCTCCTGGACTCCGGGCGCACCGAGGGAGACGGCGGAGCTTGCTGCAACCTATACATCCGGCGGATCCCGTCCGATCACACATCTGATGACTCAACGTACAAAACCAGCTAATCGCACTATGTCAGCGTCACAAGCAACCTCATTGAATACCGGGAGCTCCCCCCAGAGGTCACAGCAAACTGACTTGACTACTCCAACGAACATAATTCCAATGACAATGGAGGACCTCCTGGCTACCATTCAGAAAACTTTCAGAGCTGAGTTATCTTCTGCTGTAAGCAATTTCACGCAACAAATCCAAGATATTGCTCAAAGAACCAATGATTTGGAAAGAAGAATGGATGATACAGCAGATGCCACTGAACATAATAGAGAGCAACTACAGGAACAAGATGCTAGACTCGAGTTCCTAGAGCTAAAGTGTGAGGACTTTGAAAATCGGTCTCGCCGAGGCAATATCAGAATTAAAGGACTACCGGAAAGTAGCTCCAATCTAATGGAGGTTGCCTCAAATCTCTTCTGCACCCTCCTGCCCCAAGCAGACCCTAATTCTTTAAAAATAACCAGGATCCACAGGGCCTTTTGAGGTCTCAAATCTGATGCCTCACCAGGGATGTTGTCCTTAAAATGCACCATGAAGAATCCAGAGACCTGATTCTATCCGCTGCTCGAAAACTGAACAACTTACCAGGTGTCCCAGATACCGTATCTGTTTCCTGATATTTGCCCGGCAACTCTAATAAGGAGAAAAGCCATGAAAGCTATAACTCTAGCCTTAATAAAAGCAAAGATTAAATACAGGTGGGGATTCCCACATGCTTTAATTTTCTCCTACGGCAACTCCACCTATTCTCCAAGAAATTACAAGGAAGAGAGAAAAGCGCTGGAGAAAGCAGGTATCCCAATTTCTGAGTTGGGAGCCCTACCACAGAGACCACGCAGAGAGTGGATGGAAGTTCGCCATGCTAGACTCAGTAAATCACAGCACAACAAATAGTCTAATTCTTGAGTCCACTATTGACGAATGTGCTGGAATATTCTCAAAGAGCGGCCAAAGTGCCGAGATATCGTTCTGATAGTATTACTATTTGATGCTTTTTATAACAATTTATGAATAATACTGTTTCCTTTTCCCATTAGTGGATTGTTGTGCCCCTGGAGTAAATATGACACTCCATTTGGGCTGTTACTGCCTATGGTTCCACTGATAGTGGGCCGGCGCACTACAGCCCACAAACTGGTCATTGGTTGTGACCATTTCTCTTGTTGTTGTATTTTTTGTTACCCTCCCTTCCCTCCTTTTCCTAAAAGAGTATTGATGAGATGTAAAAATATTTTTGGATTTGTGATTAAGGTGAAAATGCTTGTTCCAGGCCGTAGTTTTAATTAGAAATTTCATTAGAATCTCTATGCATACCTAATGTATAAGGTAAAACAATGTAGGATAGATCTTCAGCTCACCTGGTTCAGCCTGCCCAGTCCTCCTTTCCATAATCTCTGTGCACGGAGTGGATCCATCCCCATCTGGGAGAAATGCTCAATGAAAAAAAGTTTTTTATAGTTCCAGCACACGATGTGAAAAAATTAAGAAAAGCCTTTATTTAATCCATAATTAAAAAATGCAATTCCAGTGATGATAAAAGCATGTGTAGGCATGTGTTAGGGGGGTTCAACTCCCCGATAAAAAGAAAACGCGCCTTTATTGATTACCAGAAACATTCCCCTGATGTGCTTTTCCTACAGGAAACTCATTTCTCTAATAACTCATCTCCCAATTTTTTTCATAAGCTTTACTCGAGATTTTTTTCTTGCTACTCATGATAAAAAAACGAGAGGTGTCACTATATTGCTACATAATTCCTTCCCATTCATACAGGAGGGTTTGGTCGTGGACACAGAGGGTAGATATATAATCCTTTGGGGCACGGTCCAGGAGAGGCGAATCTCTCTTGTGAATTGTTATGCACCACCGACATTTCAAATGAAAACAATTAAATCTATTGCAAAATCTTTAAGGTCCATATCCTATGATACTATTATATGGGGGGGCGATTTTAACCTGACTACAAACCCAACCCTTGATGGCTCTAATAAGGGGAGGCCTGACATGTCAAGGAGGGAAAAAACTATATTGGATGGTATCTTGCAAGCTCATCATCTGGTGGATACATGGAGAGAGTCTCATGGACAGTCCAGTGGTTATACCTATTTTTCTAGAGCTTTCCATTCATACTCCAGGATTGACTGGATTCTAACTAATTCAGAAAACATCCTGTCATTGATGTATTCCAGACATGTCCCCTCCTCTTGCTCCGACCATGATAGTGTACTCTCTGTATTTAAATTAAGCGTGGAAACTGCACGTCTGTATACGTGGAGACTGAATGAATCTTTGCTTTCTGATCCTCAAACGCGAATAATGGTCGAACATGAGCTCAATGCCTTCTTCCTTTCTAATATCACCCCTGACACCTCTATGGGTAATGTTTGGATGGCTCATAAAAAAGATATTACTGGTGTACTCATTAGGATAGCATCACAAAAAAAGAGGAATCGTCTTAAGGAGCAATTGACTCTCGAGAATGAACTTTATAAATTAGAAACCGCCAATCAGTCACACCCCTCTCTATACTTAACTAAGCGAATCTATGACTTAAAACATCAGCTAAACACTTTGCTAACGACTCGTACGGAAAGAGCAATCAGGTGCACGCAAGCGACATTCTATCGGTTCTCTAATAAAATGGACCGAATGCTTGCTCGAAAATTAAGACCGAAAGAGCGATTAAACTCTATTTTCTGTATAAAAGATGAACAGTCCCAAACTACTTTTAACCCGAACAAAATTTACAAATATTACAAACTTATTATCAAAAACTATACACTGATAGCACGAATTTTTCATTACCCAAATTGGATGATTTTCTAGCTAATGTACCACTACCTTCCCTAACTCCGGCTTACGCTGATACATTACATTCCCCTATCACTGAAGAGAAAATCACATCTACTATAAACCATCTTAAAACTGGGAAGGGTCCGGGCCCCGATGGATGGGACCGCATTATATTATAAAAAAATGTAAAATATTTTATTAAAACAAATACAAAAAATACAGCAATAATATGCTAACAGGCCAAACAATGCCGCCGGAATTCTATACGGCGCATATCACTGTCATCCCAAAACAAGGGAGAGACCCATTGCTCACAAAAAAATTACAGGTCAGTATCCCTTTTGAACGTGGATCTTAAGATTTTCTCCTCCATAATAGCCAATAGAATTAATAAATGCCTACCTAGTCTTATTCACAAAGATCAGGTTGGATTCATCCCAACCAGACAAGACCCGGATAATATTCGTAAAAACCTAAACCTTATACATAATGCCAACAAACGTAAAACCCCCTTAATCTTGCTAGCTTTAGATATAGAGAAAGCTTTTGATACCGTCACTTGGTCATATATGTTTAATATCTTGCACAAAATGGGGGTTTCACAACAATTAATCGACTCACTTAAACTTCTATACAATAATCCGGTTGCCTATTTAAAATTACCCTCGACCACTCCAGAACCAATAATTATCGGCAACGGAACAGGCAAAGGTGCCCCCTATCTCCAGCCCTATTCGCTCTAGTGATGGAACCTCTAGCGCAGAAGATACGTTTACACCCCGATATCACAGGCCAAACTATAGGTAGACATGAATACAAGGTCAGTCTGTTTGCCGACGACCTACTTCTGACCATGACAAATCCTCATATATCCCTGCCGAATCTCTTAAATACACTTAATTCTTTTGAGGAAATCTCAGGCTTAAAGGTCAATATCGAAAACTTACGCAATCTTTGTCAAAATGGCAATCTCTTTCCTTTTTGGGAAGGGTGCATTCGGTTAAAATGGTTACCTTGCCTCAATTTCTATATCTGTTCCGATCCTTGCCTATTTCAATACCCCTAATAACATTCAAAATGATACACTCACATATACTACGTTTTGTCTGGAACAATAAAAAGCCCCGTATTTCCCAGCAAATTCTGTTTAGACACAAAAGACAGGGAGGAGTCTCGCTACCAAACTTTACTCTCTATTATAGGGCGGCTCAGATCGCCCAGCTGGCAGGGGTAAATGCGCAACACACACCTATCTGGCCGCAAATAGAAAATTCTCAAATAGCACCTTAGAGAGCCTAATTTGGACCACGGGTTTACCGAAAGATTTGGCTTTACATTCGCCATATACCTTTCACTCTCTGCGAATCTGGAGAGTGAATAGGTTCCAATTTGCATTGCAATCTCATCCCTCTCCTCTCCTGAACCTGTTTAATAATCCCATGTTCCCACCAGGAGTTACATCCCGAAACCACGTATGGTGGCAGCAGAATAAGCTAACTAGGCTACAACATTTAACTACCCACTTCAAACTAATGTCAAAACAAGAGTTCATCACAAAATATCAAGTCCCGAGGTCTGAGACTTTCCGACTTGAACAGGTTTTGCAGGAAATGAACAATTTAACGGTTGGCTCCTCAAACGTACAACCTACAACATACGAACTAAAATGTCTATATGACCCACTTGGCAATGGCCTTATATCCCATCTTTATTCTATATTTAACAAACCCAGAGATGGCCTGAAATTGAAGACTATGGAGCAGTGGGAGGCAGACCTACGAATCTCCCTCACACCTCAAAGGTGGTTCAGATGTTATGAAAATATAATGAGGGGTAGTAACCAAGTTTCACTTACTGAGACTTCTCTTAAATTGTTCTTTAGAATACACTATGTACCTAGCTTCCTGCACAATATTTATCATTCGGTCCCTGGCAACTGTTTTAGAGGGTGCACTGACGATGGAGATACTCTCCACTATCGGACATGTCCACCAAATATGAAGTCTCTGTGGAAATATGTAGTAAAATTAATTGATAATATCTTTGGTAGGAAACTACCTCTGTCACCGTCCGTCGGTTCTTCTGCTGGGGGACAGACCAATCAATGCTAACAATAGGACTTGCCGTCTCGTTGACTTTATTGCTATGGCAACAAGAAATCACATAGCTAGCAGATGGAAAACCAGTACGCTCTCAATTACGCAGGTGAGGAGAAGGGTCAATCTGATAATGTTATATGAGAAAATAGAAGCCATCAGTTCTGATTCTTTCGAAAACTTTCGAGGTATCTGGGATCCTTGGATTCAGGCACATAGAGATGATGACCTTTCCAAAATGATATCTCTATCTATATAATATACTGGCATGGCAGTGGCTCCTTACAATCAGAGACTCTAAAGCAGGTACACTGGTGTCCCACGTTGGTATAACTCGTATTATCGACACTCACTTTAAATTCCCCACATTCCCTTCCCATCCCTTTAAGTTTAACTTAGTTGTGTTAAAACTGTCTTTCTACACATATTCTAAACAAAGATTCTGTAGTCAAGGATACCGTATGACTTTAAGTGCCTTTTTCTATGTATTTCCCCCTGCGAGGGGATCCTTGCACTCTAATGTAATTGTATTTCATGTTAAGTGATGTTTTCATTTCAATAAAATTGTTGAAACTAAAACCTGACCATGTGAACAGTACCTATATGAGCAGGATTCAGAAAGGTAATGTACGATGTGGATACGCTATGGAAGACGGCTTTTGTGTGCATGGCCCACAAGGGAGGGGTGGAGACCTCTCCAGTCTTGCAAAAACAAGAAACCAATTAGACACAAACACATGGGCCATACACACAGCGAACAAGTCTGTATGACAGTGTTCACACCACCAAAAGACTGAAACACAGAAAAACAAACGTATAAAAATATCCTGTTGTAAAAAAGTATCAAGACCAAAGTCAGCGCAGCCGTCTACCAGGCATTTTAGAGCACTTCATGCTTCCCTCTGCAGACAAGCTTTTTGGAGATGGAAATTTCATTCTCCAGCAGGACTTGGCACCTGTCCACACTGCCAAAAGTACCAATACCTGGTGTAAAAACAACAGTGTCACTGTGCTTGATTGGCCAGGAAACTCGCCTGACCTTAACCCCCTAAAGAATCTATAGTGTATTGTCAAGAGGAAGATGAGAGACACCAGATCCCACAATGCAGACGATCTGAAGGCTGCTATCAAAGCAACCTGGGCTTCCATAACACCTCAGCAGTGCCACAAGCTGATCGCCTCCATGCCACGCCGCATTGATGCAATAATTGATGCTAAAGGAGCCCCGACCAAGTATTGAGTGCATTTTCTGAACATACATTTCAGTAGGCCAACATTTTGGATTTTAAAATGATTTTTCAAGCTGGTGTTATATAGTATTCTAATTTACTGAGATAATGACTTTTGGGTTTTCATAATCATCAACATTAACAGAAATAAACACTTGAAATACATCACTCTGTTTGTAATGACTCTATATAATATATGAGTTTCACTTTTTGTATTGAACTGAAATAAATTAACTTTTTGATATTCTAATTTAATGATAAGCACCTGTATTTAAAATCCTAGTGCACTAAATAAAGATTACTTTTTTGCTAAATATTGACATTTAGTAAAATTTGAATGTACTTCATTTACATTTCTCGGAGTACCCCTCTAAGGTGCACAAGCTCAGAGCCATGCAAGGTCTATAGACAAATATTAGTAGTGGTACTGCTCACTGACTTTTAACATGGTCCATCATTTGCTGACACAGGTAATAACAGCTGACCTTCAAGGCAGTAGACAGTAGGGCTCAAGAGGAGTTATGAATCACTCTTCACTATCTGGCGGTCTCATGGATGAATCTGAATTTGACATATGCCCAGAAAGTGAGACCTACTGTAATGCACAGTGTATACTAGAGATGCCGGAATTCATTCACAGACCCCTGGTATAGTGGCCACAACAGTAGTCCATGGTAGCCAGATGGGAGCCCTGCAAACGGTGTCCTACCTCCTGGAATATCTGTCTTCTCTTTGTAGGTCTGGCGAGACATCATTGATGTGATGCGATGCACGCATGACATTGTGCTGAGCCTTCTGATCAGAAGACACGCTGGGGATTCCGGCAGTGCACAGGGCTCCCATTCGCCAGCCATTGGCTACTGATGTGGCCGCTGGGCCACGGTTCTGTGAATCGATTTTCTTGTCACTATTGCCCAATGTAAAATTTGGTTGAAAAATAATGATATGGGGTTGTTTTTCATGGTATTTGCTAGAATATACAGTGCCTTGCGAAAGTATTCGGCCCCCTGGAACTTTTCAAACTTTTCCCACATATCATGCTTCAAACATAAAGATACCAAATGTAAATTTTTGGTGAAGAAACAACAAGAAGTGGGACACAATTGTGAAGATGAACGAAATTTATTGGTTATTTTAAATTTTTGTGGAAATTCAAAAACTGAAAAGTGGGGCGTGCAATATTATTCAGCCCCTTTACTTTCAGTGCAGCAAACTCACTCCAGAAGTTCATTGTGGATCTCTGAATGACACAATGTTGTCCTAAATGACTAATGATGATAAATATAATCCATCTGTGTGTAGTCAAGTCTCCATATAAATGCACCTGCTCTGTGATAGTCTCAGGGTTCTGTTTGAAGCACAGAGCATCATGAAGACCAAGGAACACAACAGGCAGATCCGTGATACTGTTGTGGAGAAGTTTAAAGCCGGATTTGGATATAAAATGATTTCCAAAACTTTAAACATCCCAAGGAGAACTGTGCAAGCGATCATATTGAAATGGAAGGAGTATCATACCAGTGCAAATCTACCAAGACCCGGCCGTCCCTCTAAACTTTCCTCTTAAACAAGGAGAAGACTGATTGATCAGAGATGCAGCGAAGAGGCCCATGATCACTCTGGATGAACTGCAGCGATCTACAGCTGAGGTGGGATAGTCTGTCCATAGGACAACAATCAGTCATACACTGCACAAATCTGGCCTTTATGGAGGAGTGGCAAGAAGAAAGCCATATCTCAAAGATATCCATAAAAAGTGTTGTTTAAAGTTTGCAACAAGCCACCTGGGAGACACACCAAACATGTGAAAGAAGGTGCTCTGGTCAGATGAAACCAAAATTGAACTTTTTGGCAACAATGCCAAATGATATGTTTGGCATAAAGGCAACACAGCTCATCATCCTGAACACACCACCCCATTGTCAAACGTGGTGGCAGCATCATGGTTTGGGCCTGCTTTATTTCAGCAGGGACAGGGAAGATGGTTAAAATTGATGGGAAGATGGATGGAGCCAAATACAGGACCATTCTTGAAGAAAACCTGTTCGAGTCTGCAAAAGACCTGAGACTGGGACGGAGATTTGTTTTCCAACAAGATAATGATCCCAAACATAAAGCAAAATCTACAATGGAATGATTCACAAATAAATGTATCCAGGTGTTAGAATGGCTAAGTCAAAGTCCAGACCTGAATCCAATCGAGAATCTGTGGAAAGAGCTGAAAACTGCTGTTCACAAACGATCTCCATCAAACCTCACTGAGCTGATAGACACATACCCCAAGCGACTTGCAGTTGTAATCGCAGCAAAAGCTGGCGCAACAAAGTATTTAAGTTAAAGGGGCCGAATAATATTGCACACCCCACTATTCAGTTTTTGAATTTCCACAAAAATTTAAAATAACCAATAAATTTCGTTCAACTTCACAATTGTGTCCCACTTGTTGTTGATTCTTCACCAAAAATTTACATTAAGTATCTTTATGTTTGAAGCATGATATGTGGGAAAAGGTTGAAAAGTTCCAGGGGGCCCAATAGTTTAGCAAGGCACTGTAGCTATGTAAATTTCTGTGGTCTGAATATACTGAAAAATCGCAAGTTACCTTAAGTAGAAATACAATACATTTTTCAGTACAGGTACTTTATGTAGGTCTTTTATTCCTTCACCTCGAGTCCAGTTTACATATATGGGAAACATGGAAACAGTTGAACAATGTAAATTTGATTGAAATATGGTATGGGATTGTTTTTCCAGATATTGTCTAGGCTATTACCAGTGAAGGATAACAGTAATGTTACAAGATTCATTGTAGAAAGGCTTGTGTAGTGGCGTGTCCTAATGGCCATGTAGAGCAAGTCCCGCTCAGCATCTTGGAAAAATAACATTGTCGGCCAAGTGTATCACCTCACGGTCCCTGATCCCCTGAAACCAGGGAAAAACTGAATACCCCGATTCATACTGACAAACATCCCTGCTCCCTGTAAAATCATTAGCCAAAGTACTTGCCATCAAGGTAAAATAGTGATCCATGAAGACCAACAGAATTGATGCCTAATAAGTCTATCGCGATCAACATACGACCTTAACTAGGTAGTGTGGATACTGGACATAGAGCAATAATGTCCTTCATGCTGCGAAGGCTTTCGACAGCATCTACTGGAGTTATTTGTGGAAGGTACTAAATACAATGAGATTGGGTTAAACTATTGTTTTGGTCACCGACCGATCATGTCATTTTGGCGCTGTAAAAATGGGCACATGTTCAGGGCTGCCCGCTCTCACCCCCCCTGTTCGCTTTGCATGCCAGAAGTTCTGTTGCCAAACTGTGGGATTCGAGGGAACTTTTAGGCATTAGATGTAACACTATAGAAGATACGGTCAGTCTCTTTGCTGATGATATGCTACCTTTTGTAGGGGATGTACAGTCCTCTATTGGCCCAATAATTGCGCAATTAATGGATTTTGGTCACTGGTCAGGCCTAAAAATCAACTGTAAAAAATCATCCTTGATGCCACTAGACCCCTTCTCCCCCCTTTTAGAAACAATTGCTCCATCTCCGATGCAGGTGGTGGAACAGTTTAAATACCGTATATACATGTCTATAATCTGAGTTTTTCAGCACATGTTTTTATGCTGAAAAAGCTCCCCTCAGCTTATACTCAAGTGTGGGGCCCACTTACTGTATTTTTCGCATGTACCTGCTGTGCCCATGGGAGTGGAAAGCACTGAATATTAATTTCTCTTTAAAATCAGACACGCTGTTAGCCGCAGCAGCCAGGTTCCTGCAGCTATTGGGCTCTGAAGTGTGCTGGCTGCTTAAGGGAATGAATATTCACTGCTTTCCACTCCCATATTCATTTCCCTTAGTAGCAGGCACACATGATCGCCCGGCCGCTGCAGCAAGCCAGTGGCTGAGGTTACTGTGCCCGCTATTAAAGATCAATGAATATTCACTGCTCCACATGCCCATAGTCCCGGCGTGGAGAGCAGTGAGTATTCTGGCAGCTGTCCTCTGCTTATAAGCAGCGCATGACGTCACTGCCATGTGCTGCTTACAAGCATAAATCAGCTACTGCTATCAGAACAGGATGCTGTGAGGGCGCGCAGGGAAGGTAAGTAGAATGTTTTTTGTTTTTAATGTTTTTCTGCTGCTGGGTAGGTCCATGCATCCCAGGATGGGGATA
This sequence comes from Dendrobates tinctorius, assembly GCF_039654945.1. Taxonomy (NCBI): domain Eukaryota; kingdom Metazoa; phylum Chordata; class Amphibia; order Anura; family Dendrobatidae; genus Dendrobates; species Dendrobates tinctorius. The sequence goes on along the minus strand of NW_027361844.1, from coordinate 5,135,121 downwards.
AGGATGCTATGCATACCAGTATAGAGACGAGGGGGCCAGTCATATCAGGATCGGGAAGAGAAGGCCAAGCATACCAGGATAGGAATGAGGATGGGGATGAGAAGGCCATGCAATCCAGGTTTAATCACGAGTAAATAATTGTTCCCAGTTTTTCTGTGGTAAAATTAGGTACCTCAGCTTATACTCGAGTATACTCGGTACCTTGACGTAGTGGTCTGTTTAAACACAAGGGACTGTATATAGCTAAATATTAACACTTTGCTAGATAGATTTAGGTCCAAAATACAGTGGGGAAAAAAAGTATTTAGTCAGTCAGCAATAGTGCAAGTTCCACCACTTAAAAAGATGAGAGGCGTCTGTAATTTACATCATAGGTAGACCTCAACTATGGGAGACAAACTGAGAAAAAAAAATCCAGAAAATCACATTGTCTGTTTTTTTTTCATTTTATTTGCATATTATGGTGGAAAATAAGTATTTGGTCAGAAACAAAATTTCATCTCAATACTTTGTGATATATCCTTTGTTGGCAATGACAGAGGTCAAACGTTTTCTGTAAGTCTTCACAAGGTTGCCACACACTGTTGTTGGTATGTTGGCCCATTCCTCCATACAGATCTCCTCTAGAGCAGTGATGTTTTTGGCTTTTCGCTTGGCAACACGGACTTTCAACTCCCTCCAAAGGTTTTCTATAGGGTTGAGATCTGGAGACTGGCTAGGCCACTCCAGGACCTTGAAATGCTTCTTGCGAAGCCACTCCTTCGTTTCCCTGGCGGTGTGCTTTGGATCATTGTCATGTTGAAAGACCCAGCCACGTTTCATCCTCAATGCCCTTGCTGATGGAAGGAGGTTTGCACTCAAAATCTCACGATACATGGCCCCATTCATTCTTTCATGTACCCGGATCAGTCGTCCTGGCCCCTTTGCAGAGAAACAGCCCCAAAGCATGATGTTTCCACCACCATGCTTTACAGTAGGTATGGTGTTTGATGGATGCAACTCAGTATTCTTTTTCCTCCAAACACGACAAGTTGTGTTTCTACCAAACAGTTCCAGTTTGGTTTCATCAGACCATAGGACATTCTCCCAAAACTCCTCTGGATCATCCAAATGCTCTCTAGCAAACTTCAGACGGGCCCGGACATGTACAGGCTTAAGCAGTGGGACACGTCTGGCACTGCAGGATCTGAGTCCATGGTGGCGTAGTGTGTTACTTATGGTAGGCCTTGTTACATTGGTCCCAGCTCTCTGCAGTTCATTCACTAGGTCCCCCCGCGTGGTTCTGGGATTTTTGCTCACCGTTCTTGTGATCATTCTGACCCCACGGGGTGGGATTTTGCGTGGAGCACCAGATCGAGGGAGATTATCAGTGGTCTTGTATGTCTTCCATTTTCTAATTATTGCTCCCATAGTTGATTTCTTCACTCCAAGCTGGTTGGCTATTGCAGATTCAGTCTTCCCAGCCTGGTGCAGGGCTACAATTTTGTTTCTGGTGTCCTTTGACAGCTCTTTGGTCTTCACCATAGTGGAGTTTGGAGTCAGACTGTTTGAGGGTGTGCACAGGTGTCTTTTTATACTGATAACAAGTTTAAACAGGTGCCATTACTACAGGTAATGAGTGGAGGAAAGAGGAGACTCTTAAAGAAGAAGTTACAGGTCTGTGAGAGCCAGAAATCTTGATTGCTTGTTTCTGACCAAATACTTATTTTCCACCATAATATGCAAATAAAATGAAAAAAAAACAGACAATGTGATTTTCTGGATTTTTTTTTCTGTTTGTCTCCCATAGTTGAGGTCTACCTATGATGTAAATTACAGACTCCTCTCATCTTTTTAAGTGGTGGAACTTGCACTATTGCTGACTGACTAAATACTTTTTTTCCCCACTGAACATACGTGGTGTATATTGCCCGTCAGTAGTAGGTAGGGGGAACCTCATCAAAATGTTGGTGCCACAATTGCTCTACCTACCATATAATTCCTGCACTGGATCCCACCTCCCATTTTCCTCACTGTACAGACATTGTTTAGAGAACTATTATGGCACAAACAAAATGCAATAATTAAACTGACACTCCAAATGGGAAAAACCTGTGGGGGGTAGCTTACAATTCCAGACCCATGGATTTATTTTCTAGCCTCCAGATGCAAAATTTTCATGGCTGGGAAAGGAGAGAGGGCAAAATAGGATGTCTTGTTTTACAAGACAAAAAAAATGGTTGTCACCCCTTCGTGTACTGGAAGTGAAAACCTGGGTCCATAGATTGTGCATCAATGCTAAGGTTGGCTGATCTCGAAGTATGGGACAGGGGGAACAGATCACTGGGAATTGCTGGAAACTCCAAATTTACCCCATTATGGCAAAATCCTCAACTGGTGGAGTTTGGTAAATTAATGGGCTTTAGAGGTTGGGAGGTGAGAGGTGTACAAACTTTAGATCATTTAACAAAAAACTAGATATTTAAAACTTTAATGAAGTCTTACTGAATGACAGCTACTCGAAAGGATTTGTACTGAAAAATAGATTGCATATAGTTATCTGTGGTGTGTTACTGGGGGGATTCTTTTTCTTTGAATAAATACATTCTAAAAAAAAAATATGACAATTTAATTTTCCTCTGCATCAGAAATGACACCCATTATGATTCTGTCTGATACCATAATGGATATTTCATTGCTCATGTGATCTTTGTAACAATGCTGTTTCTTCCTTTTTTTTCTCAGTAATAAATGATCTGATTAAAAAAAAGGTTTGTGAAAGGATCAGTTGGAAACTTATGGCCTAGCCCGTGGCTATGCTGTAGCTGTCCAAGTTGGAAGGACCCTTTTACATTTCTGAATATGGAAATGTTTTCATGAGACGTTCATTTGATTCTTCTAAACTACATATTCATTTTATCCTTTTAGAATCCATATTTATCCCAGAAGAAGAGGAGTGCCCAGACATGGAGAAGGGGGTGAAAATTCAAGCATGAATTGTGTTTGGACACAGATGCCTTTTTTCTCAATACTGCTTTGTACACCTATTTTATACACATTTTATATCCAGTTTTTATTGTTTTATACTTTTTAGAAAATTTATTTTTTGCAATTGTACATTCAGAACTGTAAATTAAATATTTCGGTAACAAATTCCTGTTTAGTATGTACACACTTCACGGAAAGCAACATTGCACTGATTCCTATTTGCCAAAATATACATTATGTTTTTACATAGGACTTTCTAAACAACTTTTATACCAGGAAAAGGTGCTTCATGTATGACATGCAGTCTGAACAACATATTTTTTAAAGTATGTACACCAGAAAACTGGCATAAATACATCTTTAAATCCTCTACAAGACTAAACTGTCTCCTTGAAGCCACATCTAGGAGGAGCTCAGTGCATATGAATTTATATAGCTACCATTGAATTGCATCAAAGCTGCAAAACGCTTTGTGCACTGGGCACCCCCTAGTGGCAACAGCATAAAAATGCTATGGAACAATTTTAGGAAGCAGAAGCAGGTCAGCGATAGTCCAACTCATTCTGGTGTGGTCTGCCAATATAGTCACAATCAGTACCTCAAGTCTTTGGTAAGACAGGAGGTGGATTTCAGCCTATCCATGATTTCTGGTAAGTTGGAGTAGAAGTTCATAGCTGTGACCAAATGAATCAGTGCCGAAAAGCAACAAGCACCAAACACTGATGAAAATAGCAAATAACTATTGGCAGAAGGAAATTATTTAGATTTAATTATTAGCTTTGTCTATTCCAAACTGATATCCAATGTAGTTCTAGTGTTAGATCTACTTGTGTTTAGTCAATGATGGCAATGTACAGCACATTTACAACAATCTTTGGCTCACATTTAATTTCCAGAATAAGCATGCATACAAAAAAACCTTCAATTTTCTATACATTGCATTATAATGTACAATATAACAACAACAAAGTCATATTAGAAACAGGGATATACTATATAGGCGGCTAAATGACACTTTGCCTTCCAAAGCTTATGTATAAGGCACAAAAGAACTAGTGGTCTCTTTTCAGACAAGAACAGACTTGCTTTAGTATCACATTTCATTCATTCATCCAGTCGTTGAGTTGAACTATTGCAGTCCCATTTCTCTCCGCTTGTGAAGGTCGGGTCTTATAAGCTTCAAGGACTGAGCGTTACGTACTAATCACTAATCTTCTATTATTCGTTGTGTTCACACTGCCGTTTTCTGGCCTTAGTATTTGTTATAATGTGTACACCTCTAGGGAAGGACTCATTCAGATGGCCGTTGTTCACAGAGAAAGCGTATGCATTATGGTCTATGGCTCTGTTCACATGCCCATATCTTTTTGTGGACAGTCTGTCCACAAAAAAATAAGACTTTTTTTTATCCTAAGTCTGAGATCAAAATGCAGCATACAAGTGTGTGCGACTCTAGCACAAGCTTTTTTTTTTTCATACGAGAAAAATGATTTATTATGAAACACTGGTAATAAAGGACACACTAACCAAACAGGGATGAAAATCTGATCCTAAATATTGATGAAAATGGGTCTGTCTCTTTCACGTAAGTGAAAAAAGGATAGTTTGTATGTCATCCAGACTGCTGATGCCGCATCCTGCTGCATATTGTCACTCTGGGAAATGTCACATTCTGATCTGCAGGCAGCATTTTATACAACAGGGGAGCTGGACAGTTATACCGGGTTTTTTTTTTAAAAGGCTAAGTTCACATTGGGCGTTTTTTTCTGTTCTGCAGTAAAACGTGACTGCTTGGCAGGAAGGAAGCTGTGTAAAAACACAGGTTTTGCTGCGTTTTTTTGTGCTGTGCTTTTGGTGTGTTTTCCATTTTAATTCTATGGGTAAATACGCTGAAAGAAGGGATATATCTATCCTCTATGTCCAAAAAACACTGCAAAGTACTGATGACAATAAAAACAAGCTGTGTGCATGGGATTTCTGAAATCTCAGACATAGCTGATACTGTCAAATGCAGCTAAAAAGTAGCACAAAAAAGTTGCAAAAACGCCCAGTGTGAACATAGCCTAAGGTTGGAAAGACTCAGGATAACTTGAATTTTTCTTCATTTAAAGCCCTGCTCATTGTGAGCTGGTCAGGCAAGTGGGTGATTGTATTTAGTGACTGATAGCCTTCTCTGTATGTGGAATCATACAGGCTCAGGCTGACACGAGAAGAGGTGAATCTCCCGCTGCGACCCTGTGCAGGAGTACACCCTCCATCCCCACCATGAGCAGTGTTTGGCACAGTACACATGGTGCAAAATATAGACAATCCGCATCTCGTTATTCAGAAGAATAGGCAGAGAGGACGTAAGTGTAGAAGCAGAGTACAAAGCGTCCTCCACTTCTGCCTCTGGGTCCAGCCTTCTCCAACAATCATCTATAATCTTTTTGCTATTTTTTTATATTATTTAAAGAACCACTCCGACTACTTTTCTTTTTATAGTTCACTAGCAGAGTGGTATCATATGTTCCCTGTCTATATTAGAATACTTACCAGCCGCCATCTCCTGCTGTTCTTGGCGCCACTCTGGTTGTCTTCTGTTAGTTTTGACTAGCTGAATTGCTCCAGTGCTTGCTGGTAGGACAGAAAGTGACTTCACAATGTAAGTCTAAGAGTATTATAAACTGACACTGAGCGCTTGTGATAGTTAGCTCTGACTTCTGGTCAGTCAGAAGTTGCGGTCAAAAGAGGGTAGAACGAGACCATAGCAGTGGCAGGAACAAGAGAAAAAATAACGACAGAAGCTGGTCAGTATGTTAGTAACGTCAGGGAACAGACATGAGTGATACCACTCCGGCGGTAAAATAGAAAAAAACAAAAACTGCTGGAGTAATGTTTTAAATGGAAAATGTACTTTCAACATACTTTTTGTAAATCAATAGTGCAGGCAAATATAGATATGCATAAATAATTTGTAGTATATCTTATTAGAGAAATCGGTTTCTTTCTCCACTTAGGAGCCACTTCTTTAATCCACTGTGCCTCCTGAATTCATCATACACTCTGAAAAAGAGCTCAAATTGCCCTGCAGAGATATTATAAAGCTCAGAACCATCTTTCTATAAGTCTTTTACCTCCCGCCAGAGCTAGATTCACATCCACACCGCAAAATACTGCTGTATGTTGCCCTCCATACCTCTACTGTTTCTGTCTGTACTAATTATGCAAATTGTCTCTTCAGAAAGGAAGAGGACTAGAACTCTAGTGCCACCTATTGGGGGTAGCAATCCTAAAAGTCAATGTTGACCCTATAACGAGCCTAGTTACATGACTTAGGATAAAAGCCAAGCCAGAATCTCCATTTGCAGACACTGTGTTTCAGGGTACTGCCCCTCATCAGTGCAAAGTGGGAGAAGATCTGGTTTGGCTGTGAGAGAGGCGTCTGACCAATATCCAAGAAGTATCATTTCTCCTTAAGTAATGAATGAAGAGCAGGAATCCCTCTCTGTGTGCTGTGTGGCAGACATCATGGCAGCTAGTCTCATCACACCTACTCAGTCAATTGAAAATTAAGAAATAGAGGTGGCACAGGAGAAAATGCAGGATGCAAGTCATAAAACGGCCAGAAATAATGTTATTCCCAGTGTGCACATAGGAAAAAGTCTTCTGAAATGTTACTTGAAAGTACAGTTACTTGCTGTTACATAAGCATGTACAGAATCCATGGCATCACACTAATACTGGGGGAAAAACACCAACATCCCCCCCCCCCCTTTCTTCAATGTTATTTCTTCACATTCCTGTCATCATTTTCCCCTCCATGGGGAACCATAACACCCAGCATGCCCTGAGAACTGCAATCCTGGAACAGCTGGGAGTGAAAGGGGGAATTCATTAAGGGATTTACATCAGTATTTTGCTGTAAAGAACCTTAAGTTGCAATATTGTTGCACAAATTGGAATCTGGGCAAACATTTTGAAACATGGGGCGATTACAGTCCCAGCCACTTCTGCCACGAAAGGCATAGTAGACGGAGCATGCATATGGCCGCCCATCACCTTCATGCTAACATACGCCAAAGAGGAGTAATTTACTCTAGTCCATGACTGGAGGACATTTCCAGCGGCGACCCAAGGGGATAACAGCAGTGCCTAATTTATTGATGAGTAATGAGTTGGGCAGATTGTACGCCAGTCTTCCTCTTCATTCAGAACGGTGTGCGCGTCGGCCACAACGCTTTCTTGACTGATTGTGTTCCACAAAAGAACTTTAAGGATGTGTGCAGACGCTGCGGATTCTGCTGCGGAATTTTCCACGTGGATTTGTCTAAATCTGCAGGTCAAAAGACCTGCGGTTTATCTGCGGATTAGCCTGTGGTTATCCCCTGCGGTTTGACACCTGTCATGGAGCAGGTGCCAAACCGCTGCGGAATCCGCAACGTGTGCACTGTGGTTTTCATTTTACATAGACATATGGTACTGTACAACGCAGCAGAATCCGCAACGTGTGCACACACCCTAAGGGTGAGCTTACATGTAGCACCCGCAGCATGGCCACAAAGACTGCATGGTTACAAGATTATTAATAGGCATACTTTAGCCATTAACAATGGATATGAAAAGTGCAATATCAAGTTTCAAAACTGAAATCACCTCCCATTCAAATGTACGGAAATTGTTTTATCTGAGAATTTCATGTAGCCGAAGAGAGAGTCCCCAGAGTCGATGTTACTGGTGGGCCTTTGGCACCACTGCCTGGTAATCACCGAACAGGACCACCCACTGGACTCCTAAGCATAGGACGAGCAAAGATCGGAGTAAAATGCAAGCCATCTTCTTCCCACAAACCTACAGTATCCATCAGTCTGCCCAGAACGCGCTGCCTGCAGACAGACATACTCAATGTGACCGGATGCCAACAATACACAGCCGCTGGGTCTCAGTATTAGATCCAAGTGCAGCAACACTTGAAAAGTTATTCACATTTATCAAGAGAAAACATTGTTATAATTCCAGCAGTTTATCATTGATTCCATCACTGAAGTCACATTATTCTGAAGGATTCTCGCAGGTTCCATAACAACCTAAGAGCCAATATTAAAAAGGACCTGTCACAAGTGGCCAGTGTTTTTTTTTTTTTTTAAAGACCACGAAAATTAGCACTAAATAAAAAGCCCCATATCTCTGGGAACGTATGGCGGATTTAAAAACAAACAGTATACTCAGTAAAGCAGCGGGAATAATACAGTGGTCGCACATGCTCAGCAACACTTCACATAGAGCAATGCGGGGACTCAATAACCAGACCCTCCGCAATCACACATTATCTAGTCCTGTGGATTGGTGATAAATCTTGTTTATGATAAAACCCCTATTACATGAAGTGACCATGGATTTAAAAAAAAAAAAAAGTGAACTTTACAGTTTCTCTTTACTGATGGGCAATGGGTTAAGGCTGGCTTTAAGCTGTGTCAGCAGGAGTAACGATCAGCTGATCGCTGTAGGCGGTGCTGGGCAGGAAATAGAGCTGGAGTGACAGACACTTCAGATCTACCATAGCTCTTTAGTCTCATTTCAATGTCAACTCATATGTAGATTTCTCAGTAACGGAGAAACGGACTGGCTATGTAACGGGGCAAACCGCTAAAGGCGGAAAACCCCTTTAAGTTGTATGGCCAGATTCATCGTTTGCCAGGAAAATAGAATTAGTGGTTATTGCTTTTCATATTACTTCTTGCAGCACAGGATCTAAAATAACTGTATACTGATGACGATGCAAACAGCACCACAGATCTCAGCTTTCAGCACCACTCTGATAATAACTGGAAGGGAAAGGGTGCAATATTGACGCAGAACTGTAGTTTCCCCTGAATTTCCAGTGCCGTGGAGATCAGCGTTATGTCTCCAGTGACAATCAGCACAAGTTTTCTCCACAAGATCAAGTTCAAATATACAACGATTTTTTGGTAAGTGTGGAAGATGCAGAGAGCAGCACATCTACTGTACATTCCCTTCCCCTCTGCACGGGCAGCTTATGGGTTTACCGGGAGGGATCTTCATCCCGTTTAATGGTTTCTGTTATATTTCTTGTTCAGTACCCTACAGAAGGTCTGGACATTTTAGGGGTCCAGTGACAACAAGTTATCACTTGTACACAGGATATCTCATAACTCACTGATCGTGGGGGTCCAACCCCTAGGACTCACTGATCGACAGAACTGGGGAATTTTCATCACCGTTACAAAATGTAATGGCAGATCAGATGCCTGACTACCACTCCATTCATTGTTTGTGGGGCTGCCAGAAACAGCCAGCGCATCGCTTGGCAGCCTCCATAGGGAATGGAGTGTCAGCTAATCATGTGCACTGTGCTCTATTCTATCGGGAATAAAAGTGCCCTGTTCTTCCAATTGATCGGGATCCCAGAGGTCGGACCTTTACCCATCACCAAGTTATCACCGGACAACCTTTAATATATCAGGACACCCTTCTTTAGAAATAGAATGGACGCTGCTTTCATTCTCCAGCCAGATGTAATCTGACAGCATGCCAACGGGAATCCAGCAGTTCCACAGATTTCCCAGTATTTCTCATCAGAGAGGTCACAATCAGCATTGTGGTTATGTTTTTGAAGTTAGTGACAGCATCGCGATAACCTGCACATATAGTCTAGGGCTCCATGGTGACTTTTTGGTCACAGTAACAACACAACCACATTGGTTCTCTATAGTAGGAAACATTGCTCTAGAGTGCCACCATAATGTGCCCTTACACAACAATGTGCACAATCTGGCAATTTAGTGTTTGTGCATCGTTTTGATACTGGTCATAGAGACAACAAATGGCAGGTCCCTACATGTGGGATTACTCAATATTGCAATATAATCACGGTCACTAGGAAGACAGACAGGCACCTAAGTTTAGATGATTGGTTCAATTACCAATTGTACAACAGGTAATTTACACACTGAGACAATTGAAAGAAATGATCCTGTGAAACAGCGGCCTTTTACTATACAAGGAATCAATTATAAATAAGCAGGTCACTTAATGCAATAAATGTTAAAAATAATCTGTCACCAGGTTTTTGCGATGTAATTTGAGAGCAGCATTATATAGGGACAGAGCCCCTGATTCCAGCAATGTGTCACTTATTGGGCTGCTCGCTATCAGTTTGCTAAAACCACAGTTTTTCCTGCTGCTGAGCTCTGTATAACCCCGCCTCACAGCACTGATTGGAAGCTTCCTCCTGTGTACACTGTGCATAGGCAGAAAGCTGCCAATCACTGTTGGGGTGGACTTACAACACAAGGACTACATGGCACGAGACAACTAGTCTCCTAATGATAATCTCATGCTGATAAAACACTGATTTTACTGAAACTACAACAAGCAGCCTAATAAGTTACACATCGCTGGAATCAGGGTCTCTACCCCTACATCATGCTGCTCAGATTACATAGCAAAAAACCTACTGACATATTCCTTTTAAAAAATGCCATTTTAACCTCCAAAAAATAATTTATTCCGTAATTTGTTCAGATATCATGAATTTGCACCAATAGGGGCCTCCTAAATCGGCTGTTTATAGCCCTTATTAGGTTACCCACTCCATTTACAGCTTTACAAGGGCCTGATCGGAGACTTTTATACAGGATCATCTATGTGCATTGATATGTAGGGTGCATCCATACCCGAATTATTTGTAGCACTGCACTTTAGGGTATTAAGGTAATTCTAAAAATGAAATAATTTACTTCTTCTTCTTGATTTACAGGATTGATATAACCGTGGATAAATGATTAGTGTCCTCTACTTCAGCTTTCAAACTGCTCTTACAAATTAGGTCTCCTTGCATCTAAATTCTAATGGGGCTTGTAATGGGGTGAGCATGCAGGACAAGGATGGACGGAGCAGCGCTTCACGTTATCGTTGCATGTACGGAGGCGTCATTATCTACAGTACGGTAAAATACCTGACAATTTATGTTCGGCTTTTCATACAAAGAATAATAATAATAATAATAAAAAAGATCAATCTTTGCAATACAAAAATAGCTAAATAATCACACAAGTAAAAAGAATACTTCTTGAGGGATGACCTCCATGGCGCATTAATGGTCAGCAACACAATGTACACCAAACAATCCAAAGTCTACACTGCTGGCAGAATGAGCGTGGGTGGCAATCAGTGTTAATTCTCTGCAGTTTATAAGTGCAATATCTGCATATTCACATTATGCTCTCTGAGCATAAACCAAAAAATACACACGTGTATATAATTATAGAAAAAGAAACTGCCAGAACCTGAAGGCCGTACACTGCCCACTGACGTGATGGGGAAGGCAAAACAATATAGATATACATTTCTTTTGTTTAGTAAACAGTTTTAATGAAATGTCCAATAAAAAGAAGGAGAGCAGCATCCCACCCAGGTGAGAAATCGTGTCAAAGCTTTATTCTGCCAGTGAAAAAATACAACGTTTCGCCATATTGTGGCCTTTTTCAAGTACAATATGGCGAAACGTTGTATTTTTTCACTGGCAGAATAAATCTTTGACACGATTTTTCACCTGGGTGGGATGCTGCTCTCCTTTTTATTGGACATTTGTGTTCACTTGGGTTCGTGAACTTGGAGCTTGCATCCATAATATTCCTGCTGTGCTGTCGGCTGTCCTTTGCTGTATTAATGAAATGTCCATTCTTTCCTTTCCTCTGTAGTTTTATAAGGGTATTTCTTCAGAATCACTGGAAATGATCCAACAGAGCTGTGCTTCCAATGCTGTGCCAGAGAGGGCAGTAGTGAGGGCAGGGACTCGTGTGTCTGACCCCTTACCTGTGAAATAAGCACATACATGCCATATACTTTATTATAATGGTTTTATATACAATTCTGTTCTTCATACAAACTCAGAAACGTCCAACCACAGGAATGAGAGAGGCGGCAAGAGTTCATACAATTCAAAATGAAGATTTTTGGTACACACAATAAATCTCTTTCATGTTGTCTTCATTGGGGGACACAGGAACCATGGATTACGTCTGCTGCCACCTGGAGGCTGACACTAATAATACACCTTAACAAAAAACCTCGGCTTCTCCCCAGCAGACTATACTTCACCTGCCAGCACCAAGCCTCCACGGTTAGTGAGAAAACATTAGGAGAAGCAAAAGAACTAAAGATTAAAAGAATCAATTATAAAGTATAACCACCCAGAAAGAAAAAAACAACTTAAGGCTATATTCACACGTTGCGTTTTTGCAGCTTTTTTATGCAAATTTTCAGCTGCGTTGTACAGAAGCAGCAAAGTCAATGAAATTCCTGAAATGTCATGCACACACAGCTTGTCTTTTTCCCTGACTTCTGTCAAAGAGCTGCATTTTTACAAAATGCACGTCACTTCTTTCAGCAGTTTTCACCCATTGAAAGCATTGGGTAGTGCAAAAAAAAATAAAAATGGCAAAAAATGCAGGTATTGGGTTTTGCTGCAATTCTGTTGTTAAAACCTGATGAAGTTGTATCAGATTTTTTTTTTATGCACTAAACTTTATCAGAATGCATGAGACAAGTGTACCCCGACAAAATCGCAGCAAAATTTAAGCAAAAACGCAGCGTGTAAACATAGCCTAAATGCCCGACTGAGCAACCAAAGGTGGATGCTGTGTCCCTAATGAGGACTACATGGAAGACATTTTACAGTGAGTATCAAAAATCTTAAATTCTCAGTTGCTCCACTGGGGGACCCAGAAGCCATGGGACATCCTAAATATGTCCCCGGGGTGGAGATAACAAAAAATCTCACTTTACTATTACCACAGAAGTATTCTCTCTTACTTAGGCTGCCACCTGGGCCACCACTGCGTGCAGTACTTTCCTGCAAAGACTAGTATCTGATGAAGCAAAAGGTATGGACTCTGTAAAACTTAGAAAACATAAGAACTAATGACCAAGTAGCTCCCTTAGAGTTGCAGAACAGATGCCTGGTGACAGACAATCCAGGAGGCCCTCCATCCGTGTAGAGAGCGCCCTAATCATGAATGGAGGAGTACTGGCGTACATATGCTTCAATAATGGACGATCAATCCAGTGAGCAATGGTCACCTTAGAGGCGGTCAGCCATCTGCACGGGCCTTCTGGAAATGCAAACAAGGAATCCGAAAACCTGAGTGGAGCAGTGGCTGATAAGTAGCTCTACATGGCTCTGACAGCGTCCACCTCAGTGGGATAACAGTGTGAAGGGCAAAGGGAAGGAAAGACAATGGCATAGTTAAGGTGCAAAGGCAAAAACCACCTTAGAAGAAAAAGATGGAACCGACCCCAACGTTGGAGTTGGCGCATTGGGGCAATGTTGCTGGATTCACACCAACACAGCCTTCTAAGTGCAATGGTAGATATGCAACAAAGAAGGCTTTTGTGCCTTAAACATAGTCTGGATAACTAGATCCAACAAGCCTGATGCTCTCAGATTCATGTCTTCAACAGCCATTTTGTTAATCTACCAAGGCTAACACCGGTCTGAGTCTCAGATCCATGTCTGCCTCCAAATGACACTAAATTAAACTGTGGAGGCTTGGTGATCGCAGGCGAGGTACAGTATCCTCTGCGATCTCCTGCTGTAATGTCAGTATTGTCTTTTGCTTCCTTGCTTCCTCCCCTGCCCAGGAGCTGTGGTATGTTCTGTACACAGTCAGACACGGGTGAGAGAGACAGAGAACAGGGGGGAGACAGCTCAAACGGGACAGCACATGAGGGGAGAACTCAGCACAGGAAAGAGAGAGACAGCAGACAAGGGGGATAGCACATGGGGTAGACAAGTCAAAGAAGAGAGCACAGATGAGAGAAGTCAGCACATGGGGAAAGAGAGAGTGGATAGGTGGGTGAGCACATGGGGGGGGGGGAAGAGATTCTCAACGCTGCAAAGCCTGTCCCCATCGTGACATTACCACCCTCCCGATTGGGCCTCCATCTAGTTTAATACATAAGAAAGCAGTGGCAGAACTGTTGTGTTGGCTATATCCCTTCTAGTGATAAGCAAACGTGTTGGGATAAGGTATTATCTGAGCATGCTCCGGTGCTAACTGAATGGCTTCGGAGTGCTCGAATAATATGTTTGAGTCCTCGCAGTTGCATGTCTCACGGCTGTTCGACAGCTGCAACAGATCCAGGGATTGCCTGACAAACAGGCAATCCCTGCATGTGTTGTGGCTGTTAAACAGCCATGAGACATGCAGCCGCGGGGACTCGAACAAAGTTTTTGAGCACGCCGAAGACACTCGGTGAGCACATAAGCATGCTCAGATAATACCTTATCTCATCACGTTTGCTCATCACAAATGCATTCCCATAAAGACTTAGGCCGGTTTCACACATCTGTTTATTTCCGGTACCAGAGATATCCATGTTTGTGTGTCCGTAATACTTACAGCACACGTGTGGCAACTGTGTGCCACATCAGTACCACACGGACAGCTGTCAGAGAAGAACTGCTACAGTAAGTGCTGTTCGCCGGCGGCAGGTGCTGAAGATGGCTCTCATCATTCTCCCCTGCTCTGACGGCAATCGGAGCAAGCAAGGGAGAATGATGAGTTATATTAAACTCAGAACGATGACAGCAGGTGGAGGCTTTTGGGACTATTACTCCCATCAACCTACACCTGCTGCCGCTAAGAAGAGTGACAGCAGGAGCAGATGATGGGGGTATTCATCACCTGCCGCCTGCGCTATCTCTATATACAAAAATGAAAGTGTGTGTGTGTATCACCAACCAATCACGAAGCATCTTTCATTTCACCAGAGCTGTTCAAAAGACGCTGAGCTGTGATTGGTTGCTATGACCAACAGTTTTCCCACTTGACAACACCTCAGCAGACACTGACATGGTGGGAGAAATCTAGCATTCCTGGGAACATAAGCTCCCAGCCATTGTCTGCCCCCCTGAAAGGAGCAGAGAGCACATGACAAATGAATCCCCCCTCCCGTGCCCATATACACATCACACATCCTCCATCCTGTAGGCACATCTTCCCTCTTAAAGGGATCATTGGTATGGAAGTCAGAGCAAATCCATCCTGGGCTTTGGTTTTGACCCCAGGCCTCTCTTAAAGGGATCCCTAGTATGGAAGTTAGGACCGTTCCACTCAGCTCTGTGGTTTTGACCCCAGGGTCTCTTAAAGGGATCATTGGTATGGAATTTAGGACAAATCCACTCTGCGCTTTGGTACTGACCCTAGGCCCTATTTAAAGGGATCTCCGGTATGAAAGTCAGGGCAAATCCATCAAGCGCTTTAATTCTGACCCCAGGCCTCTCATAAAGGGATCTCCTGTATGGAAGTCAGGGCAATTGCCTTCAAATGCTCTGGTACTGACCCCCAGGCTCTCTTAAAGGGATCCCTGGTATGGAAGTTAGGGCAAATCCACTCAGCGCTCTGATTCTAACCCAAGTCCCCTCTTAAAGGGATCCTCGGTACGGAAGTGAGGGCAAATCCACTCTGCGCTTTGGTACTGACCCCAGGCCTCTCTTAAAGGGATCTCTGATATGGAAGTTAGGGTAAATCCCTCAGTGCTCTGATTCTCACCCCAGGCTTCTATTAAAGGGATCATTGGTATGGAAGTCAGGGCAAATCCACTCAGCGCTCTGGTTCTGACGCCAGGCTGATGGGATAATGGGATATTAGTGGTAGTTGTCCGGTGGCTCTGGCTGATGGGATAATGTGGGATATTAGGAGTAGTAGTCCAGTAGCTCTGGCTGACGGGATGATGTGGGATATTATAGTGAATGTGACTATGCGGAGTGGGCGGGGCTCTACACTCAGCTTTATATATATATATATATATATCATTATAATTTGTTATAACTAACCATAGTTAGTTACTATGCCCAAGCAGCGCCGGGCTCTTCAGCTAGTAACTAAATAAATGAATGAAAATCCCAGCATGAGTCCTCCCCTATTTTCTATAACTCGCCTGGCATAGCTCACAGCTTGGGGCTGCAATCCTCAGCTGTCATCTTCAGCAAAGTAGGTTATCAAGATTAGAGGGATCCCCACATTGTTTTTTTAAATTATTTAAATAAATCATTAAAAATAACGGCATGGGGTCCCCCCCATTTTTGACAACGAGCCTTGATAAAGCTCACAACTGAGGGCTGGTATTCTCTGGCTGATAAGGAGCTATTGATATAGGCCCCCCTCCAGCCTTAAAATAGCAGCCCGCAGCTGCCCAGAAAAGGCACATTAGATGCGCCAATTCTGGCGCTTTGCCCGGTTCTTCCCACTTACCCTGTGGTCCCCCAGCTGTCTGCTTTAGAGTTGTCTGCTTTAGAGTTACCTGCTGGTTGTCAAAAATGGGGGGAACCCCATGCCGTTTTTTTAAAATTAGTTATTTAAATAATTTAAAAAACTGTGGGGACCCCTCTATTCTTGATTACCAGCCTTGTTGAAGCTGACAGCTGAGGTCTGCAGCCCCAAGCTGTGAGTTTCGCCTAAATGGTTATCAAAAATACAGGGGGACCCACACCGGGATTTTTTTAAATTGTTTATTTACAGCGCAGGAGCGGCTGATGAATACTCCCATAAGCCGCTCCTGCAGTCACTGTTATTAGTGGCTGCAGGTGTCGGACGATGGGAGCAGTAGTCCCATCAGCTGACACTAGTGAACGGAGGTAAAGTTTATACCTCCGATCACAGCTGAGTGCTCACGCTGTCTTTTGACATCGTGTGAACTGTGGCTCTCAGACCGGCGGGGAGGATTTCACCGCCGATCAGAAGCGGTGTTTACCGCGCTGTTATGCACATGACAGTGCAACAAACACCCGGTGTTCGGGCAGCCGAACCCAAACAGTAACACGGAATTTCCGGTGAAGTCCGTGTTCGGTGTCCGTGCCCGAACAGTAGGTGTTCAGTACGGACGCCGAACTTTACTGTTCGGGTTCCCCCATCTCTATATGTGAGTTCTGTGTTCATCCAGTGTGCTGCTGCCGTCATTAGTAGAGTTGAGCGAAACGGGTCGGTCAAATTCAAAAGTCGCCGACTTTAGCTAAAGTCGGGTTTTGCAGATCGAAACCTGACCATAGCGTGAGGTCAGCCATGAGGTCGCCGACCCGCGCGCCAAAGTCGCGTTTCAAATAATGCTTCCAGCACCTTTTCTCAGCCGATGGAGGACGTACACTGTGGGCAACGCGATGACATGGGCAGCGGCCACCACCATCTTAGAGAAGTGCATTGAAGTGATTGGCTGGCTTTGTGTGGCGTCACAGTGGCTATAAAAGGCCGTGACCACCGACCGCCATCTTACTTCTGCCGATCTTAGAATAGGGAGAGGTGCTGCTGCGGATTCTGAATAGGGAGCGTTAGGCAGGGAAGAAAAAAAAAATAGCTTCTGCTGATAGCGCTTTTCACTGTACAGTTAGTGTGCAGTGAAAGGGGAGGATTTTTGTTGTGTGCAGCAGCACTGGTGGTGATTAGGCTGCCTTTTAAGGCTACCTGATAGCTGTATTGCTGTGTGCACACTGCTGTTCAAACTGCTTTTTTCAAAGCACTCCAACTTTTATTATTTTGTTCTGGTCAGTTATCGAGCGTTCATTTTTTCACACACCGTATAGCGGTGTACGCTCCTCACACACTATCGTGTACCGGCTGGTATCACAGACAAATACAAGCTATCTGTGTGTGACTCTGGAAAAACAAACCGAGGAGATTTTCAATTTTTCCAGACCTACACCGTATAGAGCTGTCCGCTTTTCAAACAGTTTCGTATATCTGCGGTTTGATCACGGTCAAAACTATACAGAGACAGCGTGTGTCACTCCGTATAAAAATAGACGGAGATTTACAATTTTCCATACAGACACCGTATAGAGCTGTCCGATTCTCAAACAGTATTGCATATCTGCCGTTCACATTATGGTCACATCTATACAGAGTCAGCGAGACACTCCGTAAATACATATACGGACATTTTCATTTCCCATACACCGTATTGAGCTGTCCGATTCTCAAACAGTATTGTATATCTGCTGTTCGCATTACAATCACAACTATACAGAGTCAGCGTGTGTGACACTCCGTAAATACATATACGGACATTTCCATTTCTCCATACACCGTACTGAGCTGTCCTATTCTCAAACAGTATTGTATATCTGCTGTTCGCATTACAGTCACATCTATACAGAGTCAGCGTGTGTGTGTGACACTCCGTAAATACATATACGGAGATTGTTAGTTACACAAAACACGTATACAGCTGTACACTTCTGATACAGTACCGCATATCTGCTTGTTGGATTACGGTCAAATACATACTGGGAGAGCATCTGTGACTAACAAAATATATACGTAGATTTAATTTTTTTAGTACACCTTACACAGCTGGACGCTCCTCATACAGTAACATCTCTCTGCTGGTATTTTTGGCACATTTTCCCAAACATGAGGAAGTATGGTGGAAGAGGCCACGGACGTGGGCAGGGGGGCGCGGCTGGTACTGATGGTGGTGGTGCATCGGCTGGTTCTGGCAAAAGCATAATTGCAGCTAAGGCAGGAGGTGTTGAGCCTGCGTCATCGTTTGGCCCAAAAAGGCCTGTAAGATTCCCTTTTTTTGGAGTAGGAAAACCGCTTTTAAAGCCGGAGCATCAGGAACAGGTTTTGGTGTACATTGCCGAAACAGCCACCAGCTCTATTGCCTCCTCTTCTGACCATTCAAAACCTGCAAGCACGGAGTCATCAGTGCAGGGTTCTGGATAAGGAGAAGGATCAGCAGCAGGCACTGACATCGCAGCAGCGGTTATCTGGCAGGCCCTTAGCTGTCCAAAAACGTGGACCAAAAACTAAAAGAGCTGCAGGACAGCTTGGCCAGACGTTCAACTTAGCACAGTGTTGTGAGTTCATTTTCCCCTTGACCATTGAGGTCTGATGAACTCCCTCTTCTGGTGAAGGAAGGTAGTGAGGCTGATTACAAAGCACCTGAGCAGAATGATGATGACTGGGTGACTGGGATTGCTGACTGAATATAAGGCAGCTGACGCCCTTCTGCCTTGCGGGTGATTACTCTGAGGGATTCTTGGAGACCAGTCTGATTCCTGCTCCTCAAAAGCTAAGTTTTCTGCTCTACTTTTTGCATTTGTGTTTTGGCTTTGTTTTGCCTTGTTTTTCTGGATTTCTGCCTTTCCCTGCTGGGTGAGCTGAATTCCTTTTTGCTCTGTCTTCAGATAATACCTGAGTACTGATATAGTCTTTTTGAAGCCTAGCGTCTTCAGGGCTTTTTTCCCTATCGGTCTGTTGGCTCTTGTTTTTGAGAGGGTTTTGGCGGATTGCAGACAGCAGCTTTTCTGTTCTGTCCTATTTAGTTAGCTTGGGCCCCATCATTTGCTCAACCTATCTTTCTATCTGTGTGAGTGTTTTTTCATCTTGCTTCACCGTCATTATATGTTGAGGGCTGCCTATTGCTTTGGGGTCTGCTCTGGGGCAGTTTAGATTTCCCTTTCTGTCTTTAGGCTATGTAGTTCTCCGGCTGTGATCGAGGGGTCTAGGGCACCGTAGGAACCCCCCACGGCTACAGCTAGTTGTTAGGTTCAGGGGTCTGCAATCCGATAGCTGCCAACTTCTCTGGTTTTCTGGACTTAGCTAGTATTTCTGTTTTTGCCTCCTACGGTGACTCATTCATAACAGCACAGCGAGCAAGGCCAGAAAATGTATACCATAGTAGGAAGAGTGCAGTGTGGCACTTCTTTGTCTAAAATCCTACTGATGAGGCAAAGGTTACCTGTAAGAAGTGCGGAAGGACCTTTAGCCGAGGTAAACAACTCAGAAATTTGAATACCAGTTGCATGCTTAGACATTTAATCAACATGCACTTGCAAGCGTGGACGGACTACAAAACCTCAGGTAGTAATGTGCACCTGCTCCGACTGAAAGTAGCCAGCAACGCTCCATCGCTTCCCCCACTGTAAGACCATCGCCACCGTTAAGCACACCACCAGCCCTAAGGCTGTGTTCACGCACAGCGTTTTTTAGCAGTATTTTTAGCGGATTTACCTATAAAACCGCCAAAAATAAGCTTCCCATTAATTTCTATGCATTTTGCACTTTTTGTGCATACTGATGCGTTTTTTACTGTGAAAAAACGTTTTGCGGTAAAAAACACAGCATGCTCATTAATTTTGTGGATTTTTCCGCGTTTCTGGCTATTTCTATGCGTCTTGAAAACGCGCGGAAAAAAACGCATAAAAAACGCGCATTTTTGGCGCAAAAACCGCGCGGAAAATGCGCAGAAAAAAACGCGCGATTTCTGGGAAGGGAGTCAGGTTTTTCAGCAGAAATTTTCTGCTACGTGTGCACATAGCCTAACTGTTGAGGTGTTGTCGCAAGGCCAAAGCACTCAGGGAATCACAATGGTTTTGCAACACAACACTGAATCTAGGCCATCACCACCAATACCATCACCAACCCCCTCTCACTCCATCCGGTCCACCGCTACTTCCCCCATATGCAGCTCTCCAGTCCAGCTCATCCTACCAGACACTATGAGTAGGACAAGAAAGTACTCATCTTTTTATCTGCGTACACTGTGTTTGAACGCCTACATTGCCAAACTAATCTCATTAGAGATGATGCCCTACTGTTTGGTTGAAAGCGAAGCTTTCTCCGAGCTCATGGCCTACGCAGTCCCACGCTATGACCTACCCAGTCAGCACTTCTTTTCTCGAAAATCCATCCCAGCCTTCCACCTGCATGTGAAAGACCGCATTGTCCATGCACTCAAGCAATCAGTGAGTGGAAAGGTGCACCTCATAACAGATGCATGTTCCAGTAGGCATGGCCAGGGCCGTTACGTGTCCATCACTGCGCACTGGGTTAATGTGGATGCAGGGTCCACAGGGGACAGCGGCGGTGGAACAGTGCTGCCTAGCCCACAGTATAGGAAACAGTTGGCTGTAGGCTTTCGACCCTCCTCCTCCTCCATAAGCGAAAGCTTATAAACAGAGCGCAGTCGCACGAGCACTCCATCTCTGCAGCTGGCAGTGTTGCACTCGAGGTGTCCCACTATCGAACAGCTAGTGGTAAGCGTCAGCAGGCTGTGTTAAAGATGATGTCTTTGGGCGACAACAGACACACGGCGGAGGTACTGGCCGACTACTTGCAGCGACAAACTGAGTCATGGCTGGGCAGTCTACATCTTGAGGCAGGCAAGGTAGTCAGTGATAACGGCCGTAATTTTGTGGCAGCCGTAGCCCTTGCAAAACTCACACACATACCTTGCTTGGCTCACACTTTGAACCTGGTGGTGCAGTGCTTCCTTAATAATTATCCGGAGATAACATCCCTTCTCCATAAGGTGCAAAGACTGTGCTCGCACATCCAGCGCTCGCAAGTACACTCCAGTCGTATGCAGAAGCTGCAGGATTGCTCCACCTCCCCAAGCATTAAAATGAACCATGCATGGGTTTCAAAGGATTTTGTCCCACCTTCCCCTGATGACACATAGGTTGCCAGAAAACTGCCTCGCTTTTGTCCTCCTCTTCCTCGGACTTGCCAAATTCCGCCATTTGCAGCTGCTGAATGTCCAGCCTACACATCAACATATGCCATTTTTTAAACCTCCCTAACCGGGCTGCCCCCCCCAAAGGGCTGGGGTCAACACCTGGCGCACCCGGGCAAGTGCCGTTGCTGTGAAAAGGTGGCTGGGCCCACTGATGGCCGACGGCACTGGCACAGGGCCCTTCATAGTACAATACAATGTCTCTGATGGTGGGGGGGCCCACTCGCCGTCAGACACACCAACGTACTATGAGGAGCCCTGTGCCAGTACTGTCGCCCACGAGTGTGCCCCCCCTGCTTGGTCATGGCCACAGCACTTACAAGTTGCAATACCTACCTCTCCCTGCTCCACCGCTGTGTAGTCTGGGCAGTTAAATCCTTCACAGGGACGGCCACTAGAAATTGGGTGTATTGATCGATGATGGTTAAGATGTAGCTATGGCCTGTCCTGCTGGCCTCTACCTTCAGATGATCAATGGCTACCATTTGTACTGGACGTCAACTTACAAGCGGATGCAGTGGTGCTTTATGATCACCTTTCACAGTTGTGATAGTCACAGACGTGTGACATTCCTGCCACCATTTTTCAATGTCTCCTCTCATGCCAATCCAATAGAATCGCCTAAGGCGTGTGGCTTCTGTCTTTTGCACGCCAAAATGACCAGACACATCATGATAGGCAGTGAGGACCATGTCTACATCTCTCCCTGTGATCACAATTTGATGGAGACGAGTAACGGTGATGTGATCCACGGTACTGCGATCAAGCAATCCTTTCTTGACAATGAACCGTTTTCGCTGTCTCCACAGACACAGTAATTGAGGGTCTGCATCGCCTCTGCAACATCTACCGGGAGGTTTTCCCGTGATGAGTAATTCCCAAATTTCTGCTAACACTCGACATGTAGTTTCCAGTAGCGGAGAGTCTGGACTGGCTTACTGAGATTGAAATATATACGAAGATTTAAAAGTACCACAACACTGTATACTGGTGTACGCTTCAAATACCTTTCCCTTTTTCTACTTTTTAAATTCTGGTGTAATACATACTGAGCCTATGAGTGTCTGTGTCTGACTCAGGAAGTATAGACGGAAATTTACAATTACCCCTAGACTGGATACACCTAGTATGTGCTGATACAGTACCTTTGTTCAAAATTTTTTATTATGGTATCATCCATAGTGAGTGAGCGTGTGTGGTTTACGCCTTCTATATATACGGTGAATCGGAGATACCAATTTTTACCCTATACTCGATACAGCTTATATTTTGTTATATAGTACCTTTGTTCGACATTTAGTATTACAATCAAATCCATACTGAGTAAGCGTCTGAGAGTGACTACAGGACTATGTATACGGAGATTTCAATTGTACCCTATAATATATATACTTGACAAAATCACATGCTTCAAAAAACTACCCATTTGTTTTTTTTGAAGAAAAGGGAGTGAGACATATTTGATATAAAAATATAAATCTAAATCTTTATTAATCCATCCATATACATGTTAAAATAAGAAAGGTTTAGGAACAGAAAAAAGAGGGACAATGGGTCTAAGATAATTTATGCCACCTGGTAAGTGCCATGTTCAAAAATGGTTCCATGAGTTCTGATTAGTATGTAAAGTAGCCATGGAGTAAATTTAAAGCAAAGTAACACATTTACCATTTAAAAATCTATAACAGATTAACATTAGTCAGGTATCTCAATGCCTTAAAATATATTATACCAAAAATTGCATCATCGCACACTATTAGATGTCCATTCTACTGTGCATTTAAATAGACATATAATGTCTTTAAATTACTTAGACTCATGACTAACCGCTGTATCTCCCTTGTGAACTAGCACATAGACGCTCCCATAAACATGGGGGAATTAATGATCACGGACACATTACCTGGATCCTGGTGGCTAAATAACTGTGAACGAAAGCCCAGTCCCTCTGCCCCGACGCGCACGTTTCGCCCAGCCCATTATATGTCTATTTAAAGGCACAGTAGAATGGACATCTAATAGTGTGCGATGATGCAATTTTTGGTATAATATATTTTAAGGCATTGAGATACCTGACTAATGTTAATCTGTTATAGATTTTTAAATGGTAAATGTGTTACTTTGCTTTAAATTTACTCCATGGCTACTTTACATACTAATCAGAACTCATGGAACCATTTTTGAACATGGCACTTACCAGGTGGCATAAATTATCTTAGACCCATTGTCCCTCTTTTTTCTGTTCCTAAACCTTTCTTATTTTAACATGTATATGGATGGATTAATAAAGATTTAGATTTATATTTTTATATCAAATATGTCTCACTCCCTTTTCTTCAAAAAAAACAAATGGGTAGTTTTTTGAAGCATGTGATTTTGTTATATAAATTGTTCAGAGTGGACTAACTTATCTGGGGTTGCTTAAGGACCTTTTTGTGTAATAATAATATATATACTTGCTATCTTGTTATCCAGTACCTTTTTTACAACATTTTTTATTATGGTCAAACCCAGACTGAGTGAGCGTCTGAGGGTGACTTCGGAAATATATACCGAGATTTCAAATTTGGTCAACGCTATATACAGCGGTACGCTTCTGATACAGTAACCTTTTTTGCTATTTAGATTCTGGTGTAATCCATAATGAGCCTGTGAACGTCTGTCTGTTACTCCGGAAATATATTTGGAGATTTAAGATTACCCAACACTGTATACAGCTGTACGATTGTGTTACATTACCCATTTACAGCTTTTCATATTCTTGTGTAATCCATACTGGGCCTGAGAGCGTTTGTGTCTGCCTCCTGAAATATATACGGAGATTCAGAATGTTTACACTATACTATATATACTGTACCCTTTTTCAACTTTTTATTTTATTGTGTAATCCATACTGAGCCTGTGAGCGTCTGTATATGACTCATGAAATATATACGGAGATTTACTGTTATCCCTAGACTGTATAGAGCTGTATGCTTCTGATACAGTACCATATATCTGCTGGTAATTTGGGTCCATTTTCCAAAACATGAGGAAGTATGGTGGAAGAGGATGCGGACGTGGGCGTGGGGGGCCACCTGGTACTGATGGTGGTGGTGGTGCATCTGCTGGTAGTGCCAAAAACACAATAGCAGCTAAGGCAGGAGGTGTTGAGCCTGCGTCATGGTGTAGCTCTGGAAGGCCTGTAAGGCTCCCTTTTCTGGGAGTAGGTAGACTGCTTTTAAAGCCGGAGCATCAGGAACTGTGTTATGAATGGGTCACCGAGGAGGAAAACTAAACAAGCTAAGTCACAGAAAACCAGAGAGGTTGGTAACTATGCAGATTGCAGACCCCTGATCCTAACCACACAACTAGCAGCAGCCGTGGAGCGTTCCTACGATGATTCTAGACGCCTCGTCACAGCCGGAGGACTAAATAAGCCTAAAGCAAGAAAAGGGGAAAACTAACTGCCCTAGAGCAGACCCCAAAGGAATAGACAGCCCCCACACATGTATTGACGGTGAAACAAGATGAAAACACAAACACAAGCAGGAAAATAGGCTGAGCAAACGATGGGGCCCAAACTAAATAGAAAGGACAGGAAAGACACTGTCTGCAATCTGCCCAAAAAACCCTACAAAAATAATGTCCAACACTTCTGATAGCAAAATTAACCCTGAAGTCACTAGACTTCTCCCACTATATCAGCACTCTGAAATATTCTGAGGCAGAGCAAAAAAGAGGCCAATCTAATAAGGGACAAAAAGCAAATTGGCAAATAAAGATAAATAACAGTGGAAATTCAGCACAGCCCCAGCCGGGGCTGGCTGACCACACAAAAAACTGAATAGACCAACAAAATCAAGTGTGAACATTAGCAGAAACACTTAGCTTGAGATGACTGGAACAGAGCTGAAAACCAAGACCTGAAAAGCCAGAAGGAATCACCAGCACCAGAATAGGGAGTCGGCTGTCTTAAATCCAGTCTGAGATTCCAGAGATCCAATCGTTATCCTCATCATCAGGTGGCAGATCTCTACTAATTAAATCAACCTCACTACCTCCTGTTACCACCAGAGGGAAACCGGAGGGAGAACTCACAACTGGTAGACCAGAAAATGAGTTCACAACAGAACTGTTTTTGACTTACATTGCTGAAACAGCCTCCAGATCTATTGCCTCCTCTTCTGAAGTTTCAAAAAATGCAAGCACTGAGTCGTCAGTGCAGGCTTCTGGTCAGGAGCAACCCCTTTCCTTGCGTCCTTCACCCGCACCAAAAGTGAAGGATGCGGCAGCACACACTTCAGATTACTCCATGGAGCTCTTTTCACATACCATGCCTGGGTTCATTAAAAATGGGGCCCATCATATACTGGAACATTCCAAATGGGGGACATCAGACACTGGAGCAGTATTTACGGGGCCCATCATATACTGGAGCATTCCAAATGGGGGACATCAGACACTGGAGCAGCATTTACGGGGCCCATTATACACTGGAGCATTAGAAATGGAGCCCATTATATATGGAGCATTATTAGGGCCCATCATACACTGGAGCATCGTCCATGGGGACCAACATATACTGGAGCATTCCAAATGGGGGACATCAGACACGGGAGCAGCATTGACGGGGCCCATTATACACTGGACCATTAGAAATGGAGCCCATTATATATGGAGCATTATTTGGACCCATAAGACACTGGAGCATCATCCATGGGGACCATCATATACTGTAGCATTATGTGGAGCTCATCATATACTGTATGGAACATTATATGTGACCATGACCAATTATTCTGTATGGAGAAATATATGGGGCTCATTATTCTGTATGGCGCACAATGTGGTGGCCATAATACTGTATGGAGTAATATACTGTCCTTTTTTTGAGCTATTGTACAATTTATAATAGATCAGTCATGTCATGTAAGCAGTGAAGTATTTGTCATTGTACTATACCTATATTTCTGTGCCGTATCAGAGCATCATGAGTTGTGGTATGTGTTAAAGGGGCTCACTAACACTCTTTGGCCCAGGGCACACGAAAACCTGGAGCCAGTCCTACCCCCCCACAACTTTAGCCAAATAACCCCCCAGCTTTAAATGCGTAACTATTATTATAAAGTAAATTAAGGTTGACAAGCTTCAGTAATGAGAATTGATGTTTTTGGCATTGAAATGGGCACTGTAGGTGTGTTTACTGTCCTCCACTCCCTGCCGACTTTGCTTCCCCATTGACTTGCATTGGGTTTCGTGTTTCAGTCGGCTTCCGACTTTTGCCTACAGTCTGCCGATTTCGTTCGACCCGACTTTTCCGAAAGTCGGGTTTCATGAAACCCGACTCGACCGTAAAAAAGGCAAAATCGCTCATCTCTAGTCATTAGCACCGTTTCCAACCTGCACTTATTTCCCCTACATGTAATAAGCCATTTCATTCTATAACTAGAATCATAAATTACTAATCTTAATACAAGCATAATACAGCCACTGGGACATGGATTTTCAAACTAA
Organism: Dendrobates tinctorius; assembly: GCF_039654945.1. Lineage (NCBI taxonomy): Eukaryota > Metazoa > Chordata > Amphibia > Anura > Dendrobatidae > Dendrobates > Dendrobates tinctorius. The sequence goes on along the minus strand of NW_027361844.1, from coordinate 5,108,139 downwards.
ATTTGCCAGTCTTGGAAGGTCTAAGATATGCATTTAATAATGGATAGTTTGTATTATAAAACCGGATGGCAGACTATGTTTAAATGCCTACTTTTAGTTATTTTGATTTAACAGAACATAAACAAACATCTACATATAAGAAATCTCAGGGACAGGACCCATACGGATCACTAAATAATTATCGCTATTAGTAAAGAACGCCTGTATAATTGTGGTAACATACCTGCTTGAAGAATGGATGGTTTAGTAACAAGCCAGCCGATGGTCTAGAAATAATAAATGGTAGAGTGTAATATAGAAATTAACTTGGTGTTTGTCACTAGCTTCATTACATTATATCATTATATATACAGTATTTATATATATATATATATATATATATATATATATATATATATATATATATATATATATATATATGTTTATTTTCACCAGGTAAACCAATATAACAACACAAAATTTAGAAATAAACATTTCTGACATTCATAAACAAAAAAAAAAAATCAGTGACCAACATAGCCACCTTTCTTTATGATGACACTCAAAAGCCTTCCATCCATAGATTCTGTCAATTGCTTGATCTGTTTACGATCAACATTGCGTGCCGCAGCCACCACAGCCTCCCAGACACTGTTCGGAGAGGTGTACTGTTTTCCCTCCCTGTAGATCTCACATTTTATGAGGGACCACAGGTTCTCTATGGGGTTCAGATTAGGTGAACAAGGGGGCCATGTCATTATTTTTTCTTCTTTTAGACCTTTACTGGCCAGCCACGCTGTGGAGTATTTGGATGCATGTGATAGAGCATTGTCCTGCATGAAAATCATGTTTTTCTTGAACGATACCGACTTCTTCCTGTACCACTGCTTGAAGAAGGTGTCTTCCAGAAACTGCCAGTAGGTCTGGGAGTTGAGCTTCACTCCATCCTCAACCCGAAAAGGTCCCACAAGTTCATCTTTGATGTTACCAGCCCATACCAGTACCCCACCTCCACCTTGCTGGCATCTGAGTCAGAGTGGAGCTCTCTGTCCGTTACTGATCCAGCCTCGGGCCCATCCATCCGGCCCATCAAGAGTCACTCTCATGTCATCAGTCCATAAAACAGAAAAATCAATCTAAGATATTTCTTGGCTCAGTCTTGACGCTTTATCTTATGTTTCTTGTTGAAACGTGGTCATTTTTCAGCCTTCCTTACCTTGACCATGTCCCAGAGTATGGCACACCTTGTGCTTTTTGATAATCCAGTAACGTTGCAGCTCTGAAATATGGCAAAACTGGTGGCAAATGGCATCTTGGCAGCTTCACGCTTGATTTTCCTCAATTCATGGGCAGTTATTTTGCGCCTTTTTTTATCAACAAGGTTCTTGCGACCCTGTTGGATATTTGCCATGAAATGATTGATTGTTCGGTGATCACGCTTCAAAAGTTTGGCAATTTCAAGATTGCTGCATCCCTCTGCAAGACATCTCACAATTTCTGACTATTCAGAGTCCGTCAAATCTCTCTTCTGACCCATTTTGCCAAAGGAAAGGAAGTTGCCTAATAATTAAGCACACCTTATATAGGGTGTTGATGTCATTAGACCACACCCCTCCTCATTACAGAGATGCAAATCACCTGATTTACATAATTGGCAGTTGGCTTTCAAGCCTATACAGCTTGGAGTAGGACAACATGTATAAAAGGATGATGTGATCAAAATACTGATTTGCCTAATCATTCTGCACACAGTATAATGCTGATATGGTCATCAGTGAAAATGCGTTTGACACCCAATGGCATTGGCAAACACTCTAAATATAGTTAGGAAAAATAAGCATCCATGATCACACATATACATAAAAAAGACTGACATCTGATCTACCTTTTATCAGGATCTTGCTGTAGGCAAATTTCCACCAGATTTTGCAAAGCAGCTGAGAATGTTCTTGGAGAGGGGGTCCTCAGCCGGTCACTAGTCATGGTCTGGGTCATGCTCGCAGCGACAACACTCTCTCCAATTCCTGAATCCACACCTGAGCGCGAGATCTTCATGGGTGATTCTTCACAGGGAAAGGTGTTACCATACAGAGGATTCTGTGGGGGGCCTTTCAACTTTTGTAGCAGCATCTAATAATAGAAATACATTTATGTACCCATGGAGTAGAGCATTTTGGAAAAATAAAGCCATAAGCAGAATGAAACTGATCTAATATTGTAAATCCGACCATACACATTAGATGATTGTTGGTGAATGCAGCTAATTAGAGCAGGATCTGCTGCCAATCTGATGTGCGGCTAGGCAGCTGGACTGTCACACAAATGTTTATCATAGGCAGTCACAGAATTGGGGGAAACAACTATCTTAGGCCTCTTTCACACATCAGGTTTTCGCCGTCAGGCGCGATCCGGCGCTTTTGACAGAAACCGGATCCGGCGAAATGCAATGCCGGATCCGGTTTCCCCCCCATTGACTTGCATTTGCGCCGGATCGCGCCGGATGGCCATGCGTTTCATCCGGTTTTCGCCGGATCCGGCAATGTGTCGCGATCCGACGTCTGGAAAAAACGGCTACTGTAACGTTTTTTGTCTCCGGCGAAAAAGCCGGACACGCCGGATCCGGCGCGTCCGTCTTTTTCACACAATGAAAGCCTATGAGCGCCGCAATGTGCCTGATCCGGTTTTTTTGGTCTGAGCATGCTCAGTAGCTCTGCCCACAAGACATATATAAAAGCAAGACAGTGGGACCCACAGCCACACCCAACATGCCACCCAAGAAAGCAACCAAGCGCAGCAGGAGAAGGCAGGAGACCACTGCAGCACCATCAGCACCACCACCACCCCAAATGGAGCAGCAAATGGAACATGCTGAGGAGGGGAGGCCAGCAGCAGAGAGACGGTAATTATCAAATCCCCCATTCCTCCAAACTAGGGCTATTGAATATCAAGATATTCATTGGCCCTTTGTTTCTCTTTATTCAACAGCCGCCCAATAGATGCAGCAGCAGCAGCAGCAGCAGCAGCAGCAATGGCAGCAGGTGGAACACCACCCACAGGCATGGAGTGTGGCCACCAGGAAGACAGCACATCATCTTCTGGGAGCCCTCCCTCGCATCGTCAGCGTTTGACGGTAAGTTTTTATTTCCAAAATCCATCATCTCTGTAATATATGTCTATTCATTGCCTTTTATTTCAAAACAGGATTCACAAGATGAAGAGGAGCTCCCAGAAGAAGAAGGAAGGGGTGGACAGACACCTGGAGTGGGCTCACAATTGGTAAGTTTTTTGCATCAAACGCAGAAACACAACATCACACTACACACAACACATAGAAAACAATGTTCTGCAGACCACACACAGCAAACAAATGCCTACATCCAAAGACATAACATTTTTTGTTTTCTTCTCTAGTCTTCCCAATCTGGTGCTCGGCCAAGAGGTCCTCGCAGTGCCTCCCAGGGTCGTCGGCGACAGCAACGCGGCGGTCACCAGCGTGTAAGTATAAATATTTTTGCTTTGTTTTTTTGCACTTTTTATTTCATTTCTTTTGTGGAGGCTAATTATGTTATTTTTGTCTTTTTCTTTAACAGCCTTCACAGCGTGCTCCCGACTCTGACGGTGAGGATGGAGGACTCGATGTGGACCACCTCATCGATCTCGTCAGAGAAAGGGAGCCGCTCTGGAATATGGCTGACCGCTGCCACGCTGACCTTATCGTTACCCGACGACTCTGGGAGGAAATCTGTTCGCTCCTTGTGGGCCGCTGGGAGGACCTCGATGTTCGGGCCCAGATTAAAGAGCGTAAGTATATACAGTACCGGTGGCTTGATGTAAACCAGTGTTTCCCGAACTCCAGTCCTCGTGGTCCCCACGGATCATGTGTTCAGGATTTCTATTTACTATGGAAATCCTGAAAACATGACCCCTGGGGACCATGAGGACTGGAGTTTGTGAAACACTGATGTTGTATACTAACCACTCCTTTCTCGTTTCAGGGAACAGAATTGTGAATCGGTGGCGGTCTGTGAGGGATCGTTTCAAGAAGGAGTTCAATAAAGAGATGCGGGCCCCGAGTGGATCTGGAGGACGCAGGAGCAAGTACAAGTACGCACAAGCCCTGTCGTTCCTCCGGGAAACAATGGTCACTAGAAGGTAAATATTACACACCACATGTGAAAAAAAATGTTAGATGTAAATTTTTTTTTTCAGCCAGGGCCATACCATGTCAGTATTTTAATTGTTTTTTTTTCTCTTTATTCCACAGCACGGTGAGCAGCACTCGGGAGCCTGCACGATTGGACCCTTCTGAGGCGATCCCTGAGGAGACCGGCACCGAGGGACACTTCGACCGCCCCGGTACATCTGCACCTTCCCACACATTCGACCCATCTGTCCCATCCACCAGCACAGGAGCATCGTGGCCGCCTACATTACATGAAGCTGCTGGTGAGGAGATCGCTTTCCCTTTACCCCACCCTTCTGCCCCTGCCACCTCTAGTACACCTGCGGGTACTGGGCGGCAGCGGCAGAGGGGTCAGGAAAAGAGTTATGCGCCAGAGTTCTTGCATCTGAATGCATCTTTCCAGAACTGTCTAAAAGTCTTGTCAGAGCAAATCACCGCAGGCTTTCAGCAGATCAACTCCAGCATTCTGGAGGTGAAGACACTTCTGCAAACCATGCATTCAGAAGCAAGATCTTCGCCAAACCACACCTTTTTCAGGTCTGTTGTGGAGCGCATGGCAACACTATCTCCTACCCAGCAGATGCATGTAATGCATTCGTGCCACGGTGCTCTACAGCAGGTTACCTCCCAACCTCCACCTCCCACCACTGTAGTTCCTCCACCTGCACCCCCTCCAGCCACTTTCCATCCTCCCCCTCCTATTACATCTGCACCCCCTCCAGCCACTTTCCATCCTCCCCCTCCTATTACATCTGCACCCCCTCCAGCCACTTTCCATCCTCCCCCTCCTATTACATCTGCACCCCCTCCAGCCACTTTCCATCCTCCTCCTCCTATTACATACCAGCAACCTCACCAGTACCAGCAACCTTCCCAGTACCAGCAACCTCCCCAGTACCAGACATCTCCCCACTTCCAGCAACCTGCCCCGTACCAAACTCCTTCCCCGTACCAAACTCCTTCCCCATACAACTTTCCATCAACATCATCTGCTCCTACAGTCCCTGCCCAACCCTCCACTCCACCGCCCACCACCTCTTCTGCCTCCCACATGTCCACCCATTCTGTATCTTTTTCCACACCATCACCTCTAACTGTTCCTTCCCCACCACGATCCCAGTCCTCTCTCCACACTCCCATTGTCGAAGTGTCCCGCAGCCCCTCCAGCAGTATTTCCACCCCACACTACACCGAGTTATAATGTTTTTTTTGTAATAAAAATGCCCATTTGGTTGGTTTCAAACCTTTATTAAAAAAGTTTTTTTAACTTTAAAAACAGTTTACACAAAAAAAATATTTTAAATAAAAGTTAAATTATTGTTTACACTGGTTGTCTGTCATTTCTTTCTGCGGCGAAATATGTTTAAAAAAAAGGTTAAATACAGGGTATTTAAAAGCTAAAAAGGTATTCAAAACCAGGTATATAACTGTGGGTAAATTTTAGCTTTTTGCCACAGTTGTGTTCCTGGTTGTGTTTGAAGCAAAGTATTTCACCTGAAAAGTTGTGTTTATTGTTGGTGATTTCCTACCAATGTACACAACTTTTGTTAAAAGGTGAAATACTTTGCATAAAACACAACCAGGTACACACCTGTGGCCTAAAGCTAAAAATAGTAAGACCATGACAAGATAGCCAACTTTGGTTGGCAAAGGTATATACTGTTGGTCCAGAAGGTACACAAGTTTGGTTAGGGCACAAATCTTTCACACTCTGTCATCCTGCCAGTGTACTCTGCCTTGAGGTGACATAAAGTATAGTGCAAAATTGTCCCTCATTACTGAAACCGTCACAGAACTTCTAGTGGTAATATTTCCAATGACAACATCCATCTTCGCCAGTAACTTGCTCTTCTCTCCAACCTGCACTTTCTCCTCTACAACCTGTCAAAGAAGGGCTGTAGGAACACGCTATATATAGTTTTCCAGTAGCCAATCCCGTTCGGAAGGCCACAAGGGTCAATTTTAAAAACCAGATCCGGCGTAATCCGTCGAAAAACGGATAGAAAAACGGATGAACCGGATGAGACGGATCCGGTTTTGTCTGTCAAGAACAAGACGGATCCGGCAGAAAACCGGATCCGGCACATCAGGTTTTACAAAACATTTGCCGGATCCGGCATTCCGGCACGACGCCGGATCGCGCCTGACGCCGAAAACCTGATGTGTGAAAGTAGCCTTATGCAAATGGTCACTACAACAACTCTCAGCAACAAATACAAATTCTGTATCCATCATCAGATGCTGTGTAGAAAAGCCAGCATTTTCCATACCTAGTGGTGCCACAGACTACTGTGACCTTTTTACCACACATGCCAAGGCTTGTTAAAAAGCAGATATCGACTTTTAGGATTGCTACATCCAATAGGTGGCGCTGGAGTCTTATTCCTCTGGAAACAGGCTATTTGCACATTTAAATTCCCAGAGAATTGTTGAGCCTAGAAGTCTCATTGCACGGACTTGGTACTTTACACAAGAAAAAACACTCCCCTTTAGAAACCTTTGATGTCTTATTGTTTTTTTACAGCTGGTGTTTTATTGATTGCATTTTGGGGAAAAACTATCTTTTGATCACTTTTTAGTACATTTTTTGGAGAGGTGCGGTGGCCAAAAAACATTAATTTTGCTTTTTTTTCTTTATGGTGCTTACCTTACAAGTTAAGTCAGCTTATATTTTGATAGATGGGAACTTGTGAATGGTGAATGTGGTGATACCTTAATGTTTCTTAACCCCTTAACCCCCAAGGGTGTTTTGCATGTTCATGACCTGGCCAATTTTTACAATTATGACCACTGTCCCTTTATGAGGTCATAACTCTGAAACGCTTCCATTGATCCCGGTGATTCTGACATTGTTTTCTCATGACATATTGTACTTCATGTAAGGCCTGTTTCACACATCAGTTTTTTTGTTCAGTCAAAATCCGCTAAAATGGCGGATAGCGGATCCGTTCCTGTACTGACCACAATGTTTGTCACCGGACCGTTATTTTAACAGATCCGTCAAACGAAGAATTTTAAAGGAGCCGCTGCCTGGGGAAGAGAAGGAGAGAGAGAAGGAGAGAGGGAGGGAGAGAGAGAGAGAGATTGAGAGAGGGAGAGAGAGAATTTTTCAGCCGCCAGAACAGAGTTTAGGGTTAAATTTCCGGCTGAGTGAAGTCTTTCGGGCATGCGCAGTGAGAAGTGTGAATCCTGCCGCCCGAAAAAACGTTGCATGGTCCGTTCGGGCATGTCGGCGGATGTCAAAATTTTGGCGGATCCGCAAAAAAACGGATCCAACGGATGGCCATCAGTCAAGATCCGCCGGTAATGCAACTCAATGGGAAAAAAAACGGATCCGCCAAGAAAAATGGCGGATCCGTTTTTTTTTGCAAAACGGCGGATTTTAACTGATGGACACAAACGGATGTGTGAAACAGGCCTTAGTGGTAAAATTTCACTGATATAGCTTGCATTTATTTGTGAAAAAAACGGAAATTTGGCGAAAATTTTGAAAATTAAGTAATTTTCCAACTTTGAATTTTTATGCCCTTAAATCACAGAGATACGGCACACAAAAAACTTAATAAATAACATTTCCCACATGTTTACTTTACATCAGCACAATTTGGGAAAAAAAAAAATTTTTTGTTAGGATGTTTATAAGGGTTAAAAGTTGACCAGCGATTTCTCATTTTTACAACACCATTTTATTTTTAGGGACTACATCATATTTGAAGTCACTTTGAGGGGTCTATATGATAGAAAATACCCGAAAGTGACACCATTCTAAAACTTCATCCCTCAAGGTGCTCAAAACCACAATCAAGAAATATATTAACCCTTCAGGTGCTTCACAGGAATTTTTTGAATGTTTAAAAAAAATGAACATTTAACTTTTTTCACAAAAAAAATACTTCAGGTCCAATTTTTTTTATTTTACCAAGGGTAACAGGAGAAATTGGACTGCAAAAGTTATTGTGCAATTTGTCCTGAGTACGCTGATCCCTGATATGTGGGGAGGAACCACTGTTTCGGCGCATGGCAGAGCTCAGAAGGGAAGGAGCGCCGTTTGACTTTTTCACTGCAAAATTGGCTGGAATTGAGATCGGACGCCATGTCACATTTGGAGAGCCCCTGATGTGCCTAAACAGTGGAAACCCCCCATAAGTGACCCCATTTTGGAAACTAGACCCCCCCCAAGAAACTTATCTAGATATGTTTTGAGAACTTTGAACCCACAAGGGCTTCACAGAAGTTTATAACGTACAGCCGTACAATTAAAAAATAATATTTTTTCCACAAAAATGATCTTTTCACCCCCAATTTTTATTTTCCCAAGGGTAACAGGAACCCAAAAGTTATTGTGCAATTTGTCCTGAGTACACTGATACCCCATATGTGGGGGTAAACGACTATTTGGGCGCATAGCAGAGCTCGGAAGGGAAGCAGCGTCAATTGACTTTTCTGGCTGGAATTGAGATCGGACGCAATGTTGCGTTTGGAAAGCCCCTGATGTGCCAAAACAGTGGAAACCCCCCACAAATGACCCCATTTTGGAAACTAGACCCCCCAAGGAACTTATCTAGATGTGTGGTGAGCACTTTGAACCCCCAAGTGCTTCACAGAAGTTTATAACGCCCTGCGTGAAAATAAAAAAATCATATTTTTTCCACAAACATGATCTTTTAGTCCCCAATTTTTTATTTTACCAAGGGTAACAGGAGAAATTGGTCCCCAAAAGTTGTTGTCCAATTTGTCCTGAGTACGCTGATACCCAATATGTGGGAGAAAACTACTGTATGGGCAAACGTCGGGGCTCGGAAGGAAAATAGTGACATTTTGGAATGCAGACTTTGATGGAATGGTCTGCGGGTGTCATGTTGCCTTTGGAGAGCTCTTGATGTGCCTAAACTGTGGAAACCCCCAAAATGTGACCCCATTTTGTAAACTAGACTCCCCAAGGAATTTATCTAGATGTGTGGTGAGCACTTTGAACCCCCAAGTGCTTCACAGAAGTTTATAACGCCCGGGCGTGAAAATAAAAAAATCATATTTTTTTTCCACAAAAATGATATTTTTGCCCCCAATTTTTTATTTTTCCAAGGGTAACAGGAGAAACAGGACCCCAAAATTTGTTGTGCAATTTGTCCTGAGTAGGCTGATACCCCATATGTGGGGGTAAACCACTGTTTGGGCGCATGGCAGAGCTTGGAAGGGAAGGAGCACCGTTGACTTTTTGAACGCAGAATTGGCTGGAATTGAGATCAGACGCACGTTGCGTTTGGCGAGCCCCTGATGTGCCCAAACAGTGGAATCCCCCCCATTCTAGCTCCAACCCTAACCCCAACACACCCCTAACCCTAATCTCAGCCTAACCCTAAGGGTGTGTGCACATGTTGCGGATTTTGCTGCAGACCCGCAGCGGATTTGGCCCTGCGGATCCGCAGCAGTTCCTGCTGCGTTGTACAGTATCTTTATATTCAATGGCAAATTAAAAATGCAGTGCACATACTGCGGATTTTTCCACGCGGATTTGCTGCGGTTTTAAATCTGCAGCATGTCATTTCTTTGTGCCGAATCCTCAGCGGTTTAACACCTGCTCCATTACCAGGTGTCAAAACACAGGGGAAAACTGCAGGCTAATCCGCACTAAATCCGCAGGTAAAACGCAGGTCATATGACCTGCGGAGTTAGCCAAATATGCGCGGAAAAATCCGCAGCAGAATCCCCATCGTGTGCACACAGCCTTACCCTAGCCCTAACCCTAACCCTAATGGGAAGATGGAAATAAATACATTTTTTTTATTTTATTATTTTTCCCTAACTAAGGGGGTGATAAAGGGGATTTGATTTACTATTTATGGCGGGTTTTTATGTTTGACAGCTGTCATACGCTAAAAGACGCTTTTTATTGTAAAAAAAAAAAATTTTTGCATCACCACATTTTGAGAGCTATAATTTTTCCAGATTTTGACCCACTGAGTCATGTGAGGCCTTATTTTTTGCGGGACGAGTTGATGTTTTCATTGGTACCATTTTCGGGAACATGACATTTTTTTTATCACTTTTTATTCCGATTTTTGGGACACACAATGAACAAAAACCATCTGACAGTTTCGATAGCAGGCACTGTGGAAACCGCCTCTCTGCAGGCCCCCGTGGCCATATTGGATCCGGGGGCCTGCAGAGAGGAGACCCTTGGAGCGACGCAGCACATCGCGCTGCTCCGTGGGTCGCAGGGAAGCACGGAGGGAGCCCCCTCCCTGCGCGCTTCTCTCCTATGCCCCCGGTACACTGCAATCATGTTTGATCGCAGTGTGCCAGGGTTTAATGTGACGGGGCGGTCCGTGACCGCCCCTGACACATAGTGCCTTGTGTCAGCTGTGATAATCAGCTGACACCCAGCCGCGATCAGCGGCGCTCCCCCCCAGAGGCGCCGCTGATTGTTATGACGTACTATCCCGTCCTTGGGAACTAAGTCCCAGGGCACATGGACGAGATAGTACATCATATGGCATAAAGGGGTTAAAGAAACACTCCCATCAAAATTTGTACCCTCTTAATATACTGCAGTCATCATATTATACAGCACTGTGTACTTACAATTGCTCATTTTGCCTTTCTATCCATGAAATTCTTCTCTTTTCCATTAGGTCTATGACATCACATGATTAAAAACTGACTAGTTGAATCCTTCTAAGCTCTATATAGAAACAGGAGGTCAATTTTTACTGCATGACTCATCAGACACTGCAAAAATCTCTGGTAGGGAAAAGAGGGAGCAGCTGGGTCAGGAGTTGATGAGGGGAATGATAAATGTAGGAACAAGAGACTTCCTGTTTCTACATAGAGCAGAGAAAAGAGGCAAATTATCTGGGTAGAAAGACAAAATGAGCAATTGAAAGTACACAGTGCTGTATAATATGATGACTGTAATATGATAAGAGGATAAATATTTTAATGGTAATGTTTATTTAACTGGGAAAACGAGAGAGGAGTGGGGGGATTCAAACTTTCATGCTCTTTAATATACTGTAAAATATTTTTAACTTTTTATTTTAGTCCCTCTGGAGGACATAAAATTATGATCATTTGATTTCTTGTATTGTAAAACATAGACAAAACGGCGATCTCCTATGAGACTCAACTCCTGGCTGGACTTCAAAGAAGCACAAAAAAAGCAATATACCCTGAATGCCCTGGCTACCTGTATTGCAAATGGGCTGATCTACACTCAAATCGGCACACCAAAAAGAATACACGGCTTAAATGTTGCTGTCAGGGATTGACAGTGGCATTTAAAGGAACTCTGTCAGCAGGTTTTTGCTATGTAATAGGAAAGCAGCATGCTGTAGGGGCTGAGACCCTCATTTCAGAGATATGTCACTTACTAAGCTGTGTGTTGTTTCCATAAAACAGTGTTTAATCAGCAAAAGATTATCATTTCAGGACTTGGCGTCTAATGCCATGTAGTCCTCCTTCATAACCAGCCCCCACCACTGATTGGCAGCTTTCTGTGAACACTTCGCATAGGCAGATAGCTAGCTGCCAATCAGTGATGTGGGCAGGGTTATACAGAGCTCAGCATTAGAGGACTGCTACACATGCAGCACAAAAACCTGTGATTTTTATTCCCAACTGTTTCACCCAGTAAACTAAATGATACATCACTAGAATCAAATATGTGCCCCAATAATATGCTGCTCTCAGATGGGGTAGTTTAGACTGAGCCCCGTCCATTCACCCGCTTTCCACATATGCCGTACATGTACAGTGGATGTTGGGAAGGGAATAAAGGCATTGTGACCGCACTGTGTAGAAAAAAATGGGTAGCCATTAAGAACCTTTTTTTTTTACTGACAAATCCCGCAAATCAATGTAAGGCAATATAATATGTAAGGCCTGTAATTGACATCATAGGTAGACAACAACTATGAGAGTCAAAATGAGAAAACAAATCAGAAAATCACCTTGTCTGATTTGGCAAGATTTATTTTTCAAATTATGGAGGAAAATAAGTATCCGGTCACCTAAAAACATGCAAGATTTCTGTCTCACAGACTTGTAACTTCTTCTTTAAGAGGTTCCTCTGTCCTTCACTCATTACCTGTAGTAATGGCACCTGTTTGAACTTATCAGTACAAAAGACACCTGTCCACAGCCTCAAACAGTCACACTCCAAACTCCACTATGGTGAAGACCAAAGAGCTGTCAAAGGACACCAGAAACAAAATTGTAGCCCTGCACCAGGCTGGGAAGGCTGAATCTGCAATCGGCAAGCAGCTTGGTGTGATGAAATCAACTGTGGGAGCAATAATAAGAAAATGGAAGACACACAAGACCATTGATAATCTCCCTCGATCTGGGGCTCTACGCAAGATCTCACCCCGTTGGGTCAAAATGATCACAAGAATGGTGAGCAAAAATCCCACAACCACATGGGGGGACCTACAGAATGACCTGCATAGAGCTGGGACCACCGTAACAAAGGCTTCCATCAGTAACACACTATGCCGCCAGGGACTCAGATCATGAAGTGCCAGACATGTCCCCCTGCTTAAGCCAGTACATGTCCGGGTCAGTCTGAAGTTTGCTAGAGAGCATTAGGATTATACAGAAGAGTATTGGGAGAATGTCATATGGTCTGATGAAACCTAAGTAGAACTGTTTGGTAGAATCAAAACTCGTCGTGTTTGGAGGAAACAGAATGCTGAGTTGCATAAAAAGAACACCATACCTACTGCGACGCATGGGGGTGGCTACATCATGCTTTGGGGTTGTTTCTCTGCAAAGGGACAAGGACGACTGATCCATGTACATGAAAGAATGAATGGGGCCATGTATCGTGAGATTTTGAGTGCAAATCTCCTTCCATCAGCAAGGGCAATAAAGATGAAACGTGGATGGGTCAATCAGCATTATAATGATCCCAAGTACAAAACCAGGGCAACAAAGGAGTGGCTTCGTAAGAAGCATTGAAGGTCCTGGAGTGGCCTAGCCAGTCTCCATATCTCAACCCATAGAAAACCTTTGGAGGGATTTGAAAGTCCGTGTTGCCCAGCGACAGGCCCAAAACATCACTGCTCTAGAGGCGATCTGCATGGAAAAATGGACCAACATACCACCAACAGTGTGTGCCAACCTTGTGAAGGCTTACAGAAAACGTTTGACTTCTGTCATTGCCAACAAAGGATATATAACAACATATTGAGATGAACTTTTGTTAATGACCAAATACCTAATTTTCCACCATAATTTGAAAAATAAATCTTGCCAAATCAGACAAGTTGATTTTCTGGATTTGTTTTATCATCTTGGCTCTCATAGTTGTTGTCTAACTATGATGTCAATTACAGGCCTCTCTCACCTTTTCAAGTGGGAGAAGTTGTACAATTGGTGGCTGACTAAATACTTTTTTTTCATCACTGTATGACAGAATCCTCCAAAGTGTTTTTTTTTTTTCGTTTCCAAATAAAAGCAATGTTAAGTATGTAATGCTTCAACTATAGGATTCCTATGGAAAGAATATATATAGGACCAGTTATTTATGCAAGCATGGCAATGGAAGACACTGGGATACAAGTGCAGCAATTAATCTGATTTATTCTTTCCACAGGACAAATGTGTCTTTTTTACAGTACATATATTATTTTTTACATAGCTAATTAAAAAAGCATGATTCTCCTAATATAATATCATTATGTTTCTGTATTATGTGTCTTATTGTGCAAGTTATGTGCTCTCAAAAATAATTCTTGCTATTATTAGATTCTCTATATTTTAAGCAAGATGTCAAGAACATACTAATTATCACATCTGATGAAAAAAATACCAATAGTGATTTGTTCCTGACACCACCATCGACAAGCACACAGCTACAAGATTACATTGCTTATTGGTTGCCTTTAGAAGAGGAGGTAATCAGCCAAGGAGTGTTCATAGAAATGTATCCACCTGTGTAGACATGCTGGTGACCATCCACCAAACAAGCAAAACGCCAGGACAAAATTCATCGTTACTGGCATCACATCATCTGGTGTAAACAAGTGAGGTGTGGCAGATAACATGTACTGTATGGGAACAGAAGCATCGCCAAACTACTTCTCATAAAGTTACCATTCATTGATGGCCGAAATAAGACACAAGATGACGTCACACCCGCGTGGCTCACCTGAGTGCGGTGCATGTCCATGAACGGTACACGCCCAGTAGCTAATTCACAGGCAGTGATCCCAAGGCTGTAGATGTCAGACTTCACATTGTATCCATGGAGGTCCTTCATAACAAAATGACTCAGTATTACCAACACATAATCTAGGGCTGTAAATGAGGGCAAATACACATTGTCTTATCACTACACTTCTGGGAAATGTACTAACTAGTAGTCTCGACATGGAGAAAATCAGATAGTTCAAATCACTCACAAGGAGCAACTAAGAGTTATTGTAACATTTTAGGCTACTTTCACACATCCGTTTTCTGGAATCCGGCACGATGCGGCGAAAATGTAAAAAACCTGATCCGGCACCGGATCCGGTATTTTCCTCATTGACTGTCATTATCTCCGCATCGTGCCGGATGGCCATGCGGCGTGTCAGGTTTCTGCCGGAAACGGGAAAAATGCGCCGTCCGGCGTGTGCAAAAAACGTTTCCTGTAACGTTTTTTCACAGCGCCGAAACGGTTTTCAGCACTGCGCATGCCCGGGCACAGTCTTTTAACTCCATAGGTGCTGTGATTCTCTCTCTCTCTCATCATACCTGTCTGCGTCTGTCGCCCTCTTTGCGCTCTGGCTCCTTTAAATCTTCACGACACCATATCCGGCCGTAGACAGACATCCGGTGTCTGCGCTCCACGCCGCATCCCGCACTACGGCTTTTCACCGCAAGGCGACGGATCACCGAAACCGGATATGTGAAAGTAGCCTTAATCTTATCCAATATATGACAAAGAACTTTTTTTGAAGGTAATGGCTTATGGCCTGGCTGGGATATAATCTTAGATTAGCCTGCAGCAATGTGGCCGATTTCAGACTTCCAATATCCTGCAGGTAGCAGACAGGTTATTTTATGTCCATTGACAGGATATATTCTGCTGATAGGCCTCTACCCCTTCACCCCTGAGCCTGTTTTCACCTTCCTGACCAGGCCAACCGTTCAATTCTGACCACTGTCACTTTATGGGGTTATAACTCTGGAACGTTTCAACGGATCCCACCGATTTTGAGATTTTTTTTTCGCAACATGCTGTACTTCATGATAGTGGTAAATTTTGATTGATATGATTTTTGTTTATTTTTTAAAATATAGAAAAATTTGACAAAAAGTAAAAATTTAGAAATGTTGTAATTTTGAATTTTTATTAAAGGGTATCTGTCACCTACTTTTGGCGGGCGATGAAAATGAGGTCGGTCCGGTCCGATGGGTGGTATTCCTGATGTGTGCCGCCTCCCCTTCTTTGACCGCCGTCCGCAGTTTTTTGAGGAATAGGAGTAGGTCTCCGCCATTTGTTGCGCGTGCGCTAAGCATTCTTAGCTAGCGCACGCACAGTATGCTTTGCCCAACTATGGGCAAAGCCGAAAAGCCGGACTGCGCATGCGCCGGTTAACAAAGCCCTGGAACACAGCAAAATACTTCCGGGGCTTAGTTAACCTTAGTTAAGCTTTTATTGGGATCTGTTTACATAACATTTGGGATCACATTAATCCTGTGCTCTATGCTAAGCATTTATATCAGAGTTTCCATCTAAATCTCTGAGTGACTTGATTCAGATGAAATCCCGGAGGGATCCATTCACTATAATGAGGCAGCAGAGTTACTCTGCACTCCGTCTGGCCTCTGTTCAGCAGTGTCCTTCTGTTCAGATGTGCACAAAACTGTGGTTGACCATACTTTCACGCATACTTAAAAAGACGGACAGTGCCAGATCACAGGCCAGACAGAGTCCACAGTGCCTCCATCTGCCTCATTATAGGGAATCTTCCACCCCTGTTCTGTGTGAATCATGTATTTCAGAGATTTACACGGAAACCCCAGTGCAAGCGATTAATGTGTGCCGAGCCTTACTGAGATCTTTGGGAGGCAGAATGAAAAAAATCAACAGCAGGTGAAGCACTGGTTTTATTTTTTTTTTTCTAGGCCGTTCCTTGTGCGGTATAAGTGATTAGACCACATTCGGATCCTTCAGACGGAACCCTGAAAACGCATCTCTTCAAGAAGGCTTACAACCTGCAATGACCACGCTGCCACCTCAACACCACCGAAGCTGCTGCAACCCCCAACCTTTTGTATCCGTCCCCATCATCCTGTAGAATGTAAGCCCGCAAGGGCAGGGTTCTCTTCCCTCTGTACCAGTCTACCTTTGGTAGTTTGTCTACTGTAAGTGATATTTCTATTTTGACCCCTTCTCATGTACAGCACCATGGAATCAATGGTGCTATATAAATAAATAATAACTACATAACAAAGCTTTCCATTTTTTTTGTTGCAAAAACGAGCTTTTGCATTGCCATATATTGATATATTGGGAACTATAATTTTTCCACATTTTTGCTGACAGTCATGTAAAGGTTTAGTTTTTGCAAGACAAGTTGAAGTTTTTATTGATATAATTTTCGGGCACATAATATTTTTTTATCGCTTTCTATTCCAATGTTTAGCATGCATAAAGAACAAAAAACAGAAATTAATGAATTGGGTTTAATCATGCCACTCTTCATGTGGTAAAATTGATAAGGCAACGTTATTTTTCAGGTCAGTACGATTACAGTGATACCACATTTATAACATTTTTTTAATGTTTTGGCGCTTTTTCACAGTAAAAACTATTTATAGAAAAAAATTGTTTTCGCATTGATATATTCTGAACTATAACTTTATTTTTCCGCTGATGGAGCGGTATGGCGGCTTGTTTTTTTGCGAGACCAGATGGCATTTTCAGCGGTACCATTTTTATTTACATTTAACTTTTTGATTGTGCTTTATTCTAATTTTTGTTTGGCAATATGGTGAAAAAGCATTTTTTTTTTCCACTTTTTTAGATTACGGTGTTTACTGAAGGTGTTACCTAGTGTGACAGCTATATAGGTTGTACCTTTCCAGACGCGTTGATACAAAATATGTGTACTTTTTTTGTTTCTTGGTGGGACTGTGTGTTCACGGTGATGTGCAGTGTTCGTTTTCCACCACACATAGCGTTTTGTATTTAGCCTAAAAAGTTCTACTTTGGTAACATCTGACCCGAGCACTTTCTTTGACATGCTAGCTGTGTCCCCTACATGACTTTTTTCAAACTGCAAATGGGATTTCTTATGACTTGCTTTCAAAAATAGATAATCAACATCAGATTAGTGGGGTCTGACACTCAGCACCCATGCTGATTAGCCGTTCCTGACGCCAGCCATATGTGATCAGTTGAGGAGCATAAAAGCATAGCTCCATAAACTCTAAAGTGGTCTCAGCCGGGTGCTGCAGATCCACCCATATTCATTTGAATAGGGGCAGATGTGCAGTACCCAGCTGTGCCCACTATATAGTTGGCAACTGTGCTGTTCCGCTCCACAACTGATCACAACTGGCCACCGCCGGCAGTGGGAGCATATAATCAGCAGGTATACCAGGTGTCATACCCCACTAATCTGATATTGATGGCCTATCCTAAGCATAGGCCATCAATATAAAAAGTACTAGACAACCCCCTTTCCCACCAGCCCTATAGAGAATGAATGGAACAGTGGTCAAGCATTTGACTTGCCACTCCATTTTATAATGGGGATAATAGTTACCAGTTGGGGATAAATATTCCCAGTTCTGCCGAGTGATGCAGGTCCCAGCGGTTGGACACCCTCTGATCATATGTGGATAGGTGATAATAAAAGGGGCTGTCCAGTGAAAACAAGTTATTTCAAACTGGCAACAATAAACCTAATAGGAAAGGAGCATTTTTTTAGGGATTTTCTGATCTCACAGACATAAAATGTAACCAATGTATCTAGATTAGATGCATTCTTGGAAATTCTCAGCTGTGAGAAATAATATAGTGTAGTGAGAGGTAGCGGAAGTTTTTCATTGTGCTATAAAAGACATGTAATTTTACCAAGCCAGCAGGCCAGTGTCTCAGAGTACCGGATGTACACTGTACTTGGGTAGTCAGACACTCTCCCCTACTTTTTTACTAATGTGAGCACTTCTGTTCACTACAAGAGCTGAGTGAGTCTCTCAGGCTATGCCAGTACAGTGTACAAACGTCAGTCCGAGAAGGGATATCCAAAAATCCCAAGGTAGCAGAGGATAATCAATAACAAATGTAAGATCTTTATTCCATAGTATTAAAAAAAATCACAGCAATAGGAAGACAAGACAAAGTTTCGGCCATATCTGCCCCTTCTCAAGCCTCAAAATACAGCTATCTGAGAATGGAACTGGCATCTTAGGCGAAAGATAAGAAGCCTGAGAACTGGCAAATCAATTACAAAAAAAGTCTGCATTCAGCATTTAAGCATTCCACAGCGGTAAGTGCCTTTATAGTGCTGTTGTGAGTTATTCTTTTTCTAGTAATGACTAGTGCATGCAGAAAAAAAATAAGAAAAAAATGGGATTTTTGTGTACTCACCGTAAAATCCTTTTCTCTGAGCCACTTACTGGGGGACACAGGACCATGGGTGTCATGCTGCTGCCACTAGGAGGCTGACACTAAGTGAATTTAAAAAGATTAGCTTCTCCTCTGCAGTATACACCCACACGCTGGCTCCAGCCGAACCAGTTCAGTGACAAAGCAGTAGGAGATCATAAACCTCAACTAAGGGTACAACATGTCAAAGCAAAGAACAAGCCAAGCCATCAGGCCAACAGGGTGGGTGCTGTCCCCCCCAATGAGTGGCTCAGAGAAAAGGATTTTACGGTGCGTACACAAAAATCTGTTTCTCCTTCGCCACATTGGGGGACACAGGGCCATGGGACGCCCTAAAGCAGTCCCTGGGTGGGTAAAAAACATAATAGAACAAACCCCATGCACCAGTTGCCTAGAGATGCGCTACCGCCACCTACAAGATCCTCCTTCCTAAGCCTGCATCTGCGGAGGCCTGAGAGTGAATGTTGTAGTGCTTCGAGAAGGTGTGCAGACTGGACCAGGTCACAGCCTTGCAAACGTGTTCCGCCGATGCCTGGTGCTAAATGGCTCAAGAAGTGCCCACCAACAGAGTGGAGTGTGACTTAATCCCTGCTGGGATAGTTCTGCCTCTGACAATGTAGAAGGAAAAAGAAGGGAGGTATCACTCATGTGCTGCTGAGATAGAATCCTTAAAATCAAATCATTTTTTAGAACAGGTTTACAAGTCAACGCGTTTCAAGGTCACGCCGGACCTCTTCTCCAGTACAAAGCTAACAGGATGAAGAGGTCCGACGTGACCTTGAAATGCGTTGACTTGTAAACCTGTTCTAATAAACAATTTGATTTTAGGGATTCTATCTCAACAGCGCATGAGTGATACCTCCCGTCGTTTTCCTTATACCTGTGGTCGTCCTCTCGACTGGTATCTGTGCAGCAGCTGTTACATAGCTTTCATGTGTTGCCATTAAGCAACTCAGCAAGGTGAGTGTATCTCCCCTTTTGCTTGACACCCCATTGTCATTGGATAAGACCCTATTGTGCTTTTTTCTTCCCAGTTTAATTCCTTCTGACTCGGTAGGACTCCTGAATAGCAGAGAGTATCCACCTGGCTACTGTGGACTTTGAAGCGGCTAGTCCCTTTCTGTGACCCTCGGGAAGAATGAATCGCTTGTCTGACTTACAGAAGGATGCCGTCCGTGAGACGTACCTTCTGGGAGCTCTTACCAGATTTAGAGTGTGAAGAGCCCTCTCACCATGGTGTACTTGTGCCGAACAAAACGAGGGCAGGACAATGTACTCGTTAAGGTGAAAAGAAGAGACCACCTTGGGTAGGAAGGATGGGAAAGGCCTGAGAACAACCTTGTCCTTGTGAAAAATTAGGAAAGAAGCTCG
The DNA here is from genome assembly GCF_039654945.1 of Dendrobates tinctorius. Lineage (NCBI taxonomy): Eukaryota > Metazoa > Chordata > Amphibia > Anura > Dendrobatidae > Dendrobates > Dendrobates tinctorius. The sequence goes on along the minus strand of NW_027361844.1, from coordinate 5,088,001 downwards.
ACAGGACAAGGCGGCTAGCCCCAAGACCCACCTGATTGACATCACTGGGACAAGAAAGGCGACCTAACAAGAAAGGTAGGTCAGCGAAACATCCTGCAGCGGTTCGAAAGGAGTCTCCTGTAGAACACCCAGAACCAAGTTAAGGTCCCGGCATCCAACGGTGTTCCTCACTTGCAGTTTGGAAGCAATCCTGCATTGGAACAAAACAGATAAGGCAGAGATCTGACGCTTGAGGGAACTAAGCGCCAGGCCTGAATCCAGGCCAGTCTGGAGAAACTCCAAAATGGTGGGGATGAAGACTAGAGGAGGACGCCCGTGGTCTCTGCACCATGCGAAAAAGGCTTTCCAGGTGCGATGATAGATGCGTACCGATGCAGGATTCCGGGCGCTAATCATGGTGGAAACTAACTGTTGGGAGAACGCAGCTTGGATTAGGACCCAGGATTCAACGGCCAAGACTTTAAACACTGGGCCCCCGAGTTCTGGTGGCAAATCGGACCTTGGGAGAGCAAATATGGCCGATCTGGCAGTCGCCAAGGAACATCGATGACAAGCTGCACCAACTCCGTGTACCACGCCCAGCATGGCCAGTCCGGAGCGACTAGGATCACTGGAACCCCCTCCACCTTGATCATCCTGATGACCCTCGGAAGTAACGGAAGCGGGGGGAAACACATACGGAAGTCGCAACTGACGCCACAGAAGAACCAGTGCATCTGCTCCAATGGCTTCTGGATCCCAATACCGAGCTAAGAACTCGGGCACCTTGGCGTTTAATCTTGAGGACTTCAGATCCATGTTCGGAGTCACCCAGTAATGACAGATCTGTTAGAAGACCTTCGGTTGAAGTACCCACTCTCCCGAGGCGAGAACCTGACAGCTGAGGAAGTCTGCTGCCCAGTTTTCCACGACCAGGATGACTGAGTGGTTCCTCTCGGCCCAACGGAGAATGTGTTCCACCTCGCGCATTGCCGCCCTGCTGCGGGTGCCCCCTTTATGGTTGATATTTGCCACAGTCATGGCATTGTCCGATTGTTTTCGGATGGGACAACCTGCAAGAAGATGATGGAACCGCCGCAGGGATAACCGGATCGCCCAAATCTCCAGAATGTTGATCGGAAGACGTGACTCCCGAGGTGACCAGCGCCCCTGGGAAGTGTGGTGATGGAAGACAGCCCTCCAGCCGAGAAGACTGGCATCGGTAGTGACCACCAACCATTGAACCAGGAAAAGTCTGCGCTCCCTCTGGTGGATGCCGCTGGTAAGGCCTCTTTCACACTACAGTTTTTTGCATCAGTTAAAATCCGCCAAAAGGACGGATGGCGGATCCGTTTTAGTACTGATGACAACGGATGCCACCCGTCCGTTTTAGAGAGAGAGAGAGATTTTTTTGTCCGGCACCCAGAAAGAATTTCGGGTTAAATCAGTGTCTGGAGGATCCGTCACAGAAAAAAACGTTGCAAGCTCTGTTTTGAAATCTTTGAGGATGGTGACGGACAGCAACTTTTGGCGGATCCGCAAAAAAAACGGATGCAACGGACGGCAATCCGTCACAATCCGCCAGTAATGGACGTCAATGGGGAAAAAAACGGATCCTCAAAAGAAAATTGCGGATCCGTTTTTTTCAAAACCTGGCGGATTGTGACTGATTGTAAAAAACTGAAGTGTGAAAGAGGCCTAATGGAGCTGGTCTAGCTGACAGAAGTCAATCACCTGAGCTGGATGATTGGAGGTCAGGTGTTACAGACTGGGGAGATTTAAGTGAACAACCTTTCCTCAGCTCTTGCCGGAGATTTGGTTTGCTTCCTGAGCATATTTTGAAGTCTGCTTGTCTCCTGCTCCGTCCTGCACCTTTCAGATAAGTTATTTGTCTTCTTGAATCTTTTTTTGTATTGAATCCATTTTTGCTTGTCTCTGATTTTTGCTTAGCTGGTGTGTATTCAGCCTGGCTCCCTGATGGGACCTGTGCTGGACTCTGTTCCATATGCCACAGCGTTAGTCTTTTTAGTAACCAGTTCACACCAGAGTTCTGATTTAGTGGGGGAGAGGTCGTGTGGCCTCAGTATTTTTGCATATCAGACGTGTTGGATTTTTCTTAGGGTTTTTTGCGTGATTGCAGACAGTATCCTTTCCTGTCCTGTTCTATCTAGACAGTTTGGGCCCCATCATTTGCTTATTCTATTCTCTGCCTGTGCTTTGTGCTTCATCTGGTCTCACCGGCAATATATGTTCGATGGCCATCTATTCCTTTGGGGGTCTACTCCGGGGAAGTTTAGCCTTCCCATTTTTCTCTTTAGGCTTAGTTAATTCTGTGGCTGTGCCGAGGCGTCTAGGGCATCGTAGGTACGTCCCATGGCTAATTCTAGTTGTGTTATGAGTTTAGGGGTCTGCAATCCGCTAAGCTGCCAACCTCTCTGGTTATCTGGTTGCCTAGTCTATTCCCCCGTTATCCTCCTCGGTTACCAAATCATAACAAATTCCCATGCTTGAGGGAAAACCGCAACGTCCACCACCTTAGCGCCTGCTTGACTCGCGGAGACAAGTGGTACAGCAGGTCGAGGGAGAACGGGTCCCTGTCCCAGGCCACCAGAAGTGCATGCTGCAGAGGACGGAGGTGTAGCTGTGTGAAGGGAACAGCTTCCATTGCTGCCACCATTTTGCCCAGAACTACCATGCCGAATTGGATAGAATGAGGGGATGGGCAACAAAGTGCCCGAGCTCCCTGTTGAAGGGCTAAGACCTTGTCTCGAGGGAGAATCACCAAACCTCGGGAGGTGTCCAGGATCATCCCTAAAAAGGATATCTGCTGAGCAGGAACGGGGGAAGACTTGTTTAAATTTAATCAGCCAGTCCAGGCGAGAAAGAGTATCCAAAGTGATGAGCACACACTCCACTCAGGCTTAGAAGGACGATCCCTTGATCAGGCGGTCGTCTAAGTATGGCAAAACGACCGTGCCCGGGAGTGCAGAATGGACATGATGGCCGCCATGACCTTCGTGAACACTCTAGGAGCAGTGGTGAGGCCGAAGGGCAAGGCTGTGAACTGGAAATGCTCCACACGAACAGCGAAGTGCAGGAACTTCTGGTGATGGTGAGAGATTGGGATATGGAGGTAGGCATCCCGAATGTCGATGGATGCTAGGAACTCTCCCTTCTCCATCGAGGTGATGACCGAATGGAGGGACTCCATTGCGAAATGACGGACCATGACGAACTTGTTTAGAAGTTTCAGGTCCAGGATGGGCCGCACTGTTCTGTCCTTCTTTGGAACCACAAATAGGTTTGAGTAGAACCCCTCAAATCTCTCGTTTTCTGGGACCGGAATAATGACCCCATCTTGGCGTAGCAAATCGATGGCTCGGTAGAAGGACCGTGCCCGCGTCTCTGTTTTGGGGGAACGAGAGGGGAAGAACCATGGTGGAGGACGAGAAGAAAATTCTTTTTTGTATCCGGAGGACACCAAGTCCCTGAAGCATTCGTCGTGAATGACAGAGAGCCAGGCCTAACAAAACTGAGTAGGATGGCCGCCTACTCTGCAGGTGTCGACCGGATAATGTCACGAGTCACTGAGCCGAGAATCTATTGGACCTGGAACCCTTAGATCTGGACTGATTGGGTCGGCTCTTCCACGATTGGTTGGGCTTATACGAAACCTGGGGACCCCAGTTCCTATGCGGAGAGCGCCCTGATCCGGATGAGGCGGTTGTAGTGGACCAACCAGGGTTGCTGTGAAAGGACCGGAAATGAGTTTGTTGCTGACGACGCAAGGGTCGCCTGGGTCCTATGCTGGGGAAGGAATTTACTTTTCCTTCCTGCAGCATCAGAGATAAGCTGATCCAGCTTCTCTCCAAATAAACGACCGCTCTGGTAAGGCAGAGAGGTTAGGGACTTTTTGGACGCAGAGTCCGCACGCCATTCCCTGAGCCACAATGCCCTTCTGATGGTTATCGCATTTGATGCTGCCACTGCAGCGCAGTTAGCCGTGTCCAGGGAAGCGTGCACCAAATAGTCCACAGCCAGGGAGATGTGATTGCCCATATCTGCTGCCTCTGGGGGAAGGTTACGGTCCTGAATGGTTTTGGTAAGGGTATCCGCCCAGGAACTCATCGCTTTAGCTACCCATGCCACAGCAAAGGAGAAGGAGAGTGCAGAGCCTGAAGCTTAAAAATTGAGCGAGCAAGATTCTCTGACAGTCAGTTGGATTTTTAACCGAGGATCCATCTGGTAAGAATAGGAGGGTTTTGTAGGCCAGGCGGATCAAGCGGAAGGGATTCAGCCCATTCCTTCCGCAGATCCGATGAGAGAGGGTATCTCGTCTCAAGGGGCTTCTGCCCTGTGAAGCGTTTGTCCGGCCACTCCCTATGCCGCCGAGCTACGTCCTAGAATTCGGGATGGTTGGCAAACACCCTATGAGGACGTTTAGTCCTCTTGAAGGACACCGTGTGATCCGGGACAGAGATAGAGTTCTCGACAACCTTGGTTGACGGTCTCAATGAGAGTATCCACGGTCACCTGGTACTCTGGCGAGTCCAGGTCGAGAAACCAGTCAGACTCGTACTCAGAGTTCTGGTCACTGCGAATCCCTGGTGAGGGAGAGCGAGAAATGGAGCTCACGGATGCTGAGGCGCGAGAGGGCCCAGGAGACGTGCTATGGGTCCGTTTTCTAGATGCCTGTGTATCTTTTGACTGAGAATGGCCCCTGCAGGCCGAAGGTTCCCGTGTGGTAGAAGAACCCTCTAAGACAGGCAGACGAATGCCCCAACCCATGGAGGAATCTTGAAGGGACTGCCACAGTGACGAAGCCCACTCAGGGGGGCTAGGTACACTGGGGTCAGTCGCGGCGGAGGGCTTCTGAGCGCATTCAGGATCACAGACCTTGCAGAGTGGCATACTCTGTCCCCGTGGCAACAAAGTCTGACAGGTGTTACATGAGGTGAAACACACTGTATGTGTTTTGTTAGCCCTATTGGATGTCTTAGTGAGTGACATGGTGTACCCCAGTATGTCCTGACTCTGCTAAATGCCCCAATAGAGAGGGTCATGGCTAATCCTCAGTGAACTACTGAAGAGAAGTGCCAATGAGATGCCTGTGTATCTGGATTGCAGCTCAGCTCTTACCCAGGTCCTGTGTCCGTGTGAAACGGTACTCCCGGTGCCCTGTGCTCCTCTGCGCAGGCCACTCCAGTAGAAATCCGGCTGGATGACGCACGACATCCATCCAGTTTCGCAGGAGTGAGAATGCAGCCAGGGAAGAATCACTGTGCTACACATGCAGAGAGGCGGCCGGTAAGAAAAAAATGGCCGCCGGGAATAGCAGAAGCAGTCTCGCCCTGGACGAGAAGCAAAAAGTGTGTGGGCAGAGCTGCTGGTGAGACGCGATGCAGTGGGCAGAACTTCTGGGTTGCGGCCTAGCACAGGCCAAAGCCCAGGACTAAATTTTCTTTGCCGACCAGAACGAGCTCAGGGGGCTGAGGGGCGGGGGGCTCTATCTAACGGGGATTGTGGTGCGCACTACAGGAGCCCTCCTGCACGACTATGACCCGGGCCACACTTATCCGCTGGTGAAGCTGAAGCGCAGGGCCCATTCTTCCACCCGGACTGCTTTGCAACCAGGTTAGCTGCTGCAGCGTGGACGGTGCAAGAACCCTTCATCCACTATCCCTTTGTCAGGGAGGTGGAGAGGGACCGTACTCCCCCTTCCATCACCGCTGTTTGTCAGTACTGATGCAGTGGGGGCCGCATGAACGCCATCAGTGCCTCTGAACATCCTAGGGGTTAATTCCTCCAGGATGGGACAGGGCTATTGGACCAGCTGTATTAAGCCTGGCTGCAGAAGGAGGTACATGGGGGTGACACTCCACGTTCCCGCCTGTTGTTGGTTTGGGGAGATCAGAACCCTGAAGGGATTCATCGCCCCTGTATTCCTTCAAAAAGAAAAAGAAAAAATTGAAAATAAAATAAAAAATTGTGGTCTAAAGACCAGACCCATGTGCCATCTATGGAAACTAAGCAAGAACTGGTTCGGCTGGTGCCAGTGGTAGGTGCACACTGCAGAGGAGGTGCTAATATTTTTGCATTCACTTAGTGTCAGCCTCATAGTGGCAGCAGCATACACCCATGATCCTGTGTCCCCCAATGAGTCGAAGGAGACAACATACAGTGGGGAAAAAAAGTATTTAGTCAGTCAGCAATAGTGCAAGTTCCACCACTTAAAAAGATGAGAGGCGTCTGTAATTTACATCATAGGTAGACCTCAACTATGGGAGACAAACTGAGAAAAAAAAAATCCAGAAAATCACATTGTCTGTTTTTTTTTCATTTTATTTGCATATTATGGTGGAAAATAAGTATTTGGTCAGAAACAAGCAATCAAGATTTCTGGCTCTCACAGACCTGTAACTTCTTCTTTAAGAGTCTCCTCTTTCCTCCACTCATTACCTGTAGTAATGGCACCTGTTTAAACTTGTTATCAGTATAAAATGACACCTGTGCACACCCTCAAACAGTCTGACTCCAAACTCCACTATGGTGAAGACCAAAGAGCTGTCAAAGGACACCAGAAACAAAATTGTAGCCCTGCACCAGGCTGGGAAGACTGAATCTGCAATAGCCAACCAGCTTGGAGTGAAGAAATCAACTGTGGGAGCAATAATTAGAAAATGGAAGACATACAAGACCACTGATAATCTCCCTCGATCTGGTGCTCCACGCAAAATCTCACCCCGTGGGGTCAGAATGATCACAAGAACGGTGAGCAAAAATCCCAGAACCACGCGGGGGGACCTAGTGAATGAACTGCAGAGAGCTGGGACCAATGTAACAAGGCCTACCATAAGTAACACACTACGCCACCATGAACTCAGATCCTGCAGTGCCAGACGTGTCCCACTGCTTAAGCCTGTACATGTCCGGGCCCGTCTGAAGTTTGCTAGAGAGCATTTGGATGATCCAGAGGAGTTTTGGGAGAATGTCCTTTGGTCTGATGAAACCAAACTGGAACTGTTTTGTAGAAACACAACTTGTCGTGTTTGGAGGAAAAAGAATACTGAGTTGCATCCATCAAACACCATACCTACTGTAAAGCATGGTGGTGGAAACATCATGCTTTGGGGCTGTTTCTCTGCAAAGGGGCCAGGACGACTGATCCGGGTACATGAAAGAATGAATGGGGCCATGTATCGTGAGATTTTGAGTGCAAACCTCCTTCCATCAGCAAGGGCATTGAAGATGAAACGTGGCTGGGTCTTTCAACATGACAATGATCCAAAGCACACCGCCAGGGCAACGAAGGAGTGGCTTCGTAAGAAGCATTTCAAGGTCCTGGAGTGGCCTAGCCAGTCTCCAGATCTCAACCCTATAGAAAACCTTTGGAGGGAGTTGAAAGTCCGTGTTGCCAAGCGAAAAGCCAAAAACATCACTGCTCTAGAGGAGATCTGCATGGAGGAATGGGCCAACATACCAACAACAGTGTGTGGCAACCTTGTGAAGACTTACAGAAAACATTTGACCTCTGTCATTGACAACAAAGGATATATCACAAAGTATTGAGATGAAATTTTGTTTCTGACCAAATACTTATTTTCCACCATAATATGCAAATAAAATGAAAAAAAAACAGACAATGTGATTTTCTGGATTTTTTTTTCTCAGTTTGTCTCCCATAGTTGAGGTCTACCTATGATGTAAATTACAGACGCCTCTCATCTTTTTAAGTGGTGGAACTTGCACTATTGCTGACTGACTAAATACTTTTTTTCCCCACTGTATATCATGTATTGTAAATGTCCTAAATTATCACTCCACTTTCAGAAACAACACCTGTATCATTGATTTTACAGCTCACACTGTGCTAGAGTCCAGAGATAAAGTCCAATCAACTTGTGATATGACGGGTTAGAATTAGAAGACAGCGTATGAAATAAAGGTAATATAAGATGATAAGCCAGGTAAATCTCTTTTCTAAAGAACTGATTTATTGTGCTTTGGCAAAATCAATCGGAATATGTTTTATCTTAATTCCGACTAACTGCTTCTTGTTTTCAAAGCTGGAAATATTACAAATAATATAGGGGAAATATTAAAAAATGAGAATACTCAGTGGTTAATACCTATTAATGGATAACTGTAAAGATGGTAACACAGAACAAAAGATATAGTTTTCCTGCAACATTACAAGGGACAGACACCCACCCAAACGTACTGGTCTGTGACATAATTAGGAAGATCAGTGGTGCAGGTAAGGGTGCTGTACATCCGGCAGTGTGTAGAATATAACAACTGTCTTGTATATAGTAGACGTAATAGTACATATGTGACTGTTCATAGGAATATACTGACCTGTCTCAGTAGCTCAGGACTCATCCAAGGAAGCACTGCATTGCTAAAAGTAGGAAAATCATAGGCCACCTTGGCTCTTTCACCCCTCCTAACCATACTACAGAGGTGACCAAGTCCAGAAAGAGAAACAAGACCGTCTTCTGAGATGAGGATATGACTGCCCTTCACACTCCTGGAAGACAATAATTTGGACACTTTCAGAGGATTTGCAATGTATTACTTATAAGACAATTGATCATTTAACACTGACATCTCTTCATCACTGAGATTTTGATCTAAAAGCAGTCAACACAATCTCACCAGTGGCCAAACAGATCTGTCACCCTGACTGGAGACTCTAATATGCCTGACGGGTATGGGGAAGCGGGAATCTTAAGGGCCTGTCACACTAAGCGATATCGCTAGCAATATCGCTATACCGTCGCTGATTTTGTGACGTTATAGCGATATTGCTAGCGATATCGCTATGTCTGATACTTACCTCCGACCGGCTTCCCCGCTGGTTATCGCTGATCGCGCGAGAACGGCCTGGGCCGTTTCTCATCGGGCACTTCCTGTGGCGCCGATGAGCGACACGTGGACGCGGGCGGGAGGACGTCAGGATCGCCGTGTCTGACAGGTAAGTAGCGACCCCCAACCACTGCTATGTCGCTGGTGAGAACTTCCTGTGTGGCAGCTCAATAGCGACCACTTAGCGATGCACCAGCGATCCATATCGCTGTCGGGATCGATGGTGCATCGCTAAGTGTGACAGTACCCTTAGCTTTCTTACCTTCACTGTGCTGACACCTTAACCTAGACCTCAATCATTGCTAGAGAGTGGCAAGCAGAGGATGATGACAAAAGGACTCAAAAGGCACCGGGACTTGGTATCTTATTTTTTTTACCTTAAAGGGTGTATTCCAGGACTTTAGAAAAAACAAAAAATTGGATCTACTTCGTAAGTACTAACAGGCAGGTAATTGCAACTGACCTGCCTGTTGTGTCTGGCACTGTTTTCCCCTGGCACGGAGTGGTCACAGACCGCTCCTGCCTGGGATTCAGCTAACTCTACTGACACGACGGGCTGGGACTTCTGGCTCATTCTGATTGACAGACGACTCCCCCAGTCAGGCAGTGGGGCTCTGTCTGTCAATCAGTATGACGCGGGAAGTTCTGCCCTGTCGACAGAGCGAAAAGAAGCCTTTGCTCTGTAGGTGTGAGATCAACAGAGGCTTCTGAATCCCGGCAGGAGCGGTCAGTGACCGCTCTGTGCTGGGGAAGAACGGTGCTGGACACAACAGGCAGGAGGTCCTGCAATTACCTGCCTGTTAGTGCTTAGGGACATTTTTTGTTGTTTTGTTTCTTTGAAAAGTCCCGGGTATCTCCTTTAAGGCTGCGTGTACACGCTGCAGATTGTAAGCGTTTTTGCCTCATTTTTTCGCCGTGAAAACGCTGCGAAAACGCTTACAGAACGCAACCCATTGAATTCAATGGCATTCCGCAATGCTGTGCTACTGCTGCGTATTTTTCCATGGCGGAATGGAAAAATACACAGCATGCTTATTCTTTGTGTGGAATCGCGGCAATTCCGCACACACAGGAATGCATTGATACGCTTACTTTCCACATGTGGCTATGCCCACCATGCGCAAAGTAAGTGGATCATGTGCGGTTGGTACACCGGGCCTGGAGGAGAGGAGACTGTCCTCCAGGCCCTGGGTACCATATCCCTGTTAAAAAAAAGAATTAAAATAAAAAATCGTGATATTCCCACCTTCTGGCGGCCCCTGCAGCCTTCCCGCCTGTCAGCCACACTGCCGGCATCTTCCGGTCCCAGTATTGCCTTGCGACAATGACCTGTGATGACGTAGCAGTCTCGCGTGATGTTACGTCATCTGGGGTCATTGTCGCAAGGCATCGCTGGGAACGGGAGTTGCCGGGAGCATCGCGAAGATCGGGAAGGCTGCGGGGGCTTCCAGAAGGTGAGAATATCACGATTTCTTATGTTTTTTATTATTTTTAATTTTAACATTATACAGTTAGGTCCATATATATTTGGACAGAGACAACATTTTTCTAATTTTGGTTCTAGACATTACCACAATGAATTTTAAACAAAACAATTCAGATGCAGTTGAAGTTCAGACTTTCAGCTTTCATTTGAGGGCATCCACATTAAAATTGGATGAAGGGTTTAGGAGTTTAGTTAGAAAGAGAGCAGAGGCGGGTGAAGACCAAGTCTAATGTATGTCCATCTGTATGGGTGGCTGAGGAGGACCACTGAGTAAGTCCAAAGGATGAAGTAAGGGACAGGGGTTTGGAGGCTGCTGACTGAAGGGTATCAGTGGGAATGTTGAAGTTACCCATGATGATAGTGGGGATGTCAGTTGAAAGAAAGTGAAGAAGCCAGGTAGAGAATTGGTCAACGAGAGCAGTGGTCGGGCCCGGAGGTCGGTACATGACGGCCACTTGGAGGTTGGAGGGAGAGTAGATGCAGACAGAGTGGACTTCAAAAGAGGGGAGGATTAGGGAGGAGAGAGGTGGGATTGGGTTGAAGGTGCAGTTGGAAGAAAGGAGAAGGCCCACTCCTCCACCATGTCTGTTGCCAGGGCGAGGAGTGTGGGTGAAGTGGAGGCCGCCGTAACACAGCGCGGCAGAAAGGCAAGATTGCGAGAGAGAAAAAGGTCATGAATCACATGAAGATTATTGCAGATGGAGCAGGCATTCCAAAGTGCTCCAAAGAGAGGGAGCAGGGTGTTGGGTGTCAATGGCACGGGATTTAAGTTGGAAAGATTGCGGTAGTTTTTATTAAGTAGGGATCGGTAGGAAAGGGTAGTAATGGGGGTTATGAGCTGTGGGGGTCCAGGATTGGGAGATATGTCGCCAGCAGTGAGGAGAAGCAGAGAAAAGGAGAGCAGATGGGAGGAGAGTGGGCAGCTTGTTTTAGGTTTCATTCGGACAGATTTGAGGTTGAGGAGCAGTTCAGCAGAGGAGGTCAGGTGGGGAGGAAAGAGAGAAGGGGAGATGATTATTTGGTTAGAGGGTGCTGGGGTTTGGGGATAGCGAAGGAGAGTGAGGATTAAAGGAGCAAACACTGTGAGGGCATATGTAAACATGGTGAAGGAGTAGGATGGTGAATAGAAAAGCTAGATACAAGTAATAAGAAGTGCTTACTCAGCAGACATACTCAAAAGAGACAGGTACATAGTGTGGGGTCCTGACTCCTGCTGTGACTAACTGCCGTTGTAATAACTGCATCTTCACGATACTTTTGCTGCAGGGAGACACGTGCCTGACCCGCACACGTGCCCCCTTAGGAGGCATCTGAATATATAGGACTGAGTAAAGGATTAGGTGAGAGGGATTGTAGGAACTGATTTGGGATAAATGATACCTTTTTACTATTGATGCCGCATAGGCAGCATCAATAGTAAAAAGGTGGTCACTCGTCAAACACTATGTTTGACAAGTGTGACCAACCTGTCAGTTTTCCAAGCGACACTACAGATCGCTTGGAAAACGCTAGCATTCTGCAAGCTGATTACACTTGCAAAACGCTAGTGTTTAGCGGGAATACGCATGCCAATTCCGCATGCGTATTTCCCGTGGCAGGGAGTTGCGGAATTGCCACGGAAATTTCTGCGGCAATTCCGAACGTGTGCACATAGCCTAAAAGAACTATACTATTATTATTTTTTTTTTATAAAGGAGACTTGGGAAAATCCCATATGCATCAGATGTTAGTCTGACATACATCTAATATATAAGGTTAACCTAAATCAGACTTCACAATACAAATTGCATTTAGTATTAAACAGATCTCTTCAACTTGATGAAACTTGTGCAATTCCTTGGTAAATCCATGCTATGAAAGTTTAACTCAATCTCCACCAACCCAGGCTGATTGACACCTACTGAATGTCCTTCCTCCCTGTTGCTGCTGAGCTCTAACACTGCGCAGTATAAGCTGCAGCTGTCAGTCAGGCTGGGTGGGCAGAGACTGAATACATCTGGACTCATGATAAATTTAATTCTATAGCTGGACTCCTAAAATACGTATTTTAATATCAGAAATATAAAGTAAATCTGACATGGATTTTCACTATGAGTACATCAGCCTTGCAAAATATGAGAATCTATTTAAATGGAACCTATCCTATAATTCATGCTGCAGCATGAATCAGAGCCTGTACCCTCTATTGCAACCAGGTATATTTTTCTTTGATACTTGGAAGATCCATCCAGGTACCATAGCTGGAGAAGAGACTAGACAAGTCTCAAGTTAAATCCTAGCTCTGCAAGCTCTGATTAGGTGCACTTGGCTAGCTCTACATATAAACAGGCTAAGTGTTCATCTAAATCAGTGTTTCCCAAACTCCAGTCCTCACGGCAACCAACATGTCATGTTTTCAGGATTTCCTTAGTATTTCACAGGTGATGGACCTATCATCAAGGCATCAGGAATTCTCTCACATGTGTAGCACAATGGAAATCTAGAAAACATGACCTGTTGGGGTCCGCGAGGACTGGAGTTTGGGAAAAACTGATCTAAATCAATCTGATGGGGGAGCTGAGCAGATTAGATGTGTCTTGGAGCTAAAGAGAGAGACCAGCCAGGATCTCTCTGACAAGAGTCTGCACAGGTCGTGTGCACCAAATCGCAAGTATCAGTGGTTGCTGTGAACAATAACAGTTTTGTTTGACCAAACTGGGACTAGCTCAACCGTGTCTGATGTAGTCAGGGCTTATACTGTTTAGTCAGCACCTTGACAAGGCTGGGGATTTGTGTTTAGGATTTTGTTTTTGTTGCTGTGCAACCTGTGGAAATAAACGTTATTCTGCTTATGGCATCAAAACCTTATGTCCTTGTGAACACTACCGACTACCAGAGAGGGTGAATCCCTACCATGTTGAAAACTGACTAGCTGAATCCTTGTAAGGCCTCTTTCACACTTCAGTTTTTTGCATCAGTACAAATCCGCCAAAAAGTCAGACAAGCGGATCCTTTCTTAACTGATGTGAACGGATGGCACAGGATCCGTTTTCAGACGGATCCTGAAAATTAGGAAATTTAAAGGAAACGCTGGGAGAGAGAGAGAGAGAGAGAATTTTTTTTTGTCCGGCACCCAGAAAGAATTTCGGGTTAAATGAGTGCCTGGAGGATCCGCCAGAGAAAAAAACGTTGCAAGCTCCGTTTTGAAATCTTTGAGGATGGTGACGGACAGCAACTTTTGGCGGCTCCTCAAAAAAAACGGATGCAACGGACAGCAATCCGTCACAATCCGCCATTAATGGAAGTCAATGGGGAAAAAAACGGATCCTCAAAAGAAAATTGAGGATCCGTTTTTTATCAAAACCTGGCGGTTTGTGACTGATTGTAAAAAACTGAAGTGTGAAAGAGGCCTAAGCTCTATGTAGAAACAGTAGGTCAATTCTGATTAGCTATTCATACTGATGGCTTATGACAGGGTACTGATCCATCACTGACCTGCCCCCTATAAAAAAAAAAAATAATCTTCAGCAGGCAGGCACCTGTGCTGCAGCATGATCGCATGTATAATGTGCATCAAATTATTTTATTTAGTCATCGATTCTTAATAAAAAAAATGTTTTTCTCAAAATGGCGAACCGATAAATGCTAATGCGCAGGTGGCACCATTTTGCTAGATGACATTTTTTTTTTATCTCCACCAAGATGGCGCTGCCTGTGCAGTAGCATCTATCGGATCGCCATTTTGAGAAAAACATTTTTTTCCAGAATCAATGTATATGACTAAATAAAACAATTTAATGCTCATTTACACATTATACATGTGATCATGCTGCAGTGCAGGCGCCTGAATGCTGAAGGTGACTTTTTTCTTTCAATCTATATATATAAAGCGGAGTGCATGTACAGTGACTTGCGAAAGTATTCGGCCCCCTGGAACTTTTCAACCTTTTCCCACATATCATGATTCAAACATAAAGATATCAACTGTAAATTTTTGGTGACGAATCAACAACAAGTGGGACACAATTGTGAAGCTGAACGAAATTTATTGGTTATTTTAAATTTTTGTGGAAATTCAAAAACTGAAAAGTGGGGCGTGCAATATTATTCAGCCCCTTTAATTTCAGTGCAGCAAACTCACTCCAGAAGTTCATTGTGGATCTCTGAATGATCCAATGTTGTCCTAAATGACTAATGATGATAAATAATCCACCTGTGTACGTGATCAAGCCTCCGTATAAATGCACCTGCTCTGTGATAGTCTCAGGGCTCTGTTTAAAGCACAGAGAGCAGCATGAAGACCAAGGAACACAACAGACAGGTCCGTGATACAAAGCACAGTTAGTTACTATGTCCGGACACCGCCGGGCTCTTCAGCTAGTACATATAATATTCATTATGTAAACTAGGGGGCAAGTCAGTGAGTGATCAGTGAACTGTCAGAAGCCGTACAGATGAATCAAAGCACCACATGAAGATCTTCCCCCAGGCCGCCCTGGAGCACGAGAATCACATTAAATCAAAACTGAAAATAAAGATTACACAACAACCACAAGACGGATTTCATCACCAGGTATCATTGTAATCAGTATAACGGCGCCGACCTGATAGTGCCTGTTGGTTACTCAGCTCAATCCTGCTGACAGGTTTCCTTTAAGAGGATAAAAACTTTGATGGGACAAGTGCATCTTTAAATGGCTTTTGCACAATTTTTAACATGCTCAGTCATGTAGAAATGTCTACGTGAAAAAGCATAAAAAAAAAATTCTGCCATTTGGTAATGATACACAGCCGCTGGGTAATCGTAGGTGAAACCTAGGGGGCGCTTATCAGAGAACACAGGCCAGCAAGGAAGTAGTGAAGGCACCACAAAGTGCCATGCACACCGGACCGGAGCCCAGCTGGGCATGCGAGGTCAGAAGGAACGATGGGGGCGTCGCCAATCACCACACGACAGGATGGGAGACGACTGTATGTGGTAACAGGAATGTAGTCAGGAGCGAGCAGAGGGTCGGAAAACAGACGGGGTTAGTGGGAGCCGAAAGGTGAGACAAGAGAGAAGTCAATAACGAGCCGGCGGTCAGAGGCCAGGAGGGAGCGCGGTATCCGAAGGACAGAACAGGAGAATAATCAGGAGGGGAGCCGAGTGTCAGAAACCAGAGAAATCAGAACGGTACAGAAACAGGAGACAGAAACAAGTCAAGGAACAAACCGGCTCATACACAGATAAGCACAGGCATACAGAGGAACTGAGTAACCTGGGTCAGCTGCAATAGCCGAGTAAAACGGACGTATCACCGACACCGGACCCAGGAACTACCAGCATTAAATAGCCGCCCCAGAACCAAAGAAAGGCGAACTAACATTAACCCTGACCTGACCAGGACGGAGGCTGAACCACCCCGTCCTGAGTCATGACACATTCCATCTCGAACATGCTGCACTTTAAAAATATTTCACCAAAAATGAAGTCACAAAAAGAAAACAAAACTAGGTTTACCCTTTCCCTATTGCCTTACAGGTCACATCTGCTTCTGAATTCTTGCTGACTCTATAAATATTTTTTTTTTAAAGTCAGAAAAACACAGGAAAAACGAAAAGTAGTTTTTTTTTCTAAAACATGGATTTTTGTGAGAACTCACCGTAAAATCCTTTTCTCCGAGACGCTCATTGGGGGACACAGGTACTGTGGGTGTATGCTACTGCCACCTGGAGGCTGACACTAAGTGAACAAAAAAAAAGGTTAGCTCCTCCACCGCCGCATACACCCTCGCCCCGATTGCGGGCGGAAACCAGTTTAGTGCAACAGCAGTAGGAGAACACAAAACAAATCAGCCGTAATGCAGATAACAATATGTCTGGAAAGGGACCACCCTAACATCAACAAAAATGCATAATAGATAAATAAACAAGAGCCAACTGGCTATCAGGGTGGGTGCTGTCCCCCAATGAGCGTCTCGGAGAAAAGGATTTTTCGGTGAGTTCTCACAAAAATCCATGTTTCTCCTTCGTCTCATTGGGGGACACAGGTACTGTGGGACGCCCTAAAGCAGTCCCTGGGTGGGAAGTTGACTCACCGATCCAAGCTACATGCACCTGCTGTTTAAAGGTGCGCCTCCGCTGCTTGGAGAATCCTTCTACCCAGGCTCGCATCTGACGAAGCCTGAGTATGGACATTGTAATGTTTAGTAAACGTGTGCAGGCTGTACCAGGTTGCTACTTTGCACATCTGCTCCGCCGAAGCCTGGTGCCGAAGCGCCCAAGAGGCGCCCACTGCCCGAGTAGTGTGCTCTGATCCCTGCTGGAACCGGCTCACCCCTGGTGCGGTAGGCTTCCTGAATAGTTAGACGGATCCACCTGGCTATGGTTGATTTCGAGGCTGCGAGTCCCTTCCTGTGCCCCTCGGGTAGCACGAACAGCGTGTCCATCTGGCGAAAGGGTGCCATCGGCGACACGTACCTCCTGAGTGCTCTCACCAGGTCCAATATGTGAAGAACCTTTTCCACAAGGTGTACTGGTGCTGGACAAAGCGAGGGCAAGACAATATCCTCATTAATGTGGAATGAGGAAATGACCTTCGGCAGAAAGGGAGGAGCTGGTCTGAGAACCCCCTTATCTTTGTAGAAGGTGAGAAACGGTGCTCGGCAGGATAAGGCCGCCAACTCCGAGACTCGTCTAATGGAAGATATGGCTACAAGGAATACCACCTTCTAGGAAAGGTACAACAAGGAAATGTCTTGAAGAGGTTCGAATGGAGCTTCCTGGAGCACACTCAGAACCAGGTTAAGGTCCCAGGCATCCAGGGGCGCCCTAAAGGGAGGTACCAAGTGGGATACTCCCTGGATGAACGTCCTCACCTGCATATTGTTAGCGATTTTCCGCTGGAAGAGGATGGACAAGGCCGATATCTGTCTCCTAAGGGAGCTCGGGGCCAACCCTGAGTCTAAGCCCGACTGGAGAAAAGCCAAGATGCTGGGGATAGAAAATGTCAGTGGAGAAAAACCGCAATCTCGTCACCAACCAAAGAAGACCTTCCAGGTGTGATGGTAAATTTTCGCCGAGGTAGGCTTCCGGGCGCTAACCATTGTAGCGAACACCTCACGCTCAAACCCCGCCTGGGTCAGAATCCAAGATTCAACGGCCATGCCGTCAAACACAGGGCCCCTGAGTTCGGGTGGAAGATCGGGCCCTGGGCCAGTAGGTCTGGGCGCTCTGGCAGTCGCCATGGGACGTCGGCGAGCAGCTGTACTAGATCTGCGTACCATGCCCAACGGGGCCAGTTTGGGGCCAGCAGAATTGCTGGAACCCCTTCTGTTTTGATCTTCTTGATGACCCTCGGAAGTAGTGGCAGCGGGGGGAACAAGTATGGAAGGCGAAACTGGTTCCATGGCAGAACCAACGCATCCACGGTGATCGCTCGTGGGTCCCGAGCCCGAGCGACAAACGTGGGCACCTTGGCGTTCACCCTGGAGGCCATCAGATCCACATCCGGTGTTCCCCACCGTTGGCAAATGTGCTGGAAGACCTCGGGGTGCAGAGACCATTCCCCGGACGCGACACCCTGCCGGCTGAGGAAGTCCGCCGCCCAATTTTCCAAGCCCGGTATGTGGACTGCCAAAATTACCGAATGGTTCCTCTCAGCCCAGTGAAGCACGTGTCCCACTTTGCGAATGGTTGCCCTGCTGCGAGTGCCCCCCTGATGATTTACGTAAGCCACCGTGGCGTGGCGTTGTCCGATTGAATCCGGACGGGACATCCTGCTAGAAGGTGCTGAAAATGTTGCAGCGCCAGCCGGACCGCTCGTATTTCCAACAAGTTGATCGAGAGGCGTGCCTCCTGTTGCGACCATTGCCCCTGAGTCGTGTGGTGGCGAAAAACTGCTCCCCAGCCGAGGAGGCTCGCGTCGGTTGTGACCACCAGCCACTGGTCTGGGGGGAAAGGTTTCCCCTGAAGGAGGGAGGAACTGATCGTCCACCACTGTAGTGACTGTCTGACCTGAGAGGAAAACCGGCACCGACTATCGAACGTGAACGGGTTCTAGTCCCAAGATGACAAGAGGGCGTGCTGCAGGGGGTGAAGATGAAATTGGGCAAACGGAATCGCTTCCATTGCCGCCACCGTCTTCCCTAGTACCGTCATCCCAAACCGAATGGTGTGAGGGACTGGTTGTAGAAGCTTCCGGACTCCTTGCCGGAGCGCTAGAGCCTTGTCCTGAGGGAGAATTACTAATCCTCGGGAGGTGTCGAAAATCATCCCTAAAAAAGAAATCCTCTGGGCTGGGACAAGGGATGATTTTTTTCCTGTTGACCAACCACCCTACTCGGGAGAGGGTATCCAGCGTGATTCTGACGTTCTCCTCGCATACCCGAAATGAGGGGCCCTTCACCAAGAGGTCGTCTAAGTATGGCAAGGCGACTATGTCCCGTGAGTGTAAGATGGCCATGACGACCGCCATTACCTTTGTGAACACTCTGGGGGGCGGTGGCTAGCCCAAAGGGCAGTGCTACAAACTGGAAATGTCGGCCATTGATGGCGAAACGTAGAAACCTCTGATGTGGAGGAAAAATGGGGACGTGTAGGTAGGCATCCTGGATGTCGACAGAGGCCAAGTATTCCCCTTGCTCCATGGCTGATATAACTGAACGGAGAGATTCCTTTCGGAAATGTTTGATCCTGATGAACCTGTTCAGGAGCTTTAGGTCCAGAACCGGCCTGACTGTCCCATCCTTTTTGGGGACCGCGAACAGACTGGAATAAAAACCTTGAGCCTTCTCGTGCTCTGGTACGGGAATAATGACTCCGTTGTGCTGGAGTGACTCGACGGCTCCTAGCAACACCTTTGCCCAGGCCTCCACTTTGGGAAGCTGGGAAAGAAAGAATCGTTTTGGAGGATAACTGACAAACTCTATCTTGTACCCCGAGGACACCAGTTCCGACTTCCGTCACGCATGAGTCGCGTGCTACCGTGACCCAGACGTGCCGAAACCGGAGCAGGCGGCCGCCTACTCTGCTGATGTCGGCTAAAAAGTGCTCCGAGTCATTTAGCTGAGGTTCTCTAGGACCTGGTTCACCTCGACCTGGGCTGGCGAGCAGGCATCCTGCACAACGGGTTGGCTCTATATGAGACCTGTCTATCCCTATCCTGGTTGGAGCGAGCTGGGGTGGCGGAACTGGCCGCTGCCGTCAACCCGGGGTTGCGAAATGCCCGAAACTGTGCCTGAGGCTGGCGAAACGGCGGTTTGACCCTCTGTTGCGGGAGGAAACTGCTTTTTCCCCCTGTAGCATCGGAGATGAGCTGGTCCAACTTTTCCCCGAATAGGCGGCCACCTTGATAAGGCAAGGAAGTCAAGGACTTCTTGGAAGTTGAATCGGCCCGCCACATCCTTAACCATAGGGCCCTCCTAATGGAAATTGCGTTTGCGGCCGCAAGTGCCGCGCAATTGGCCGCATTCAAGGAAGCATTGACTAAGTAATCACCAGCCATAGCGATCTGACTCGCGATCTCCGATACCTCCGTAGGCAGGTCCCTATCCTGCAGGGCCTTGTCCAATGATTCTGACCATGACATCATGGCCTTGGCTACCCATGTGTCACGTCGGACACTGTTTGCACCAGGGTGTCCGGCAGACAGCGGTAATACCCCATCCTACCACTTGGTTCTCAGCGGCGCTGGTTGGTCTTCTGATCCGGCTTGGATTGGGTTAAACAGGTTGTCATTCTGGCTGAGGGCTTAGCCACGCTCTCTGTCTTTAAATTGTCCTGCGTGACTATGGGCGTCGCCGACTATAGCTCTTGCCTTGTGCTAGCGATACCGGTCTGGAGTGGTGGTCTAAGGAGCATACGGTTTCTGGTGTAGTATATTCCGTTGTTGCCATTTTGCCTCCCTGTGTTGTATTTTTTGGTTGCCCTTGCACATTATTGTATTCTCCTGTGTGTACGCGGTGTGGTGCGTTTCCTTTATCCCTGTCCATACTTATTTGTGGGGTCTGGTGTTTGGTCTCCTCACTGGGTGGAGGGTGGTGGGTTCAGCTTAGGGCTGGACAGGAGACAAGGACAGGGTGGAGGCCCAGGCAGGCACACCTTCAGTGTAAACCCTGGGTTGAGGGACAGACAGGGTTTCCCCTAGTCTGAGGGACACCGTAGGGCCCCCAGAGTTTCAGCCTAAAGTTACCTAGGCTTCCCATGACATTATAGCCGGCCCAAAAAAAAAAAAAAAAGATTATTTACCATGGATCCTATAGTCTCCATAACCAAGCAGCTGGAGGCTCTGTCCATAAAGGTCACTGAACTGAGGGGGGCGGTCCAGCAACAAGGCCTGTCACTTCCTGCTGTGCAAACTGAGGCAGCAGTCAGGGCAGCTGAACCCAAGTTACCTCTTCCTGAACGATTTTCTGGTGATCGCTGTAAGTTCGTTGTATTTCATGAATCCTGCAAATTGTATTTTGGTATGCGTCCACTCTCCTCAGGAAATGAGGCTCAGCGTGTGGGCTTGGTAATTTCCTTGCTGAGTGGTGATCCACAAGCATGGGCTTTTTCACTACCTTCTGATTCACCTGTATTTGAGTCTGTAGACTTTTTTTTTCTGCTCTTGGTTTAATCTATGACGATCCTGACAGACTGGCGTTAGCAGAGTCTAAAATACGCTCTCTACTCCAGGGTGAGCGACTGGCGGAGGAATATTGTACGGAATTTCATCGCTGGGCTGTGGACACTCAATGGAATGACCTGCACTAAGGAGTCAATTTTTGCATGGGGATTCTGGAAGGGTTAAACAAGCTCTGCTAATGTATGAGACTCCTGCCTCTCTGGAGGCTGCTATGGTGCTTGTAGTGCGCATTGATCGCCGCTTTCGTCAGAGGTCGCAGGAGACATTGCCTGTGGGGGGGGGGCAGTCTCTGGTGAGGTTGCCTTGAGTGAATCCGTGGAACCTATGCAGATCGCTGGTATATCACATACACATAATAACAAGCATAAATGTCCCTTGCCCAGAAAGCAAGGGGGTCTGGTTTTTTTGTGGCAAAAGAGGACATTTTATTAATGCTTGCCCCCTGGTACCTAAGAAAGACGTGCCGGCGGAAAACTGCTAGGCTCAGAGGGTTTGGAGGAGTCTAGTCTGAGCCTTTGAATATCCTCCGTGGTGGTCTCCCAGTGTATGCTCCCTGCCAAGGTAGTAATCGGGGGCCAAGAGCTGTCAATTACTGTATTTGTAGATAGTGGTTCAGCCGCTAATCTCATTGATGAAAAGTTTGCGCGTACAGCTGGATTTAAGGTGGAGACGCTGCTAAATCCTATCCGGGTGGTAACCATCAATGCCTCCCCTCTCTCACAAGGGCAGATTAAAGAG
Source organism: Dendrobates tinctorius (assembly GCF_039654945.1). Lineage (NCBI taxonomy): Eukaryota > Metazoa > Chordata > Amphibia > Anura > Dendrobatidae > Dendrobates > Dendrobates tinctorius. Next base: position 5,066,345 of record NW_027361844.1, on the reverse strand, counting down.
TTTGTGGCTGATGTAAAACTCCACATTGGGGTCCTACACTCTGAGCCGGTAACATGTAAGGTGCTCAGTAATTTACCTGCTCAGGTAGTTCTGGCATTTCCATGGTTGTCTATGCACAATCCGGTGATTGATTGGAAGACCCAGGACATAATCCAGTGGAGCAGATATTGCCAGGAGAGTTGTCTAGCCACATGTATCTCCGCTGTGACTCCCAGCATCCCGGAGCCACTGCTGGACTTTGCTGATGTATTTTCTGATAGAGGTTGTTCAGAGCTGCCACTGCACCGACCCTATGACTGTGCTAATGGGTTAAATCCGGGGGCCAAGTTACCGAAAGCCAGGATGTTTAATATCTCAGGTCCTGAGAGGCAAGCTCTCAAAGAATACATTGCAGAAAGTCTAAGCAAAGGGCACATCAGGCCTTCATCATCTCCATTCGCGGCGGGGTTCTTCTTTGTCAAGAAGAAAGATGGCGGATTACGCCCGTGTCTGGATTTCAGGGAACTCAACCAGATTACGGTTCGTGACCCATACCCAATGCCACTGATACCCGATTTGTTCAACCAGGTGTCTGGTGCCAAATGGTTTTCCAAGCTTGACCTCAGGGGGGCGTACAATCTCATAAGAGTCCGTCAAGGGGATGAATGGAAGACGGCATTTAATACCCCTGAGGGTCATTTTGAGAATTTGGTGATGCCATTTGGGTTGACGAGCGCGCCAACAGTATTTCAACATTTCATAAATGATGTCTTTTCTCATCTCTTGGGGAAATTTGTTATTATATACTGTGAGAATCATGTGGGAATAGTGGATGAGGGCAGGTATATCTCGCCCAGATTCCTTTCCTATGTGGCCTAGTCTGGTCAGTATCGCACCTGCTTACTAATGGATAATGGGAGGTGGATATAAAAGGATGCAAGGTGGTTGTGTGAGTGTCTCAGCCTGGGAACACAGAGAGCCTGTCTGTGTGAGAGACACACACGTGAGTGGAAGCAGTGCCCACTGCAACTGTGGTTTTGGCTGGACGGGAGAAGCCCGCCAGTTGGTAGTTAGGTTGTACTTTGTTTAGTTAGTGCCGGACAGGCAAGGATTTGTTTTATGTTTTATTTCCTTTTGCATTGCTTTCACCTTGAATAAACCTGACCCAGTGTCAGTTATACCCGAATCCAGCTCTGCGCCTGAGTTTCATACTGAACGCACGTGACCTTTGACCCCAGCAAAGGAGATCCCGGAGTGTTTTATCACATTGTGGTGGAGAACGCGGGCATCACGTTGCAAGCATGAGCATGGAGGACGTGGTGAAAGCGCTGGTACAGTCCACCGCCGTCCAGCAAGAAGCTAATCGGGTGATGATGGCCCAGCTGAAGGAGTTGGTGGACATGACAGCTACCGATCGTTCGCTTCTCCAGCAGGTGGCGCAGCGCCTGGCAAGCCTACAGGAGGTTAACCTGGAAGCCGAGTCGAGAGTGATTCACGTGAGTCGGTACTGGCAGAAGATGACGACCGAAGATGACGTCGAGGCATACCTGACCACGTTTGAACGGACGGCGGTGCGAGAAAAATGGCCGAAGGCACGATGGGCCGGCCTGATTGCCCCGTTTCTTTCCGGTGAGGCCCAAAAGGCTTATTATGACTTAGAGCCTGAAGCTGCGCAGGACTTTGACAAACTGAAAGCCGAGATCTTGGCCCGGCTGGGAGTGACGACCGCTGTCCGTGCACAGAGAGTGCATCAATGGACTTATCAGCCGGATAAACCACCGCGGTCACAGATGTTCGACCTGATCCACGTGACGAAGAAGTGGCTACAACCCGAGGTGCTGACAGCGCCAGAGATAATCCAGAGAGTCGTCATGGACAAGTACCTGAGAGCTCTACCGCCAGCCCTGAGGAAGTGGGTAAGCCATGGAAATCCTACGACGGCAGATCAACTGGTGGATCTGGTTGAACGTTACTCCGTGGCGGAAGGACTCCGAGACGACGTTACCCCACCTCGTTCTTCATCATCTCCACGTGGAACCGGTAAGACTGTTCCAAGGAGTAGGGGAGATGGAAAAATCCCTAAGACAGTGGGGGAGGAAAACGGGACTGCCCGCACTGCGAGGCCGAGAGTAACGAACTATGGTCTAAGCAAGGGGCCCGTTAGGTGTTTCCGCTGCCAAGAGATGGGACATATTGCTGCGAACTGTCCGGTCACTACTGAACCCATGCAGTGCGACGTCACAGACTCTAAAAACCGCATGTCTATGGTGGCACGGGTAGTGAGTGTGAATGCCGGTCAAAAAGATGTGGAAAAACATTTGTGTGATTTAACTGTTGATGGCAAAAATGTGGTGGCATTGTTAGACTCGGGAAGTGTGGTGACTCTGGTGAAGGCCAGTCTGGTGTCAGCCCCGACTGGACCATCAGACAAATTTTCTGTAACGTGTGTGCATGGAGACACCTGTTCGTACCTCACCGCTGTCGTATGCATTACTACTTCCTATGGGTCTGTGCAACATAAAGTGGGACTCGTCCCGGCGTTATTGCATGATGTTATCCTAGGCCGGGATTTTCCCCACTTCTGGCAATTGTGGGAGAATCAGTTGATGCCCTCGGGTAATAGTGTACATGATTCTTCTCCCAGGGCGCGTGTGAGTCCCGAACCCCTGGAAGAGGTCTCCCCGGAAGACTCTGGAGAAGAGTCTGCGGGAAATGACCTGCCGTTCCCGTTTTCAGTCATGGCGGGTGATACGGAGGAGACTGGGGAAGAGGAGGAGGCCGACAGCCGTCCACCTCCCCATTTGCCGGATTTAGAAGTTCAGAAAGATGACTTCCAAAGCGAGCAAATAAAGGATCCTACCCTTTCTCAGGCTAGGACAAATGTAAAAGTGATAAATGGGGTACCCGTAGAACCTGGCTCTAGGCTGGCATATCCTTACATGGTTCTGGAGAATGATTTACTCTATCAGATAGAGAAAAAGGGGGAAGATACGGTGAAACTATTAGTCGTGCCAAAACCCTACCGGCGGCAGGTGCTGGACCTGGCCCACGGACATGTGATGGGAGGTCACCTGGAAGTCCAGAAAACCACCGAAAGGATATTACACTGTTTTGTTTGGCCAGGCATGCATCACGATATTCGAGTATATTGTGAGTCTTGTCCTGACTGCCAAGCCTCTGCACCTAAGCCCCGGTTCTGTAGCCCTTTGGTACCCCTACCTATTATTGAAGTCCCGTTTGAGAGGATTGGGATGGATTTAGTTGGGCCCCTTCCACGGTCTGCACGTGGACACCAACATATCCTGGTCATCTTGGATTATGCCACTCGTTACCCGGAGGCCATCCCTTTGCGTAACACGGCCACCAAGACGATTGCCAAGGAACTGGTGCATGTGTTTAGTCGGGTCGGTATCCCAAACAGATACTCACCGACCAGGGGACCCCCTTTATGTCCAGGGTAATGAAGGAGCTCTGCCGATTGTTACAAATCGAACCGTTACGCACATCCGTGTATCACCCTCAAACAGACGGGTTGGTCGAACGGTTCAATAAAACTCTGAAGCAGATGCTGAGAAAGGTGATAGACAAGGATGGGAAGAACTGGGACTATTTACTTCCGTATTTGCTTTTTGCCATCAGGGAAGTACCCCAGTCTTCCACGGGATTCTCGCCTTTCGAGTTATTGTACGCCCGACGTCCTCGCGGACTGTTAGACGTTACAAAAGAAACCTGGGAGGGTCAGGTCACTCCGTTTAAAACAGTGATAGATCACGTCACACAAATGCAGGACCGTATTGCGGCTGTTATGCCTATCGTCAAAGAACACATGATACAGGCTCAAGGAGCCCAAAAAAGAATCTATGATAGGGGCGCCAAGATCCGTACGTTTGCACCCGGAGATAGGGTGTTGATCCTGGTCCCCACGGTGGACAGTAAGTTCCTGGCAAAGTGGCAGGGCCCCTTTGAGATCAAGGAAAGAGTTGGTGAAGTAAACTACAAAGTATACCAGGCAGGTAAACGGAAACCTGAACAGATTTATCATGTAAATCTGATAAAGCCCTGGAAGGATCGGTCTGCCTTGTCAGCGGAGCTGGCCCGTCCTGTCTGCTCGCATACCGTACCGGAGGTACGGGTTGCAGAGACTCTCTCGGAGCGGCAAAAGACGGAAGTCAGGCAGTTTCTACTTCACAACCAAAAGTTTTTCTCAGAAAAACCCGGGCAGACTATGCTAATGAAACATGACATCGTAACGGAACCTGGTGTCACAGTTCACGTAAAGCCCTACCGAATCCCGGAAGCGCGCCGTGAAGCCGTTTCCTGAGAGGTGAAGGCAATGTTAGAGTTAGGAGTCATTGAGGAATAGCACAGTGCGTGGTCCAGCCCGATTGTGCTAATTCCTAAACCGGACGGCACCATCCGATTCTGCAATGACTTCAGGAAACTGAATGCGGTCTCAAAATTTGATGCCTACCCCATGCCCCGGGTCGACGAGTTAATAGATCGGTTAGGAAAAGCCCGGTATATTACGACCCTAGACCTAACAAAGGGGTATTGGCAGATCCCTCTGGTGGAGGCTGCCAGAGAAAAGACAGCATTTGCTACGCCGGAAGGTTTATTTCAGTATGTGTATATGCCGTTTGGACTGCACGGGGCACCGGCGACCTTCCAGAGACTGATGGATCGAGTCTTGAGGCCACATAGGCGGTATGCTTCGGCCTATTTGGATGACATTGTCATTTAAAGCTTGGACTGGGAGACTCATCTCCAGAAAGTACAAGCTGTGATTGACGACCTGTGGGAGGCAGGTCTAACCGCGAACCCCAAGAAATGTCACATCGGGCTAGAAGAAGCCCGGTATTTGGGGTATGTAATTGGGAGGGGTGTTGTTAAACCCCAGGTTGATAAGATTCAGGCGGTTCAGGACTGGCCACAACCTGTCAACAAGAAGCAGGTGCAAGCCTTCCTGGGGATCGCCGGCTATTATCGCCGGTTCATACCCAATTTTGCAGCCATCGCTACCCCCTGATGGATCTTACAAAAGGGAAAGACTCCGTCATGATTAAATGGAGTTTAGCGGCTGAAGAAGCCTTCCATAGCCTAAAACGGGCACTTTGCTCTCAGCCCGTACTGGTGACTCCGGACTTCCGCAGCGAGTTTGTGGTACAAACGGATGCCTCTGATACCGGTATCGGGGCCGTACTCTCACAAGTGAGGGACGGAGTGGAACACCCAGTCCTCTATCTCAGCAGGAAGCTGAATAAACATGAGCAAAGGTATGCCGTCGTAGAAAAAGAGTGCCTCGCCATTAAGTGGGCTCTAGAGGCCCTCAAATATTACCTGGTGGGCCGAAAGTTCAGGCTGATCACTGACCATGCCCCTCTCAAGTGGATGCACTTGAACAAGGAACGGAATAGCCGGGTGACCCGGTGGTTCCTTGCCCTGCAGGCCTACACTTTTACGGTGGAGCACCGCCCAGGAGTACAGATGGGAAACGCAGATGCCCTGTCCCGAGTGCACTGTTTGGCGGGTGTCATTGCTCGACCGGAGTGGTCTGAGCAGAGGGGGGGGATATGTGAGAATCATGTGGGAATAGTGGATGAGGGCAGGTATATCTCGCCCAGATTCCTTTCCTATGTGGCCTAGTCTGGTCAGTATCGCACCTGCTTACTAATGGATAATGGGAGGTGGATATAAAAGGATGCAAGGTGGTTGTGTGAGTGTCTCAGCCTGGGAACACAGAGAGCCTGTCTGTGTGAGAGACACACACGTGAGTGGAAGCAGTGCCCACTGCAACTGTGGTTTTGGCTGGACGGGAGAAGCCCGCCAGTTGGTAGTTAGGTTGTACTTTGTTTAGTTAGTGCCGGACAGGCAAGGATTTGTTTTATGTTTTATTTCCTTTTGCATTGCTTTCACCTTGAATAAACCTGACCCAGTGTCAGTTATACCCGAATCCAGCTCTGCGCCTGAGTTTCATACTGAACGCACGTGACCTTTGACCCCAGCAATGGAGATCCCGGAGTGTTTTATCACAATACCTTGATGACATTCTTATTTACTCACGCGACCGTGATGCACACATAGAGCATGTTAGGCAGGTATTGCAGTTGCTCAGGGAGAACAAGCTCTATGCCAAGCTTGAGAAATGTGTATTTGTCGTCCAAGAATTACCTTTTTTGGGTTATATAATTTCCGCGTCAGGGTTTAAAATGGACACCGCTGATAATCTCAAGGCGCTTCAGCGATTCCTGGGCTTTTCCAATTATTATAGGAAATTTATTAAGAATTTTTCTATGATTGCTAAACCGCTCACCGACATGACTAAAAAAGGTACCAATTTTTCTGACTGGTCTGAGGCTGCTGTGCGCGCGTTTGAATTCCTAAAAAACAGTTTTGCTTCAGCTCCCATCCTGGTTCAGCCTGATGTCTCCCTACCATTTACCGTGGAGGTGGATGCATCTGAGGTTGGAGTGGGGGCGGTACTGTCTCAGGGTCCATCCTTGGGCAAATTGCATCCGTGTGCCTACTTCTCCAAGAAGCTGCCGCCTGCTGAGCGTAATTACGATATTGGTAACAGGGAATTGTTGGCCATCAAGTTGGCATTTGAGGAATGGCGACACTTCTTGGAGGGGGCTGTCCATCAGATTACTGTTATAACAGACCATAAAAATCTGCTTTATTTAGAGTCTGCTAAACGCCTGTCCCCAGACAGGCTCGCTGGGCGTTATTCTTCACCCGGTTCAATTTTTTTGTAACATACCGACCAGGTTCTAAGAATACTAAGGCGGACACCTTGTCCAGATGTTTTCCGGGTGGAGAGCCACGGGAGGATCTGGTGCCTATCTTCCAAAAGGGAGTTGTGGTCTCGGCTCTCACGACAGAAGTTGAGGCAGAGATTGCTGAGGCTCAGGAGGAGGTACCGCCGGATCTGCCTCCTAATAAATCGTTTGTGCCACTACACCTACGCTTAAAGGTGTTAGGGGAACATCACGATACTGTCCTGGCGGGCCACCCAGGGGTTAAGGGCACTCTGGAACTTGTATCACGTCGTTTTTGGTGGCCCAAAATCCGGCAGGACGTGGCCTCATATGTGTCAGCCTGTACCACGTGCGCACGGGCCAAGACACCACACTCCCATCCTGCTGGCACGTTGCATCCTCTCTGTGTGCCCAGTAAGCCATTTCCATGGATTTCATTACTGATTTGCCCTCCTCGGCTGGGAACACGGTCATTCTGGTAATAGTTGATCGGTTCTCTAAAATGTCGCATTTCGTTGCTTTGCCATCTTTGCCCAATGCGAAGACCCTTGCTCAGGTATTTATTCGCGAGGTGGTCAGACTTCATGGTGTCCCGTCTGACATTGTATCTGATAGAGGTACACAATTTGTGGCAAAATTTTGGAGAGCTTTTTGTTCACGCCTAGGGATTAAATTGTCTCATTCATAGGCTTTCCATCTGCAGTTGAATGGGCAGACTGAGCGTATGAACCAAAACCTGGAACAATACTTACGCTGTTTTGTGTCTGACAATCAGGAAGAGTGGTCGGCGTTTCTTCCTCTGGCTGAATTCGCGATAAACAATCATTGTCAGGAATCATCTGGGGAATCTCCTTTCTTTTGTGTTTATGGTCAGCATCCCCAATTCTGTACCTTGCGCCAAGGGTGCTCTGCGGGCGTCCCTGAGGAGGACCAGTTGGGAGCACAATTGTCATCCGTTTGGAGGAGAGTAAAGCAGCGCTTGCTGAAGGTAGGTTCTAGGTACAAACGTGTGGCTGACGGTAGACGTGTGCCAGGTCCGGACCTGTGTGTGGGTGATTAGGTGTGGTTGTCTACAAGGAACATCAAACTCAAAATACCATCGCATAAGTTGGGTCCCAGGTTCATTGGTCCGTTTAGGATCTCCGCAATTATCAACCCAGTGGCATTTCGTTTGGAGTTACCTGCCATATACAAGATACATAATGTGTTTCATAAGGCGTTACTTAAGAAAGTCGTGGGTGCTGTTGATGTCTCTCCCGTGCCACCACCTCCCGTCTTGGTGGATGGCACGTTGGAGCTTGAGGTGTCCAAGGTGGTTGACTCTCGGGTAGTGCGTCGTACTCTACAGTACCTGGTCCACTGGCGTGGCTATGGTCCTGAGGAGAGGACTTGGGTGCCGGCTTCGGACATACATGCAGACAGACTGATTACAGGGTTTCATCGCCGCCATCCGGACAAGCCGGGTCCTCGACATTGTGAGGTTCCTGGGGTCCCTCGTAGAAGGCGGGGTACTGTCATGTCGGACACTGTTCGCACCAGGGTGTCCAGCAGACAGCGGTAATACCCCATCCTACCACTTGATTCTCAGCGGCGCTGGTTGGTCTTCTGATCCGGCTTGGATTGGGTTAACCAGGTTGTCATTCTGGCTGAGGGCTTAGCCACGCCCTGTCTTTAAATTGTCCTGCGTGACTATGGGCGTCGCCGACTATAGCTCTTGCCTTGTGCTAGCGATACCGTTCTGGAGTGGTGGTCTAAGGAGCATACGGTTTCTGGTGTAGTATATTCCGTTGTTGCCATTTTGCCTCCCTGTGTTGTATTTTTTGGTAGCCCTTGCACATTATTGTATTCTCCTGTGTGTACGCGGTGTGTTGCGTTTCCTTTATCCCTGTCCATATATATTTGTGGGGTCTGGTGTTTGGTCTCCTCACTGGGTGGAGGGTGGTGGGTTCAGCTTAGGGCTGGACAGGAGACAAGGACAGGGTGGAGGCCCAGGCAGGCACACCTTCAGTGTAAACCCTGGGTTGAGGGACAGACAGGGTTTCCCCTAGTCTGAGGGACACCGCAGGGGCCCCAGGGTTTCAGCCTAAAGTTACCTAGGCTTCCCATGACACCATGTTGCCGCGAACTAGGGAGAGTGCTGATCCTGATGCTTCATATACCGATCGAGCCAAGCTCTCTATGAGCCAATCAGTGGGGTCTTTAATGGAAGAACCACTAGGTACGGACAACAGGGTTTTAGAGGCCAAGCGTGACACTGGTGGATCCACCACTGGGGATTCCGCCCATTTCGTACAGAGCTCCGGGGCAAACGGATATCTTGCTTCGATCGTCTTCTGGCCCGAGAAACGCCTATCCGGCCGTTCCCTGTGACGCTGCACTATGTCCTCAAACTCTGGGTGAGTGCAAAATACTCTATGCGGTCGCTTAGCCCGCTTAAAGGATACCTTATGACCTGAGGCCAGGGAGACGTCATCCTCAATCCCCAAAGTCTGATTGACAGCTTCGATGAGGCTGTCAACTGTTTCCCGATACCCTGGGGTATCTACGTCCAGGGGTTCGTCTGCATCATAATCTGAACTCTGTCCGCTCTCGACTGTTGGTGAAGGAGAGCGAGACGCCGATCTCACGGATGCCGAGGCACCGGATGGGCCAGGAGACGCCGCATGGGTTCTTTTCCTTTGCGCCTGCCTGGAGTGAGAGCGGCCCCTGCAGGCCGGAGGCTCTTGTGAGGTGGATGACCCCTCCCAGACAGGTGAGCCACTATCTTTGCCCCTAACTGGGGCGTGAAGGGACTCAATCGCCTTTGTGAGCGATGTCATAGATTGTGATAGGGCCCATTCCAGAGGATCTGGACCGCTGGGCTCGGTCGCAGGGGAGGGCTCCTGGGCGTGTTCGGAGTCGCAGGTTTCGTATAATTTGCTGCACTACGCCCGCGGAAACATGACCCGACAGGAGATGCATGCAGCGTATAGGAACATGTGCGTATTCCCCTTCCCAGCCATACTGTCTGCCAGGCTTTAATACTGTCCTGCTGGAGGATGAGGGGGGAGGAGGGCACACCCTGATTATACGTAGCGTGGCCTCTAGGGTCGGGGTCACACTTACCCCGATCCTGTGTCCCCCATGTGTTCTTGCACGTGCTGCTCCTCTCTGCGCTGCGCGTAACTTGTCTGTGGTTAGGCCGCCGCGTCCTTTCCGGTTGCAGCCTACCCTGGAGTGAAGCCGGGGGTTCAATTTATTCGGTGCCCGCCCAGGTCACAGAGGGCGGGCCGCCGGAAATGACGTTGTGACGGGAGGGCGGGACTTCCGCCCGTGGCCTAACACCGGCCAAAGCCGCGGGCTGGCTTTCTTTAGCGTCTGCCCGCCAAGGGGTGGCGGCGGGCGGGTAGGCCACCGCATACCAAGGATGCAGCCGGAGTCAGGACCCGGCGTGAGGCCCACCGCCGGAGGAAGGGGGGGAAGAGCCTGTCTTTCAGTGCTGCACATCCTGCCTTTGCACCTCGCATGACGCTAAGGGCTCCGCTGCCGCAGGGCCCTCCCAGGCCATCCCATGCATGACGACCTCGCCGATAAGGTAGAGGGAAGGGGGGCGATATACAGGACGGTGCAGGCACCCTAGCTCCGTCCTCCTTCCAGGGATGAGGAGAGGGACCGTCCGCCGCCTTGCAGCAACGCCGTCTAGCGTTTGTGGAGCAGTGGGGGCCGCACGGACTAGTCTTGTGCCTCTGTACAGCCCATGGTTTCAATACCTAGGGGTGGCCAGGGCTAAGTCCAGCATCATATCCCACGTCACGGGAGAGGATACATGGAGGGACACTCGCACGTGCTCGCCCGTTGATGGTTTGGGGAAATAGAAACCTTTCAATAGGATCCGTTGCCCCTGTCTTATCTTCATAGAGAAAAAGAGAAAAAAAAAGTCTGGGGGAAAACGGCCCAGATATGTCCCACGGTGCCGGAGAGGGTACGTGGAGGCGATACTCAACACGTGCTCGCCCGTTGATGGTTTGGTGAGATCGGACCCTTTCAATAGAGTCTGTCGCCCCTGTCTCATCTTCATAGCAAAAAAGAGTTAAAAAGAAAAGAAGTCTGGAGGAAACCAGACGTGTGTGCCTCCAAAGGACACTAAACTGGTTTCCGCCCGCAATCGGGGCGAGGATGTATGCGGCGGAGGAGGAGCTAACTTTTTTTTATTCACTTAGTGTCAGCCTCGAGGTGGCAGTAACATGCACCCACAGTACCTGTGTCCCCCAATGAGACGAAGGAGAAAGGGTTAGCTTTAATTTTTACATTTGGGCTATGGTCACACGTAGCAATTTTTTTATGCAAATTAATAGCTGCGTTTTCCAGTACCAGCAAAAGCTATGAGAGTTCAAGAAACTCATTCACACACATTGGATTTTATCCTGACTGAATTAGAAAACTGCTGCTTGTTTGAAAACTGCAGCGTGTCAATTTTTTCTGCGTTTTTTCACATATAGAAAGCAATAAGTCTAAAAAAGCAGCAAAAAGGTTGTCTTGAGTTTTGGCTGCGTTTTTAGTAAAAAAAAAAAAAAAAAAGCATGTACAGCAGGAAGAGAGACCCATTTATTTTTGTGATTTTCTCAAGTTTAACCCTTTCACGATATGCACCGTATATATACAGCGTAAGTCGGAAGCGGGTGTATAGAGCGGGCTCCCGCAGCCTGCAGGCGATGGCTGTGTGTTACAGCCAGGACCTGCCGCTAACAATAACAGGTGAAGCGGTGCTCCACTCTTGATTGTAAACCTTTTAAATGATACTGTCAATTCTCTGGCAGTGGCATTTAAAGGGAACCTGTCACCTGTTTTGGCCGCTATAAGATGCGGCCACTGCCTTTCAGGGCTTATCTAAAGCATTCTATAATGCTGTAGATAAGCCCCTGGTCAGACCTGAAAGAGAAGAAAAATAAGTTTTATTATACTCACCCGGGGGGAGAGGGGCGGTCCGATGCGGTCCAGTCCGATGGGTGTCACAGGTCCAGGTCCGGCACCTCCCACCTTCTTGCGATGCCGCCCTCCAGTTTTCTTCCTCGCTCCCAGGCATCGCACGTCTGCGCAGGCATACCCTCAACAAGGCAGAGCTAAGTACTGCAGTGCGCAGGCGTCGGGAAAGGTCAAATCGCCGGTGGGTTGTCAATACAGCCAGGGGTCTGCTGATGACCCCCCCGTGCTTGTCATTACAGAACTCCTTTGAAACCCTGCCTGAGGCAGAGCTTCAAATGAGCTGTGATTTCTGCTATAAGCTAAGCAGCAATGATGAGGCATTGCTGCATATAGCACAAGAGATCGGATGATCGCATCTTCAAGCTTGGGGGGGGTAAACAAAATCAGTAAAAATTAAAAAAAAAAAAAAGAAATTAAAAATACTAAAATACTGTACATAAGTTCAAATCCCCCCCGAAAAAATACACACATGTGGTATTGCCTTGTTTAGAATAGTCCGATCTATCAAAAACAATTAACCCAATCGCTCAACACTGTAAACGGAAAGATTTGAACATCAAAAAATGTTTTTTTTTGTTGCTGCAATTCCACAAAAAATGCTGTAACAAACGATCAAAAAGTCATATGTATCCCAAAATAGTACTAATAAAAATGTTGCCTCGCTCCGCAAAAGATAAGCTATCACACAGCTCTATTGGACAAAAATAAAAATGTTATGGGTCTCGGAAAATGTCGAAACAACTCAAAACATTTTTCGGGCAAACTACAGATTTCTTTTTTCACCACTAAAATAATTTAAAAAACTGGACATGTTTGATAATCGCATTGATGAGGAGAATCATACTGCATGGTCATTTTTATCACAAAATGTACACCACAAAAGCAATTCCCAAAAAACAGTGTCAGAAGTTTTTTTTCACAATTTTACCGCACTTGGAATTTTTCCCCCTTTTCGAGTACACTGTGTGGTAAAATGAATGGTGTCATTCAAAAGTACAAAGAAAATGGGCTGCAGCGTGAAGGGGTTAAACCAAAATGTCTTGTTCTCTTCACCTGAGCATGGCTGATAGGATTAGTACAGTTTAATTAAATTAGTGATATGTGTTAAAGAAAACAATGTGTGACCAAAGTGTAAAATTGAACAATGCCGACCTACAAAATGCTCTGCTAATGGGCCCCGTTACATTTAGCGATGCACCAGCGATCCCGACCACGATACGACCTGGTAAGGATCGCTGGTGCATCGCCAAATGGTCGCTAGTGAGCTGCTAAACAGGCAGATCTCAGCAGCGACGCAGCAGCGGTTGTTACTTACCTGTCAGACGCGGTGATGAAGACGTCCTCCCGTCCGCTTCCACGTGTCGCTCGTCGGTGCCAGCATGAAGCCCAGCAGGAAGAAAATGGCCCAGGATGTTCTCGCGCGATCAGTGATACCCAGCGGGGGAGCCGGTCGGAGGTAAGTATCACATGTAGCGATATCGCTAGCAATATCGCTGCTGTGTCACAAAATCGGTGATGCTTTAGCGATATTGCTAGCGATATCGCTATGTGTAAAGCCCCCTTTAGGTAAGATATTCCTGACTAATTCAACTTCCCCACTGTTCTGGCATTTGCAATTCTGTATTTTTTCATGAACTCACAAACTTTTTTGTTTAAAATAGTCACTATTTTTTCCAGACAAAAAAAATCTTTTTCTGCTAAATTATTTGATCAAATTGCCCTTTTTTTCCAAAAAGTTATGGCTTCACATACATCTTACATTGGAGGCCTAACACCTTGTATTCCTTATTATTATATGGTGGATGCAAAGCTGAACTTTGGGATCCTGAAAAACGTAGCAAGAAAAGAAGCAAAAAAGCAACAGAAAAGCCGCAAAACTTGCTTTTTGTCTGCAGCTTCTTTGCTGCCAACAGATCAGGTTTTCCTGCAGAAAAAAATCAGTAAGAAAGCAACATGTGAACATAGCCTAAGACAATGTGTGCTTTAAGTAAACTCCAATACACTTATGTCCTACCTGTGAATGTATCCGTTCTGGTGCAAATAATTTAACCCTTTTAACGTTTCAAACAAAATGTTTCCAATTAAGAGTTCACTCATGCCTTCCGGATAATATGTCTTCACGAGATTGCTGGCGGAGCCTACAAAACATAAGAATGATTGACTAAATATATTCCTCAAATCTTCTGTAGACAGAATACAAACTTAGACATAACAAATAGTGCACTGCGCTAAAGCTGCTGCTGTATAGATAAAGGAATAGCAATGATTGGAGATAGAAAAAGAGCGGCATACAAATGATGTCCTGCCTACCTTCATTCAGAGCGGTGCTTCGATAACAGAGAGTCCTGAGCGCTGGAGCAGGAAGACGTGATCTAACAGGACACCGGTGATCACACAAGATCGTGCCGACACGTCGAAAGAAATGAGTGTACCAGATGGAGGGAGGCTGGGGACCGGAGAGCGTCCTCCCCTGGATGGTACCCACCTACCCTCCCCAGAATCTGAGTACACGTGGCGTGCGCCGGCCGAAGAACGCCGCTGACAGTGTCGGAGAATGGATGGGGCGTGGACTGGGTGACGTCACCCAGACCGGGGAACTCAGGATGAAAAGACGGTAGCTACGAGGGGCCAATCGCCAACGCGTTTCGAAGGTGCACGGACCTTCTTCGTCAGGGCTGCTGGCCTGGCTGCCGTCATGACATTAAATAGAGAAGAAAATGAGTAATCGCCCCTCCACTAAAGTGCCCTCCTTAGTGTATAAAGTTAATTGAAGGGGACTCACTGAAACTCCTATTGCATTAAGCCCAGGAAATTAAAATGCAAAAATATAACTAAAAAATATATACAATTAAAATTTAGTAAACACTTTATTAGAACAATATAAATGAATAGAGAATAAATAAAAAAAAAAATAATATATATATATTCAGAATATACACACAAACTTTAAAATTTGTAAACAGTTTGTGTGTAACAATATAAGACATAAATAGTCAAACCTGGCATCATGAAAAAGCATAGAGTTCTATTTCATGGTTTAACCCCTTTGGGGCTAGACAATCTAGGGTAAAAATCCATTTAGATTCAGTGCGTGACATCTGTTTAAGATAGTCTCCCCCTCTCACATTTTCGAATACCCTCTGAATGCCACAAAAAATTGCCCCTTTCACTGACCTCTAGTGATGATCCTTAAAATGCCTGGATAAAGGATGTCCAATAAAACCCTTCTCAATGTTATTAAAATGCTCCTTAATCCGATCCGAAAGTCTGCGTTTTGTGCGACCCACATAAAGCTTATTACAAGGGCATATAATTAAATAAATCACTCCTGTGGAGTTACAGGACATGCGGTCTTTAATGCAGAATTCCTGGGAGCCATTAAAATTATAAAATGTATGTACTGGTTTTTTCTTAAATTCTGTGTGAGTACAACAAGAGCATGTACCACATGGTGTAAAACCATGGGTTTGAGTCCTTGAGGTTCTGATTTTCATGTTCCCCACTGTAGGTGCCACAATATTGCCTATTGTTTGGCATTTTCTAAAAACAAATTTTGGATACTTGGGTAAAAATTCACCCACTACCTTATCTGATTGAAGGATAGACCAGTGTTTCTGGATAATCCAAATACATTTTTTGTGACCATGATGGAACTGCGTAATAAAGGGTAACTTACGAATTTGTTCTGGTACATTCGATATTTCATCATTGCCTAAACGATTTTTGTGTATCAAAGTATGTCTACATGCTGCCTTGATCTCCTCATTAGCTCTGTCCACTAACTGTTTAGGATACCCTTTTTCAATAAATTGTTTGGTTAAGGATGCTGCCTCATCTTCATAATCTTGGATCCTAGTACAGTTGCGTCTTATACGGGTAAATTGACCCTTAGGAATATTCTCCAACCATACTGGGAGATGGCAGCTGTAAATATTAATAAAACCATTAGAATCCACTGGCTTGTGATGACATTTGGTATATAATTGATTGTCCTCGATGAAAATATATAGGTCTAAAAGATTTACGCCGATGGTACTAGGTGTTGCTGTAAATTCAAGGCCAAAATCATTTGTATTTAAGTTGGAAATAAATGCATGTAGTTCACTTTGGGGGCCTCTCCAGATGAACAAGACGTCATCAATAAATCAACGCCACAATACTAAGCTAGAGTTGACAGGTTGAAAAATGTGAGACTCCTCCCATTTGGCTACATATATATTCACATAGCTGGGTGCGAATCTTGTACCCATAGCTGTCCCCCATGTTTGGAGGTAATACTGACCCTCATACATAAAGTAATTGTGTTCTAGAATGAACAGAATGCTATCTAATATGAAGCGAGATTGAGTTTCCGTGTAGACAATACAAACTTGTACACCTACATATTCGAAAACTGCCAGGTGAAAGTAACTGGTTATCACCACTTTAGCGAATGCCTTTCACCAAGTTTTTCATGCTGTTCTGGACACAGGATGGAACAGTGGCTGCATTTTTTTAAAATTATTGTAGCTTACAGGGGGTGCGGCTACAGTGGAGTGCGTATCCACGCATGCACCACCTCCGGAGGCCATTTTCCCAAAGTCAACCACAGTGAAAACTATGAGAAGTGCGGGGACTCTGGCAATACTTTCTGCAAGGCCGCCGCAGCCTCGCACCGCTGAACACCCCCCCAGCATTACCCCGCTCCTGCCGCCATCTTCCTGCAGCAGCGACCCTGCCTTTTGAGACCCTGCTCCATCGCAGAAGCTGCCCTCCCCCCTTTCCCAGTAAGCTACAGTAAAAGTGGACTAGAAGACGGACCATCATTTTATTAAAAGCATTTTTTCCTATTTTCCTCCCCAAAATTTGTGGTGCGCCCTATGGTGTGGTGCATCTTATAGTCCACATAACACAGTCATTTTGCAAGTCCATTGTGGAGATATTTGCAATTAAAGTATTTGGCACTTAATGAGCCAACTTTTTTTTTTTGTAAACCAAGTGAGTGTCATCAGTTTTCTCTGGGGATGTATACCTCTCTTCCCTTTATGAATCTGACCAATCATAGACAGCAACACTTGAAGGAAGAAATGCCCCTAACTATAGGTAAGCTCAGCTGCACTGCCCCTTCCTCCACACGGACTCATGCAGGAGGTTAGACCAAGAGATCAGAGCCCTATCACTACATCTCACACACTGAGAAACCTGCTCTAAGTTATGGTGCGGCTTGTTCTTCTTTCAGTGTTGCTGCATGTTTATGAATAGTCCGCATCATACAGGGAGAAGAAGTACACAGCCCCAGTGAAAACTGTCTGATAACACCCACTTAGACTTAAATAAAGATGTCATTAAGTGCCAAAATGTTTTATTCCACACTACAGCCACTATTATATTATGTGCCCAGTTCAACATGAAAAATTTGGTGACCACAGCAATTTCATCGTTCCGGCAAAGCTTGTTCTAAGAGACCACAGCGTCAGCAGCCCCAGTTCTGATTGGTAAGATCGAACGATGAAGTCTGATCGCACCAATCAGTGAGCAGGAGAGTAGTCTGACTTCTCAGTGACCACTCTGCACCGCCTCATTCCAGCTTGTAGACATGTGCATAGCGGTCACTGTCGTTCTACTGCCGATCTGCTGATTGTGGTTCTAGGCTATTTTAGCCTTTGCCATCAGTTCTGCTGCTGTCGATTGAAGAGCTGAAGAACAGTAGATCAGAAGATCTTTCTGACCTATTCCTGTCCCTTGTTTTTTTTCCCAAATCCACCCCAATTCCTCTCTCCCCTCTTCCTAACCCCTTTCCCTCCCTTCCGTCTTTCCTGCCACTGATCAGTGGCGCACATCACTGATTGGCAAGCATGATCAGTTTAGGCTTAAGACCCTTTTCCCCCCTTTTGCACCACCTCCATGTGTGCTGCAGCTGCTGAGCGCTGATCTGTGACACACATCACTGATCGGCATCTGGTTGTTTTTAGTTTTTCTTTTTTTCAAAAAGTATGCAAAAAAAGGAATCAAATAATAAATTTATATTAGTTGATAAGGGTAGATTAGTACAGTAAAATATACTATAGTAATCAGCTTCAACTACAGTAATTTTTTTACTAAAATATAAATCACAATTAGTGTCAGATAGTTGCAGACACTTAATAATTGTTTTTACTGATGTCCATATAGTAATTGTAGTTTTTGTATTTTAGTGGAAAATTCTTGTAGTAGCTATACTACAGCTTTTTTCTACTGCATAGAATTACGATTAGCGTAATTTGGTTGCGGGCGCCCAGTAATTGTTTTACTGTCGTCCGTTTGGTATTTTACCAAATTTTGTATTCTTTTCTTCATTTTATTATTTGATTCTTTTCTTTTTTATTCTAAATATAATAAAGTAGTTCACACCAAACACATAACTAAATACAATTTGGTTATCCAACGCACACACACACACACGTGAAAAATACAACAGACACATACACCACCCACGTGAAAAATAAAATGTCCCGCTCTTCCCAAAGACAGTATTCAGCCATGGAGGCTTACGTCATCTTTGCCTCGGACACTGAGAGTAAGACTGGAGTCATATTAGCGATTTTAAAACATGGATTTTTGTGATAAATTCACCGTAAAATCCTTTTCTCCGAGACTCTCATTGGGAGACACAGAACTGTGGGTTTATGCTACTGCCGCCAGGAGGCTGACACTAAGTGAATGAAAAAAAGGTTAGCTCCTCCTCTGCAGTATACACCCTCGCCTCGATTGCAGGCGGAATCAGTTCAGTGCAAAAGCAGTAGGAGATCTACAAGACAAAATCAGCCTCAATGCAGGTAACAATATGTCTAGAAAAAAACCCACCTAGTGTCATAAATACCTGTTAATAAACAAAAAGGAGCCAATTGGCTAGCAGGGTAGGTGCTGTGTCCCCAATGAGCATCTTGGAGAAAAGGATTTTACGGTGAGTTTATCACAAAAATCCATGTTTCTCCTTCGTCTCATTGGGGGACACAGGACTGTGGGACGTCCTAACGCAGTCCCTGGGTGGGAAATCGACACACCGGTCCAAGCTATACGCACCTCCTGTCTAAAGGTGCACCACTGCTGCTTGGAGAATCCTGCTACCCAGGCTCACGTATGCTGAAAAATCAATATAATAAAGTCCTTACAATATCATATGGTTCCAAGCAGAACATCAAATCAACAATGTGAATCCAGACACTCACCACTGTCCAGAGCACATAACATGAACCATGAAAACAATTGGTTTCGTTTAAAAATTTTTTTTATTAATTAATATTAAAAATTAATGAACCAATTAACAACAAAAATCACATATCAGGTGCCTCAAAAAATAGGGGGAATGAAACCACCATGCAGTACATACATTTACAGATAAATGGACCATCCAATATAAATGTAATACAATAATTTTTAGAAAAACTTTTTTTAACAAAATTGAAAAGAATTATTAAATTAATAATGTATCTTTATGTTGTATATCTTCCAAAGACCTATTCACAAGTGAAACCATGAATCAATGTACAAAATACATACAAATTATCTTTTGTGCTTAAAATGATCACATAACGACATCTACTAATAAATGTGAATAAAAGGTAAATGCACAAGATCCCTATAGACAAAATTGTACCTGTTGAAAAAGAGTAGGCAGAGAATATATACACAGGGTCTCTATGGAGACATTTAGTAAGCAGAATGTAGGTGCTATTGCATAAATACCTGCATATGAAATCCTCTGCTAAAAACTGTAAAGAGAAGGTATATACACAAGATCCATGTGAAATAAATTCACCTGTTAGTAAGTGGAAATGGAGGGTATATACAGTCATGGCCAAAAGTTTTGAGAATGACACAAATATTAATTTTTACAAAGTCTACTGCTTCATTTTTTCTAATGGCAATTTGCATATACTCCAGAATGTTATAAAGAGTGATCAGCTTAACAGCAATTACTTGCAAAGTCAATATTTGCCTAGAAAATTAACTTTATCCCCCAAAACACATTTCAACATCATTGCAGCCCTGCCTTAAAAGGACCAGCTAACATCGTTTCAGTGATTGCTCCATTAACACAGGTGTGGGTGTTGATGAGGACAGGGCTGGAGATCAATCTGTCATGATTAAGTAAGAATGACACCACTGGACACTTTAAAAGGAGGCTGGTGCTTGGCATCATTGTTTCTCTTCTGTTAACCATGGTTATCTCTAAATAAACACGTGCAGTCATCATTGCACTGCACAAAAATGGCCTAACAGGGAAGAGTATCGCAGCTAGAAAGATTGCACCTCAGTCAACAATCTATCGCATCATCAAGAACTTCAAGGAGAGAGGTTCCCTTGTTGCCAAAATGGCTCCAGGGCGCCCAAGAAAGACCAGCAAGCGCCAGGACGTCTCTTAAAAGTGTTTCAGCTGAGGGATCGGGCTACCAGCAGTGCAGAGCTTGCTCAGGAATGGCAGCAGGCAGGTGTGCGTGCATCTGCACGCACTGTGAGGCGGAGACTCTTGGAGCAAGGCCTGGTCTCAAGGAGGGCAGCAAAGAAGCCACTTCTCTCCAGAAAAAACATGATGGACAGACTGATATTCTGCAAGAGGTACAGGGAGTGGACTGCTGAGGACTGGGGTAAAGTCATTTTCTATGATGAATCCCCTTTTCGATTGCTTGGGACATCTGGAAAACGACTTATTTGGAGAAGACCAGGTGAGTGCTACCACCAGTCTTGTCTCATGCCAACTGTCAAGCATCCTGAAACCATTCATGTGTGGAGTTGCTTCTCAGCCAAGGGAACGGGCTCTCTCTCAGTCTTGCCTAAAAACACAGCCATGAATAAAGAATGGTACCAGAATGTCCTCCAAGAGCAACTTCTCCCAACCGTCCAAGAGCAGTTTGGCGATCAACAATGCCTTTTTCAACATGATGGAGCACCTTGCCATAAAGCAAAGGTGATAACTAAATGGCTCAGGGAACAAAACATAGAGATTTTGGGACCATGGCCTGGAAACTCCCCAGATCTTAATCCCATTGAGAACTTGTGGTCAATCATCAAGAGATGGGTGGACAAACAAAAACCTTCAAATTCAGACAAAATAAAAGCATTGATTTTGCAAGAATGGACTGCTATCAGTCAGGATTTGATCCAGAAGTTGATTGAGAGCATGCCAGGGAGAATTGCTGAGGTCCTGAAGAAGAAGGGTCAACACTGTAAATATTGACTTGCTGCATTAACTCATTCTAACTGTCAATATAGCCTATTGTTACTCATAATATGATTGCAATTATATTTCTGTATGTGATAAAAACATCTGACAAACACACATAAAAACCAGAGGGCAGCAGATCATGTGAAAATATAATATTTGTGTCATTCTCAAAACTTTTGGCCATGACTGTACATAAAATCTCTATGGGGATGTTTGGTAAACAAAGTGTAAGCGCTATTGCACATAAATTTATCCAAGAAATCTTCTATTATTCCCTACCAGGCATTAATGAAAGGGATCACAATTTATAATTACCTAGGCCAAAAATAAAGTGCAGAGTGATGGTGGTGTCTTTCCCTCACCCCAACGCACGTTTTGTCATTTCTTCCTCAGGGGGCGTGTACAAGACTAAAGGGTCACATGGTATTATATACAGGAGACCGGCCGATCACCGCTTACACGCGGTCAATGTGTTAATATAATTATGCAGTCAGCTGTGTCGGGAAGCCGTGTGTCCGGGTATGTATCTGCGCACCAGATGATGTGCGCATGACCAGAAAGGAGGCGTCCTCAGCCTCCGGTATAGGGATGCAGAGAGGCAGCGCCGTCCATTGATAGACGGCAATGCATCGCAACATGCCGTGGAACCGGAAGTCATCGGACCCAGGTCACCTTGTGTATATATTCTCTGCCTATTCTTTTTCAACAGGTAAAATTTTGTCTATAGGGATCTTGTGCATATACCTTTTATTCACATTTATTAGTAGATGTCTTTATGTGATAATTTTAAGCACAAAAGATAATTTGTATGTATTTTGCACATTGATTCATGGTTTCACTTGTGAATAGGCCTTTGGAAGATATCCAACATAAAGATACATTATTAATTTAATAATTCTTTTCAATTTTGTTAAAAAAAATTTTTTCTAAAAATTAATGTATTACATTTATATTGGATGGTCCATTTATCTGTAAATGTATGTACTGCATTCCCCCTATTTTTTGAGGCACCTGATATGTGATTTTTGTTGTTAATTGGTTCATTAATTTTTAACATTAATAAAAAAAAATTTTAAACAAAAACAATTGTTTTCATAGTTCATGTTATGTGCTCTGGACAGTGGTGAGTGTCTGGATTCACATTGTTGATTTCACGTATGCTGAAGCCTGATTATGGATATTGTCGTGCTTCCAGAATGTGTGCAGACTGGAGCAGGCTGCCGCTTTGCCGACGTGCTTGACGAAAGCCTGGTGCCGAAGAGCCCAAGAGGCGACCACCGCCCGAGGGGAGTGTGCCCTGATCCCGCTGGAACAGGTGCGCTTCTGATGAGGTAAGACTCCTGCACAGCCACACAAGTCCACCTGGTTACGGTCGATCCTGAGGCCGCGAGTCTATTCCTGCGATCCTCGGTGAGTACGAATGGCGTGCATGTCCAACAAAAGGGTGTCGTCCGTGACACGTACCTCCTGAGAGCTCTTACCAGATCCAACGTATGAAGAGCCTCTTCCACCCGGTGTACCGGTGCTGGTCAGAAAGGGCAAGATAACATCCTCAATAAAGAAAGATGAAGAAAACAACCCTTGGCAGAAAAAAAGGAGGAGTCGGCCTGAGAACCACTCAATGCCTGTGAAAAAAAACAGGTACAGAGCTTTGACAGGATAGAGCTGCCAGCTCCAAGACCCGCCTAATTGACATTATAGACACGAGGAACCCATCATCCAGGAAAGGTATGACAAAGAGACACCCTGTAGTGGTTCGAACGGAGCCCCCCTGCAGACCGATTAGGACCTGGTTAAGGCCCCCAAGCGTCTAGAGGGAACCTATAGGGGGGTATCAGGCGGGAGACCCCCTGGCTGAGGGTCTTTACGTGCAGATTGGTAGCAATCCTCCGCTGGAGAAAAGGGGCGGATAAGGAAAAAACCTATCACCTGAGGGATCTTGGAGCTAAACCTGAGTCTAGTCTAGACTGGAGAAGAGCTACAAATGTTAAGAATGGAGAATCCCAGTGGCGGATGACCGGGCTCCTACACCGTGAGAAGAAAACTTCCCAGTCGTGGTGGTAAACACGTGCTCAGGCAGGCTCCCGAGCCCTAACCAACGCAGCCACCCCCCTCCAGCCGAGCCCGGCCTGGGCCAGGATCCAAGATTCAATGGCTAAGCCGCCAAACACAAGGCCTCTGGGTTCCGGTAGATCGGGCCCTGGGAAGGTAGGACTGGGGCTCTGGCAGCCACCAGGGGATATCAACGAATAGTTACACTAAATTTGCGTAACCTGTTCGACGAGGCCAATTTGGGGCCATCAGTATTACTGGACCCCGCTATGCCTTGAACTTCCTGAAACCCTCGGACGCAGCGGAAGCGAAGGACACAGGTACGAGAGATGAAAACTGGTTCCGCGTAAGGACCAACGTGTCCACAGCAATTGTCTGTGGGTCCCGGGACCGAGTGACAATCCTAGGCACCTTGGCCTTTGGCCTGGAAGTCATCAGGTCTCCCTGTGGGGTTCCCCAATGTTGGAAAAACTGTTGGGAACAACTCGGGATGGAGTGGCCATACCCTGGACGCGAGACCCTGCCGGCTGAGAAAGGCTCGCCGCCCAGTTCTCCACGCCCAGACTGTAAAGTGCCAATCACAGAGTGACCTTTCTCGGCTCCGCAAAGGATATGCTTTGCGTCGAGCATGGTCATCCTGCTGGGGCCGCCTCCCTTGATGGTCTATGTAAGCCCCTGCCGTGGCATTGTCTGATTGAATTCGGACAGGGCGTCCTCCAGGAGATGATGAAAAGTGCTAGCTCAAACGCCTGAATCTCTAAAAGCTTGATCGAGAGGCGCGATTCCCGAGGTGACAACATCCTTGGGCTGTGTGGTGACGAATTACTGCTCCCCATCCGAGGAGACTGGTGTCGGTCGTGACCATCAACCAATGGTTTGCAGAAGAAGACTTTCCCTGCAGCAGGGAGGGACTCATCGTCCACCATCTGGGAGCCTGTCTGACTGGTGTAGACAATCAGCACTGGTGGTCAGAAAAAAACAGGATTCTTGTCCCAGGATGCCAAGTGGGCGTGCTGCAAGGGACAAAGGTGGGGCTGGGCAAATGGAACAGCCTCTATTGCTGCCACCTTTTTCCCTAAGACCTTCACGCAAACCCGGATGGTACAGGAGACCGGCTGGAGAAGTGCCCAGGCTACCCACCGGAGTGCTAGGGCCTTATCCCGAGGGAGATCTTTCCGACCATCGGGACGTGTCGAAGATCATCCCTAGAAGGGAAATTGTGCGAGCTGGAATAGGGGACAAACCTCAGAACTTCAAATTCACCAGCCACTCTAGGTGGAGACTTGTATCCAGCGAGAAGTTGATGCTGAAAAGATGGGCTCTTGACCAGGAGGTTGTCCAGATAATGCCAAATGATTATGCCCGGGCTTGCAGGATGGACATGATGGCCGACATGACCCCTGTGAATACTCTGGGGACGATGGCTAGCCCGAAGGTTGCTGATGGCAACCGTAAGAGCCCTTGATGCCAAGAAAAAATGGGAATGCACCGGTAGGCGCCATGGGCGTCGTTAGCTGCCGAATATTCCCTTTTTCACGGCAGATATGACCAGATTCCCTCCGGAAGTGTCTTGTTCAGAAGCTTCAGGTCCAGAATGAGTCTCACGGTTTCGTTCCTTTCCTCCATTAAATTTTTTCCTCTCTTTGGGGACCACAAGCAGGTTGGAGTAGAAACCCTGAAATCTCTTCTTTTGGGGGTGGCTGATACTATCTTGTACCCGTAATGCACCAGCTCTCCTACCCATGCGTCGTATACGACGGTGAGCCAGATGTCACGCAACCAGAGCAGGCCCCGGCCTACCCAGCAGGTGTAGACTGGAAGTTTCTCCAGTCATTCAGCCGTGAACCTGTGGGACTTTGATCCCCCTGATCTTGGCTGGATAAAGCGCATCCTCACCAATGGGTTGGTCCTATATGAGATCCGATGATCTCTGCCCTGATTGGGCCGACCTGAACTGGCGGTCGAAACAATGTTTGAAATTGGTGACGAAATGGCTGCTTGGCCCCGTTGTGGAGAAAGTTGCTTTTCCCCTGTGGTGTTGGAGATAAGCTGATCTAGCTTCTCACTGAACTCTCTGCTGCCTTGATAGGGCAAAGAAGTTAGGGATTTGTTGGGAGTCAGGTAGGCTCGCCATGTTCTCAGCAATAGGGCTCCCCTAATGCAAATCGCATGGCGGCAGCCAGTGCTGCGTCTAAAGGGCCCGTTACACATAGCGATATCGCTAGCAATATCGCTATAATGTCACTGATTTTGTGACGCAGCAGCGATATTGCTAGCGATATCGCTATATGTGATACTTCCGACCGGCTCCCCCGCTGAATATCGCTGATCGCGCGTGAACGTCCTGGACCATTTCTCGTTGGGCGCTTCCTGCTGGGCTTCCTGTGGCGCCGACGAGCGACGCGTGGACGCAGGCGGGAGGACGTCAGGATCGCCGCGTCTGACAGGTAAGTAGCGACCCCCGACCGCTGCTATGTTGCTGGTGAGATCTGCCTGCTTGGCAGCTCACTAGCGACCACTTAGCGATGCACCAGCGATCCATAT
The DNA here is from genome assembly GCF_039654945.1 of Dendrobates tinctorius. NCBI lineage: Eukaryota > Metazoa > Chordata > Amphibia > Anura > Dendrobatidae > Dendrobates > Dendrobates tinctorius. The sequence continues at coordinate 5,040,869 of NW_027361844.1, read as the reverse complement.
CGTTGTCGGGATCGCTGGTGCATCGCTAAGTGTAATGGGACCCTTAGCTGCATCCAAGGATGCATTAATTGAACTAGCCTCCAAGGGCTTATCTGATTCGCGATCTCAGCTACCTCCAACGGTAGGCACAGGCTCTGCAAAGCTGCATTTGATGACTCTGACCAGGAATCATGGCCTTGGCTACCTAAGTTACCGTGCAAGAGGGAGAGAGGACTGATCCTGAGGCCTCAAACACCAAGCGAGCCCGGTTCTCTATTGAGACGGTCAGTAGGATCCTTATCAAACGACCAGTTAAGTAGGGATAATCGGGGTCTTGACACCAACCGCAATACGGGTGGGTCTACTGATGGGGGCTCTGCCCACCCTTCACGGAGTTCAGAGGCAGACGGTTGTCTTGCATCCAGTGCCCTCTGTCATTGCTTCTGTCCTCACACTCTGGGAGAGTCTACCGACTAGCCAATTTGCCTGACACCATATGACCTGAGGTCAAGGTGAACTCCTCGCCAATACTCAGGGCTTGGTTGATGGCCTCACTAAGCCTGACAACTGATTCCTGGTAACTAGGTGCATCCAAATTGAGGGGCCCTTCGGAATCGTAATTCGAGTTTTGCTCAATGTCACCCCCTGGAACAGGGGAGTGAGAAGCAGAGCTCATGGACGCTGAGGCACCAGTCGGGCTGGGCTACGCTGTGTGGGTTCATTTCCCCCCTCGCGTCTGCCTAGAGTGAGTGTGGCCCCTGCAAGCCGGAGGCTCCTGTAAGGTCGAGGATATCTCCAAGACAGGCGAGCCACTGTCCCTGCCCCTATCTGGGGCCTGAAGGGACTTTACTGTGCCATAAACTGCGACAAAGACAGAGCCCATTCCGGGGCTGGTCGCAGGGGAGGGCTCCTGGGCGCGTTAGGGATCGCAGGCCTCGCATACTGATAGCTCTGTGCCTGCGGAAAAGAATGGACCAACCAGCGGTGCGTACGGCAATAGCAGTGTATGAGCTTGAACCTCAGTTTCATGGCCAGTGACCTTTTATCGGCCGCCACCTGATAAGAGCAGTCATACTCAGCCCAGAGTGGCCGGTAGCGACATGCTGGGCCTGCTGGCTGACATAGCCTGCGGCAGTGACGCTCTTAGTATAGGTGCCGGGCTGGAGGGGGGGTAGAACTTACCCACTGTCATGTCCGCCATGTCTGTCATGCCGCAAGATGCCTGGAGCAGTGTGCACGCGCGCCTTACCTCATGGCTGCACACTGTTGCTGGGTAACCATTCGTCTCTGTCTGACTCTGCAATCCGCTGTATTCTGAAACCCCTGATCATGTGACCCTTCCTATGTTCCAGTCCTGCTCTAATTCTGCAATCCGCTGTATTCCTGGAAACCCCTGATCATGTGACCCTTCCTATGTTCCAGTCCTGCTTTGATTCTGCAATCCGCTGTATTCCTGGAAACCCCTGATCATGTGACCCTTCCTATGTTCCAGTCCTGCTCTGATTCTGCAATCCGCTGTATTCCTGGAAACCCCTGACCATGTGACCTTTTCTATGTTCCAGCCCTGCCCTGATTCTGCTGTGACCTCCTCTATGGTTCTACCCAGGCTGTTCTAGCGATGCTCTCTATGATCCTGGAGGATCTGAACCCAAGTCCCTCCCTGGTCCTGACCCGGAAGTACTGATGCTATATCAGACCGCCCCTCCCTATGGTCAGGGCCTGAGTATCGTGTTGCTTCCCTACATGGCTGCTTGGTCTGCTCGGTCGCTCTCTGTATTCTGTGCCCCTGCACTCTGCCCTGTCGTGCCTCTCTGCACACGTTTTGTGCTTGTACTCTGCCTCTTGTCTCGTGCCATGTCTTGTGTTGTCTCTCGTGCCATGTTTGTCCTTGACTTGCTTTGCCTTGTAGTACTTCCATTGTTCTCTGCCTTAGTCTGTTTCGCCATGTCTGGTCTTTGCTATTCTGAGCCTTGCAGTACTTCTCTGCCTGGTTTTCCGTACTCTGCCCTATGGTGCTCTCTTGCACATTTCCATGTCTAGTCTGAAGGTGCTCCCTTGACCCGGCTCTGGGCTTCGTCCTATGCTCCACTGCTAGACTCTGTCCTATTGTGCTCTCTTGCACATTTCCACGCTAGTCCCAAGGCTCTTCCTTGGTCCGGCTCTGGGCTTCGGCCTACGCTCCGCTGCTAGCTCTGTTCTCGCTCTGATCTGACTCTGCTTAAGTTTCCGCTCCGTGTTCCGTACCTGCCTAGCTCTTCCTTGTTTCTTGTCTTGCTTTGCTTTGTTGCTTCGTGTGCCCTTTGCATGCGCCTGGCCTTCCTAGCCTCCTGCTTGTGCCTCAGCCATGCCCGCCCTAGCCGTGCCCGCCTGCTTTTGTCTCAGCCGTGCTCGTCGGTCAGTGACAGCTGTGTCGCCTGCTATGCCTCAGCCGCGTTCGCTGGAGTCTTGCCCGCCTGTTAGTGTTGCAGACCGATCAGCTAGCCAGTGCCCCAGCCGTGCTCTCTGTGCTTCCTTGCACTTCACGCTGTTTCTGCACTGCGCTCTACGTGCTCTCTATAGCATGCGCAGGTCGTCGCCTGCCCTTGGCATACCTCCCCGTGCTTCTCTAAAAGTATGCGCAGGTTTTGACATGTACCCTGTCGTGCCCTCTAGCACGCACAGGTCCTAGTCTGTACCTTGCCTTGAATCTGATCCTGGCGTGTTCGTTTGCACGTGCAGGACTCTGCTCTGTACCTTTCCCTGGCGTGTCCCTCTACACGAGCAGGCCTCCGTCCTTGAACCTATCCCTGGCATGCCCTTTGCACGCGCAGGCCTCGGTCCTTGAATGAACCCTGGCATGTCTCCGAGCTCGCACCCTGCCTTGAACCCTGGCGTGGCTCCAAGCACGCACCCTGTCTTGAACCCTGGCTTGCCTGCCGGATTCCCAAAACCTGCCGACCGCTGCCAGAGGTCTGGAACCAGATGACTACGGCCTGATGTCCGGAGCTGATTTCCGCAGCCTGATGCCTGGATCCTGTTGGTCGTTGCCAGTAGCCCAGAGTCCGATGCCACCGCACCCTGTCTTGGATCCTGGCGTGTCTCCTTGCACGCACCCTGCCTTGGACTCTGGTGTGTCTCTCGGCGCGCAACTTGTCTTGGACTCTGGCGTGTCCTAGCACGCATCCATCCTAGGAACCCTTGTGTGACCCCTAACACGTACCCTGCCCTGGACTCCGGTATGTTTTCTGCACGTGTTATGTCTGAACATTTGGCGTGCCCTTGCACGCACCTTGCCGTGTTTCACCGTTTGTGCCCTGCATCTGATTCTCTGTTTTTGCCGTGAATCTGACTAAAGTGTGTAACCACGTTTGCTGAACAAATCCTGTGACCTTATGTTTAATATCCTGTTCGTCCTGTTGCCAGGCACTCAATAGTGTCTCCCTGAGCCGGCCGTCTGGTCCAGCTGCTGTGGTGGCTCACCCCCTTGGTCTTGCCCCTGACACTCCCTGCACAGGGGGTGGGTTCTCACTAGGCCAGCTCGCCCTAGGTGGGTGGGTGCCATGACCCAGAGGGTCCACTCAAAAAGGAAAAACGACTCAGCGTAAGCTGACGCTCGTCACACCCACAGTCCTGCTCCCCTGAGCGTCCTGAAGTGCAGCAGGAGGGTCTGGGCGCTACTAACTTCAAAAATTGCGCCTCGTGACTGGGCGGGCCCACCGGAAGTAGGCGTGCCTGGGGGCATGATGTCCGACTGTGGTCTAGCACAGGCCAAAGCCCGGGGGCTAAATTTACAGCGCCGGCCCGGCTGCCGGATATGGACGCTTCAATGGGCGGGACTCCCGCCCGCGGCATAGGGCAAACTAGGCGCCGGGGAGAAAGGTTCCGGCGTTGGCCGCGATGAAGAAGTGGCGCCTCGCTGCACGTGCCAGCGCACCAGGAAAGCGACAGGCCATTCACAAGAGCCCTCCCAGTTCACCCTCGATCCGTGCCCCGTCCTGATCGCATGGAGCGCTTCAGCTGCCAGCCTATCAGGTGTGTGTGGGGGGAGAGGGGGGCTGTGTACAGGACGGTGCAGGCACCCTGGCTCCATCGTTCCTTACCTGGGATAAGGAGGGGGACCGTCCGCCACCTTGCAGCTCCCCAGTCTAGCATTGGTGGAGCAGTGGGGGCCGCACGGACTGTGCTTGTGCCTCTGTACAGCCTAGGGTTTCAATACCTTAGGGTGGTCAGGGTTGAGTCCGGCATCATGTCCCACGTTGCGGGAGATGATATGTGGAGGTGACACTTGCACGTGCTCGCTCATTGATGGTTTGGGGAAATCGGACCCTTTCAATAGAGTCCGTTGCCCCTGTCTCATCTTCATGGAAAGTAAAAAGAAAAAAGTCTGGGAAAAAAGACCAGACGTGTCCCACGTTGCGGGAGAGGATACGTGGAGGCGACACTCGCACGTGCCCGCCCGTTGATGGTTGGAGAAATCGGACCCTTTCAATAGGGTCCGTTGCCCCTGTCACATCTTCATGGAAAGTAAAAAGAAAAAAGTCTGGGAAAAAAACAGACGTGTCCCATGTTGCGGGAGAGAATACGTGGAGGCGACACTCGCACGTGCTCGCCCGTTGTTGGATTGGGGAGATCGGACCATTTCAATAGGGTCCGTCGCCCCTGTCTCATCTTCATGGGAAAAAACAGAAACAAAAAAAAAGAGTCTGGAAAAAGACCAGACGTGTGTGCCTCCTAGAACACTAAGCATGAACTGATTACGCCTGCAATCGAGGCGAGGGTGTATACAGCGGAGGAGGAGCTAACCTTTTTTTCATTCACTTAGTGTCAGCCTCCTGGCGGCAGTAGCATACATCCACAGTCCTGTGTCCCCCAATGAGGCGAAGGAGAAATGGGTCCAATTTTGTTTCTGCAAAGTCAGACGAGTGTAATGCAAGTGTCATGCGTCTTTCATGCGAGTACAATCCGATTTACATCCGAATGCAGTGTGACTGATATCCGACTGCAATGCGATTTTAACATGAGTTTTTACATACGGCAATTCTCTATGTCATTTACACATCATTTTCAAAGGAAATAATCTTCAAAACATATAGACAAACAGATAGACAGACAGATAAATTGATAGTTAGACAGAATAAAAGCCAGCAATTCATCTGCCACTTACAGTAAAATCACAGTGACAGGCTAGAATAGAATAAAGAGACTCGATATATACACATAGAATAGATGTGTGTGTGTGTGTATATATATATATATATATATGTCAGTGACACACACATTATATATGTATATATGTTACATAGATAGAATAGAATAAAAGGCGGCAATTCAGCAGCCACGTACTGTAATATCACAGTAGGAGCCGACAAGATAGAAGAGATGGATTACATACAGTATATACACTGTGACAGTCACTGGCTTTGTGGAGCAAGAGAGGTATGTGTCACTGCGCATGCAGCGGTCAGTGATGTGAAACCGGAATGTTTTGTGTTTCCATCACACTAGGTGCTGAGAGGCTAGTACAGAGTTTAATCGGCCGGTTTTATGTGAGCATCCGCAGTGCGGGTGGGAGGGTGCTAACCGTACCCCTTTTCCCTGCAGGACCTGCAGGTGTATAAGGACCTGCATTGATGTCATGATCACATGACTAGACCATGTGATATATACCTGGACCTGTGGTTCAGGCAGGGTGGGTGTTGGGAGTGAGGTGGAACTCCCACGTGGCTCCCATAGGAGCTAAGGACGCAGTATGCGTTAACTGCCAGAAAAAGGACTCTGAGAGACTTTATATTTGTTTTACCTTTTTTTGCCAGAAAAGCTTTGTTTGTTTTCTTAACCCTGCGAAGGTTTATGCTGTCACAAATAAACAAGCAGGTGAAATTCTACTGGGATCGTTCCTGTGTCTACCTTTGTGAAGCAGTGGAGCAAGTCGACCCCTCACAACACATAGAATAAATAGCTATACAGATGTCAGTGACAAGTGCAATTTGTACAGTATGTGCACAGTTTACTGTACAATAAAAAATTATATTTCTGAAAAAAATGGCGTGGGCTCCTGCGTAATTTTCTTAACCAGCAGAGGGAAAGCCAACAGCTGGGGGCTGATGTTTATAGCCTGGGAAGGGGGTAATACCCATGGAGCTTCCCAGACTATTAATATTAGCTCACAACTGTATACTTAGCCTTTACTGGCTATTAAAATGGGTGACCCCCAAAAAAAAATTAAGCAGCGTCCCCCTATAATTAAAAACCAGCAAAGGCTATTTATACTTGCCATAATTTTGCTAATACTTGCCAAATATGGAATAAAACTGTACAAACTCTGCATGAGTATCTCAGGGTACACGCATAGATTTAGGATTTATGGAGAGAAGGACACCTGGATTCAACCCCCCTGAATGCCCCTATCCTGGGAATGAGTGGGAAAACTATGTGGGGAATTGGTTCACCCACTGCTGGATCAGGGTTATCACCTGTATGTAGATAACTTCTACACCAACATCCCACTCTTCAAGTCCCTCCATGCCAGAGCTACTACAGTATGCAGTACTGTTTGAAAAAAACAGAGAGGACTATTTAGGTCGCTAATTGGGCAGCTACTCAGAAAGGGTGAGAGCAGTTCCTAAAGTAGCGACAACATGCTGATGGTCGAGTATAAGGACAAGCGTGATGTCCTTTTCTTGAACAAAATACATGGTAATGGTAGCACTTCCACCGCTGTACGAGGTACTACTAAACAGGTCCCCAAACCAGACTGTGCCCTGGGGTACAACAAGAACATGGGGGGAGATGATCTCTCTGATCGAATCCTCCAGCCATACAGTGTCATGTGAAAAGCTAAGGAGTGGTACAAGAAGCTGGTTGTGTACATCATACAGATGGCAATGTATAATGCTTATGTGCTATCTCGATGTGCAGCCCAGACAGGTACGTACCTTCAGCTCCAGGAGGTAGTGATCAAGGACCTAATATTTGGAGGTCAGAAAGGGGATGGCCCCAGTACCTCTGGAACTGAAGGTGCCTGTATTGTACCAGGGCAACATTCAACCAGTGAGTTCCCCGTATCTGGACAAAAAAAAGTGCAGTGTGTTACAGTAGGAGGATAAGAAATTACACCATTTTTCAGTGTGGCACCTGCCTTGACAATTCTGGCCTATGCATAAAAGACTGTTTCCAACTGTACCACTCACTCATGGATTACTACATTTATTTCTGATTTATTCTAATTTATTGCACAATAGTTTCAACGGTTTTATTGAAAAGGAAACATCATTAAACATGAAGTAGATTCACATTAAAGTTCAAGGATCCCCTCGCAGGGGGAAGTATATAAGAATAAAAAACACAATATGTTGTACATTATGCTTGACTTAGTAATATCAATCTATTCTTAACAGAGTAGTGAGGGAAAGAGGGGGAATGTATAATGAGTGCCGATAATATAAAGCAAATAAATAGACGTGAGGTACCAGAGAGTACACTTCAGAGACTATAACTGTAGGAGACAGCTACCATGTCAGCCCGCTATGTGGATAAAGATATCATCCTGGAAAGGTCATCATCGCCATGTGCCCGAATGCAAGGGTCCCAGATATTACGAAAAACATCAAGTGAATCAGATCTGATGGCTTCTATTTTCTCGTATAACATTATCAAATTAACCCTTCTCTTCACCTGCGTTATTGACAACACATTAGTCTTCCATCTGCTAGCTATGTGGTTCCTCGTTGCCATAGCAATAAAGTCAATAAGACGGCAGATCCCATTATTGGCATTGATTGGTCTGTCTCCCAGCAATAGTACTAACGGTGACAGACACAATTTCTTACCCAGTATAATGTCAATTAGTTTTACCACATCTTTCCAGAGAGACTTTACTATCGGGCATGTCCACCATATGTGGAGGGTATCCCCACTATCCGTGCACCCTCTAAAACAATTGCCAGGGATAGAAGGGTAAATATTCTGCAAGAAGCTAGGTACGTAATGAGTCCTATGAAACAATTTAAGGGATGTTTCAGTGAGTGAAACTTGATTTCTACCCCTCATTATATTCTCGTAACACCTGTACCACCTTTGAGGTGTAAGGGAAATTTGTAGGTCAACTTCCCATTGCTCCATAAATTTCAATTTAAAGCCGTCTCTAGATTTATTAAATGTAGAATAGAGATGGGAAATAAGGCCATTACCAAGGGGGTCATATAAACATTTTAACTCGTACGTTGTAGGTTTTATGTTTGGTGAGCCTACTGTAAGATTTTGCAGGAAGTGGAAAATTTGTTCCAGTCTAAAGACCTCAGATCTCGGAACTTGATATTTCGCGACAAACTCTTGCTTTGACATTAGCTTAAAGTGGGTAGATAGATTTTGCAGCTAGTTAATTTATTCTGCTGCCAGCACGTATGGTTCCGAGACGTAACTCCTGGCAAAAACATGGGGTTGTTAAACAAGTTTAAAAGAGGGGATGGGTGAGACTGTAGTGCAAATTGGAATCTGGTCGCCCTCCAGAGACGCAGGGAGTGAGAAGTATACAGCGAATATAGAGTTAGGTCCTTCGGCAAAGGTCCCGTGGCCCAAATTAGGCTCTCCAAGGAATAAGGTGCTATCAGCGAATTTTCTATTTGTGGCCAGATGGGGGCGTGTTGTTCTGCGTTGACCCCTGCCAGCTGGGCAATCTGGGCCGCCCTGTAAGGCTACTTTCACACATCAGTTTTTTGCCGTCAGGCAGGATCCGGCTATTTTTAGAAAAAATGGATCCGGCATAAATTTTGGAGAACTGTAGAAACGGATCCGTTTTTCTGCTGGATCCGTCTAGCAGGTTATATCTGTTTCCTGGGGGCTGGCCAATTGGATCTGAGCATGCGCAGACTTAAAAAAACGGATCCGGTGGCTGGATCCGTCTTTTTCTGGATCCGGCGCATTCCGGCGCCCATAGACTTTCATTGTAGCAAAAAGCCGGAAGCGTCGGATCCGGCGCTTCCGGCTTTTTTGCCGGAGACAAAAAACGTTACAGTAGCCGTTTTTTCCAGACGCCGGAATGAGACAAGTAGCCGGATCCGGCAAAAAACGGATGAAACGCAATGCCATCCGGCGCTAATGCAAGTCAATGGGGAAAAACTGGATCCGGCATTGCATTTCGCCGGATCCGGTTTTACAAAAAAAAGCCGGATCGCGCCTGACGGCAAAAAACTGATGTGTGAAAGAGGCCTAATAAAGGGAAAAGTTTGGCAGAGAGACTCCTCCCTGTTTTTTGTGTCTGTACAAAATTTGCTGAGAAATATGGGGTTTTTTATTATTCCAGATAAAACGTGTTATATGCGAGTTTATCATTTTGAAGGCCAACAGAGGCACTGGGATAGGCAATGATCGAAACAAATATAGGAACTGAGGCACAGAATGACCATTTTAATCGAGTGGACTCTTCCTAAAAAGGAAAGATACGGGGAGGACCATTTTGATAAAGATTGCGTTAGGTTTTGGAGAAGAGGGGTACAGTTATGCTTAAATAACGTGGATTCGGATACTGTAAGGTTGATTCCTAGGTAGGTAATATAGCGCTTCGAATGGTGGAAGTTCTCCAAATTTATGGCTTGTTCGGAAGGGGGATTATTAAGAAACATAATTTCTGATTTGTCAACGTTGACCTTCAAACCAGAAATTTCCTCAAAATATTTAAGTGTATTTATAAGATTAGGCAGGGACACATGTGGGTTCGTCAAAGTCAAAAGAAGGTCGTCAGCAAACAGAATAACCTTGTATTCACGTTTACCTATAGTTTGGCCTCTAATGTTGGGGTGTAGGCGGATCTTTTGCGCTAATGGTTCCATCACCATAGCGAATAGAGCTGGAGACAAGGGGCAACCCTGCCTAGTTCCCCTATTTTATTGCACAACTTGATATACACAGCACAACTCACATATGCCAACCTGATGCATCCTACACAACTCACATATGCCAACCTCATGTACTGTACACAATTTACGTCTGTCACCACATTATAAAATTCATATACCAGGAAAACAATAGATCGGTTCCAATATAGGGTCACTTTGTGGGGAGTTTCTACTGTTTTCGTGCTATGCAAATGCGACACAGTTCCCGGAAACAATTCCATCAAAGTCTGCTCTCTAAAGCGTCACTCCTTCCTTTTGGAGCTCAGCAGTGCGCCCAAAACAGGATTTTTGGGTTGCTTACCGTAAAATCTGTTTCTCGGAGCCTTCATTGGGGGACACAGAGACCATGGGTGTATGCTGCTGCCACTAGGAGGCTGACACTATGCACAAAATAAGGTTAGCTCCTCCTCCACAGTATACACCCCACCAACCGGCAGGAATTTCCTCAGTTAGTGAGAAAGCAGTAGAAGTAACAGAATAGATTGAAACAGAACAGACAACTCAACTGTACATAACCAACAACATAAGAACAGGAGTTGTAGAACATGGGAGGGTGCTGTGTCCCCCAATGAAGGCTCCGAGAAATAGATTTTACGGTAAGCAACCCAAAAATCCTGTTTTCTCGTTCGCCTTATTGGGGGACACAGAGACCATGGGACGTCCCAAAGCAGTCTCTGGGGTGGGAAACAAACTTACATCAGGCCAGTGGACTCACCACCGCTGCCTGCAGGATCCTTCTACCTAGGCTGGCCTCCGCCGAAGCGTAGGTGTGGACCTTCTAGAATGTCACAAACGTGTGAACAGATGACCAGGTTGCAGCTTTGCAAAGTTGCAGCGCGGAAGCTCTGTGGCGCACCGCCCAGGAGGCACCCACTGCCCAGGTAGAGTGAGCTCTAATTCCCTGAGGGGCCACTCGATGCTTGATCCGGTAGGCCTCCAAAATTGCCGACCTGATCCAGCGAGCAATAGTAGCTTTGGAGGCTGGCTGACCTTTCCGCGCCCCATCTGGAATGATGAAAAGAGAGTCTGACTCCCTCAAACGAGTCGTTCTAGCTAGGTAGACCTTCTTTGCCCTGACCAAGTCCAGCTTGTTCAAGGAGCGCTCCCGAGGGTGAGTTGGACCCGGACAAAGGACGGGAGAACAATATCCTCATCCAGGTGGAAAGTGGACACCACCTTAGGAAGGAAAGAAGGCGGAGTCCGTAGAACTACCTTGTCCTGGTGGAGCACCAAGAAAAGGGAACGACAAGAAATGGCTGCCAAATCCGACACGCGCCGGATGGAGGTGACGGCTACTAGGAAGGCTACTTTCCATGAAAGGATAGGGAAACTTCCCTGAGAGGTTCAAAGGGAGGACCTTGCAGAACCTCGAGAACCAGATTAAGATCCAATGGATGTACGGGCGCACGGTAGGAGGAGCCGCATGAGCCACTCCCTGAAGGAAGGTCTTGACCCGAGGACGGGAGGCCAGTGTGTTCTGGAACAAAATGGATAGTGCCGAGACTTGACCTTTTAAAGAGCTGAGGGCAAGGCCCGCATCAAGGCCTGCCTGAAGAAACGCCAGAACAGAAAGGGGAGAAAATGACATGGGCGGAATGTTATTGGCCTCACACCAAGTGAAATAGGCTTTCTGGCCCAGATCATGGTATGAATAACCTGATCGCTTCAAAACCTTGGACTCAATAGCCACGCCGTCAAATTGGGCGGCCGAGAATTGAGGTGGCAAATCGGGCCCCGAGACCGCAGATCTGCCCTGTCTGGAACCTTCCAGGAGGAGTCCGCGAGAAGGTTGACGATGTCCGCGAACCAAGACCTTCTGGGCCATTTCGGGGCGATGAGGATGACTGGACTTCCTTCTGCTTTGATTTTCTTCAACAGCTTGGGAAGAAGGGGAAGGGGAGGGAACAGGTAGGGGAGCTCGAACTAAGACCAAGGAATGGTCAGAGCATCGGCGCCCCTGGCGAGAGGATCTCGAGCCCTGGATACAAACTGTGGGACTTTCCTGTTGAGGCGAGACGCCAGCAGGTCAACGTCCGGAGTTCCCGAACGACGGCAAAGCTGATGAAATACATCCGGATGTAAGGACCACTCTCCCGCCACGGGACTCCCGCGGCTGAGAAAATCGGCAGCCCAGTTGTCCATGCCGGGAATGTGCACCGCGGATATTGGTGGAACTGAAACCTCTGCCGAGTGAATAATTTTGGACACTTCCGCTAGGGCTGAGGCACTCCGTGTCCCCCACTGGTGGTTGATATCTGCCACCGCTGTGGCAGTCTGTCTGAATATGGATTGGCAGGCCCCTGAGAAGTCTCTCCCAGTGAACGAGAGACAGATAGATCGCCCGTATCTCGATGACGTTGATCGGCAGAGCTGTCTCTATTCGACCACCGACCCTGCACAGTGTGATTGCGAAATATTGCCCCCCCAGCCGAGGAGGCTGGCATCCGTTGTCACAATCTGCCAGTGAATGAGAAGGAATGACCGTCCTAGGGCAATGAGAGGTGACGTCCGCCACCAAATGAGGGACTGCCTGACCTGGTATGAAAGGCGAATTGGACGATCCAGGGAAAGAACAGACCTATTCCACCGAGACAGGATGGCCTGTTGGAGGGGTCTGGAGTGAAATTGAGCAAAGGGAATCGCTTCTGTCAACGCCACCATCCTTCCTAGAACTTTCATGGTTGTTAGGAGAGATGGAAGTCGTGTGATCTGCAGCGACCGTACATCTCACTGCAGAGAAACTATCTTCTCCTCTGGGAGAAAAACCGTCGATCGACGAGTGTCGAACAATAGGCCCAGAAACACCAGACGTTGTGTCGGAACAAGGCAGGACTTCTTTTTGTTGACGAGCCACCCAAAATTGGACAGGGTGTAGAGGACGATGGTAAGATTTTGGCGAGCCTGGTGAAAAGACGGAGCTTTGATCAGAATGTCGTCGAGGTACGGAAAAAGAACGAGACCTCTCATCCTCAACAAGGCCATCAACGCCGCCATGATCTTTGTAAAAACTCTGGGTGCGGTGGCGAGACCGAAACGGCAGTGCAACGAACTGGTAGTGGTCCTGGTGAATCGCAAAACGCAGGAATCTCTGATGCCCGGGAAAGATGGGAACATGTAGATAGGCATCTTGAATGTCTATTGAACACATGAACTCCTGCGCCTCCATGGAAGCGATTACCGACCGAAGAGACTCCATCCTGAAATGACGCAGTCGGACCCTGTTGTTCAGTAACTTGAGATCCAGGATGGGACGAACTGCACCATCTTTTTTCCACACTACAAACAGGTTTGAATAAAACCCTGTGAAACGTTCTGATTCGGGAGCGGACAAAATCACCCCGGACTGAGGAGAGAGGTGATGGATGCGAAGAAACCCGGACTAAGGCAGGGTCTTTTGGAAGGACTCGAAGAAACAATCCCGGGGACGAGAAACAAACTATCTTGTATCCTGGGGATACAACTTCCCTGACCCAAGCGTCCTCTACTGAGGCAAGCCAGACGTCTCTGTAGAAAAGGAGTTGACCGCCCAGTTGGGAAGGACCCTCAGGACTTCCTTGATAGTCATGCTGCTGTGGACCAACCAGATCTGGACCTGGAGGATCTGCCCTGGGATGAGTGAGATCGCCAGGAGGGAGTGGGTCTGAAGGAGACCTTCTTTCTATCCTGGCGTGCCTGCGGCCTCTGTTGGTAGACCGAAAGGGCCGAAACTGACGCCTTAGCGGACCTACAAGGCTTGGACTGAGGAAGGAGGGAACTTGTGCCTCCAGTGGTGTCCCTAATAATCTGGTCCAGCTGGGATCCAAAGAGACGCGCTCCCTGAAAAGGCAGATTGGTAAGGGACTCTTTGAAGACAAATCCGCCTGCCAAGCCTTGAGCCAAATTGTACGCCGGATTGTCATCACGTTGCTGGACGTCTGAGCCGCCCAAGACGCGGCATCCAAGGAGGCAGAGAGCAGATAATCCCCTGCATGGGAGATCTGGTTAGCCAGTTTGGCCGATTGCTCCGGTTGGGCTTTATCTAGGATGCCCTTGCGGAGATCCTCCGCCCAAGTAGCTATGGCCTTTGCTACCCAAGATGAAGCAAAGGCTGGGCTTAGCGCCGCCGCTTCGAATACTGACTTTGCTAGGGATTCTATAATTCTGCCATTAGAATCCTTTAGCGACGTCACACCTGAAATCGGAAGGACCGTGTTGATAAGATAGTCTGGACACGGGAGCGTCTACAGAGGAGGAAGCCGACCAGTTGTCGGTGAGCTCTTTTGAAAATGGATAGAGCACGCCGAGACGCTTCCCTCTTTGAAAGCGTCTGGTCAGATTTTCTCTCTCTCCCTGGTAAGCATCTTGCCAAACTCAGAGTGGGAGGTGAAGACTCTGGAAGGTGTTACTGCCCGTCTGAACGAAACCTTCTGATCCGAGCGTTTCGCAGGGGAGTCTGTATTTCGAAGGTGTGGTTAATCGCAGCAATGAGGTTCTGTACCGAAACCTTCATGTCCGCGTCCTGATCCGAATCCAGCTCTAAAATCTCTTCGGATGACGCATTCGAGAACGCTTCACCTGACTCGGGTGAGGAGGCACGGGAAGGCGACTGCTGGGAAGGACAATGTGGAGAGACCAGGCCAGGAGAGGATTCCGGCCAGAGATCCTGCCTGGGTCTTTTGCGGCTTCTGCTGGCTGGCTCAGATGGAACCCCTTGCGACCTGCTGGAACTTGCGGAAGTGTCCAGGGGCAACTTATCAAGAACGGCCACTAGGGACAGACACCCTGGTGAGGTCCGCCACTGATTGTGATAAAGAGGCCTAGCCAGGAATAGGGGGGTCCACACTCATGTGGCGCAATAGATGGTTCCTGGACGGCATCGGGCTGAATTGCAGTCTAAACCGAGGGGAGTGGGAAAGTTCTCTGTGCTGGCGGACGGGCACGTTCCGGGAGAAAGAACCCCGAGGAGATGCCGGAAGGTTGAGGGAAAGAAGGCAGAGGAGGGTGTCAGTCTGCAGTTGCAGAGCTACTCACAGTCCGGTGGCCCGAAAGGCGATGTGCCCAGCTCGTCTGAGATGCATGGCCGCAGTAGAGGATAACGAGGAACCCCTTTCCGCTGCCCGGTGTCTTCCAAGGCGTCCGGCTGACAGGCTGCAAAGATGGCAGCAGCCTGAGGTAAAAGGAAGGCGCGGTTAAGGAGAGAAGAAGAAGAAGGGCGGAGCTAGCCGCCTGACCCAGAGAGAAGACCGCCCGCTGCCCAGCTACAGATTAGGAGGGTGGGTGGTCCTAGAACGGGCGGGAGAGCAGCCCGCCTATAACAGAGGGCGGGGGGCGTGGCCGCGACGGCCGAGTAGGCCCGAAATGAAGCCAGGGACTAAATTAGTATCGGCGGCCGCCTGTCAGCGCGGGGCGGCGGGGAAGTCCTGCAGCGCTGCCACGGCCACCCAAGAAGAAACCGCCGCCCGAAAAAAGCCCTCAGGATAGAATGAGGAGGGCGGCGGCGGCGGGTGGGGGGGACAAGGCCCGCGCCGCAGCCGGGGCCTGGCATGTGGCGCAACAGAAAGTGCGGCGGCTGCCGGGAGGCGCAGGCAGCTGAGGACCCTGCGGCACTGCCCTGTGCCGCTCCGAAGAATCCTCCAGTGGTGTCTTCAATAAAGGTACCTTGTAAATCCAACGCTGTCTGAGTCTATTTTCCCAGTGTCCGCGCCTCGTCCGACCGACAGGCTCTGGTAGGCGAGTGGGTGGGAGGCGGGGGAGCAAGGACCATCCATATAGCTGGCACGCACCTGTGCAAAGCTCTTGGTCCTGCTGCGGAGAGCTATGAGGATACGGGGTGGCAGTACACGCCGTACTCATAGTCTCTTGTGGGACTACAGATGTGACCATTCACTCTGTATCCCTCCGGGACCCTGAAAAGGAACGACGCACGACGAGGTAGATATGGGTCTAATGAAAGACCCGTGTCCACCTCCTACTGACACTAAGCTAAACTGAGGAAATTCCTGCCGGTTGGTGGGGTGTATACTGCGGAGGAGGAGCTAACCTTTTTTTGTGCATAGTGTCAGCCTCCTAGTGGCAGCAGCATACACCCATGGTCTCTGTGTCCCCCAATAAGGCGAACGAGAAACAGTAGTTTTCCATCACATACGGGGTAACTCAGGAGAATATGCACAACAAATTAAGGGAACCATATTCTCCTGTTACACTTGTGAAAATAAAACATTTTGGGCTAAAGCAAAATTTTTGTGGGGAAAATACGATTTTTTTATTTTCTAGGTTCAACAATATGAAAAATTTTGTGAAGCACCTGTGGGTTCAAGGTGCACACCACACATCTAGATATATTCTTTGAGGGGTCTAGTTTCCAAAAATGGTCATCATTTGGGGGGGGGTTCCACTGTTTAGGCACATCAAGGGTTCTCCAAATGCAACATGGTGTCAGCTCTCGTTTTCAGACAATTTTGTGTTCTAAAAGTCAAATGGCGCTCCTTCCCTTCCGGGCCCTGATGTGCGCCCAAACAGTACTTTTCCAGCACCACCACATATGAAATATCAGCTTACTGAGGAGAAATTGCACAAGTTGGGAAAAAGTTTATTTTTTTCCTTCCACATTGCTTTAATTCCCGTGACGCACCTGAAGAGTTAATAAACTTCTTGACTGTGGCTTTCAGGACTCTGAGAGGTTCACAACAATTTCCATGGGAAACATTATTGGTATTCCAAGAAATATCTTTTCTTGGATGCCCCTTCTACATGGGCATTCTAATTTATATAAATAAAAGGAATGGTTGCGGTAGTATAGACATAACTAAGAAAATATATGTGTATGAAAATGAACATGAAGTACTACACATACTGTGACTTTTCTATGTAGGATAGAAATATGATGCAACTCACCGTATGCCATAAAAGGGTTAATCACCCAAAGCCACGTCCCAACAGTAAACATTTTCCAAGAAACCATAATGTTACAATGCCGAAAAAAGGATGACATAACAGCTTCTTTCTGAAATACAGGACGCAGTATATTATAATACACGCCATCTATGAGGAGTGGATGTGTCGTACAAATACGGGGACAAATGGATAAACAGCGTAAAGAATAAGCAGTCTGAACATGTGCCAAATTTATCACAGTGTCACATAGTCTCATAGCTTTAAGGCTGAAAGTAGACTTACCGTAAGTCCACTGAGTTCAACTTTATAACCTCCTGGGTGCTTGATAAAGCTTAACTTTACACCACCTTTTGATTAGTTTAGTTTATAGCAATATTCTGTGAAAAAATTATGTGAGGAAATTGAGGAATTTTAGGCTAGACTTTCTTTCAACTAAGCTATGCCACTTTCCTCTAAGTGCCCTCCCAAATAGCTGTTGGCTTGAAGGGGCTGTCCACTACGTCAACAGCCCCTCTTGAGCTAAATGTTTGGCCCCGATAAAATAAAAAAACCTATACTCACCGCCTGTGCTGGTGCCATTCCAGCGGTCTCAGCACTCGCGGTCCTGTAGCTGTCATGCGGTTTTGTGACACGTGGTGCCCAATCAGCGCTGGTCTCACTGTCCCAGCCTTCATACGGATTGAGCATGAAGAGGAAGTCAAGGATCAGTTGCAGCCTGGACTTCCTCTTCATGTTCAATGGGTACGACGGCTGGGACAGTGAGGCCAGCACTGATTGGGTGCCTGGCATCACACGTCACAACACCACACATGAGTTCTGGGACTGTAAGCGCTGACACCACGGAAACGGCACCAGCAAGGGAGGAGAGTAGGCTTTTTTATTTTATCAAGGCCAAACATTTAGTTCACGAAGGAGTTGGCTTAGTAGTAGAAAACACCGTTAATGATCTTTCAGGGAACAGCTCTTTCCTCCAAACCAGTGGAGTAACCAGTAATATCACAGGACCACATGGCTGATATGTGGCCAATGAGTTGGGGCATCCTGGTGCCAAGTGCCACAACTCCTGTCTTAGTTTCAGCCTGTGCATCTGAGTCTCAGCCCAGCAGGCGTGAGCATTTCACTAGATCACAACTCAGTCAACTCACTGCAGTTTTTTTTTGCCAGTTCTTGTGGAGAGGACAATGGAGGAACTTTGTGTGAGCGGCTGTACAAGCCTCATACTGTGTGGGGGAAGAGGGTGCTGTGGGACTCACCATACTGTGTGGGGGCCATCACACTGTGTGTTGGAGGTATGTGGGGACCAGCACTGTGTGGGAGAAAGGTGGCTTGTGGGAGTCATAATCTTGTCTGGGGACAGTGGGAGCCACTTTACTGTATGCGTGGGGGCATCATGCTGTGTGGAGGGGCTTTTGGGCATAATACTAGCTTTTGGGCATAATACTATGTGTGAGAGGCCTGGGTGCATCATGTTGTGAGGGGAGGTGGGGGAGGCGGTGGTGGCCATTATACTGTGTGGAATGACCGTGGAGGCATCATAATGTGTGGGGGTCTTATAATGTACATGGGGCAACTGTTGTAAGAGCAAACTATGTGGAGGCCATTATATTCCATCATGGTAATATGTGGGGGAAGCAATGGTTACATCATAAAGTGTTGGGGGCATTGCACTATGGGGGAACAGACTAGGTAAATAGTGTGGAGAAATTCACTGTGGGGATATAGTGTGTGTGTATATATATAGAAATCATACCCTATGTGCGCCATGAAATGGGTTTTGAGGTGTGAGAACACTAAGTGGCTTAAATAGTGGTAAAATAACTGTGTTCGTGCCCCAATAAGTACCAAGGCCCTTTAAAAGTTAGGAGGTGTACCCCTCTGTGACTGCGCCTCTGGATCATGATCCTGCATTCATTGCTGAATATTCCTTTTTTTGGGTGAGAGGTGAAATAAAGGGTTATCAATTTAGAACTTTTGCTATGGGGCTCTGTGATTTCTATGTATGCCCTGGCCCGACTTCAGGATACACAGAAATGAGTGCTCCTGTGTTCTCTACTAGAGGGCCACTGCCATACTCTGCTGTCAGCGACTTTTCTCTCAGAAAATAAATGACCGTCCACTGTAAATCCAAAAGGTCAATTTTTTCTCACTTTTTACATCACCTGTTGGGAAGAAGTCGAGAGGCCCCCATACAAATTAGACTGTTGGACAATACCACTGACATCTACAGATCCGGCTGTCTTCAAAATAATGTGTATGGATGGCTTTAGCTTCGTATACTTGTAAAGAGAGGCACAGAAAGTGTCTAAAATGTATTACAAATGTAATGCAAAGCATTTATGAGCCCCAACTCTGGGGAATTTATCTTAGTAAATCTCCTTCATCAGGTTTTACCGCATTTTGTTACCTGTAAGAATATAATGTGTTCATCCGAACAGTCATCCAAATCGGTGAGCTGCACTGTGACCGGCGTTCCTGTAGGAGTGTGTCGAGCGAGGTAGATTGTAGTTAAATTATTGAATCTTTTACCTACAAGATTGATAAGAAGAAGTAAGAAGAAGTGAAAGAGCGCTTGTCATCAAAAAGCTACTTGTCTGTGTCTTTGGAGCAGTCATCATAGAATGATAAAATAAATATTCCGCTCTATGCAAATCGGATTTTATTCTAGGAACTAAAAGGCGCCACACACATTAGATACAGTCAGCTGATTTCGGCAGGATCGGCACACCATCTAATGTGTATGGAGACCATGGCTATTGGGCAGAGAAGGACCCAGGTTACCAAATCGTTTTGTCCTACCTATCATGTAAAAAAATGCTATTAACCTACCGACATGGGGTCATCTGCAGGTTTATAATGTTTTGAAGCAGCCCGGATGTCAGTAGGAAATTAATAGGGTATTCCCATCTCCAAGATCCTATCCCAATATGTAGTAGGTATAATAATAATATTAGCAAAAATCTCCAATTAGAAATGTAGTATAGTTCTTCTGATTCGCTATCTCTCTTTCTTTATGTGCAGTCATTGCAGGAAGAACAAGCAATAAACTGACATGACATATGATTGCACAATCAGATGGCTAATGGCATACCTCAGCAATACTGTGATAATAAAGTGTCAGCCTCCTGGTGGCAGCACAACACCCATGGTCTGTGTCCCCCAATGAGGCAAAGGAGAAAAGAGACTTGTTCTACAATTAGCTTTACTTATAAAACTATAATCTCACCCAATATAGAGGTGGAAGAAACTCACCAAGTTCCTGTTGAAGTTCATAGTTGTGAGCTTCATTGTATCGTACTGATATCTCATGCCCTCCCAGCACAGGAGGAATCCAGCACTGAGGCAGCTCACCTGCCTACAGATATGAAGACAATGTTCACACAGCAGCATTACATGAATTTCTGCATATTGATCAAAAAACATCAACTTTTAAAAATTTTTGAATAAATCTGAAAATACAGTTGTGCTTGAAAGTTTACATACTCCGGCAGAATTTTTGCTTTCCTGGCCTTTTTTTCAGAGAATATGAATGATAACACCAAAACTTTTTGTCCACTCATGGTTAGTGGTTTGGGTGAAGCCATTTATTGTCAAACTACTGTGTTTTCTCTTTTCAAATCATAATGACAACCTAAAACATCCAAATGACCCTGATCAAAAGTTTACATACCCTGGTGATTTTGGCCAGATAACATGCACAGAAGTTGATGGGTTTGACTGGCTACTAAAGGTAACATCCTGACCTGTTTGCTTGTAATCAGTGTGTGTGCATAAGAGCTGAGTGAGGTTCTGGGATCCAGACAGACTCTTGCATCTTTCATCCAGCCACTGACATTTCTGGATTGTGAGTCATGGGGAAAGCAAAAGAATTGTCAACGGATCTATGGGAAAAGTTAGTTGAACTGTATAAAACAGGAAAGGGATACAAAAAGATATCCAAGGAATTGATAATGCCAGTCAGCAGCGTTCAAACTATGATTAACAAAATGGAAAATCAGAGGCTCTGTAAAAAACAAAACCACGGTCGGTAGACCAACAAAAATGTTGTCCACAACTGCCAGGAAAATTGTTTGGTATACAAAGAAAAACCCACAAAAGACATCAGCTGAAATTCTGGACTTTCTGAAAACTACTGCTGTGGCTGTTTCAAGATGCACAATAAGGAGACACTTGAAGAAAAATGGGCTGTATGGTCGAGCCGCCAGAAATAGCCATTACTGCGCAAATGCCACAAAGTATCTTGCCTACAATACGCAAAACAGCACACTGACAAGCCTCAAAACTTCTGGAACAAGGTAATTTGGAGTGATGAAACCAAAATTGAACATTTTGGCCACAACCATAAATGTTACGTTTGGAGAGAGATCAACAAGGCCTTTAATGAAAGAAACACCATTCCTACTGTAAAGCACGGAGGTGGATTGCTGATGTTTTGGGGATGTGTGAGCTACAAAGGCACAGGAAACTTGGTCAAAGTTGAAGGAAAGATGAATGCAGCACGTTATCAGCAAATACAGGAGGCAAATTTGCAATCATCAGCCCGGAATCTGAGCAGGGGACGTGCTTGGACTTTCCAACATGACAACGATCCAAAACACAAGGCCAAGTCGACCTGTAATTGGCTACAGCAGAACAAAGTGAAGGATCTGGAGTGGCCATCTCAGTCTCCTGACCTCAATATCATTGAGCCACTCTGGGGAGATCTCAAGCGTGCAGTTCATGCTAGACAGCCCAGGAATTTACAGGAACTGGAGGCTTTTTGCCAAGAAGAGTGGGCAGCTTTACCATCTGAGAAAAGAAAGAACCTCATCCACAACTACCACAAAAGACTTCAAGCTCTCATTGATGTTAGAGGGGGCAATACATGGTATTAAGAAATGGGGTATGTGAACTTTTGATCAGGGTCATTTGGATGTTTTGGGTTGTCATTATGATTTTAAAAGAGAAAACACAGTCGTTTGACAATAAATGGCTTCACTCAACCAGTAACCATGAGTGGAGAAAAAGTTTTGGTAATCTCATTGATATTCTCTGAAAAAAAGGCCAAGAAAGCAAAAATTCTGCCGGGGCATGTAAACTTTTGAGCACAATTGTATGTCTAAAATGACCCACATGCAAAAGGATGAACATACAATAAATGAACAGTAAGAAAAAAAAAAAGCTAATGTTAGCAATAGTTGCCTTAAAAGGAAAATAAACAAAATATATACACTCATCTACTGGATCCATTCTTCCACACTACTGGCTATGTCCTACAACAGTCTCTTCACTTCCTCTTCCAGTGAGAGATGTCATGTGACCACTGTAGTCAATCAGTTGCTGATTGGCAGCAAGTTTATGGTCCCTTACAAGCATGAAAAGACATAGGACATTGTTTCTTCAGGGTAATATGGAATGTCATTGCCGCAGAGGTCATATATGAGTTTTGCCCTTGGGGAATTAGTGGAGGACATTCCCAGCGATTAGCGCTGTAGAGGAACAGTGGAGAGCCGGTAGGCGAGTATATATTTTGGGTTTTGTTTTGGGGAACGTTCTCAGCAGGTAATGTTTTCTCCAGCCAAGCCATAGCTGTCAATCACCGGTGAGCTATGCACAGGCATGCATACAAAATCAGTGGACGGAACGGGGCACTGAGCATCATGGCCACAGGAAGGGTGCAACGAACTCCGTGATTAGCATATATGATTGTACTTCAGTTTCTGTGAAACAGAGACAGCAATTAGACCCCTAAAGGTACAATTTTTATATGGGTCATATTCCTTACAGGGCAATATGCTTAGTTTAAACTGTCAGCTTGGGCTAACACCCCTAATAAGGTACATATGCCACAATTACCAGAGGAGACAAGAATATACATCTGTTTAGTCACATTTAAACTGTAAATGTTCAAAATAAGCTTTAACAAGGCATAAAACAGCTAGACATACATTGCCTTCCAGAAAAGCAGATGGTTTATTGCGAAAAATATGGCCTCAAGCTTTCAAAAAGTATGTAGTTACATTGAAGTCTGCAGGTGTTTGCTGCTTATGTGCTGCTAGTGATATCTATGTTATCCTAATATTGGAGCAGGGGCTGAAATAATAGGTGCTGCCCCCTGTGGGGTTAAAATGGTAAAGGAGCCATTCTGCTACAATGCAGTTAATAATGGACAAGGTGAAGATCATGTCCCCGTGATTGATTGGTCTGTATTAATAACATTTGTGTCAAGCCAAGTTTATGTCCTTGGGGATCATGATCTTCATTTGATCCAATGAAACATAATATTATTATTATTTATTTTTAGAGCATCATTGATTCCTTGGTGCTGTACATGAGAAAAGGGTTAGACACAAAATACAGATAGAAATTACAGTAGACAAACTAACAATGACAGACTCGTGCAGAGAGGACCTTGCTCTTGTGAGCTTACATGGCCACACTGTCATGATCCAGGATAGGGTTTGTCTTTGGCCCATCCTGGTCAGACAGGGGTTAATTGTTTCTGCCTCTCTCTGGCAGAGGGCGGCTATTTAATGCTCACTCGACCTAGGCCCGGTGTCAGTTATACTCCTGCCCTCGGCTGAGTTAGTTGTGCCTTGTGACTGTGATACTTTATGCTTGTTTGGTTTTGACCCGGTTCTGTCCATGTTACGAGTTCTGCCTGTTCCTTTGGTACTGCTCTGCTATTCCCGTGTATGACTCTTTTGCCTTGGACCTGACTACTCTCTGACTGCCCCCCTTGTACCACGTTGCTATCTCGGTGTATGACTCATTGCTTACATTCTGACTATTCTCCGCTTGCTCCTCTGGTACCATGCCGCCCTCTCTGTGTATGACCCCCCCGTTTGTCTGACCTGAGTTCCCCTAATCTTCACTCCAGGATTCCTGTAATAGAATCCTACAGTTATCTACTGTAGCAGGACGCTAAGCCACGCCCCCTGTGGTCACATGATCGTAGGTCCTGGTACTCTATACTACCTTTAGTGTTGCAGGTCCCGTGCTCAGAACTTTCACTAAAGTATTGGATCCGCGCCCTCCCATAGTGTGGGTAAGTCACCCTGCTCTGCATGGCAGTTTGCCGACGCTGACAGGGTCCTGACATTAGGCTGTGCACACACTGCGGATTTTGCTGCGGTTCCGCAGCGGTTTTGGCCGCTGCGGACCCGCAGCAGTTTTTGCTGCGGTGTACAGTACCATGATTCCCTATGGGAATCAAAAACCGCAATGCAGACGGTGCGGAATTTTCCGCGCGGATTATCTGCGGTTTTCAATCCACAGATAGAATTGCCATGTCAATTCTTTCTGCGGATTCTGCTGCGGTTTGCCATCTCCTCCATTGAGGAGATGAAAAACTGCAGGGCAAAACCGCAGAGCAATCCGCAGGTAAAACCGCAGGTATTTTGACCTGCGGTTTCACCTGCGAATTTTACTAAATCCGCGAGGATGAATCCGCACCTAATCCGCAGCGTGTGCACACAGCCTTAGAGTCCTGACACACACAAGACCGACGCATGTAGTAAATAAAGACATAACACATTTATCAATGGAGGAAAAACGGCCATGAGTTTTATTTAGAGTTAAATAATTTTAAATTAACATCCAAACCTCAATAAATAAACGTATAATAACCACTGTAATCATCCCAAAACCAATCCACCCAGATAATGAGCGATTATCCCACAAATAAACCTCACGACAAGTACATAAAGCAGGGGAGGGTGGGAGGGGACACCAAAATAAGAACACATCTGCAAAAATCTAGAAAGGGTTTGTAAACAAAGGGAGGAATCAGGAGGGCCAACAAAAAGAAAGTCATCCAAGTAATGGAGAATAGAAACTCCAGGGCAGTTAGATTCTAAAACCCAGTGCAAAAAAGACAAAAAGGTTTCAAAGTAAAAACATGATAAAGAAAAACCCATTGGCAAACATTTGTCAAAAAAGAATTCATTGTTGAAGAAAAAACCTAGGGAATTGAAACCTGATGGATAGACTGGGAGAAGATGAAATGCGGATTTGATATCTGATTTAGCCATCAATGCATTGTGGCCAAATTTCCTAAGCATATCCACAGCTGTGTCAAAAAAGGCGTAGCTGACAGAGCATAGTGACGCGTCAACTTCGTCATTTAATGATGCACCATAAGGATAAGATAAATGGTGAATTAAACGGAAAGATCCAGATTCTTTCTTAGGGACAATGCCCAAAGGGGAAACTTTAAAATCTTTAAAAGGAGGGGACGAGAACGGGCCTGCTATCCTGCCTGCAGTTAATTCGCTACAAATCTTTTCTTCAGCAACGGCAATGTGCGCATATAAAGAAGGCAAATTCTTAACCACTTTACAACCAGTGCCTGAAAATGAGGGAATGAAAAAAACGCATAGAAAACCTTAAAAAAGAGGGATTTTGGGTTCTTACCGTAAAATCTCTTTCTTGGAGCCTTCATTGGGGGACACAGATTACCATGGGTGTATGTTGCTGCTGCTAGGAGGCTGACACTATGCAAAACAAGAAAATTAGCTCCTCCCCGGCAGTATACACCCACCGACAGACACCAAGTACCTCAGTTGGTGAGAAAGCAGTAGGAGAAGCAACCAAAAACTATCAACATATGTACCAACCCAACAAGGGACTCGAAGACCCAACACGGTACAACTTAAACAGGGAGGGTGCTGTGTCCCCCAATGAAGGCTCCAAGAAAGATTTTACGGTAAGAACGCAAAAAATCCCTCTTTATTTATCGCCTTTATTGGGGGACACAGATTACCATGGGACGGTCCAAAGCAGTCCCGAGGGTGGGAACAGCCATAAAGAAACGAAAGAAGGAAGGGCTTAGGTCAGCCGATGTGCAACCACCGCCTACAGAACCTTCCTACCAAGAGCTGCATCAGACGAGGCCTGGGTATGAACCCTGTAGAACCTCGCAAAGGTGTGCAAACACGACCAGGTCACGGCTCTGCAAAGTTGTAAGGCCGAAGCCTGGTGTCGCACAGCCCAAGAAGCCCCTACAGCACGGGTGGAGTGGGCTCTCACTCCCGGAGGGGGCCGTTTTTCCTGAAGTCGGTAGGCTTCCAGAATGGTAGAACGAGTCCAGCGAGCGATTGTGGGTTTGGATGCCGGAAGCCCTTTCTGGTGACCTTCAGAGATGACAAGTAGGGAATCGGATTGGCGAAAAGAAGCGGTCCTGGCAAGGTAGACACGCAAGACTCTCACTAGATCCAGTTTGTGGAGCGACTTTTCCAGGGGATGAACAGGCGCAGGACAAAAATGAGGGAAGGACGATATCCTCGTTAATGTGAAACGGGGATACCACTTTTGGAAGGAAGGAACCGGCCTGAGGACGACCTTATCCTGGTGGAGGATTAGGGAACGACAGGATAAAGCCGCCAGCTCAGAAACTCTCCTGATGGATGTAATGGCGATTAGGAAAGCCACCTTCCATGAAAGAAGGGACAGAGGAATGTCCTGGATAGGTTCGAACGGCACCTTTAGGAGAGCGCCAAGAACTAGATTGAGATCCCACGGATCTATCGGAGAATGATGAAGAGGAGCCACATGGACAACTCTTTGGAGAAAGGTCTTCCCCTGCGGTAAGGAGGCCAGATCCTTCTGGAAGAGAATCGCCAGAGCAGATACCTGGCCTTTGAGGGTAATGAGGGACAGGCCCGCATCAAAAGCGAACTGGAGAAAACCAAGTATGGATGGAATGGAGAATGATAATGGAAAGACATCGTTATCGTCGCACCATCGGAAAAAAGCCTTCCAGTACCTATGGTAAATGTGTGAGGAGGCTGGGTTCCTAGCTCTGATCATGGTTTGAATGACCCGGCTGGAAAAACCTGATTCTCTCAGAATCACGGCCTCAACGGCCATGCCGTTAAACTCAGAGACTGAGAATTCTGGTGGTAAAGGGGGCCTTGAGAGAGAAGATCTGGAAGCCTCCAGGGGACGTCCGCGAGCATATTCACCAACTCCACGTACCAAGGTCATCTTGGCCAGTCTGGAGCCACCAGAATTACTGGGATGCTTTCTGACTTTATGCTCTTGACCACCCTTGGGATCAGGGCAAGGGGAGGAAACAGGTAAGGCAGTCGGAACTGGGACCACGGAATTACCAGGGCGTCGCAACTGACGGCTAGAGAATCCTTTGACCTGGCTACGAAGAGAGGAACTTTGTTGTTCATCCGAGATGCCATGAGGTTGACGTCCGGGATGCCCCAACGCTGGCATATCTGATTGAAGACTGTGGGGTGAAGGGGTCATTAGCCTGTGAACGGCGGAGATCGCCGGAACGTGACGCTCTGCCCAACGCAGTATCTTTGCCACTTCTGACATTACCTGCCTGTTGTGAGTACCGTCCTGGTGGTCAATGTACGTCACGGCCGTGGCGTTGTCTGATTGAATGCGGACTGGTTTGCCTACGAGGAGGGGCTGCCAACGGAGGAGAGCAAGAAAAATTGCTCTGACTTCCAGAAGGTTGATGGGAAGAAGAGTCTCCTGTGCGTTCCAGTGCCCTTGGGCCGTTTTCCGATGGAAAACTGCCCCCCATCCTAGGAGACTGGCATCGGTGGTGATGACTTGTCACTGAGGCGGAAGAAAGGATCTTCCCTGGAAAACTGACGCCGGCAATGTCCACCAAGTCTGCGATTGCCTTACTCTGAGTGGAAGGAGAATGGGACGGTCCAGAGAAAGTGAGGTCTTGTGCCAGACTGAAAGGAGGGACAGCTGGAGAGGGAGAGTGTGCAATTGTGCGAAAGGCACTGCTTCCATGGAAGCTATCATCTTCCCCAGGACCCTCATGCAGGACCGAAGGGGAATGGGCTCTGAGCGTTTTATGGATCGGATTCCCTTGCAAAGAGCTGAAAATTTGTCCTTCGGAAAAAACACCCGGGCTCGATTTGTGTCGAATTCCATGCCCAGAAAGGTCAGACGCTGAGTAGGGTGCAGGATAGACTTCTCTTTGTTGACTATCCATCCGAGGCGGCCGAGAGTATTCAGGGTTATCTGAAGACTCTGAAGACAGTCTTGGCGGGACGAGCCCTTGATCAAGAGGTTGTCCAGATAAGGGATGACGAGAATCCCCCTGGAGCGAAGAATAGCCATGACTGTTGCCATCACCTTCGTAAATACCCGGGGAGCGGAAGCTAGGCCGAAGGGGAGGGCCGTGAACTGATAGTGGTTCTCCTGAATCACAAAGCGGAGATATCTCTGATGTTGCAAACACACAGGGATGTGAAGATATGCATCCTGTATGTCCACAGAACAGAGAAACTCCCCGAGTTCCATTGAGGCTATCACCGTGCACAAGGACTCCATCTTGAAGTGGAGGATCCTTACGTGGCGGTTGAGCAACTTGAGGTCCAAGATTGGATGAAGGGAGCCGTCTTTTTTGGGAACTATGAAAAGATTCGAGTAGAAACCTGAAAACCGTTTGCTTGAAGGAACGGGGACGATAACTCAGGCGGAAAGAAGGGAGGAAACGGCTTGAAGGAACTCTGGAATTTGGGACCGCTGTCTTGGTGATCGCAACAGGAAGAAGCGCCTGCTTGTGGGGGGGGGGAGAAAATTCGATTTTGTATCCAGACATGATGATTTCCCTGACCCAAGCGTCGTCGACAACAGACAACCATGCGTCCATGAAAGAGGAAAGTCTGCCTCCCACCCTGGAAGAGTTTCCAGGTGGGGGTGACCCGTCACATTGAGGAAAATCTACCGGAGCGTGAGCCTGAGGACCTGGAGGGTTGGGCTCTTGATCTCCAGTGGGAGTGGGTTTATACGATGGTTTTCTGCGATCTCTGGAGACAGAGGGCCGGTCCTGCTGGATGATCCTTCTGCTGAAGGGAAGAGACGAAAGGACCTAAACGGCCGAGGAGCCTTTGTGTTGAAAAAACGTCTAGGCCGAGACTGGGGAAGAGAGGTACTTTTACCACCTGTGCATCGGAGATTATCAGATCCAGCTTGGCGCCAAAGAGTCTAGAGCCGTGAAATGCCAGGCTAGTGAGCGACTTCTTGGAGGTGGTATCCGCACTCCAAGACTTCAACCAAAGGATACGGCGTATAGCTACTATGTTGCTGTTAGCTCTTGCTACACACCCGGCCGCATCTAAGAAGGCGGCCAAAAAGTATTTACCCGAATGATTAATTTGGTCTGCCAGATCTGCCAACTCGTCCTGAGGGGCAGACGACAGAATGCCCCTGCGAAGAATTTTTGCCCAAGCTGAAATGACTTTTGCCACCCAGGCAGAAGCAAAAATAGGACAGAAAGAGGCGCCTGATGCTTCAAAAAAATTGATTTGGCCATGTCTGTTGGATCTTTAAGGGATGCCCCGTCCGGAAGGGATAGAACTGTCTTAGAGGATAAACGAGAAACTGGTGGGTCCACTTCGGGAGCTTTCGTCCATTTTGTAAGAAGATCCGCATCGAATGGATACAGGACGTCTAAGTACCTGCGGCCTGAGAAGCGGTTTTCAGGGTGCTCCCAGTGTTTGGATAAAGTGGTCTCGAACTCTTTGTGATTAGGAAAGGTTCGGGAGGGAGGTTTCGTTCGTTTAAAGGGGACGGAGCCGTCCTGAAGAGGAGCTTTATCTTCCTTTATTTCGAGCGTTTTGAAAATAGCCGATATGAGACTATCGACCATGTCCTGAGTCTTGGACATGTTATCTGCGTCTGAGTCAGATCCCGATTGAGAGCATTGTCTGACCTAAGGTCGTCTTCTGACGAGGGAGACGAGGAAAGCAGCCTGGGTGGAGCCGACGGACCTTGCGAGCTGGAAGACGAGCTAGAAAGAACGCGCTTCCTAGAAATCCTACCCGGCCTGTCCCTGTGGAGGTCGCGGTCAGGTGCAGACGACTCACCGTGAGAGGCGGTCCGGAGCACAGGTGGCTGAAGATAGTTGCGGAAGTCATTCTAAGACCTGGAAAAGGGACTGAGAGACTTTAGTCAGGTCAGAAACTGACTGAGACATAGCAACAGCCCACTCTGGAGGAGGGGGTGCGCTCATCCCGGGACTCGGGGTGCTCCGGTGGGGCAGACATCACGGAAAGACTGCAGGACGGGCAGAAGGGAGACGACTGACCTGACGCCCACTTCTTTTTGCAGTGCGCGCAGGCGTAGAGGGTAGCGGTGGGTCTAGGGTAAGAAGCCCCTGCAGGGTTGCACATATGCAAGGACTGCATAATTACTGCGGCCAGTATCTGAACAGGGAATACTGCCGCGGGAGCTAAAATTAGGGGCTCAGAAAAAAATAAGAGCCTACCGTCACCAGCACCGTTATCTGATGTGCAGCAGAACAGCAGAAGTGTCCCCGAAGCTGAGATCCCTGGCGTGTCCCACACGAGGAATCAGAGAGGCGCAGGACCTTAGAGATGAGCGGAGCTGGGCTGCAGCGCTGTGCGATTGGCTGTGGCCTGTGTGTGTGTGTGTGTGTGTGTGGGGAGGGGGGGGGGCAGGTCACAAGGAGGAAGAGGATCCATGAACCGAAAGTAGCCCTGTGATGGGCTGATGACTGGCGCCAACAAAGCGCGTGCTCTGCAGTGGGCGTGCACCGGAGCAGATTGGAAAGTGAAAGTAAAAACCGGCGCCGGTTTCTGCCCCCGGAGCCCTGACCCTGGCGCGATGAGCCCGTGACGCCGCAGTGGAGAGGGAGGTAAGGGAGAGAGGCACCACTGCCTTCAGAGAAGGGGACCCGGCGTGGGAGCTGAAAGGCGCGCGGCTGCAGAGAGGAACGCGGCTGCAGAAGAATGGGCGGGAAATTCAAAGGAGACTCTGCTACCAGGCTTGTAAGGAGCGAGCATGGGACTGATGGTAGCCCTTTAGGCTGCTTACCTGACGTCCACATGTTTCCTGAAGAGGATGACCACAGGGGCCCGCGCTGAGGGATGGCCGCTGGGAATGAATGTCCTCTGCCCCGCACTATGTCTGAATAGTGCAGAAGACGGCGCCAATCTTTTCTGCCCGCAAGGGATAGTCACTGCCGGTGACCGCCGTCTTCCTCTCAGCCCTGTCCCAGGAGAGGGGTGAGGAGGGGAACTGGCTAGGACCCGCCACCTGAAGTCAGCCCGTAGCACCCGAGGGTGATAGGGAAAGGGTCCTGCCTGCGGTCCTGAGAGTTGCGATGTGGGTAACACCACATTGCTCTCTCAGCCGCATGATATGGGAAAGCAAGGTGAACATTTACCCCGTTTCCCGGTGTAGAATCTGGAAAATAAATGGGAAAAGATTAATACACACACACACACAAAACCTAAAAGAAAAAGGTTAGATGCGGATCTGGGGAGATCCCGGTCCGCCTCCTACAGACACTAAGCACAAACTGAGATACTTGGTGCCTGTCGGTGGGTGTATACTGCCAGGGAGGAGCTAATTTTCTTGTTTTGCATAGTGTCAGCCTCTTAGCAGCAGCAGCATACACCCATGGTAATCTGTGTCCCCCAATAAAGGCGATAAAGAAAATTTAATTACTGCTCTCCTTGTTTGGATATTTGTTTAGCCAAAAAAGCATTCTTTCCAGACTCACTAGAGTCCGTGCTCTTTGTGATAGTGTCTTTACTAGTTGACTGCTAGGCTGATTGCTTCCTAAAACACTTAAGACATTGGGTGTGTGTTGCCACAGAATGAGCATTCGTGCTGAAACCTGCAGCTATTGTTCCATTTGCAGAAGGATTCGTTAAAAGCGAAACAGACTGCCCTTTTAAGAGGAGCAGACTGTTGCTTAGTTACGGTATTACGTTGGGGAGCATTAAATTGATCCAAATACCTACATCTTTAATGCCCCAAATAACATCTGGGTGAACTGCTAGCTTTTGCCTAAATGCCTCATCATAATTAAGTCAGGCGAGGTCTCCGAAGTTCTTATATGCCTCCAAAATTATGTCAATATGCTGAAACAGCTTGCTGCATAGGTTCGGATACCTCTCACCGAGAACAGCACAATAGATAAAGCCTGTAGCCAATTATTAAATGATTTTACAGGACCGCGTTTATTATCTTCCAAATCAGGCTTGTCATCTCTCTTATCCCCTCTATTGTGCTGATACCTGAGAGGGAGGAGGGAAAAAACATCAACATATTCATTATTCCATATGAGCTCCTTAGTAGCAGCGCTCAGACGGAATCCAAGAGGTGACAGCTCACATGTGAGAGCTTCCTTAAAATATTTTTAGGGGCAGAGATGTTTAAATTAGATTGGTCATGTCCAGAGCTCAAAGACGGCTGAGGGGTTGAATTAAAAACATCGCCTAGAGCTTCTGCCAATACATCTTTGACTATGTGTCTGAGATCTGTGTGAGAGACAGACAAGGGAACAGCAAAGTTCTCACCCCTTCCAGCTGTTCTGTCATGAGGAGCTTGATCCGCAGAGCAGCATGAGCTCGAGCACAGCTGCATGACGTCATCCTGGGAGCCGTCTTCTTCGTCATCTGACTGCTGGTCTAATGAAGATGGAAGCGCCGCCGCCATTGTTCTGGGAGCTGCAGTGGTTGAAGGTGCCTGAGAGCTCAGCGTTAGAGCCGCTGCAGCGCTTTTACGGCTGCGGTGCTCATTCTCCTTGCCGGCGGTAGCAGATGGCGTCGATGGCCTGGGAAGGAGGCGCTGCTGAGGATCTCGCGGGGGACTGTGAGATTTCCTGGGAGGCCAAGGTCTGGACTTCCTGCTCTGTGCCCGCTCGTGTTGAGAGGAATCCCGTGGTGCTGGAGATGGGGAATAAGACGTCGACGGTCTTCCTCTTCTGGCACCACCAACCGAGGCCGACGGCAGCGACGATACTTCCACCGGAGGCTGGAGCTGGGTAGGTGGATCCAAGGGGGGAGGAATGGCTTCAGAAGCTGCCTGGGCAGGTTTTATAGAAAGGCAGCTCTTCAACCAATCCACACCGCCCTCTTCACCGGCTGTTGCTATCAGCTGCTGAAGTAGGTTTTCCATGATGACACCGGAATCTTCTTTCCTGACAGGAAGCCTTACTGAGGTAAATAAGCAAGCTGCACAGCCTTAGATACTGTTAAATGAACTGCTAAAAATAACCACCAATCAGACGCCAAAAACAGTGCCAAAAGGGATGGTTAAAACTGGTTCTGACCACTTTTGAAAGACCAGAGAAGAAACTGCGGACCTTAATTTGACCTTTTTGTGACAGGAAAAAATACCTTGAGTGAATAATAAAGAATAAATTATTGCGGCCTGTGCAGCCATTTGACCTCCCCCCCTTTATTTTATTGATATGTGTGGGGGGGGGGCTGCTATCACTCTACAGGATGGTGGGGGAAGGAGACCATCCTGTAGGAAGGAAGGAAGGAGACCATCCTGTAGGAAGGAAGGAAGGAGCAGGGTCATTGCAGGCTGTAAGATTTCTTGAAGAGATTGGTTTTCAAGTTCCATCTAAAAGTTCCGAATGTGGTGGCTAATCGCAAGTGTTGGGACACAGAATTCCAGAGGATGGGGGACACTTGAGAGAAGTCTTGGACGCGATTGGATGAGGAACGTACAAGTGTGGAAGCGAGAAGGAGGTCTGGAGAGGACTGGAGATTACATGTTGGAAGATATTGGGAGATTAGTTCGGAGATACATGGAGAAGAACGATTATGGCGGCTTTGTAGGTCAATGTTAATAATATGAACTAGACACGTTAGGGAATTTGGAGCCAAAGAAGGGATCTGCAGAGGGGAGAAGCAGAGGAACAGTGACGGGAGAGATGGATTAGTCGGGCAGCAGAGTTAAGGACAGACTGGAGAGGTGCGAGGGTGTTAGTAGGTAACTGGAAGGATTTTCCTTTTATTTGGTGCAGATTTCACATTTCTATCGCTTTTTGTTGCTTTCCTGTGACTGGTCAAAAGTGCACCATGACTTTACGGACACACTGTACTTTTGCAAGCCACTGTAGGTAAAAAATAACGCTTCCCACTTTTTGTTGGTGGCTTACAGGGAAGAAGAATCACTTTGCTTCTATGTTATCTTCTTGAGTAGTCAGACAGCTGAAAGGAAAAAAGCGCAATAGGGTCTTACCCGAGTAAAGATTGATATAAAGTCAAATCATTATACTCACCTTATGTAGGAGAGTTTCAGACATATAGGAACGGAAGGTCAGGCTGCTGCACATCCAAAGGGCCACTCCGTGACCACGAATCATCAGATTGTAAAGGAGAAAGTTTATGGATTAAACGTGCGCTGCTCGACAGATCACTCCTTCCAGATTATGTTAATTGTACTTTTATTTCCCAATGCATTTCGAAGTTTACACTTCTTCCTCAGGGGATGACATGTGTACATAATTGTGCAGTGCTGACCAGGGTAAACAATGAAAAGGACACTGTACTCACAAACTTCAATTTGGCAGAGGTGCTGTGAATGAGACCCCCACTGATCTAATATGTGTTGCCTATTCTAAGGGCAGGTGCAAAGGAGTGTGTCTTTTGTCATGAAAGAAAATCAGATCAATTATGCTAATCTCACTCTTACCAGAGTGTAAACCAATTCTCTCAGATGAGAAGATGGAGGGAACAAATGCCTCCATTCTGTGAGGCTGCGGAAATTAGATGTCATCCGAGCGCAGTCTGTTGTTTTCCGTTTCCCGTGCTCTCTGATCTGAATGACTGAGTGCAATATGAATATTTGATCAAACTCGGGCATGCAGTGATTTTTTTTTCCTTGAACAGAGTCCGAAGAAAAAAATCAGACATATGCAGCACTCCATAGCCTAACATAGGTCCAAGTGTGATCCAATGTTTTGTCGTATCGCACTCGGACCGAAAATACTGTCGCCTGCACCAATCCTTAAGGGGCCTTTACACATAGCGATATCGCTAGCAATATCGCTAAAGCATCACTGATTTTGTGAGGCAGCAGCGATATCGCTACATGTGATTCTTACCACCGACCGGCTCCCCCGCTGTCTGTCGCTGATCGTGCAGCTCCATTTCTCGTCGGGCGCTTCCTGCTGGCGCCGACGAGTGACGCATGGACGCGGGCGAGAGGACGTCTTCGTCGCCACGTCTGAAAGGTAAGTATCGTCCACTGCGTCGCTGCATCGCTGTGAGATCTGCCTGTGTGACAGCTCACTAGCGACCATTTAGCGATGCACCAGCGATCCTGACCGCGTCGTATTGTGGTCGGGATCACTGGTGCATCACTAAATGTAAAGGGGCCTTTAGGACAGGGAATTAACTGAAAGAAGTTAATCCTTTAAAAGCACAAGTGAGTAACCAAAAAGTACAGTGATGCTAAAACACATTTGTGTCATTTTACTGGCTATGTGGTAATATTTAGCACAATAAAGCCTTTTCTCACCCAGTGTGGATAGATACTTGTGTTCGATTCTTTACTTTGGCTTATAGATTTCACAGGTGTCCGTCTAAGGCAGGAACAGTCCTGAAGTGGCAGAATACATCAGTAAGTACCAAGTACACATGTCCTGATCCTACTCTAAATAATATAGACAGAGAAACAAAATCGTCTCAACCCTACCTGGCTTTTTAAGGTTCTTACAAGAATCATCCTGTGACTACACTACACAGACAAATGTCTGATTGTCAAAATCAAGAGCAATTGTTATGCAAGTTTTAAAAAAGGGAAAATAATCTTTGTTTTAATTTAATATATTTGACACTTTTTTTCTGTAAGTTTATGTGTGGGGTTCAGTATCAGTAGAAAGATGACTAAAATGCTTTGCTTGTTTCTCCCAATGGTGCATCTATAGACGCGTTTCAGTCCAATGGGGAAAGGTAGTTTTTCATAAAGAAATAAACCAAGGCTGATTTACTAATCTAAATATATCAGAATTCAAGCTTAGTTTGTGCGAAAAAAAATTTGCATTTACTTCTGCATTAACTGGTAACACTACATAAAGATGAACAACAATTTGGCTATCTGCATTTTATAGTTAGACTTAAGGGATCATGAGCATCTGTCATATTTCACCAGATTTTTGCTATGTAATCTGATAGCAACATGATTTAGGGGCAGAGACCCTTATTCCAGTGATGTGTCACTTGCAGGTCTACATTCTGTCATTTTGATACAATCCCAGTTTTCTCTGCTGTAGATGTAGCAGTGCTCAGAATGGTAAGTCCTGCATAACCCCGTCCACATTGGGTGCTTTCTGTGTACAGAGTACATTGTCAACAAGCTGCTTAATCATTGGTGTGAGTGAGGACACACCAAGCAATTGACTAGGAGGCACAAGACACCTAGACATGTAGTGATAATCTCCTGCTGATAAAACACTGATTGTACTAAAACAGCAAAATACAGCCAGCAAGTGACAATTCACTGTAATCAGGGCTTCTGACACCTCTATAAGCTGCTCTCATGTAAAATAGCATAAACTTGCTGACAGATTTCCTTTAAATACTCCAGAACATGCAGAAATCACATGTGCATGGTATGCATTTTTTGCTGCAAGTTTATAGCACAGAATTTTGAGCCAAACACAGGCGTAGATACAAAAGAGAGGCCAGCTACAGGTTCTTATTGTATCATTTTACATCCTTCCCTGACTTTGACTGTAAACCTGCACTAAAACTTGCATGATTTATTCTACAAAAAGAATTTTTGCAAAGCACAAATATCTCCATTCCTTATCTGCAGTAACATGTCTGGCACAAGAGCACAGTGGCGCAGACAATTTTCATCATTATAACATAACAATGGCATTCTTATAGGGGTTGTCTGGCTTAAGGGTACAAGTCAGCAGTCATTCTGTGTGACTGCAGATTTGTGACGCCTCACAACACGTGCGCGGTCCAGATTCTCCGATGCAAGTATGGGATTTGCATACACGCGGTCACATTCTGACTAGATGTGTGTGGCCTTGCTGAATACAGGTGTATTGCATGAAAAAGGGACACAGAGGAAGACGTTTTTGCCCACACATGCGTTGGAGCTGACACCATCACTCACGGGAGGTAATACCTATTTGCACCTGTTTATTTTTGCTTATGAACTAGCTATATGTTGTTTATGTAGTTACACCATGATGTTATGGGGCTCTTGATATTAGCGTATATATAGCAATAACTGGATGTTTATTGTACCTGCAACCTCCCTATGGCTTCTCTGTGGGTAGTGGTGCCACCTTGTGGTTTCCCACTTTTTAAGGTCTTGTCTGTTTATTAATTTTTTATGTGTGTTTATCAAAATAAAGTTTATAGGTTTCTTTTTGTAACTCTGGTTTCTGTGTACACTTTTTTTCTTGGATAATGAAAAGGGACACATCTAGTCAAAATGTGGCTGGAAGTATGCAAATCGCAGTCACATGACCACCCACTCGCGGCGCATCCTCACAGCGTACATAGAGTGACTACAGACTTGTACCCTAAGGCCAGACAACCTCTTTAATGAATGGAGGTCTATGGATACGGACTTGGTTGGGTTCTTCTTCAAGTCCAATGCTGCCTCCTCACAAGATTCGGAATGAGTTGTATCTTTTACACCCTTACACTTTTCTGGGAAATGTGATGTCATTTTGCAATTCCATTGCAATTTCGCATTTTAAATCTACATAAACCATTATTGCTAAACTTACCAGACAAGACATTGAATACACTTATTGAGTGGTGGCTTTTTCATGAGTCCACCCAGGGTCCTAAACACAGAAGATGTAAGGCAGGTTTAAGATACAATAACTAACAGAAATAATTTACCTTTATTTTCTACAACAGGGTAAAAAGATTTGTTTACATGGCTATTAAGTGATTACTGTATGTAATCATGATGTCACTGTACAACCATGTTGGAGTTTAGAATTTGTGGTAGGAATTGGACAGGAAACAGAATGAGACAGTGGCATGAGAAGTTATTATATGGCAATTCTAGCCAGGTATCTCCAGATAAGGCCACACTCAGTATTTGCTCAGTATTTACATCAGTATCTGTAAGATAAAACCAGGAGTGGAACAATCAGAGGAAAAGTATAATAGAAACACTTCACCACTTCTGCATTTATCACCCACTATGGGTTTTGGCTTACTAATACTGAGGTCAAACACTGAATGTATGAACGTGGCTAAAGTTGATCAAAAATGGGAATGGGATCATTCAGACATCATTTTTTCATGGATGTGTTTTACCTGTGTTTTTCACTGATAGAACTTGTACTTATGATAGTCTATGGGGTTGTTCACATAAACTGGGTCTTTTTTCAGAATGAGTGGAGCGCCTTAAAACATAAAGACATGTCCAAATTTTGATCCGAGTCACAGATCAGACTTGCCAATGCAAGTCTATGGGCCTGTGAAAAAAATCCTTGTGCAATCTGTGTGCTGTCCATTTTTAATGCCTGTTTGACAGCAGAGGCCTGAGACATTGTCATCAGTAATTTTGTTTGCATACAAGAAAAACTGATGAAAAAACCTGTCACACATTGATGAAACTCTGATCTAGAACTCTGATCTAAAACCCAACCATTTTTGTGTATGAGAAAAACCACTGACGACTGAATGAGCCAGGAGACTTCAGACACACTTCTGTTTTAACATTCTGTCGGATCCACTTAGGGTCGACATTGACTTTTAGGATTGCTACTTTTAATAGGTGGCACTAGAGTTCTAGTCCTCTTCCTCTCTGAAGAGACAATTTGCATAATTAGCATATTTCCCAGAGGAGCATTGTGGCTTTAAGTCTCCTCATCTCGACATGCTTAGCATGTCATTCTCCGCAAGGAGAAATGATACTTCTTGGATATAGGAACAATGTAAAAAATAATTGCTCCGCTGCATCAGGCAAGATTTTTTTTTTCTGTTCCAAAAACTGATACATAACGGAACCCAGACAGACCCCTTAATGAGCAAAGGGGCTTCTCTGCTTACATTTACATCGGTTATGCAACAGATCCATTTATGACATTATTCTGTTTGACCGTTCCAAAAAACGTAGCAGAAAACAGGGCAGTGTGAACTGCAGTCTACCGCCTCACCATTCATTTTATGACCGTAGATGTAACTTTATGTAAAAACTACAGCGCATGTAGGAAACAAGAAGGGAGCAATCTTGTAGAAAGAACATTACGGATCACAGACAAAGACATAGGATTCTTGTTAACATCAATATCTTTTTCAGTACCAAACAGATTAAAAGTAGCAAAGTGTCTGCTCAGCAGCCATTAGTACAGAGGTGTATACATTACGTGCGGAGACTCCACGGCTGCTCCGTCCAGTGTGCACTATTCATGCGGATCGTATGTCGTCACAACGTTCAATGGCGTATTATGACGAGGATCTCATGGATTAGTGTAAACGTGGGGGCTCAGGGGGTACACATCAGCCCAGGATGACCTCGGCATGGGTGGATGCCCCTTTATGTCCCACACTCTGTAGTCATATGAGGGGCTGCGTTCCCCTGATATTGGCCCTATTTGTGTGTGTAGTAGGGAGATCACTGATGTGGTTGTGATCTCTGTACTGCACTGCAGAACATGTTGGCGCCATATAATCAGCATACAGTAACTCCACCCGATTATGGCCAGTCTGTGTGTTATGCAGGGAGCTCTTGGTGCTACTGACGTGCCTGCTGGAGCTGAGGACAGTGCTGGCTCTCCGACGTGTGTTTGTGTTGTTCTTGCCTCTCTGTGTTAGAAGGAAATCCCTTGTATTACAACTTCCTGTGTTGCTGACCTGATCTGGACTTCTCTATCGCCCAGGGAGACACCATCCAGCCCATGGAGCCCAGTAAGCTGCCGGCCAATCCCGGCCAAGAAGACCGCTTACGTCATAAGCATGCGCCCGGTGCCTACAGGACAGGTCTTCTGCCAGTACTTCACATAAAACACCGACATGTCGCCGAATTCTAGAACTATTATAACTCCACAGTCGATACATACTGGGCTCATTCTTTCATTGCGCCATTTACCTTCCTTTTGTCTGTTATGTTCCCATATACTAATCCAACGCTGGTCCTTGTTGCCCATAACAAATATGGCGACTCCAGCTTCCGGCGTTTTCCTTTTTTTGAACTGACATTTTTTCTACAGTGAATTGATCGACAGCTTACAAGGGAGCGAGTCTATTGGACCAGTAAAGCGTGACGTCATGAGTACAGTCTCCCTGGTGAGCTTGGAGGAAGGCCCGCCTTTTGGAGCAGCAAGGAGGAAACCGGAGCCCGGGAGCAGCCGGTGCGGTGGCCGTGAAGGTCGGTGCTCAGTCTTGCTTTGCTCTGGGTGTATGTGCAGCTCATGTATATATATAGCTATCCAGCCTGTATATATATTGCGCCTCGCCCTCATATCACAGGAGTCACCTCTGCCATGTTGTACAAGCTTTGGGGGGCCATTAATGTCCTCTGTGCAGGGTCTGTATGGTGCCTGCTGGATCAGTTGTGACACCAGTGGGGATGCTGTGACCTCGGTCACCTTTATGGCTGCTCGTTGGTCATTGGTGACGATATTCCCTGTTATCCTATGTCTCGTTATGATGTCATACGTGTCCAGGCAGGAAGGAGTTAATGCACATGGAGCCCACCGTAAAGATGGATTCGCTGTTTGGGAATTACCACTGATCCTCAGTGTGATGTGATGATCGCCGCGTGCGGAGATCCCTGGATGGGCAGTCAGCAATCCTCTTTTTCTTGCCCTTATAAACTCCGAACTTTTTATTTTTTTTCTCCTGTTGTTAAAATATTTCTCACTCTTGTTTTTAGAAAGTGTATATGGTGCGATCCAGAGCGCAGATCGTGTAATAATGGCAACACACAGGCTCCCTTTCCCAGGCTAGGACTGACCATTCCTTTTTGATAGGTTGATCGCTCTCTGTCCCAATTGTACACCCCTCCTGCCTGCCTCGGCACCATCCACCTGAGCTGTATTGGCCTACATCTCTGTCAGCAACTCCTCTCTCCCCTCAGAACAATTAGTTTGGGGTGTTTCGAAACCCAAACTTTCGTACCACCTCAGGACACCCCACACGCTGCATGGTCTCTTGGCAGATTTTGTCAGCATTACCTAAGGTTAGGTTCACACATATTTCGTGCAGAGCGTTGGGGTTTCTATAATAGTATTCCTATTTTCTAATAGTCTTTTATTCTCTGATTGTGGATGTAATATTTGTTAATTCTGTTTTTTTTCTACATGATTATGGGGTGGCCAGCGTGCTTGAGCTCTTAACCAGGTATGGAGCTATGGTTTATATGGAGGGCAGTAGGCTGCAGGTGACTCGTTGGCGTCTTTTGAGAGAGTTTACTAGGCATGCTGTGATCTTCTCGTGGATCATTGTGCAGGGAGGAGGGAAGCTGTAATCATCACCCCCCCCCCCATTTATATAGTTTTATAATTGATATGGCTGGAATATACTTATCCTTAGTATATCCATGTGTAGTAGAATTTTTTTGCAGACACTTCTGGGACTTTCATGTGAATGTGCAATGCAGAAATCCATGGATGTACAGCAGTCAGATGAATGGAGGATGACATTTTTTGCATGGAATTTGCCACATGTGAACTTTCCATCAGATCTTTTAAAATGACTGCAATCTTGTTTTAAAGGCTTGTGGTCTGTTCCATAATTCATTTTAAGAGTATGTGCACATGGAGATTTGTGGTGCTGGTTCACTTTCTATTTCTGGTTGTCTTTTTTGAGCATTTTTTTTCCCGCTACAGTTTTTGAAAAATGCCAGCGGGGGGAAACAATGTCACTTCTTTGAAGAGACTTGGGATAAGAGAAAACAAGGGCGGGGGCGCAGACATAGGGCTTCACCTGGTATAAATCAATTAAAATATAAAAGTACTCTGGAGTACTCACCCTTTATGGGTTGTGTTCAGACACAACCACTCTCAATGTTTGTTGCAGTCATATAGCTGCTGCAGAGCTCGTGCAGGTGGACAGCGTCCACTAGGTATCATAAGTTGAGGATCCAAGAAAAGCACTTCTGAGCATCCGCGCTGCTTTAGTGATAAGAATTCTTCAGAAATCCATATCACTAAAGCAGCGCGGATGCTCAGAAGTGCTTTTCTTGGATCCTCAACTTAAGAGACTTGGGATGGAATTCACTCATACACAACAGTTACTGGCCACTCAGGAGACTACAAAAACCTTTCAGGAAAAAAAGTTCAAAACAACTTCAGGAATTGAAAAACTTGTCCAAAAAGTCCCCAAAGAAGGCGTGTTTCCTAGCGGCATGCGCATAGAGTTGTTTCATAGCTTGATTGCACAGGGCGACTCCACTCCAGATGCACACTGAACGGTTTGTAATAGATGGCTCAGTGCACGGAGGCTGTCATTGTTCTCGGCAGCGCCACTCCTGTTTATATTGGAAAATGCACCGCCGAGAACGATGGGCTTTTATACAGGATAAAGGATCGCTTCACCTAACGAACGAGAATCTTGCTCGTTCATCAGGTGATCAGCAGCTTGGTTAGACAGGATGAGTATGGTGACATGACAGTTCCTAGGAAAGCTTGCTTACAATAATCTTACAGTAAAATTTAACCATAAGGCCTTAAGATGTCTTGTGGTCAGATTGGTTGAGAAGTACCACAAGATGACTTTTGCCTCAGTCGGCAAAATGCCTGCTTCCCTCTCTACCGTAGGTACTTGCACAGCGGCCAGGCTTGCGGTCAATCAGTCAGTGTCAGCGTTCCTTGTGGGTTGGAGTGAACAGGACAAGCAGTTAGCTCCACCCGGTGTGCTCGCTATGAGTGGACCCGCACTTTGGCCTTCCTCCTTGTACGCTCCTAGACAGCCTTCAGAGACTCCGACTTCTTTAGTCATAATCCTTGCCGCTGCTCGTTGGATGCTGGTTTGCTGCCCGTAGTTGCTGGCCTGCACTGTGTGTCTTGGGTAGGAGTCTGGTGGCTGGAGGTATTAGGTTCATTAAGTTCAGACATACTGTGGGGGTACGGGGTGAGCGGGCACACCGGGGAGTTCATTCTACCAAAGGCTTGGTACTTTGTGTTTTGAGTGTATGCATTCCAGCTCATCCCATGGTTGCTGTCTGGGTAGGGGGGTGTAGGGCAATGGGGTCTCTTATTATATTTATTGCCTGGGTCCTATTATAAGCCCCTGGCTGTTGGTATAGAAAGCCTCCAGGACAGACAGTAACCCTTGCATGTGCTGCAGTGCATTTAATAATCTCATAATAAGCTTCTTACGATTATAAGATTATTAAAGGGGTTGTCCAGTAGTGACTGCAGACATTTGTTCCAACCCTCGACAACCCCTTTAATAATCTCAAAATAATAAGCCGATTATTAAATGCAGTGCAGGTCATGTCAGGGTTACTTTAAACCAAAAAAATAAGGAGAATATCAGTACCCATCAGTAGCCAGGGTTACTGTCTGGGGGAAGACTAAGAACAAGCGATGATTATTACTGTATATCATAGATATTGCCTTACTTGGCTCCCCAAGACTGTAACCGTGATGTGCAGTAAGTAATCATATGTTAGTCCATTAGTTAGGCTGTGTGATTTTACACCAGCCCATTGCAGCTAGTAAATGACCACAGATCGGCTCCATGATTGCTGATCAGCAGTCTTTAAGTAGCCTCATTAGACAGTCAGTGTGAGCTTTAGATGTGTATAGAATTGCTCTGTGCTATAGACTGCCATTGTTCTCGGCAGCACAAGGCCTCTTTAGAAAGGATCGCATGCTGATGAGAACGAAGAGAAGCCGCTGCTCTGGCGCATGACCTCAGCGGAAGCCACTGTGGGGTCGGAGGTTTGGCTTACTCCATAGTGGCATTTAGGAGCACAGTGTATATGCTCGATTATCATGAACCAGCGTTTCTAGGAACAAACATTTTCTGATATTCTTGATTTGTAAGCAGGTTGCTGATCACCTAACGAACAAGCAAAACCCTTGTTAGGTGAAATCTAATTTTTGTTCTGCGCAAGAGCACTGTTCTAGGCAGCACATTGTCCTGGGTAAACAAGACTTGTGCTTCCTAGATTAATGGCACCCAACGCACATGGAACGATATATTACAGATCGTTCAGCACACATATGAAACTGAGTCAGCCTGTGGGAATAGGTTGTTAAAAGCCTGCCTACAGGCAAGCATGTTGGTGGTTGTTTGAGGGCTCAAACAGATGTCCGTGCAAATCGGTCCGAGCTTGGACTGTCTGCAGGTCTCCCAACCAGAACATGTCGTCTTCATATATTTTTATGAGGCTGTCATACTCAGTGTGGAAGAGCCACGGCCAGTCGATTCTTAGACCAACTTGCACTGACACTGCACAGCACACTGACTCTTACTTATGTAACCTCCACCACTTTGTGATACGTGCATATCTTTCATGGAAAGCTGGAAGTGCGGATGATCTACAGGATGGGCCATGTATATCTACTTGTGTGTCCCTTGTCTTACACATGTTTATTATACTTGTCTATATTTCCCCTTTTTACATGTAAAGCGTCATGGAATAAATGGCGCTATATAAATGCATAATAATATGGATACACCTAAATAAAATGGGAATGGTTGGTGATATCAACTTCCTGTTTGTGGCACATTAGTATATGGGAGGGGGAAAACTTTTCAAGATAGGTGGTGACCATGACGGCCATTTTGAAGTCGGCCATTTTGGATCCAACTTTTTTTTTCCAATGGGAAGAGTCAAGTGACACATCAAACTTATTGAGAATTTCACAAGAAAAACAAAGGTGTGCTTGGTTTTAAC
This sequence comes from Dendrobates tinctorius, assembly GCF_039654945.1. Classification (NCBI taxonomy): domain Eukaryota; kingdom Metazoa; phylum Chordata; class Amphibia; order Anura; family Dendrobatidae; genus Dendrobates; species Dendrobates tinctorius. The sequence continues at coordinate 4,996,578 of NW_027361844.1, read as the reverse complement.
GTAACCTTAACGTAACTTTATTCTTTCATGAGTTATTTACAAGTTTCTCTTTGTTTACAGCCATTGACATGTCGCAGAGGTTAACACGTGAGGAGGTGATAGAAATTGTGTTGATGTCTGATGAACGCAGTATCCGGGTCATTGCAGCAGATTTCAATGCAAGACACCCTATGCAAGAAAACTGTCACCATTCCCATTTTATTTAGGTGTATCCATATAAATGGCCCACCCAAAAAAGTTTGCCTCATCACTGAACATAATGTTCTGTGTAAACTGAGGGTCCTGTTCCAATGTTTGTTTTGCCCATTCTGCAAATTCAGCGCACCGATCTGGCATCAGTCGAACATCCCTTCGGCGGATATTAGCTACTCACAAATGGCACCCTTACAAAATCCAGCTGCTGCAATGAGGATGACCCATACTCCTCCCGTGTTAACCTCTGCGACATGTCAATGGCTGTAAACAGAGAAACTTGTAAATAACTCATGAAAGAATAAAGTTACATTAAAACCAAGCACACCATTGTTTTTCTTGTGAAATTGTCAATAAGTTTGATGTGTCACATGACCCTCTTCCCTTGAAAAAAAAATAAAGTTGGATCCAAAATGGCTGACTTCAAAATGGCCGCCATGGTCACCACCCATCTTGAAATGTTTCCCCCCTCCGATATACTATTGTGCCACAAACAGGAAGTTGATATCACCAACCATTCCCATTTTATTTAGGCGTATCCATATAAATTGCCCACCTTGTACTTCAGATATAACCTGGTGTAGCTCAGGAGCAGTGCTGTAATAATCCAATAACGGGCAACATGCTGGGATATATGGCGCACAATACACTAGAGTGATGTACACTCCACACTATATACCCATTTGTGTATCTGTAGTACAATTTTAACATTTCAGACACCAGTTTTTGTCTTTTGCGGTTGTCTGGCAATAATACTAGCTGATTGTGACTAATGTGAGTTCAGGTGGATGGATCAAGCATTTTAGAGGTTGAATACAGTCCATACCGTGCGCCCTTCCCATGCATCAGTCGTTGACCTTCTCATATGCAGGGTACATGTGCGCGCTGCCCGTTGTACAATGCCATTACTGCTTCATCAATTCAAAGGACAATCGTATTGAGACTGATACCCGTTAACAAACAGTCCTGCCCCACTCCCCACTGATTCATCTGGGTGGAGGTCCTCACATACCTTTACCATACAGACTTCTGCAGGATTGCTGGGGCACCGGGCTGCTGAAGAGTGGCGCCATATGCCACAGAGTGGAGGTTGTTGTTGGCTTTATGGTGGAGTCGGGAACGTGAGGAAAGCAATAAAGATCGCACAGGACAATAACTGTAAACCTTCCCTGTGTATATGACGTGTTTATTATCACAAGGAATGTGATGGTTATATAACTGAAGGTGGCCATTTATGTTGGATCACAGCGCAAAACTGTATTTTATGTGATAAGGACGGGGAGGGAATTTCTAGTGTGAGTTTATGATCATTTCAAAGATTAAAAACTGGGATTATTTTTTTGTGTAATTATGACCTTTCATGACCTCGCACAGTGTCCTGGGCCCCTTAGACTTGTGTTAGGAGACATATGTTGCGTTCTCATGTGAGTGCGCTTGTGATGTCACCTCTGAGCCCGCGCCCCAGACATCTATTGCTATAGGGTCCCACTAGGGCAGTAAGAACCTGATGGGCAAGACCACGCTGGAGCTGGGGAGCGGCACTGTTGGCTGAACGTTAATCTGGCACAATTATGTGATCTGTATGGGCAGCGGGTATCACTCTCATGCCCGTCTATTGATATCCTCACAGACACTCTCGGCACCATTGAAAGAAATGTCCGGGGAGCTGAAAGCGAATGAGATGTATAGAGGGCCGGCTCGCCTCTAAAGCTCGCCATCCCGCCTGGTGTCCTCTGCACTATGGCAGGTGGCGCAGTGGCAGCACGCATCTCCTGGCGCTGACACATCTCAGTAATGTGCCAAAGTTAGAAGAATCACATGGACTTTTATAGAAGTTTACTAGAATCCTTTTAATTTATTATCAATCTAATATGGAATCTAGGGAACAAAATCTGTCAGAATAAAATGGATTTTTTTAAAATCAGATGAGTTCTGATCATCATTGTTCTACTTTTGTCCTTGTGATACTCCACCTGAAAACTCCAGTTTTGGGAATGTGTGCCAGTGATCAGTTGCCAGATTAGTGTAATTTCACTGTAATACTTGGTTAAAAAGAAGGCAAAGTAAAATCTCTGCCGTCATTCCATTGTGCCTGTACAAAAGCCCAGTTCTCCGGTTCTGATCGCTTTCTTGTGTATTTTAGAGACTTTTTGGCTTTAAAATCCTTTAAGCTCCCGCGACAAGCTTCTTATGAGACGAGAGTAATTAAGTGGACTTTAAAGTGGATAATCCTCGCCACTACTTGCTGAGCCAGGAGCGACACAAAAAGGAGGCTGGCACGCTGCTGGGCCAAGGCTTTATCCCAGCCCTGGGCTGGTGCGCCTGGCAGCCGCGATGCTTTGGGGAATAAGATGTCGCTGACTTTGGATCGTGTTTATTGTCACGCCTGTGAGTCTAATGCCCGGGAATACACCTCTTGTTATCGCAGACAGGATGTGCTGGCTGTCATTAGAGCTTTACTTGCGCTGTCACGTGGCGAGGGCTTGCTTTATTTTCAGCTGCATTGTGCGGTGATGGGCAGGAAGTGGCATGGGGAGAGCAAGGCACAAGGCAGACGTATGTATGCTGCTGGTTGTCAGGGCAGATCGTAAGCTTGTAGCATCCTATACGTCTCATGGAGCTGTGGATGACCACACACCGGACATGGTATACCAGAGATGGCGGCATATTGTAATTCATATGATGATAGCATTTTCTGCACACAACCTCCCCACCTGGTGCTGCCAATACACCTTTGTTTGTGGCTGCACTTTATACAATGAATGGCCTGTCATTCTCTCATTGCAGGGCTGTGATACCATGTAACTTCCCATGTGGCCAGCACAAATCAGAGATGAGTGATGTAAATGAGATGGCTCTGTGTGACTGCAGAGATTCAGAATCTATGTGATGGCAGCTGCTGTGCGGTCACCGCCAAGGGAGCAGATGCCAAGGGAATAGTGCATGAGATTAGTGGCAGAGCCTTTTTGTATCCAAGAGCAGATAAAGTTTGTCATTGGGGTCATTGGCTGCATAGAAAATATAGCTTTGCGTTTCCTTCCCCTTTTACAATAGTGTGTTTTTGTTTTTAATCCATATAATTTGGTTAAAGTTTTATCCAGAGAGAAACAGATCCGACAGTAAAGAATTACTTTATGATCGTTGTTCAGTTTTATAGATGTGATTTCTTCTATTTCCCAACTTTATTGCTTCTCTCAGCATATTCCAGCAGTGCATGGTAGCTGTACAACTCCTTAAAGGGCTATCCACACCGTCACACAATTTACTTGCGTGTTAAAATTTTCAGTTCTTGAGATATTTAAAACGTTTGTATACATCTCATTGTCTTTGAAACCAACGGCAGAACATGTGCAGGGCTTACAAGGTTTTTTTTTTCTATTGATCTTCTAATCAGGGCTGTGGAGTCGGTAAGCCACAGTTGCGACTCCAACTCCTGGATTTTATCAGGCTCCGACTCCTTCATAAATGGCCAATTCATAACAACAAATTTACTGTTGTAAAATATTAAACATCGTGCTTATTCAGTTTCTCACCATCATATAAGTAATCAGACCACTTAGAGCAAAAACTACATTTATTAGAATACAATTAGAATATAGCAAATAACTTTTATAAACTTTTCTAAACTGGAAGAAAATATGCAATAAACACTTTTATGCAGTTAATAAGAAGAAATCTATAAATTTGTCCTCAGAAAAAGTATTGCCTCTGTCAGATCCTCCTTCATGGATGCCCTCAAATCTGATCTAATTATTTTGAGAGCAGAGAACAACCTCTTTACACTAACTTGTGTTGGTGGCAAAGCAGTAACCACTCGGGCAACATCTCTGACAATGTCAGGATACAGAGGAATCGCTTGTTGCACTGTTATTTTTGATGAACGGTCAAATTTCTCAATTTCTTTTAGTGCACATGAAAAATTCTGCTGAAATGTACTGGCTGTGTTCCTTGATGGGGATGACTCTTCTATCGGGAACGCTTTGCACGGTCCTTGTGATCCAAATATTTTTCGAAATTAAATTCTTCATCAGTTGATGATGAGGGTGAAGATGTAGCAGGACGACCAAATTCTTCTTGTTCCTCCTGACTGTTCTGCAACCCTTTCATCCTTACTGCTATTTCAAACAGAGCTTCTTTTCCTTTACTTAGCTGTTGATCATCTAGAAGAATCCGATGCATTGGGTCTACATAAACAGCTGCCAAAAGAATGTTATTTTGTAATAGTAGCTCCTCTCTCCGTTTCATTGATGTAGCAATGCCACTTGCAATTAACCCTCCTCTTTGGGACAGGCGAAACATCAGGTTCTTCCACTCCTTTAAGAAAATACCTGGAGTTAAGTCCTCTGCTTGTAATTTTTTAGTCACTGTAAATGGGTGCTCTAGCAATTTTTCCAGCTCAGTCACCTGATTCCACTGACTTTCATTTAGCGTCAGTTGAGGGTTAGCCATGTCTACAAGAAAGGTTTTCAGTTCAACCAAGCGCTGAATCATTAAGTAAGTACTGCCCCATCGTGTGGCTTGATCAATAATTGCCCCTTTTCCAGCACGTCTTTTCAAAATTGAGTCAACTTTAGGGGTTCTGGCAACAGTAGCCAATTTTCTCACCTTGCCAATCCGTGCAGCAGCATGTCCTTCTTGCAGACTGTCTCTTATAGCCAGCTGTAGCGTATGCACAACACAGCGCATGTGATGAATGAAAGAACATATTGACACAGTTTCAACAAGATCATCTAAACTATCATGTTGCTGTTCATCTGAAGCAACTTCAGTTTGCTCCTCAGTTACAATACTGTGTTCCTCTATTTCAAACATTTCTGTGTCTGGACCCAGAATGTTCTAGCTTCTGGTCACCATCATTACTCTCATTCATTAGCTTAATAGTACTTATCATATTTGAAGCATTGTCAGTTACGACAGAAAGAACTTGCTCTTTTTTAAGTTCATAGTCTTGCAGAACCTTTTCCACCAAGACCTGGAGAAACTCACTGGTGTGATGAGCTTTGGTGTCTTTTACTGCCAATGTCTTGGTAACTATTTCATTTTTGTCACAAACAAATCGGACATTGATGGCAAAATAGTTCACTCTGTGACGTGTGCAGGCATCCATTTTAAGAAACAGAAATCGTCCCTTGAGAGTTTTTTTAAGTTCTTCCTTTTGTTTAAAAGCTTCTTCGATTACTAATTTTCTAATACTCTCTCTCTCCAGAGAAACACCAAGCTTGCGGGCCATTTCCCCATTCAGACACATAAAAGCTGGTCGTGAAAATAATGAAATAGGCACACTATCCTTTACAACAAGCTCTATGATCTGTTTTTTAAATGTATCTACTGTCATTGTCACAGTAACTTTGTCACTGACAAAATATCTTGCCACTGATGGCTGCAAAGTTCTCTGCTCCTTTGTTTGGCTGGAAGAGCTGGGCACTGGTTCATTGGTTTGGATGCAGTCTCTCTCATCCACTGCTTTCAGTACTTCTGGATGAAAGCGCTGTAAATGTCTCTTTAGATTAGAAGCTCTGGTAGGAGCATTTTTATCTTTGCCTGAATATGCACTCATCTTGGCTTCACAGCATTTGTTTTCGTCTGGATCATTTGTCATACACTGACAGACATAATGTTTTCTATCTTGAGTGATGGTGAAATGTTCAAATACAGCTGATTTAATGTGATGCTTCTTTGACATTCTCAGGTTTTTAATTCTGCATTCACAATCCAAATGACAATTGTTTTTCCTAAAAACAATTGTACAAAATTATTGTCAGGTCGTACAACTGATATAGTGGCCAGTAATACTGTTATTATTCCTCATGTACTCACAGTTAACTGATGCAAAGTTTGTTGAAAGGATAATACTTCTTACAGTCTTCCTCTTCTGAGTAGCAGGCAGCTGTGAGATGCTTGGAAGACACACACCTAGTATGATCTAGTCTAGAGGAGGAGCTTTACTACTAAGAATTTGCAACACATTTTCACTTTCAGTTTCATACATTGTAAGTAGGGGGGTTGGGGCAGCATGAGGTTAACCAAGTATAAGATTAGATAAGGGCAGTGGAGAACAGTGACACGCAAGAAGTAAGAAATGTCTCTATCTCCAGCAGAACTGCTTATCACTGTTGTTCATAGTTTGATAGAACATATATATTTGAGTAACATTTATAAAATTCATATGAAAGTTCAATTATGAAATATTAATACATTTTTTTAAAGCTGGAGTCGGTACATTTCTACTGACTCCGACTCCAACCAAAACTAACTCCGACTCCACAGCCCTGCTTCTAATCACTGTTTCTCTAGTCACCTTCCACGACAGCTACATCGGAGGTTGTCTTCCCCGCTCTAATAGGGACAGGAGCAGGAAAAGGTTAAATACCCCTCCCCTTCCTGCAACCACCAGTGTTTTCCTGTCCCCTATGGGGCATGAAGTGGTCTACGATGGTGCTGCCGTGGCCGGTGATCGGGAGCACCCCACGCCCAGTATCAGCTGGGATACCTGTCAGATCCCGGACAGCCGAGGTCGGGGGCCTTGCTCTCCTCCGGTGGCTGCTCCTGTCTCCGCCTGCATGGTGGGACTCGGGACTCTTCCGCCTCTCCTGCGCCTCCTTCGGGGGTAAAGCGAGGCGGTGATGTGCGCGCTGGGGTCCTCCAGATAGCTCCCCGGCTTCCTCCTCCGTGCTGCCGGTTCCTGGGGGCTCACGCTGACCGGGGGTGACGTTCTTCCACTTCGGGCGTTACTGGGCTTTCCACTGGGGCGCGCGTCGCTTAAGGGCACGCGTCACTTCCGGTCTGTCCCTATGCGTTCCACGGTGGAGCGCACGCGCGTGCCGGGGGGCGCGTTGCTCCTGGGACCAGCGGTCACATTCTGGGGCGTCCTCATGTGGTCCCCCCCATTGGGCCAAAGGGAGGAGGAGGTGCACAAATAACGCTGGACCCTCGATCTTTCAAGGTGCCAGTGAGGAGATCACCAGGTAAGACACCTGTCTGACACTGACTGTAGACGGTATGGACGGTGACAAGCCCTCTCTCTCTGCGTCGGCAGAGCCCAGCGTACCCCCTCCTACTGTAAGTAGCAGGCGTCGGCCCTGGCTATCCAGCATTATTTACTAAAATGGCGTAGCATCTCTCTCTCTCTCTAATATGGGGAGAAAAGGTCTCTGACCCTATGACAACCAGCCACAAGTGTAAAGTGTGTGCTGCCTGACTCCCTCGACATACGGGGAAAGCTCTGCCAGTCCTGTACGGAAAGGTTCTTCGTGCTGAGCAGCCCTCTCTCCTGGATAGCATCAAATCCCTCATGATATAGGAGGTTCACTTCTCCCAGACCGCCTCCCTCTAGGAGGAGGAAGAAAGCTCTTATAGAATCAGATTCAGACGAAATTCAGTCCTCGGATTCAGAGGACGCTAGGGAGATTGAGGGTTCCTCTTCCACGTCCTCCCCTAAAACCAGGAAACAAGAAATATCCCTTGGTTCCGAGAATGTGGGTGAGCTAATCAGTATGGTTAAGAGCACCATAGGGGTGGAGGAGGAAGAAGTTAAATACACGGTACAGGATGAGATGTTGGGCTGAAGCCCAAAGAAGGTGTCCTGTACACAAGAACGTACAGAATCTGATCCTCCATAAAAGGAGGCCTCCATATATTAAAAAAAAAAAAAAAAAAAAAGCCTTTCCCTTTGAGGGCTCCTCCCAGCTCAAAGATCCAATGGATCGAGGGGGAAAAAAAAAAATATATATATATTTATTTATTTGAGAGCTTATCAAGGAAGTCCTGGGATACCTCTACAAGTCCACTAGGAGCTAATATGGCTTTCACATGCCCTGTCTCTGTGATTACGCACAGACTCAGGGCACCTTAGGGTGTCTCATATCAGATGTGGTGTTGTTGAGAAATCATCTTTATCACTTTATGTAAATGACCTCTTCCAGGCTCTGGGGAGGATGCTGCCTGGAGATAATTCTGCCTCCAGAGGTTATTTTACATGGAGGGGAAGTTACCAGTATGATGTATAATGGCCGCTCTCCTGATCTCCCTGCAGAGCTCTGATTATACCCGACACATCTGCAGGTTCCTCTCGCCTTCCATCTCACAGGCAGGCAGGGTGTAATATTGTTAAAATACAGCAGAGCTGAGAGAAAAGCAAAAAAATGTGTTTGCTGGAAGACAAATTTAATTTTTCCTGTTCTGTGTTTACTTGTCTCACACTGGTAACTCCCCCTCACATTTAAAATAACCAAGAGCCAAGTACTGCAGGGCAGATCAGTGCGCCTGCGCAGGAGCCACGACACGAAGCAAGGAAGATAAGACATCGCATGAAGATGGGAGACGCCGGACCTGCGACGCCCATCGGACCGCCCCTGGGTGAGTATAATAAAACTTGTTTTTCTTGTCTTTCAGGTTACCTCGGGGGACTTATCTACAGCATTACAGAATGCTGTACATAAGCCCCGAAAGGCAGTGGGCATCTCTTATTAAAACGAGGTGAGAGGTTCCCTTTAAGGCCATGTGCACATGATGCAGATTTGCAGCGGATTTTACCGCGCAGAAATGTTGCATATCCGCATTGTGATGTACAGTAGCCTTAAAATCAATGTAAAAAAAAACCCGCTGTGCAGACGCTGCAGATTTTTCCGCGCGGTTTTCCCGCGGTACAAAATCCGCAGCATGCTACTTGTTTTGTGCGGTTTTCCATCTCCCCTGTCACCAAATTCGCAGGGGGAATATCGCAGTGGAAAACCGCATGAAAAATGGAAGAAATCCACAGGGAAAATGCAGGTCATTTGACCTGCGGATTTCTTCCATTCTGCACGGAAAAATCCGCATGGCCAAAAAGTCCGTCTACACTCAACCTAAGATCTTCACTGGTTTATTATAAAAGGATAAAAACGGGGAGGACACGCAACTCTAGCCTGCAGTTGTTTCGGGTACTTGGACTCTCTATCTGTTCTTATACCTGAGAGGGGCATGATCAGCTTCAAATCTGCCCCCTGTGTATCACAATTCTGTTGGTACAAACATTAACCCCTTGGTGACCGAGCCAAATTTGTTTAATTCTGACCAGTGTCACTTTGTGGTTATAAATCTAGAATGCTTCAGCGGATCACACTGATTCTAAGATTGTTTTTTCATGACATATTGTACTTCATGACAGTGGTAAAATTTCTTTAATATAACCTGCGTTTATTTGTGAAAATATTGGAAATTTGGTGAAAAATTTGATAATGGTGCCATTTTCAAACTTTTACTTCTTATGCCCTTAAATCAGTTATGTCACAAAAAATAGTTAATCAGTAACATTTCCCATATGTCTACTTTTAAATCACAACAATTTTTGAAACATAATTTTTTTTTTTGTTAGGAAGTTATAAGGGTTAAAATTCGACCATCAATTTCTCATTTTTAAACCAAAATTTACAAAACCAATTTTTAGGGACCACCTCACATTTAAAGTGACTTTTGGGTATTTTCTTTTATATAGGCCCCCCAAAGTGACACTATTCCAAAAATTACACCCCTTAAGGTGCTCAAAACAACATTCAAGAAGTTTATTACCTGTTCCAGTGCTTCATAGGAACTAAAGCAATTTGGAAAGAAAAATTAACATTTAACTTTTTTTACAAAAATTTTTACTTTAGCTCCAAAATTATTTTCACCAGAGTAACAAGAGAAAATAGACCCCCAAAATCTGTTGTATATTTTCTACTCCGTATGCTGCTACCCCATATGTGGGGGAATACTACTATTTGGGCTCACGGCAAGGCTCGGAAGGGAAGAGGCACCGTCTTACTTTTTTAACGCAAAAATGCTTCTGACATGTATATACAGTGGAAACCCCCCACAAGTGACCCCACTTTGGAAACTAAACTTCTTAGGGACCTTATCTAGATATGCCATGAGCACCTTGGACCCCCAGATGCTTCACAGAAGTTTATAACAGACCTGTGAAAATAAAAATAAATCACATTTTACCCACAAAAAATGTACTTTTAGCCCCATTTTTTTTATATTTTCACAAAGGTAACAGAAGAAAATGGACCAAAAAACTTGTGCAATTTTTCCTGAGTATGCAGATACCCCATATGTGGAGGAAAACCACTGTTTGGGCGCACAGTAGGGCTTGGAAGGAAGGAGTGATGTTTTGGAATGCAGACTTTGATGGAACCATCTGCAGGCATCATGTCGTGTTTGAAGAGCCCCTGATGTGCCTAAAAAGTGCAAAAACCCCACAAGTGACAACCTATTTTGTAAACTACACCCCTCAATGATTTTATCCAGGGGTACAGTGAGCATTTTGAACCCAGAGATACTATACAGAATTTGAAAATGTTGTTTTAGCCCCAAATTTGTAATTTTCACAATGGATAATAGAAAATGGACTGTATAATTTGTACAGAATGCGACTATACCCCATATGTGGTCAAAAACTCCTGCTTGGGCACATGGCAGGGCTAGGAAAGGAAAGAGCACTATGATAGTTTGTGAATGCAATGTCGCATCTGAAGAGCCTCTGACATGTGAAAACAGCAGCGCAACATCCCCACAAATGACTCCATTTTGGAAACTAGACCCCTCAAGGAATTCATCTGTGGCTATAGTGAGTATTTTGAACCCATAGGTGCCTCACAGAATTTTATGACATTGAGATGTGGAAATATGATATTTTAGTGGTAAATATGTAATTTTTGAATTTGTTGCAATTTTGTCAGGGAGACAAGGGTTAATAGGTGACACTAGACCCCACAATTTCTTGCTCAATTTCTACCGAATGGGGTGCCGCCACATATGTTGTCAGAAATTACTGTTTTCGGCCACACATCATGGCTGAGAAGGAAGGAGCGCTATTTGGCTTTTGGAGCGCAGATTTTGCTAGAATAGTTTATGGGCGACATTTGCGGAACCCTGAAGGTGCCAGAACAGCAGAAAATCCCCCAAAGTGACCCCATTGTAGAAACTGCACCTCTCAATGAATTCACCTACGGCTGCAATGACTATTTTATAACATCCATGTCAAGCTTTATTCTGAAGAATTACAAATCTGCCAGTCTAGTACGAATACATTGTGCCTCCATACAGTGTAGGTCTACATTGTGCCCGGCTTGTGCTTCTGGTGATACACACCCATAAAGTAAGTGCCTTCTCTCCATTACAATAATGACAGACATGTGGCCTCTTACTGTGGGTTAGACACAGTGGGGTCAGGAGGGGGGCATGTGGATTTGGGAGCACAGAGTTCACTGGATGTTATTTGGAGGGTGGGAGCTGTCGCTTTTCCAGAGACTTTGTTCTGCCAGTTACGTGGGAACCCCCTATATTTCCTGTGACAGATGACGGACCTGAGTGGGGGCTGCTTTTTTGTGGGATAAATTAGAGTTTTTATTGGTAACATTTTGGGGTACATTATATTATTCAATCGCTTCCAGAATAAGGCTGCATCACATTCTTGTGTTCTACGCTGAGCACTTACGTATGTTGGGGTTTCCGTGTAAATCCCACAATGAAGATTTAGATGAAACCCCCAAGGGAACCACCCACCATGACGCAGATGGAGACACTTCATACTCTGTTTGGCGTTTGTTCCTGCGGTCTCCATCTTTTTAAGCAGTTACAGATCTGTGGACGCCCACACTTGTCAGCTAAAAAGACTCCTAAAATGATGGGACACCGCTGGAAAACAGACCAGTCCTAACTGACTCCATCTGCCGCATAAGTGAGTGGTTTCCTTGGGGTTTTGTCTGAATCGCGGTTCTGGGGAATGGAAACGCCGACGAGAGCACAAGATAAATGTAAGCCTAGGCTTATTCAGATTTTTGGGAGGTAGAATGAACAAATAGACAGCAGTACATGAATGGTTTTTATTTAAATTTTTGTGCTGTATAAGTGGTGAGGCGGATTTGTTCCTCTGGTCGGTGCAATTACAGCGATACCAGATTTAAATTGTGTTTTTAGGTTTTGCTGATATCACACAATAGAAAATCCTTTTTTTCTTAAAAAGTAGGGTTTTTTGTCGCCATATTCTGAGAGCTGTAACTTAATTTTTTGGTGAACAGAACTGTTTGATGGCTTATTTTTTTGTGGGACGAGTTTCAGATTTTTTTATTTCCCAGGCTGGGCTGCATAATATTTTGTGATCGCTTTTTATTCAAATTTGATGGCTTATTTTTTTGTGGGACGAGTTTCAGATTTTTTATTTCCCAGGCTGGGCTGCATAATATTTTGTGATCGCTTTTTATTCAAATTTTTCAGACACAGAATGATCAAAACCCAGCAATTCCGTTTGTTTTTACGGTATTTTATTTTTTGTGCTGTTCACCATATGGGAAAAGTGATACGACCGATTTGTTCGTTGGGTCAGTGCAATACAGGATTTATATACTGTATTTTTTTTTATGATTTGCAATTTTTACACACTAAAAACAATATATTAGCAAAATGAATTTGTTTTTGCATCGTACTATTGAGAGCTGTGACTTTATTTTTTTGATGAATGATAAATATTAGTGCTTGTTTTTAGAGGGACAATTTGGCTTTTTAATTTCTTTTTTTTTTTTACATATAATTTTTTGATTTGCTTTTTCACTTTTTTTGAGAGTCACTATGATGAAAAAGCGGCGTATTTGGTGTGTTTTTTATTATTTTTTTTTATACTTTCTCACTGTGGAACATGTATAATTTTTACTTTGATCACTGGTCTCATACATTGCTGTACTCATGTACAGCAGTGCATGATTACAGTCAGTGTCTCACTGATACTGACGCAGCCTGTGAACCCCAGCTTATTGCTGGATCTCACAGGCTACCGTAGCCTGGGGTCATCACATGACCTCAGCGTACCATGGTAACCATCGGGACCCACCATTCTCATCGTGGGGGTCCGATGGTTACTAAGGGGTCTTGTGACTCCCTTGTAACAATTTAAATACCTCTGTCGCAATTGATATTAAGGGGTTAATCGGCCTCGATCGGTTGCAAAACCGGTTGGTTCCGATACTGCACGGTGTCTGCTGACATCGCCGCCGCTCGTCAGCACTATTCCCTTATTCCTCATCGCCGCTAATAAGCGGCGCTGAGGAATAATACCCTTATTGACCTCCGTTAAAAGGCGTATAGACGGTTGGTAAGGGGATACACATGGCTAAACATAAATGTAACAAAAAATACAAAGGGAGAAAGATGTTATCAATCTCCACTGACTTGACATTGACAGAGCAGTGAATTCTTTTCCGCTCTGCTCTGTCAACGGGCTTGACTGCCGACGTCATGCTGCCTGACAACTGCTGCCTAACGGTGAGGAGTCGGCTGTCAGTTGGCATGATGTCGGCAGTCACCCTGTCCACAGAGCAGCCCAGAAGAGCTGTTCTATTGACATGGAGCAGTTGAATCGCCAACAGCGGTCAGTGACGGTGACCTCCTTGAGCAGGTGCTGAGTTGAACAATCAGGTAGTTGCTTCTGTTAGCAGCTACCTACTTGTTAGTTTTTAGGTCCATAGTAAAAAAATATAATAGTCCTGAACAACCTCTTTTAAGTCACATGGTCCTAATGCCCCTGTTTTTATAGTTATTTCAGCGTCACTTCGTTACAGCACTGTGTGTCTGTCCAGACCATTTCTTGGTCCCAAAACGCATATCACACCTGCAAAAGTGAAGCCGTATGGGTCGTGATTATAATTTCCTTTCGGGAAAAAAATAGAATATATATAATATAACTAGCTGAAGAGCCCGGCGCTGCCCTGGCATAGTAACTAACTATGGTTAGTTCTAACAAATTATAATGCCACCGGACTACTACCCCTAATATCCCACATCATCCCGTCAGCCAGAGACACCGGACAACTACCACTAATATCCCACATCATCCCGTCACAGGCGCCAGACTGCTACCCCTAATATCCCACATCATCCCGTCAGCCAGAGACACCAGACAACTACCATTAATATCCCACATCATCCCGTCAGCCAGAGCCACTGGACTACTACTCTTAATATCCCACCACATCATCCCATCAGCCAGAGCCACCGGACTACTACAACTAATATCCCACATCATCCCATCAGCCAGAGCCACCGGACTACTACCTCTAATATCCCACATCATCCCGTCAGCCAGAGCCACCGGACTGCTACCCCTAATATCCCACATCATCCCGTCAGCCAGAGCCACCGGACTGCTACCCCTAATATCCCACATCATCCCGTCAGCCAGAGCCACCGGACTGCTACCCCTAATATCCCACATCATCCCGTCAGCCAGAGGCACCGGACTACTACCTCTAATATCCCACATCATCCCGTCAGCCAGAGCCACCGGACTACTACCCCTAATATCCCACATCATCCCATCAGCCAGAGCCACCGGACTACTACCTCTAATATCCCACATCATCCCGTCAGCCAGAGCCACCGGACTACTACCTCTAATATCCCACGTCAGCCAGAGCCACCGGACTGCTACCCCTAATATCCCACATCATCCTGTCAGCCAGAGCCACCGGACTACTACCTCTAATATCCCACATCATCCCGTCAGCCAGAGCCACCGGACTACTACCCCTAATATCCCACATCATCCCATCAGCCTGGGGTCAGAACCAGAGCGCTGAGTGGAACGGTCGTAACTTCCATACCGGGGATCCCTTTAAGATAGGCCTGGCGTCAGAATCAGAGCGCTGAGTGGATTTGCCCTGACTTCCATACTGGGGATCCCTTTAATAGAAGCCTGGGGTGAGAATCAGAGCACTGAGGGATTTACCCTAACTTCCATACCGGAGATCCCTTTAAGAGAGGCCTGGGGTCAAAACCAAAGCGCTGGATGGATTTGCTCTGACTTCCATACCAATGATCCCTTTAAGAGGGAAGATGTGCCTATATGATGGCGGATGTGTGATGTGTAAATGGGCACAGGAGGGGGGGATTCATTTCTGTCATGTGCTCCTTTTTGGGGGGCAGATGATGGCTGGGAGCTTATGTTCCTGGGGATGCTAGATTTCTCCCACCATGCCAGTGTCTGCTGAGGTGTTGTCAAGTGGGAAAACTTGCTCATAGCAACCAGTCACAGCTCAGCTTCTTTTAACCAGCTCTGTTGAAATGAAAGATGCTTTGTGATTGGTTGGTGACACACACACACACACTCAGTTTTATATATAGAGATTATATTCTATTTTGTTGTTCCTATTCTAACTGTATTGCCCTCTTAGAAGCATGTCCCTCACAATTATACATCCTGTAATAGACAGAATTGGTGGCTACTTTGGTCGGTCCGCTAAATCATCATCAACTTCAATATAAAAATGTACCCCCTTTTCTATGAGATTGATAACATTGTTCTTCCTTTGTATTTTTTATTAAATGTTTTTGGGTTTTTTTTAAATACATTAGTTTTGCTATTTGTAAAGTTATTAATGTTTATACCAAGGAACTTGTGACGCACAGGAGGGAGATATGAAGGTGATCACCTCCCTCTCAAGTATAAGCCTGGAGAATGCATCTGAGGATGGAAATTGGACATAAGTCCTGTGTATCCTCCCGGTTTTATCCTGCTTGTTTGCTGACATTCAGTAAGCTGAGAAGTCTTCATGGTTATTGGCGTAACCTCTATTTCTTTATTTGGTAATATTGACAATCCAGGACCGCTGTCAATCAATGCTGCTGCTAATCCAGGCATCATTAAGGAGGGCATCAGGAGGCTGATAACATGCTTCTAATATCTTCTAGAGGCAAATCCAGGTTTCTTTAAATTCAGGAATTTTTATTTGATCCCAGTCTTGGGGAATAAAAGTTTGAGTTTAATATTTAACTTTCTATAATTTTTTTTTTCTGGTTTAACAGCTTAGATAACCGTTCTATTATTGCACCCAGTGATGGTCAATAGTCAGGTTTTAAAGGAACTCTGTCAACACAGCATGACTGTTCACACCAAGTCCAGCTGCTTGATGCTTCATGGTGGGACCAGTCATTTATATGTACCTTCCCACCTGCTTGGTTTCCATCTATCTCCTCCCTTTCCTGGCTCTGTGAAGCCCGAGCTGTCAATCAAAGAGGGGGATGAATATAGAGGGGAAGCAAGCAGGTGGGAAGGTGTATATTAATGATAGGTCCTGCTGTGAACGGTCATCCTGTGCCGAGTCCCTTAAGGCTATGCGCACACGTAGATTTAGGTCCGCGCGGATTTGGAAAAATACGCAGGTAAATTCTTAGGTCAAAAGACCTATGATTTGCCTGCAGTTTAGCCCTGTGGTTTCACACCTCTACAATGGAGAAGGTGTGAAACCACAGCGGAATCCGCACAAAGAATTGACATATATGGTAACATAATATTGTCATAAAGTTGCGTGTGTAGTGGACTGTTGGGTATTTGTCATAGTGTAATAACATTTGTAGTAATGGTGTATTCCTGCTTACAAATGTAAAACATCTGCTCAGTTTTCAAACCTTGATACTAATCTACCTGTGAATTGTGACCCTGGTTTCCATTACAACATGAACTGTTCTGGTCCTAAGGGGGATTACATGCTTCGTGCATCTGATTCAGCATTTTAATTGGTTGTTTAATTACTCTTAATCCGGGCAGAAATGTGCAATCCTCTGTACATGCTGGGAATATTCCCCATTATAGTAAATTAAAATGGCACTGCCATGGTAACGAAGCATGAAGAAGCATCTATGTGGGTCACTTTCCTGGATGAGTGCATGTTTCGCCTCTTCCAGTCGTGCGCTTTACTCAAGCCATGAATGGGTCACACATACATGAGGGAATAAAGAGCTCATGTTTTCATGATCTCTCGTCTGGAGTGCTGTCATTTTTGATGCCTCCCTCCCCCAACCCCTCTGGTCCAGTTTTTTTTGTTTTTTTTCGCTCCTCTCCCAGAGCCATAACTTTTCTTTATTGTTCCTTCAATATGGCCTTGTGAGGACTTGTTTCTTCATATAATGTACTGGAGAAAGGGAAAAACAACTTCCAGGTGCATGATCTACCAGTTCTCAGTGCTTTGTATAACCCTGCGCACACCAGTGATGGGCCGTGTAACGGAACAGTCAGGTCTGCCACTATGGCTCCCAGCCGGCATTTCAGACTATGTGGTCTTTAAAACAATGGGGCGAGATCGCTGTGTGTGACGGGGCCTTTACAGTCTACACATGAAGTGTGTACCCAGCCCAGTTTATTTGTGCTTGCTAGAAATTACATCCACGAATCGCATGTCACTTTGTGTTTTTTACACTGCGTATACAGCGCCAAAAAGACAATATAATTAGCATTGACAAGACGCCTCTCTGGATCGGGCTCGTAGCGCCTTTTGCAGGCAGGCTTTTACATAACTGTGTTTTTCCACGTGTACAATACAGCAGATAATTTGCCTATATAAATAAATATCCCAGACGTCTCATCCCATTACTTTAGATTTCCAAACCAAACTTTGTTACATAACTGTTCGCTCACTTCTCACACCCAGTATTGTCCGATTCTTTCTCGTGGCCTTTGGACGGTTCTTGTACATGGAAGAATCCTACCTTTCACTTTACTTATAAATGTCATTACTTCTCAGGGATCTTATTCATATTGAAAAATTACTTTTTTTTTTTTTTTTGCAGCTATGAAGACTGTAAAAGGAAGGTGAAGTGAGAAGGTTCTCATCATGATCGAGATATGCCCTGAACCAGCAAAGATTTCAGCAGATGCAATCCTGACCGCTTCGGCCGTCATAGAAGAAGCTGTGTTTTCTCCTTACTTCTTAAAGCTAGACTACAATCGGAGTAGATGCTATCAACCTCCTAGCGAGTAAACATAAACTCATGAATATCCACCACGGAGACTCGGCGCCTGGCAATGGTAAGTCTGAAATGTTAGGTGAATATGAAAGCTAAATATCCAAGCCTCTCCCTGGTGACCCCATCACATATACGTTATCAGCGGGAAGAGCGCAGCCCTCTCCTGATCTGCAGCGGCATGTTAATGAGCTTTATATCTGCAGCATATAGTGATCATCTGATTGAGGATGAGAACTTTGGTATCGTTATCAGGTTATTACCTAACAAGTTGTGTAAAGTGAAAACATGTTTATCTTTATAAAGGACCTGCCATGTTTCCCAGGTAGTAGGCGATTTTGCTGGGGTGTGATACGACCCGCCATTCCGTTTCCCTATATTGGATATTCAGTTTTGATAGATACTGCACTGATCATGTGATAATTTAAAGGGGTTATTCAGGACTATATTAGTTCTTAGGCCAACAGTAAAAATTTAACAGGCTGGTAGTTGCTAACTATCCAGCGCAGATCACTGACTGCTGCTTCCGGCGATTCTGTGGCTTCTGCTGACGTCCCGTCAAAAGAACAGCGGCTTCTCTTCCACTCTGCTCTATTGACTGGTTGTGGCTTCCAATCTCATGCTGCAGTTATGTAGTGAGGAGCCGGCTGTCAATTGGCATGATACCGGCATTCACACCGTGTCGACAGAGCAGCCCAGAAGAAGAGCTGCACTGGTGACAAGGAGCAGCTGAATTGCTGGCAGGAGACGTCGGTGACTAATCTGAGCTGATAGCAACTACATGCCTGTGTTTTTTTTTTTGTTTTTTTTTTGGCTCACAGTAAAGAAATAATTTAGTCTTGGATAGCCCCTTTAAGTGTTTTTCAAACTTTTTTTTTTTCTTTTTTTGTAGTTGAAAGAGATGTCCTATGTTAGTATTATATAATAATGTGGTTGGGTGTTTATGATGAATTTATTGCACATGTCCTGTAGCCATTACCTGGAAATATAGAACTTTTAAAGCAAAAGCAAAGTCAACATAAGTACATGAGAAATCACACTATCATCTATCCTAAAAAAATAAAAAACTTCCAGGACTGTGAGAACTGAGGAAGATTTATGTTACGGGCTGTCTGATCCTCTGAATGGCCGCCATTAAAGAGAACCTGTCATATCATTTGTAGCATGTAAACTGACCCCAGTGCGTTGTTAGTGATGCAATATGTTTTTTTTTTTTTTTTATTAAAATCGCTGCTGTAATCCTTATCAAAAAGCCCTTTTATATAGTTGTATCACTGCTAGGACTAAAGGTACTGTCACACTTAGCGATGCACCAGCGATCCCGACCAGCGATATGACGCGGTCAGGATCGCTGGTGAATCGCTAGGTGGTCGCTAGTGAGCTGCCACACAGGCAGATCTCACCAGCGACATCGCTGGGGTCGGGGGTCGCTACTTACCTGTCACACTAGGCGATCCTGACGTCCTCCCACCCGGCTCCGTGCTCGTCGCTCGTCTCTCCACAGGAAGCGCCGCAGGAAGCTGACGACGAGAAACAGTCCTGGACGTTCTCGCGCGATCAGCGATAACCAGCGGGGGAGCGGTCGTAGGTAAGTATCAGACACAGCGATATCGCTAGCAATACCGCTATAACGTCACAAGTTATAGCGATATTGGTGTGACAGTACCTTAAACGAGCAGGTAAGATACAACTATATAAATGGCTTTTTGATAAGCAGCTATTTTAATGAATAAAATGTTAGCAATGCACATTGCATCACTAACAATGCACTGGGGACAATTTACAAGCTACAAATGACATGTCAGGTTCCATTTTACACAAATTATTAGAAATGTGTACAGACAAAAAAAATAACTCCATACCTGCAGTATAACAACCAAAAAAATCCTTTCCATACTATAAATGTGCTCCTAAAAAGACTATTTTATGTAAAAGTGTGAATCCGTGTTGGTGGAGGTGTCCGTATGGAGAGATTAAAAAAACAAGACATCGGACTGAGTCTTACTTGTACATCTCTCAGTATGTTTTGTGAAATGTTCTCCACAGATGTCTGTCACAGCCAGGATACCCCTGAGGTGGAACTGGTTAATTTGCTAGAAGACCAGCTCCCTCAGTACAAGTTACGGGTGGACTCCTTGTATCTCTATGAACACCAAGACTGGATACAACACTCCCCAACGCGCCAAAGCAATGGCCTCGGAAGCCTTTCTCCTGTCCTGGCTGAAGAGACTTTCCGTTACATGAGTAAGAGTCACTTTTGATGCTTGTTCTTGCCGCACTATATCTATAGTTACCTATGCACCTTCATTTGTTATTGGTTGAGGCCTAGAGTTATCCCTTTTACCCCCCCCCCCTCCCCCCCCTTAACCCCTTACCCAAACATATACTGTATGCTCAGTTTGGTCAAGCGACATGTGTTCTCAATTGGGTGGGGGGGGCGTTATCTGCTGCCAGCACCAGTGGTGGTGGCTTCTCTCCCATGAGGACACATGCCTTTCCCCTTATGACCACCTTTAGCGTTCTATATTGTACCTATTGCTTGGAGTGTGATTATTAGATTTTTAGGATATTTTACTTGGAGCCATGCTATATGGTGGGCATCTCTAACATTGCTCGTTTTGTACATATTTCTCCATTTACCGCTCTGTGCTGCTCGGTGAACACAAGTAAGTGCATTCATACACCACCGGGCCGGGTATACGCTGATGTCCCTCCGGGGGAGCTTATATTTAACCACTAGGTCAAAAGAAGTTGAACTTCTAAAGCCTCCTATTAAACAAAGCTTGCATGGAAATTGCATCATTGCTATAAGTACGGCAAATCTATACCTATTGGTGATTGGCTGCTGTTTCCTGGAAAAATGCTGCTTTTTATTTTCTGTAAGATTACAGTCTGCTGGTGCAATAATCTGTGTAATCAGTCCATGGACAACCCTAGTAGGTCTGCAAGAACTACTCTAGCAACTGGCTCATTTGGCCCATAGAATGGATTTTGAGCAGGGGACCGTCCTGTGACGCCCTACACCCTAACTGGGCTTATGGACAAAGGTAGTCTTTAAGAAACCTGCCAGTCAGTGAAGGGAGGCCCGGCGGGGAGACTGGTCTGAGAGCTGTAAATCCCCCTGTTCTTGTGGCTCGTTGGCATAAAAATTCCACAAGGGATGAAAGGAAACCCAATTACAAAATTTTTTTTTTTTTTTTTTTAGCCAAAAATATATAAGGAAAAAAACATTGCTCCTAAATAGGTCGACAGCCCCTTTAATCCAAAATTGGATGAAAAAAAACACTTGGCCATGGCGCATTAATAAAAAAAAAAAATAAATATATATATATATATATATATATATATATATATATATATAGCCTTACCTCCCCTGCACCTTTCCTATATCCATTCATGATAACTCCACGTTCCTGTTTCGCAAGTGACATATAAATATTTAAAGCATTTTTCACATCTCCTTGTATCAATGTAGCGTAATGAGCTGCCGGTATCTGCTGCTGATTTCAAGGCCTCTGACATAACACTAGTAATTGCCGAGATACGGCATTGCTGATACTCCTTTAACCCTGTATGTTGTGTATCCTATCCGCACATTGTATGTATAATCTCCGTAATTTAATGTGCCAGTTAAATGATTTACAGCTAGGCTGATGGCAGAAGCATTACCGCACAGGCGATTATTGAGGTTTTTTTGTCCTCCGAACTGGGTTGGGCTCATTTTTATGGCCTCAGGGAAAGTGTACACTAGTCTGTATATAGGTCTCGCCCAGCACCTTGCTTAGCCGCAGAGTGCGCACATCAGGAGTGGTAACTCCTCCGGCTGTTTCCACACCACGGAGCTCTGCGCTCTGAGATAATGGACGCCGAGGAGCTGGATTTTAATCATAATGAGGACATTCTTAGTTTGATCAGTCTGCAGGGTGAGTGTGTGATTGATTGGGGATGATCGACACTGGATTTTCGCTAACACATTATTTGCTGTCGTAGTATTGAAGACATTGGTGCTTTTTATGAAGCTGAACGTACAAAGTGGCTTTAAAGTAGGGTGTGCGCTCTGTACCCACTCGGTCTTTGTTTGTGGGGGTTTTATAGGTTCTCCCTATTAAAATAGAACAGGGCACATCCTTTCCAGAAGTTGCCAACATCAGGGCATATAGAATAATCACTCCCAGTTGCAGCCTATTTAAACTGGGAAAAACTTTTTTTTTTTTTTTTCATGTCTTAAAATTGTACATTTTATTAGTAACATTTAATTCAGGCTTACTATTTTCACAGTAAGCCTGGAGTTAGGATGTAATTCCAGTAGTAAATTTTGCTACTACCTATTGTCATTTCTTCATACTTCTCATTTTATACTCTAAAACCTCTACAGCTGTACCCGATATTGAGCACACACAGTTCCACCCTCTTCAGATCTGTCAGATTTTACGTAACTTGCACTAAATTCCATGTGACCACCACTAACAATCTTGATCACCTGGAATTTCTGCAGCCCCCATTCACATGACGTGCAAAATGTCTGTGCAGATTTCCTCTTCTATATTAGAAAAAAATCTGACCAGTGAACACGCACTAAGCATTCACATTATTCTAATCCTTTACTTCTGTTTTCATTTCTTTTCTGTTTTTCTGTCTTTCTAAGCTTTTGTTGAACTTCCCTCTTCTTCATATGATGACTCATGTAAAGCAAGTCAAGGAGCTCAAGGTAAATGTGTCTTAATTTGGACTTCGTAGAACATAATGGTAAGGAATGTAGTTGCCGAGAGGAAAATTAACATCAACCAAAATCCTGTATACATTCAGGAACATATCTTTGTGAGAATTGATGTATCTTTCTGTGTATTCACACCTACACATAATATTTTCTGATTTATTTTATCCGTATTTGCTCACTGGGTTCTTACAATATAGGTATTCCCTGTGAGTGTGTCTATGCACCACACTCCTTTTTTGGACTTTTTTGTTTGATTATTGTGGAATGTTTTATTGTGCAATTTTTAATTGATTTTAAACTTAGTTTGCAGTTATGTTCATCCATGCGCACTTTTTACAAAAATCTTAATAGCAGTATTATATTTTTTTATTATTGGGATGTGCCATACTTGAGTTTTTTGTTTTTCTTTCCAACATACCCATTATTCTTTACTATAGCCCACCATGGCTGTGGTACCCCATTAAATCATAATATTGATAATGCATTAATAGTGCTGTGTATCACCTGTACGATCAGAGGATCGCATATTCAAGTCCTCTTGTGAGACTAGTAATAAAAAAAACTGTTTTAATGTTTCAACAGAAAAAAATCTTTGTTTTTGTTTTTTAATGAAAAATTAGGAACAGATAAAACTAAATTTGCTTTTGCTACTGTATCAGTCCACAGAAAAAAAGTGTTAATTATACCAAATGGTGAACTATTTAATAAAAAAAAAAAAGGAAGTCACAATTAGTTTTTTATTCTTGTTATTCATTCCACTTCACAAAAACTTTATATAGTACATTAGGATGTTGTGCATCTTGAAGTTTACTAGCTAACATACTAAACTTAACATGGACAGTTCATTAAAGGAAATATGTCAGAATGATTCACCCGCCCAACTCCCCCCGTCTCAGAATTGTTTATAGTCAAACTTTACTCTATTTTTGTCTTTAGAGGCGTCTGATTCCATTACTAACCTGTGGACTTGATGTCAGCAGCCATTAAACAGCAGACATCAATCCCACTTGCCGCCACACTAGGGCAAGTGGGAAGAGTGAGACTAAGCTTCTGAATTGGTACATCTTATGACTGTGCCATTTCTGGGGCGGCTGAGGGCTGATGTCCTTTGTCTCGGAGAGGGCCAATATCCATGGCCCCTCCAGGGTATTAGCTGTCTTGTTTAGCCTTTGCTAGTTAGTAAGTTAGTAATTATAGGGTGGACCCCACATATTTTTTTTTTTTGTCTCCCCTATAATAACCAGTAAAGACTGCCCAAACATCTGTGAGCTGATATTAATATAATAGCCTGGGAACCTTTTATGACTATTGGTCCCTTCCCAGAATATTATCATCAGCGCCCAGCTGTTGGCTTTCCCTCAGTTGGTTATGAAAATTACAGTAGACTCTACGCCATTTTTTTTTAAATTTATTTCTTTATTTAAAAAAAAAAAAAATACAAGTACAGAAAAATAAGTACACAAAGTACTGATTAGAAATCACAGACCTATTTCCAGGACGTCCACCTGACAGCACTATGGAGGACGTCCTCCTCCTCCTTACAGGGACAGGAAAGCACACGAGAGGTTAAAAGGCCATGTCCCACCCCCTTTCCCTCAGTGTTTTTCCTGTCCCTGCACGGAGGGACACGCGAGAGCTTACCGGAGGGACCCAGGGGATCGTGCGGCCGGTCCAATCCTTCCCCTGTCAAGAGGTCCCGGGGCCGAAACTTCCCGGTGGGGAGTCCCTCGGCTCCAAAGGCCAGGAGCAGGACGGCGCTCCTGGAGGGAGCCGTTCCTCCCGGTGGGGGGGCTCTCGGCTCCAGGACGGGTCGGCTCCCCGCAGGCGGCTGGCCATGCGGGCACCGACAGAAGTGGGGCGGCGGGCCGAGTACCCGCAGGACGCGCTGACGCTGGGCAGTGGAGGCCGGAGCGCCATAGCAGGAAAGGCTCCCTGCTCGCGCCGAGCGCGGTCGCGCGCAGATGCCCGGCAGGAAGTGGAGGCGCGGCTTACCAGCGTCACATCCGGTGACGTCAGACGCCGGTTTCAAATCCAGGGCGCGCGCGCTCCTGGACCAAAGCGTTCTCCAGAGTCGTCACAGGTGGTTCCAGACTGTGTGACTGCATCGGCCGCCAGGGGATGGAAGGCAACACTGCATCTGGTGGAGGGGTAAGTGCGCATAGCGCAGACCACCCTCCCCACCCGTCCCCACAGCCCATATCTGATGAGGTGCCCTTATATTATCAGGAAAAGGGAACCCCGGCTGAGTCCCCCTCGGGGAAGGACCCGGCGAAAGCCACCGCCAAATCAGTCAGATGTCCGGTGTGCAGAGTAAAGCTGCCAGACACCTATAGCAAGACCCTATGCGGTCCCTGTACCTCCAGGGTCATAGGCGAGGAACAGCCATCTCTGCTTTCAGAAATGAGGTCGCTGATAAGGGAAGAGATTCAGGCCTCTACGTCCCGGCGTCGATCCCCCAGCCCTGGGCCAGGTCGCAAGCGTCCAAGGTGGGAACCAGTCCCAGTATCAGAGGCGAGCCCTAGCGAGGAATCCGATTTCCGGAACTCAGATCAGGAGGAAGAAGGCGAGATCCTGGGGGATAGTCAGGAACAGAACAGAAAGTATCTGTTCAGACTGGAGGATACGGACGAGCTGGTACACGCGGTCAGAAATACCATGCAGATGGAAGAAGTCCCTAAGCCACAGTCCAGACAGGACTTAATGTTTGGAGGACTGGTGTCCCGCAAACAGGTGGTGTTCCCTGTGAGCGAGCACATCAAAGCAATGATCCAGGAGGAGTGGAAAGAAGCAGAGCGTCGGTTGACACTCTCCCGAAACTTTAAAAATAGACTGCCCTTCGATCCTGAGGAAACTCGGGCGTGGGAAGAAGTCCCTAAGATCGACGTCCCGGTTGCCAAGGTTACGAAGAAATCGGCTATCCCAGCCGAGGACTCATCCGGTCTTCGAGACCCAATGGATAGAAAGGCGGATGTCTTGTTAAAAAGAACATGGGAGACGTCGGCGGCCCTGATTAGAGCCAACATAGCAGCCACCTCGGTGGCCAGGTCTATGTTCCTGTGGTTGGGGCAGTTGGAGGAAAACCTAACCAACAAGACCCCGAGGTCAGAGATACTAGCATCTCTTCCTCTTTTGAAATCAGCCACGGCGTTCCTGTCGGATACGTCGGCGGAATCTGTTAGGTTTGCGGCCAGAAACAGCTCCCTCTCTAATGCGGCCCGGAGAGCAGTCTGGCTTAGATCCTGGTCGGGGGATAACCCTTCTAAGGCCAAGTTATGTGCCATCCCTTTCTCGGGTCTGAGGGTGTTTGGTCCAGCCCTGGATAATATCCTTGAGCTGGTGTCTGATAAAAATAAGGGATTCCCGGAAGAAAAACCCAGGCGGTCCCAGTCCTTTCGGAGAGGCTCCTTCTTCAGAGGACAGTCAGAGTTTAGGGGCCGGGCGAGTTCTAATAGAAGCTCCTACAGAGGCTCCTTCAGCCAAAGTGGGAAGAACAGAGGTCCCCCATTTGCATCGACATCTAGGTCGAGGAGACAATGACGCCATAGGCATTGGGGGGAGACTTCGCCACTTTGCAGCAAACTGGTCGCGAGTCACCAACAATCAGTGGGTCCTCAGAACCATCAGAGAAGGTTACAGGATAGAGCTCTATTCTCCTCCCCCCGACAGATATATTGCCCCCACTGTCGTCCAGGAGGACTCCGCAATGTGGTCGGATCTTCAGGACATGTTAGACTCGGGGGTCATAATACCAGTTTCACCATCAGAAAGAGGGAAAGGTCACTACTCTTCCCTGTTTGCAATTACAAAGAAATCCGGCGAGACCCGCACCATCATAAACCTGAAGCCACTAAATGCTTGGGTCAGATACAGGAGGTTCCGGATGGAATCAATCCGATCCGCGATTCCTCTGATAGACAGGGACGCAGTTATGTGCACCCTAGACCTAAAAAAGGCATATTATCAGGTTCCTATTCATCCCTCATCCCAAAGCCTACTAAGGTTCGCGATCAGTTCACCAGCCCGGACCTGCCATTTCCAGTTCCAGGGTCTTCCATTCGGGCTGGCCTCAGCTCCCAGAATCTTTACGAAACTGGTGGTAGAGGTGGTGGCCTACCTGAGAGATCAGGGTATTGTGATTGTGCCGTACCTGGACGACTTCTTACTGGTGGCAAGATCCAAAGAAGCGCTCATCCGAGACAGGATCCGAACAACTACTGTGATGGAGTTCCTGGGCTGGGTGATCAACTGGGAGAAGTCGGACCTCACACCAAACACCAGAAAGGTATTCCTGGGAGTCCTCCTAGACTCAGCCGACAGAATATCCTGGCTACCCGAGCAGAAGCAGAAGTCCATTCAGGCCAGAACCAGAGGTCTGTTGAAGCGTCAATGCTCCATAAGGGAAGCAATGGAGGTCCTGGGCCTCATGACGGCCTGCATCCAGTGTGTCCGTTGGGCCCAATTCCACTCGCGGTTGTTACAAAGAGAAATTCTCGCGAGGTGGGACAGGAGTCAGGCGTCGCTAGACAAACCCCTAAGACTCTCAGGACGAGCAAAGGAGTCCCTTCGCTGGTGGTTACAGGCCAGGAACCTTCAGGTGGGCGTGCATTGGACAACCTCTCCATACGTGGTAGTCACCACAGACGCAAGTGCGTGGGGATGGGGAGCCCACATAGAAGGGAAGATCTTCCAGGGGAAGTGGCCAGCAAGCATCAGGGCCAGATCCTCCAATTTCAAGGAACTCTTCGCGGTCTGGGAAGCGTTGCGGAGAAACCGGTCAGTACTAAAGAGTCGTCATGTTCGCATTTTATCCGACAATACAACGACAGTGGCATTCCTGAAACATCAAGGAGGAACCAGGCATCAACCACTACAGGCACTGGCGGAAAAGATATTCACGTGGGCAGAACGGACAGTTCGATCCGTGACCGCGGTACATCTAGAGGGTTCCCAAAACGAAGTGGCGGACTACCTGAGCAGACAACAGATCCACCCGACAGAGTGGGAATTGAACATAGAGATCTTCAACCAGCTTTGTCAGCGCTGGGGGAACCCCAGTATAGATCTCTTCGCAAGCCGCAAGAACTCGAAGGTTCCCAGATTCTACTCCCTAAATCCAATGGACCATCCAGAGGGCGTAGACGCCCTGAGTCAGACTTGGGGAGAATCCCTCTCTTATGCGTTCCCACCACTGGCCCTCATACCGGCAGTGCTCAGGAAGATACGCGAGGACCACGCAAGAGTGATATTGATAGTGCCATACTGGCCGAGGAGAAGCTGGTTTTCCCTTCTGGGAGCCATGGCAGTAGAAGATCCAGTCGAGCTGCCCTTGTGGGAGAACATCATCCACCAGGGCCCGATCCACCACCCGGACCCAGCAAGACTGCATCTATCGGCTTGGATCCTGAGAGGGACATCCTGAAGGCAAAAGGATTGTCGGAGCAGGTCATATCCACCCTACAGGCCAGCAGGAAGCCGGTGACGTCGGCAATTTATCGGAAGATATGGAAGAGATTCTGTCTGGAGGGTGGCAGGTCCGAGCTCGTGGCAGGTACCCCGGATCTCCCTAACATACTAGGGTTCCTGCAGGCAGGTTTTAATAAAGGCCTCAAGCCCAGCACTCTAAAAGTCCAGGTTTCAGCTTTGAGCGCCTTCTTTGATTATCAGTTAGCTGCACATCCCTGGGTGATAAGGTTTATAAAAGCCACACAGCGCCTGCGTCCCACGATTAGGCAGCTCACCCCGCCATGGGACCTGGGCCTGGTACTTCGGTTCCTCTGCTCGGACACTTTCGCCCTTAGTGAGAAGATAACCATCCCTGCTCTCACTCGTAAAACGGCCTTTCTAGTAGCCATTACCACGGCCAAAAGAATAGGGGAGATCCAGGCCCTATCCACTAAGGATCCATACCTCCAGATAAGAGAGGATAGTATAATCCTAAGGTTAGACCCGGCATTTACCCCGAAGGTAGCCTCTACAAGAAATCTGAATCAGGAGGTAGTGTTACCCTCTTTCTGTGATAATCCCCGAAATGAGAAGGAGCGGCGGCTCCACTCGCTAGACGTGAGGCGCGCAGTTATAGAGTACCTAGAGGCCACCAATAGTTGGCGTATCGACCCGAACCTGTTCGTTCTCTTTGGTGGTAGGAATAAAGGGAAGAGGGCCTCTAAGGCGTCCATAGCGCGTTGGATTACCTCAGTAATCTCGGACGCCTACCAGGCTGAAGGCGCCAGCCCGCCTGATTCCTTAAAAGCCCACTCTACAAGGGCGGTATCGGCCTCATGGGCCGAGCGGGCGGGGGCGTCAGTTGATCAAATTTGTCGAGCGGCAACCTGGGCTAGTCTTAATACATTCTGCAAACACTACAAACTAGATGTGTTAGCTGGCCAACAAACCGCATTCGGGAGAAAAGTTCTCCAAGCAGTAATCCCACCCTGAGGAGGTGCTTTGGTACTCTCCATAGTGCTGTCAGGTGGACGTCCTGGAAAATAGGTATTAGACCTACCGGTAATGATGTTTCCAGGAGTCCATCCTGACAGCACGGGTAGTTCCCTCCCTGTTATGTTATACTATGTTGTATTATGTTATGTCATATGCTGTAATATGATTGTTTCATTAAACCGTTACTAGCATCATCCACCTTGTGGTACTTGTCAAATCACTGAGGGAAAGGGGGTGGGACATGGCCTTTTAACCTCTCGTGTGCTTTCCTGTCCCTGTAAGGAGGAGGAGGACGTCCTCCATAGTGCTGTCAGGATGGACTCCTGGAAACATCATTACCGGTAGGTCTAATACCTATTTTCTCTATATCTATCCATGTTCCTCATCGCTATCTATCTCTATCTGTTAATATCTTTAATACAGAAAACTCTAATTTCTTTGCTGCATTTCATTCTATATGTGTCACATACATGCACATGGATACAGATTACGGATTTCACCAGTACTGCGTTTCCAGTACAGAAATCACCAGGATGTGTGAAGGAGGCCTTAGTATAGTGTTGTCAGTGTGTTAATATACTTACGGAACACGGTCTATCCAAAGCCATTCCACTCCCCTTCTGAGTCCCGTGACTATGATGTAGACTCTCCTGGTCACGCTGTGCTCTTTGTGACCTGGAAGTGCCTTTTACCATAGAAGTTTATGAATCGTCAGAAGAAGACACCATATGCTTACACTGTAAAATAGACTTCCGGCTTATACACAAAGCGCGGAGTCAGGGAGTCTGAAGTGCAGAGTGGCTCTGAATGCTGGAGTAAATGTGATTGATGAGTACCTTATATTAACACACTGACTCTACACTAACATTTAGGCAGGTCTAGGGTGAAAAAAAAAAGTTAATGGGACTGTTTCTTAAAGCCATGGAGCTTTGAGTCAAGCAAAGCAAGTTAGGGCAGGGCTGGGAATAGATCCAGGGAGACCTGGGAAGTGCTTTGACACTCCCAGAGTACTTAGTTATCTATTTATATAATTGCCTTGTAATGTTTTCATTTCCTGTTCTGTCCAGTTGTCACCTTATCCCAGAATTCCAAGCGGAGGAATTTCACTGACCGCCATATTGAGACACTCAAGTGATGGGTGTCTCAATATGGAAACTGCTGCTGGTACCAACCTATTGCGCAGTACCACCAGCTGAACACTGTCCCACACACACTCACTCTATACGCCGTACGCACCACACACTCACATTCACACTCAGTCACACTGACACACACACTCAGACTCACACTCATACACTCTCACGCAGCTTCTTGCGCGGTACCACCAGGGGAACACCGTTGCCCTGCGCGAATTCAGCGCAGGCGCAGTGAATCATTCGGCTGATCCCGGAGGCAGATGTGCGACGTGTCTACAGGCAGAGGAAGCCGGTCACATTAAAGTGGTTTTCCCACAAACGAAAGTTCATTTTAAAAATTCTGTGTCTGACCGTGTATAAAGCATACCACCTTTCCCTGGGCAACGGAGGAAGCAAAAGACAATGCTGACATTACAGCAGGGGATCACAGAGGATTCATTTTGTGAGGTAAAATGTTTCACTGACTCTTTTTAAACATTATTTTACCTCACAAAATGAATCCTCTGCGATCTCCTGCTGTAATGTCGGTATTGTCTTTTGCTTCCTCCCCTGCCCAGGAGCTGTGGTATGTTCTGTACACGGTCAGACACAGGGGTGAGAGAGACAGAGAACAGGGGGGAGACAGCTTAAACGGGACAGCACATGAGGGGAGAACACAGCACAGGAATGAGAGAGACAGCAGGCAAGGGGGATAGGTCAAAGAAGCACAGACGGGAGAAGTCAGCACATGGGGAGAGAGAGTGGATAGGTGGGTGAGCACATGGGGGGAGAGATTCTCAACACTGCAAAGCCTGCCCCCATCGTGACATTACCGCCCTCCCGATGCGATAGCATCAGGCCTCCATCTAGTCATTTTCATATGTATCAAAATTCCCTTTTTTTTTTTTCCCCTCCCCACTTAACCATATAGTAACATGACCATATAACCAGTGTGTGATGGCTTCAGGGGAGTCACTGACAGATTCCCTTTAAATTAAGTGCTTCCATAATATTACATAGGAAGCTAGTTAGGTATACTTGTGGTCTCTTCCTGATGAAGAAGTCGTTTGTACTTTGAAACGCGTAGAATAAACCACCATTTCGTTTTATATCCTGTATCCAAGAAGTATCATTTCTCCAAATGACATGATAAGCATGACAAGATGAGTAGATTTAAAGCCGCAATGCTCCTCTGGGAAATATGCTAATTATGCAAATTGTCTCTTCAAAGAGGAAGAGGACTAGAACTCTAGTGCCACCTATTGGGAGTAGCAATCTTAAAAGTCAATGTCGACCCTCTAACGAGCCTTGTTACATGACTTAGGATAAAAGCCAAGCCAGAATCTCAATTTGCAGACACTGTGTTTCGGGGTACTGCCCCTCGTCAGTGCAAAGTGTGAGATCTGGTTTGGCTCTCATTAACTGTCGGCAAGCGCAGAAACCATCCACAAACCTTTCCTTCCATCCTTTTGATAGGAAGCTGCTTGACATTTGTCACGGGATGTGCCGCTTCTAAGTATTACAATGAATCCGTCCACCATGACTTTGAGTATGGCATAGACTGACTGCGCTCTCGCAGATAATCTACTCCCACCTGTCCTTGGTGCAGAAGAAGGTGAAAGCCTTTTGCAGATGGATTATTTTATACTTCGTGACTTTCAGCTAGGAAATATATAGAGGTATAATTGGTTGCATTTACGCCTTCTCTTAATGTGCTTTTTTCCTTTTAATGCTTCAGTTCTTGGTTCAGAAAGAATAGAACAGATGACGAGAAGCTACAATGACACAGACATGCTAACGCATCTGCTGACAGAGGTGTGTATCTCGTATTCTTTATGGGAAGATCTACCTTGGAGCCAATTGGCACATTAATATTAGGAAATTACATTAGTGTCTCACCAAAGATGACGTTGTTTCCTCCTCTCTGCTTTCAGAAAACACAGGCTGCCGACCATGTCTCCTGAGTAAGGGCGCACAATCGCATGAGCCCACATGCACTCTCTGAGACCAATGCGGTTGTTGATTTTGACTACAAAGCTTTGTCTATTTCTTCAATTTAAGAGCAATTTCATTTACTGCCCGCTCTTTATTTTATAAAGGCTCACACAATTTAAGAGGCTTGTCCAAGACTTTAACATTGATGGTTTTGGCCATCTTCACATAAAGTATTTGGTCAGTATCTTACATCACTGTTTGTAAGCCAAAACCCGGAGTGGGTGATAAATACAGAAGTGGTGACGTGTTTCTATTATACTTTTCCTCTGATTGTCCCACTCCTGGTTTTGGCTTACACATACGGAGGTCAAATACTTAAACGTGGCCTTATGATAGGTCATCAGTGTCTGACCCGTCACCACCTAGCTGGAATTGCTCAATATCGGAGCTGTACAGAACAGTACCCGTGGCCTGGTACTGTTCACCCACCCCTATTAATTTGAATGGGGCGGATGTGCAGTACCAAGACATGGCCACTATTCAGGCGTTGGAGCTGTATGATCTTTTTGCACATATTGTGACATATCATTGAGACTTGCAACCAAAACACAGGACCCCCAATTTTTCTATATGAAAATGCAGTGTAAGCCTGAGGGATTTGAGAACTCCATGCTATGTATGTATTTTACCTGTCTGTACTTTGCACTGCTGATTCTGTGGTTATTTGTTTGCAGAAGCAAAGTATAATGAACGGCTAAGAGAAGTATATTTATAGGCCAAGAGGTGTATGTTATTCCAGACTATGGTCTCTGTATATAATACAGGTGCTTCTCACAAAATTAGAATATCATCAAAAAGTTAAGAAACTCATATATTAGATAGTCATTACAAACAGAGTGATGTATTGCAAGTGTTTATTTCTGTTAATAAGAGAAATAGCGGAATAGTGCATTATCCGGTGTGCAGATAACAATTGCAAGTAATACACTCACCAAATGGAGTTTTGTAACAGGCAATGGAGGATTCGCTGCTGCAGAACCACAGATCAACGAGGGACCAACATAGAAGATTCAGAATAGGAAAAATGTGGTCAGACAATCCGCGCTGCGAATCACTAAAAACTCGGGATTATTAATACAGTGGTCTTTATTCTACGCGTTTGAGAGTCTCACAGAACTCCTTCCTCAGGAAAAACCACCAGGTGGTTTTTTAGAAATTAACTTTTTGATGAAATTATAATTCTGTAAGAAGCAGCTGTATGTGCGTTTGTAGGAAATATTACTGAATGAGGTATACTTACTGTAGCACACTTTTTCTCTTTCAGATGCAAAATATTGTTTAATACCAAATGCTAAAGTTGGGTTTTGCTTTTTTTGTTTCCTTCTCTTTCAATGCAGAGAGACCGAGATCTTGAGTTGGCGGCTCGCATTGGGCAGGCACTTCTGAAAAGGAACCACATCTTAACTGAGCAGAATGAGTCCTTGGAAGAGCAGCTGTCTCAGGCATTAGATCATGTAAGCATTTTTGATAATGTTAAATGGAACCATATGTTTTGAACTCTATTAAATGCTGAACCACAAGATCTGTCACTTAAAGGGGTTGTCTCATCTTTGTAAATGGCTACAGTTGCAAAGTGCTGTTACAAATAAGCAGCTTATCGCTTTATTAAGAATCCTCTCCAGTCTCATGAACGGGAGAGTTTTTAATTGTATTTATTGCTTGTTGCCTAGGTTATCAGCCACCTCTGCAGTTTCACACAGGTGGCCAGTCTCCTAAGTAAGAGACACAGCGCTTCCAAACTTCTTGTTATACAGCTGGCGAGCACTGCTCTGAAGTTGGGGGGTTCCAATGTGTTTAACGCCTCCAGTGCTGCAGAGACAAAGCTGCCTCTGCATGCAGCTTCAGAGAGCACATCGTTCAGTCCAGAAGCTGCAGCATCCAGTTGGTGTGAACCATCAGTCAACACCCTCTGCAAGCAGAAAGCCTAGAGGGCAGGAAAGCTGTGCACCATTTAAACTTTCACTTTAGTAGTAAATGGCCTTCTTTCATGTATATTTGCAAAAGCCATGTGTCCCTATGCCTACACATTGCTTTTTATTTTTGTGAGGGAACTTAACGCCTTTCGCCCCTGCACCGTGTGTGGCATTGGCATCTGGTGGTGAACACCACGCTTCAGTGGATGAGATGGGTGCCATCATTGAAACCAGGTTTTTGCTACATATTCTGAGAGCAGCATGATGAAGAGACAGACACCCTGATTCTAGCAATGTGTCACTTACTGGGCTGCTTGCTGCAATTTTGTTAAAATCACTGTGTATTTGCTGCAGACTTAGAAGTTATCTGAATGCTGAGCTCTGTGTAACCCTGCCCACACCACTGATTGGCAGCTTTCTATCAATGTACAAAGAAAGCTACCAATCAGTGTTGGGGACGGGGTTACACAGTAGGGGGACTACATAGCATGAGACAACTAGTCCTCTAGTGATAATCTCCTGCTATTAAAACAGTGAGTTTATTTGAACAATAAATTACAGTCCAGTAAGTGACACATCGCTGGAATCAGGGTCTCATATCCCCACATCATGCTGCTCTCAGATTACATAGCAACAACTTGCTGACACATTCCCTATAAGGCACGAACACCTTCGTATATCGTGTGTAGATAAACAATATGTCACCACTATGTCTGAGATTATTTTTTCTAGTTTTGATCAATCAATACAACAAGTCAGTAAATGCCATTGATTGATTGATGCCAATGACCTCTCTGCTTTATTCATTGCATTGTAATATGAGATCCACTCCTTGTTCTCTGTATAGGTGAACCAGCTACAGCATGAGCTGTCTAAGAAGGATGACCTGCTTAGGGTGGTGTCCATTGCCTCCGAGGAGAGCGAGACTGATTCCAGTTGTTCTACCCCTTTGCGTGCTAATGACTCCTTTTCCTTCACACACGGGCTGCTGCAGCTGGATAACCTGCATGGCAAACTGCGCGAGCTGGAAGAGGAGAATTTTGCCCTACGTTCCCAGGTACAGGTGTGCACATTTAAGTACCCATCTGGAATCCGATTAGAGGGATCAACGGTGGTATCTATAAATCTGTGTGTGTAAAATGTCAATATTTGTATTATCTCAGTTGTCCGTTTACCTGCAAGGTTTTAAATGAAGCCCATTAGAATCTCTGCATGATTGTCTTTATGTCTTTATTTTGTGTGTCTGTCAATTGAAAACAAAGCAGCTTGAAGGTTAAAGGGGTTGTCCACCTCAAGGAAAAAAATTTTTGTGCTTGAATTCATGTACTTGGGACTAAAATAAATTTTTGCACTTAAGTTTTATTAAAAATATTGCACCATTTAGCTCTTTCAAGCACTTTGTTCCTCTTCACATTCAAATTTCTTTTGGTCTGTGATCATAAATCAGCTGAGAAGAGCTAAAGGAAAGCCCAAAAAAAAGTTGCACTCTCCTGTTTCACCATCATATGGGCTCCAGCAATACCCGGTGCATGACAGACTATAGAAGGTAAACTGCAAAGTTTTGATGAAACCCAATAAATATTCATTTTACCTACACAGCAAGTTTCTCCATTGCATTACAAGAATCCTATTTTAAGTTAATGACAAGGTGGTACTACACCCCGGTCCGCCTCTCGCATATAAGCCCAGACAACTCCCCTATGTGTTGGAGGGAATGCAGACAACGTGGCACTCTCCTTCACATCTTATGGGACTGCCCCAAAATAAAAACCCTATGGGCACAAGCCTCTGACTTCATTAACCTTATATATGATAGCAAATTTACGCTCATCCCATAGATGGCCCTCCTTTCATTGGAAATGGAGAACATAAAGCCAAATGTCAGACCCATTATAATTCACATATTCCTGGTAATTAAGCAGTCAATTGCTTTCCATTGGAAAAACCCAACCCCTCCCAACTTAACAGATGTCACGGAAAGGATCAACCTATATAAAACATATGAGCGAAAAATTTGCAATTGCTAGTAACTATTTCGGTAAGTTAGCTAAAAAATGGGGAAAAATGGTTAGAACTATACCCTAACTAATTGGTATCTTACAGATGTTCAGGTCAACCGCTATTTCTCCTTCGCCTCATTGGGGGACACAGATACTTTGGGTGTATGCTTCTGCCGCTAGGAGGCTGACACGAAGTGAAAAAAAGAGGTTAGTTCCTCCTCCGCCGTATACCCCCTCGCCCCTATTGCGGGCGGAAATAATTTTTTTGCTTAGTGTCCATGGAGGCACACGTCTGTTTTTTTTCTCCAGACTTTATTCGTCTTTTTCCCATGAAGATGTGACAGGGGTAACGGATCCTATTGAAAGGGTCCGATTTCCCCAAACCAACAACGGGCGAGCACGTGAGAGTGTCGCCACCACGTATCCTCTCCCGCAACGTGGGACACAATGCCGGACTTAGCCCTGACCACCCCTAGATTTTGAAACCATGAGCTGTACAGAGGCACAAGACTAGTCCGTGCGGCCCCCACTGCTCCACCAATGCTCAGACTGCGGTGCTGCAAGTTGGCGGACGGTCCCTCTCCTCACCCCCCCCCCCCCCCCCGACGGGGTTAGATGGAGCTAGGGTGCCTGCA
This sequence comes from Dendrobates tinctorius, assembly GCF_039654945.1. Classification (NCBI taxonomy): domain Eukaryota; kingdom Metazoa; phylum Chordata; class Amphibia; order Anura; family Dendrobatidae; genus Dendrobates; species Dendrobates tinctorius. The sequence goes on along the minus strand of NW_027361844.1, from coordinate 4,959,822 downwards.
CCGTCCTATTTTTTATCAAAGACCCCCTCACATGCCTGCGCTGCAGGCGGAAGAGGATCATCGGAGGAGAGGGTCTGGGAGGGCTCCTGGAAGAATTCGGGCTGGTGCCCACAGCGTCAGGATCCATCAGGCGGGAGCCTGGGACGGGAACAACGCACCGGTCAGTAGCGCCATTTTTCTGGTACCGCGCCCCCCCCCCCCCCCTGGTCAGGTAGGGGAAAGATTGAGACCAGAAGTCCCGCCCCCGGGGGCCGCGCGTCACTTCCACTCGCCCCGCACTGGGTGGCGGTGGAAATTGAGGCCCTGGCTTCGGAGCGCAGCTAGGCCGCAGAGCGGAAGTACCTCCCCTGGACCGTTTTTTACAGGGCGCGCGCCGCAGATGGCGTGCGATTTAAAGGAAGGTCCAGGTCGGGGGGGGGGGGGCGCAGGCTGTGGTAAGTGCTGCCCGACAGGCCACGCTACAGGGAAAAATCGAGGTGCTACCTCCTCCCCATATCCTCAGCAGCGGACAGATACAGCATGTCCGAGAAGGCTAAGACGCACACGTTCTTTTACGCTGCATGCATCTCTTGTCGGGCTGCATTTCCACGGGCGCAGAGCAAGCGTTTATGCGAAGCCTGCGAATCCGAACGCGCCCAGGAGCCCTCCCCTGCGACCGACCAATGTGTCAAATCCCCCGGAGTGGGCCCGATCACTGTCACAGTTCATGGCGTCGCTTACGAAAGCATTAGTCCCTTCAAGCCCCAGATAAGGGCAGGGACTGTGGCTCGCCGTCTTTAGAGGGAACCTCCACCTCTCTAGAGCCTCCGGCCAGCAGGGGCCGCTCTCACTCCAGGCAGACCCGGAGGAAACGAATCCACACGGTGTCGCTCAGTCCATTCGGTGCCTTGGCATCCGTAAGCTCTGCTTCTCGCTCCCCGTCACCAGTGGTTGATAGCCAGCAGACCTCAGATTGCGACTCAGATGAACCCCCTGACCTGGACACTCCAGGGTCACGTGAAACGGCTGGGGAGCCGTGTTTCACCACCACACAACCCAGGAACGGTGGTCGCCACAGGAGGCACGCCTCCCGATCAATTTATTGGAGATACGAGTAATTCGGCTGGCACTGCAGAAGTTTCGTCACTTTCTAGCAGGCCGCCCTGTCCGAATTCAATCAGACAACTCCACGGCGGTGGCTTACATAAATCATCAAGGGGGAACCCGCAGCAGAGCAACCATGCGCGAGGTAGGGCATGGTCTTCGGTGGGCCGAAGCAAACCACTCGGTGATTTCGGCAGTTCACATCCCGGGCGTGGGAAACCTGGGGAGCAGACTTTCTCAGCCCGGAGGGTCTTGCGTCCGGAGAGTGGTCCCTACATCCCGGAGTCTTCCAGCTGATTTGTCAGCTGTGGAGAACACCGGTTGTGGACCCTGATGGCTTCCAGAGTGAACGCCAAGGTGCCCACATATGTCGCTCGGGCCAGGGACCCGCAGGCAATTTCGGTGGGTGCGTTGGTTCTGCCATGGAACCAGTTTCGCCTCCCATATCTATTTCCCCCGCTGCCACTACTTCCGAGAGTCGTCAAGAAGATCGAGACGGAAGGAGGGCCGGCAATTCTGCTGGCCCCCGGATTGGCCCCGTCGAGCGTGGTACGCAGATCTATTGCTGCTACTCATCGACGTCCCTTGGCGCCTACCAGAGCGCCCGGATCTGCTTTCTCAAGGGCCGATTTGCCACCCGAACTCAGGGGCCCTGTGTTTGACGGCATGGCCGTTGAATCTCGGATTCTAACCCAGGCGGGGTTCGGGAGCAAGGTGGTCGCTACAATGATTAGTGCACGGAAGCCTGCTTCAGCACGAATTTACCACCACACCTGGAAGGTGTTCTTCGCTTGGTGTCGAGGCCGCGGTGTTTCTCCGCTGAGATTCTCGATCCCCAACATCTTGGCTTTTCTCCAGTCGGGCCTAGACTCGGGCCTGGCCCCAAGTTCCCTCAGGAGACAAATATCGGCCTTATCCGTCCGTTCCAGCGCAGAATTGCTACCAATCTGCAGGTGAAGACTTTCATCCAGGGAGTCTCCCCACTTGGTACCTCCCTATAAGGCGCCTATGGACGCTTGGGACCTTAACCTGGTCCTAAGTGTTCTGCAGGAAGCTCCATTTGAACCGCTTCAGGATATCTCCTTGAGGTACCTTTCCTGGAAGGTGGTGTTCCTGGTAGCGATAACCTCAATCAGGCGGGTCTCTGAGATGGCAGTGCTATCTTGTCGAGCCCTGTTTCTGACCTTTCATAAAGACAAGGTGGTTCTTAGACCAGCTCCTCCTTTTTTGCCCAAAGTCGTTTACTCGTTTCACATTAATTAGGATATTGTCTTGCCCTCTTTTTGTCCAGCACCGGTACACCGTGTGGAAAAGGCCCTTCATACGTTGGACCGGTGAGAGCACTCAGGAGGTACGTGTCACGGACGGCACCCTTTCGTCAGGCAGACGCGCTGTTCGTGCTCCCTGAAGTTCGCAAGATGGGACTCGCTGCCTCAAAATTGACCATAGCCAGATTGATTCATTTGGCTATTCAGGAATCCTACCACATCAGAGGCGCGCCGGTTCCAGCAGGGATCAGAGCACACTCTACTCGTGCAGTGGGCGCCTCTTGGGCGCTTCGGCACCAGGCTTCAACGGAACAGGTTTGCAAGGCAGCAACCTGGTCCAGCCTGCATACATTTACCAAACATTACAATGTCCATACTCAGGCTTCATCGGATGCGAGCCTGGGTAGAAGGATTCTCCAAGCAGCAGTGGCACACCTTTAGACAGGAGGTGCATGTAGCTTGGATCGGTGAGTCAACTTCCCACCCAGGGACTGCTTTAGGACGTCCCACAGTCCTGTGTCCCCCAATGAGGCGAAGGAGAAACATAGATTTTTGTGATAACTCACCGTAAAATCCTTTTCTCCGAGACGCTCATTGGGGGACACAGCACCCACCCTATTAGCCAGTTGGCCCTTGTTTTGTTTAAATTTATATGCATTTACTAATTTGATATAAGGGTGGTGTTTTTGGACATATTGTACCTGTATTAAGACTGATTTTGTTGTCCTACTGCTTTGGCACCGAACTGATTTTCACCCGCAATAGGGGCGAGGGTGTATATGGCGGAGGAGGAGCTAACCTCTTTTTTTCACTTAGTGTCAGCCTCCTAGCGGCAGAAGCATACACCCACAGTATCTGTGTCCCCCAATGAGCGTTTTGGAGAAAAGGATTTTACGGTGAGTTATCAAAAAAATCCATGTTTTCTTTTTTTTTGTTATGTAACAATGGAGTGTACATTTACCCTTTTATATACATTAATGCAAGAACCTGCTGGGACCTTGTAGTCCTCCTTTTTGCTTGTTTGTTGTTACCCTCCCCTTCCACCTTCCAATCCCCTCCCCTCCCCCGCCATGTCTCTGTTAAAATTCAAATAATAAAAAATATTGGAAAAGAAACCCAATAAATACAAATAATTTTTAGCCAAAAAAAAACATGCATTTAAGAAATAGAATGATTCCCATATGGTGGACAACCTCTTTTTAAATATATGCAGTCATTTTTGTATTCAGTTCTTATGCAAACCTGTGTGTACTAGCTGGTTGCATCTGTTGCTCCATGGTCACAGACTGCAAAGACATATGTGTAGTTTGCTCCTGTAGTCTCTTGCGTTATTCCCCTGCTTCTTGCTATCCCTACCCTTAGCACCATAGGTCTTTATTCGTCACAGTGCAGTTTTGTTCACACCCTGCACTTTCTACATTTGAGAGGTGTCTGACACACTGTCTAAAACTCTGAAAGGAGGGAGGGAGAGAATCTAGTATGCTTCCCTGGGAATGACCACTAGATTCAGGACTTGCAGATCTACAAGCAGGTATGCCAAAGCTACAGTCAATAAAATAATAAGCAGCAACAAAGAAATCAGAAACCATAAAATACATCTAAAAATAAGAATTCAAATACTTTTTTTTTTTTTTTTTTTTTAATTGTGCATTCTTTAAAAGTATTTTCAAAGGTTGATAGGAAAAGTCTGCAGTCACTGAATGACTGCTGTATCCTGGCAGTGTGCATTGTACACTCCGTGTCACGATTCTCCTATATTCCCCGTACTCTGATGTGATCACAAGTATGATTGCTGTATCCTGGCAGTGTGCATTGTACACACAGTGTCACGATTCTCCTATATTTCCCATTCCCATACTGTGACGTGATCACAAGTATGACTGCCGTATCCTGGCAGTGTGCATTGTACACACAGTGTCACGATTCTCCTATATTCCCCGTACTTTTACGTGATCACAAGTATTACTGCTGTATCCTGGCAGTGTGCATTGTACACACAGTGTCACGATTCTCCTATATTTCCCATACTGTGACGTGATCACAAGTATGACTGCTGTATCCTGGCAGTGTGCATTGTACACACAGTGTCACGATTCTCCTATATTCCCCATACTGTGATGTGATCACAAGTATGACTACTGTATCCTGGCAGTGTGCATTGTACACACAGTGTCACAGTTCTCCTATATTCCCCGTACTTTTACGTGATCACAAGTATTACTGCTGTATCCTGGCAGTGTGCATTGTACACACAGTGTCACGGTTCTTCTATATTCCCTGTCCTGTGACGTGATCACAAGTATGACTGCAGTATCCTGGCAGTGTACATTGTACATACAGTGTCACGATTCTCCTATATTCCCTGTACTGTGATGTGATCACAAGTATGACTGCTGCATCTTGGCAGTGTACATTGTACACACAGTGTCACGATTCTCCTATATTCCCCATACTGTGATGTGATCACAAGTATGATTGCTGTATCCTGGCAGTGTGCATTGTACACAGTCACGATTCTCCTATATTCCCCGTACTGTGACGTGATCACAAGTATGATTGCTGTATCCTGGCAGTGTGCATTGTACACACTGTCACGATTCTATATTCCCTGTGTTGTGACGTGATCACAAGTATGACTGCTGTATCCTGGCAGTGTGCATTGTACACAGTCACAATTCTCCTATATTCCCTGTACTGTGACGTGATCACAAGTATGACTGCTGTATCCTGGCAGTGTGCATTGTACACACTGTCTTGATTCTCCTATGTTCCCTGTACTGTGACGTGATCACAAGTATGCGATTCACATAGTGACTGCTGACTATTCTTGTTAGCCTGGAAAACTCCTCTTATAGTTTTTGTGAAGGAATACTTTCCAATTATCTGATCTCCGGCCTGTCATGGAGCTTTGCCGCAGCACGCTGGGCAATACAGTAGTTGAGGCAGCCATCTAACACCCGGCAAACAAACCTTGTGTGAAGGTTATATCTGGCAGTGGAGAGACAACACTGCATCTCGGCGGAGAAGAATCATGGAGATCCAATGCTACTTACTAGAACCTATGAATGAATATTGCTGGGCCTGACCTGTGCTGTATATACACTGTGTATCATGTATATATGTATACACGTTCACATTCACTCAAGCAATTACATATGTCTTTGCCTCTTTTACTTTAGGCCTGTCATCTAACAACAGAGACCATATCATATGAAGAAAAAGAGCAGCAATTGGTCATCGACTGTGTAAAAGAAATCAGTAAGTGTTTTATAAAGCAGCATTACAATCAGTGGTGACTCCAAGGTTGTACGTTTGGCAATGTAGAAAATGTGGTTTAATTACAGAAAAATGTATTTGCCCCCATTACATGTCACACTGCTCCAGCGCTGTTTCTCTGGTGCTGCTCCCTGATGGTCCTTGTTTACTCAACTACCGCAGTGATGTAAATCTCTGCACATTACCTCTAATCACTAGCCTCAGCGTCCACATGCCAAGCCAGTAGACCAGTGATTGAATGCAGTGGTCATGTGTGTAGACGGGTATCTCAGCGCCTCAACCAAGTTTAAAAAAAAAATAAAGGGCCTGCGGGAAGCAGTGGAGTAAAGCAGAACACCAGAGCAAAGTATTTTTTTTTATTTTATCACATTGCCTACCTTTGGTCGAAGTTTGATATCGCAAATGTATCCAGATTAGTTTACTTTCCAGTAAGCATGTTTCTGATCGATAGGAGTCATATTATAATAATTAATGATTGCAATTTGACGAGTCACATGCTCACAAATCCATAAAAATAAAAATAAAACTTGGTTGGCATCTTATGTCTTGGTTATTGGGGAGAGGTTCATAATGCTGTGATTACTCAGACTCTAATCAGAAGAAACACTGTTCTCTCATGCCTAAGTGATGACAGAGAAATAAAGGGAGATAAATTAAAAGGATCATACAGTGTACGTGAAAATGAAATAACTTGCATTGCAATGTACAACTGATTTAAAAAAAAAGTAGCCACTATTAATTGTTGTAGAAAATGAACATATGCCACATTACGCAAGAACAAACAAAAATTTGATTTTTTTTTTTTTTTTGTTGCTTTAAAGGGAAACTGTTAGTAGAAGATCAACCTCTTCCCCACACACAAATAAATTTTAAAAAAATACAGTAAATATAGGCTATGTGCACACGTTGCGGATTTTGATGCTGATCCACAGCATTTTTGGATGCACGGAATTGCATCAAATCCGCAGTGTAGTGCACAGCCCATGTTAATCAATGGTAAAAACAGTTACCATTTTCATTACTATGCAAATGAGACTGAGGCTTTAGTGCTTTGGGCATTACTGAGCACTTCCTGAGCCTCTACCTGCCAAGATTGTTTGCCCACCCAGCAACGGTCTCTTTAGCATTATTGATAGCTCACGATCTGTCTGACATCTGGCAGCAGTCAAGTAAATGCTACTCAAAAGTTGAGGGCGCAGTCATACGGCCGTATAAATCAAGCTGAGATTAGAACGCAGTGCACAGAATGGTCAGTGGCTCTCTACACCCGAGCGTAACAGCTTCATGTATTTCTATGCAGCTGATTTTTTAAGAGACCACTATTTCATTTTTCAGCTCAATGCCCCCTTTTAACCTGAAGCTTAATTGCAGGGTGCCGATGGGCTGCTTTGGCAAACAGAAGCTTTATACTGGCCTCTGGTTCTTCTGTAGGCCAAAGCCTTTTTAAATACTGCGATACTTTTTAAATACTGTTTGCCAAGGGAGCTTCTTCAAGTATTTCTTCAAAATACACTTTTCATCAGATATGACCCATGGATGAAGCATTTCTGGCGAAACAAGTCTCTGGTATAGATGGTCCTCTGATGTATTTGAAATCACTCTTCGTAACCCATTTATGTATGTAGGATGGGTTTAGCTTGTATACATAGTGTGTGTGTACACCTATAGCACCATCTGGCTTTTTATATGCCGTTGTTTTGTTATGGCTTTACTGACTAATATAATTTATGTCCTCCATTTGTTTATTTTTTTTTTTTCTGGTTTTAGTGATTTACTGTGAATTATGGTCATATGTTATTGTCTTGTCTAATGGGTATCCAGATTTTTTTTTTTTTTTTAATCTGTTGTGATTTCCATAATTTTATAAATATATACTGATATGTTGATAGCATTAAACTAACCATATGCATAATTATTAATAGCAATATGTATAGCAACAAATTCTCAAGTTTTGAAAAATTGCTTTTTAGGGGAATCCAATGCCCATATCAGTCAACTGACTGATGAGCTGTCAAGTAAGTCTGAGGAGATCGTACGGTACCAGGAGGAGATCTCCACTGTGCTGTCACAGATCGTGGACCTCCAGCACAAGCTGAGGGAGGTATGTATCTGCACCTGCCAGTTTCTGAGTGATTATGCAGAATGTGTATCCTGTTCTTAGTTGTTTTTACATTTTCTTCTTATGCCTGAGCTGCAGCTTTGCTCTATTAACCACATTCAGAAATCTGCTTTTCAGTAGGCAGCCACATGGGCCAACTGCTTAATTCTCCTTAACTCTTAACAGTTAACTTTTTAATTTGAGTGTAATGTTGTAATTTAGGTATTGCAATAGATCTGTATAGAATGTAAGTCCGCAAGGACAGGGTTCCCTCCCCTCTGTACTAGTCTGTCATTGTAAATTTGTTTACTGTTAACGACATCTATAACTTTGTATGTAACCCCCCTTCTTATGTACAGCACCATGGAATTAATGACGCTATATAAATAAATAAGTATAGAACGCCAAACAAAGATTAGTTAAAAAATGTGCTTATGTTTTATAAACCTGATTAGAAAACGCATATTTTGTTTTCAACAGAGTGCAATAGAGAAAGAGGAGTTCAGAATTCATTTGCAGGCATCTAAAGAAGCCCAGAGGCAGCTGACTGCGGAGGTAAGAGGGTCTCAATGTGTTCAGAGTATACACTTGGGTCTACGCGTCTAACCCCTTAGTGCATATGGCCGCACCTGTATGTCCGTGCTGGGGTCTGCAAGTGTGAACAGGGCTCAAGAGTCGAGCTTCCTCCACACACTGTGGATATCGGCTGTGTTACTTTGCCAATTTAGTTACCGTATATACTGAAGTATAAGCCGACCCGAGTATAAGCCAAGGCACCGAATTTTGCCACAAAATACTGGGTAAACTTATTGACTCGAGTATAAGCCGGGTGTCCATTGTCCCCTCATCCCTGTTCTTGTATATATGGCTCCCCGGTCCCTGTGCTTGTATGCATGGCTCCCCGTTCCCTGTCCTTGTATGCATGGATCCTTTTCCCCTATCATTGTATGCATGGCTCCCCGGTCCCTGTCCTGGTTATGCATGGATCCCCCCCTACCGTCCTTGTATGCATGGCTCCTTATTCCCTATCCTTGTATGCATGGTGCCCTGGTCCCTGCCCTGGTATGCATGGCGCCCTGGTCCCTGCCCTGGTATGCATGGCTCCTCCCTTCCATCCTTGTATGCATGGCTCCTTATCCCCTATCCTTGTATGCACTGTACCTGTTAAAAAAATAATAATTCCTACTCACCTTCCTGTACACCTTCGCAGTATCTCATTCCGGCGCCAGCAGCTACTGCGGCCGAGCGATCACGTGGCTCCGCTCATTAAGGTAATAAATATTCACTCCACGCCTATGGGAGTGGAGAGGCGTGCATATTCATTACCTTAATGAACTGGGCCACGTGATCTCTCGGCAGGAAATGCTGCTGGCGCCGAAACGAACGTGATGCTGTGAGGGCGCGCAGGAAGGTGAATAGGATGTGTGCTGGAAGTCGGCGGCTGTAACTGTACGCGCTATAAGAGAAATTAATATTCATTTCACTTTAACAGCGGCACAGGCTTTAGCCACAGCCGCGGGCTCCTGTGACCTGCTGCTCTGCCGCTCCTCCTTCCCCATTGGCTTTCTGAGACAGTGACTCATGTATGAGCCGAGGTGGGCTTTTTCAGCACGAAAAAATGTGCTGAATAAACTCTGCTTATACACGAGTATATACGGTAATTGCAAACACTGGATTGCATCATATCGATGTTATAGCGGGGTAACATTGTGATACTATTGTAGCCGGGGCCTGCTATCTTGGCACTTGCCAGATACTGAGCTTCATAGGATACCATGACTTGCTCTATACACTGCAATACTTTTGGCACATCAGGGGCTCTCCAAACGCAACATGGCGATTTCAATACCAGACACTTCTGCGTTGAAAAATTCAAACGGCGCTCCTTCCATTGCGAGCTCTGCCGTGCGCCCAAAAAGTGGTTTACCCCCCCTATATGGGGTATCTGCGTATTCAGGAGAAATTGCACAACAAATTGTGGTTCATTTTCTCTTTTAACACTTGTGAAAATAAAAATAATTGGTTCTGAAGTAAATTTTTTGCAAAAAAAAAAGTTAAATGTTAATTTTTTCCTTCCACATTGCTTCAATTCCTGTGAAGCACGTAAAGGGTTAATAAACTTCTTGAATGTGGTTTTGAGCTCCTTGAGGGGTGCAGTTTTTAGATGAAAACCTCAAAAAGATGAAGAAAATCCTCCAAAAAATACAGATACAAACCAGACAGGCCTAAATGCATCTGCACTAATGCAGGGTGCAGCGGACCCAAGTAAAATGGCAGCTGCACAGGTGCATAAATACCAAATGAAACAGCCAGCCTACAATCAGGGATTGGCCGTGTGGTACACCAGTGCAGAAGAAATAATCCGCATGGGGCAGTGTTCACACAGGGAATGCAGGGCTTCTGGCTCACAACCTCTTAGTAACACCATATAGGGGGGCTGCCCAGTGCCAACTAGAATGCATCCCGTGTGAACAGAGGCCACAAGTTTGCAGAACCATTTGGGCCCAACTGCACCCTGAAAGAAATATAAAAAAAATGCACAAAAAACATGTTTTCATGTTAGAGTAGGACTGGCAAGTGTAAGGAACTTTGACGCAGTTTGCCAGCTTCCAGATTAAGGCCTTAATGTCAACCAATACCTTACATATATTGCTATGTTTGTTGTGCACTTTTTATATTTCTTTCAGGGTGCAGTTGGTCCCAAATGGTTCTGCAAACTTGTGGCCTCTGTTCACACGGGATGCATTCTAGTTGGCACTGGGCAGCCCCCCTATATGGTGTTACGAAGAGGTTGTGAGCCAGAAGCCCTGTATTCCTTGTGTGAACACTGCCACATGCGAATTATTTCTTCTGCACTGGTGTTCCACACGGCCAATCCCTGATTGTAGGCTGGCTGTTTCATTTGGTATTTATGCACCTGTGCAGCTGCCATTTTACTTGGGTCTGCTGCACCCTGCATTAGTGCAGATGCATTTAGGGCCCAGTTTTTAGAATGGTGTCACTTTTGGGTATTTTTTGTCATATACACCCCTCAAAATTACTATAAATATGATGTGGTCCGTAAAAAAAAAAAAAAATGGTTTTGTAAATTTTGTTGTAAAAATGTGAAATCGCTGGTCATCTTTTAACCCTTATAATTTCCTAACAAAACATATTTTGCTTGCAAAATTGTGCTGATGTAAAGTAGACATGTGGGAAATGTTATTTAATAAGAAATTTGTGTGACATATCTCTGATTTAAGGGCATAAAAATTTAAAGTTTGGAAATTGCAAAATTTTCAATTTTTTTTTCCATATTTCCGTTTTTTTTCATAACTAAACACAAGTCATATAGAAGAAATTTCACCACTAACATGAAGTAAAATATGTCACAAAAAAACAGTCTCAGAATTAGTGGGATCCGTTAAAGCGTTCTAGAGTTATAACCTCATAAAGTGACAGTGGTTAGAATTGTAAAAATTGGCCCTGTCATTAAGCTGCAAAATGGTTCTGTCACTAAGGGGTTAATAAAATACAATAAAAATCGATCAAAACATGTATATGCCCGCCAGAGTGAGCACATCAGCTCAACGCACAAAAAACAAGCCCTCACACAACTACGTAAAAATAAAAATGTTACCAGTCTCAGGAAATAGTGACACAAACCAAATCATTTATTCTTTTCACAATGGTCTGATTTTTTTTTTTTTTTACTTTGTAAATTTAACCCCTTTCTGCCATTGGATGTACTATCCCATCCATGTGCCCTGGGACTTAATGTCCATGGACAGGATAGAATGTCATAGCAATCAGCGGCTCTCACGGGGGAAGCGCCGCTGTTCGCGGCCGGGTGTCAGCTGATTATCACAGCTGACACCCAGGCACTATGTGTCAGGGGCAGTCACGGACCGCTCCCGGCACGTTAATCCCTGGCACACTGCAATCAAACATGATCGCAGTGTACCGGGGATTTAGAGAAGCATCAGCAGGGTGGGGTCTCCCTCTGTGCTTCCCTGGAACCCCCAGCGCAGCGCGATATTCTGCGCTGCTCTGGGGGCCTCCTTCCCTGCAGGTCCCCGGATCCAATATGGCCGTGGGGGCCTGCAGGGAGGCGGCCTCCTCAGTGCCTGCCTGCAGGGAGGCGGCCTCCTCAGTGCCTGCCTGCAGGGAGGTGGCCTCCTCAGTGCCTGCCTGCAGGGAGGTGGCCTCCTCAGTGCCTGCCTGCAGGGAGGCGGCCTCCTCAGTGCCTGCCTGCAGGGAGGCGGCCTCCTCAGTGCCTGCCTGCAGGGAGGCGGCCTCCTCAGTGCCTGCCTGCAGGGAGGCGGCCTCCTCAGTGCCTGCCTGCAGGGAGGCGGCCTCCTCAGTGCCTGCCTGCAGGGAGGCGGCCTCCTCAGTGCCTGCCTGCAGGGAGGCGGCCTCCTCAGTGCCTGCCTGCAGGGAGGCGGCCTCCTCAGTGCCTGCCTGCAGGGAGGCGGCCTCCTCAGTGCCTGCCTGCAGGGAGGCGGCCTCCTCAGTGCCTGCCTGCAGGGAGGCGGCCTCCTCAGTGCCTGCAGAGTGCAGGCATAAGGAAGCCTTGTGCAGCGCCTGTCAGATCGCTGATCTGACACGCGCAGGCTTGAGGAAGCCTGCTGCAGTGCCTGTGTCAGATCGCTGATCTGTCACAGCGCTGTGTGACGTGTCAGATCAGCGATCTGACACATGACAGTGATGTCCCTCCTGGGACAGTGTAATAAAGTAAAAAAAGAAAAGTGTAAAAAAATTGATAAACAAATCGCTAAATAAATAATAAAAAATCCCTAATAAATTCATTTTTTGGAAATAAAAAAAATAGTACACATATTTAATATCGCCGCGTCCGTAACGACCCGCCCTATAAAATTGTCCCATTAACCTTTTTAGCGAACCCCTTAAAAGATAAAAAACAAAGCAAAAAACAATGCTTTATTATCATACCGCCTAACAAAAAGTGCAATAACGCAATCAAAAAGGCGGATATAAATAACCATGGTACCGCTGAAAACGTCATCTTTTCCCGCAAAAAACGAGCTGCCATACAGCGTCATCATCGAAAAAATAAAAAAATTATAGCTCGCGGAATAAAGCGATGCAAAAATAATTTTTTTTAATATAAAATTGTTTTCATTGCATGAAAGCGCCAAAACATAAAAAAGGCATAAATGAGGTATCACTGTAACCGTACTGACCCGAAGAATTAAACCGCTTTATCAATTTTACCACACGCGGAACGGTGTAAATGCACCCCCCAAAAGAAATTCATGAAATGCTTGTTTTTGTTCATTCTGCGTTCCCAAAAATCGGAATAAAAAGCGATCAAAAAATGTCACGTGCCCGAAAAGGTTACCAAGAAAAACGTCAACTCGTCCCGCAAAAAATAAGATCTCACATGACTGTGGGTCAAAATATGGAAAAATTATAGCTCTCAAAATGTGGTGATGCAAAAATATTGTTGAATCTATTTTTATTGCAAAAACAAATAGGCAAATGTAACATACAAGACATCAAACATTATACACCCAGCTGTACAGGATCGCAGTATAAACAATCTCGTATAAAATCGACACATCTTCTGTGACAAGAGCTCGCAACGTCTCAGTGGGGCGAATGTTGGTTTATATTTATATGCACTACCATCTACCAGAATCAGACCAAAAAAAAGGGCACTATAGGTTGGGAGACTCGGCTACATAAACATTCATTATACATTGCTTACTTATGTGTAATAGAACAAGCTGAAGAGTTGTCATTCCTCCCCAAATATCATCTGGTACCTTAGTAGTATAGATGGACCATGGCAAGCACACAAGAGTTGCAAACATACGTAGCGACATCCTTACATGTAACAGCAAAGGTGTATTTCAGAAGAAGAAAAAAGAAAAGAGAAAAAAAAGGGGGGGGGGACTGACACCAGTCCTCCGAGCCGACCTCTAAGAAGCCTCCTCAATCAGCTGAGATAGTCCGGTAGTTTCCTTGAACAAGATCCACGGTTGCTACACGCAAATCAAGCGAGTGTTGTCCTCTTCCATTTCAGCCATCAGTTCTTCCATACGGAAGATCGGAAGATGTCTGCGAATTCCGACACCCATTCCGCCATAGTTGGCGGTATTGCCGTGCGCCAGTGGCGTGGAATTATCATGCGTGCCGTAGTGACACAAAACCGGAAAAGGCTCAGTTTCTAAGTGGATATAGGACCCGGGAGGATCGAGAGGGTGGCAATTTGCGGGGAGGGGGGAACACAATCCCCAGAAATTTTATGATAAGCCGAGAACACCTTCCAGAAGGGTCGTCTAGCGGGGCACTGCCGCCAGATATGAAATAGTGTGCCTTTCTCGGTTCTACACCGCCAACAGGTGTCGTCTACCGACGGGAAAATAGACTTTAGTCTGACGGGGGACGGATACCATCTGGTCAGTATCTTAAAATTTTTCTCCTGTGCGCCCCCAGCCGGAGACATTTTGTGTGTGAAAAGGTAAGCTTTGTCAAGGTCCTCAGCAGAAAATTTACATCCCATCTCCTCTTCCCATGCCCGGATGTAACTCGGGATTGTTTCCGAGTCCCCACCGTGGAATTCCTTATATAAAAGAGAAATCAAATGAGAGGGAGGGACCTGCTGCTGTAGTAAATTTTCCAGTCGTGTCATGGAGGGGCGAGAAGTGCGGTCACCCATGTGTCCCCGGATAAACTACCTCAACTGATTGTATTCCATCCAGGAGAGCGTCCTAGTGGGAAACTTCCCGTAGGGTCTCCAAAGGTGGAATATCGCCTCCCACCAGAACCTGACCCAGGCGTAAGTCAGTACTGATATGCCAACCCAAGAATACTATATAACACCAGCTTGAAAAATAATTTTAAAATTTGAATTGTTGGCCTACTGAAGTGTATCTTCAGTAAATGCACTCAATACTTGGTCGGGGCTCCTTTTGCATCAATTACTGCATCAATGCAGCGTGGCATGGAGGTGATCAGCCTGTGGCACTGATGAGGTATTATGGAAGCCCAGGTTGCTTTGATAGCAGCCTTCACCTTGTCTGCATTATTGGGTCTGTACAGATGTATGTAAACTGCCGCTGTCCGGTCCGCTGGGCGGGGCTTATTCACCTGCTCCCCCCATCCCTGTCTTGCTCTACGCATTTTTTCTTGTGTAGAGCAAGGCAGGGAGGGGGGAGCAGGTGAATAAGCCCCGCCCAGCGGACCGGACAGCGGCAGTTTACATACATCTGAACCGATATAAAAAAGGTATTTATACATGAAAGGTGCGGGGTCAGGGGGAAGCAAAAGTACTAAGGGAATCCTTATGTGACACACAATTGAATGATATCATTATATGATATCTCAAAAAAGGGCTGACAGATTCCCTTTAAAATATTGATGACCTATCTATTGGATAACTTATCAATTTCAGATCATGGGGGTCAAACTTTAGCAGCAGCCACATTTTGAACATTGTGCGAAGCCAGGACACTGCATTTCTTTAGTGTACATTCGAGAGTGCTGCATTTTAACTTCTATTCAAAGTGCATGCAGTTTTAGTGGAAAAAATATAACTTTTTTTTTTTTTTTTTAAGCTAGTCATAAATCATTTATACATAATTATGCAATATCTGATGAGGCACTGTTTTTTTTAAGAGGAAAGAATATGGAAGCTCTGGTTGGTTGTGTTTTTATTTTTTTTCCCCGTCTATTGAGAATATATTTAACAAGGACTCTATCTGGCTATCTGCTTCCTCTATTTAATGTGTCCACTAAATTTTTTTATTTTTTTATTTTTTTTCTTAAAGCTCCATGATTTACAAGATCGCAATGCAGAATGTGAAGGGATGCTGCAGGAAGCTCAGGATGAATTAAAAATGTTACGTTGTAAAGCCAGCCCCTCAGCACTTCTCAGGCGGCCTCAGTCCTGCAGTGTCTTCCCTGTGGTAAGTAAGGTATAATATTGAACAAGGAATAAACACATTTATGGACGGATGTAGAAAATTCATGTTTATATCTATATAGGATTCCCTGGCAGCGGAGATTGAGGGCACTATGAGACGAGAGCTGAGCTTGGAAGAAGAGTCAAGTTTCGGTGAACGAAAGTAAGATCATCTTCAATTATTTGTCTTTAATTTAATGGTACAGTGAAACCTTTAAAGCCCCGTGTCTGCATACCACCAGTTTGTTCATAGTAAGAAATAGGTGATTAAAGGGTTTGTCCACTGCCCAAACATTCTTTTTTCAATTGCTATATTCCCGAGTATAAAATAACAGCCTATACTCTCCTCCAGTGCCAGCACAGGTTCAGTGATGACAGCACTGGGTCTCTTGGGGCTTGTGTGACATTGTTGCTGAAGTTTTCACTTCCTGCATATGTCAGTTACAACCTAAGAAAGGGAGTGTCACGATGTGACTTGGCCCTGTGTGACGCGACCCGACGATCAGTCGGTTACTAAAACAACCAAGACAGACAAGGGGACACAATTACAATGGTGGGCCCTGCAAATAGGGAATGGGGAAATGGACACCTCCTGCACTCTCCTAAGGAAGTGCCCTGAACACTCCTCACATTCCCTATACAGGTTCTTTCCACCTGTCGCCGACCAGGATTCCTCAGTCCCTCACTTGCCCTGCACCTATCCCTTACTAGGGAACTGGCACGTGCGAACACTGGTCCCACCGCTGTACTAATAAAACACCAGGGAAAATAACAGAAAGGGAAAATAACACTTAGCTTGCTCTGCAGTCATTCACAGGACCGGAAAGTAAGGCACCCGAACACCGTTTCCAGCAGGATAACCACTGCTCCAGATCTGCTGCAAACGGCACTGCTCAAGATAGCTACTCTCTTCAGCACAGTTGGCTTCCAAAAGACCAGTATTACCAACAGTGATCTGGAGACCTTTTATAGGAAGGAGGGGCGGTGGTTACCACCTGCTGGCTAATTAAACATGTAGTAACACCTGCGGCCATCAGGGGGGGGAAACCCAGCAGCCGACCAACTACAGTTGCAGTAACACCAGCGGCGGCAAAAACTGACATTAATCCCCAATGGCTTGAAAGGAAAAAGGGTTATATATGAGGATCCAGATCTGACATCGATCCAAAAATGGATCATGACCGTGAGTGTGAAGCTACCGCTTATTGGCTGCGGGGTTCACTTAGCATAATAACGTCACGTGAGCCCTGGGAGACCAAGCCTCGATGTAGCTTGAACGACATCAGCGCCAGTGGTGAGTATAGGCTGTGGTTATTTGGGATAATGTAGCAATTGAGAAGGTGTTGTCCCTGTAGTGGACAAACCCCCTTAATTCTATACTGATGAAGTCCAGGGAGCTAGAACCTTCAATGAACATTAGAATGTGTTCCGCCAACAAATCCTTTTCTTCTCTTTTTAGAAATCATCCAAAGCGTGTATTTGATACTGTCAAAGTAGCCAATGAACTTCGCAGCCGATCATCTTCCATGCCGTTGGCAATACCTGGGTCGAATCGGTCTGGCGTGGTGATGACTGCTCTTCCTTTTGAATCAGGAGCAAAAAACGAACAGAAGAAAACTATTATTTGCTCAGTCGAAGAAGATGTGAAGGAAAAAGATTTCAAGTAAGTGACACGTAGCTACAGATGTTTTGCTCTAATCTAATCTTGGCACAATCAGGGGACTGGTATACTCATCAATATGCGGATTTCGATGATGAAGTGTTCATACAGTATAGTATACAGGAAGTCACAATCTGCTTTGCAGAATAAAGGGACCATGAGGGGCAGAAATGGACAGCAGATGGCCCCTTTGCAGTACGTGTGTCTTGGCTCCCCTTCGTCATGACCCACCCATGTATACACATGCTCATTTACATGAATTAGACAGAAGTATAAAAGCACACACATTCCATACACATTACACACATACCAGTACATAGTAAAAGCTTAGAAACCATGAAATGTTTGTGATGCACTTTTTATTTTGTTTCAATCACCTGCATAATCATTCGATTTGCATTAGCTCTTGCTATGAGTTTAATAAAGACTATGAAATAACTACATCTTTATCATCTATGTATTGTTATCTTCTAATCCAAGATGGAACCCAGGAATGACTCACCCCTCAATATCCTGCATTAGAAACATTACATTTGTGGTGCATTGCAAGTAGCATATGTATTGCTAAAGATATTCCTCGTTGGCAAACAAAAAAAAAAGGCCCCAATGATCTCTGTTTTTGAGGGTATTTTTTGCTTGAATTTTTGCTGTAGTGATTCATACAAAATGTTGGACCATTTTGCTTATGCAATGTCTATATATAGCAGTACATGGCAGCTGCAGAATGCGTTAACGGTGAATTTGTCAGCCAGCTCGTCCAGATGACTGGGTCTGTAGCTCTACTTTTCTCTTCTGAAGGCTCTTCCAAGCTAATTTAAGAAATGGTTGCGTTGATGCAGGTGTCAAAAGAGCCTTGCACGATTCCTTTATTTACAAACTTACCTGGAATTCTTCACTTTAGATAAGATACTTCTTTACTTTATGGTATTGTGGTTAAAGATGTTTTAATATCTACAAATGCCCAAGTTAGGCTTCTTATAATGGACATTCTCATTATTTCTCTGTATCAGAAGAACTGACATAATTTGTGAATTATCTTCTTTTTCAGGGGACTAGCCAAGTCTGAAGTCCTAGATGATAATTTACAAACTGCACTGCACAGACTGCACCTTCGGCGCCAAAACTTCCTAAGTGAGAAGCAGTTCTTCAGGGACGAGTGTGAGCGCAAACTAAAGCGTCTAGAGGATGAGCGAGACCATAGTGGCGGCAGCACACCAACAGAGAGTGTCATGTCTCTGGCAACACACTTCTCAGATTGTACAGACAGCTCTACAACCTCTAGTTCACTGCGCAGTCTGCTACCGGAGAAGTTACAGATTGTTAAGCCTCTTGAAGGTAGGCGGTGAAGGAGGTTTTATATCTGTATGTTTAGAGTTCACCTTGATTACACTAAGTTGTTGATAATGCCAAAACTTTGCATAAATCCAGTAATAAAAGGAAAGTTATGATGTATTATCTTAAGGCTATGTGCACACGTAACGGAACTCTCGCGGAAATTACCGCGAGAATTCCGGAATTCCATTCCGCGGGAAAATCGCATTTTAAATTCCCGCGATTTTCCCGCGGAAAAACTAGCATTTTGCAAGCGTAATTAGCTTGCAAAATGCTAGCGTTTTCCAAGCGATCTGTAGCATCGCTTGGAGAACTGATTGACAGGTTGGTCACACTCGTCAAACACAGTTTTTGACGTGTGACCAACTTTTTACTACTGAGGCCGCCTATGCAGCATCAGTAGTAAAAGATAGAATGTAAAAAAAAAAATAAAAAATGGTGTTATTCTTACCTTCCGACGTCCCGCGCATCCGTTCCCAGTAATCCTTTGCGAAAATGCCCACGATGGCGTCCGTTCTCGCGGGATCGCGACGTCTCGCAGTAATTCGCAATGACGTCGCGCGAATGACCGCGAGACTTCGCGATCCCGCGAGAACGGACGTCATCGCGGGCATTTTCGCAAAGGACTACTGGGACCGGGAGCGTAGAGAGAGGCGGGAAGACTGCGCGGGACATCGGAAGGTAAGAATAACAATATTTTTTATTTTAAATTCTATTTTTTACAGGGATATGGTACCCAGAGCCCGGAGGACAGTCTCCTCCTCCGGGCCGTGGGTACCATCCGCAATTGTTCTGCTTACTTTCCGCATGTTGTGCACAGCCACATGCTGGAAGTAAGCGGAACAATACATTCCTATGGGTGCGGGATCGCCGCGATTCCGCAAAATAATGAGCATGCTGCGTTTTTTACCGCAAAGCGATTCCGCCGAGGTAAAAACCGCAGCATTAGCACAGCATTGTGGAATCCCATAGGAATGCATGGGATGCTTATTTTTCGCGGCAAAATCGCGCGGTTAAAACTGCCGCGGAAACGCGAAAAAAACGCCACGCGTGAACTCAGCCTCAGTACTCAAATTCGTCTTAGCCAAAGAAAGACTGACAATCAGCTCAAGAACTCATCAGATTACAGGTCTTATTATAGTATTTTAATAGGGGAGGAGGAGGTAGTAGTATTTCGCCCAGTAAAGACAGGCTGCAAGTTTAATCAGGTTATTCATGTCAGTTTAGTGATGGATTCACAACTACAATGCTCAGTACTGCTGTATGTTATCCTCAATGTTGCTGCCTCTGTTTGCTATACTGATAAAGAAGAGCAGGAATCCATGCTAAGTATTGAAAACATCAGCTAGTTTCCACCCACTGGCTCAGAGACTACCTTAAATTGGACATAGAGCCTGCAGAAAGGAAAACTACTGACAATTATTCATCATGTACGCACATGACGGCTTATTTTCCAAACTTAGCTAAAATGACAGGTATACTTTAAGTAAATAACAAATAGCCAGATAGTACAGTTTCTGGTGGGCTATATTCCTATCATAATTAGGTCCAGAAATAATCGAACAGTGACCGAATCTTCGTGATTTGGGCTCTTCATGACACTCTTGTGTGTTTAATTTTAAATAAAAAAAAAAAAAATCCAAACAACTGAGATGCAGTTGAAGTGTAGACTTTCAGATTTAATTACAAGGGTTGAACCAAAAATCAAAAAACACTTCGGAATTGCAACCATTTTTCTACAAAACCTCCTCATTTCAGGGGCTCAAAGCAATTGGACAAATTAATTTGACCCTAAATAAAATGTTATTTTGTAATACTTTGTAAAGAATTCTTTGCAGGCAATGACTGTCTGAAGTTTGGAAGCCATGGACATCACCAAATGCTAGGATTCTTCCTTTGTGATGCTTTGCCAACTTTTACTGCAGCTGTGTTCATTTGTTGCTTGTTTGTGGGTCTCTGTCTTTTAAGCATGTGAAGTGCATGTTTGATGGGCGTGAGATCTGGTGATTGACTCGGCCATTGCAGAATATTCCATTTCTTTGCCTTAAACTCCTAGGTTTATTTCACAGTATGTTGTGTGCCATTGTCCATCTGTTCTGTGAAGTGCCTTCCAATCAGCCTTGTTGGATTTGGTTGAATGTGAGCAGAAAGCTGTACACTTGAGAATTAATACGGCTGCTTCTTTCTTCAGTCACTTCATCAATAAGCACTAGTGACCCAGCACCATTGGAAGCCATGCATGCCCATGCCATTATACTGGCTCCACCATGTTTTATAGAGGTTCTGGAGTGCACTGAATCATGAGCCATTCCAAGCCTTCTCCATACTTTATTCTTCCCATTATTTTGATACAGCTTGATCTCGGTTTCATCTGTGTAAAGCATGCTTTTCCAGAACTGGGCTTTTTTCTTTAGATGTTTTTTGGCAAAGTCCAATCTGAGCTTTTTATCTTTAAGGCCTCTTTCACACTTCAGTTTTTTGCATCAGTCAAAATCCGCCAAAAGGACGGATGGCGGATCCGTTTCAGTACTGATGACAACGGATGCCACCCGTCCGTTTTTTTTGATGGATCCGACAAATGAAGAATTTTAAAGGAATCGCAGCCGAGAGAGAGAGAGAATTTTTTTTTTTTTGTCCGGCAACCAGAAAGAATTTCGGGTTAAATGAGTGTCTGGAGGATCCGCCAGAGAAAAAAACGTTTCAAGCTCCGTTTTGAAATCTTTGAGGATGGTGATGGACAGCAACTTTTGGCAGATCCGCAAAAAAAACGGACGGCAATCCGTCACAATCCGCCAATAATGGAAGTCAATGGTGAAAAATACGGATCCTCAAAAGAAAATTGTGGATCCGTTTTTTTCAAAACCTGGCGGATTGTGACTGATTGTAAAAAACTGAAGTGTGAAAGAGGCCTAAGGCTGATTAATGGTTTGCACCTGTATTTGTGCTCATTAAGGCTGTGTGCACACGCTGCGGATTCCGCTGCGTTTCCGCAGCGGCTTTGGCCGCTGCGGACACGCAGCAGTTTTAGCTGCGGTGTACAGTACCATTCATTTGAATGGGGAAAAAAAAACGCTGTGCCGACGCTGCGGAAAAAACCGCGCGGATTTGCTGCGGTTTTGAATCCGCAGAAAGAATTGCATGTCAATTCTTTCTGCGGAAACCGCTGCGGGTTCCTTATCTCCACCATTGTGGAGATAGTGAATCCGCAGGACCAAACCGCAGGCAAAACCGCAGATAATCCGCAGGTCTTTGGACCTGCGGATTATCTGCGGTTTTTGCAAAATCCGTGCGGATTAATCCGCAGCGGATTCCGCAGCGTGTGCACGTACCCTTAGTCTTCCCTTTATGGCAGACATAGGTACTGAAACACAGACTTCCTGGAGAGTGTTCTTCACTTGGGCGGAGATGTGAAAGGGTCTTTCTTCTACTTGGAAAGGATTCTTCACTATTTTTGCAGAATGTACCAAATTGTTGATTTGTCCACTCTTTACATTTGTTATCTCTCTGATGGATTTATTCTTGTTTTTCGGCCTAATGATGGTCTTTTTCTCTTCCATTGAGAGCACCTTTGACCACATATTGTGGGTTCACAGCAACAGCTTCCAAATGCAAATGCCACACCTGGATCATCTCCACACCTTTTAGCTACTTAACCCCTTTGAGAGGAAGCCCTTTTCGTTTTTTGCATTTCTGTTTTTCGCACCCCTTCTTCCCAGAGCCATAACTTTATTTTTCCGCCAATATGACCATGTGAGGGCTTGTTTTTGTGGGACAAGTTGGACTTCTGAACAACACCATTGGTTTTACCATATCGGGTACTCAAAAATGGGAAAAAAAATTCCAAGTGCGATGAAATTGCAAAAAAAAGTGCAATTCCACAACGTTTTTTGGGATTTTTTTTTAACATGTTCACCAAATGCTAAAACTGTCCAGCGATTATGATTCTCCAGGTCATTACGAGTTCATAGACACCAAACATGTCTAGATTCTTTTTTATTAAAGTATTGAAACAAATCCAAAGTTTGTTTAAAAAAAAAATATTGCGCCATTTTCCGATCCTGTAGCGTCTCCATTTTTCGTGATCTAGGGTTGGGTGAGGGCTTATTTTTTTGCGCGCCGAGCTGACGTTTTTAACCCCTTTCTGTCATGTGACGTACTATCCCGTCCATGTGCCCTGGGACTTACTGTAATTCCCAGGGATGGATTAATACGTCACAGCGATCAGCGGCGCCTACGTGGTGAGCGCCGCTTATCGTGGCCGGGTGTCAGCTAATTATCACAGCTGACACCCGGCACAATGTGTCAGGGGCGGTCACGGACCGCCCCTGACACGTTAACCCATGGTGTACCGGGGGTTAAAGGGAAGCATCGGCATAGAGGGGGCTCCCTCCGTGTTTCCCTGAGCCCCCCACAGCAGCGCAATGTGCAGCGCTGCTGCGGGGGGCTCGGGGGCCTGCAGGGAGCTGGCTTCCTCAGTGCCTGCAAAGCGCAGGCATGAGGAAAGCCTGTGCAGTGCCTGTGACAGATCGCTGATCTGTCACAGTGATCTGTGATGTGACAGATCAGCGATCAGTTATTGCCCCCCCCCCCCCCCACGGGACAATGTAATAAAGTTAAAAAAACAAAAAAAAGTGAAACATTTTTAAAAAAATCGCTAAGTAAATTAAAAAAAAAAAATATATTCCCTAATAAATTCATTTTTTGGAAATAAAAAAAACCCATAAAAGTACACATATTTGGTATCGCCGCGTCCGTAACGACCCGCCCTATAAAACTGTCCCACTAGTTATCCCCTTTAGCGAACCCCTTAAAAAATAAAAATAAAAAACCAAGCAAAAAATGATTTATCATACTGCCAACAAAAAGTGCAATAACGCGCGATCAAAAAGACGCATATAAATATCCATGGTACCGCTGAAAACGTCATCTTTTCTCGCAAAAAACGAGTCGCCATACTGCATCATCAGCAAAAAAAATGAAAAAGTTATAGCTCGCAGAATAAAGCGATGCAAAAATAATTATTTTTTATATAAAATTGTTTTCATTGCATAAAAGCGCCAAAACATAAAAAAACGACATAAATGAGGTATCGCTGTAACCGTACTGATCCGAAGAATAAAAGGGCTTTATCAATTTTACCGCAGGCGGAACGGTGTAAACGCACCCCTCAAAAGAAATTCATGAAACGCTAGTTTTTGTTCATTCTGCGTCCCAAAACTCGGAATAAAAAGCGATCAAAAGATGTCACGTGCCCGAAAATGATACCAATAAAAACGTCAACTCGTCCCGCAAAAAATAAGACCTCACATGACTCGGTGGGTCAAAATATGGAAAAATTATAGCTCTCAATATGTGGTGATGCAAAAACTATTTTTACAATAAAAAGCATCTTTTAGCGTGCGACAGCTGCCAAAAATATAAACCCGCTATAAATAGTAAATCAAACCCCCGTTATCACCCCCTTAGTTAGGGAAAAATAATAAAATTAATAGAAAATGTATATTTCCATTTTCCCATTAGGGTTAGGGCTGAGATTAGGGTTAGGGATGTGTTGGGGTTAGGGTTGGAGTTATAATTGGGGGGTTTCCACTGTTTGGGCACATCAGGTGCTCTCCAAATGCAACATGGCGTCTGATCTCAATTCCAGCCAATTCTGCTTTGAAAAAGTCAAATGGTGCTCCTTCCCTTCCAAGCTCTGCCATGCGCCCAAACAGTGTTTTACCCCCACATATGGGGTATCACCCTACTCAGTACAAATTGCAAAACAACTTTTGGGGTCCAATTTCTCCTGTTACCCTTAGGAAAATAAAAAAATTGGGGGCAAAAATATCATTTTTGTGGAAAAAAAATAATTTTTTTATTTTCACGCCCGGGCGTTATAAACTTCTGTGAAGCAATTGGGAGTTCAAAGTGCTCACCACACATCTAGATAAGTTCCGTGGGGGGGTCTAGTTTCCAAAATGGGGTCACTTGTGGGAGTTTCAATAGTTTAGGTACATCAGGGGCTCTCCAAACGCACATGACACCCGCAGACCATTCCATCAAAGTCTGCATTCCAAAACGTCACTACTTCCCTTCCAAGCCCCGATGTGTGCCCATACAGTAGTTTTCTCCCATATATGAGGTATCAGCGTACTCAGAACAAATTGGACAACAACTTTTGGGGTCCAATTTCTCCTGTTACCCTTGGGGAAAATAAAAAAATTGGGGACTAAATGATCATGTTTGTGGAAAAAATACGATTTTTTTATTTTCACGCCCAGGCGTTATCAACTTCTGTGAAGCCCTTGGGGGTTCAAAGTTCTCACCACACATCTAGATAAGTTCCTTGGGGGGTCTAGTTTCCAAAATGGTGTCATTTGTTGGGGGTTTTCACTGTTTTGATACATCAGGGGCTTTCCAAACGCGACATGGTGTCCGATCTCAATTCCAGCCAAAAAAGTCAAATGGCGCTGCTTCCCTTCTGAGCTCTGCCATGTGCCCAAATAGTGGTTTACCCCCACATATGGGGTATCAGCGTACTCAGGACAAATTGCACAATAACTTTTAGGGTCCTGTTACCCTTGGAAAAATAAAAATTGGGGGTGAAAAGATCATTTTTGTGGAAAAAAATGATTTCTTTATCGCATTATTGGGGGACACAGATGACCATGGGTGTATGCTGCTGCTGCTAGGAGGCTGATACTATGCAAAACAAGAAACTTAGCTCCTCCCCGGCAGTATACACCCACCGACAGGCACCAAGCACCTCAGTTTGTGCTTAGTGTCTGTAGGAGGCGGACCGGGATCTCCTCAGATCCGCATTTAATCCTTTTCTTTTCAGGTTTTTTGTTGTGTTTTTTAATGATTTCCCCTTTCTTTTTCAGATACAGCTCAGGAAACGGGATGTGAGTTCATCCTGCTTTTCCTATTAATGCGGCTGAGCGAGCAATGTGGTATCGCCCACATCGCAACTCTCAGGCCCGCAGGCAGGACCTTCCCCTATCACCCTCGGGTACTAGGGGCCATGGATGGACGGTCCTAGCCGATTCCCCTCCTCATCCCTCTCCCAGGACAGGGCTGAGAGGAAGACGGCGGTCACCAGCGGTGACGTTTCCCCTGACACGGGGATTGGAGCCGTCTTTTGCACCATACGGCGGTGCGGGTACTGAGGATCACCTCTCCCAGCGACCTGCGCTCTATCGCGGGCCCCTGTGGTCAGCCTCTTCAGGGACATCAGGTAAGCTTTTCTGAATGTTCCCTGCAGCCCTGCGCTCACAGGCCAATCTAGGACAGCAGAGTACCTCTCCTCCTTTTGAATTTCCCGCCCATTGAACCACCGCTCTGACAGGCGCGCGTCCCTCCTGTCGCGGCGGGGGGGGGGGGGGGGGGGGGCGCGCTTCCTCCGTCAGCGCTCCTTCCATCAGCGCTCCCCGTCCTCATTATCAGCCTACAGGGAGGGAGCGCTTTCAAGCCCGGGCGCGCCGTCGCTAGTGAAAGTGAGGGAGCACTTTCACTTTCATTTTCAAAGGTGTCCTCCCTGCGCACGCTTTCCCCGCGTGCTTTTTCAGCCTATCTCAGGGCTGCTTTCATTTCAGCCCTGTCAGTGTCTTTGGCCGTCCCCCTCCCCTCTGGGGTCTCAGCCAATTGCGCCGTGCGGTGGCTTAGCCCCGCCCACCGCCAGCGTTTCTTCCTGGATTGCGATCTTCTTCCTCCTCTCCGGACCTCGCCTGGGGGACACATCGCTTCTGATCCTCGGTAGGCTAGACGCTGACTATCCCTGACACCTAACTTAGCTCCCCCCCTGCAGTTTCCTCAGGCTGTATTTTTTCTGCCACTGAGACTTATGCACAACCCCGCAAGGGCCTTCTGCTCCGGACCCACCGCTACTCACTACGCCTGCGCGCGCTGTAAAAAGAAGTGGGCTTCGGGTCAGTCGTCTCCCCTCTGCCTCTCCTGCAGCCCTTCCACCATGTCGGCCCCTCAGGAGCACTCCGAACCCCGGGCGGAGACCACCCCACCCCCGGAGTGGGCCGTGGCGATGTCTGTCAGTTTCTGAGCTGACAAAGGTGTCTCAATCGCTGGTCCAGGTCTTAGAGCGGTTACCTCAGTTATCTGCAGTCACCTGTGCACCGACCGCCTCGCATGGTGAGTCGCCAGCACCGGACCGTGGCCCTCTGACGGACAGACCAGGTCGGGGATCTAGGAAGCGGGTCCTGTCTGGCTCTTCCTCCGGTTCGCAGGGTCCCTCTGCTTCTCTCAGGCTATGCTCCTCGTCCCCCTCATCGGCAGACGATCCGGGGTCAGACGAGGATTCACAATCTGGATCAGACTCCAAGGCGGACGACATAGCTAAAACTCGGGAGATGGTAGATAGTCTCATATTGGCTATATACCAAACACTCAAGATTAAGGAGGATAAGGCCCCCCTCAGGAATGCTCTGTTTCCCTTAAGAAGGCAAGGCCTCCATCTCGAACCTTCCCTAATAAGGATTTCGACACTTCCTTAGCCAACCACTGGCAACATCCTGAGAAACGTTTCTCAGGCCGCAAGTACTTAGATGTACTTTATCCCTTTGATGCGGATCTAGTCACGAAATGGACCAAAGCTCCCGAGGTAGATCCACCAGTTTCTCGTATTTCCTCTAAGACGGTCCTTTCCCTTCCGGACGGAGCTTCTCTCAAGGACCCATCAGACAGGCAAATAGAGTCGTTGGCTAAGTCTATCTTTGAGGCATCCGGTGCATCCCTATGCCCTATCTTCGCATCCGCTTGGGTGGCGAAAGCCATTTCGGCTTGGGCAAAAATTCTGCGCAGGGGCGTTTCAGCGGCAGCTCCTCAAGACGAGCTGGCAGATTTAGCAGACCAAATTAATCACGCAGGCAAGTACCTTCTGGCCGCCTCCTTGGACGCGGCAGGGTGCGTTGCTAGAGCTAACAGCAACATTGTGGCAATACGCCCCATTCTTTGGTTGAAGTCTTGGAATGCGGATACTACCTCAAAGAAGTCACTCACCAACCTGGCATTTCACGGCACTAGGCTCTTTGGCGCCAAGCTGGATCAGTTAATCTCGGATGCCACGGGTGGAAAGAGCACTTCCCTTCCTCAGTCCCGTCCTAAGAGGTTCTTTAACAAGAGGGCTTCTCGGCCTTTTAGGTCCTTTCGCCCCTTCTCTCCCACAGACGGTTCATCCCAGCAGGACCGTAACACTGCTTCCAATGACCGGAGAAAGCCGTCGTATAAGCCAGCCCCTCGCTGGAGATCCTATATCAATAGTTGGTATTAATTAATTGGAGTGTTGAAACCATTAAAAATAAATCATAGTATACATTCCACCCCTTGGTTTCAATCACTTTTATTAATTAATACCAACTATTGATATAGTTTCAATCAGCTCTTTGAACCTTCCAAGAAGGTCATTGAAACTTGTTTCAACCAGATGGTCAAATTGTCCAAGCAGAGCAAATAACTGGCTTACACTTATCTACCAACAAAGGACCTTCATTGCCATAATTAGGTTATCTTGTGCTCCGAAGCCCCTCCTCCAGCTTGCTGTATTTCTGCTATGTGGCACACAGGATGCCCCCTCCTCTAGCTTCTTGTATTATATACTGGTTAAAACAGGTATTGAGGGGATGTGTTTATAACCAATGGACAATAGACTTGTGACATCATTCCCCATATGGTGGGGCTGGACACACCTTTTAGCTGGACATTTAAAAGAACTAGGACACCTGTACTCACTCTCTCTTGGCTCATGGAGGATGACTGGTCGACGTCTATCTGAATAATGTAACGTATGAATAATGCTTGTTTCTGATTAATGCATTTGTATTTATAGTTTTATATTGTTATTTAATCTTATCATTTATTAAGTAAATCAATTTAGTAAATTCAATTCTTGTGTGAGCATTTTCTTATTCATCACAATCCATTGGAACCCTTACAATACAGGCTCGGAAGCCTGCTTCTTCCCGCATTTACCATCGTTCTCAATTCCTTCCATTCTTGGTTTCCTCCAATCCGGCTTGGATGCGGGCCTATCCCTCAGTACTCTCAAAGGCCAGGTATCTGCCCTAGCAATCCTCTTCCAGACGGATCTGGCTTCCTTACCGCAAGTGAAGACCTTTCTCCAAGGAGTCGCCCATGTGGCTCCTCCTCATCGATCTCCGATAGATCCATGGGATCTCAATCTTGTTCTTGGCGCTCTCCAGAAGGCGCCGTTCGAGACGATTCAGGACATCCCTCTGTCTTTTCTTTCATGGAAGGTGGCTTTTCTGATCGCCATTACTTCCATCAGGAGAGTTTCTGAGCTGGCGGCCTTATCCTGTCGTTCTCCTTACCTTATTCTCCACCAAGATAAGGTTGTTCTCAGGCCAGTTCCTTCTTTCCTTCCTTCCTTCACATTAACGAAGATATCGTCCTTCCATCATTTTGTCCTGCGCCTGCTCATCCTCTGGAAAAGTCGCTCCACAAACTGGATGTAGTGAGATCCTTGCGTGTTTACCTTGCCAGGACCGCTTCCTTTCGCCAATCTGATTCCTTGTTGGTCATTTCTGAGGGTCGCCGGAAAGGTCTTCCGGCTTCCAAGTCCACAATTGCTCGTTGGATTCGGTCTACCATCCTGGAAGCCTATCGTCTTCAGGAAAAACTGCCTCCTCCGGGGGTGAAAGCCCACTCCACCCGAGCTGTAGGGGCTTCTTGGGCTGTGCGACACCAGGCTTCGGCCTTACAACTTTGCAGAGCCGCGACCTGGTCATCTTTGCACACCTTCGCGAGGTTCTACAGGGTTCATACCCAGGCCTCGTCTGATGCAGCTCTTGGTAGGAAGGTGCTGCAGGCGGCGGTGGCGCATCGACCGACCTAAGCCCTTCCTTATTTCGTTCCTTTATTGCTGTTCCCACCCTCGGGACTGCTTTGGAACGTCCCATGGTCATCTGTGTCCCCCAATAAGGCGATAAAGAAAGAGGGATTTTGGGTTTTTACCGTAAAATCTCTTTCTTGGAGCCTTCATTGGGGGACACAGCACCCGCCCTGTTTAATTAGTACCGTGTTTGGGTCTGAGAGTCCCTTGTTGAGTTGGTACATATGTTTATGGTTTTGGTTGCTTCTCCTACTGCTTTTTCACCAACTGAGGTGCTTGGTGCCTGTCGGTGGGTGTATACTGCCGGGGAGGAGCTAAGTTTCTTGTTTTGCATAGTGTCAGCCTCCTAGCAGCAGCATACACCCATGGTCATCTGTGTCCCCCAATGAAGGCTCCAAGAAAGAGATTTTACGGTAAGAACCCAAAATCCCTCTTTTTTAATTGTACTGCTGTACGTTATAAACGTCTGTGAAGCCCTTGTGTGTTCAAAGTTCTCACCACATATCTAGATAAGTTCCTTGGGGGGTCTAGTTTCCAAAATGGGGTCACTTATGGGGGGTTTCCGCTGTTTAGGTACATCAGGGGCTCTCCAAACGTGACATGGCGTCCGATCTGAATTCCAGCCAATTTTGCATTGAAAAAGTCAAACGGCGCTCCTTCCCTTCTGAGCTCTGCCATGCGCTGAAACATTGGTTCCCCCGTGATGAACGGGCGGACCGCTGCCACCAAATTGCGACTGACAGCGGACCCTGTGCCACCAATACGTCACGATCCCACCACTGACACGGGTTTGTCAGTGGATGGAGGGACGTGACTCACTGCCGGCACACGGCTATCACAGGCAGAGTGGGGGCTTATCTTGGTTATCCCACCACTGGCACCATGTGGCAAAAACAGCAAGCTAATCTTGCTCTAACAATTTATTGCGGGGGGTATTTTGGTTGCCCCACCACTGCTAACAACCTTCTAAGAACTGCGGGGATTTATGTATATCCCGCTTTCTCAGTTCCACTTTGGAACTCGCAGCTCTCCGGCGCCCCCCTTACCCTCAGGTCAGTCAGGGAACTGCACCTAGGATAATTAGTCGCTGGACAGGCTGCTTGTTGTGCACGGGAAATTAGACTAATGCAGTAAGGGAATTATCAATGCTGTGGCCTCAACCACTCATTCAGCAATATAAGACCCTTCTGTACTGCCAGCTAGCCTCGCCAGCCGCGCACACTGAGCTGCCACCAGTCACGCTTTACTTAATCAAAGAGTTAATTAAGAGGGTCTGCGGCAAACCCCTGAAATTAGTAGCGATTATCTAAAAAAAGATGTATAGTTCGTTTCTTAGAGCATGGAGACAGAGCTAATAGATTTTATCATTTATTCCCAAAAGAATGCGGGCAGTGATTACATAGATAAAAGTTGCTATAAAGTTGAGACATTACATATGTACAATACAAATATAACATAAAGGGGATTAAAGAGACAGAAAGTAACACTCACATGTGCTTAGTCGGTATCAGGCAGACCATGTGGCTGGAGAGAGAAGGCGGAGCCACACGTCTCCACTCATCTGGGTTCTGGTCGGCACGGACGCTGTAGCTCCCACTGACTCATTGTAAGGGAGGGGTGCCTTATAGCCCAGGGTCTGTGACATCATGAAAGGGGCAGTCTGCAGAAGTTCATCCCCCCTTTCTCCAAATTGCCAATTAGCTAAAAAACTTATGATAACCATATCTCAACGAGGGAAGCTCGTATCAACACACTGAGGGCCTCATAGGTTGTAGTTCATCGAATGTAATAAAGCAACATCAGACATGCCATACTTAGGACACTCCGTGTGGGAGCAATCCATATCTCAGGTTCTGGCGGTGATAGAACTTTGCAAGAGCTACCGTAGGGAAGCCGGGTCCACGCAGATCACAGAAATGTCCGTTTCGTTTTTCTGTCGCGATCGGAGCCCATGCTAGCCTATTTTAACCCCTTCACCCCCAAGGGTGGTTTGCACGTTCATGACCGGGCCAATTTTTACAATTCTGACCACTGTACCTTTATGAGGTCATAACTCTGGAACGCTTCTATGGATCCCGGTGATTCTGACATTGTGTTCTCGTGACATATTGTACTTAATGTTAGTGGTAAAATTTCATTCAAATAACTTGCGTTTATTTGTGAAAAAAACGGAAATTTGGCAAAAATTTTGAAAATTTCGCAATTTTCCAACTTTGAATTTTTATGCCCTTAAATCACAGAGATACGGCACACAAAAAACTTGATAACTAACATTTCCCACATGTTTACTTTACATCAGCACAATTTTGGAACCAAAATTTTTTTTTGTTAGGAAGTTATAAGGGTTAAAAGTTGACCAGCGATTTCTCATTTTTACAACACCATTTTATTTTTAGGACCACATCACATTTGAAGCCACTTTGAGGGGTCTATATGATAGAAAATACCCAAAAGTGACACCATTCTAAAAACTGCACCCCTTAAGGTGCTCAAAACCACATTCAAGAAGTTTATTAACCCTTTAGGTGCGTCACAGGAATTTTTTTGAATATTTAAAAAAAAAAATGAACATCTAACTTTTTTTTTTTTTTAAACACAAATTTTATTTCAAATTTTCATAGACATTGCTTCATTTCACATGACAAGTCATTTCTCCAATAAACAGACAATAACTCAGCCTATCATCCTCCCTTCCTACCCTCCCTTAAACAAACCCTCTTCCTCTTACATTTTCAATGGTCT
Source organism: Dendrobates tinctorius (assembly GCF_039654945.1). Classification (NCBI taxonomy): domain Eukaryota; kingdom Metazoa; phylum Chordata; class Amphibia; order Anura; family Dendrobatidae; genus Dendrobates; species Dendrobates tinctorius. Next base: position 4,927,611 of record NW_027361844.1, on the reverse strand, counting down.
CCCCTAGCAACTTCGCACACATGTTATGTCTAGACCACTTGTAAAACACAGATTGCAAGCATCACCTCTGTAAAATATCACCACACATTTATCCTTTTTAACTCCTGTCCCTACCAGGACCTTACACCTCGCCTTCATTAGCCAACTTCAGATTCCCCAAATTGTTTTGGATGTCTTCCAGTAGGTACCATTCAGTATATTTAAAGGGCCTTACTATTCTCCTTATTTCCTCTTCATCACATTGTCTTACTATGAAAAGCCTCCATTTTTTAAAGAATTTACCCGTCAGACCCTCCTTGTTCCTTTCCGCCTCCAGCTGTTCGATTCTGAGTAAAGATTTAATCTGTCCCATCACCTCTTCCATCAACGGCACACTTCCCTCAAGCTATTTGGACAGTAGAGCCCTCTTACCTATCATAGCCACCCCATGAAACAATTTTGGTAATTTGGGCCTCTGTTCCTCTCCTCCTCTTACTACCTGTCCCTTGTTCCTATAATGAAAGATCCACAGCAATGGATCCATTTCAATTTCCACACTCCCCACTTTTTGCATAAATAATTGCAATCCTTTCCAGAATTTCTGGCTCTCTGGGCATTGCCAGATCCCATGGAACAGGTCTGTTTTTGGCAATTTACATTTGGGGCACTGAGTCACTCTGTTTATCTGTTGTGTATTTGGGATATTAAAACCATAAATTGCTCTATGCATCAGTCTATATTGAGTGTCCTTCCAACCTTCATTAATCACCTCCTTCCTCATCTTCATCCACCCCTGTAATATCTTCTCCCCTGCTTCAGAGTCACCCAGTTGTCTTGCCCATGCTCTCCAGACTTGTTCTGGGCAGATTGGAATCAAAACCTCCCTCAAAGCTTTATATAATGCGGAGATAGAATTCTCATGTCGGTCTTTCATAATAATTCTGTCCAAGTCATTCGTCACCTGTTCCATTCTAACATCCCTCAATTGTGACATTAGCCCCTTTTCTATCTGTTTGTATTGGAGGATTTGAAATGTGGATAGCCCATATTTTGTCACGATTTCCTGGTATGTCAGCCATCTATTCTCCACCTCATGTATTAGATCTGTCACCCTTTTTATCCCCTTGTTCTTCCATTCTGAAAATAATTTGTTGTCTCTTCCCGCTGGGAAATCTGGGAACCTCCATATATCAAGATGCTTGGATATTCTCCAAGACAACTTGAATTTTTTCCTCACTGCCTTCCAGGCCATCACCGTATCTCTACATACCAGTGAGTGTTTAATGTTCCTTGGTATGTTGGCCAATGACGTGTGTAATAGTGCCCCTAAATCCCAGGGTTTACAAAACTCACTCTCCAAACGTATGTCAGAATGCCCATTTGTCTTCCTCAACCAGTCTATGGCATGTCTCATCAGGCATGCCAAATTATACCCTCTAATATTTGGCAGTTTAATGCCTCCTTGTTCCAAAGATTGCATCAATTTTTCCGTTTTAATTCTCGGTCTTTTCCCCCTCCATAGGAATGTCGAAAATGCTTTATTCAATCTATTTATGTCTGTATGTTTCAACAACATGGGGATGGTCTGCATTGGGTAGAGTAACTTTGGAAAGCACATCATTTTCAAGAGATGATTTCTACCTAGCAGAGATAACGGTAGCCCTTCCCACAACTTCAATTCCCGTTCTATTTTCTGTATCAAAGGTTTGTAGTTTAAGTCATATATCGATGCTGACGTACATCCCATCTGTATTCCTAGATATTTAAGATGTGACTTTGCTATTGGTATCCCACAGATTTCCCCCCTTGTTCCATCTGCTACCATTAGTGGCATCCTTTGCCCACAGAGAAATAGTATTTCACACTTTGTTCTGTTCAATTTAAAACCTGACAAGCTCCCAAACTCCTCTATCTGTTTTATCACTTTCGGTAGGTCCCTCTGAGGATTGTTCATGAATAATATAATATCATCCGCAAATAGCGCTGAGTGCAGTCGTTCCTTCCCAACACTAATGCCTTCGAAACAATCTCCTTCATTTAACAGTCGAGACAATGGCTCAATGGCAAGGTTAAACAGAAGGGGTGACAATGGACATCCCTGTCTAGTCCCTTTGTTCAAAGGGAAAGACTGCGACAGGAACCCGGGCGTTGCCACCCTCGCCTGAGGATTCGCGTATAATACTCCTATAAACGTACGAAAGGCTCCCTCTATCCCCATATTGTCGAGTACCGTCTCCAACCATGTCCACCCCACGCTGTCGAACGCTTTTTCAGCATCAAGCGTGACCATGGCTGGACATTCCTCCTTTCGAAGATCCCTGTGTCTAATAGCATCCATTACCAACATGGCCCTCCGCACATTTGTCACCGCTGCCCTCCCTTTAACAAACCCCGATTGTGCCGGTGAAATTAAATTTGGTATTATCTCCGCCAACCTATTGGCCATCAATTTGGCCAAGATTTTAAGATCCTGATTTATTAATGAAATTGGCCTATAGTTTGCTGGATTGTCTAGATTCTTATCACCCTTGGGTATCAATTTTATGTACGCAGTGTTGAGATGTCCCGAAATTCCACATCCTCCCAGTATTTTATTGTACATTCTAGTCAAAACCGGCGCTATCTGCTCTCCCATTTCTTTATAAAATTCCCCATTGAACCCGTCAGGTCCCAGTGCCTTGTGTATATTCAAATCCCTTATTACCGACTGTACTTCCTCTATTGTTATTTCCGCGTTCAATCTAGACAGCTCTTCCGAATTTATTTGCGAAAGTTTTATTTTTCCCAACAGATCACTTCCCCTGTCTCCCGTCTCTTCCCCCCTGCTATATAAATTCGCATAGTACTTCCCCAAAATCTCTGTAATCTCCTTTGGGTTTGAGGATTTGCTCCCGTCCGGTCTAGTCATATTAGTTATCAAGGTCATTGGTCGTCGTCCTTTCGCCAGATTGGCCAATAATTTCCCCGCTTTATTGCCAAATTTGTGTAGATCAACTTCCTGTTGTGATCGCATCAGGTCCTCTCTTTTCCCCACCCAAGAGTGAAATTCCTGTCTCGCTGCCTTCCACTCCTCTTTCGCACTTTGTGTCTTGTTTGCTAAGTACCCCGCGTATTTCTCTCTGAGGGCCTCGCTTGCGTTTTGGTATTGTTTGAGTATGCTTTCTAAGTTTAGCTACATGTCCCATCAATCTACCTCTCAGTACTGTTTTTGCAGTTTCCCAGAACAACATTACATCCGCCGCATGTTCACTATTAGTACTGCTATAATCATCCCACCATTCGATCATAGTTTTGGCAAATTCCTTGTCTCTAAGCAAAAACGACGGAAACCTCCACAGATAATCTGTCCCCCTCTGTATTGTATCAGTGATGTCTAAAAGCACTGGGCTATGATCCGATATCACCATATCCTCAATAACCACATCTCTAACCCTATGCATCAAAAGTTGGTCAACCAAAATGTAGTCAATCCTGGACCACGCTTCATGAGGATGTGAATAGTGAGTGTACTCCCGGTCATTTGGATGATGCAATCTCCAGCTATCTTTCAAATTTGTGTCCTCCAAAAGCTTGGCCATTAAACCTTTTACCTCTCTAATCGGCCTACCATCATCCCTACTATATCTCTTGTCTTCCCCCCTTGATACCACCGCATTAAAGTCCCCTCCAACCACCCTTTTGAGTTCCGTATCCTTTTCCAATTCCTGAGTGATGAAGTTAAAAAAAGAAGTTTGCTCATTATTGGGGGCATATATGTTATGTATACCAAATTCTCCCTGTGGACTGGAAAGCTTGATGTAGATATACCTCCCTTCCTCGTCATTGGTCTGAGACACTATCGTGTGGTTAAAATTTTTGTTGATCAAAATCATCACCCCTGCCTTGCGTCCCATGGAGCCTGACCCAACTACTTTTCCCACCCATAGTTTTTGCATACGAAAGAAATCTCCCTGGGGTAGATGAGTCTCCTGTAATAATGCTATATCCACTTTCAATCTTTTGAGGTGCCTCAATATCATCATACGTTTATGTGGTGACTTCAATCCTTTTACATTCCATGTCACTATTTTAACCATTATCCCAATTCCTCAAATATGTCAAGTTGCCATGTGGTCTTTCATATGTGTGGTGTTTTGCTTCCTTCAAGCGTTCAGTGCGCTTATGCCGTTGCATTCCCTGTACCCATCCACCCTTCCTGTATCCATTAACAATTAACAACCCCTCAACTATCCCCCCCTGTACAATCAAATGTCTCTGCACTCCCATTTTTTCTGTGATGCTCCTGGCTCCGCTATTATCCCTCAGCCATTTAATTAAAAATTATACGTAGTCTATCCCTCATTAATTTATTACCCAACTAACCCAAACAAGGCCTTCTTGGTCAGTAGTCTAGCCAACATATAGCACCCCCTCCCTCCTTTCCCATGCATAATATTTGTCATTACTGAACCCAGAATCTTTCTTCTTCCCAGCTTTGTGGATACCTCAACATCCAACAGAGGAGTTTATCAAATAAAAATATAAATGCGAAAGAAACCCGATCCCCCCCAGATATTAGTACTCCCCTACCCCTACCCCTCAGAGTAAGCAAAACCCCAATATCAATAACATCTGGAGAGACGAGAGGAACCAGTAAGAAGAGGCCACTTCAACCCCCACTATCCGTCAATCTCTCCTCTCATAAATCCCTCAGTTCAGTCTTCAAACCTACTCCCCAGAGTCTCTCTCAAGGCACTCCCCTGCCCTGGTTTCTCGACTTGTGTGACGGCGATCTTCGTGCCTTAGGGTTCTCCATGTGAGGCTCCTTCCCTTCCTCTCTCCTTTCAGTCCATTCGTTCCAGCCCTCCTCCCGAACCTCCCCTTCCCTCTCCCCGTGTCGACCACCCCTCCTCTCCGGAGATTCACTTGTCAGGTTTCTGTCCTCCATCTCTCCGCCTCTCTCAAGTCCTTTGTCACAAAAAAAGATCCATTTAGTTTTGTCACTCTCAGAAGAGCAGGGTAGAGTAGTTGAAACTTTATACCCTTGCGGTACAGTGTGGTGCATATCTTGCTGAAGGACTTCCTTTTCCGGGTGACCTCTGCCGAATAATCCCCAAAGATCAATATTTTATGTCCTTGAAGAGACAGTGGGGTCCTTCGTCCTCTAAATGCTCGCAACAACTCTTCTTTGTCCTTGTATTCCAAATATTTTATTATGACTTGGCGCGGTCTGGCTGTTCCAGTCACCCCTGCATTACCCTCCTTCCCGTCTGCTCCCCATGCGCCCGTGTTTTCTCTTACAGGGCCCACTCTGTGCGCTCTTTCCACTCTGCATCTGTGTGTCAGGCCCAGCGCCTTGGGAAGCTCTGCTTCACAAATGTTATCCAGCTGCCGCATGGTTATTGATTCCGGTAACCCCACCAGTCTTAAGTTGCTTCTCCTGGACCGGTTGTCTAGATCTTCCAGTTTGTCTTTCATAGCCTGGGAACCCTCCTCCATCTCCTTCATTTTCCCTTTTAACGTTGTCACCTCATCCTCTGTATTAGATAATCTTTGTTCCAGCTCTGCCACTCTGGCTCCCTGCTGTGTGATCTGTTCTTTAATGGGGGATAGCGCCACCCCCACCATGGCCTCCAGGGACTCCTTTATCTTGTCTGCCAGGTGTGCTGCCACTGCTCCTGCCAGGCGATCATAGTCTATGAGCACGTCCGTTAACTGACTGCTCTGCTGGGCTGCCGGCTGCTCATGCTGCCTTCTCCCCTCCTCCTCCATCAGGCTCTGCTCACCTCCCTGCAGACCGCTGTATCCCGCGTCTGCCGCGCCCGCCGCCATTTTGAGATCTCGTGCTGCGTGGTCTTCCCCAGCAGCTCCTGGCTTTAAATGCTTGCCGCCGCTCCGGAGAAGGTACCGCTCCATATACCGGCGTCTCCTACTACTTATCCCTCACTTCACGCTGTCTCCCGCAGCCTTGGGGTGATCTTTGTCCGTCTTTGTAGCTGAGGGGAGCGCGGAGCTCTGTCTCCTGCGTCCTCACATCACAGCGCCGGAACCGGAAGCCTAACTTTTTTTCACAAAAAAAAAAAATACTTCAGGTTCAATTTTTTTTATTTTACCAAGGGTAACAGGAGAAATTGGACTGCAAAAGTTATTGTGCAATTTGTCCTGAGTACGCTGATACCTGATTTGTGGGGGGGAACGACTGTTTCGGCGCATGGCAGAGCTCAGAATGGAAGGCGCGCCGTTTGACTTTTTCAATGCAAAATTGGCTGGAATTCAGATCGGACGCCATGTCACGTTTGGAGAGTCCCTGATGTACCTAAACAGTGGAAACCCCCTACAAGTGACCCCATTTTGGAAACTAGACCCCCCAAGGAACTTATCTAGATATGTGGTGAGAACTTTGAACCCACAAGGGCTTTACAGAAGTTTATAACGTACAGCGGTACAATTAAAAAATCATATTTTTTCCACAAAAATGATCTTTTCACCCCAATTTTTATTTTCCCAAGGGTAACAGGACCCTAAAAGTTATTGTGCAATTTGTCCTGAGTATGCTGATACCCCACATGTGGGGGTAAACCACTATTTGGGCGCATGGCAGAGCTCGGAAGGGAAGCAGCGCCATTTGACGTTTTTGGCTGGAATTGAGATCAGACATCATGTCGCGATTGGAAAACCCCTGATGTACCAAAACAGTGGAAACCCCCCACAAATGACACCATTTTGGAAACTAGACCTCCTAAGGAACTTATCTAGATGTGTGGTGAGAACTTTGAACCCCCCAGTGCTTCACAGAAGTTTATAACGCCCGGGCGTGAAAATAAAAAATTCGTATTTTTTCCACAAACATGATCTTTTAGTCACCATTTTTTTTTATTTTCCCAAGGGTAACAGGAGAAATTGGACCCCAAAAGTTGTTGTCCAATTTGTCCTGAGTATGCTGATACCCCATATGTGGGAGAAAACTACTGTATGGGAACACGTCGGGGATCGGAAGGGAAGTAGTGACGTTTTGGAATGCAGACATTGATGGAATGGTCTGCGGGTGTCATGTTGCCTTTGGAGAGCCCCTAATGTACCTAAACAGTGGAAACTCCCCACAAATGACCCCATTTTGAAAACTAGACCCCCTAAGGAACTTATCTAGATGTGAGGTGAGCACTTTGAACCCCCAAGGGCTTCACAGAAGTTTATAATGCCAGGGCATGAAAATAAAAAAATCGTATTTTTTCCACAAACATGATCAATTAGTCCCCAATTTTTTTATTTTCCCAAGGGTAACAGGAGAAATTGAACCCCAAAAGTTGTTGTCCAATTTGTCCTGAGTACGCTGACACCCCATATGTGGGAGAAAACTACTGTATGGACACACGTCAGAGCTCGGAAGGGAAGTAGTGACGTTTTGGAATGCAGACTTTGATGGAATGGTCTGCGGGTGTCATGTTGCCTTTGGAGAGCCCCTAATGTACCTAAACAGGGGAAACACCCACAAATGACCCCATTTTGGAAACGAGAACCCCTAAAGGAACTTATCTAGATGTGTGGTGAGCACTTTGTACCACCAAGGGCTTCACAGAAGTTTATAATGCCCGGGCATGAAAATTAAAAAAATCGTATTTTTTCCACAAACATGATCAATTAGTCCCCAATTTTTTCATCTTCCCAAGGGTAACAGGAGAAATTGGACCGCAAAAGTTGTTGTCCAATTTGTCCTGAGTACGCTGACACCCCATATGTGGGAGAAAACTACTGTATGGACACACGTCGGGGCTCGGAAGGGAAGCAGTGCCATTTTGGAATGCAGACTTTGATGGAATGGTCTGCGGGTGTCATGTGCGTTTGGAGAGCCCCTGATGTACCTAAACTATTGAAACTCCCAACAAGTGACCCCATTTTGGACACTAGACCCCCCCCCCACGGAACTTATCTAGATGTGTGGTGAGCACTTTGAACCCCCAAGTGCTTCACAGAAGTTTATAACGCTCGGACGTGAAAATAAAAAAATCATTTTTTTCCACAAAAATGATATTTTTGCCCCCAATTTTTTATTTTCCTAAGGGTAACAGGAGAAATTGAACCACAAAAATTGTTTTGCAATTTGTCCTGAGTAGGCTGATACCCTACATGTGGGGGTAAAACACTGTTTGGGCGCATGGCAGAGCTTGGAAGGGAAGGAGCACCATATGACTTTTTCAACTCAGAATTGGCTGGAATTGAGATCAGACGCAATGTTGCATTTGGAGAGCCCCTGATGTGCCCAAACAGTGGAAACCCCCAATTCTAACTCCAATCCGAACCCCAACACACCCCTAACCCTAACCTAAGCCCTAACCTAAGCCCTAACCCTAGCCCTAATGGAAAAATTGAAATAAATACATTTTTTTAATTTTATTATTTTTCCCTAACTAAGGGGGTGATAACGGGGGGTTTGATTTACTATTTATGGCGGTTTTTATTTTTGGCAGCTGTCGCACGCTAAAAGACGCTTTTTATTGTAAAAATAGTTTTTGCATCACTGCATCACCACATATTGAGAGCTATAATTTTTCCGTATTTTGACCCATCGAGTCATGTGAGGTCTTATTTTTTGCGGGACTAGTTGACGTTTTTATTGGTGCCATTTTCGGGCACGTGACATTTTTTGATTGCTTTTTATTCCGATTTTTGGGACGCAGAATGAACAAAAACCAGCGTTTCATGAATTTCTTTTGGGGGAGTGCGTTTACACCGTTCCGCGTGCGGTAAAATTGATAAAGCGGTTTTATTCTTCGGGTCAGTACGGTTACAGCGATACCTCATTTAGGTCGTTTTTTTATGTTTTGTCGGTTTTATGCAATGAAAACTATTTTATATAAAAAATAATTATTTTTGCATCGCTTTATTCTGCGAGCTATAACTTTTTTATTTTTTCGCTGATGATGCTGTGTGGCAGCTCGTTTTTTGAGGGACAAGATGACGTTTTCAGCGGTACCATGGATATTTATATGCGTCTTTTTGATTGCGCGTTATTACACTTTTTGTTTGGCTGTATGATAATAAATCATTATTTTTTGCTTCGTTTTTTATTTTTATTTTTTAAGGGGTTCGCTAAAGGGGTTAACTAATGGGACAGTTTTATAGGGCGGGTCGTTACGGACGCGGTGATACCTAATATGTGTACTTTTATTGTTTTGGGGTTTTTTTATTTTCAAAAAATGAATTTATTGGGGAATTTTTTTTTTTTTTTTTTTTTTTTTTTTACTTTATTTGGCGATTTTTTTTTAAATTATTTTTACACTTTTTTTAATTTTTTTTTACTTTATTACATAGTCCCAGGTGGGACATCACTGTCCTGTGACAGATCGCTGATCTGTCACATCACAGATCACTGTGACAGATCAGCAATCTGTCACAGGCAGTGCACAAGGCTTCCTCATGCCTGCGCTTTGCAGGCACTGAGGAAGCCAGCTTCCTCCAGGCCCCCGAAGGCCCCCGTCGCCATCTTGGATCCGGGGGCCTGGAGGAAAGGAGTCCCCCGCAGCAGCGCTGCACATTGCGCTGCCGTGGGGGGCTCAGGGAAGCACGGAGGGAGCCCCCTCCCTGCCGATGCTTCCCTTTAACTCCCGGTACACCGCGATCATGTTTGATCGCGGTGTGCAAGGGGTTAACGTGTCGGGGGCAGTCCGTGACTGCCCCTGACACATAGTGCCGGGTGTCAGCTGTGATAATCAGCTGACACCTGGCCGCGATCAGCGGCGCTCACCACGTGGGCGCCGCTGATCGCGCTAGACGTACTAACCCGTCCATGGGCATAGGGGCCCGGGTCCCATGGACGGGATAGTACGTCTGATGTCAGGAAGGGGTTAATATCTCTCATAGTTTTATTTCAGACACATGTCCCAGAAAACAAAGGACTCCCTTTAGCTTAACTAATTAACATTCCTTTCTGTGGAGATGGGCCAAATGCTATAGGGGAAGTGTCCTATTACCATTGCAGACACAGGCTGTTAAGGAGGGAAGCTGTAGGAGCTGACAGGCTGAATTTCCCATCAGAGTGAAGTGGGAGATTTCTAGAAGGTTCTAGAAACATCATACTTTGACATTTTACATTACACCCACCACATATCAGGTATCAGCGTACTCAGGACAAACTGCACATTAACATTTGCAGTCCAATTTCTCCTGTTTCCCTTGGTAAAATAAAAAAAATTGAACCTGAAGTATTTTTTTTGTGAAAAAGTTAAATGTTCATTTTTTTTTTATTTTTTTTTTTTTTTAAATATTCAAAAAATTCCTGTGATGCACCTGAAGGGTTAATTAACTTCTTGAATGTGGTTTTGAGCACCTTAAGGGGTGCAGTTTTTAGAATGGTGTCACTTTTGGGTATTTTCTATCATATAGACCCCTCAAAGTGGTTTCAAATGTGATGTGGTCCGTAAAAATAAAATGGTGTTGCAAAAATGAGAAATCGCTGGTCAACTTTTAACCCTTATAACTTCCTAACAAAAAAAAATTTTGGTTCCAAAATTGTGCTGATGTAAAGTGAACATGTGGGAAATGTTACTTATTAAGATTTTTGTGTGCCGTATCTCTGTGATTTAAGGGCATAAAAATTCAAAGTTAGAAAATTGCGAAATTTTAAAAATTTTGGCCAAATTTCCATTTTTTTCACAAATAAACGCAAGTTATTTGATTGAAATTTTAACACTAACATGAAGTACAATATGTCACGAGAACACAATGTCAGAATCACTGGGAACCATGGAAGCGTTTCAGAGTTATGACCTCATAAAGGGACAGTGGTCAGAATTGTAAAAATTGGCCTGGTCATGAACGTGCAAACCACCCTTGGGGGTTAAGGGGTTAATAATACCTTTTTTAGTGTAGATACGATCTTTTGATCGCTCATTATTGCGTTTTAAAGCAATATTGCGGCGACCAAAAAAAGTAATTCTGGATCACCTGCATGTAGCAGAATACCTCACTTGCTATGAGCGCTGACCACTGTGCGGGAGACCTCTGGGTGTCATGCCAACCCATCGGTGACCTGCGGTCACGTGGCGGGGGTCACTGATGGGCAAATTTCTGGTGCGATTGCCGGAAATGCAAGTTAAATTCCTCTGTCAGCGTTTGACAGCGACATTTAACGGGTTAATAGACGCTAGTGGAATCGCTGTTCTGGGCACATGTCAGTTTCTCAAAATAGCTGACATGTGTCGGGAAAAGATGTGGGCTCAGCGGCAAATGTCGTGAAAGGGTTAATGGATTTATGAGGGAATAGCACATGCAGCCCATTAAAGTGCTTTTGAGATCATTTGTCCCCTTTAAAAAGATGCAGCTACATATTAAAGAGCTGTAATTCCTAAACCCTTACTCCAATTAGTATGTGAATGCCCTCAAATTAAAGCCAAAAATCTGCACTGTTTGTCCATATTGATTATATAACTGTAACGTGAAGGTTTTTGTAAGCTGCTAAAATGCCATAACTTTCACTGTCCGAATTTGCAGTTCGGACCAGAAATATTTGGAGAGATGCATATTCATTAAAAGTAACTTTGCTGTGTACCATACTTCCCCCATATGGTACAGGCGTACCTGTACTACACCCATAGTGTTTGGCACAGTAATCTAATGTGCAGCTATCGGGTCACTTCCCAACATTGGCTTCATATCATATACGAGGTCATACTGCTGATTGAGAAATGTGAATGTAAGCTTTACATTATGGAAGGAATTAAAATGTGTGCTTATCATTTTGATTCTACTAGGTGTTCAGTAATATAAATGTACATTATATGGACCTGTTCATTAGAACAGTGTTGATTGTTGCTTTATGTAATCCATTTACGGTATATGTAATTAGGAATTCAGAGGTATGCAGAGGGTTGCACAATTATAATTAAGTATACTGTATTCTCCAGGTTCCCAGACTCTTCACCACTGGCAACAACTAGCACAACCCAATCTGGGTACCATTTTGGATCCCCGTCCAGGTGTATTGACCAAAGGTTTTAAACCGCTACCTGAAGATGCTGAATACCACCTGTGTGACCTGGAAGAAGATGATGATGAAGATGATGATGATGATGAGGGTGGAATAATTTTTAAAGTTTATGAACGAGATGAAGGCGATGTGCCAAAATCCTCCTCAAATATATTCCTGCCACCCATAAGCTTGGCACCAGCAACAACCTCTGGTTAGTGGTTGTACTTTTTCAGCTGTAGTTCTGCAGGTTTTGTTGGCTTTACATCGTGCTTGTGTGCAGGGAAAGTTCTCAATGTAAAAGCTAAATGTGTCTTTACGGTTACATTAGCCTGCCATAGACCAAAAGCCTGTTCTTTTGGTCTCCCTATGGACTGTGTACCTCATTATACCAAAAGAAAGGTATGAAATAGCATAGTACATGGTGATATTCCACACAGTGCCGCGTAGTAAAAAATATATGTAGAAAGTACATACAGTACATAAATCCCTGTAAATAGTGATATTCTGCTTTAGTTACTGCTTGAGCCTATTGTTTCTACACATCACCTTTAGCACAATTTCTATATTGGCTCATACCTTGTTATTAAATGACTCCCTCCGTGTGCTTAGGAATTTGGTTTGTACTGTACAAATAACCTCACCTTTGTTTTGTCTGTGTTATAGCCGCAAACCCTGGAAAGTGCTTGTGCAGCACAAATTCAACATTTACCTTCACCACTTGTAGAATCCTGCATCCCACTGACATCACTCAGGTTACCCCCAGGTGAGGCACTGACTAGTGGGGTCACCAAGGACTCCACAAAGCATAATGGCTAAGAAAGGCCTAAAGGGGTTTTTCCCTCTAATATACAGTGTCTTTTGAAAGTATTCGGCTCCCTGGAACTTTTCAACCTTTTCCCACATATCATGTTTCAAACATAAAGATACCAAGTATAATTTTTTGGTGAAGAATCCACAACAAGTGGGACACAATTGTGAAGTTGAACGTAATTTATTGGTTATTTTAAATTTTTGTGGAAATTCAAAAACTGAAAAGTGGGGCGTGCAGTATTTTTCGGCCCCTTTACTTTCAGTGCAGCAAACTCACTCCAGAAGTTCATTGTGGATCTCTGAATGACCCAATGTTGTCCTAAATGACTAATAATGATAAACATAAGTTCCAGGGGGTCGAATACTTTTGCAAGGCACTGTAGTAGATTTTAATTAATAGATCTTGGAATAATAATAATTTCCACATTTGGATGAGTTTACAAAAAATGTCCCTGTGTTGAGATAATCTTATAAATGTGTCCCTGCTATGTATTGGCTAATTTGCTGTGTCCGGCTTTGCAGAGCTGCTCCAGATCATGGTTGGCACACACCAAAGCTCCTGGCCGCTAGGAGGAGAGCATAAGTCACTTTCAATAATTGAGTATAGAGACATGACACTGCAGGGGCTCACAGTTGAAGCTTTCTGAGGTACCACATTTTCCTGCCTGTTTTATCACAGGAGCAAGTGTTTCTGCTGTGAATTTAGTCCTGTGAGCTCATCATAAATCAAGTCCGTTGCATATGAGCTCTTCTGCTGCCTGAGTTCCTACCTCACTGACCTGATTTTATGATGAGCTCACAGGACTGTGACCTGGCAGAATCATTCAATCCTGTGATAAAACCGCTAGAGAAATGTTACATCAGAAAGCAGCAGCTGCGAATTCCTGCTGCTTTGTTGTCTGTACACTCTTTTATAATAATAATTTTTATAGCGCTAACATATTCTGCAGCACTTTACAATTTTAGTGGAGACTTGTACAGACAATAAAGACATTACAAAATAACACAGAACTTAGGTACCAAAAGGTGAGAGTGTCATCTTTCAAGCAGGGCAATCTATGAGGAAATGCTTCTTTTCCTGGCCAGGAGCTGTGGTATGTGCAACACTGTGAACTGTATCAGCTATGCATGGTTGGACACAGTAAATAATTTAAAAGATTACACATTTATACACATTTATAAGATTATCTCTGTGCAGGAAAAAAATTTTTGTAACGCATCCAATAGTGGAGCTGATTATTGTTCCAAAATCTATTAATTAAAATGTACTTCGTGGGACAAGCTCTTTAATGAGCATGTGTCTGGAAAGGAATTGATTGTTGAGAATAAAGCAGAGCAGTCCTATTGACATATAAATGCAACATGCGTACTGCATTGAGTCAAGGTATTTGCTTAAAACATTGACTTAGAGCCCCAAGCAGTTCTTCTGTCCAGAGACCACAGTTAACTTTCAATAATGTATAAGGAGTAAAAATAAGAAAAAAACATAGTAACTTGTAGTGTACTGTCTAAGTAGAAAACACAGTTCAAATACACAACTGGTTGTTGGCTTTCTTTGTGTGCTTGTGTTTCCCATTACCAAAGCATCATGATCCAAAAATAGATTGTGATGTCCGGGGTTTGGTCACGTGATGTTGTCTCTGATCATGAGGCTTGGAATCAGGTTTACATGACACAGTCCTCTGTGGGCATTTTGGAGGTTTTGATAACTGCACATAAGCCAGGACAGTTCTTAGATGTTTTCTTTCATTACATGATTGGGGCTGGTGATTGATTAGGGGGGTATATAGACTTTCCTGCTGGGAAATTGCAAGCTCAAACTAAGATTTTTCCTAAAGCGTACGTCGGGGTGGGCGTCATCCTGGAATGGGAGGAGAATATGGATTTCACTTGTCACTTTGTGACCATCTGTATTTATTTGCCACTCTATGCATTAATATCTCTGTACCTTACAAAGTGATGTCTGGACACAATGTGTTGAGTCTGCTGCTTTGACCTCTTATGCTCTTTGGGCCTGATAGCATGAAGACTGGTGTTCACACAATCTTGAGGAGATGAGCTGGAGTCAGACGCTCCTGATTCATAAGTCAGGAGTAGAGATGGGCGAACCCGAACAGTGACGTTCGTTGTCCATACCGAACAATCTGGGGTTCAGCCCCCCCCAACACTGGGTGTTTGTCGTGCTGTCATGCATGTTTTACTGCTTCTTATCTGTGGTAAAATCACCACCGCTGGTCAGAGAGCCGTGGTTCCCACACTGTCAAATGACAGCGTGAACCTGCAGCTATGATCGGAGGTATAACGTGTATATCCAGTCATTGGTGTCTGCTGATGGGACTACTGCTCACATCAGCTGACACCTGCTGCCTCTAATAACTGAGAGCAGGAGCGGCAGATGGGAGTATTCATCTGCATGCGCTGTAAATAATTAATTAAAAAAAACTGTGTTGGGTTCCCCCATTTTTCTCAACCAGCCTTGCTAAAGCAGTCAGCTGGGGGCTGGTATTCTCAGGTTGGAAAGGGGCCATGGATATTGCCCCCTCGCAGTCTAAAAATAGCAGCCCACAGTCGCCCATGAAAACGCATCTATTATCAATACTGGCACTTTGCCTGGCTATTCCCACTTGCCCTGTAGCGGTGGCAAGTGGGGTTCGTATCTGTGAGGCTGATGCACCTTTGTATTGCCTGGTGACATCAAGCCCACGGCTTAGTAATGGAGAGGCGTCTAGAAGACGCCTCTCCAATACTAATCCTATAGCTATATAATAAACAAAGACACAGGCAGAATAAAGTTCTTTATTTGAAATAAAACAAATCACACAGTTTTACTTTTTTTTTTTTTATTGAAGAATAACAAACACAGTTATGCTCACCTAACGCCCACTACATTGAATCCCTTGTCTCCTGTAAGAAAACAAGAATAAAAAACATCAGTATCCCTCACCTGTCCATTGTTCTGTCCAACGTCGTAATCCATGTCTGGGGTGTAATCCGTTTTCAACCTGGATGATGCCAAGATGCGACCATCCAGGCTGAGAATCACTGATGAATGAGCAGCATTACAGACCAGCGGTGACATCATTGAGGTTACTGCCGGTCACTGAGGCTGTGTTCCCTGCCGGGCCAGTGAACTGCAGTGTCTTCGGTGAGATCTCTGCTAGCACAATGAGAAAAAGTTTCACGGTGCATAGAGCATGTTCACTGCAGTGAAATTCTCCCGGTGAACTGCAATCCGCCTATCACTAGTCAGGAGCGTCAAATAAGCAGTGTGAACCTCACCACAAATCCTAGTCCAGTTTCTGATGTAGTAAGATTTGTCTTGTAGCAAGCGCCACTTCTCATCATGTATTTGACCCGTGGTCCTACGCCTGCAATGTCCCAGTTCTACCAACTTTGTCGTAGTAGGGCAAAAATTGTGTGAGGATGCCAAGTCATATAATTTTAGTACAGGATCAAGTTATGCCAAAATTCTGTGAGTTTTCAAATCTTTCACTTTCCCCCTTCCTCCCCCAATACTAGCATAAAATATTTGATGAATCTGGACCGTTTGTCTTTTTCTACATTTGCAATTTGTTGCTTCACGTCCTTTAGCATTTTACATTAATGCTGAGCCTGTCTTTTATGTACACCATAGTGTAAGTATTTCATTGTCTTTTTATACATCCTCTCCTGCAGAGTATCACACCCTCTCTTGATGCTATTTTTCCCAATAAAGTACACTTTTATATTTGTGATACCTCCCGGCTTGTTAGTATCCTTTTTGTAATAGAAAATATTTACCAAGTGATTCCCTGTTGGGACCCACAACAATCTGGTGTAATCTTTGGGGAAAACTGGCACAAAGCCTTTAATTTTCCTGCAGTTCCCCAACAGGAAATAAATAGTTTTACACATTTACACATTTTGCCCCCTGGGTTGTACAATACAGGACAGGTCCTCTGGATCAAGATACGCTTTTAGGCTCAGATTAAGCTATATGGGCAACCATATAGTTGAGTAAACCCCCGCTTCATGACTTCTGTATATTTTTAGTACAATTTTCTATAGAATTTTGGTAAATTTTGCTTAATTGATCTCTACCATTATGTCATTAATAATGAACATTTTATTTATTGTCTGTCTTTTCTTTATATCAGTTCAAAGTACACCTCATCATCTTTGGGAGGGCCAAGCTCTTGTTTAGCCAACACATTTGTGAGCTCTCCTTCTGTTTCCTGTCGTCCTAGCCTTGGAGAGTATTTTGGGAAAGCCTCTGATTCTTCTGTAAGTAATACCAGTAATTTAGCAAAATTGCTGAAAGAACAAGGAATATCTGCTAAAGTCAACAGCCCACTTGTTCAAGAGAAACCACAACGTCCACAGAATCTGCTTCTTCCCTCCACTCCTCCCAATTCTCCGTCCTGTTCTCCATGTCCATCTCCTCTGACTTTTGAACCAAATCCCTCCGAAAATTTCCTGGCTGTTTCTAGGCCGGCCGAGAGCTTTCTTCAAGAAATGTACGGTTTAAAGTCTACACGGAGTCAAGCTGATTTAAAGCAAATGAAAATGAGCTTGGTGGAACGGTTGAAACGTTTAGGGATCGCAAGAGTAGTCAGCCAGCCAAGCACAGAGGACCAAACGAAAGCGTTAAACAACGGACCGAAGCGACAAGAGTCTGCCATGTTTGTTGCAACAAGTACTCTCATAGGTGGAATAAGAAGGAACCAGAGTCTTCCCGCTATTATCGGAGGACTTGCTGCTCCTGTTTGCACATCATCGCCAAAATTGAGTAGTTTAAAAGAAGACTAAGCTGGGAATGGAAATGGACTGGATGGTTAAACCTCACTGTGAAGAGAAGGAATTATGGCATGTTTGATAGGCAATAAGTTGAAGGTTTGAGCATGTTGTGAAGAAGAGAAGGGTTATAGATGAAGCTGGGGCTACACAGTAACTTTGGCCACGACATGGGTCATGCGTCCAAAGATCGCTCTTAGTTGCTGCTACATCGCAGTGTAATGCAGGTAAATGGCACCAAATTGCAACCCTCAGGATATGGCGACCATCGCAAGCCTTGAACTCCTTTTTTGTCACTTGCTTGTCATGATCGTAGTCACTTGCGGGTCGTAATGTGACCCTGTTCACTTTCATTACACTGTGATGTAGCAGCAGCAAAGCGCAACCCCTTGGACGTATGACCTGTGATGTGGCCAAAAGTAACTCCAGCCTAAATGAGAGGTTCAGTCGAAGGATTTATGAAAGTGTTTGAAAAGTCTAAAAAACTGAGAAAAGGATTTTGACTTGGTGAAAGAAATGGTGGTTCCTGTTGACTTTAAAAAAAAAAAAAAAAATCCCAAAAATATGTACTATGGTTATATTTTTTATAAGTCAACAATTGGTTTTATTTTGTGCCATTTAATATTTTTTCCCCACCAATGCAGAGCTGTATGAGGGGTTAAACATTGTACACAGACCTGTGTAGGAGACGAACTCCACTAACTAAGGGTAGGAGACACGTTACATAAAGTGTTAAGGATCAGTAAGGAGAAGTATACATAGTATTTGATATTTCAGTAAGCTTTATATATATCGAAGAAATGAATGTAAGACATTGACGCCACATCTGTGAGCTTTATAAGGAGATAAACTAAAATGTCCCTAAGATCTAAGCAATGGTATTGCTTGTCCAGTGTCACGGATATTTTCCTTTTTAAAGCTTTTGAGCACTTTAGCTTTTATGTCATTTCTAGTATTTAGGTGTATATTAGTCGTTAGTCTAAATACTGTCCCACTTTTAATACATCTGATTGCACCAAATTAAGGTGAGAAATGGTAAGTCACCCAGAATTTCCTCGTGAGCTTCACCAGGAGTGAAAAGCACTTGGCGTCTTACTGATAAGGGAGCTTGGCTGCTTTCTACTGAAAATAAACTGTAAACACAATGTGGATTTTTTTTTTCACTGAAAAAGCACAAACGTTATCATTTAAAAGTATGATTTTCTATGTTAAAAGGATGAAAAAAGGAAAATGTATGTATCGGGATGAAAACTCCTGCTTTACGATGTGGAGGAGTGGTTAAAGAGAGGTGTTTCTTTGTGATAAACTTCCCCCGGTATAGTAGAACAAGGTGTACCATTTGTAATCTGCTTATCCATCCTGTGCCGTATTTATCAGAAACCTTCCACTTGTGTGAGCCTGTATAGATAGGAGCCGTTCTCTGTCCCTGGCTTAAGGATCATCGACTGTGGACATTATACTGTGCTATACACAGACCAGCACATGGCGAATTCTTGCAAAGTTGCTTGTTAGCGAATGCATGCAATATCTGTGATTACATTTTGCTTGTGCGTTAGTTGCTGTGTAGCCCTGCCTGGCTTATCTGGATAAACGTTGTCCCATCTAGGTGGCTTTAGTGAGGACTGGTATGTTCTCCGGGGATGTAATATTGCCTATTCTTCTGATTACAGTCCAGTAAGGGGCTTGTGTGTGTATATAGATAACAGATATATTCGGCAGAGTAGGTGGGGTCAGATCGCACGACTTTTAGAAATGGGGAGCAGCTAAACTTCTTTCTTGGCCATGTTATATTCTTTATGCAATTTGAAGTTGTCGTTGCTTCCCCAAAAAACTAACAATGGAAGGGCTAGGTAATATTGCTTTCCTATACAAGCAAGGCCCATTGCACGTCGGTTATTACTAATCACCCAACTGACTACCCACTGTCTTTTTTTTTTTTTTTTTTTTTTCCCTTTTGTGCCAATTATTTTTTGTTGTTTTTAAAGATTAATTGCACTAATAACAAAGCATTATTTTAAAAGTTGCTTTTAGCATTTTTTGGAAGGTCTTGAATTTTTTTTTATTCTTACATTTACTCTAAAAAGAGGCTGAATGGTTTTATATCCTTGATGAATGGCCTAAAATTCTGAGAATATTGTTGTTGGATGAAGAAGTTAAAGCTAGCGATTAGTGTACAATATTAATACAAGTTTGTAGATTTCGTAGGGGGTTTTTTTTTTATTGTAAACGGTTTATTAAAATAAGTTTGTATTAGTTACTGCCAGTAATTGCCTTTGGCAGTGTAGTGAGTACAGTAAGTTGCAGAATATATAGCCGACAACCACTAACCGGCTAAGTGACTGTACTGTATTGTTTCAGTACTTTGGAAAATGACAAATGTAAAAAGGCAACAAAGTAATATATGAAAAAAAACACGTCTCCAGATTCTTCCCAAAAGTTTTTAGGATGTGATCACATCTCTGACCTTCCTCCTGTGTATTTATATGTATATTTGCCATAACATGGTCTGGTGGCCTAGCAATAGAGAGATTTCTTATGGTTAGCAAAAAAAAGTGAAGAAAAAAATAAATAAATACAAAATCCTTCTGATTATTTATCCTTAAAACAAACTGATCTGTTTTTGAATCAATATTTAATTCCCTGTATTTATGTATATAAGCATTGTTGTACTGTTGCTTTAAATATGTTGACTATATAATATTCATTGTTTGTTTTTTTGTTATCGCAAATAAACATTTTCAATCTTTGTACTTTTTAACTGGTTTTGGGTTGACTTCTTTTTAACAAAAAAACAATGTATTTATGAAAAGGTATTGCATCAATATACAATCATGGCGAAAGTGTTGGCACGCTTGATATTGTTCCAGAAAATGTAGTATTTATCTCAGAAAATTATTGGATCACACATGTTTTGTTACATGCAAAGGAAATAAACATGTGGAAGAACATTGTAGGGGTTGTAGAGAATTAGAAAATCTGGTCATGTTTGGCATTGCAGTCGTAATACCATACACACGCTATGCGCAGGTGTTGTGCTGTTTTTGGTAGAAGGTAGTCTTTTTTTTCCCTCCTTCTAATCTTTGACTTTTTTAACCCCTTACCAACATAAACATATGAAGGTGCAGTTACGTCATGCCGGCTCCCTGACTTTTATACAGCTTCAGGAACTGAGCTCACATCTTTCCCAGCAGATGATGGCTGTATTATTTAGTCATCCTCTGCATCTTAAGGTACTGTCACACTTAGCGATGCACCAGCGATCCCGACAAACGTTATGGCGCGGTCAGGGTCTCTGGTGCATCGCTAAGTGGTCACTAGTGAGCTGCCACACAGGCAGATCTCACCAGCGATATAGCAGCGGTCGGCGGTTGCTACTTACCTGTCAGACGAGGCGATCCTGACGTCCTCCCGCCCGCGTCCACGCGTCGCTTGTCGGCGCCATAGGAAGCCCAGCAGGAAGCTGACGACGAGAAATGGCCCAGGCCGTTCTCGCGCGATCAGCAATAACCAGCGGGGGAGCGGTCGGAGGTAAGTATCACACATAGCGATATCGCTATAATGTCACAAAAACCAGTGACGTTATAGCGATATTACTAGCGATATCGCTTAGTGTAACGGGGCCTTAACAGCCGGGCATGAAGTGGAGCCCTGCTGTTACCCTGGTAAATGCCACTGTCCATCTTTGACAGTAGCATTTACAGTGCATGTAAACAGTGTAATAAGAGGAAAAAAAATTAATGCCAGAATTTAGTTTTTTCGACAGCAACAACAGCGCAAAAAAATGCCATAAGAGCTCTATAAAAACATTGTATTTACTCCAAAATGGTATCGATAAAAATGTCAGCTAAGAATGCAAAAAAAAAAATCATTATACAACCCCATTAACTAAAAATTGAAAACATTAAGGCTGTGTGCCCACATTGCGTTTTTAAGCGTTTTTGATGCGTTTTTCAGGGTCAAACAGCATCAAAAACGCTTAAAAGAAGCGGCAAAAAACACAGCATGTTCATTAATTTCCGCTTAGGTCCGCGTTTTTGGCTATTTCCTATAACCCAGAAGACGCGCGGAAAAAACGCATAAAAAACGTGCGGTTTTTCCGGAAAAATTGCTGCGAAAAACTTGCGTTTTTTTCCGCGTGTTTTCTGGGAAGAAGACCCGTTTCCTGAGCGTTTAAAAACGCTAACGTGGGCACATAGCCTAAACGTCTCGGAAAATAGTGACTGAAGGTTTTTTTTTTTTTGCAACTTAATTAAACCCTGACCGACCGCTTGTTATCTGTGATGCCGCAATCATACTGACGTGGAGAGTCCAATATTCCCAGGTCATTTTAGCTGTTTATAGCTGCTTATCTATGGCAGCAGTCCTTATTACAAATTTAGTGAAGAAGGGCCACATTTTATTGACTTCTATAAGGAGAATAAAGTCCATGGTGTCAAATCATACACATTTCTTTCTAATTAATTGAGTCTTCCCATCAATAATGTATAGGAAAGATATATATCTTTGTACTGAGGACTCTCAATTCTAAATATTCTTCCACCAATAATGTATAGAGAGAACTGTTAGTCAAGTCGAGCTGGGCAAGTAGAACCCAACCGGAGGTCTCCAGCCTCTCTGGCTCCTTTCAAACTGTGGGACTCTCAGGAGTCACGATATAAATTCCTTATCACTATGTCTTTGGAGTGTGGGAGGAATTGAAGAACCCGAAGGAAACCCATGCAAACATGGGGAGAAGATACAATCTCCTTGCTGTTATTGTCCTTGGTGGGATTTTAATCCAGGACCTTAATGCAGCTACAGTGCTAACCACTGAGCCACCGTGCTGACCGACTCCTTTTTAGGTCCCACATGACACTGCCCATCTATATTATCTGTAAGGAGCATACTTTAAAAAGATAAAAAATTAGTCTGTGTAACTTCTTTCTAGTTTAGTGAATGTACTTTTCCCACATAAGTGTCACGTGGACCCGTCCTGTGAGAGGCGACCAGCAGGCCGGTAACTAAAACAGGACGCGGCACGTGATATTGTCCTGTGTGACACGGCTCGCCGGCCAGTAACTAAAACAACAAGACAAGGGGTAGGGAAACAGTTACAACGGTGGGCCCTGCGATAGGGACAGGGGACGTGGAGACCTCCTGCACTCCCCTGAGTCAGTGTCCCTAACGTTCCCTTAGCCGGTTCCGCACCGGGCGCCGATCACGAACCTGTCGCCCTAGCACACCCTACACCTATCCCTTGCTAGGGAGCTGGGTGGCGCAGGCACTGGCCCCACCGCTGCACTAATACACACTAAGGAAAAAACACAAACGGAAACACTACTTAGCTTTACTCTGTTGCACTTGCACTGGCAACAGAGTCAACCACCAGCATGCAGCTCTCCTCCTGAATTGCTGCCACCAAGCTCTGTCAGAGCTAAGGAAATCCCCTATGACTCCTTTCACACCAGGCTCTGTCAGAGCTGCTCTCCAGCTCCTTCCTCCACCAAGGATGGTTGAAATGAACACTATCACCAACACTGATTGCAACACCTGTGACTTTTATAACAGAGCCAGCAATCACACCTGCATTCACACCTGCATTATAATAATGTACACTTAACTAAAGAAACAAGAGTGCAATGACGCTCACCACCACCTGGGGGAAAACTCAGAACAAACAACACAACAGTGCAATAATCCTAATGGCCACCGGGGGCAGAAACCCACCTTAAGCACAGCTTAGGAAAAAAAAAAAAAAAAGGTTACCTGTGCTTTATAATCTGTCATGATCCAGCATGGATCATGACAATAAGTTTACATATCTGTATTCTTTATATATTACATTATAGCAAATACAATTCATTATAGTTTTCTGGCTGATAAATTTAATAACTTTTTAGTTTTCTATATGGTTGGAATAAATGTCAAGCATAGGAAATTAAAAATGTTCCGTAGGTTTTGTTCTGGAACCTCTCTTGTAGTAAAAGTTATTTCTAATTAATTGTCTTATTTCTGTGTTTTTCACAATTTTTATGGGAACAGTAAAAGTTTTAGATTTTGTAATCCCATCATCAATTGGATTAGACGCTGAACTTTCAATAGATTGCTCTTGTGTTGTCACAATTACAGTGGATCACAATGAGCAAAGATGAATTGTTGTAATATAAACATTAAAATTGAGGTTTAGTTTCGGAAATAACTGAGCACTGTTTGCATTATGATTAAATATTATGATTAGCTACTAGTTATTGTAATGCTTTGTTGGATTAGCCACACCTTTGGCATTCAAGAGGTTAATATCAGTCAATGTGAAAAAGTTTTCCATGTGTGACACTGCGACCAGTCAGGTGAGGACTTATTGTTCCTATGGAGATCATGTAAACCTAAACTCAAGAGGCTTTTGGAATCTTAACAACCTGACAGCGAAGTGGAGGTCCAGGAGAACACGATGTGCCCGAGGCTGCGTCTGAGGTCAGGAGTCCTGCTATTCTCATTTCTTTATGTAACACTTCAGAACTGATCACTATATAACGCACTTTTTTTATTCTGCACATTGCTTCGTGTTTGCTATATATTTGTTTATTTTTGTGTTTATTTTACTCCCTTGTATAGCACCATTAATTCCACGGCGCTTTACATACATTATCATCACTGTCCCCGATGGGGCTTACAATCTAGATTCCCTATCAGTATATGTCTTTGGAGGGTGGGAGGAAACCGGAGTACCCGGAGGAAACTCGCACAAACACGGGGAGAACATACAAACTCCTTGCAGATGTTGTCCTTGGTGGGATTTGAACCCAGGACTCCAATGCTGTAATCCTGCAGGGCTATCCACTGAGCTATAAGCCGTCTGGCTGTAAACAGTCATATACAAATTATCTTCGATGTTTGTTAGCTAAAATGGTTCCCTGAAAAATGCCCACAGGAAAATTGCCCACACAGAAAATTGCCATTTGGAGCATCACAAAGTTTAAGATCTATGGTTTTTGAGGTGCAAGGTGAGAATGCTCACATGATGTGATTTAACTTTTGATTTACAGTTGATCTAGTGCAAAACTGCAAAAATGAAGATCTGTGTTTGTAGCAGTCTGTCATTATCACCAATAGATAGATATAGTCTGCTCTCATCTCTCACTGATTCTGCCTTACTCCTCCCACCAGCCCAAAACTGAGGCACATGCAGAGAATTCGGAATTGTCCCTTTCATTATGTAGTAAAATGTCTCCCATCCTGGTATATATGCCCATCATCCTGATGAATATGTCCGCATCCTGGTATACAGTATATGTCCCAATGATGGTATATATGGTCCCCATCCTGATATGTATGGTCCAAATGGTCTCCATCCTGGTATATATGCCCACTTCCTGGTATATATGTCACCATCCTGGTTTACATGGTCCCCGATTCTAGCGTATGTGTCCCCGTTCTGCCCCTAATGCATAATTAAAAACAAAAACATTCTACTCACCTTTCCTCTGCTCCCACCTCACCCTGTGTCTTTTGTATCCACCGCACAGCCCAGCAGCTGACATCGGAGTGTGCGCCATTGTCATGCGCTACTCCCTGTGGCTGCACCTCCAACGTCAGCTCACAGCCACTGCATGTGTCGCAGTGCATGTATCGCAGTGCAGGGAACCGACGGGTCTCTGCAACACCATGCATGTCATCTGGATCTGCATCTTCAGTGAGGACGGAGATCCAGCAGAAGCAGGCATCTGTACCCCCGTGCTGGCTCGTGGCCTTCATCGCTGCGACCACAGTCGTTGCACCTCTGTGTTTTTTTTCTGTTGGTGAGCCAATAGTCTTACCAATGTGTGTTCCCCTCACCCTGTGTTGTCTGAGTGGTGTTCTACCTTTGGGGATTGAGTGCGGGCGTTCAGTGGGATGAGCCCTGGTTTTTGCGGGCTCTCGAAAGGCAGCCAGATCAGCAGACAAGAGCACCCACTGACCCATGTGTCTCCATAGTGATGTCACTGACCAACACAGGAGCTGGAAGTGCCAGAGCAGCGCCGCTCTCCCATTGATTTCAGTGGCAGTGAATCTGGCACCTGCACTTATTTCCCTGTCCACTTATGACTACTGAGTAAGAATGAACAGATCCTACATAGTTATGTATCATACACATACACTCACTGGCCACTTTATTAGGTACACCATGCTAGTAACGGGTTGGACCCCCTTTTGCCTTCAGAACTGCCTCAATTCTTCGTGGCAGAGATTCAACAAGGTGCTGGAAGCATTCCTCAGAGATTTTGGACCATATTGACATGATGGCATCACACAGTTGGCGCAGATTTGTCGGCTGCACATCCCTGATGCGAATCTCCCGTTCCACCACATCCCAAAGATGCTCTATTGGATTGAGATCTGGTGACTGAGGAGGCCATTTGAGTACAGTGAACTCATTGTCATGTTCAAGAAACCAATCTGAGATGATTCG
Organism: Dendrobates tinctorius; assembly: GCF_039654945.1. Taxonomy (NCBI): domain Eukaryota; kingdom Metazoa; phylum Chordata; class Amphibia; order Anura; family Dendrobatidae; genus Dendrobates; species Dendrobates tinctorius. The sequence continues at coordinate 4,901,680 of NW_027361844.1, read as the reverse complement.
AGCTTTATGACATGGCGCATTATCCTGCTGAAAGTAGCCATCAGATGCCTGTTCTTAGCTGAGAGGAGTGGTACCCAGTGTGGTCTTCTGCTGCTGTAGCCCATCTGCCTCAAAGTTCGACGCACTGTGCGTTCAGAGATGCTCTTCTGCCTACCTTGGTTGTAACGGGTGGCAATTTGAGTCACTGTTGCCTTTCTATCAGCTCGAACCAGTCTGCCCATTCTCCTCTGACCTCTGGCATCAACAAGGCATTTCCGGCCACAGAACTGCCGCTCACTGGATTTTTTTTCTTTTTCGGACCATTCTCTGTAAACCCTAGAGATGGTTGTGCGTGAAAATCCCAGTAGATCAGCAGTTTCTGAAATACTCAGACCAGCCCTTCTGGCACCAACAATCATGCCACGTTCAAAGGCACTCAAATCACCTTTCTTCCCCATACTGATGCTCGGTTTGAACTGCAGGAGATTGTCTTGACCATGTCTACATGCCTAAATGCACTGAGTTGCCGCCATGTGATTGGCTGATTAGAAATTAAGTCTTAACACACAGTTGGACAGGTGTACCTAATAAAGTGGCCAGTGAGTGTATACTGCAGGTGTAAGCAGGCATAGGATGAAAGAAAATGCAGAATGGATTTGATTAAGGTTCTCTTGGCCCATACACACCACACTGAGAGTGGAATTATTTTTAGCACAGTGGACTGACAGCTCGTAAGAACAGAATCTGTCCTCTGGGACTAGGTATCAGTGACCCGAACCTGTAGAACCCGGAGAAGTAAGCTGGGCCCAGAGACCTGTGGTGAAATCCATTCTGCATTTTCTTTGCTACCTGTGCTGTATTGTAGTTCAATGGAGCCCATGGAAGTCAACTGGGTTTCCTTATTGACATTATTTCACATGTTCCTTCCAGCGCTTCCCCATCCCCATTGTTTCAAATTGGCAATCGTGTCATTCCTTTTATTACAACCCCAGTGAACAATGGCTTTCCTGCTGTGCCAGCCAATTGGGTTTTGGTTAGTTAAAGCATGTACTTTAATAGCTCTGTCCCCATATTTTTTAATTTCTTTAAAATAAAAGTGTATTTTGAGTTCATCTAAAGTATTCTAGCCAGAGGAACAACAAAGTTATGATTTACTTGGGGTTTTAATATCTTGCATTTCATACTATCAACACAGTGGTGACTTGGAAATGCCGACTGCATCACTCTTCAGAGTGCCATTCAAGTCTCAAAACAAAAGATGACAACGTAGTTCAAGAACCAACAGAACATTATCATGACTCCTGCCCTCAAAAAGCAGAAGCAAATGTGCTTCTGTCCTGCAGAGCATCTCACCTATACCTGTATACTGTCCCCCTGTCCTGCAGAGCATCTCACCTATACCTGTATACTATCCCCCTGTCCTGCAGAGCATCTCACCTATACCTGTATACTATCCCCCTGTCCTGCAGAGCATCTCACCTATACCTGTATACTATCCCCCTGTCCTGCAGAGCATCTCACCTAGAATTCTATATTATTCTCCTGCCCTGCAGAGCATCTCACCTATACCTGTATACTATCCCACTGTCCTGCAGAGCATCTCACCTATACCTGCATACTATCCCACAGTCCTGCAGAGCATTTCACCTATACCTGTATACTATCCCCGTCCTGCAGAGCATCTCACCTAGACTTCTATATTATTCTCCTGCCCTGCAGAGCATCTCACCTAGACTTCTATATTATTCTCCTGCCCTGCAGAGCATCTCACCTGTGCCTGTATACTATCCCCCTGTCCTGCAGAGCATTTAACCTATAATTCTATACTATCCCCCTGTCCTGCAAAGCATCTCACCTATACCTGTATACTATCCCCCTGTCCTGCAGAGCATCCCCCTGTCCTGCAGAGCATCTCACCTAGAATTCTATATTATTCTCCTGCCCTGCAGAGCATCTCACCTATACCTGTATACTATCCCACTGTCCTGCAGAGCATCTCACCTATACCTGTATACTATCCCACTGTCCTGCAGAGCATCTCACCTATACCTGCATACTATCCCACAGTCCTGCAGAGCATCTCACCTATACCTGTATACTATCCCCGTCCTGCAGAGCATCTCACCTAGACTTCTATATTATTCTCCTGCCCTGCAAAGCATCTCACCTAGACTTCTATATTATTCTCCTGCCCTGCAGAGCATCTCACCTATGCCTGTATACTATCCCCCTGTCCTGCAGAGCATTTAGCCTATAATTCTATACTATCCCCCTGTCCTGCAAAGCATCTCACCTATACCTGTATACTATCCCCCTGTCCTGCAGAGCATCTCACCTATACCTGTATACTATCCCCCTGTCCTGCAGAGCATCTCGCCTATACCTGTATACTATCCCCCTGTCCTGCAGAGCATCTCACCTATACCTGTATACTATCCCCGTCCTGCAGAGCATCTCACCTAGAATTCTATATTATTCTCCTGCCCTGCAGAGCATCTCACCTGTACCTGTATACTATCTCCCTGTCCTGCAGAGCAGTTAAATGCTATAATTCTATACTATTCTCTGTCCTGCAGAGCATCTCACCTATACCTGTATACTATCCCCCTGTCCTGCAGAGCATCTCACCTATACCTGTATACTATCCCCCTGCCCTGCAGAGCATCTCACCTCTAATTGTATATTATTTTCCTGCCCTGCAGAGCATTTAACCTATGCCTGTATACTATCCCTCTGTCCTGCAGAGCATTTAACCTATAATTCTATACTATTCTTCTGCCCTGCAGAGCATCTCACGTATACTTGCATACTATCCCCGTTTTTGTTTTTGCAAAAAAACGTATCCACTAAATACCCTGTATTTGTTGCCATCTTTTTACCAGCACTTGCTGATTACTGTCATATTTGTTACTGCAGGGTATTTCTGCACATTTGTCATTCTGTGTTTTCTCTGTCCTCCAGAGCATTTAACCTATAGATCTATGCTGCTCTCTGTCTTGCAGAGCATCTCACCTAAAACTCGCTACTGTTTTTCTGTGGGTATTTATGTCTGTGTGCAATTTTCTTTGGGCATTTTTCACATATCATGTGAACATCCTCACCTTGCACCTCAAATATCATAGATCTGAAACTTTGTGATGATGCAATTGGCAATTTTCTGTGTGGGCAATTTTCTGTGTGGGCAATTTTCCATATGGGCAATTTTTCTGTCACCGTGGGCTTTAGACCTCATTAAAGCATCAATGATTTTTCTCAAAAGCAAAAGTGTCAGGGTATGTGCACACACTGCAGATTGGGGTGCGGATTTGGCCGCGTGGATTTTGTAAAATCCGCAGGTAAATCTGCAGGTCAAAAGACCTGCGGATTGCTCTGCGGTTTTGCCCTGCGGTTTTTCATCTCCACAATGGAGGAGATGGCAAACCGCAGCGGAATCCGCAGAAAGAATTGACATGTCAATTCTTTCTGCAATTTCTGCGGTTTAAAAACCGCAGGAAAACTGCGCGGAAAAATCCGCACCATCTGCACTGCGGTTTTTTATTCCCATAGGGAATAATGGTACTGTACATCGCAGCAAAAACTGCTGCGGATCCGCAGCGTGTGCACACACCCTCAGGGTGCTGGATCAGATTTTCAGCAGTTTGGTCAGAGCGACAATTTTTTTACCATCACTAATGGCTGTAGAAATATTGAGACAAAGCCCTTTCTCTTGTAAGGATCATTAAATGAACAAATAGGATGCCATCAGCTGTCCAAGCATTTCACTGACCCACAGTCTTGAATCAAAAACAGATAAATTAGTTTGTTTTTGTTTTTTTGCAGGCTATATACATCAGAATATCCACAAACTATTGATATGTATTTTATCCTTGAAAATTGGGTAGAACATGTATGTGAAAACAAGCGTCTGAGGCTGAATGCTGATCAGGTCCTACATGTGGTGTATATATGGGGCCACGTACAGTATGCATCCATCGTTATATATTCAAGAGAACACATAGGAAAAATGTTTAACATCAACAAATTCAGTTCTACTGAAGGAAGACCCCATATGTGAACTTAATGGGAACCTGTCATGAGAGAAAAAAGGCTATTAACCTGCAGATATGGGGTTAATGTGGAGGCTAATAATGTTCAGACGCTGTGCCACCATTGTCCTGAAAGCATGGTTACTGGGAGGAAATTCACTTTATTCCTCCCTGCAGCCTCGTACTTTGTTATAGAGACTCAGCGTCAGTCACCGCTCAGCACACCGTTAGCAGCCACTAGAACCACGCCACGGTGCTGACTGACTTTACATCTCTGTACTGATGCACTGCTGAGTCTGCTGTCAGTCAGTGCTGGGTGGGTGTGGTTACAGCTGCCGCTCACTATGTACTGAGCATTGACTAAAGCTGTGTCAGCTGTACCTCTGACTGAGGCCAGCCGGAGGCTGCCAGGAGGAATAAAGTTAATTTCCTGCCAGCAGCCGGCCTTTCAGTGCAGTGTCCACATGGTATCAAAAGGCTATTAACCTGCAGATTAACCCCATAATCCCAGGGCAATAGTGTTTTTTTCACATGACAGATGTCCTTTAAGACATTGCTTCCCTTATGCTATGGATGTATTTTACACATGACATCAAGGACTGAATTGGAAACTCTCATTTTCATAAAATTGAGAAAGCCTTTCATTTTGTTTACCAAATTGCAATGGGAAAGATTCAGCTTATGACTACACGTTATGGCCATGACCCAAATGCAAAAACACTACTTTTCGTCAGTTGTGCTTTTTATGGAGCTGCAACAAAATGTCCAATAGCAATCTGCTATCAAATGATCACTTTAATGCATTTTGACCCTTTTTTATGCATTTTTTATGCAGATTTGAAGCATATTGCATTTAACACTGCAACCGCATTTTTACACATTCTTTTTTCAAGCTCCCCAAGGTTGAAGGTTAGTATGGAAAAAAAAGGTGAAATACTATTTTCATTTTAATGGCCTACAAAATAAGAGAAATATGTTTCTTTCTGCACTTATGAACCACTTCTCCTTCCTGTTGCCTCCTGATCTCATAATTAACTCTGACAAATTGACAAAAATCCCTCGTCTTGACAAGGGGCAATGCCATCTGACTGAGGCATCAGATTACAGTTGTTTTGTTTTCTTTTGAAGAGGCGGAAAAGTGAGGTAAAGCAGAGTGAGACATATTGTGCTAATGGTTTCTACTTTTTCTCTCGCCTCAGAGCTGGATTCACAGTTACACTGCTCAGTACTGCAGCATAATGTCCTGCATGCTGCTGCTTCAGAACATGTGTTGCATAAACACGGGAGAGTAGAAATGCCTCATGTCTCTCTTTGTTGTTTATTGGAGAAATCATAGCAGCTTGACTCCTCCACTAATTCAGAGACAACTGAACTTAGAGAGAGCCTGCAGAGGGGAGAACTGGTAAAAAATTCGAAGTCACATAATGACCAGAAATAGTATTCCTCATGTACACACACAATAGCTTATTCTGAAATATCATATGAAAAGAGACCTTTGGTTTAAAAACAAAACCAGACTTCCGGTTCCGGCGCTGTGATGTGAGGACGCGGGAGACAGAGCTCCGTGCAACCCTCAGCTACAAAGACCGGCACAGAACACCCCACGGCCATGAGAGACAGTGGAAAGCGAGAGGCAGGGAGTAGGAGATATCGGAATATGGAGCGGTACCTTCTCCGGAGTGGCGGCAAGCACTTAAAGCAAGGAGCTGCAGAGGGAGACCACACAGCACGGGACCATAAAATAGCGGCAGACGCGGGATACAGCGGTCTGCAGGAAGGTGAGCAGAGCCTGGTGGAGGAGGAGGGGGAGAGGCAGATCGAAAAGTCGGCAGCCCAGCAGAGCAGCCAGATAACAGGCATGCATATAGACTATGACCGTTTGGCTGGGGCAGTGGCAGCGCACCTGGCAGACAGGATAAAAGAGTCCCTGGAGGCTATGGTGGGGGCTGTGCTATCCTCCATTAAAGAACAGGTCACACAGCAGGGAACCAGGATGGCAGAGGCGGAACAAAGAATATCAACTGCAGAGGACGAGGTGATAACATTAAAGGAGCAGTTGAAGGAGATGGTGGAGGGCTCCCAGGCTATAAAAGACAAACTGGAGGATTTGGAAAACCGATCCAGGAGGAGCAATTTAAGGCTGATGGGGTTGCCGGAATCTATAAGCATGCGACAATTGGATAACATTTGTGAAATAGAGCTCCCCAAGGTGCTGGGTCTGACATATAAGTGCAGAGTGGAAAGAGCGCACAGAGTGGGTCCTGTAAGAGAGAGTCCAAGCATGTGGAGAACGAGCGGAAAGGAATACAACGCGGGGACGACTGGCACAGCCAGACCGCGCCAAGTCATAATAAAATACCTGGAATATAAGGACAAAGAAGAGTTACTGCGAGCATTTAGAGGAAGGAGGATCCCATTGTTTTTACAAGGACATAAAGTATTGATATTTGGAGACTATTCGGCAGAGGTCACCCGGAAAAGGAAGACCTTCAGCAAGATCTGCACTACACTGTACCGCAAAGGTATAAAGTTCCAGTTGCTCTACCCTGCCCTACTGAGAGTGACAAGACAAGATGGATCTTTTTTTGTGACAAAGGACTTGAAAGAGGCGGAGAAATGGATGGAGGAGGCAGTGGAAAGTGACCAGACAAGAAAATCTTCGGGGAGGAGGGGTGGTCGATGTGGGGAAAGTGAGGGGGAGGTTCGAGAAGAGGGCCAGAACGAATGGAGGGAGAGGAGAGAGGAGGGGACGGAGCTCCATACGAGGAATCCCAAGGAAAGAAGATCGCCGTCACGCAAATCTGGAGACCGAGGCAGAGGAGCGCCTTGAGAGAGACTTTGAGAAGATATATCACTTTGGACCGAACTGGGGGACCTGTGGGAGGGGGGAATGATGGAAAGTAGAGGTGGACATTTTTTTTTTTTTCTTCCTTTTCTTGATCCATCACTTTGGTTCTCCCCTGCTATCTGGTCTCTATGGATCCCGAGATCCTACATACTTTGGGGGGTGGAGGAGCTTTGGCGTTCATGGGGGTCCGGGCTTCTCTTCCGAGTCTCTCTATTGGGTGCTGGGAGGACCATACCGGTAGGAAGGAGAGGGAGACTGGGTTCAGAGGCACCGAACAAGGTGTATGGGAAAGGAGGGAGGGGGTATTGTATGTTGACAAGATTATTGACCAAGAAGGCCTTGCCTTGATATGGTGGGGAGCAGAAGAATGGGGGATAGGCTATGGGTAATTACTAATCAGTGAGCTGAGAGGGAATTGCGGAGCCAGGAGCATCACAGAAAAAATGGAAGTGAAGAGACGATTGACTGTAAAGGGGGGATAGTTGAGGGGTTGTTAGTTGATAATAGATTTAGGATGAGCAGATGGGTTCAGGGAAAGCAACGTTATGGGCACACCGAATGCTTGGAGGGATCACAATACCACACATATGAAAGACCACATGTCGACGTGAAATACTTGAGAAATTGGGACAATGGTTAGAATAGTGACATGGAATGTGAAAGGACTGAAGTCACCACATAAACGCATGATGATATTGAGGCAACGCAAAAGACTGAAAGTCTATATAGCATTACTACAGGAGACACACCTACCCCAGGGGGATTTCTTCCGTATGCAGAAACTATGGGTGGGAAAAGTAGTTGGGTCAGGCTCCCTGGGACGAAAGGCAGGGGTGATGATTCTAATTAACAAAAATTTTAATCACACGATAGTGTCTCAGAACAATGATGAAGAAGGGAGGTATATTCACATCAAGCTTACCAGTCCACAGGGAGAGTTTGATATATATAACATATACGCCCCTAACAATGAACAAACTTCATTTTTTAACTTTATCACTACTGAATTGGGAAAAGACACAGAACTCAAACGGATAGTCGGAGGGGACTTTAATGCAGTGGTTTCAAGGGGGGAAGATAAGAGATATAGTAGAGACGACGGCAGACCGATTAGGGAGGTAAAAGGATTAATGGTCAAGCTTTTGGAGGACACAAATTTAAAAGATAGTTGGAGAATGCTTCACCCAAATGACCGGGAATACTCTCATTACTCGCATCCACACGAAGCGTGGTCCAGGATTGATTACATTTTGGCAGACCAATTTCTGATGCATAGGGTAAGGGATGTGGCTATTGGAGATATGGTGATATCGGATCACAGCCCGGTGCTTCTAGAAATCACTGATACAACACTGAGGGGGACGGACTACTTGTGGAGGTTTCCGTCGTTTCTACTTAGAGACAAGGAATTTGCCAAAACACTGAAAGAATGGTGGGAAGACTATAGCAGAAACAATAGTGAACATGAGGCGGATATAATGTTGTTCTGGGAAGCAGCAAAAACAGTATTAAGGGGAAGATTGATGGGACATGTAGCTAAACTTAGGAAACATACCCACAAACAATACCAGGCTGCAAGTGAGACCCTCAGAGAGAAGTATACATGGTATCTAGAAAACAAGACACAAGAGGCAAAGGAGGAGTGGAAAGCAGCAAGACAGGAATTTCAATCCTGGGCGGGGAAAAGGGAGGATCTGATACGATCACAACAGGAAGTTGATTTACACAAATTTGGCAATAAGGCAGGGAGACTATTGGCCAATCTGGCAAAAGGGCGACGACCAATGACTTTGATAACTAACATGACTAGACCGGACGGGAGCAAATCCACAAGCCCACAAGAGATTACCGAGATTCTGGGGGATTATTATGCAAAATTATATAGTAAGGGGGAAGAGACGGTTGGCAGGGAAAATGACTGGTTGAAAAGCATAAAACTCACGCAAATCAATGCGGAAGAGCTGTCTAGATTGAACGCATAAATAACATTAGAAGAAGTACAGACGGTAATAGGAGATCTGAACGTACACAAGGCACCGGGACCTGACGGGTTTAATGGGGAATTTTATAAAGTAATGAGAGAGCAGGTAGCACCGATCCTGACTAGAATGTATAACAAAATAATGGGAGGAGGGGGAATTTCGGGACACCTTAACACTGCGTACATAAAATTGATACCCAAGGGGGACAGAAATCTAGACAACCCAGCAAACTATAGGCCAATCTCATTGATAAACCAAGATCTCAAAATCTTGGCCAAATTGATGGCCAATAGATTGGCGGAGATACTACCAAACTTAATATCACCGGCACAATCGGGGTTCGTTAAGGGGAGGGCAGCGGTGACGAATGTGCGGAGGGCTATGCTGGTAATGGATGCCATTAGACATAGGGATCTTCAAAAGGAGGAGTGTCCAGCCATGGTCACACTTGATGCTGAGAAAGCGTTTGATAGCGTGGGGTGGTCATGGCTGGAGACGGTACTAGACAACATGGGGATACGGGGAGCCTTTCGTACATTCATAGGGGTATTGTATGCGAATCCTCAGGCGAGGGTGGCGACGCCCGGGTTCCTGTCGAGATCTTTCCCATTGAGCAAAGGGACTAGACAGGGATGTCCACTGTCACCCCTCCTGTTTAATCTGGCCATTGAGCCATTGTCTAGACTGTTAAATGAAGGAGATTGTTTTGAAGGTATTAGGGTCGGGAAGGAACAATTGCGTTCAGCCCTATTTGCGGATGATATCATACTATTTATGAACAACCCTCAGAGGGATCTCCCAAAAGTGACACAACAGAGGAGTTTGGGGGATTATCAGGCTTTAAATTGAACAGAGTAAAGTGTGAAATTTTGTTTCTGTGTGAGCAAAAGATGAAATTGATGGTTGCCGATGGAACAAGAGATGGCATCTCTGGGATACCGATAGCACGGTCTCACCTTAAATATTTGGAAATACAGATGGGACGTACAACAGCGTCAATATACGAATTGAACTACAAACCTTTGATACAAAAAATAGAATGGGAACTAGGGATGTGGGAGGGGCTACCGCTATCATTACTAGGTAGAAATCATCTTTTGAAGATGATGAGTTTTCCAAAGTTACTCTACCCAATGCAGACAATCCCCATGTTATTGAAGCATACAGACATAAATAGACTGAATAAAGCATCCTCGACATTCTTGTGGAGGGGGAAAAGACCGAGAATCAAAACGGAAGAATTAATGCAATCTTTGGAAAAAGGAGGCATCAAAATGCCAAATATTAGAGGGTATAACTTGGCATGCCTGATGAGGCACGTCATAGACTGGTTAAGGAAGACAAACGGACACTCAGACATACGTTTAGAGAGTGAGTTCTGTAGACCCTGGGATTTGGGGGCATTACTTCACACGTCATTGGCTGACATACCGAAGAAAATCAAACACTCACTGGTATGTAGAGATACGGTGATGGCTTGGAAAGCAGTAAGGAAAAAATTCGGTTTGTCCTGGAGAATCTCCAAACATCTAAATATATGGAAATTCCCAGATTTCCCAGCGGGAAGGGACAATAAATTATTTTCAGAATGGAGGAGTAAGGGGATAGAAGGGGTGACGGATCTATTACATGAAACGGAGAACAGGTGGCTGACATACCAGGAAATCGTGACAAAATATGGGCTATCCACATTCCAAATCCTTCAATACAAACAGATAGAAAAAGGGTTAATGTCACAATTGAGGGATGTTAGTATGGAACAGGTGACAAATGACATGGACCGAATTATTATGAAAGATAGACATGAGAATACTATTTCAGCTTTATATAAAGCTATGAGGGAGGTTTTGATTCCAATATGCCCAGAACAAATCTGGAGAGCATGGGCAAGACAATTAGAGGACGTCGAAGTGGGGGACAAGATATTGCAGGGGTGGATGACAATGAGGAAGGAGGTGATTAATGAAGGGTGGAGGGATACACAATTTCGGTTGATGCATAGAGCAATCTATGGTTTTAACATCCCAAACACACAACAGATAAGCAGAGTGATCCATTGTCCCAAATGTAAATGGCCAAAAACGGACCTGTTTTATGGGATCTGGCAATGCCCAGAGAGCCAGAAATTCTGGAAAAGATTGCAAACATTTATACAAAAAGTGGGGAGTGTGGAAGTCGAAATGGATCCATTGCTGTGGATCTTCCATTATAGGAACAAGGGGCAAATAATAGCAGGAGGGGGTGACCAGAGGCCCAAATTACCAAAATTGTTTCATGGAGTGGCTATGATAGGCAAAAGGGCTTTATTGTCCAAATGGCTGGAAGGAAGTGTGCCGTCAGAGGAAGAGGTGTTGAGGCAGATTAAATCATTACTCAGAATCGAACAGCTGGAGGCGGAAAGGAATAAGGAGGGCCTGACGGGTAAATTTTGCAAAAAATGGAGGAATTTCATAGTACAACAGTGCGGTGAAGAGGAAATAAGGAAAATAGTAACTCCCTTTAAGTATACAGAATGGTATATATTGGAAGATATCCATGGCAATTTGGGGAAATTGAAGGTGATTAATGAAGGTGAGATGTAAGGTCTGGGTGGGGACGGGGGATAAAACATGTGGTGCTATATCACAGAGGTGGTGCTTATAATCTGTGTTTTCCAAGTGGTCTAGGCATAAAGTGTGTGCGAAGTTGCGAGGGGGGGTTACCGAAAATGTACGATGAATAGGGTTTGCTTAAGGGAGGGTTGGATGGGAGGAGGATAGGCTAAGTTATTGCCTGTTTATTGGAAATACGTTTTAATATATGAAACGGTGCATTGTTAATGAAAATTTGAAATAAAGTTTGTTTAAAAAAACCCAAAACCATAAAGAGTCATATCATAAATGGAATATGATATAAATATTACAATGACAAACATGTAACCTGATTAACAGTCGTATATCTACTCTTTTATTTCTAATGAAGGTGGAGCTGAAAGCATCCTGTTATGGCCGCCTATACTGGATTTTCTTTCAGTTATGAAACTAGCAATGGAAGCTATCCAAAAGAAAAGCACAGTGGGAACAGACACAGACCACGGTAATAATGTTTGTGGATTTAAAATGTCATTTTTTTTTTCTATTTACAGTAATTGTATCTGTGTGCAGACCAAATTTCCTGGATGTCCCTCCTGACAGCGCCATGGAGGACATCCTCCTCCTCCTTAAAGGGACAGGAAACGCACAACAGGTTAAAAGGCCCGCCCCTCCCCACCCTTATTCCCTCAGTGTTTTTCCTTTCCCTGCAAGGAGGGACGCACAAGAGATTGGATCCGAAGAAGTTCGGCTTACAGGGAGGGCTCAGGGGGATCGGGCGGCCAGTCCAAACCTTTTCCCTTTCAAGTGGCCCAGGGCTGACACTCTCCTGGGCGGGAGTCCCTCAGCCCCAAAGACCAGCGAGCGGACGAGGCTCCTGGGTTATAGCCACTTCCTCCCGCAGGGAAGGCTCTTGGCTCGGACACCGGCCGGCACATCTGAGCTCCATACCGGAAGTAGGGAGAAGGTTGACGCGCTTCTGGAGGTGCAACGGAAAGAGAGGCTGGCGTGCGTTCCAAGGGAGAACGCGTGGTACAGCGAAACAGGCAGTGGAGGCTCACCTGAATCTCGCAGAGGGCAGGACGCAGCAAGCGGTCGCAGCAGCCATGGAGGGAACCGAGCAGGGAGGGGTAAGTGCACTGTGCGCAAACCTGCTCTCCCTATCCACAGCCCTGACAGGTCCCTTTCTTACACCGCACAGGAAAAAGGACCCACACCAGTGCCCGTATCTGCACCAAAACAATCTTGGAAAAGCTACCACAAAATCCAGAAAATGCCCGGTGTGCCACGTAAAGCTGCCTGACAAGCATGGCAGAACACTCTGTGATACATGCACCAGCAGGGTTGTGAGAGAGGAACAAAAATCCCTCCTATCTGAGATGAGATCCCTGATCCGGGAAGAGGTGCAGGCCTCCATGTCCAGTCTCCCTAGTAGCCCAGGCCCTAGTGTCAAGAGGGCTAGAGGGGAGAGAGATCCGAGTTCAGACGAGGAATCCTCCCTGGTTTCCGACCTGGAAGAAGGGGTGGTTTTTTCAAAGGAACGAGGCAGAAGATATCTGTTCTCATCTGATGATATGGATGAGCTGGTCCGGGCAGTAAGAGACAGGATGCGGGTGGAGGAAACCCCGAGGCCACAGTCCAGACAGGACTTAATGTTCGGGGGACTTAGCGCACAGAAACAACGTGTGTTCCCAGTAAATGACCACATCCGGGCTATGGCGCTGGAAGAATGGGAGGACGCGGAGAGGCGTCTTCTATTAACTTGGGATTTTAGGAGACGTCTGCCTTTTGATCCAGAGGACATAAGAAACTGGGAAGAGATCCCTAAGATCAACGTGCCAGTGGCAAAAGTAGCCAAAAAGACTTCCATCCCATTTGAAGATTTGTCCAGCTTAAAAGACCCTGTGGACAGAAAGGCGGACAAACTGCTAAAAAGAGCTTGGGAGTCATCAGCGGCACTAATGAAGACAAATATAACCGCCACTTCAGTTGCCAGATCCATGTTTCTATGGATGGGGCAACTGGAGGAACACCTGACCAAGAGAGGAGATCTTGGCCTCCCTGCCTCTAATGAAATCGGCAATGGCTGTCCTTGCTGAGTCCTCAGTGGAATCTGTAAGATTCGCGGCTAGGAACAGCTCTCTCTTAAATGCAGCTCGCAGAGCCATTTGGTTAAAAACCTGGTCTGGGGATGGGGCTTCAAAAAACAAGCTCTGTTCCATTCCCTTTTCTGGGCTAAGAATTTTTGGCCTGGCCCTGGATGACATTTTAGAAAGGCCTCTAATACATAGAAGGGGTTTCCTGAGGAGAAAGTCAAAAAGACTCAGCCCTGTCATAGGCCTGGTACCTTTAGGAGACAGAGTACAGGAGCCAGGGAAAATCCTCTAGGGGTCCTTACAACAGTACCCACAGTAGAGGCGGAAAAAGTAGAAGTTCCCTGTTGGGATCAGGCTCAAGGTCGAGAAGGCAATGATGCCATCCGGGACGGGGGGGCGCCTCAGTCATTTTGCGCAGAAGTAGTCTCGGGGCACCCAGAACCAGTGCTTCCTAAAGACCATATCGGAGGGTTATATTATAGAGTTCTTTACCCCTCCCACCCCCCCCCCCCGAGCGAACCATTGCTCCCCTTATGATGGAGTTAGGATCTCCCATGTGATCAGACCTGACCGATCTAAAAAATTCGGCCGTCATAGTTCCGGTACTCCAAGCGGGGACAGGCAAGGGTCACTACTCGTCCCTGTTTTCCATCATAAAACCATCGGGAGAGTCACATACAATAATAAACTTAAAACCCTTAAACGCCTGGGTTACTTACAAGAGATTCAGGATGGAGTCAGTGAGGTCCACGGTTCACCTCATAGACAAGGAGGCCCTAATGTGCACCATCGATCTAAAAGGAGCCTATAATCAGGTCCCGATTCATCCAGCTACCCAGAGATACCTGAGGTTCGTGGTAAAGATTCAGAGCAGGACCTGCCACTTTCAGTTTCAGTGCCTTCCTTTCGGCCTTGCCTCAGCTCCCCGAGTCGTTACCAAACTTGTCGCAGAAGTGGTGGCCTTCCTAAGGAATCAGGGATTCATCATAATCATCCCATATCTCGACTATTTTCTCCTAGTGGCAAAATCATCAGAAGGACTCCAAGATCACAGGAAGAAGACTATTACCACTCTAGAGTCCCTAGGCTGGATCATCAACAAAGTAAAATCACACCTGGCCCCAAGAAAGAGTAAGATTTTTTTGGGGGGTGTTACTGGATTCAAGTCTCAGAACATCCTTCCTACCTCGAGAAAGGCAGAGAACGGTGCAGAGCAGAGTGAAGGAACTCATGAAGGACCAGATTTCCTTCAGATCCTCAATGCGGGTTTTAGGGCTAATGACTTCATGTATCCCTTGTGGTCTGCTGGGCACAGTTCCATTCAAGAGCCCTACAGAAGGAAATATCAGTCTGGGATTGACGCCAGTCCTCCCTCGACAGAAAAATATGTTTATCCCTCACGGGAAAAAGATCTCTACAATGGTGGACTCTGCCGAAGAACCTAGAAGTGGGCGTTCCCTAGTTCTCCTCCCCTTGCATAGTGTCACGCCATGCTCACCTGGGGGCGGGACCTCGGTCCCGACGTTATCTCATCCGGAGCTGCGGTCACTCCAGGGGTCCCGTCAGGTGCGCACTCGCAGCTCTCGTCCCCGGGTCTCCTCCTACATGTCACGTTTGCGCTTGCGCGCTCCTGTCAGTGCTGTATAGGGCTCGGTCCTCTCTATGGTAATGGAGGACCTGACCCGGAACCTGTAGTGGTCATGTGCTTTCTGGCTAGGTCCTGACTCGGAACCAGTAGTAGTCATGTGCTATATCAGACGACCTCCCCCTAGGGGAGGTGCCTGATTATTGTTGTGCTTCCTGGCTTGGTCTGCCGTGTCCCTGCCTGGCTGTGCGCTGTATTCAGGTCCCCTGCCTTGCACTCTGTTGTGCCTCTTGGCACATGCTCTGATACTGTACTCTGTCTCATACGCTGTTGTGCCTCCTGGCACACACTCTTACACTGTACTCTGTCTCATCCTCTGTTGTGCCTCCTGGCACACACTCTGATTCCATGCTCTGTCTTATACTCAGTTGTGCCTCCGGGCACACACTCGGACCCTGTGCTTTGTCTCATACTCAGTTGTGCCTCCTGGTACATGCTCTGATCCTGTACTCAGTCTCTTACTCTGTTGTGCCTCCTGGCACACATACCAATCCTGCGCTCTGTCTTATGCTCAGTTGTGCCCTCTGGCACACACCCTGCTCCTGTACTCTGTTACACCTCCTGGCACACCTGCTGCCTGACTCAGTGCTCTGACGTGCTCCTTGCACGCATCCTGCTTCACTCACACCCGGACGAACGAAGTCTCTGTATACCACGTGTTCCCGTGTCCACACTTTACACGTTCCTGCAGACACACTCACCCACTCGTGTCTCCTGTGAGCCGGCCGCCTGGTGCCAGCAGTCGTGGTGCCTCACCCCCTGGGGCTTGTCCCTGACACTCCCTGTATAGGGGGTGGTCTTCACTAGGTCAGCTCGCCCTGGGAGGGTTGGTGTCACGACCCAGAGGGTCCACTCCAGGAGTTGTCACAGTATAATCAGGCCATGGACCCCGCTGGTGCCACCACCTCCATCCAAAAGAAACTGGTGTTCCTACGGGAGAGTCAGACCAGGATTATGGTCTTTTTGAAATCCATGGAGTCTCGTTTGTTGGCCATACAATCCGTTTCTGCCCAGTCCTCGGCCCCGCACCCGATGCCGCGCCTCGGCAAGCCACCCCGATATAGCGGGGACCCTAAGTTTTGTCGAGGATTTCTAAACCAATGCCGGTTACATTTTGAGCTTTTGCCGCAGCACTATCCCACTGAGCGCGCCCAAATTGCCTTTATTGTTTCACACTTAGAGGGGGAGGCGTTAGCATGGGTGAACCCCCTCTGGGAGCGCAATGACCCACTCGTCTCTCAGCTTTCCACCTTTTTGGACACCTTCCGCAAGGTAATCGACGAGCCGGGTCGGCTGGCCTCTATCACCGAGTCCCTCTTTAACCTCCATCAGGGTACGCTACCGGTAGGACAGTATGCCATCCGTTTTCGTACCTTGGCCTCCGAACTCGGTTGGAACAACGAGGCTCTCGTAGGGATCTTTTGGCGTGGCCTGTCCAGTCGGATCAAAGACGTACTGGCAGGTCGGGATACTCCCACCTCTTTAGAGGATCTGATCTCACTGGCGACACGCATTTACCTGCGTTTTCAGGAACGTGCCCGTGAATTAGCCAGAGAGAGAAGCTCCCCTCACCTCCTCCGTTCCTGCTCCAAGAAGCCGGGAAACTTCTCCGCCTAGGGTTGATAGGAGAGGCCTCCCTAGGTGTACGTGATTCCTCTCCTCCCCTGCTCGTGTCCGTATTATTGAATTTCGGTGCCAAGCGTTATTCTGAGGAGGCTTTCCTGGATTCTGGCACGGAGGGGAATTTTATCACACTCGAGGCGGTTAAAAAATACTGGATTCCTGTCAGATCCCTGGAGACTCCTCGGTCGATTGTTTCGGTCAATGGTACGTCCGTGCAGGAGACCGTTACCCAGGCCACCGAAGAGATCGAGCTGCAGATCGGAGCCCTGCACCTGGAGAAGATCTCCTTCCTCGTCTTGTCTACCATGTCTCACACACTTCTTCTAGGCCTCCCTTGGCTACGGACTCATTAGCCAACCCTGGACTGGCGGTCGGGCGAGATACTCCGGTGGGGACTGTTCTGTCAGGAGAAGTGCCTGTTGCCCGTCCGTCCGATGAACTCTGCCGGTCCATCCCCGGCACCTACAGGTTTGCCATCGGCTTACTGGTCCTTTGCAGATGTCTTCGACAAGAAGGAGGCCGAGACTCTTCCCCCCCATCGGCCATATGACTGTCCGATTGACCTCATTCCTGGTTCTACTCCACCCAGGGGTAGGATATACCCGCTATCCCCTGCTGAGACCCAAGCTATGTCTGACTATATCCAGGAGAACCTTGCTAGAGGTTTTACCCGTAAGTCCTCCTCGCCCGCGGGAGCGGGATTTTTCTTTGTAAAAAAGAAGGACGGCTCCCTCCGTCCTTGCATAGACTACCAAGGCCTGAACGATATCACGGTCAAGAACAAGTACCCATTGCCATTGATCCCGGAGCTCTTTGACCGACTTAGAGGAGCTCGAATTTTCACCAAACTGGATCTTCGTGGGGCCTACAACTTGATCGGCATTCGTTCCGGGGATGAGTAGAAGACCGCCTTTAACACCAGAGACGGTCACTACGAGTACTTGGTCATGCCCTTCGGCCTCTGCAATGCCCCAGCGGTGTTCCAGGAGTTCGTGAATGACGTCTTCCGGGATATGCTGTACTCCTGCGTGGTAGTCTATCTGGATGACATCCTCGTTTTTTCTTCAGACCTCTCCGCCCACAGAAAGAATGTGCGTCAAGTCCTCCAGCGCCTGAGGGAGAACCGCCTTTATGCCAAGCTTGAGAAATGTGCCTTCGAGCAAACGTCCCTGCCATTCTTGGGGTACATTATCTCAGAATCAGGTCTACGCATGGATCCGGCAAAAGTGTCCGCCGTCCTCGATTGGCCACAGCCCCATGGGGTGAAGGCAATCCAACGCTTCCTTGGTTTTGCGAACTACTACCGACAGTTCGTTCCTCATTTCTCCTCGTTGGTTCGCCCCATCTCGTCCCTTATCTGCAAGGGAGCTAACCCAAAGGCTTGGCCCTCTGAGGCTGAAGAGGCCTTCCAGTCGTTGAAACAAGCCTTCGCCGCTGCTCCGGCGCTTCACCGACCTGAGGTTAGTAGACCTTTCACTCTCGAGATGGACGCATCCTCTACTGGGGCTGGCGCAGTCCTTCTGCAGAAATCCTCTTCTGGACGTTTTGTCACCTGTGGCTTCTTTTCTAAAGTATTTTCCTCCACTGAGCAGAACTACTCCATTGGCGACAAAGACCTATTGGCCATTAAGTTGGCCTTGGAGGAGTGGAGGTACTTACTGGAAGGTGCCATACATCCATTCAAGATCTTCACGGACCATAAGAACCTGGCGTACATCCAGTCCGCACAGAGGCTCAATCCTCGGCAAGCCAGGTGGTCCCTATTCTTCGCCCGCTTTGACTTTGAGCTACATTTTCGGCCCGGCGATAAGAACGTTAGAGCGGATGCGTTGTCAAGATCATTCCTGTCGTCTGATGCAGAGGAAGAACCCTCTCATATCATTGATATATCCAAAGTAATTACTGTGGCTCCTGTCAAGTTAACCACGTTACCTCCAGGAAGAACCTTTGTGGCTGAGAATAACCGAAAACGAGTGCTAAATTGGGGGCATTCGTCCAAGATTGCCGGCCACGTTGGTGTCAAAAAGACTTTGGACTTAATCTCTCGCCATTATTGGTGGCCTTCACTCTCCCAGGATGTTAAAGACTTTGTAGCATCTTGCCCGTCTTGTACCCAGAACAAGATACCCAGACAACCACCCTCCGGTCTTCTGTTCCCGCTTCCCATTCCGTCAGCTCCATGGCAGCACATAGCCATGGATTTCATTACTGATCTGCCTTGTTCTTCCGGTTGTACTGTGGTCTTGGTGGTTGTAGACCGATTTTCAAAGATGGCCCACTTCATTCCTCTTTCCGGACTACCCTCTGCTCCTGACTTGGTGAAGATCTTCATTTCCCATATCTTCAGGATTCACGGCTTCCCCCAGCACATCGTGTCAGACAGAGGGGTCCAATTCACCTCCCGGTTCTGGAGAGCTCTATGCGGACTCATGAAAGTGTCATTGGATTTCTCTTCCGCCAATCACCCCCAAACCAATGGGCAGGTGGAACGTACCAACCAGATCCTTACATCCTACCTCCGGCATTTTTCATCAGAATGACTGGGTCGGTCTACTTCCTTGGGCTGAGTTCGCCTACAATAATCACTCCAGTGAATCGTCTACCAAGTCTCCTTTCTTCATCGTCTTTGGACAGCATCCCAATGTGCCTCTACCGGTACTTCCTGTCTCGGGGGTACCTGCTGCCAATTCTCAGTCTGTGGAGTTCTCCAGGGTATGGCAGGAGACCAAAACCGCTCTCGAGAAAGCACGGGACAGAATGAAATTACACGCTGACAAGAGGCGCCTGGACGTTCCTCCATTTCTCCCTGGTGACAAGGTGTGGCTCTCCACCAAATACGTCCGCCTTAAGGTACCATCTTACAAACTGGGTCCCCGTTACATTGGTCCTTTTGAGGTCCTCAGGCGGATTAATGATGTTGCTTACAAATTGAAGCTGCCTCCTTCACTCCGTATTCCCAATTCCTTCCATGTGTCTCTCCTAAAACCTGTGGTTCTTAACCGATTTCATCCTTCTCCAGGCCACACACCCCAGCCTGTTGGCTTGGGGGATGAGTTTGAGGTGAATGACATTTTGGCCATGAAGAAGGTAAGAGGGAGAACCATGTTCTTGGTCGATTGGAAGGGTTTTGGCCCCGAGGAGAGGTCATGGGAACCCAGGGAGAATATCCACGCACCCCAGATTTTGTCTAAGTTCCTCTCCAGTTTTAGAAAGAGGGGGCGTAAAGGGGGGGGGTACTGTCACGCCGTGCTCACCTGGGGGCGGGACCTTGGTCCTGACGTCATCTCTTCCGGAGCTGCGGTCACTCCGGGGGTCCCGTCGGGTGCGCACGCGCAGCTCTCGTTCCTTGTCTCCTCCTACATGTCACGTTTGCGCTTGCGTGCTCCTGTCAGTGCTGTATAGGGCTCGGTGCTCTCTATGGTAATGGAGGACCTGACCCGGAACCTGAAGTGGTCATGTGCTTTCTGGCTAGTTCCTGACTCGGAACCAGTAGTAGTCATGTGCTATATCAGACGACCTCCCCCTAGGGGAGGTGCCTGATTATTGTTGTGCTTCCTGGCTTGGTCTGCCGTGTCCCTGCCTGGCTGTGCGCTGTATTCAGGTCCCCTGCCTTGCACTCTGTTGTGCCTCTTGGCACATGCTCTGATACTGTACTCTGTCTCATCCTCGGTTGTGCCTCCTGGCACACACTCTGATTCCGTGCTCTGTCTTATACTCAGTTGTGCCTCCGGGCACACACTCGGACCCTGTGCTTTGTCTCATACTCAGTTGTGCCTCCTGGTACATGCTCTGATCCTGTACTCAGTCTCTTACTCTGTTGTGCCTCCTGGCACACATACCAATCCTGCGCTCTGTCTTATGCTCAGTTGTGCCCTCTGGCACACACCCTGCTCCTGTACTCTGTTACACCTCCTGGCACACCTGCTGCCTGACTTAGTGCTCTGACGTGCTCCTTGCACGCATCCTGCTTCACTCACACCCGGACGAACGAAGTCTCTGTATACCACGTGTTCCCGTGTCCACACTTTACACGTTCCTGCAGACACACTCACCCACTCATGTCTCCTGTGAGCCGGCCGCCTGGTGCCAGCAGTCGTGGTGCCTCACCCCCTGGGGCTTGTCCCTGACACTCCCTGTATAGGGGGTGGTCTTCACTAGGTCAGCTCGCCCTGGGAGGGTTGGTGTCACGACCCAGAGGGTCCACTCCAGGAGTCGTCACACATAGTTATCACCACCAATGCCAGTGGGTGGGGATGGGCGCTCACCTGGAAAGAAAGATTCTCCAGGAATAGTGGCCAGCGAACTTACAGGCCGAATCATCCAACTGCAAGGAGCTTTTCGCGGTTTGGGAAGCCCTAAGATGGAACTAGACTCAGCTGCGGGACCAACACGCAAAGGTCCTATCGGACAACGTGACGGCAGTATCCTTCCTCCGCCACCAAGGGGGGACCAGACACTGGAAACTCCAGAATCTGGCAAGAAAGATCTTCACCTGGGCAGAGAAGACATTTCTATCAGTAACAGCAGTCCTTCTCGAGGGGTCACAGAATGTCATGGCGGACTACCTAAGCAGACAGAAAATCCAGCCCACAGAATGGGAACCAAATAAGGAGGTGTTCCATTGTCTTTGTCAGCTCTTGGGCAGACCCCAGATAGATTTGTTCACAACCAGGAAGAACTAGAAGATGGACAGGTTCTACTCTTTTAACCCGGCAGACAACCCAGAGGGCGTCGATGCGTTGAGTCAGAGATGGGGGACGGTCCCTCGCCTACGATTTTCCTCCAATAGCACTTATCTTATCCTAGCTGTACTCAGAAAGATACAGGACGATCAGGTGACAGTACTCCTGATCGTCCCATACTGGCCAAAAAGGAGTTGGTTTCTGCTTCTGGTCATCATAGCAGCAGAAGATCCGGTACTACTTCCTCAGCGGGAGGATCTCAGACCGGACCCTGATGGATATCATCAGGAACCAGGAAGACTCCATCTCTTAGCATGGATCCTGAAAGGGACATCCTGAGAGCTCGGGGCCTGTCGGACCAGGTCATATCCACGATCCAGGCAAGCAGGAAGTCGGTTACTTCTGTGATTTGCTATAAGATCTGGAAGAGATTCTGTCCGGAAGGTGGCAGGTCTGACTTATCGGCAGGAAAACCAGATATTCCAAACATCCTTGATTTTCTGCAGGCAAGCTTTAATAAAGGACTTAGGCCCAGTACCCTAAAAGTCCAGATATCAGCCTTAAGTGCCTTCTTCAATTATCCCCTGGCATCTCATCCTTGGGTAATAAGGGTTGTTAGGGCAATACAACGCCTGCGCCCTACACGCAGAGGATCCATTCCCCCCTGGGATATAACACTGGTCCTTAGATCCCTGTGTTCTAATCCTTTTCTTCCCAGGTGAAGATTTGTCTATTTCTCACCGTACCCTGAAAACCACATTCTTAATAGCCATCACCACGGCGAAACGTATCGGCAACATTCAGGCCTTATCCATTCGTGACCCATACCTATGGATTTGGGATGACCACATAATCTTAAAATTAGATCCAGCGTTTGTTCCAGAGGTAGCCTCCTTTCAGAACCAAGATCAAGAAATTATCCTGCCCTCGTTCTGTGAAAATCCATCAAACGAGAAGGATCGGGCCCTACACTCCTTAGACGTCAGACAGGCCGTCATTGATTATGTTGAGGTCACGAAGGGTTGGAGACAGGATCAGAACCTGCTGGTTCTGTATGGGGGCAAAAAATAGGGGAAAGAAAGCCTCTAGGTCCACAATAGCGAGATGGATTACATCCATGATTTCCCTGGCCTATCATGCGCAGGGCATCCGCTCCCAAAAGGTCTAAAAGCCCACTCAACCAGAGCCGTCTCAACCTCCTGGGCGGAGAGGGCGGGGGCTTCAGTTAACCAGATTTGTAAGGCCGCAACATGGTCCTGGCTATACACGTTCTGTAGACCTTTCAAATTAGATGTATTATCTACTCAGCAAACTGCCTTTTGGAAGGAAGGTTCTCCAAGCAGTGATCCCACCCTGAGGAGTTACGTTCGAATTCTCCATGGTGCTGTCAGGAGGGACGTCCAGGAAAATAGGTATTAGACCTACCGGTAATTGTTTCCAGGAATCCATCCTGACAGCACAGGTAGGTAGTCCCCCCCCACCCTGATTATGTCTTGTCATATGTGGTAAATTAATATGATGTTATCAATAAATGTGTTAAGTTGTGGCACTTGGTAAAGCTACGGGTGGAGGCGCGGCAGGGGGCGGGGCTTAGCGGCGGCCGTGCGCAGCCCGACGCTGTGGCCGTAAACGCTAATGTGAAACTAACCTTACAGCCTTGGCTGCTATCAGCGAGGGTAATAACTTCTTCCCCAGCAGATTATGGCTGTTATTCAGCTATCATTTGCCTCTAACAGCAACTTGTGGAACAGAGCTTTTAACCTGTTACATCCCGTTGTCAATCTGTGACCGCTGCATTAACAGCATGCAACCCAGGGGGACATGCTTGTTCTAACCACCCACCAGCACCTCATTGATATGACCGCGGACCACCAATGGGTTGCTATGACAGCCAAGGAGACTACAACATACAGTGAGAAGTAAAAAAAAAAAAAAAAAAAAAAAATGAAAATAATAAAACTAGGGTTCAAATCAATTTATTTTCCCCCATTAAGAAATTAAAAATAAATACATATATGTGGCATCTCCATGTCCGTAAAAGTGCAATCTGTGAAAATAGAAAATAATTTTGCGGTCCTTTTACTAACTCTTCCCCTCTCTCTCTTTTTTTTTTTTTTATATTCTCTCTTCTCTTTTCTGTTCTTCAAATTTTCTTTTTTTAGCTTTCCTTTCTACAGGACTAATTATTCTTTTGATGAAACCCACTTACCACATTTCAGGTCCCTCGTCAGTTTTTCTTAAGGTTTGCCAGACAAATTTATTTTCATGTAAAGGAAGGAAGGAAGGGAACCTGTCATGTAAAATAATGTTATTAACCTGCAGATATGGGGTTAATCTGCAAATTAATAGCGTTCTGACAATGTGTGGCCTCTGCACGGAGAGTCCCGCTGCCGGGAGGAAATGAACTTTATTCCCATTGGCTGTGTTCGGCTTCCAGTCATAGCATTGACGCGGGTTGAGTCACCGCTCTGTGTATAGAGGGTAGCATCTGTAACCGTGCCTGCGACACTGACTAACAAATGGTTCTAGTGCTGAACTATTAGTCAGTGCCGGGGTTGAGGTTACGGCCTCAACTCTTCAAACACAGCAGTGACTAAATAAGTTCTAGTGCTGCCCCTATGACTGGAATCCGACCACTGCCGGGGGGTAATTAAGTCCATTTCCTCCTGGCAGTGGGGCTCTCCTTACTAGTACTGCACACTGTAAGGACACTACTAACCTACAGATTAACCCCATATCTGCAGGTTGATAGCATTATTTCACATGACAGATTCCCTTTAATTGATGCTTATCAACATGGTATTTACAGTTAGGTCCATATATATTTGGACAGAGACAACATTGGACAGATTAGATAATTGTAAATAAAATGTTCATTTCTAGTACTTGGCTGAAAACCCTTTGTTGGCAATGACTGCCTGAAGTCTTGAACTCATGGACATCACCAGACGCTGTTTCCTCCTTTTTGATGCTCTGCCAGGCCTTCACTGCGGTGGTTTCAGTTGCTGTTTGTGGGCCTTTCTGTCTGAAGTTTAGTCTTTAACAAGAGAAATGCATGCTCAATTGAGTTGAGATCAGGTGACTGACTTGGCCATTCAAGAATATTCCACTTCTTTGCTTTAATAAACTCCTGGGTTGCTTTGGCTTTATGTTTTGGGTCATTGTCTATCTGTAGTATGAAACGATGACCAATCAGTTTGGCAGCATTTGGCTGGATCTGAGCACACAGAATGGCTCTGAATACCTCAGAATTCATTCGGCTGCTTCTGTCCTGTGTCACATCATCAATAAACACTAGTGACCCAGTGCCGCTGGCAGCCATGCATGCCCAAGCCATCACACTGCCTCCGCCGTGTTTTACAGATGATGTGGTATGCTTTGGATCGTGAGCTGTACCACGCCTTCACCATACTTTTCTCTTTCCATCATTCTGGTAGAGGTTGATCTTGGTTTCATCTGTCCAAAGAATGTTCTTCCAGAACTGTGCTGGCTTTTTTAGATGTTTTTTAGCAAAGTCCAGTCTAGTCTTTTTATTCTTGATGCTTATGAGTGGCTTGCACCGTGCAGTGAACCCTCTGTATTTACTTTCATGCAGTCTTCTCTTTATGGTAAATTTGGATATTGATAGTCCTACCTCCTGGTGAGTGTTGTTCACTTGGTTGGCTGTTGTGAAGGGGTTTCTCTTCACCATGGAGATTATTCTGCGATCATCCACCACTGTTGTCTTCCGAGGGCGCCCAGGTCTTTTTGCATTGATGAGTTCACCAGTGCTTCCTTTCTTTCTCAGGATGTACCAAACTGTAGATTTTGCCACTCCTAATGTTGCAGCAATTTCTCGGATGGTTTTTTTCTGTTTTTGCAGCTTAAGGATGGCTTGTTTCACCTGAATGGGGAGCTCCTTTGACCGCTATTTCCTTCACAGCAAAATCTTCCAAATGCAAGCACCACACCTCACATCAACTCCAGGCCTTTTATCTGCTTAATTGAGAATGACATAGCGAAGGGATTGCCCACACCTGTCCATGAAATAGCCTTGGAGTCAATTGTCCAATTACTTTTGGTCCCTTTAAAAAAAGGGTGGCACATGTTAAGGAGCTGAAACTCCTAAACCCTTCATCCAATTTTGATGTGGATACCCTCAAATGAAAGCTGAAAGTCTGAACTTCAACTGCATCTGAATTGTTTTGTTTAAAATTCATTGTGGTAATGTCGAGAACCAAAAGTAGAAAAATGTTGTCTCTGTCCAAATATATATGGACCTAACTGTATGTAACCTGATGGT
Source organism: Dendrobates tinctorius (assembly GCF_039654945.1). Classification (NCBI taxonomy): domain Eukaryota; kingdom Metazoa; phylum Chordata; class Amphibia; order Anura; family Dendrobatidae; genus Dendrobates; species Dendrobates tinctorius. The sequence goes on along the minus strand of NW_027361844.1, from coordinate 4,875,948 downwards.
TAATATCATTATTTTAAGTGATGGTTTGCTACTTCAAAATATTTTGAAGTTCTCATTTCTTGCATAAATAAATAATAAAAAGAAAATGTAAAAATTAACTCAATTGGTAAATGCTGTAATGAATAAAAAATCTAAAACTTTTCCACTGGTGAAACATCATCTTCTGCACTTGCTGGGATTCATGCAAGTATTTGCCAAAAAAGGGTACAGGGAAATGCGGTTCTCTAATCTCATTGTGTGCTGCAGCGCTCCTGGCATGAAGGCCATGCTGGCAGAAATACCTGATATCTGATATATAGGAAAGATCCGTATCATAGCTATGAAAATGGTGCTAGTAATGCATCTATAATGCTCTTTTTTTACAGGACATCTCCTCCAACATTTACTACTTTCCAGGACCCTGGAAGAGAGCTGCTGTCTGCCAAATCATGCTCTCATGCCAAGTATGTCCACTAGATCACCCCTTTATAGCATTATGTACGATTTTTTTTTGTTACTGTATTTTGTCTTTGCTCAACCATATAATGATTAGATTGAATTGAATCTGTCAGTAGGATCAACCCGTCTATATGGGCATGTAGGTCATAAGCTGAATAAAATGATGCCTGTGATCTTATGTTTTATTCCAGAGAAATCCACATTTTTCCTTTATGTAAATGAGCTGCTAAGATCTCAGACTGAAGATAGATTTCCCCAAGAATCTGCCTCCAGAGCTTATTTTATATAAAAAGGGCAATTACAAGTGTAAGGAATGTGATGATTGACACTTTGCTCTAATAATCACATACAGCTCTGCAGTGAGAGCAGAGCTAACGGTGTGCCGCAGAGCTAACGGTGTGCCGCAGAGCTAACGCATTACAACAGAAGTGAATTTTGTCCTATTACAGAGATTTGCAGCAGCACTTGTCCTGTCATAGTGCTGTCAACTCTGCTGCAGAGCCATTATAACTATGTACAGTTGTGCTCAAGTGTTCACATACCCCGGCATATGTTATCATATGAATGATAACACCAAAACTTTTTCTCCACTCATGGTTATTGTTTGGGTGAAGCCATTTATTGTCAAACTACCGTGGTTTCTCTTTTTAAATCATAATGACAACCCAAAACATCCAAATTACCCTGATTAAAAGTTCACATACTCTGGCGATTTTGGCCTGATAACATGCACAGAAGTTGGCACAAATGGGTTTGAATGGCTATTAAAGGTAGCATCCTCACCTGTGACCTGTTTGCTTCTAATCAGTGTGTGTGCATAAAAGCTGAATGAGCTTCTGGGATCCAGACAGACTCTTGCATCTTTCATCCATCATCCAGCTACTGACATTTCTGGATTGTGAGTCATGAGGAAATCAAAACAATTGTCAACGGATCTACGATCAAAGGTAGTTGAACTGTATAAAACAGGAAAGGGATACAAAAAGATATCCAAGGAATTGATAATGCCAGTCAGCAGCGTTCAAACTGTGATTAACAAATGGATAATCAGGGCTTCTGTAAAAACAAAACCACGGTCAGGTAGCAACAAAAATTTTGCCCACAACTGCCAGGAAAATTGTTCAGGATGTGTGGCGCCCCCAGGAGTATGGTCACCACAGTGGCATTACCTTCGTCCTAGGGAGTGTGATGTCATGCTTGGAAGCGATAAAGGGTCTCTCTGTCAGCTAAATCAACACACAGCACAGTTCCCACTCCAGGCCAGCAGAGGGAGCTCTGAACCAAAACTGGGGGAAGAGCTACTCTCTGGGGGCCAGGAAGGGGAAATTAGGAGTTGGTGTGAGGAAGGCAACGTGTGTGGACGTGAGGAGAGGAGCTGGAAGATTGAGCAGAGTTGAATGCTCACTTCTAGCTTATAGCGCATGATCTGGAGCCCGGTCTCCAAGGTTGTATGGATACTGATGTTCCTGAAGCAGAAAACGGAGGAATAGGAATCTGTAAATGCTCTGTTCCCATATAAGACTTGGAGGCACAACAGCAACGGGTGAGCCAGAAGAGATAGAAGGCTACAGCTGTCTGCCATACGAGGGAGTTCTAAAAGAGAACAAGAAGGAGGAACTTCAGTGTAACACAGTACTGCATGTACCTCAAATAAGCGCTAGAAAGGAGGCTACACAATCCATCTGCATAGAGAGATTCCTAAGTTGCTTCCAGGCCGGCCAGTCTCTGTTCCATCTGTAATCTGGAATTCTGGACTGCATTTACCAAGCACAGTAAAGGTAAAAGAAACTGCACCCTATTGTGTCTTTGCCTTCTTCCTGCAAACTCTCCAGCACTGCTACATCTCTGTGCCAGACACTACACCCTCTTCCTCAACACCTATCCTCTTCATCTACTCTGCCCTGGGACTGCAGCCCTACCTGTGGAGGGCTACAACATCATTGCTGCACCACACCATCTGTCCCAGAGGATCTGCTTGCAGTGTTGGCTTAACCCCTTTATTGCGGAGCACCACAGGTGGCGTCACGTATCATCCACTCATAAACTTTAAGCAGCCAAGCTTTAACCCCTTTTTACGTGGACACCCAGGGCCACGGACCGGGTCACCACTACTGTGACACTTCCCTCTGAGATACCGGCCCGGTACCGAGTACCCCTCTGCCCTGGCGGGCGACCCATTTGCAAGGAAAATCCCACAAGTATCATCGGCTAAAATACTAGACTCTCAGAAAACTAGCGGTGTGGCTGTTTCAATATGCACAATAAGAAGGCACTTGAAGAAAAATGGGCTGCATGGTTGAGTCGTCAGAAGAAAGCCATTACTGCGCAAATGCCACAAGAATCTTGCCTACAATACGCAAAACAGCACAAAGACAAGCCTCAAAACTTCTGGAACAAGGCAATTTGGAGTGATGAGACCAAATTTGAACTTTTAGGCCACAACCATAAATGTTACAATTGGTGAGAGGTAAACAAGGCATATGATGAAAGGAACACCATTCCAAATGTAAAGCACGGAGGTAGATCGCTGATGTTTTGGGGATGTGTGAGCTACAAAGGCACAGGAAACTTGGTCAACGTTGAATGAAAGATGAATGCAGCCACGTTATCAGCAAATACTGGAGGCAAATTTGCACTCATCAGCCTGGAGGCTGCACATGGGACATACTTGGACGTTCCAATATGACAACGATCCAAAACACAAGGCCAAGTGGACCTGTCATTGACTACAGAACAAAGTGAATGTTCTGGAACGGCCATCTCTGTCTCCTGATCTCAATATCTTTGAGCCACTCTGGTGAGATCTCAAGCGCGCAGTGCATGCTAGATAGCCTAGGAATTTACAGGAACTGGAGGCTTTTTGCCAAGAAGAGTGGGCATCTTTACCATCTGAGAAAATAAAGAACCTCATCCAGAACTACCAAAAAAAGACTTCAAGCTGTCATTTATGTTAGAGGGGGCAATACACGGTATTAAGAAATGGGGTATGTGAACTTTTGATCAGGGTCAATTGAATGTTTTGGGTTGTCATTATGATTTAAAAAGAGAAAACACAGTAGTTTGACAATATTTTAGATGGCTTCACCCAACCTTCTGGCGACTCAATCTTGCAGACCATTTTTCTTCAAGTGCCTCCTTATTGTACATCTTGAAACAGCTACACCACTAGTTTTCAGTGAGTCCAGTATTTCAGCTGATGTTGTTTGTGGGTTTTTCTTTGCATCCCGAATAATTTTCCTGGCAGTTGTGGGCAAAATTTTTGTTTGTTACTACCTGACCATGGTTTTGTTTTTACAGAGCCCCTGATTTTCCATTTGATGATTGCTGCTGACTGGCATTAACAATTCCTTGGATTTCTTTTTGTATCCCTTTCCTGTTTAATACAGTTCAACTACCTTTGTCTGTAGATCCATTGACAATTCTTTTGCTTTCCCCATGACTCTCAATACAGAAATGTCAGTAGCTGGATGATGGATGAAAGATGCAAGGGTAATTTGGATGTTTTGGGTTGTCATTGTGATTTAAAAAGAGAAAACACAGTAGATTGACAATAAATGGATTCACCCAACCACTAACCATGAGTGGAGAGAAAGCTTTGGGGTTATCATTCATATTCTCTGGAAAAAAAAAAGGATAAGAAAGCAAAAATGCTGCCGGGGTATGCAAACTTTTGAGCACAACTGTACTTATGTGAACTATATGTCTTATTGGGGCTTTCTATGTGAGAGAAACAGGACAGAAACCGAGAGAAAGGATTGAGGTCTTATCGCCACACGATTACAGATTGAAAAAAAAAAAATTACCAGTTGCCAAGCACTTCTGTGGTCTAGGACACAACATAAACAATATGAAAGTTGTCATATTAAATGCAATCTTAAATCACAAAAGCATCGGAAGATTTGGGAATACAAACTTATTAGTCTTTTGATTCCCTCCACACAGGACTAAATCTGTCAGGAGGATTTAAGACTAAAGGGCCTGTCACACTAAGCGATATCGCTAGCAATATTGCTATAACGTCACTGGTTTTTGTGACGTTATAGCGATATCGCTATGTGTGATACTTATCTCCGACCGCTCCCCCGCTGGTTATCGCTGATCGCGCGAGAACGTGTTGGACCGTTTCTCGTCGTCAGCTTCCTGCTGGGCTTCCTGCTGTGATGACGAGCGACGCGTGGACGCGGGCGGGAGGACGTCAGGATCGCCTCTTCTGACAGGTAAGTAGCAACCCCCGACCCTGCGATGTCGCTGGTGAGATCTGCCTGTGTGGCAGCTCACTAGCGACCACTTAGCGATGTACCAGCGATCCTGACCGCGTCATATCGCTGGTCGGTATCGCTGGTGCATCGCTAAGTGTGACAGTACCTTTACTACAGAATCTGAGGAATCTGCTCTAGAGACATTGAGAGCACCAGACCTCTGATCTTACTTGGATATTGGGACTATAATAAAACTTTCACACTACTTATCTAATCAAATTAAGGATTCCTTCTCTGAGATCAGTTTGTGTATGTAAATGTTAATTTATTATACCATGCCTCTTTTTTTTGTTTGTGCATATATTTGTGTTTCTTCAGAAACTTTGTTCTACCATGCCTGAGGAAGGGACCTAAGAAGTCTCGAAAGCTTGCTTTATAACATCATTTATTTTATTTTTGTTAGCCATTAAAAGGTATCATAACTACAAGATTATCTTGCTTTTTCCACTGAGCTCATTCTTTTTTCAACTATATAACACTGTACCAAACCCTTCTTTTCTTTTAACTTGATTATAAATAACACAGCACAGAGGAACTTTGTATCATTGAAATATTTTTGCAGTGATGTCAGCTCTGCTGTGCTGTCCCACCCAACACACACTGGCTGCTTGTGAAATGGAAGCTAACGCACTGAGAGGACAACTGCAGTCAAATGTGCAACAGAAGTGAACTTTCATTAGTGTTAGCACTGCAGTAGTACAGTGTTAGCTCTGCTGTACTCTTAGTTCTCATCTTACTGCAGAGCTTTGTGTCAGTATGAGAGCAAATTGTCAGTCTTTACATGTCACACTGGTAGCTCGACTTTTCATTTAAAATTAACTCTAGGGGCAGTTTCTCGCAGAGATCTATGTCCAGCCCATAGATCTTAGCAGCTTATTTGCACATATCAAAATCGAGGATTTCTCTGAAGTAAGACATCGAATCACATCAAGGTATCATTTTATTCCGCTTCCTGTGACCTGCATGTCTATATAGACGGCTTATCGCTTCTTATGGAACGTATTTTTTGGACTTTCATGCGCTGCTTGACATAATACACAATCCAGTTATATTAAAAGATCAATAATGTATTCCCATTTAATCCCAATGCGTTTCTAAGTGGAAAACAGTTCTTCTTCAGGGGTTGACAAATATTTGTCAACCCCTGAAGAAGTGTTTTCCACTTCGAAACGCGTTGGGATTAAATGGGGATAAATGATTGGTCTTTTAAAATAACTGGATTGTAAAAACACACATGTGACATGCACAAGTGTGAACACGTCGATCAGACAATGCTCACACCACCCACTAACTAACTGAAATACAACAAGAAAACACAGAATGACAGATTTGCAAAAATACTCTGCAATAAAAAATGGCAGTTATCAGCAAGTGCTGGATAACAAATACAGGGTATTTAGTTGATACGTTTTTTTTCGCAAAAAAATGTACACCAAGCTGCTCCACCACGTCAAGGTAACCCCTATCGAAGCAGTCCCTATCTAATGTATTAAAAACCTGAACATGTGAACAGTGTCTAATATGAACATGATTCAGACAGGCCGCTCCCTAGTATGGGCTTGTGGTCTGAGACAGCTCTTATGTGCACGTCACACAAGAGAGGGGTGGGGTCTCCCAAACCATGCTAAGCAAGGAAAAAAAAACGGATTAAAAACACACATGGTTTGGGAGACCCCACCCCTCTCTTGTGTGACGTGCACATCAGAGCTGTCTCAGACCACAAGCCCATACTAGGGAGCAGCCTGTCTGAATCCTGTTCATATTTGACACTGTTCACATGTTCAGGTTTTTAATACATTAGATAGGGACTTCTTCGATAGGGGTTACCTTGACGTGGTGGAGCAGCTTGGTGTACATTTTTTTGCGCAAAAAAACGTATCGACTAAATACCCTGTATTTGTTATCCAGCACTTGCTGATTACTGCCATTTTTATTGCAGAGTATTTTTGCAAATCTGTCATTCTGTGTTTTCTTGTTGTATTTCAGTTAGTGGGTGGTGTGAGCATTGTCTGATCGACGTGTTCACACTTGTGCATGTCACGTGTGTTTTTAATCCGTTTTTTTTTCCTTGCTTAGCTTGGTTTGGGAGACCCCACCCCTCTCTTGTTTGACATGCACATAAGAGCTGTCTCAGACCACAAGCCCATACTAGGGAGCGGCCTGTCTGAATCCTGTTCATATTAGACACTGTTCACATGTTCAGGTTTTTAATACATTAGATAGGGACTGCTTCGATAGGGGTTACCTTGATGTGGTGGAGCAGCTTAGTGTACATTTTTTTGTGCAAAAATAGTATCTACTAAATACCCTGTATTTGTTATCCAGCACTTGCTGATTACTGCCATTTTTTATTGCAGAGTATTTTTGCAAATCTGTCATTCTGTGTTTTCTTGTTGTATAACTGGATTGTGTATTATGTCAAGCAGCGCATGAAAGTCCAAAAAATAAGTTCCATAAGAAGCGAAATACTAGAGGTCACTTGTCTGACCATTGGACGTGCAGCAGCTGACTACTTCCATATGTCTGATCTCTCCTATAGCGGGTGAGTGGATTTTTATACTTTTTATACCATTATCATCAGATAAGACCCTATTGCGCTTCTTTGTTCCTATAGTGTATTATATATAGACGGCTTAGGAAGGTTCGTCCTACTGACAGATTCTCTTTATTAAATTAGGGCTATACTCACATCTGCATTTGGACATTCCTTTGGTGGTCCATTGTTTTAGACAATAAAAATAGAGCAGCATGCAAAAATATTCTTTATTTTGTCTTTTATTTTTTTTTTTTATTTAAAAATATTAACAAAACATTATTCCTGCCATCAAAATTACAGAATCTTCAACTTTACCCCTGCAGACCCCATTATAAGCCAACAGATTAGTTCTGCCCAGTGCTATGGATTTTGTCATATACAGAAGCTATGATGCCAGTGTAAACAGATTATAACATTATTATTTTTTTTTTCCTCCCCGTTCAATTAATTTTTTACCTCTGCTTCATTCATCTCCTAATGTTTATATGTTAAGTTTTTCTTTTTATTGTTTCTTTGCATAGAAAATGGACATGTCCAAGACTTTCTGGCTCGAGAACTAAAAGTCGAGGATGCGCTGAAGTTAGTGTGATTACTTTCTACTCAGCAATATAGCATGATCATGGATATTATCCCTAGAGCTCAACAGATTACATGACAATGACCAGTGGATCTTTTTCTAATGTATTATCTGTTTCATGGGTCTTAAGTGTTTGCAATGTGTTATAACTACACAAATATTTTTAAGGTTTTTTTTGTATATCGAGTTAAAGATGTTTAATGGACACATCCCTTCTCTTAAAGAAAAGGCCGATTTCACATGTCCGACGTTCATGGTCAGAGTACAGATTACAATGTCCAGACTGATTGCAGGAGAACTGACCCAAACTCATCAGCTTCATCTATACCTATGAGACTATTGAGTTTGGATCAGGAGACCAACCACCATTTTGGACATCACAGTCTATTCTCGTACATTGAATGTCGAATGTGTGAAACTGACCTTAGTCTGATCACTGGGGGTCTCACCGATGGGGCCCTCACTGATAACTTAAGCTGGGGCTTTGAGCTCCCTATTTTTCTTAATTTTGATTAGCTTGAATGAAACAACAATGAAGTATATACCCTGCCATTCCTTCAAATATCTCTGTGGCTCATCAAAGCAGTAGACGATATATGCAGCGATATCCATTAGTCAAATAGACTTTGAATAGCGCAGCCCCTCGGCATCCTCAGCTACGGGTAGTGAAAACCATAGGAAGGATCAACATTCTCTGGAGTTGAAAATAGTAGAAAATGTTTATTTTTATCTTCAGTTTCAATTTTTTTTATTGAAATTTTTTACAAACATATGTGGGGGAAAGGGGAATGAGGTAGAGATGAAACTTTGTTCGGTAAGAGGGAAGAAATAGGTCATGGGAGATGAGGGGAAATCTAGATTAGATAAGGCGAGATATAAGCAAAGTCAATATCAGTAATGTGAACAAGAACAAACTGTTAAGGCCCCATCGCACATAGCGATCTCGCTAGCGAGATCGCTGCTGAGTCACAAGTTTTGTGACACAACAGCAATCTCACCAGCGAGATCGCTGTGTGTGACAGCGATCAGCGATCGGCCCCCTGCCGGTATCGCTGATCGCTCTTGGAAACCTCTGGACATTTCTTCCATCGCTGGTCTCCCGCTGGCCAGCACGCATCGCTGCGTGTGACAGGCGGGAGACCAGCGATCAGCTGGTAACTAACGTACACATCGGGTATCCAAAGGACGTGCGTCCCTTAGAAACCCGATGTGTACGTTAGTTACCAGCGCGCTGATGCAGGGAGCTGGTATCTAAGGTACACATCGGGTATCTAAGGGACGCACGTGTACCTTAGTTACCAGCTCCCTGCATCAGCGCGCTGGTAACTGACGTACACAGCGACGCCGCGCGCTTGGCGTCGCTGTGCTGATCGCTGGTGAAGCTGTCTGTTTGACAGCTCACCAGCGATCATGTAGCGACTCACCAGCGATCCTGACACGTTGATATCGTTGTCGGGATCGCTGGTGAGTCGCTATGTGTGACTCCAGCTTTAGGCTTCGGGTTCCTGTCGCTGCACAGAAGGAATCCCGAGCCTTGCATCCGGCAGTCTCCCATTCCTCTTTGGCCGCAGAGACGCCTGCTCAGCAGACTCGTCGATCCTGGCGCTCTACTCAAACCAGCTCTGTGGGTTTGGTTGCTGCTGCCACCTCTGGTCCAGCTATAGCAACGCATGCTGGTCAGCAGTGAGCTACTCCAGGGACTAAGTCCTCCTTTCGGTCCACTGAGCATGCCCGTGGGATGATCTCTCATTGGAGATCGGAGGTCACATGCTCAGGTCCTTCTCCAGCTTGGATTGGACCATCAGAAAGGTCCCGGAAGGACGCGGCTATAAAAGGTTTGCATGGCCGCTCGGCCATGCGCTAGTATAGACTGCATTATCAGACTATGAGGAGTGAGTGTCGTATGCATGTATGAATGTCTCTGGTGAATGACACATTAAGAAACCCCTACCCTTGGTACGCATGTGTTGTGCAGCCTAGCCTGATAAGCGCCCAGGCTTAGGTGTAGGTAGGACAGAGTCTGAGACAGGCATCAGTGTCCACCTGTGGCTCGGCACGCCACGGTGCACGTGCTCGACACTCTATAGTCAGCGTCTACAATGGCATCTGCAGGTACGACGCGGCGCGCTCAGGAGTTCTAAAGGGACCCTGACCCCGTGTCCTTGGGGCATAGTTCTGTGACCGCTTTCTGTGCGCTCCGTGGCCGGGCTCTGTGAGCTAAACAGGCACCGGCATTTATGTTCTGCGGTAGCGCGGCTCTGTGAGTTAAGAGTTTGCTTCTGTTCACACTGGGTGACCTTAACCCATGTGTGACCTTTTGTACACCGCTTTATACTTCCACCATTACTAAGCAGCAGTTTACCACCCCTGCACGGTGGACCCCGGGCTGCGAACGCACCTTACTATTATTTTATTATCTGGTGCGTTCAGCCAGCCCTAACATTATACTAATGCCAGGGTCTGGCTTGTAATGGCGGACGAACAGCGACTGCAGCGGTACATCCAGCAGCTGGAGGGCAGGTTGGTGGCTATTGAGCGCACAGCCTCGGCCGTGGATGTTGCCGCAGCAGCTGTTCAGGCCGCTAGCCTGGCGGCAACTAGTTTGTCCACTGCTGCCCCTGTTCTGACATTATCCCGCCTCCTGCTGCCAGACAAATTTTCTGGCGAGTCTGTCTTGTAGGGGATTTATGAGCCAGTGTGCTATACACCTGAGCTCCTGGCTGCACGTTTCCCTCAGAGCGGGCTAAGGTGGGGTTCATAGTATCCCTCCTGTCGGACAGGGCGTTGGAGTGGGCCACGCCACTCTGGGAGCGCAACGATCAAGTGGTACAGAGTGCTCCGCAGTTCCTGAGCACTCTGAGGCAGGTCTTTTTGGGACCCCAGGTTACCCATGACACAGCGCTCCAATTGCTGGCTTCGATGCAGGGCTCGTTCATGGTCAGTCACTTTGCCATCCACTTCCGGACTCTTGTTTCTGAACTGGAGTGGCCTGATAAAGCTCTCATCCCGGTATTTTGGAGAGGGCTGGCTGACCATGTGAAAGACGCCCTGGCCACTAGGGAGATTAACACCACACTGAAGGAATTAATTACAGTTTCTACCCGCATCGACCTCCGCTTTCACGAGCGAAGGTTGGAGCGTGCCCAGTGGAGGCAGAGGTTTCGGCTGGCACCCACCTTCGCCAAACATCTGGAACGTCCGGTCCAGGCGTCCGAGCCACATAAGGCCATGGAGACGCCTCGAGCGGGATCCAAGTCCCGGACCGCTCGTGCACGCATGGTCTGTCATGTCTGCCGGCAATCAGGACATCTTGCCTCCAGATGTCCTCGGTGACTGGGAGAGCGTCCGCGTTTGGTGACCTTGGGAGCTGGTTCACTAATCACAATGGCGCCTTCTTCCGAGCTGACCTTTAATGGGACAATTTCCATTGGTCCATCCACCCATGTGGTAGAGCTTTGCGTAGATTCCGGGGCGGAGGGCAACTTTGTCTTCTGTCTTTGCCCGACTTCCTGCAATTCCTCTTGTTATGCTTGCCAAGCCAGTGACCATGTGGGTGATAAATGGATCGACACTACCATTGCAGATAACCCATCAGACCATCCCTTTTTCTTTATCCATGTCTCCTTCCCATCAGGAGATCATCTCCCTGCTAGTCATTTCCGAAGGAATTGACGAGATCCTCTTAGGAATGCCGTGGCTACGGTATCATTCCCCTCATATAGAGTGGTCCTCAGGGAGAATTCTGGGATGGAGTAAATCCTGTGTTGGTAGATGTCATAGGGAGTGTATTCAGGTTGCTACTACCGAGGTACCTGCAGATCTCTACTCTCTCCCCAAATACTATTGGCCCTATGCGGACATGTTCTCCAAGAAGGCGGCGGAGACCCTTCCGCCTCATCGCCCCTATGACTGTCCTGTCAATCTCCTGCCTGGTGCTAAGCCTCCTTGGGGTCGAGTTTATCCACTCTCTCTCCCGGAGGCGGAGGCAATGTCTCAGTACATCAGAGAGAATCTGGCAAGAGGCTTTATTAAAAAGTCAGTGTCACCTGCAGGGGGCGGGTTTTTCTTCGTGCAGAAGAATGGAGAACTACGTCCATGCATAGATTACAGGGGTCTTAACGCCATCACCGTTAAGAATAAGTACCCTTTGCCCCTGATATCTGAGCTTTTTGATAGGTTGTGGGGAGCGAGGGTCTTCACTAAGCTGGGTCTGCGGGGTGCTTACAACCTGATTCGCATCCGTGAGGGAGACAAATGGAAGACGGCCTTTAACACCAGGGACGGGCATTATGAATACCTGGTGATGCCCTACAGGCTCTGTAATGCTCCTGCCATCTTCCAAGACTTTGTGAACGACATCTTCCGGAATATGCTCACCACCTCGGTTGTAGTCTATCTGGATGATATCCTCATCTACTCTCCAGATATAGACTCCCACCGGAAGGATGTTTGCAAAGTCTTCGATCTCCTACGGGCAAACTCCCTATATGCCAAGTTGGAGAAGTGTGTGTTTGAGCAGGAGTCCTTGCCTTTCCTGGGCTATATTATCTCGGCCCAGGGGTTGGCCATGGATCCTGCCAAACTACAGGCGGTGATGGATTGGTAGGAGCCTCACTCCCTCAAAGCGGTGCAGCACTTTATGGGATTTATTAACTACTACCGCCAATTCATTCCGCACTTCTCGACTTTGGTAGCTCCCTTGGTTGCCCTCACCAAGAAGGGGGAGAATCCTAAGTTGTGGTCAGAGGGGGTCTCCAAGGCCTTCCTCTCCATCAAGTCCCACTTCGCTAGTGCTCCCATTTTACATCGCCCCAATGTGGATAAGCCATTTATTTTAGAGGTGGATGCCTCGTCCATCGGTGCTGGAGCAGTCCTGTTCCAAAAGGATGCTCAAGGTCGGAAGCATCCTTGCGTCTTCTTTTCCAAGACCTTCTCACTGGCAGAGAGGAACTATTCCATTGGGGACAGGGAGTTGCTAGCCTTGAAGTTGGCCTTTTCTGAATGGAGACACCTCCTGGAGGGGGCTCGCTATCCCTTCCAAGTTTACACTGACCACAAAAACTTGGTCTATCTCCAAACCGCCCAGTGGTTAAATTCTCACCAAGCCCGATGGTCTCTCTTCTTCTCCCATTTCCACTTCACCCTACATTTCCTTTCTAGTGAGAAGAATGTCTGGGCCGATGCGCGCTCTCGCTCCGTGGTGTCAGCGGAGGAGGAGCCTCGGTTAATTGCACCATCTGAGAGCCTGGGGACAGTAGCTCCGGTTGCCCTTGAGTCTGGACCCGCGGGCAAGACTTTTGTCCCTGCCAGTTTGCGTCCAGAGGTCCTCTCTTGGGCTCACGCGTCCAGGGTGGGTGGACACTTAGGTACTAAGCGGACAGTTGAGCCTTTGGCGAGGACGTACTGGTGTTCGCATATGGCTCATGATGGTTGGCATGGTCTACCCAAGTCGAGTGCCAGCACAGTTATTTGGGTCGTCACCAACCATTTTTCTAAAATGGTGCACTTGGTTCTTCTCTCTCGGCTACCTTCCGCACAGGGCCTAGTAGTGTTGTTCATCAAACATGGTTTCCAGTTACACGGCATGCCAGACAAGATTGTCAGTGACCAGGGTCCCCAGTTTGCGTCTCGGTTCTGGAGAGAGCTCTGTCGCTTTGCTCAGTATTGAGCTGAATCTCTCCTCAGCCTATCATCCCGAGATGAATGGATTGGTAGAGAGGGCCAACCAGACCCTGGTCATATATCTCCAACATTTTGTCTCTGCCAATCAGAATGACTGGGCACCCTTGTTGCCGTGGGCAGAGTTCGCCTTGAACAACACTGTGGCCGATTCCACCGGCCAGACCCCATTCCTCCTTAACTACGGCCAACATCCTCGTTTCCCTGTGCCCGTGCCCATGCCCGTGTCATCCACCGACTGTAGGGTGGCAAACTGAACGGTGGAGGCACGTGATATTTGGGACCGCACCCAGGATGCTATTCGGGTTTCTAAGGAGAGAATGAGGGTCTCTGTGGATGCACACCGGCGTCCTGCTCCCACCTTCTCCCCTGGCGACTTAGTGTGGCTCTCCGCCCGTAACAGCCGAATCCACTAAGTTCGCTCCTCGTTACATTGGTCCCTTTAAGGTCCTCGAACAGATCAGCTCGGTGGTCTATCGTCTGGCTCTTCCACCACACTTGGCTATCTCTGCCACCTTCCACTTGTCCCTCCTTAAACCTGTGCATATGTCCCGGTTCTCCGAGTCATCTGCCGGGACATCAGACCTGTCTTCAGACGAGTTTGAGGCCAATGCCATTGTCGGATGCAGGGTGGTGCGTGGTAAAAAGTTTTATTTGGTGGACTGGAAGGGTCATGGTCCAGAGGCTCAGACCTGGGAGCCAGTGGAGAACATCCACGCTCCGCTCCTTATTGCGGCATTTAAGCGTAGCGAGGCTCAGAGGGGAGGGGGCCCTAGGAGGGGGGTAATGTTAGCCGTCGGGTTCCTGTCGCTGCACAGCAGGAATCCCGAGCCTTGCATCCGGCAGTCTCCCATTCCTCTTCGGCCGCAGAGGAGCCTGCTCAGCAGACTCGTCTATCCTGGCGCTCTGCTCAAACCAGCTCTGTGGGTTTGGTTGCTGCTGCCACCTCTGGTCCAGCTATAGCAACGCATGCTGGTCAGCAGCGAACTACTCCAGGGACTAAGTCCTCCTTTCGGTCCACTGAGCATGCCCGTGGGATGATCTCTCATTGGAGATCGGAGGTCACATGCTCAGGTCCTTCTCCAGCTCGGATTGGACCATCAGAAAGGTCAGGAAGGTCCCGGAAGGACGCGGCTATAAAAGGTTTGCATGGCCACTCGGCCATGCGCTAGTATAGACTGCATTATCAGACTATGAGGAGTGAGTGTCGTATGCATCTATGAATGTCTCTGGTGAATGACTCATTAAGAAACCCCTACCCTTGGTACGCATGTGTTGTGCAGCCTAGCCTGTTAAGTGCCCAGGCTTAGGTGTAGGTAGGACAGAGTCTGAGACAGGCATCAGTGTCCACCTGTGGATCGGCATGCCACGGTGCACATGATTGACACTCCATAGTCAGCATCTACAGTGGCGTCTGCAGGTGCGACGTCACGCGCTCAGGAAGTCTAGAGGGACCCTGACCCTGTGTCCTTGGGGCAGAGTTCTGTGACCGCTTTCTGTGTGCTCCGTGGCCGGGCTCTGTGAGCTAAACAGGCACCGGCATTTATGTTCTGTGGTAGCGCGGCTCTGTGAGTTAACAGAGTTCGCTTCTGTTCACAGTGGGTGACGTTAACCCACGTGTGACCTGTTTTACACCGCTTTATACTTCCGCCATTACTAAGCAGCAGTTTACCACCCCTGCACGTTGGACCCCGGGCTGCGAACGCACCTTACTATTATTTTATTATTTGGTGCGTTCCGCCAGCCCTAACACAAACAAAACCATTTTTTATGATAAAAATATTCTATATCCATAGAAGAAGACTCGAACATGTAATATGGGTGATTTCGGAGGATATGGAAGGTCAGAGGTAGGTGTTTGAGTTATGTGTATATTTTTTGAAAATTAGAGTTCCAATGATCCCATGTTGTCAAGTATTTTGGATAGAAATTATTTGTGATTGCATATCTAAGCTCTAGGGATCGGTGGAGAGAGATTTTTTTCATAATTTCACTGAATATAGGTGGGAATGTTTTTTGGGTTTTTTTTTCCAAAGGAAAGCGATAGAGTTCTTAGCAACCAGGAAAATATAGATAACAAGTTGTCTGGAGAAGGGATCAATGTTTTCTAGTTGTACTGATAGTAGTGCCATTTGTTGAGAAGTTTTGAGAACAGAGAAGAAATCTGGTTCCATAAAGATGTAATTTTGGGGCAACTCCAAAAGATATGGAGCAGGGATACCTAGGGGGTGAGCTGTTGGTAAAATGGGCAATCCTAGTTGGAGAAGTACCATCTGGCCATAGATTTGAAGGACTCGTGGAGGGTAATGGAAAAATTAGAAGAATAGGAGAATTCCAATGCATGTCTCGTACTCCCGAAGATTTTACGGTTCACGTTATTGATTTAGGGTGCAAACCTTTTATCTTCCAACTTCTATTGGATCACCAAAGATGTACAGCAGAACGGCGTTATATATAGCGTTTGTTATCCGAAATAGATCCCTGAGAACTGAAAGCAGACTGGTAAGTGTTACCCCTGACTGCATACCTACAGAAACATACTGTTTTGCAGTCATTTTATTAATCGGAATAATTGGAGCGTGATAAAGTTTCTCCATGTTTATCGTGTACAAACAGTGCAGTATTTCACATAATAACTACATGTATGTGTCCCCAGACCACAGCCAACCAAGAATATAGAAATGTAATTATGTTTATATGGTAACACATTGTATACACAATTAAGCAACCTGGCAATATAATACTAAAGCCATACGGTAATGTGCTTGCTGCATTATGCAATTCCTTTATGGGTAAATTGCTTATTGTTTGCAAATTGTCACTATTCTGCTCCTATAAGTTTCGTATTACTGATTACCTATAATTTATAAAATCATTTTGATCACTTTCACACAATATTATTCTGTATTTCTATTTATAAGCCAAAATCCAGATTGGAGCCAAGACATGGAAGAGTTACAAATTTTTCCATTACAGTAAAATATTCAGGATTGAGAGTCCTCAGTAGTTGATACCTTTTAATGGCTAACTGAAAAGATGGTAACACATTGCAAGCTTTCCAGACTACTCAGGTCTCTTCATCAGGCTAGACTAATACAACCATTACAGTAAACACTGATATGACCTGTTCCTGTCATCATGGTCTCTACCAAGTTTTGAAATTGTTCATCTTTCCAAACCAGCTCTATCAATAAGTCCATAAATGTATTCGCCTGATGAACCACATTATACTGGAAGGGAAACGCGTCGGGTAGCTTTAAAACTAGTAATGGATTATCAGTAATTCCAGATTCGTATTCTATAGGATTTACAGTATATTATATTTTTTCTGCTATATCATGAATGTATAATTAACCCCATTGGGGCTGCTACTATATTTTCCTACAATGTTTTTCTCAGTGTCCTATTTATATTGGTCTATGTTATCATTAGGGATATTCTTAGGGCTTATTTAGGTCTCAATGTTCGTTGAGTGGGGGCACCACTGCCGTTCAATTTAGGGTTCCAACCTCTGCAGCTAGTTAGGATCTCACATTAGGGATCCATAGGGTCATAGGATATATTTTCATATTTACTCTACCTTCCTGTTATTGTGAAATTTATGGAATCTGCTGTGTCCCTAATTAGTACCTATTATATAATTGTTGATTTATTATTGGTCATTTATTGGCAACATTCATATGTTCAGTATTCGGGCAGTATTTTACATCAGTATTTGTAAGTATTGATGGGCGAACACGAACAGTAAAGTCAGGGTCCGTGCTGAACATTTAGTGTCCGTGCATGGACTCCGAACACAGACTTCTCCCTGAATTCCGTGTTACTATTCGGGTTCGGCAGCCCAAACATCTGGCAGTTCCCATGCTGTCAACTGTGTTACAGCGCAAGAAACACCGACTCTGATCAGAGCGCTGCGGTTCACATGCTGTCATACAGATGACAGTGTCACAGATGACAGTGTCACAGATGACAGCGTGTGAGCCAGCAGGTGTGAGCAGCAGTAAAAATGTTACCGCCGGTCACAGGTGTCGGCTCATGAGAGTACTATTAATTAAATAAATAATTTTAAAAAACGACATGGGGTCCCCCCTTCATGTTTGACAGCCAGCCAAGCTAGAACATACAGCTGGGGGCTGGTTTTCTCAGATTGATAAGAGGCCATGGATGTTACCCCACCCCCAACCTAAAAATAGCAGCCTGCAGCCACTCCAGAAAAGGCACATCTATTAGATGTGCCAATTCTGGCGCTTTGCCTGGATCTTCCCACTTGCCTTGGTGCCGTGGCAAGTGGGATAATAGTTTTGGGGTTGATGTCAGCTTTGTAATGTCAGTTGAGATCAAGCCCAGGGGTTAGTGAAGGAAAGGCATCTATAAGACACCCCATTCCCTAACCAAACTTTTTTAAAATGTTCGGCAGAACCCGACAGACTCGAACATTCACTGGCCCTGCCACCACTATTTGAAAGCCGATACCAGGAGTGGGTGATAAATACAGAAGTGGTGACGTGTTTCTATTATTCTTTTCCTCTGATTGTTACATTCCTGGTTTTGGCTTACAAATAATGAGGTAAAATACTGACCAAATACTGAACATGTGAATGTGAAAATATAGCCAGTACTATTGTGATAAATCACGGATGTGGTTTTATATAATTTAATAAAGTTATAGTTTTAATTTTTGTTTTCTTTTTTATTCTGTTTTAGCCCCCTGAGGTTATAAGTAAATTATTTTTTTGATAGTTTTAATACTAACTGACCATAATACTGCCATGTGAAAGTGCCCTTTAATTTATTTTGCCTGAACTTACACAGGTCTCCTTCGTTTTTAGACTGACAAGTACCAGGTAATATCTCCTGGTTATAGTTTTAAACGCTCCAAGGACTATATTGAAGTCAGACTTGAAGAGCAGGTTTTTAAAAGTGTCAAGACACCAGAAGATGCAGAGCTGCCACCCAGGTCCAGGTAATATGGGAAAAATTAGAAACATTTTCAATTTAGCTTAAAGGGAGTCTGCTGGTGATTTTGACCCTGTAAAACTGATGACAGCGCTAGATAGGAGAGTTATACAGTTGTTTTCTCTCTGGTGCACACCACCTGCTGTTTTCTGGAGATTCCCTAATGTTGAAATGCCCTTTGTACTCCATAGTGAGTAAGAGATGAGTGAATTTGTTAGGATTTTGGCCCAGAATCTGATTTTGACATATTCGGGCCATATTCGAACACTATTCGTGCTGAATGTGTGTCTCATGATCAGTTCCGAACATATTCGGTAATTTCTACGATTTGACTCTAATGACGTTTGGCTGTGTTCAACAAATATTGCAAAAACAATATTCGATTCCGATTGTATTCAGAACCGAATCCGAACAAATGTGCTCATCTCTAGTAGTGAATGTTTTAGGTCTCGATCACTTTTGCATATTACAGATTTGTAATTTTTTTTTTCTTACATTTAAAAAACTTTGACAGTATATTTAAATTAACATTTAACTTTTCTGCTTTTTACATGCACCTTTTTTAAGCACACAGCAGAATGTTGAATAGAATGGCATATCAAGTGTAATTCATCATTCAGACTGTGCCTGTGAGTCTGAAACGCTTTACACTGCAGGCGCGATGACGTCACTACATCGCACCTGCAATCCGATGCCGCAGTACTCCCATTGCACAGACCAGAACAGTGCGCTGGGGGAACGTGGCAAGTTGAGTAGTGTTTTTTTTTATGTCAGTAGCTGTGGGAGACCTCATACTGAGTGGGGGGCTGGCATTGGGGGCCATCATGCTGAGCGGACGACTTGCATTTGGGGCAATCATCTGAGTGGGGAGCTGGCTGTGGCGAACCTCATACTGACTGGGGAGTAGGTTGTGGGGAAATCATAATGAGTGGGGGCTGTCGGGACATCATACTGAGTGGGGGGGTTGACATTAAGGGCCATCATACTGAGTGGGGGGCTGGCATTGGGGGCCATCATATTCAGTAGAGTGCTGGCTGTGTGGGTCATTATACTGAGTGGAGGCTGGGCTGTGAGGGCCATCATACTGAGGGGCAATCACACTTGTAGTGTGAATCCTACTGAGTGGTTGTGGGAGCAAGGATACTGTGTGATGGTATCATACTGAGTCATAACTATAAAGGCATCTTGCTGAGTGGGGACAATCATACTGTCAGGTGTGGGGGTGTTATGCTCTGTGTGTGGATCGGGACATTTTTGAGAGCATCAAACTCTATAATGGGGTTTTGTGACATGGGTGAGAACACAAAGGGGCTTTAATAGTGGCATAATTAATGTCTGCTTGCTGCAATACATGTTCTCTCTCCCAGTTTATAAATGTTGGGAGTAGCGATGAGCGAGTATACTCGTTGCTCGGGTCTCCCTGAGCATGCTCGGGTGGTCTCCGAGTATTTTGGCATGCTCTGAGATTGCTTTAGAGGCCTCAGCTACATGATTTGGACTGCTAGACAGCTTGAATACATGTTTGTTAGGGAATTCCCACATGTATTCAGCCTGTCTACAAAGTCGCAAATTATGCAGCTGAGCGCCCCAAAACACTCGGAGATCACCCAAGCATGCTCTGGGAGACCCAAGCAGCGATGCTACTCGCCCATCACTAGTTGGGAGATATGACCTCTCCTATTATGCTATATATTATACTCGTATATACAGCGGGTATGGAAAGTATTCAGGCCCCTTTAAATTTTTCACTCTTTGCTTCATTGCAGCCATTTGGTAAATTCAAAAATGTTCTTTTTTTTTTTCATTAATGTACACTCTGCACCCCTTCCAACCTGAAAAAAACCCAGAAATGTAGCTGGACTCCATTGTAGTAGTAGAATCATCTCAAGAAGGATCACAAGGAAATGGGACAGCATGTGACTTAAACATGAGGGTCTGAGCAAAGGGTCTGAATACTTATGACCATGTGATATTTCACTTTTTCTTTTTTAATAAATTTGCAAAAGTTTCTACATTTCTGTTTTTTTTATAGTCAAGATGGGGGTGCAGAGTGCACATTAATGAGAAAAAAAATGAACTTTTTTGAATTTACCAAATGGCTGCAATGAAACAGAGTGAAAAATGTAAAGGGGTCTGAATACTTTCCATACCCACTATCCCAAAAGTAATAGGAATGAAAAAAAATAACTTTTAACCATGCCAAAGGAGTTCAAAAGAAAAGTCTTGAGTGAGGAAATGAAGGGCTCAACTCAGGCTTTTCTAGCAGAGGGATACAGTGAGCATCATGTTGCCTCCATCCTTAAAATTTCTAAGATGGCAATCCATTACAACAAGGTCAAGCAGCAGACATTGGGGACAACAAAGCTACAGATCGGCAGAGGGCGAAAACGACTCTCCACTGACTGGGATGACAGTCATCTTATTCGAATATCACTCAGCAACCGCAGGATGATATCAAGTGACCTACAAGGGGAATGGCAAATGGCAGCTGCGATGAAGTGCACAGCAAGAACAGTTCGTAACAGGCGCCTAGAGGCAGGGCTCAAGTCATGTAAAGCTAGAAAAAAAGCCTTTCATCAATGAGAAGCAAAGGAGAGTCAGGCTAAAGTTTGCCAAAGACCATAAGGATTAGATTACAGAGGACTGGAGTAAGGTAATCTTCTCTGATGAGTCTAATTTTCAGCTTTGCCCAACACCTGGTCAACTGATGGTTAGACGGAGACCTTGGAGAGGCGTACAAGCCACAGTGTCTTGCACCCAATGTGAAATTTGATGGAGGATCGGTGATGATCTCGGGATGCTTCAGCAAGGCTGGAATTGGGCAGGTTAATCTTTGCGAAGGACTTATGAATCAAGCCGCGTACAAGGTTATCCTGGAAAAACAGTTGATTCCTTCTGCTCAGGCAAGGTTCCCCAACTCTGAGGACTTGTTTTTCCAGCAGGACAATGCGCCATGCCACACAGCTACAGTGTTGGCCAAAAGTATTGACACCCCTGCAATTCTGTCAGATAATACTCAGTTTCTTCCTGAAAATGATTGCAAACACAAATTCTTTGGTATTATTATCTTCATTTAATTTGTCTTAAATGAAAAAACACAAAAATAATTGTCCTAAAGCCAAATTGGATATAATTCCACACCAAACATAAAAAAGAGGGTGGACAAAAGTATTGGCACTGTTCGAAAAATCATGTGATGCTTCTCTAATTTGTGTAATTAACAGCACCTGTAACTTACCTGTGGCACCTAACAGGTGTTCGCAATAACTAAATCACACTTGCAGCCAGTTGACATGGATTAAAGTTGACTCAACCTCTGTCCTGTGTCCTTGTGTGTACCACATTGAGCATGGAGAAAAGAAAGAAGACCAAAGAATTGTCTGAGGACTTGAGAAACCAAATTGTGAGGAAGCATGAGCAATCTCAAGGCTACAAGTCCATCTCCAAAGACCAGAATGTTCCTGTGTCTACCGTGCGCAGTGTCATCAAGAAGTTTAAAGCCCATGGCACTGTGGCTAACCTCCCTAGTTGTGGATGGAAAAGAAAAATTGACAAGAGATTTCAACGCAAGATGGTGCGGATTTTGGATAAAGAACCTCGACTAACATCCAAACAAGTTCAAGCTGCCCTGCAGTCCGAGGGTACAACAGTGTCAACCCGTACTATCCGTCGGCGTCTGAATGAAAAGGAACTGTATGGTAGGAGACCCAGGAAGACCCCACTTCTTACCCCAAGACATAAAAAAGCCAGGCTGGAGTTTGCCAAAACTGACCTGAAAAAGCCTAAAACGTTTTGGAAGAATGTTCTCTGGTCAGATGAGACAAAAGTAGAGCTTTTTGGGCAAAGGCATCAACATAGAGTTTACAGGAGAAAAAAAGAGGCATTCAAAGAAAAGAACATGGTCCCTACAGTCAAACATGGCGGAGGTTCCCTGATGTTTTGTGGTTGCTTTGCTGCCTCTGGCACTGGACTGCTTGACCGTGTGCATGGCATTATGAAGTCTGAAGACTACCAACAAATTTTGCAGCATAATGTAGGGTCCAGTGTGAGAAAGCTGGGTCTCCCTCAGAGGTCATGGGTCTTCCAGCAGGACAATGACCCAAAACACACTTCAAAAAGCACTAGAAAATGGTTTGAGAGAAAGCACTGGAGACTTCTAAGGTGGCCAGCAATGAGTCCAGACCTGAATCCCATAGAACACCTGTGGAGAGATCTAAAAATGGCAGTTTGTAGAAGGCACCCTTCAAATATCAGGGACCTGGAGCAGTTTGCCAAAGAAGAATGGTCTAAAATTCCAGCAGAGCATTGTACAGTCATGGCCAAAAGTATTGACACCCCTGCAATTCTGTCAGATAATACTCAGTTTCTTCCTGAAAATGATTGCAAACACAAATTCTTTGGTATTATTATCTTCATTTAATTTGTCTTAAATGAAAAAACACAAAAAGAATTGTCCTAAAGCCAAATTGGATATAATTCCACACCAAACATAACAAAGAGGGTGGACAAAAGTATTGGCACTGTTCGAAAAATCATGTGATGCTTCTCTAATTTGTGTAATCAACAGCACCTGTAACTTACCTGTAGCACCTAACAGGTGTTGGCAATAACTAAATCACACTTGCAGCCAGTTGACATGGATTAAAGTTGACTCAACCTTTGTCTTGTGTCCTTGTGTGTACCACATTGAGCATGGAGAAAAGAAAGAAGACCAAAGAACTGTCTGAGGACTTGAGAAACCAAATTGTGAGGAAGCATGAGCAATCTCAAGGCTACAAGTCCATCTCCAAAGACCTGAATGTTCCTGTGTCTACCGTGCGCAGTGTCATCAAGAAGTTTAAAGCCCATGGCACTGTGGCTAACCTCCCTAGATATGGCTGGAAAAGAAAAATTGACAAGAGATTTCAACGCAAGATTGTGCGGATGTTGGATAAAGAACCTCCACTAACATCCAAACAAGTTCAAGCTGCCCTGCAGTCCAAGGGTACAACGGTATCAACCCGTACTATCCGTCGGCGTCTGAATGAAAAGGGACTGTATGTTAGGAGACCCAGGAAGACCCCACTTCTTACCCCGAGACATAAAAAAGCCAGGCTGGAGTTTGCCAAAACTTACCTGAAGAAGCCTAAAACATTTTGGAAGAATGTTCTTTGGTCAGATGAGACAAAAGTAGAGCTTTTAGGGCAAAAGCATCAACATAGAGTTTACAGGAGAAAAAAGAGGCATTCAAAGAAAAGTACATGGTCCCTACAGTCAAACATGGCGGAGGTTCCCTGATGTTTTGGGGTTGCTTTGCTGCCTCTGGCACTGGACTGCTTGACCGTGTGCATGGCATTATGAAGTCAGAAGACTATCAACAAATTTTACAGCATAATTTAGGGCCCAGTGTGAGAAAGCTGGGTCTACCTCAGAGGTCATGGGTCTTCCAGCAGGACAATAACCCAAAACACACTTCAAAAAGCACTAGAAAATGGTTTGAGAGAAAGCACTGGAGACTTCTAAGGTGGCCAGCAATGAGTCCAGACCTGAATCCCATAGAACACCTGTGGAGAGATCTAAAAATGGCAGTTTGGAGAAGGCACCCTTCAAATATCAGGGACCTGGAGTAGTTTGCCAAAGAAGAATGGTCTAAAATTCCAGCAGAGCATTGTAAGAAACTCATTGATGGTTATCGGAAGCGGTTGGTCGCAGTTATTTTGGCTAAAGGTTGTGCAACCAAGTATTAGGCTGAGGGTGCCAATAATTTTGTCCGGCCCATTTTTGGAGTTTTGTGTGAAATGATCAATGTTTTGCTTTTTGCTTCATTTTCTTTTGCGTTTTTTCATTTAAGACAAATTAAATGAAGATAATAATACCAAAGAATTTGTGTTTGCAATCATTTTCAGGAAGAAACGGAATATTATCTGACAGAATTGCAGGGGTGTCAATACTTTTGGCCATGACTGTAAGAAACTAAATAAAAATTTAATATTTGCGCTCAGAGATAGAACTGTATGGATACTAGACTCCCACTTGCAGTAGAGATGAAAAACTGAGTTGCAAACCTGAAAACGGCATTAAGAGTCAGGCAACGCCCACTTGACACTTTGCCATAAACTTCAAAATAGAAGAATAAAAAATGCAATTCAGATTATATGTATACACCACATATGCAAAGTTCACCATGGAACTAAAAGAAGAAACAGTCCTTAGGAAAAAAGGTTACCTTGAGGTCAGCTGCTTTAGACTAGTAGTACTTAGCCGCCCAGGTCCTGTGGAGATGAGAGTCCGATAGAACGATAACGATGATTCGTATAAAATCCAAGATATAGTCACCATATGAAGAAAAGGGACTGATGCTTTGGGTTACGGACGCTGTCCTGGCCGGAGACAAGCGTCCTGTCTGCAGTGCGCCCGCCTGAGTTGAAGGCGGTAGCGACGCACGCAGAGTAAAGCTGACAAGGTCCGCAGGACCTTGCGTGACGTCACAGTCACGTGATAACTCACGTGACTAGCTATGGAGAGCGGTGAAGCTCAAAAAACATCCAACGCGTTTCTGAATCAACGGATTCCTTCTTCAGGGATACTCCATAGCGAATAGATAGCATTTATATACCCTCCAGCATCACAAGTTCCAATTCAGACATTAAAAGCAAAAAGTTCAATTTCGCTGTTTAACCCATTGGGCATCAAAGTGTCCATCATAAAGATCCATTTACTTTCCTCTTTAGACATCTGATGGATAAAGTTGCCTCTCCTCCAACTCCTATTAACCACTTTGATGCCTGTCACTAATATGCCTCTCATAGAGCCCCCATGATGGATTAAAAAATGATTTGAGAGGGGGTGACCACTGAATTTATTCTTAATAATCCTCAAGTGTTCCGCTATCCTTATATGCAATGGACGTATAGTACGGCCAATATATAGTTTTCCACAAGGGCAGGTAATCCCATATATAACCCCCTTGGTCTCACAAGTAATAAAATCCTTAATTTTGACCTCCCGAGATTTATTAAAAATGGACAATTGCTTTCTAAGCCCTAATTTCCTACAAGGTCCACATTTATTACATGGAAAAAACCCTTTAGGGGGTGTATGTACATGCACATGATTCATCGACATGGATTTAGGAATAGAAGGGGCTATTGCATTATCAAGATTATTTGCTTTCCTAAAGACAAACCTAGGATAAGCTGGTAACATTTCACCAATCACTTTATCATTCTTCAATATATTCCAATGTCGGTTAACAATCTTTCTAAGGATTTTACTGTTGGCATTATACTGCGTGATGATAGGAATATCTTCCATAATAGAACACTCGGTGTTATTCTTTTGTTGTGCCAGTAAATCCTCTCTCGGCATGTTTCTAACAGTCTCCTTGATTTCGCACAGGGACTTAATATCATACCCCTTTTGGACAAATTTATTAGTCAGAAACACCGCCTCCTTGTCAAAATCTTGTATTTTGGAGCAATTCCTGTGAGCCCTAATGAGCTGGCTTTTGGGTACATTCACAAGCCAGCTTGGAAGGTGGCAGCTGTCCAAGGAAATGAAGTTATTAGAATCTGTTGGTTTATGAAAAACCTGGGTTTCTATGTGGTCATTTTCAATAAAAATTTTCAAATCTAAAAAGTTGATCTCTTTATGACTGGTGGTGGCTGTAAATTTTAAAAAATATTGATTTTTATTTAATTCATTTAAAAATTCTCCCAATAAAATAGGTCCACCAGACCAAATAAAAACAATATCATCTATAAACCTCTGCCATAGGACCAGGTTCGCCCGTAGGGAACCTCCCGGATAAATAGTTTCTTGTTCCCACCTACCCACATACAAATTTGCATAACTCGGGGCGAACCTGGTACCCATGGCAGTCCCCCACTGCTGGGAGTAGTAGTGCACCCCAAATCGAAAAAAGTTGTGAGTTAAAATGAAATGTATGCAGTCTAAAATGAATTGGACCTGGTCATCCGGCAAACCACCGTCCTTAAGCATAAAATATTTTACTGATTCACACCCTTTATCATGTTGAATGACAGTATATAAGGAGGCAATATCTAGTGTCCCCAAGATATAGTGGTTTTGCCACTCAATATTTTTTAAAATTTTTAAAATATGTGTACTGTCTTTCAAATAGGCCGGAAGTGTAGGGACTATCTTCTGTAGATGGCAGTCAATAAATTTTGATAAATTGGCCGTAAGACCACCTAATGCCGATATAATTGGTCTACCGGGTGGGTTTAATGGATCCTTGTGTACGTTTGGTAAATAATAAAAATAAGGGATCCTGGGGTGCAGATTTTTAATAAAATCAAATTCTTGTTTATTTAAAAAACCTCTTTCCAAACCACACTTCAATAGAATTTGCATCTCTGCGAGATAAACATCAGATGGATCTTTCTCGAGTAAAAGATAAGTTCTTGTGTCTCCCAGTATGCGCTGGGACTCCTCATAATCTCTACTATTCAAAATAACAATACCGCCACCTTTGTCGGCTGGTCTGATGGTAATTTCCTGATTCTGTTGAAGCTGTTTGATAGCTTGACGTTCCTTATTTGACAGATTATATCTAAAATTATTACATCTACTTTCTGACGTATTTTTAATATCCCTTATCACATTATTCTGAAAGGCCTCAAAAGCCTCAGAATACTCCTGAATAGGGTTGAAGTTCGACTTCTTTTTCAACAAGGTATGTTGATAAGGATCCACTAACTCAATCGGGCCTTCCACATTTTCACTAGTAAATTTTTTCTTTAAATAATACTTTTTTATAGCCAGTTTTCTCATGAATAGTTTAATACCCACAAAGGCCTGAAACTTATCAAACTTAGTGCTAGGAGCATATTTCAATCCTTTATTTAATAGACTCAGTTCGTTCTGGTTCAGAGCATAGTCACTCAAATTGAAAATCTTCTGATCTGGAACCACTAGTTCCCCTACTTGGTGTATTTGGTGACTCTTTTTTTTGGTTGATTTCCCACCCCTACATCCCCTTTTTCGTGTTTTCTTTGACCTACCTGTAAAAAAGGAAGATGGCTCTGTTTAGTTTTAATTCTTAATGGCACTTTCCTCTGTTTATTCAAAGGTTTAGTACCCAAGCTTGTGCTTGGTTGTAAATGAATATGGCCATCTCTTGAATCAGTAAAATATTTTATGCTTAAGGACGGTGGTTTGCCGGATGACCAGGTCCAATTCATTTTAGACTGCATACATTTCATTTTAACTCACAACTTTTTTCGATTTGGGGTGCACTACTACTCCCAGCAGTGGGGGACTGCCATGGGTACCAGGTTCGCCCCGAGTTATGCAAATTTGTATGTGGGTAGGTGGGAACAAGAAACTATTTATCCGGGAGGTTCCCTACGGGCGAACCTGGTCCTATGGCAGAGGTTTATAGATGATATTGTTTTTATTTGGTCTGGTGGACCTATTTTATTGGGAGAATTTTTAAATGAATTAAATAAAAATCAATATTTTTTAAAATTTACAGCCACCACCAGTCATAAAGAGATCAACTTTTTAGATTTGAAAATTTTTATTGAAAATGACCACATAGAAACCCAGGTTTTTCATAAACCAACAGATTCTAATAACTTCATTTCCTTGGACAGCTGCCACCTTCCAAGCTGGCTTGTGAATGTACCCAAAAGCCAGCTCATTAGGGCTCACAGGAATTGCTCCAAAATACAAGATTTTGACAAGGAGGCGGTGTTTCTGACTAATAAATTTGTCCGAAAGGGGTATGATATTAAGTCCCTGTGCGAAATCAAGGAGACTGTTAGAAACATGCCGAGAGAGGATTTACTGGCACAACAAAAGAATAACACCGAGTGTTCTATTATGGAAGATATTCCTATCATCACGCAGTATAATGCCAACAGTAAAATCCTTAGAAAGATTGTTAACCGACATTGGAATATATTGAAGAATGATAAAGTGATTGGTGAAATGTTACCAGCTTATCCTAGGTTTGTCTTTAGGAAAGCAAATAATCTTGGTAATGCAATAGCCCCTTCTATTCCTAAATCCATGTCGATGAATCATGTGCATGTACATACACCCCCAAAAGGGTTTTTTCCATGTAATAAATGTGGACCTTGTAGGAAATTAGGGCTTAGAAAGCAATTGTCCATTTTTAATAAATATCGGGAGGTCAAAATTAAGGATTTTATTACTTGTGAGACCAAGGGGGTTATATATGGGATTACCTGCCCTTGTGGAAAACTATATATTGGCCGTACTATACGTCCATTGCATATAAGGATAGCGGAACACTTGAGGAATATTAAGAATAAATTCAGTGGTCACCCCCTCTCAAATCATTTTTTAATCCATCATGGGGGCTCTATGAGAGGCATATTAGTGACAGGCATCAAAGTGGTTAATAGGAGTTGGAGGAGAGGCAACTTTATCCATCAGATGTCTAAAGAGGAAAGTAAATGGATCTTTATGATGGACACTTTGATGCCCAATGGGTTAAACAGCGAAATTGAACTTTTTGCTTTTAATGTCTGAATTGGAACTTGTGATGCTGGAGGGTATATAAATGCTATCTATTCGCTATGGAGTATCCCTGAAGAAGGAATCCGTTGATTCAGAAACGCGTTGGATGTTTTTTGAGCTTCACCGCTCTCCATAGCTAGTCACGTGAGTTATCACGTGACTGTGACGTCACGCAAGGTCCTGCGGACCTTGTCAGCTTTACTCTGCGTGCGTCGCTACCGCCTTCAACTCAGGCGGGCGCACTGCAGACAGGACGCTTGTCTCCGGCCGGGACAGCGTCCGTAACCCAAAGCATCAGTCCCTTTTCTTCATATGGTGACTATATCTTGGATTTTATACGAATCATCGTTATCGTTCTATCGGAACCTCATCTCCACAGGACCTGGGCGGCTGAGTACTACTAGTCTAAAGCAGCTGACCTCAAGGTAACCTTTTTTCCTAAGGACTGTTTCTTCTTTTAGTTCCATGGTGAACTTTGCATATGTGGTGTATACATATAATCTGAATTGCATTTTTTATTCTTCTATTTTGAAGTTTATGGCAAAGTGTCAAGTGGGCGTTGCCTGACTCTTAATGCCGTTTTCAGGTTTGCAACTCAGTTTTTCATCTCTACTGCAAGTGGGAGTCTAGTATCCATACAGTTCTATCTCTGAGCGCAAATATTAAATTTTTATTTATTTTTTTATTTGGATTAATTTTGTGGTATTATCCTAATATTTTGCTGCTGAGTAGACTGTAGCGCCAGCGCTGTGGCTGAGACCTTTATCATTGTAAGAAACTCATTGATGGTTACCGGAAGCGGTTGGTCGCAGTTATTTTGGCTAAAGGTTGTGCAACCAAGTATTAGGCTGAGGGTGCCAATACTTTTGTCTGGCCCATTTTTGGAGTTTTGTGTGAAATGATCAATGTTTTGCTTTTTGCTTCATTCTCTTTTCTGTTTTTTCATTTAAGACAAATTAAATGAAGATAATAATACCAAAGAATTTGTGTTTGCAATCATTTTCAGGAAGAAACTGAGTATTATCTGACAGAATTTCAGGGGTGTCAATACTTTTGGCCAACACTGTATGTCAATCAATGTGTGGATGAAGGACCACCATTTCAAAACCCTGTCATGGGCAGCCCAATCTCCAGACCTGAACCCCACTGAAAACCTCTGGAATGTAATCAAGAGGAAGATGGATAGTCACAAGCCATCAAACAAAGAACTGCTTAAATTTTTGTACCAGGAGTGGCATGAGGTCACCCAAAAGCAGTGTGAGAGACTGGTGGAAAGCATGCCAATGCCAAGACACATGATACGTGTGATTAAAAATCATGGTTATTCCCCAAAATATTGATTTCTGAACTCTTCCTGAGTTAAAACATTAGTATTGTTGTTTCTAAATGATTATGAACTTGTTTTCTTAGCATTATTTGAGGTCTGCAAGCACTGCATTTTTTTGTTATTTTGACCATTTCTCATTTTCTGAAAATAAATACAAAATTTAGTGCTTGGAAATTCGCACACATGTCAGTAGTTTCTAGAATAAAGGAGCAATTTACATTTTACTCAAAAATCTAATATATAAAGCTCAAGTGTGTGTATGTATGTACAGTTGTGGCCAAAAGTATTGACACCCCTGCAATTCTGTCAGGTAATACTCAGTTTCTTCCTGAAAATGATTGCAAACACAAATTCTTTGGTATTATTATCTTCAGTTAATTTGTATTAAATGAAAAAACACGAAAAGAATTGTCCTAAAGCCAAATTGGATATAATTCCACACCAAACATAAAAAGAGGGTGGACAAAAGTATTGGCACTGTTCGAAAAATCATGTGATGCTTCTCTAATTCGTGTAATTAACAGCACCTGTAACTTACCTGTGGCACCTAACAGGTGTTGGCAATAACTAAATCACACTTGCAGCCAGTTGACATGGATTAAAGTTGACTCAACCTCTGTCCTGTGTCCTTATGTGTACCACATTGAGCATGGAGAAAAGAAAAAAGACCAAAGAACTGTCTGAGGACTTGAGAAACCAAATTGTGAGGAAGCAATCTCAAGGCTACAAGTCCATCTCCAAAGACCTGAATGTTCCTGTGTCTACCGTGCGCAGTGTCATCAAGAAATTTAAAGCCCATGGCACTGTGGCTAACCTCCCTAGATGTGGGCAGAAAAGAAAAATTGACAGGAGATTTCAACGCAAGATTGTGCGGATGTTGGATAAAGAACCTCCACTAACATCCAAACAAGTTCAAGCTGCCCTGCAGTCCGAGGGTACAACAGTGTCAACCCGTACTATCCGTCGGCATCTGAATGAAAAGGGACTGTATGGTAGGAGACCCAGGAAAACCCCATTTCTTACCCCGAGACATAAAAAAGCCAGGCTGGAGTTTGCCAAAACTTACCTGAAAAAGCATAAAACATTTTGGAAGAATGTTCTCTGGTCAGATGAGACAAAAGTAGAGCTTTTTGGGCAAAGGGATCAACATAGAGTTTACAGGAGAAAAAAAGAGGCATTCAAAGAAAAGAACACGGTCCCTACAGTCAAACATGGCGGAGGTTCCCTGATGTTTTGGGGTTGCTTTGCTGCCTCTAGCACTGGACTGCTTGACCGTCTGCATGGCAATATGAAGTCAGAAGAATACCAACAAATTTTGCAGCATAATGTAGGGCCCAGTGTGAGAAAGCTGGGTCTCCCTCAGAGGTCATGGGTCTTCCAGCATGGCAATGACGCAAAACACACTTCAAAAAGCACTAGAAAATGGTTTGAGAGAAAACACTGGAGACGATAGTTTGAAAAGGCACCCTTCAAATATCAGGGACCTGGAGCAGTTTGCGAAAGAAGAATGGTCTAAAATTCCAGCAGAGCATTGTAAGAAACTCATTTATGGTTACCGGAAGTGGTTGGTCACAGTTATTTTGGCTAAAGGTTGTGCAACCAAGTATTAGGCTGAGGGTACCAATACTTTTGTCTGGCCCATTTTTGGAGTTTTGTGTGAAATGATCAATGTTTTTCTTTTTGCTTCATTCTCTTTTGTGTTTTTTTATTTAAGACAAATTAAATGAAGATAATAATACCAAAGAATTTGTGTTTGCAATCATTTTCAGGAAGAAACTGAGTATTATCTGACAGAATTGCAGGGGTGTCAATACTTTTGGCCACAACTGTACCAGCAAAGGGGGGTGAGGGGGACCATGCATACCACCAATGGGGGGGGAAGGGGGACCATGCATACCAGGAGAGGGGGGTGAGGGTGACCATGCATACCAGGAAAGGGGGGGTGAGGGTGACCATGCATACCAGGATAGGGGGGTTAGGGTGACCATGCTTACCAGGAAAAAGAGGTGAGGGGACCATGCATACCAGGAAAGGGGGGTGACGGGACCATGCATACCAGGAAAGGGAGGTGAGGGGGCCATGCATACCAGGATAGGGGGGGTGAGGGGACCATGCATACCAGGATAGGGGGGTGAGGGGACCATGCATACCATGATACCAAAGAATTTGTGTTTGCAATCATTTTCAGGAAGAAACTGAGTACTATCTGACAGAATTGCAGGGGTGTCAATACTTTTGGCCACAACTGTATGTATGTATGTATGTGTGTATGTATGTGTGTATGTCCGGGACTGGCATCTGCACCGTCGTAGCTACAGCCACAAAATTTGGCACAGTCACACGTCTGGACCCCAAGAGTGTCCTAGGCTATGTTGTGAGGCGAAATTTTAACCCTGCGCATTCCAATTCACCAAACAATTTTGCCCCTATCTACGTAATGGGGAAAAAGTGTGTGTATCAAGCCCCGCCACTCATTATGATGTTATAATGGTTGACTATGGGATGGAGGATGTGTGATGGGTATATGGGCACTGGACTATGGCATGGAGGATATGTATGACGGGTATATGGGCACGGGACTATGGGATGGCGGATATGTATGATGGTTATATGGGCACGGGACTATGGGATGGAGGATATGTATGATGGGTATATGGGCATGGGACTATCAGATGAAGGATGTGTGATGGGTATATAGGCACTCGACTATGGGATCGCGAATATGTATGATGGGTATATGGGCTTGGGACTATGGGATGGAGGATGTGTGATGGGTATATGGGCACTCGACTATGGGATGGAGAATATGTATGATGGGTATATGAGCACGGGCCTATGGGATCGTGGACATGTATGATGGGTATATGGGCACGGGCCTATGGGATCGTGGATATGTATGATGGGTATATGGGCACGGGACTATGAGATGGAGAATAATTATAATTTGCTATAACTAACCACAGTTAGTTACTATGCCCGGCCAGCGCCGGGCTCTTCAGCTAGTATACCTATAAAGAGTAAAATCACACAAACTGAAAATTTTGCAGTGGTCTCTTAATTTTTGCCTGAGCTCTGTATATATATATATATATATATATATATATATATATATATATGTGTGTAAAGTATTTGATACACTCCCGATTTGCAAGTTTTTCCACCTATCAACCTACAAAGAATGGAGAGTTCTGCAGTTTTTCATCGTAGGTACACTTCAACAGTGAGAGACAATATAAAAACAGAACACCACATTGTGTTGTTTTTAAACCATTAAATTGCATTTTTTTTTGCTTGAAATAAGTATTTGATCACCTACCAACCAGCAAGAATTCTGGCTCTCAAAGACCTGTTAGTTTCTCTTTAAGAAGCCCTTCTACCTACTCTGCACTCATTACCTGTATTAATTGCACCTGTTTTTATTAATTACCTGTATAAAAGACACCTGTCCACACACTCAAACAATCACATTGCAACCTCTCCACCATGGCCAAGACCAAAGAGCTGTCTAAGGACACCAGGGACATAACTGTAGACATGCCACCAACTGAGGCCACAGGACAATAGGCAAGCAGCTTGGTGAGAAGGCAACAACTATTGGCACAATTAGAAAATGGAAGAAGTGCAAATGACTGTCAATCTTCCTCGGTGTGGGGCTCCATGCAAGATCTCGCCTTGTGGGGTAAGAATGATTCTGAGAAAGGTCAGGAATCAGCCCAGAACTACATGGGAATACCTGGTCAATGACCTGAAGAGAGCTGGGACCATAGTCTCAAACATTACCATTAGTAACATGCAAGATCCCCCTGTTCATGCCAGTGCCAGCACATGTCCAAGCCCACTTAAAGTTCACCAGTGACCATCTGGATAATCTAGAGGAGGCATGGGAGAAGGTCATGTGGTCAGATGAGACCAAAATATTACTTTCTGGTATCAACTCCACTTGCTGTGTTTGGAGGAAGAAGAAAGATGAGTACAACCCCAAAAACACTGTCCCAACCATGAAGCATGGTGGAGAAATATCACTCTAGGGGTGCTTTTCTGCAAAGGGGACAGGACGACTGCACCGTATTGAAGGGAGGATGGGATGAGGTCATGTATCACAAGATTTTGGCCAACAATCTCCTTCCTTTAGTAAGAGCATTGAAGATGGGTTGTGACTGGGTCTTCCAGCATGACAATGACCCAAAACACACAGCCAGGGCAACTAAGGAGTGGCTACGTAAGAAGGATTTCAAGGTCCTGGAGTGGCCTAGCTAGTCTCCAGACCTGGACCCAATAGAAAATCTTTGGATGGAGCTGAAATTCAATGTTGCTCAGCGACAACCCGAAACCTGAAAGATTTTGAGAAGATCTGTATGGAGGAGTGGGCCACAATCTCTGATGCAGTGTGTGCAAACTTGGTCAAAAACCACAGGAAACATCTGACATCTGTAGTTGCAAACAAAGGTTTCTGTACCAAAAATTAAGTTCTGTTTTTCTGTTGTATCAAATACTTATTTCATGCAATGAAAAGCAAATTAATTATGTAAAAATCATACAATGTGATTTTTCTGTTTGTTTTTTTCTGTTGAAGTGTACCTATGATAAAAATTACAGACCACTCTATTCTTTGTAGGTGGGAAAACTTGTAAAATCGCAGTGCATCAAATACTTATTTTCCTTACTGTATATGTATATACTATAATCTTTTTGAAAAGGGACTCGGTTATTAAAACTTTTCTGGTATGGGATCCCATAAATGTTATATAAGCTTCTGTAGGATCTAATTATTTAAAAAAAGTATTTTTGCTAGTGTAAAGATGTAAATACTATTATATATTGCATATAAATCTATTGTATCGTTTTGCGACCATCAGACTTCCTCTTTGAGCTATCTGAGACATCCATGTAAGTGCTCAGTATATTTAGGTATTCTTATGTATGATTTGACTGCAAATTGTACCTTCCACAGATATGCCGAACAAGAAGATGAGCAGAAGCCAAATAAGAGAGAGAAATCCATCAAGGGAAGGTAAAAAAAAGTTTATGTAATAGTGAACCTGTGCAGTTGTGTCAAATGTTGTGTATCGCAGCACTGGAGTAGTCTGAGCTTTGTGGTATTGAATTGCTGTAACCTTTAACTTTTTCTATAAAATAAACATAAAACATTTGTGTGGAGAATACATGGAGAAAGTAACACTTATTGCTAGTTAGTGGAAAATTTGACAACCATTAGTATTTAAAGGGAACCTGCCATGAAGATTTTATACTTCAAACTATTGGCATGTATGTAAAGACGCTTTGAGTAATTAAAGGGAAGTTTACTACTCCTCATAAGCAGCACGATGTAGAGCCAGAGACCCTTATTCCATTGATGTGTCACTTACTGGGCTGCTTGCCTAAGTTTTTATAAAGTAATTTTTTCATTTGCTGCAGATCTATCAGTTCTCTGAATGCTGAGCTCTGTATAACCCCGCCCAGCAGCATAATGACCACGGTTGCGGTGGTCACCGCCACGACTGGGCCAGTGAGGGTGAGGAGGCTGCTGATGCCAACCTCTGCTTCAGCTGGATGTGCCTCCTCGGACTCGCATCCAGCTGAAGTGTATTGCAGCGCATGAACTCTCGGGGTCCATGCACCGCAGTACATGCTGCTAGTAGCTGACGTCTGTGTGCCCATGACTGGGGGCACATGGCAGCTCCCGTCACTTGGACGCTGAAGTCAGAAGACTGCGCAGCAGGGGAGAGGAGGGAAGGTAAGTAGGAGAGTTTTTTTTTCTTTTTTCTGTGCATTGAGCAACAGTGGAGCTGGCATAATGGGGGTCATATACCAAGATGGGGGACATATACCAGGATGAGGGAACAAATACCAGGATGAGTGAGCATATACCGGGTTGAGGGAACATAAACCAGGATGGAAGAGCATATACCAGGATGAGGGAACATATACCAGGATGAGGGAACATATACCAGGATGAGGGAAGATATACCAGGATGAGGGAACAAATACCAGGATGAGTGAGCATATACGGGTTGAGGGAACATAAACCAGGATGGAAGAGCATATACCAGGATGAGGGAACATATACCAGGATAGAATCATAGAATCATAGAATCGTAGAGTTGGAAGGGACCTCCTGGGCCATCTGGTCCAACCCCCTGCTCAAAGCAGGATTCGCTAAATCATCCCAGTCAGATGTCTGTCCAGCCTCTGTTTGAAGACTTCCATTGAAGGAGAACTCACCACTTCTCGTGGCAGCCTGTTCCACTCATTGATCACTCTAACTGTCAAAAAGTTTTTTCTAATATCTAATCTGTGTCTCCTCCCATTCAGTTTCATCCCATTGCTTCTAGTCTTTCCTTGTGCAAATGAGAATAAAGTTGATCCTTCTACAATGTGACAGCCCTTTAGATATTTGTAGACAGCTATTAAGTCTCCTCTCAGTCTTCTCTTTTGCAAACTAAACATTCCCAAATCCTGCAACCTTTCCTCATAAGACAGGGTTTGCAGACCGGTCACCATTCTGGTCGCTCTTTTCTAAACTTGCTCCAGTTTGTTGATGTCTTTTTTAAAATGTGGTGCCCAAAACTGGACACAATATTCCAGATGAGGTCTGACCAAAGAGGAGTAGAGGGAAATAATGACTTCACGTGATCTAGACTGTATGCTTCTGTTAATACATCCTAGAATTGCATTTGCCTTTTTTGCTGCTGCATCACACTGTTGACTCATATTCAGTCTGTGATCTATTAGTATACCCAAGTCTTTTTCACATGTGCTGTCACTTAGCCCTATTCCTCCCATTCTATATATGCTTTTTCCATTTTTATTGCCCAGATGTAGTACTTTGCATTTCTCCCTGTTAAAAACCATTCTGTTAGTTGCTGCCCACTTCTCCAGTTTATTTAAATCTTTTTGAATCCTCTCTCTCTCTTCTCTAGTATTAGCTATCCCTCCTAGCTTTGTGTCATCAGCAAATTTAATCAGTTTACCCTCAATTCCTTCATCTAAATCGTTGATAAAGATGTTGAACAATACAGGGCCCAGGACAGAGCCCTGTGGTACCCCACTTGAGACATTCTTCCAACTGGATGTGCAGCCATTTACGACCACTCTTTGGGTCCGATCACTAAGCCAGTTATGAATCCACCTAACAGTTGCCTTGTCCATTCCATACTTAATCATTTTTTCAATAAGGATTGTATGAGAGACTTTGTCAAATGCTTTGCTGAAGTCAAGATATACTATATCTACAGCATTTCCTTGATCCACCCAATCAGTGATACCGTCATAGAAGGAAATTAAGTTAGTCTGACATGACTTATTAGTTACAAACCCATGCTGACTCTGTTTAATCACTTCATTCTTATCCAGGTATTGACATACATGTTGTTTAATAATTTGTTCAAAGATCTTTCCTGGTATAGAAGTCAGACTCACCGGCCTATAGTTACCTGGGTCCACCTTCTTCCCCTTTTTGAAGATAGGAACAACATTTGCTCTTCTCCAGTCTTCTGGCACTTCTCCTGTTCTCCAAGAATTTTCAAAGATTATAGAGAGGGGTTCAAAAATTTCTTCTGCTATCTCCTTCAGTACTCTGGGGTGTAATTC
Organism: Dendrobates tinctorius; assembly: GCF_039654945.1. Lineage (NCBI taxonomy): Eukaryota > Metazoa > Chordata > Amphibia > Anura > Dendrobatidae > Dendrobates > Dendrobates tinctorius. The sequence goes on along the minus strand of NW_027361844.1, from coordinate 4,838,095 downwards.
ATCTGGACCTGGAGACTTGAATTCATTTAGGCTAGCTAAGTGTTTCCTCACTATCTTTCTGTTTATAGATATCCTGGATTCTTCTATTCCCTTAATAGGACAGTGAATAACAGTTGATGTTACATTTCCTTTCTGAGAGAAAACAGATGCAAAATAGGAATTTAAAAGTTCAGCCTTCTCAACATCCTGTCTTACCATTTCATCATTTTCATCCTGTAAAAATCCTATAGCATCTTTGACTTTTCTTTTACTTTTGACATATCCCCAAAATCCTTTATTATTGCTTTTGACATCTCTTGCAAGCCTCAATTCATTTTCAGCTTTAGCTAATCTGATTTGTGCCCTGCAGGTTCTGCAGACAGCATTATATTCTTCTTTAGATATGCCTCCCTCTTTCCATTTTATAAACATTTTTTTCTTCCTTTTTAGCATGTGCTTAAGTTCTGTGTTCATCCATCCTGGTTTCCTTAACTGCTTCCTATTCTTCCCTCTTTTCGGAATTGTTAACAACTGTGCTTTGAGAATTTCATTTTTCAAGATTTCCCATCCTTCCTGGACATTTTTGACTTTAAGGATATCCAGCCATTGGATCCCTCCAATTCTCTTTCTGAATCCCTTAAAATCTGCCTTTCTGAAATCTAACCTTGACGTCTGAGTCTTCACAGGTCTTCCGCCTCTAGTTATCCAAAATTCTAAAATAGCATGGTCGCTACCTCCTAGGGTCCCAGCCACTTTTACTTCCTCAACCATTTCCTCCCTGTTTATAAGGATTAGATCCAAGGTAGCAGTTCCCCTTGTTTTCTCCCTTACCTTTTGGAAGATAAAGTTGTCAGCAAGAGAGGATAAGAATTTCCTTGACCTGTTAGTTTTGCCTGAGAGAGATTCCCAACAAATGTCTGGATAGTTGAAATCTCCCATGACAACTATGTCATATTTTTTGGAGAACTTGGCCATTTGATGCATAAAGAGTTCATCCATAGCTTCAGCTTGCACAGGCGGCCTGTAGTAAATGCCTACAATGGTGTCCTTTCCATTGTTCTGTCCTTGTATTCTTACCCAAACAGTTTCCACAGAACTCCCAGTCTCTGAAGCTTCAATCTCTGTGCAGATATACGCGTTTCTAACATACAATGCGACACCCCCTCCTCGTTTATCAAGTCTGTTTCTTGCAAATAAGTTGTATCCTTCTAGTCTTGTATTCCAATCATGTGTATTGTCCCACCAAGTTTCAGTGATTCCAATGACATCATATTTCTTTTCCTGTGTTAGTAGTTCCAATTCTCCTTGTTTGTTGCCCATGCTTTGTGCATTAGTATAGAAACATTTTAGTTTGTGATTGGTTTCTCTTTCTCCAATATTTTTATTAATTAGATTCTTTCGTCTTTGTTCTTCCTTTCCACTTCTAATAGCAGAGTTCTCAATAGCATCTGTCAGGTGTATGGCTTTTTCTGGTCTTTTGCTTCCCTTCCCATGTTGTTCTAGTTTAAAGCTCTCCTTACAAGTGTAGCAAGGCGACTTCCAAATACCTGCTTTCCAGTCTTCGTAAGGTGCACCCCATCTCTAGCAAGTAGTCCATCGTATAAGTAGTTCACTCCGTGATCCAGAAATCCAAATCGTTGCTGACGGCACCATCGACGTAGCCAGTTGTTCACCTGCAGAATCTTATTCCACCTCCTTGTTCCATGGCCATCCACTGGGAGGATGGAAGAGAAGACCACCTGCGCTCCCAGTTCTTTCACTTTCTTGCCTAAGTCTTCAAAGTCTCTGCAGATGGTTTCCAGGTCGTTTCTTGCAGTGTCATTTGTCCCCACATGTAGTAGCAGGAATGGGTAGTCATCTGTAGGTCTGAAGAGTCCTGATATCCTGTCAGACACATCTTTAAGGGAACATATACCAGGATGAGGGAAGATATACCAGGATGAGGGAACAAATACCAGGATGAGTGAGCATTTACGGGTTGAGGGAACATAAACCAGGATGGAAAAACATATACCAGGATGAGGCAACATATACCAGGATGAGGCAACATATACCAGGATGAGGGAAGATATACCAGGATGAGGGAACAAATACCAGGATGAGGGAACAAATACCAGGATGAGTGAGCATATACCGGGTTGAGGGAACATAAACCAGGATGGAAGAACTTATACCAGGATGAGGCAACATATACCAGGATGAGGCAACATATACCAGGATGAGGGAAGATATACCAGGATGAGGGAACAAATACCAGGATGAGTTAGCATATACCAGCATGGTGGAACATATACTAGTCTGAAGGAAACATATACCAGGATGAGGGAACAAATAGCAGGATGAGTGAGCATATACCAGGTTGAGGGAACATAAACCAGGATGGAAGAACATATACCAGGATGAGGCAACATATACCAGGATGAGGGAACAAATACCAGGATGAGTTAGCATATACCAGGTTGAGGAACATATACCAGCATGGAGGAACATATACTAGTATGAAGGGAACATATACTAGGATGAGGGAACATATACCAGGATGGGGAACAAATATGTCAGGAAGGGGACCATGATAGGGGGGATATATATCCGTCAAAGGCACAGCATGACATTACTACGTAATTGGGGAGGAGCAACTCGTATGTCCTTATAGGAATTAGAACCCTAAAGGGGCTCATACATCTGACCAACATGCGAGGGAGGGTGAGTAGGTCCAAATTTTGCATCGGGGCCCATCGGACTCTAGTTATGCCACTGAACTCTGCCCACACCACTGATTGAAAGCTGTCTGTGCGCATTATAGATGAGCAGAAAGCTGGCAATCAGTGATAGGGGCAGTGTTATAAAAAGCTCTTGAATATGAATATGACAGCAGGTTTATTGCTCCCTCTAGTGATATCTCAGCTAGTAAAACATTGATTTTATCAAAACTGCAGCAAGCTGCCTAGTAAGTGACACATCACAGGAATCAGGGTCTCTGTCTCTACATAATGTTGCTCTCAGATTAGGAGGCAAAAGCCTGGTGACAGATTCTCTTTAGATGCATAGCTTGATTTTAAAACTTAGTTTTGGCTTTGTGAATAAGGTCCTGGGAAAGAAAGGAAGAGGGGAAAAAAGGAGAGCGCTATCTAAGCGTAGTGGATGAGTCAATTCAGTTTGATGAGAAAAATACAGCTTGAAACTTGCTTTCTGTCCTTCCCAAAAAGCAAGTAAATTCAATCTTTTTTTGGATCTTAATAAATTCATTTGCAAATTAACTATAAACAGACATTTTCAAATTCAGAATACTAAGCAAACAATAAAAAATGAGGATTCCAAAATCGCCGAATGTGACCCATATAAACACCAAGATGTAGCTCCAACATCACAGTTTTATCCATGACATCATAAAGGTCACCATGTTGGAACCTTTTATTCTTTAGTGATGGAGGAGTTTGAGGATACCAGTAAAAATTATGATAATAATTTGAGGAGAAAAGAGAGAGAGGCACTCAAACGGTTACAAATTAACAACAAAATTGTTATAAGACAAGCAGATAAAGGAGGGGGAGTAGTACTGCAGAATGTGGATAATTATATTCAAGAGGCAAAAAATATTCTATCAGATACCAAATACTACAAAGTGATCTTCAATGATCCCTCAAAAGAATTTGAAAAGGAGTACGCTTTGCTCATCAATGAAGTATATAGAGACAAAATAATAAATAAAAAAGAGAAGCGTTTTCTCACCAACACTTGCCCTAGTCAAGCCATAAAAATACAAAAATCCTCCAGGACGTCCTATCATCTCAGGGATAGGGTCACTCACGTGTACATTGTCTCACTTCATTGATTTGTACCTGCAATGCCATGTCACCACACAGCCTTCCTATTTGAGAGATTCAACACAATTGATTCTAGAAACCAGAGATCTTATCTGGGACAATGAATATCTCTTTTTAACCCTTGATGTAGCAGCCCTGTACTCTAATATTGTGCACAAGCTGGGTCTGGATGCAGTTGATTTTTATCTTTCCAAGGAACCCTCCATTCCCTTTAAACAAAAGACCTTTTTATTGAATGGTTTAAAATTCATTCTGGAACACAATCTATTCATGTTCCAGAACACACTGTATTTACAGCAGTTCGGGACCGCAATGGGGACTCGGGCAGCCCCATGTTTTGCAAACTTGTTTATGGGGAGATTCGAGTCCCTATCGCCGATTGGATCCCATAAATACAGTAATAATATCAAATATTATCGACGTTTTATAGATGATCTGTTCCTCATCTGGTGTGGTACAGAACAGAAGGCGTCCCTCTTTGTTGAAGAACTCAACAGCAACAATTGGGGGCTCTCATTCACTGCAAATATTTCCAAGGAAAGTATCATCTTCCTCGATTTAGAACTATACCATGAAGATAATCAAATCAAAAGTCGAACTCATTTGAAACCAGTTGACACTAATGGCTATTTGGATTTTTTTAGTTCACACTACTGTAAATGGAAGACAAATATTCCATCCAGTCAATTCCGTCGTATTAGACGCAACTGTACGTCCAATACAGATTATGTACAACAATCACAGGTTTTACTTTCCAGGTTTAAAGAAAAAAGGTATCCAAACCCACTAGTACATGCAGCATATCAGCACAATCTCACTCTCACACAGGATGATTGCTTGAAAAAACATTCCTCAAAACATGATGCTATGGATAGCACAGCAAAGTGGAAATATAGCTTCATTACCACCTACAATAGAAGCCACCAATCCATCCGCTGCATTTTTGAAAAATGTTGGTACTTACTGAGGAAAGACCCAATACTCAAAGATCTTATCCCAAAAAGACCTATTATTGTCTTTAGAAGAGGTAGAACGATTAAAAATTATATAGCACCTAGTTATTTACACTCCCCCCCAAAAAAAAACAATACCAATAAATGTGCCATCTGTCCAAAAAATGAGAAAAAAAAGAATTTTTAAATGTGGAAAAAAACGTTGTGACTGTTGTAAAATTATAGATCATGGTAAGAAAAATTTAAATATAAAAAATAGTAATACTACATACAATTTTACCCAAGAATTAACCTGTGGTTCTGATTTTGTTGTGTATGTGGTGACCTGTGTGTGTGGACTTTTATATGTCGGCCGCACTACACAGTCACTACGAAATCGTATGAATGGTCATAGACATAATGTGAAAATAGGGTTTTTAAAACAAAGTTTATCTAAGCACATCAATCACTCTTATACATAACAAAAACTTTGAATGTATAAAGGTCACGCCAATAGAACAAATACCTGCAGCAATGAGAAACAGAATAGCAGCTCTTAATGCCAAAGAGTCCTATTGGATATACAGACTTGGCAGTCTGTACCCTGATGGACTGAATGAGATCTCTGATCTCGTATAGATCAATCAATAGATTCCCCCTTTGTCTTGTTTTTCCTTTTTTTTTAATTTCTTTGGAAGGGAGGCGGAAAGGAGGGGAAAGGAAGAGAAAGAGAAAAAGAGAGGGGGAAAAAAAAACCTTTTTGAAATTTTTTTTTTTTTTTAAACATTTTTTTGATGATTTTTTTTTAAATTTTTTTGTTTATTTATTTATGATCTTTAGTATCTGCAGTGTTTCTAGTTTACCGCCTGACAGCTTGCACCAAGAGAAGTGAGGTGTTTAATCAGGCATATGAACAGGTTTTTTTTGGTTTTTTTTGTGGAACATGTTCAATGACATGTCTGAGTGCCTAAAATTTACAGATATACTGTTTTAACCCTGAAGGAGGGATGATGTTTAATATGTGTGCACAACATTCTTTTATTGGGGATGAAGTTACAATATATGTATTTTAACTGCTAAAGAGTTTGATAATTAGTGATTGGTTCCTCAGTTATTATAACCACACCCAGTAGCAAGGAAAATGGGGTATAAATAGCTTACAACAAAATCATTTTTTATACACCTGATGAAGGCCTACACGGCCGAAACACGTTGTTTTTTTAATAATAAAAAATGTTTTAATTGTTTTTTTTTAAATTTTGCTTTTTACTTAGCCAATAAAATATCATCTGATTTAACATCAGAGATACTCAGTTATTTGGCTTTATAACCTTCTTGCTCCAAATTGGGTTAAAAATCCTCTGAAGGAAGCGCCCTGAAAGTTCTTTATTAGTTTTGGCTTTGAAATCTTATGCAAATGAGCCACAAGTGCTTCGAGGTGGGACTTTGCACTTGCAGCTGTCTTGGTATTTTTGGAAAGCTGTATAACTTTTCTTTTATATAAGAATAAAGCTTAGTTAAAATAATGCAGGCAAACCCCTTTGATAATGTAATTGAGTAAGTGCTATTGAACACTACAAACAACATTCATCACCTATTTAGGGTGCCATTAAGAGCAATTGTATAGATAAATGTAAAAAGAGAGTCAGCTTACCGGTATGCTTGAATTCCCCAAGCCAGCTAACACCCAGCACGGATAATGGTGAGTCGCCACTGAACTTATGAGAACAAAAGAAAAAATATCCAGCTCAAGGCGAAGCAGCTAAAATATAGCAATATTTTATTGGACAATTACAAAAATAGAGGAAAAATTCCTTTTAAAAATCTTGATACAGCAGACACCTATGCACCCCAGAGGAGAAGATCGACGCGTTTCAACTTCAGAAAGTCTTATTCATGATCTAAAGGTACTGTCACACTTAGCGATGCCCCAGCGATCCCGACCAGCGATATGACGCGGTCAGGATCGCTGGTGCATCGCTAAGTGGTCGCTAGTGAGCTGCCACACAGGCAGGTCTCACCAGCGACATTGCAGGGGTCGGGGGTCGCTACTTGCCTGTCAGACGAGGCGATCCTGACGTCCTCCCGGCCGGCTCCACACGTCGCTCGTCGCCACAGCAGGAAGCTGACGACGAGAAACGGTCCAGGACGTTCTCGCGCGATCAGCGATAACCAGCGGGGAGCCGGTCGTAGGTAAGTATCACACACAGCGATATCGCTAGCAATATCGCTATAACATCACAAAAAACAATGACGTTATAGCGATATTGCTAGCAATATCGTTAGTGTGACAGGCCCTTTACTCAGAATACAACCCACATCCCTTTATACCCCACACTAGGTGCTAATTGGATAGACAATAAAAGATGCAAATATCAAGTGTTTAAGTTACCTGAAAACACATAAAATTCATAAAAATATATACAATAAAGCTCTCAACAAGTGATACTTATTATAAATGACAGCTATATATGATTTCATAGTAAATAAAGGCATATAATATATTGCAAATGGTTAATAATGCTTAATGAGGTCTAATCTTGCATTCAGATCATGTGGTATCCTAGTTTCCAAAACAAACATCCAATAAGGCTCTTGAGTCACAAGTTTCTGATGCATATTACCACCTCTACGGGGTTTATATATTATTTCAATACCACAAAATTTAAAGCTTGACAAATTACCTTTATGCACATTACAAAATGGCGAGAAACCGCAGAATGAGAAATTGCTTCATGATTAACCGCGTCCGCTAAATGCCGCCTTATCCTAACTTTTAATGGACCTGTAGTACATCCAACGTATTGTATTCCACATTCTATACACCCCACCAAAAATACCACATACTCTGTATTACAATTCATATAATCATGAATAGAAAATTCCTTCTTATTATGGCAAGAAAAATGTATCGGTCTTATTAACGTAATGGCATGTCTGGCATCTATTAGCTCCACACTTAAAAAAAAATCCCGTGGCGTTGAGCCAAGTAGCTCTATTAACTCTCCGTGGGGAACTTGAGTATAGGCTGGGAGACGGGATCGATCCCAATGTCGGAGCTCTCCTAGCTATAAAATTCACATTATTAGATGATATAATTTTATTTGATTTATCATCTTGTTTAAGCATAGGCAAATACTCCTTAAAAATTTTCATAATTTCTCCATATTGGGAGCTGTAAGTAGTGCTAAATGTGACACTTTTATCATACGTATTTCTTTGTGCAATTTTTCTTTTTGTTACCAATAAATTTTATCTGTCCATACTGGACACTTTTGCTTTTGCCTGTTCCAAATTCCAGCTAGGATATATAAGAAAAAATATCCAGCTCAAGGCGAAGCGGCTAAAATATTTTACTGGAAAATTACAAAAAATAGAGGAAAAATTCCTTTTAAAAATCTTGATACAGCAGATACGGTACTTATGCACACCAGAGAAGATCGACGCGTTTCAACTTCAGAAAGTCTTATTCATGATCTAATATGGAACTTATCAAGCTACATTATATCAGAAGATCAAGTGTCAGTTTTGAGCAAGTAATTAGGTTTTTCTCCAACAGTGGATTTTGATTTATTTAAAACAATACTTGATGTGAATAAGTTTGCACGTAATTTAACGGTTAAATATCATTTTTTTTTCAGCTGATGAGATGAATTATATTGGTGATGTTCAAAAGTATATCATTTGGAAAGATAACATTCGATTATTTAGAGAGCAAAAAGCACTTTTAGATCTAAGAATATTAGAAACGGAGTCATGCTTGGGTCCAAAGTCATTAAATAATTCTTTTAATATCACCAATCCTGGGTTTTACCCATTGAAATCTAGACCGGTAATATTAGATCACTTCCAGGATCTTGTTGAGAAAGATCTAGTTAATTTACATAAGAGTGTAATGGATTCTAATAACTATTTTTATAATTTGATGAAAAAGGAGAAAAAAGCAAGGAGAGATCTTAAAAATAATGATGATCTAATTATTAGACAATCAGATAAAGGGGGCATTATTGTCTTGCTAGACTCAGGTTTATATAGAAAGCTGAATCTGATGGACAATATATGACTTTATTTACTATGAAATCACATATATCTGTCATTTGTAATAAGTGTCACTTGTTGAGAGCTTTATTGTATATCTTTTTATGAATTTTGTGTTTTCGGGTAGCTTAGGCTAGTTTCACACTTGCTTTTTTTTGCAGCGCGTTTTTCCCGCAAAAAAACGCATTGAAAAAACGCATACAAAAGCATACAACTGCTGCGTTTTTTTCAAGCATTTTTATGAGCATGCATGAAAAAAACGCAGCGTTTTTATGCGTTTGTATGCGTTTTTAGTGCGTTTTTACCGCGTTTGCGTTTTTTTCCAACATTAGGTGGCCCCTCACACTAACCCAAACCATGACTTTACTAACCCTAACCCTGACCCTAACCCTAACCCTAACCCTAACCCTGACCCTAACCCTTAACCAAACCATACTTAACCCTAACCCAAACCCTAAACCCTAACTAACCCTAACCCTAACCCTAACCCTGACCCTAACCCTGACCCTAACCCTTAACCAAACCATACTTAACCCTAACCCTGACCCTAACCCTAACCCTGACCCTAACCCTTAACCAAACCATACTTAACCCTAACTAACCTTAACCCTAACCCTGACCCTAACCCTTAACCAAACCATACTTAACCCTAACCCTAACCCTAACCCTGACCCTAACCCTTAACCAAACCATACTTAACCCTAACTAACCCTAACCCTAACCCTAACCCTGACCCTGACCCTTAACCAAACCATACTTAACCCTAACCCTGACCCTAACCCCAACCCTAACCCTGACCCTGACCCTAACCCTAACCCTAAACCCCCTTAACTAACCCTAACTCTAACCCAAACCCCTAAATTCCATGGTTAACAAAAAAAAACGCATGTGCAAAAAAACGCATACATGAGCATGCCAGTGCGCATGTATGCGCATCCATAGGCTATAATGGCCATTTTTAGCGCAAAACGTGCGCATATGTGCGCATGCGCTTTTTTGCAGGGCCAAAAAATGCAACATGCTGCGTCTGGAAAATACAAACGCACACCCCAAAAAAACGCAGCGCATGAAAATCGCATACATACGCTTACCAGCGCGCAGGTATGCGCACCCATGTTAAATATAGGGGAAAAACGCATGCGCACGTATGCGTTTTTTTCAGCGCAAAAAAACGCAAATGTGAAACCAGCCTTAAACACTTGATATTTTCATCTTTTATTGTCTATCCAATTAGCACCTTGTGTGGGTATAAAGGGATGTGGGTTGTATTTTGAGTTAGGTCATGAATAAAGGCCCCATCACACATGACGATTTACCAGCGATCCCGACAACGATATCAACGTGTCAAGATCGCTGGTAAGTCGCTATGTGATCGCTGGTGAGCTGTCAAACAGACAGCTTCACCAGCGATTAGCACAGCGATGCCAAGCACGCGGCATCGCTGTGTTCTGTTAGTTACCAGCGCGCTGATGCAGGCAGCTGGTAACTAACGTACACATCGGGTACTTGGATACCCGATGTGTACGTTGGTTACCAGGTATCTGCATCAGCGTGCTTGGTAACTAACTGAACGATCCTCCCACAATCCTCTGCGCCTGCAGGGGGCGTAACCAGAAGATCCCAGGGAAATTCAGAGGCCCGTTTGCGCCGCTGCGCCTGGTACCATGGTAACTACCAGCACATCCGGGGCCCCCAGGGGCCAGCCGCGCGGCCCGGTGCAGGCGTCCATTCCCGGGGGTGGGGGTGTATAGCACAGGCTGGTGCTATACACCCGAGGGAGCAGAAGTCACAGCCTGCCCGCCAGGCCTGCATCAGCGCACTTGGTAACTAATGTACACATTGGGTATCCAAGGGGCGCCCGTCCCTTGGATACCTGATTTGTACATTAGTTACCAGCTGATCGCTGGGCTCCCGCCGGTCACACGCAGCGATGCGTGCTGGCCAGCGGGAGCCCAGCGACCAAAGAAATGTCCTGGGCTTTCCTGCAGCAATCAGCGATACCGGCAGGGGGGCTGATCGCTGTCACACACAGCGATCTCGCCGGGGAGATCGCTATTGTGTCACAAAACTTGTGACTCAGCAGCAATCTCGCTAGCGAGATCGCTATGTGTAACTGGGCCTTTAGACTTTCTGAAGTTGAAACGCGTCGATCTTCTCCTCTGGTGTGCATAGGTGTCTGCTGTATCAAGATTTTTAAAAGGAATTTCTCCTCTATTTTTGTAATTGTCCAATAAAATACTGTTATATTTTAGCTGCTTTGCCTTGAGCTGGATATTTTTTCTTTTGTTGCCATTAAGAGCAAGCCCTGTTCGCTTATGGCACCTGTGGCCAAGTGTGCTATATAGCTCTGCTAAATAGCCAAAAAACTGCTGACTGTGAAGGATCAAAGTAGTCTGTCTGAGTTAAAAGCTTCAGATCTCATTTTTGATCCTTGCGCTTGCAGAGGAAATATTCTGGAAGATTTGCAGGAACAAATTGCTAAACTAACTGCCCTGCTGGAGCAAGAGATATCAGAACATGAGCGAACCCATAAAAAGGTAAGCACATGTTTTATTCTGAGTTTATGGTAACTATATGGGTTATATACAGTATGTACAGTCTACTGAAAAAGGTAAGCATATTAGAAGTCACTAAGCACGCTATACACTGAAAATAAGAAGTCTATGTATCTATCATACATTACATATTAGTGACATTAAGATGTCGCCACACGCAGTCTCACAGGCCCCACAGCCTCCCACACAGTATGATGGCCCCTACAGAGTATGAGGCCCCACAGCCAACTTCAGGTTTATAACTACTCATCTCACGCCATTCCCAAATGCTCCAGTCTGTACTACATGTGGATTTAAGTTCCATAGTGAGGGCACAATTTAGGGACTTTATCATGCCTACTGCTCTTAGATTCAGACACACAGACAGAATGGTGGCACTGGGAGCCAACATTACGACTGCCTGTGAATGGACAAATTTTGTGATGATGTGGTAGATTGAGCAGAATTGTGTAGAGCTCTTCTTTTTCCTCAGGATATGGCAGTCTGTGTCCCCCCTCCTCCTGCAATAGTAATCACATCCCTTCAAACATTTATTGCACTTACACAGTGTTCTGCACAAATCAGTTCAATAGTTAACCTCAGTCCTCAGGGGTGGGACTTGTTTGAATATGTAGATCTGGGAAGACGTGCACTGATTAGTGGGAGCAGCAACTTCTGCTAACTGCAGCTCCAAGAGGGAGGTGCCATTATGCCTCTCTCCTGATGTCCAGTCTTCTCCTCTCCCACCAGAAAGACAGTAGATTTACTAGTAATTTCAGCAGGGGAGGGGAGTTGGTTAAATTAAAATTTTCCATTTTACTACTGCATGTTTTTGCTGACTTCTACAAGGTACCACTCTATACACTGGACCTCCAGTGCCTAGTGGTTATTTCAGTCCTGGTGGACCTGACAAGTGCAGTGGGCCCTCAAATTAAGCAGCGATAATATACTTCCTCCATGTTGTTCTGGTGCATCTTTCCTCCCACAGACATCAATTGCTCATATGTAACTTAAAGCAAAGGCATGAGGCTGTTTGCTGCCACATCCTATGTACCCTCCTGCACTGGATTTCTTCCTTAGTTGTGTCTAGAGACCCCCAGCTTTTACTCCAGTGCTCCGTGGGGCAGCTGTACCTATTTCAGTACTATACTACACAGGCTTTAGTGCTGAAAACCTCAGACATTGGACTCCCAATACTTCGCTGTTGATTGCAAAATGTTACGCTGGCTCTGGCAGCATTTTTTGACCAACACAGGGAAATTCCTCCATGTTTTCTTACCTGTAACATACAATATATAAGATGTAGTGATATGGAATTTATTAGTTTATTGCTGCAATTAAATTCCATTTTATATGTATGTTATGCCAAACCTTGAGATCTTCTCATGCTCCTTATTTGTGAGATGTGTTTGTGACCTGAATTTGACATTTACAGCCCAATAAAGATCAGGTGGGCCTCATTTAACGATCGCTCTGCTCTAAGGTTCTTTTGTCAGCTTTTTCATAATATTTAATTACCCGATCAGATACTCTGTGAAATAGTTATAGATAACAATACTATGCATTGATTGTGTGTGAAGAAGCAAATTATTATAATGAGGTGAAAAGGATCTTAAGCCCCCGCAGTAACAGCAATATAAAATTATCTCTGCGATGTTGGAGAGGTCCGGCCATACTGACCGCTGTAAAAACAGAGATTTTTTTTCAACAATGCACTAAGATAGTAATATTCAGCACCCGCTGCTCTGTTTCCCACCCATCTCCTTATTTCTTTACTGCTGCCCCAACTTCATGCAATCATATTAGATCAAACACTTGAGGGCCAGATCTGACGATGATGCCACATACCGGACTGACTTTTGATCTTCGCTATCATATTGGTTTTCACACTTAATCCCGAAGTGAAAAGGGGACACAAATGGATTGGAGAAGTCTACCTCTGCATCTAGGCGACATATGCACTCCCTATTGCCCTTCACTTTCTCCTTCCCTTTCCCCGTGTTCTGTGTTTATTTTTTATACAGCTCTTAAATACTTGAACGTTTTCAATAAAAATTATTAAACCATTAATTTTTGGAGGGCATTGGTGTAAGAGGGGCTCCAATAAGTTAGGATGAAAATTGTTCCCCTTCCATGCCTTCTTTTATGACCTACTAACTCTAGAGAGGAGAGTCCTACGGCAAGTGGACTAATGACATCCAGGGCTTGGCCAGTCTGCACCTTTACCCTATAGCAGCTGTATACTCAGTCTCTAGTGCATGTCCACTCCCAAAGGGAGACCTGACTTCTAATTCATATGAACCCACTTTGTTTAAAAAAAAATCTTAGTATTAGAATTGTATCTTGTAACCCACCCTCCTTTAATTGTAGTTTTGTATTTTTTTGTTAGATGGGCCTGGAATTGAAGAAAAAGGTTATGGAGCTAACAACTGAAAAAGAGGAAGAGATCAGGTAGGCCTCTGTCTGCTATGTAAAGGCCCCGTCTCACTAAGCGATCTCGGTAGCGAGATCGCTGCTGAGTCACAACTTTTGTGACGTAACAGCGATCTCACCAGCGAGATCGCTGTGTGTGACAGCGATCAGCGAGCGGCCCCCCTGCCGGTATCGCTGATCGCTGGAAGAAACCTCTGGACATTTCTTTGGTCGCTGGTGTCCCGCTGGCCAGCACGCATCGCTGTGTGTGACAGGCGGGAGACCAGCGATCAGCTGTAAAAAATAATAAAGTGGTCTCTGATTAGTGCAGCTTTATTATTCAGTCATTAATATGATAACTACATATGTTGCAAGAATTGTTTTATGGTAAATGGTTGATAAAGGGGTGGTCCACTAATTGGCTTTTAATTATCTATCCTTAGGGCCGTATGCATCGGAATGCAGCGCACGGACTGGCCAGCGGCTCTTCCGACCCGAGCATGACAGATGCATAGAAATACTTAAAGTTCGGGTCAGAAGAGCTGCTGACCAGTCCGTTCACTGCATTTCGATCTTGCTCCAATTTATGCAGCTGTCTGATTGTGCCCTTAGGATAGGATAATCGATATGAGCCTGGTGGGGATCCGACACTTGGAACACCACCAATAAGCTGTTATCGTCTTTGGCTGTGGCTGTATATAAAGGGAGTAAATCTAGAAACAAAATAATTAAGTGTCCACAAAAATGTTAATTGAAGAATGATATAACACAACCGTTCCGGTGGGTCTGTACTCAAGTAGGGTCCTATCCTTATATTCATAACATAAAAACATAAAACTTGGCACTTGAAAATGAGCGCTCTCTTCATGCTGCAGTGGATAACGTACTATTCCCTAGGCGCTGACAAATCAGTATTCCTAAGCAATGCCATACTGAAGAAGGTCGACTTTATGGACCGAAACATCTTTTGCTGTTGCTGCCATCATTAAAAAAAATAATCTTTTTAATCCTATACGAGCACCAAGTTTTATGTTTACACAAATATATTAATGACTGGCAGTCTCAAGCAATATTGCTGATAACCTCAACTGAAATTTATGTTGCATATGTGTATATGTGTGTTACAATTAATTGTGTTGTATATGTAGGACCCTGAAGGAGAAACACGCTGCTGAGCTGCTTAGCCTTCAACAGGAGGACCGTGCACAACTGGCGCAGGAGAGAGAAGAAGCTGAAAGCAAATATGGTAATTGGACAGAATCTTCTAAAATATAGCACAATTATTAGTTTGTGTAAGCTTTGCATAAAGATGGCAGATAGGAAGTCTTTACAATTTGCATTAACGTAAGTTTATATGAAAATGAGTTTGTAGGAAAATATAATTTTCTTTGTTAACAGGAATCTGTCACCAGGTTTTCCCAATACAAACTATGGCCACCATCTTCACTGCATCTTTTACAGTAGTCTAGTAATCTGCATATACCATAAGCCTCTAACCATAGCCCAAAAATCACCTTTTATAATCCCTTCATATGATGCAGTCCTGTCCAATGAGCGTCTCTGGTCTTTCTCGGCGCCTCCTCTATCCTTGCAATTGCCGTCCTCCTGTCCTGTTCATGTAGATGACGCGTCCTACATCATCCACACAACACCCATAATCTCGCCCCTGCCCAGGTGTACTTCGCTCTGCCCCACACATTACAGTACATTACTCTGTTCTCAGATTGGCTAAGTACGCCTATGCCGTAGTGAGATTAGAAGAGCTGTGTGGATGACGTAGGACACATCATCCACATGAATCAGCGCAGAAGGATTTCAGGGATAGAGGAGTTGCTGAGCACAACCGGTGACACCCATAAGACTCGCCTGCGCCGTATGAGAGTATTATAAAAGATATTTTTGGGACTTTGCAGGTTTCAAGACTGTAAAATAGTTGATAAAGGTGGTTGCTGTAGTTTATAGTTGGAAAACCTGCTGACAGGATCCTTTTAAGTAAGATGTCTTTTTTGCTAGAAGGGTCCCCCGAAAATGAGCTGAATATTGTGTCCCACAGTTTGAAACCCCAATAATTAAATGTATCTGATGTGCAAAGTACTATTCAAATTTGGGCAGCACGGTGGCTCAGTGGTTAGCAGATGTTGTCCACCAAGGACAACATCTGCAAGGAGTTTGTATGTTCTCCCCGTGTTTGCGTGGGTTTCCTCCGGGCACTCCGGTTTCCTCCCACACTCCAAAGACATACTGATAGGGAATTTAGATTGTGAGCCCCATCAGGGACAGTGATGAAAATATGAGCAAACTGTAAAGCGCTGCGGAATATGTTAGCACTATATAAAAATAAAGATTATTATTATTAAATTACACTTAAACATTTCACATGGTCCTTTGAAACCAATGGACTGATCATGTAATGGACGAAACACGGCATATCCTCCATAACATCAGATATTTTTTGTAGTTGATTTCTATTCTAACTACAGTAGCGCATGAAGGTGGTAAAGGAGGGAGACGGTATTGAGATCCTTTGGATTTATCATATATCAACATATGGCAAGTGTAATAGATGTATGGCGGCATGTTACCAGATTTAACAATACAAACTGCATGCATTGTAAAATATATCTTAGTCCAGGTGAGGCTGCAATTCTATGTCAGAATGGCTGAACAATCCTTTTGAAAGTTTCAGTGACATGCTTACTTGCATTTGTATTTTAAGAGGACCTTTCACCAGTTTTAACATGTTAAACTGGCAATATTAGGAAGTAATGGCTGCAGAGCTGAATAAAACATAGTTTTTATTTTTAAATTGATCATCTCTGTTGCTGAGATATTATGTTGTAAAATGTGTTATAATTTATAATAAGCCCAACTGGGAGTTACCAGACATTGTTTTCTGGGGGCGTGAACTTCTTCCCCTGCATAAGATTGACCAATCATTATCAGGCAGCAACATAGAGGGGAAAAAGTAACAAGCCCCTACATAAGCTTAGATAAGGTTTCTCAGTGTGACATTTGAAATGACAGCCTGTTCTCCTCACTTGTCTCACTGCAGAGCTCTGTATGACTACAAGGTGCCACAGCAGAGCAAAGCTGTGTGTGATAACTACAACTTCAGCTTTCATCTAACAGCAGTCTATGTGGGGGAGGGACTGACAGTACTGTGAGAGGAGAGCTGTAAAAGAGCTTGTAATGAGACCAAGCTCACTTCTGCTGTAGTGCCCCTCCCCTACTCTGACTGACATGATATGAAAGCTTATAGATGTTAATCTCTGCTGTACTTCCGGCACTTGGTAATCACACACAGATCTGCAAAAAGATCATTGAAGGGAGCAGACTTTCTGTTATTATATGTCTCATACTGAGAAAGCTGCTCTTAGGCTAGTTTCACATTTTCTCCTCTTTGCGCAGCATTTCGTGCACACTTGAAACGCATTAAAAAATCGCTTGCGAGCGCATGTAAAAGCAGTGATTTTTTTTTTACGCATCAGGGTGCGCATGACGACAAAAACTGCAGCATTTTTATACGTTGTCATGCTTTTTTGTATGCGTTCTCTAGGTGTCCCATTTCACAGGAGAAAAATCCTTGAAACAGACTCCACCAATGGGACACCAGTGGGCGTGTGTCATGGGAATGCTTTATATAGACCCTGTTACAGCGGAATTCTTCAGATTTGGTTGCTTTTTCCTTTGCGAACATGGATCTGCGTTGGAAGACTTTTCACTTTGACTTGGATTTGGACATCCCGCTGGCTCAGTCTTTTGCATTTGCTTGCCAGCAATGAAGGGAAAGAGAGAGACAGCGAAGACAGGCAGCGGGGGCGTTTGTGGATACATCCGATTATTGAACTCCGGGAGAGCTGTGGAGCGTACCACACCCTCTACAGCGAGCTGCAGGGAAACCCGGAGAAATTTAGTGACTATACCCGGATGTCCCAAGCAAGCTTCAGGGATTTGCTTGCTCGTGTTCAAGGAGCCATCCGGAGACAGGACTCACAGTTCCGTCATGCGATTGCTCCTGAGAAAAGGCTCCTGGTCACATTACGGTACGTAATATTTAAAAACCAATGACTGCATAATTGTTTTTGGTCTGCCATGTACTATTCCAAAGCCAGCAGAATTATTGGTCTGCCATGTACTAATATTTTTACATTTCAGTGTTTTACAAAACTCTAGACATAAATATTAATTTTTATTCTTTCTCTGTTTGGCAGATTCCTGGCTACTGGAGAGGCCCTATCTTCACTCAACTTCCATTACTGGCTTGGAATCTCCACCTTGTGAAGAATAGTTGCCGACACCTGCCGGGCTTTGTGGGACGTTCTCTGTCCAGAATTTATGCCCCTGCCCACCGCGGAAAAGTGGATGCAAATCGCTGAAAGATTCTGGACAGTCTGCAATTTCCCCAACTGTTTGGGAGCGGTGGATGGGAAACACATCCGGATAATAAAACCCAAAAGAACAGGTTATGATGAGTACTATAACTATAAAAAGTACTTTTCTACAGTACTCATGGCCATTGCGGATGCAGACTGTTTGTTGTGGTGGACATTGGGGCATTTGGCCGGGGTAATGAATCACAGGCTTTTAAGAACTCTGACATGGACCATAGGTTGTATGGCAACCATTTTAATTTCCTCACGCCATGGCCTCTTCCCCACATTGAAGGTCCGCCACAGCTATTTGTAATAGTTGAGGATGAGGCATTCCAAATGTGCCAAAACCTTCTGAAACCCTACTCCAGTCATGACTTGGACCACACCCAAAAAATCTTTAATTACAGACTGACCAGGGCCCGAAGATCTGTAGAGTGTGCTTTTGGTATTCTTGTCTCCAGATGGCACATTCTTGGCACAGTCATTGATCTAAAGCTGGAAAAAGTGGCTGAGGTGGTGAAGGCGTGTGTGGGTCTTCATAATTTTGTGATGGCTAAAGAGCACCCTAACTTTGAACTCGAAGAACCAGCTGCAAACCCATTGCCTGAATTCACTCATTACCCTCTCCGGTCATCCGTTGAAGTTGGCCAAATGAGGGACCGATTTGTGGCCTACTTTATCTCTGATATAGGAAGTGTGGAATTGCAAGATCAAATGGTGTGAAATTGTTTTCTTGTGTGTATGTTAATAAAAAAACGATTTTGATACCTGTACCGAGTACACTCTGTTTTTATACACTCCAATACAATAATCACCTGCCCAGGTGTACCAGTAAATTTATGATGCTGTGTTTTGTTCATCATGAATGTACTAGTACTCATGGCCATGTGACTACATACACACAAGTTGTATGACCTTTATCATCTCTATAGTTTGTGTTCAATGTGCAGCGACGGTGGAGATAATACAACTAATATTGGTTATCACATGGCCTGATGTTACAAATATTGATTTTGGGATGCAATTTTATCCTTCACTTTATAAATATTAGTTGTAGGATCTCCACTGTGGCTTTAGTATGAACGCAGACTGGAGAGATGATAAAGTTTATACAACTTCTACAATCCCCAGGCCGGGTGTCATGGTGGCGTTATCACACCTGGGCAGGTGAATACACATATGAGTTAAACTACAGCATCGCGACAATCTGCATGCAATAGATAATGCAGACTGAAGTGACGCTGCAGGTTAACTCATGTGTATTCACCTGGCCAGGTGTGATAAATAGTTATAATACGAGGCCAGGGTATTGTACATATGACGTGTATTTTCTCCATCATCTCTTCAGTCTATTCGCCACAGACTGAATAGATGATGTGGTCAATTACAAGGTATATCTAGAATCCCCTGGCCTTGTGTCACAGAGTGAAATGATGATGGTCAAAACACACCATCATCAATTCATTCTTTGATACATGGCAAGGTAACAATAGATATGCCTTGCACTCAACACCATCCTCTATTCAGTCTGCACAATATTAGCAGCCTGAAGAGAGTGGTGGTGAAAATACAAGTCATATTGTGGTGTTTTTGACTACACATATCTCCATGAATGACACAAGAAACATGTCAGGTAATGGAGCTATGTGGTGGCAAAAACACAAAGTGTACGGCGCAGTGTGTATGGCGCAGTGTGTGTAGCCGGCAAAAGACACATTAATCAAACATTATTATGGTAAACCATAACTGAACATTTATTTTAAAAACAAAAAAAACAGAAGGGGTTCTAGGGGAAGGGGCAACAAAAGTAGTGGGAGAAGGGAGCTCAAGGATGGAACTGGAGGCAGGTTGAGACACAGTGGGAGGTGATGGGGGAGGGAAGGTAAGAGTCCTTCTCTTTTTGTGTCTCCTGTTGCCTTGAGGGTCCTGCCTGGAGCGCCTGCTACTTGTGGACCTCCTTGTGCTGGGTGACCGCCTGGAACTGGTGGACCTGGGCCTGGTATCGGCAAATATTGAATGCGGGTCACCCCTCTGCTGCTGATGCTCGGTGGGGGTGGTGGCAGTGCTGGTCCAGGCAGGAGGAGTGGAGGTGGTGGTGCTCAAAGCAGGAGTATCGGTGGCGGTGGTGGTGCTCATAGCAGGAGGAGCGGTGGCGGTGCTCCTATCAGAAGGAGCGGTGGTGGTTCTCCTAGGAGGATGAGCGGTGGTGGTTCTCCTAGGAGGATGAGCGGTGGCGGTGCTCCTAGCAGGAGGAGCGGTGGCGATGCTCCTAGCAGGAGGAGCGGTGGCGGTGCTCCTAGCAGCAGGAGTTGTTTTGGTGGAGGTGCTCCAAGCAGGAGGAGTGTTTTCTGCGGCGGTGTGCCAAGCTGGAAGAGTGGTGGCGGTGGTGGTTCTCCAAGCAGGCGCGCGGTGGTGGTCCAGGCAGGAGCAGCGCTTGCCATGGTGGTGGCGGTGGAGTATCCTGTAGCACTCGGACTTGTGGTGGTGTAGTGGTGTCCGGCTTGGCTTGGATTGCAGGTGGCCTTGCCAGTGGTATGCAGCAGAAGTCTGTAGTGACGTGAAGCGAGTCAGTGGTGGCACAGGTGGAAATGCCACCACTGACTGCTGCCCGTACTGACTCTGCTGCATAGCCTGCAAGAAAGCATTGTTGCAAGCCTGCATCACAGTCAGCTGGAGATCTGGACTAAGGTGTTCCGCCATGGCCCATTCAATTTTGCTGAAAAAATGGTGTGCTGGTCTGTTGAGGTCGGCTTCCAGACGGTCAAGGCGACTGTCGACAGACTGGAAGCGGTGGTCCATGTGGTTAAAACCGTGTTCCATGAGGGTAAAACCGCTTTCCAGTCTGTCTGCCAGCGCCTTGAGGCCATTCTGAAAGGCCGAGCTCAAGTGAAGGAACTCGGGCATCACATTCCTGTCCGAGGCCCTCTGCCGCTGGCGGGAAGTGCCTGCAAAACCAGTGGCAGAGACCTATGAAAGGGGAAGACCTGACATACCAGCTTCCTGGTCTCCAATTGTCTGTTTTGTTGACCTGCAAGATGCTTCCTTGCTGTCGGATGGCTGGGACGGGTCCGAGGTCGTTCGATGAAAGACCGCTCCAGGGACAGGTTGCAGGGTGCTGCTCCAGGTGCTGTGAAAAGAAAAGAAAAACATTAGTATAATGCATGTACAAGCACCAACTGCTGTGGAATAGAAAAGCACAGATTAAAAAACAATACACCAAAATACTTAAGCTCTGGTGGCAAGGACCGGTCTTAGGAATGCCAACTCCTAATGATATCGGTATTTTGTTCTGGTCCTTGCCGCTGAACCACTGTGAACCTGGCCCTCATCACGAACATCCCTGTTGAAGTGGTCCTTCATCGAGTGACAACGAGTTCTGACTTTGTTCACTGAGGGAAAAAGAAAGAAAAAAAATTATACAATGCACTGATGGCCAAATCTCTATAATCACACACACCTGTGTGAGCACAGCCAAGAGTCACTGCGGCAACACACAACAATACAATAGACAATGCACTGTTGGCAATGATAACACAAATGTGTATGATGCTAGAATATCTCTAGCATGACACACACCTGTGTCATCACGGCCAAGGTGACTGCGGCATCACAAAGCAATACAATATACAATGCACTCAATGTTGACCATGATAACACAATTGTGTATCATGCTAGAATATATCTAGCATGACACACACCTATGTCATCACGGCCTAGGTGACTGCGGCATCACAAAACAATACAATATACAATGCACTCATTGTTGACCATGATAACACAATTGTGTATCATGCTAGAATATATCTAGCATGACACACACCTGTGTCATCATGGCCTAGGTGACTGCGGTATCACAAAACAATACAATATACAATGCACTAATTGTTGACTATGATAACACAATTGGGTATCATGCTAGAATATATCTAGCATGACACACACCTGTGTCATCACGGCCTAGGAGACAGCGGTATCACAAAACAATACAATATACAATGCACTCATTGATGACCATGATAACACAATTGGGTATCATGCTAGAATATATCTAGCATGAAACACACCTGTGTGATCATGGACAAGAGTCACTGCCGCATCACATAGCATTGAAATACTTACGAAAATCCTTGCGGACCCTTTGACAGGCGTTGTCCTAGCCATCCATCAGTGCTGCGGCCACCTCGTTCCAGAGCCTCCGGGTCACCGACGTGTCCGCGTGCTGCGTATCACGGCTGTCCCACAACGGGAAATGCTCCTGGACCAAGTTGATGAGGGCTTCATTGCCCAGGGTGATTTCTTGGTCCCGTTGGGGAGCCTAGAAAAAAAAGAAAAACCTTAGTTTCTTGTAAAGATTTTGAAATGAAAAAGATAGAAAAAGATACAGTAAAGAAGCAAGTTTGAAGATAAAAACATGACAGAAATAAAGGCAGGGTTAAAAAAAAAGAGAAAAAAAAGGGACATTCACAGTCATTCTATACTTACAGGCCGTGTCACCGCCCGCACTTGGACTGGCTGCTCCTGCTGTTCGTCCTCACTTGCCATAGCCGATGAGGTCTGAAAAGGAAGAAAAATTAATTTGCCACATGTGTACATACAGCTGCGAATACTTACCCAAACTGTAGGGTAGAAGGTACTCACTTCACGCTCTGCTTGGGCCAGCTCACCCCGAGACAGTGTGTACTCCTCTGAAGAAGACATGCTGCAATACAAAAAAAAATTAGTACATAATAAATTTTAAAAAGGACAGGCAGACATTAGGTTCAGAATACTCACATTCTTGAAGTTGCTACTTCTCTCAGAAATTATGGCTGCTGTTCTGTCTTCCAGGCTGTCAGTAGATAGTGGTCTGCCAGTGCAAACACCTTCTTTTATCTACACTACCCCACAAGCAATGTCTCTTGTGTAGGGGGTGGTTTAAAGAAATGTCTAGACATTGTTTACTCAAATATCGCATGCGCTCAAAAGCACAGGTGGGCGCATGTCCATGCGCACGCCTGCGACCCCATAGACTGTAATGTGTTTTTTTGCACATTCTGTGTGCACGCAATCGCATGCGTTTTTTTGACAAGGTTGGGCCGAACAAAAAATGCAACATGTAGCATCTAGGCACACACCTGGAAAAAGCGCATGCGCACAAAATCGCACATGAACGCGTGCAAGCACTAGACCACGTGCCCTACATTTTAAACATAGGGGTGCATGGCGCATGCGCCCGATAGCGCTCGATGCGCTGTACGCAAAAACGCTAATGTGAAACCAGCCTAAGATGTTGTGGGGGCATGTTCTTCTTTCCAATGTATGTTGCTGCTCGCTTGTTATTGGTCAGCGTTATGCAGGGAAAGAAGTAGCCACCCCAGAGACAAATCTCTGTAACACCTAGTTGAACTATAATATAAATTATAACATAAACTTTATGAGCTAATATCTCCACAATGGAGATTAGAAAAAAAAAAAAAACCTTTTCAACTCTGCAGCCATTATTCCATGATGGGGTTAATATACCATGACAAAAAAACACCAAAAAGACTAGGTTAGATAAAAACACCAAAATGCAGGCAGAGATGCTTACCTGCCAAGGCCACAGAACAAATGAACTAAACAAGGTGCAACGGACCCATTAAGATGGCACAGGTGCAAAAATACCTGATGAGGCAGCCAGCCTCCAATCAGGACATGGCCGCTTGGTATGATAAGGCACAAAAAATAGAATCTGTATGTGGCAGTGTTCACACAGAAAATGCAAAGCATCCGGCTGAACCTATTAGTGATGCCCATACTATTAGATCAGGCGGGCCAGCCAGTGCTAAAAGATGCATACCATGTGAACAGAGGCCACAGTTTTGGTGTTAATATACCATGCTCAGGTCCTCTTTAAGGATATTATAGCCTGACATGGATTTTCAAAGGAGGTGCACAAACCTCCCCAGGTATTGCAAAATCTAGTGACAGATCCACATCAAGGCAAATCACTGTTGGCTGAATTCTTCCTTTTAATGAATAGTTTTTATATTTACAGTAGATAAGTTGCAGAGCAATGAATGATCTAATACATTTACTAATCTCTTACAAAAAAAATTGAACAGCACAGTCATTTTTGGGTTTACTGTGCTGTTGGTGTACCTGGTGCTTCCTGGTAATGAAATAATCTCCTTGCTGACACTTAGCTTTGATTCTCTTACTGCTTTTACTTGTCAATTTCTGGCTATGAGACAAGTATTAGGGAATCGACCAACTTGGAGGCTGTGTCGCCAATACTTACACTTTTAGGCCAGTTTCACACATCCTTGTTTAGCAGTCTATACTTGGACTTCAATGTAGAAATTGGCTGCCGATCTCCTGACACAAGCTCATCAGTCACATAATATGCCTATGAGGCTGTTCACGGTGTAAGTGCAGAAAGCGAAACACATACGTATGAAACCAGCTTTAGCTTCTCCTCCACTACTACTTCTCCCCTAGAATGTCCCCTCGCACAGGCTATACAGTCAACATTTCGAAGTACCAAGTAACCTCATACTTTGTAGTTCCTAAAGTGGTTCTCATAAGGAATATGGAAGTTTTACAAAGCCCAGAATGGATTGTGTATGGATAGAAGTACAATTAGTTGTAATAAGCATTAAATATATGATGACTCTCGACTGTTTTTGTGTCTTTGTGTATAGATGACCTACATAAAGAACTCGGTTTGGTCAAGAGCTCTTTTAAAACCTACCAGGTGAGACAACCAGACCGAACACATTTTACACACAATTAGATATGTTTCTTCTATAAAATCAAGACTTTATGCAATACCAGAGTCAGGTATAAGCTATGGTAGTTTTCTGACTGAGAAAGAAGTGACATGTTAATTCCTTCACGACCTTTGACGTACCTATATGTCGTGGTCAGGCAAAGATTTCCAGCCTATAACGTACAGCTCCATCATGGCGATCATGCAGGCCCCATATCCGAAGACACGGTTATCGCATGAAGGTGCCTGCTGTGTCTGACAGCAGGGCACCTGTACTCATCGCCACGGGAGTTTAGCTACCCCCTGAAACTACAATCACTGTGATTGACTGTACAATTCTGCATAGCCAATGACAGCAAATGAAAGTGCCTGAAACATTGATATTTTGTTATGATTAGCGCTAAATTGACATCAATCGTAGGCTGGTGCTTGGCACAACCAGTCTTAGCTCTGATTGTTGCTATTGGACTATTACGTCCGATCGCACCAATCAGTGATCAAGAGGGCACTTTGACGTAGCAGTCATCGCTCTTCACCACCTTATTCCAGCTTGGAGACGTATGCAGATCGGTCACTGTGGCGTTCTGCTGCTCACCTGCAGGGACTTATGGTGCCACAGACTATTTCCAGGCTGTGCATTCACTTCTGCTGATTGATGACTTGAAAAACAGAAAATTTAAAATGTTCCTGACCTGTTCCTGTCCCCTGCTTTTTTCTAATCCACTATGCTCCTTCTATCCCTAATCCCTTCCCAATCCCCTTTCTGCCGCTGAGCGCTAATCATTACTTGACTACTCCATTTTTGGCAGCTTTCCCCCTTTGCACCACCTCCGTTAGTGCTTCCTGCCATCATTTAGTCGCTGAGTGCTGACCAGTGATTCACATCATTGATCAGCGTCCATGCTCACTTTTGTTTTAGGACTTTCTTTTTCCTTTCTATTTTTTCCCCCTTGCACCACCTTCTGTGACTGTGTCCTGCAGCCACTGAGAAGCTGATCAGTGATGCACATCACTGATCGGCATCTGGTTGTTTTTTTTTTTTTGTTTTTTTTCAAAAAGTGTAAAAAAAAAAATAATCAAATAAAAAGAATAATAAAGATTAGTTGATAGGACTAGTTTAAGGGCAATGTAATCCACAGTAAAAAATATACTGTAGCAATTAGCTTATCAGATATTTGGAAACGTTGAGTACCGAAATAGTTTTTTTTTACTGATGACCATTTAGTAATTGTAGTTTCAGAATTTTAGTGGAAAAATGATTGTAGGAATCATACTACAGTTTTTTCTACTAATAAATAGAATCAGAATCAGCATCAGATAGTTGCAGGTGCTTGTTTTTTTATTATTGTCATCCATTTAGTAATTTTAGTTTATGTATTTTAGTGGAAAATTCCTGTAGTAATTATACCACAGCTTTTTCCTACTGCATAGAATTACGATTAGCGTAATTTAGTGGCCGGGCGTTCAGTAACTGTTTTTACTGTTGTCCGTCTACTTCACTTTTTTTATTTACCACATGTTCTCGTTTTTATCTTTTCATTTCAAGATTTTCTTGTATTCTGTTTTCCTTTGTTCTATTCTAAATGTAATAAATGAATAAAAAAACGTTTACACCAAACACACAACTAAATATAATTTGGCTGTCCACAACACACACACATGTGAAAAACACAACAAAAACACACACCACCCAAAATAACATGTCCCACTCTTCCTAAAGATGGTAATCAGCCGAGGATGCATACGTCTTCCTTGCCTCCGACACTGATAATGAGGGCGAGTATGCCAACTTCCCTTATCCTTCCTTCTCTGCCTCTTCTTCCTCCAGTGGTAATGAATTCCCATGCAGAAGCCCCAGAATAGTAAATGAGCCAGCATCCACTGTTAGTGACCCCCTATGGACCACACCACTGAAGATTATGAGACTGAGATTGCTGATTTTGTGGTCCAATCAGGAATCCAATCTGACACAGATCGACTTCACAGAAATAGACTTTTTCATAGTCTGTTTCTGAGAATTTTGTAAATCTCATAGTGGCTGAGACAAATTTATAAACCCAACAATTTGTTTTCCCAAAACCTCACTTCATCATTTGCTAACTGGACCTTCATAAACACAGTTGAAATTATCAAGTCTTGGCGCCTTGTGCGTCACATGGGGATACTGAAGAAGCCAAAAGTTCAGCAATATTCAGTGCTGATATTTATATTACACTCCAGTTTCCCGCATGGCAATGACCAGGAAATGCTTTGAGGTCATTCACAAACTTTTTGCAATTCACCGATAATGCATAGTGTCCACCTGGAGATCACCAGAACTTTGACTGACTTTTCAAAATTCTGAAGAATGCATTCCCCAAAGAGACATTTGCATGGATGAGTTCCTAATACACTTCAAGGCGAGGCTTAAATTCTGGCAATAATTTCCCAGTAAGAGGGCAAGGTACGGAATAAAATGGTACACATTGTAAAATTGTAATCATTGCTGCGGTAAGCACCTCCATTCAACATGTAGTGGCTGTTGTCAGGAACTGCAGAACAAGTCCTATGCAAGAGAAGAGGAGCTGATCTTCAGTCCCCAGCAGGAGCCACTATTCATTGAATGAAGGCTTTTACCACAGCTCTGTTCAATGTCTACATCCATCTGCCATCTGTAGATAAGAATAGATGATCTTTGGGGGTTCCCAGTGTTGGACCGCCACTGATCTGATACTGATAACTTATATCTTAATGATGGCTTACCATTATCAAAAAGCCTGGAGAACCCCTTTAATCTTTTGATTTTCCCCAACATATAGACCTTTTTTTCTCATTTTTTTTAATGTTAATGTACAGACATCCCGTAGAAAAGCGGGTTTAACCATCTGAGGGAATGCTGCAATGCTCCACATGGATATTACTGTATAAATTTTCTGCAGGAGAGCTTATCAGAAGAGATGAATGAAGCATGGCTGCAGAAAGAGACCAGGCTGAAGGAGTCCTTTGAAGAGCAGAAGCTAATAGACCTATCAATGCAAAGTAAGAGCATCGTAAATATTATGCTATATGTCTCTGCCAAACTTTCTTTTTGAGTAACTGTTTATATTGTAACAAAATAAAGATAACCTGGGGTGCAGTTACATTTTCTTTCTTTTGCAGCAACAGTTAACTTCTTCATTAGCCTGTATGTAGATACGTTGGCTTCTTTTCATCACCCTTGACCTCCATTCATTACTATAATGAGATGCCATTGAATTAAAGACAATTTATCAGCAGGTTTTTGCACTGTAATTTGACGTCACCATGAGACCCTGATTCCAGTGATGTGCCACTTAGTTTTCTGGGATCAGAAGTTATGATGAAGTCACAGTTTTAAGTGCTGTAGATCTAGCAGAGCTCAGTTATTGAGCTGTGAATAACCTCACCCGTACCATAACCCTCTGTGTATATTGTATAGTGACTGAGAGATGCTAATCAGTGCTGGGGGCTTGACTTTACTAGGAGACACGAGGCCAGTTGTCCTATAGTGATCTCCTGCTGATAAAACAATGATTGTATTGAAACAGTAAAACACAGTAAAGTAAGTGACACATCACTGGAATCGGGGTCTCTGAGTCTACATTATGGTGCTTTCAGATTACATAGCAAAAACCTGGTGACAGATTCCCTTTAGTGTATTTCCCGTTGACTCAGCGTGGCTTTTTGTGAAGGCAGCATGGTTGGACATTTCTAGTTTAGGAGCTGACCATGTTACCTCTGGTGAAAGCCATGAGCAGTAGACAGGAGATGACACATGGTGGTTTTCTAATACAGCAGTCACGTCTAATGATTGGGGTTTACACTTTATCAGTCATTGATGGTATATCCCAAGCATGTCCTCAGTGTCTCTGCTGAGTCACCAAATTCCGGCATTTATTTTAGTGGTAAATATATAGCATTATAAGGTTTTGATGTAATTTGGCCACTTTAACAGCAGAGGCTGAAAGCCAAAACTATTAGTGGAACGTAAATAAAGAAAAGTATACTGTAACGGAAAGTATTGCACCTATCTGTGTTGGACCAGCATCCGGTTTTAGCTTCCATACACTGGTGGATGGTGCAATGTTCTTTGCCATTTAAATAGATTTAGAGAGAATTTTTTTAATACAGACTAATGTAGCGAGTGGGGCATGAGTAACTTTCCTTTATGCAGTGCTTGCCACATTTATCCAAAAGACCTGGCATTGAATATTCCTTGTGGGTCATCCTTTTTAGCAATCCTAACCACTTTTACATGTGTCAGAAGAATCCGTCATTGCTGCCCCGGGGTGAGCACATGATTCCATTACGATGTGTGACATCAAACACTAACCATACTTTACTCCAAAGGGCAGTCCCTGATGGACACATTCGAGGCTGAGAAAAAAGAACTCCATCGAAGAGCTGTGGAAGAACAGGTCATGATCCAGAAGAGTCATGAGACACAAATTGAAGTTAGTAAAAATGAAATTAAATTAAATATGAAAATCCAAACTAGGCATCTAAGAATCAAGCGCACAAGAGTGACATTAAAAGACATCTAGGAAAATACATTTTACATAAGAAAAGCAAATAATGTTAGATTTTCTCAAAGACAAGTGGTCTATGATGATTTCTATTACATTGGTTTGAGAGGAACTATATCCTAATATTGTAACATTTACAAGGGTTAAAAATTTGTATCAATAATTGCCCTCGAATTTAACACCAACTCCAAACATAGTACAAAAACCCTAGGCTTGGCCAATCATTAAATGTTTCTACACAAACTAGTGGCACTAATGTATGTCTGCTCATACCAGAAGTAAAAAGAAACTTAAGTCTTAAGTCCCCATACACAGGATACTATGTTGTCAGGTTCAGTCAACAGTCTATTGTGTATGTGGGTGGTCGATGACTGATGGTTTCGAGAGATATCGATCTAGCAGGTCCAATTTCAGACTGATCACATTGTTCTCCCTGAGATAAGCCGCCAATTGAGGTGTTTGTCGATGGCTTTCTCATAGAGAACATAGGAGCACTCAAGCAGGCACTCCTGTGTATGGGAGAGTTGGCTGAGATGGCTTTTGGCCCGAACGATGCTTTGGTCAGCAAACTTCTATTGTGTATGGCCAGCCTTCCAGTGTGCCAGATCTTGTAAGAAGCCTCTGTCTCCCAATAAATGAGGCCCAGTTCACAACTCCCCTCTTCAGTTTATTGGTGCAAAATACATTCCTCTTATAGAAGCACATGTAAGACTTTTTTATCCCCTAAACCAGTATAAATATGTAGTGTAAGTGCAGGTAATATACAGTTAGGTCCATATATATTTGGACAGAAAACATTTTTTCTAATTTTGGTTCTAGACATTACCACAATGAATTTTAAGCAAAACAATTCAGATGCAGTTGAAGTTCAGACTTTCAGCTTTCATTTGAGGGTATCCACATTAAAATTGGATTAAGGGTTTAGGAGTTTTAGCTCCTTTACATGTGCCACCCTGTTTTTAAAGGGACCAAAAGTAATTGGACAGATTAAGTAATTGTAAATAAAATGTTCATTTCTAGTACTTGGTTGAAAACCCTTTGTTGGCAATGACTGCCTGAAGTCTTGAACTCATGGACATCACCAGACGCTGTGTTTCCTCCTTTTTGATGCTCTGCCAGGCCTTCACTGCGGTGGTTTTCAGTTGCTGTTTGTTTGTGGACCTTTCTGTCTGAAGTTTAGTCTTTAACAAGTGAAATGCATGCTCAGTTGGGTTGAGATCAGGTGACTGACTTGGCCATTCAAGAATATTCCACTTCTTTGCTTTAATAAACTCCTGGGTTGCTTTGGCTTTATGTTTTGGGTCATTGTCGATCTGTAGTATGAAACGACAACCAATCAGTTTGGCTGCATTTGGCTGGATCTGAGCACAGTATGGCTCTGAATACCTCAGAATTCATTCGGCTGCTTCTGTCCTGTGTCACATCATCAATAAACACTAGTGACCCAGTGTCACTGGCAGCCATGCATGCCCAAGCCATCACACTGCCTCCGCCGTGTTTTACAGATGAAGTGGTATGCTTTGGATCATGAGCTGTACCACGCCTTCACCATACTTTTCTCTTTCCATCATTCTGGTAGAGGTTGATCTTAGTTTCATCGGTCCAAAGAATGTTCTTCCAGAACTGTGCTGGCTTTTTTAGATGTTTTTTTAGCAAAGTTCAGTCTAGCCTTTTGATTCTTGATGCTTATGAGTGGCTTGCACCGTGCAGTGATCCCTCTGTATTTACTTTCATGCAGTCTTCTTTTTATGGTAGATATGGATATTGATACGCCTACCTCCTGGAGAGTGTTGTTCACTTGGTTGGCTGTTGTGAAGGGGTTTGTCTTCACCATGGAGATTATTCTGCGATCATCCACCACTGTTGTCTTCCGTGGGCGCCCAGGACTTTTTGCATTGATGAGTTCACCAGTGCTTTCTTTCTTTCTTAGGATGTACCAAACTGTAGATTTTGCCACTCCTAATGTTGTAGCAATTTCTAGGATGGGTTTTTTCTGTTTTTGCAGCTTAAGGATGGCTTGTTTCACCTGCATGGAGAGCTCCTTTGACCGCATATTTCCTTCACAGCAAAACCTTCCAAATGAAAGCACCACACCTCAAATCAACTCCAGGCCTTTTATCTGCTTAATTGAGAATGACATAACGAAGGGATTGCCCACACCTGTCCATGAAATAGCCTTGGAGTCAATTGTCCAATTACTTTTGGTTCCTTTAATAACAGGGTGGCACATGTTAAGGAGCTGAAACTCCTAAACCCTTCATCCAATTTTAATGTGGATGCCCTCAAATGAAAGCTGAAAGTCTGAACTTCAACTGCATCTGAACTGTTTTGTTTAAAATTCATTGTGGTAATGTCTAGAACCAAAATGAGAAAAATGTTGTCTCTGTCCAAATATATATGGACCTAACTGTACTCACTGATCGCAATCTTCCCCTGTTTCCTGCACCCCTCTGGTTCTCTTCTCACTCTGTCTCAGTCTCAAATTCTGACTTGTTGAATCTCTCTGGGGTTTATATGTGAACCAGAAGTCACATTACACAGTAAAGCAGCTTCCATCTCTCATATAAACCCTGGTGTCCTCTGGCAAGTTGGAATTTCAGCCATGTGAGCAAAGGAGAACCTGAGAGGCACTGAAAACCGGAGAACACGACGATCGTTGAGTACTGTATTTTGTTGCACGTATACTACATTAGATATACATTTAGACATGTTTAGGGAACAAAACATTTTGGGGTTAATAAATGTGGGCCATTGTATTTTGTTCAGCTTTTCCTTTACAGCAATTTTTATCATTTTCCTTTAATCAGTCTGTCTTTCTTTCAGGATACATGGAAGAAATACAAGGAAGCTGCCCAGGAAACAAAGATGCTGAACTTATTGAAAAAGGTAAATCAATGTGGCGTCATTAAAGTTTTATTACACAAATAACATGACACAAAATGTGCTTCAAGTTTTCTATTTACAGACTATAGAGACATAATCTCCAAGCTCTGACCTCAGGATGCCATGATTGCAGAAGCATTGTTTATTCACTTACATCCAGATAGCACGCCGTGTATAACAGCTTATATAATTGGAAACGAGGAGATGAATTTGTCTATTGTGTCCAATTAGCAGCCTATATTGTGAAAATGGTCACACTGCAACACAGCAGCCAAATGCATCTTGTACAATAATCTTGGATTCCTAGCTCTGTCCTGAAACAAAACACATCTTTATTGTTTCTGCTGGATATCTTAAGGGCCTTTTACATTTAGCGATGCACCAGCGATCCGACGAGCGATCCGACCTGGTCAGGATCGCTGGTGCATCGCTAAATGATCGCTAGTGAGCTGTCACACAGGCAGATCTCACAGCGATGCAGCAGCGACGCAGCGCATGATACTTACCTTTCACACACAGCGATCCTGACATCCTCCCGCCCACCTCCACGCGTCGCTCGTCTCACACGGCAGGAAGCGGACGACGAGAAATGGAGCCGGACATTCTCGCGCGATCAGCGATGGACAGCGGGGGAGCCGGTCGTTGGTAAGTATCACACATAGAGATATCGCTAGCAATATCGCTATAACGTCACAAAACCGGTGACGTTTTAGCGATATTGCTAGCGATATCGCTTAGTGTAAAACCCCCTTTAGACATGTATGAGATATCCAGTTGATCTGGATAACCAGGGGTGAACCTAGCCTCTCTGCTGCCTGAGGCGAACAGCAAAATGACCCCCCCGCACACAAAGTAGATTTTTATATCTATCCTGTAAAACTGAGTGCAATAGTGGACATTTTGATTTAGATAAATAGAAAAAAAAAGGTGTCCGAACACAAGGATGTCAGCGCCATCGCACGCACATACAAGAACAACACAGAAGTATCCAGAACAAGGATCATTAATGGCAATGGTAGGCCTGGCACAGGGCCGGACTGGGACAAAAATGCAGCCCTGCCACACAAATCCCACCAGCCCACAAACTATAACACTCCTCACCCCGATCAGTGAATTTTTTCTATACTTTGTCGTTCCCTCATCACTCTCTTAAAGGAGTTATTTGAAGAGCCACATGTGAATGGCACCACAGTGCGTATGATTGACCA
Organism: Dendrobates tinctorius; assembly: GCF_039654945.1. NCBI lineage: Eukaryota > Metazoa > Chordata > Amphibia > Anura > Dendrobatidae > Dendrobates > Dendrobates tinctorius. Next base: position 4,804,659 of record NW_027361844.1, on the reverse strand, counting down.
CAGCTCCATTTACATGGTGCTCTTCAAAGCTACATTTCGCAGGATCATGGGGGTCCCAGCGGTCAGATCCACAACAAACAGAAAGTCATCCCCTATCCCCACATAATGCTCCATACAGTATTATGGCCCCCATATATTACTGCATACAGCATAATGGGCCCCATATATTACTTCATACCGTATAATGGGCCCCATATATTACTTCATACAGTATAATGGGCCCCATATAATGCTCCATACAGTATAATGGGCCCCATATATTACTTCATACAGTATAATGGGCCCCATATATTACTTCCTACAGTATAATGGGCCCCATATATTACTTCCTACAGTATAATGGGCCCCATATATTACTTCATACAGTATAATGGGCCCCATATATTACTTCATACAGTATAATGGGCCCCATATATTACTTCATACAGTATAATGGGCCCCATATATTACTTCATACAGTATAATGGGCCCCATATATTACTTCATACAGCATAATGGACCCCATATATTCATACAGCATAATGGACCCCATATATTACTTCTTACAGTACAAAGGGCACCATATATTACTTCTTACAGTACAAAGGGCACCATATATTACTTCATACAGCATAATGGGCCCCATATAATTCTCCCCATACCCCGCTGCTCTGGTCTCCTCAGTGTATTCTGATCCTCCGCCATGCTTGGCACAGGGACATCATTAACTTTACGTATATAGTTGTCCACTTGGACTGATAGTAATACTGATTTGTTTGTACCCTGTTGTCTGGGGCTGGCCCACTTTATGGGGGTGCTCAGGGCATATGATTATACAGCAGTAAAAGTATAAGAGGCTCAATGTGACAAGTGCCACCTAGTTTCCTACCCCTCTTATTCTACTGGTACTGTGGGCACACTGACTGGTACTGGTTCCTTTCCGTACACCTCGCACACGCGTGGCTCCGTACACCTTGTACACACATGGCTCTGCTCCGTACACCTCGCACACGTGCGGCTCTGCTCTGTACACCTTGTGCACACGCGGCTCCTTCTCCGTACACCTCGTACACACAAATTAACCTGATTTTAAGGCAATACCACAAAAAACACGTGAAAGAAAGAAAAAAAAAAAAATATATATATTTTTTATATATATAACAATAATAATGAAATGGTTATAATTCTATTAGTATACCTTTTTCAACGTGTATAAGTGTGTGCCACTGGAAGAATGGTAGACCATTCGAGAAAAGATTTGTAAACCGAATCAAAGAAAAACCCAAATTTTGGTCAAAAAATGTATATAAAAATTAAATAAGATATATGAATAATAAAAAAGTCATAAAACAGATATACGATTAAAATACCTTTATTAAGTAATAGTAATACGAATACATATAAAAAAGATGTGTGCTCAAAAGAATTTTATATATAAACCTATATAGGTTAATAAAGCACGGCGTTCCCCATTAATAAATAACTATATTTTATCCCTCTATACATTGGCTCCTTAAAAAAGTGACATAAAATATATGGAGACCATATAGGCTCAAACAAGTGTCTGTGCATAGAACCATGTGGTGATGCAAAACAATCAACAAGGAGAGAAACCAATGTGATGGTATAAAGTGCAAAAAATGCAAATTCCAAAAATAAATAAAAGAGTGAGTGTAGGGGAAAGGAGGGAAGCTCATCCAGCAGCGTTCCTCCAAGGTATATACCCTCTATTCTTCCCTCCTTTCCCCTACACTCACTCTTTATTTATTTTTGGAATTTGCATTTTTTGCACTTTATACCATCACATTGGTTTCTCTCCTTGTTGATTGTTTTGCATCACCACATGGTTCTATGCACAGACACTTGTTTGAGCCTATATGGTCTCCATATATTTTATGTCACTTTTTTAAGGAGCCAATGTATAGAGGGATAAAATATAGTTATTTATTAATGGGGAACGCCGTGCTTTATTAACCTATATAGGTGTATATATAAAATTCTTTTGAGCACACATCTTTTTTATATGTATTCGTATTACTATTACTTAATAAAGGTATTTTAATCGTATATCTGTTTTATGACTTTTTTATTATTCATATATCTTATTTAATTTTTATATACATTTTTTGACCAAAATTTGGGTTTTTCTTTGATTCGGTTTATACACCTCGTACACACGCGGCTCCGCTCCGTACACCTCGGACACTCTCGGCTCCGCTCCGTACACCTTGTACACACATGGCTCTGCTCCGTACACCTCACACACAAGCGGTTCCGCTCTGTACACCTTGTACACACATGGCTCTGCTCCGTACACCTCGCACACGCGCAGCTCTGCTCCGTACACCTTGTACACACATGGCTCTGCTCCGTACACCTCGCACAGGCGCGGCTCTGCTCCATACACCTTGTACACACATGGCCCTGCTCCGTACACCTTGTACACACATGGCTCCGCTCCGTACACCTTACACACAAGCGGCTCTGCTCCGTACACCTCGCACACGCGTGGCTCTGCTCCGTACACCTCGCACACGCGTGGCTCTACTCCGTACACACAAGCGGCTCTGCTCCGTACACCTCGCACACGCGTGGCTCTGCTCCGTACACCTCGCACACGCGTGGCTCTGCGCCGTACACCTTCGCACACGCGTGGCTCTGCTCCGTACACCTTCGCACACGCTTGGCTCTGCTCCGTACACCTTCGCACACGCGTGGCTCTGCTACATCCATCCTGTAAACCCCTCACTGACCCCTCACATAAACTTACTCATCCAGCACCATGGCAACCAGCACAGCAGAGTCCGGCTGCAAACACCGAGAGCTCTGCCACAGGACCTATGATAGGTCACAGCAGGGGAGGAGTCAGGGGTCACATGATCAGGGGGACCTGACTCCTTCCCTCATGTGACCTCATCAATTACAAGCCTCTGCACGCTACCGCAGCACCAGCGTGCAGAGGCTAAATTGTAGGTGCTGCGGGTAGCAGAGCGCATAATGCCCGCCCCCTGTGCACAGCATCTGCCTGCCGCCTGAGGCGGCTGGCTCAACTCGCTTCATTATAGGTGCATCCCTGTGGATACCGCAGGTTAAAGATTCCAGACTTCCTCAGGGACCTGCACTTATCAGAATGGGAAGGTTCCCCAATATTCTATCCTACCTGGTACTGTGTCCACTGTGAATGGAGAACTTGCCACACAAGTACTATTAGTGTTCAAGTTCCCATAAATCATTGATATTTTCATTCAATGGCCCTTGAAGCGTTTAAGGCCCATTTAGATGAAACGATATTTGGGAATAAGTGTTCGTTAATTAATGGTTTGTGTAAACATGCTGGCAATCACCCACCGAACCAGCAAAATGCTCATTTGTTGGGCAATTGGATCATTTATGCCTGCATTAAAGTCTTTGCTATCTGCAGCACATCGTCCTATGTAAAGAGGAGATGTGCCCCTAATAATGATGATAACCTATGCACCAGAATAATCCTATTATCAGAGGCCTGTCTAAGCAGTCTGCTAAATGACCACTTATCGGCTGGTTTAAAGCCGATTGGCAATTGTTTTAGCATCCATGGTCGCCAGGTGTAAATGCATCGTACAGGGTTCATGATGGAGCAAGACCACATGAGAATATAAGGAATCCAATTGTTATATGCTGCAACATTTTGGTTTTGCTCAGAATAGCAACCGATGTAAAAGAAAATCTATGTGCGCTGAGGAGGCTGCTCAATAAACACTGGAATATGTTTTATAGCATTTGCAGACTGATATTGCTGAGAAAAATGAAGCTATACATTCACTTACTGCAGACCTACAACATGCCCATACGGAAAAAGAAACGTTGGTAAGTGACAATGAACAACTACATGCCTTATACTTACACACGTGGCAAATGCACATATTGGAGGCACATAAAGTGTTTCTTCTCACTGATTCATGTCGATTTATTGGGAAATGTTCCATTTTACACTGTATTTACTAGTTGGTGAGTGTCCAACGTCTGGGACCCAGGGGCTGGGGAACTTTTATCTCTGACAGGGAACTTTCATCCCTGTTAGGCTAGTTTCACATTAGCGTTTACGGCCGCAGCGTCGGGCTGCGCACAGCCGCCGCTAAGCCCCGCCCCTGACGCTGCAGCCATAAACGCTAATGTGAAACTAGCCTAACAAGGTGGCGCAGCAGGTCAGACGTACATGTACAATGCTGCTCCATTCTTACAGGGATAAAAGTTCCCTGTTCCGCCAGTTAGTTCAAGTCTGAGCAGTTTGCCCCCCACCAATCCCCCGTGGATATGTGATAACTTATTTTTAAGTGACAATCTGTTCACTGTTCCAGCAATCCAGTGATTCTAATATAATTTGTGCACGTGAAGCATTAGACTAGGATAGGAAGGTTCTTGTAATGATTTTCTCTTTTTTCTTTTTGATAAGTTTCTATTTTGATGACAAAAGATATAAAATGATCCATCTGGCAGTAGCAGAAGCTGAGTTTTAGGGTACCGTTACACCTAGCGACTCACCAGCGATCCCGACCAGCGATATGACGCGGCCAGGATCGCTGGTGCATCAGGGAACGGGGATCGCTACTTACCTGTCAGATGCGGCGATCCTGCGTCCTCCCGCCCGCGTCCATGCGTCGCTCATCGTCACAGCAGGAAGCGCCGCAGGAAGCTGACGACGAGAAATGATCCAGGAGCTTCTCGCGCGATCAGCGATAACCAGCGGGGGAGCCGGTCGGAGGTAAGTATCACATGTAGCGATATCGCTAGCAATATCGCTGTAACGTCACAAAATCGGTGACTTTACAGCGATATTGCTAGCGATATCGCAGTGTGTAACGGGGGCTTAACATGCTCAGACAAGTATCTGTGGAAAATCATTCCTGAACCTAAAGCCCCCGTTACACACTGCGATATCGCTAGCAATATCGCTGTGAAGTCACCGATTTTGTGACGTTACAGCGATATTGCTAGCGATATCGCTGCATGTGATACTTACCTCCGACCGGCTTCCCTGCTGGTAATCGCTGATCGCGCGAGAAGCTGCTGGATCATTTCTCGTCGGTCACTTCCTGCGGCGCTTCCTGCTGTGTCGACGAGCAGCGCGTGGAGCCGGGCGGGAGGACGCAGGATCGCCGCGTCTGACAGGTAAGTAGCGAACCCCGTCCCCAGCGATGTCGCTGGTGAGATCTGCCTGTGTGGCAGCTCACTAGCGACCACCTAGCGATGCACCAGCGATCCTGACCGCGTCATATCGCTGGTCGGGATCACTGGTGCATCGCTAGGTGTAACGGTACCCTTATTCTTTATTCACTTCGGGGACCCAGACATGTTTTGGTGCTAACAACCAGCATGTCCAGTATACAGCTCCCAATAACTCTTAGATCCAGATACACAAAGTGCTGGGAACACACAGAAATAGATAGAGAAGTTATAATATTCTGTAAAATGAAGACTTTATTATGTATTTAAAGTGATAAAATACATGCACACAGATCATTGTTTCAGGTTTAGCAGCTACTATGACAAAGAGTTGCAAATCCTAATCTCAATGCCATATATGTTGTACTAATTTGATAAGCAATAAAACCTTCATTTTATGGAATGTCGAATATTTTGTGTGTGTTTTGGTGAAAAAAAATAATGAAGTGATAGACAAAGGCTTTCATTATCAATAGGTAGATGAAGTGGCTTGCAAAAGTATTCACCTCCTTTGCTTTTTGCCTATTTTGTTACATTACAACCTGTGTTTAAATATTTTTGTAATCTGATTTGTGAGTGATGCATCAGCAATAGTCTAAGTTAGTGAAGTGAGAAAAATATAGCCATAAATTACATTTATATGATCAGATAACTAAAAATTGGCATGTGCATATGTATTCACCCCCTTTGCTAAGAAGCCCATAAAAATTTGTGGTGCAAGCAATTACCTTCATAAGTGACAAGCTTAGTGAAAGGAAGTCCACCTGTGTGCAATCTAAGTGTCATGATCCATTTTTTGATCTGTGTCAGATCTGGATTCGCATATATAAACTTTTTTCCTTTCAGGCCATCGAGGGTTAACATCAGTTTTTCCCTCCGGTGGCCACTGGTGTAATTGCATTGCTTGGTGAGTTTGCTGATGCAGGTGGTGACCACTCCCACACTCCTTTAAAAGGTCACCTGGTGCATCAGCTGACTGCTGGTTATACAGGTCCTATTGGAAACCAACTGTGCTGAAGAAAGGAACTTTCTGGTGCAGTGGTGCTTCAGCTGAATCACTTAGTGACATTATAATCAAACCTCCCATTTTTTCTGGTGAGCCATGGCCCAACTGCTTCAGACCCTCACCGATGAGCTTAAGGTGCTTCGGAGTGAGGTGGTGCAGCAACTGCAGCAGTTGATGGGGTTTTGGGCCTCGACTCAGGTGCAGGCTCAACCAGAACCCAAGATATCTCTCCCTGACAGGTTTTATGGAGGGAGAGATAAATTTCTGGTTTTTCATGAGGCCTGTAAATTATACTTCAGGCTCTGCCTCATTCATCAGGGAGTGAGGAATAGCGTGTGGGGATTATTGTCTCCCTTCTCAAGGGTGATCCCCAATCCTGGGCCTTCACCCTGCTGACCGATTCGCCATCTTTACGGTCGGTGGACGGGTTTTTTGCGGCTCTGGCGCTGGTGTAAAGAGATCCTGATGGCGTCTCCCTGGCGGAAACCTGACTCCGTAAAATCAAGCAGGGGGGCCGGCCAGCTGAGGAGTACTGATTAGAGTTTAAGAGGTGGGCCACTGACACACAGTGGAATGACCCTGCCCTTAGGAGTCATTTTGTGCAGGGTCTGTCCCCTAGGTTGCAGGATACTCTGGTGCAGTACGCCGCCCCCAGGTCGTTGGAGGCCGCCATGTCCCTTGCCATCCGGGTGGATAGACGCCTCAGGGAGAGGCACACACCAAATGTGCCCCCTGTAGTCCTTGTTAGGGAGGAGGGCACACCAGTGCTGACGGACGAACCTATGCAGGTGGGAGGAGTTAGTTCCAAAACGGTGTCGCCTACGGTTCGTCGTGGTGTTGGGAGCATGTTTTTACTGTGGGCAGACAGGTCATTTTATCGGTGTCTGCCCAGCTCGCAACAAAACATCTGTACCACCTAAGAAGCCACGTTTCCCTGGTCATATGGAGGAAGGAGACCAGGGAATGTATATTTACTCTGTAATTCTACAACCATCCCCTTCTTCTCCAGTGGGGCAGCAGAGGTGCTGCCAGGGAGTAGCGGTAAGTCTCAACCTTTACCACAAGCTTACCCTGAGTGTCGGAGTCCTCTTAGGAGGAGGGGTCAGAGGAGAGTGGTGGTTCCTTCTGAGCATTGTTGGGGTGTGAGTGTGATGACACAGGGGGACACCTCTGTTGTCCATTCTGTGATGAGTTCACCATCTCGTGGCAAACGTGTGCATGGCCATAAATGTTCAGGTGTGTGAATGAGTACGTATGGGTGTCCACCAAAGACATCCAGTGGAGGTGTGCTGCTGGAGTTTGGGTGTCAGCCATTCTCGGCCCGGGGACCTACCAGCTGGAGTTACCCCCCCCCAGTAATGCCCATACACAACTTATTCCCCAGGTCAGCACTCTGGAGATTTGTAGTGCCTCCGGAGCATATGTTGTCACCTCCATCAGTCCACGTTTGCCATAATCCTGAGAGTCAGGAGACTGCCGAGGTGAACTCTGGTGGATCGAGGCGTCCTCATTGTAGGTTTTCTGGTGAGGTGTGGTGTTGAGGGTCCAGAGGCCCCTTCATGAAGGAGGGGTACTGTCACGATCCATTTTTAGATCTGTGTCAGATCTGGATTCTCATATATAAACTTTTTTCCTTTCAGGCCATTGGGGGTTAACATCAGTTTTCTCACCCCGGTGGCCGCTGGTGTAATTGCATTGCTAGGTGAGTTTGCTAATGCAGGTGGTGACCACTCCCACACTCCTTTAAAAGGTCACCTGGTGCATCAGCTGACTGTTGGTTATACAGGTCCTATTGGAAACCAACCGTGTTGAAGATAGGAGCTTTCTGGTGCAGTGGTGTTTCAGCTGAATGCTGTGAATCGGGTGCCTTACTCTGCTGTGCGGTGCATTGCAGCAGAGAAAGCTAAATGTTGTTTGTCTTACCTCGTTTGCTATTTCTTCCCTTGGTGTTGTATTAGTGCAGCGGTGGGACCAGTGTCCGCACTTGCCAATTCCCTGCTGAGGGATAGGTGCAGGGTAAGTGAGGGCTAAGGTATCCTGTTCGGCGAGGGTTTGAAAGAAGCCATATAGGGACATCAGGATAGTCCAGGGCACAGCCTCAGGAGAGTGCTGGAGGTGTCTATTTCCCCGTTCCCTATTGCAGGGCCCACTGTTGTAATTGTGTCCCCGGTGTTCCCTTGTTTGTTTATTGTTTAGTGACTGACCGTTTGTTGGGTCGTGTCACGCAGGGCCAGTCACTTCGTGACACTAAGTGTCACATGTCTGTCAGTATATACACTTTACCTTTTCGGAAGGCCACAGAGGTTGCAACACCATTAAGCATGAGGCACTACTAACCAAACACCACCATGAAGACCTAGGAGATCTCCAAACAAGTCAGGGACAAAGTTGTTGAGAATTACAAGTTGTGGTTGGGTTATAAAAACAAAACACAATCTCTGGTGATCCCCCAGAGGACCATCAAATCCATTATCATCAAATGGAAAGTACACCATACCACAACAAACCAGCCAAGAGAGGGCAGCCCACCAAAACTTTCTGCAAGGGGCAAGGAGGGCATTAATCAGAGAGGCAGCTCAGAGACCAAAGGGTAACCCTGAAGGAGCTACAGAGTTTTCACACACTATGAACACCATCCCCACAGTGAAACACGGTGGTGGCAGCATCATGCTGTAGTTATGTTTTTCAGCATCAGGGACAGGGAAAATGGTTCGAGTTGCAGGGAACATGGATGGTACAAAATACAGGGATATTCTTGACCAAAACCTGTTTGTCGGTCAGTTATTTGAAACTGGAACAGGTTTTCACCTTCCAACAAGACAATGATCTAACGCATACTGCTTATGGGGAAACCTGTAAATGGTTTGGAGTAGCCTAGTCAGAGCCCAGACCCTAATCCAATTGAGAATCTGTGGTCAGACTTGAAGATTGCTGTTCACCAGAGAAACCTTCCAACAAGACAATGATCTAACGCATACTGCTAAAGCAACACTCAAGTGTTTTATGGGGAAACGTGTAAATGTTTTGGAGTAGCCTAGTCAGACTTGAAGATTGCTGTTCACTAGAGAAACCATTTAACTTGAAGGAGCTGGAGCAGTTTTGCCTTGATGTATGGGCAAAAATCACAGTGGCAAGATGTTGAAAGCTAACAATGCATAGATACGGAGGGCACCATCAAATTATGAAACTCATTAAATGGGATCCAACCACAGTATGTCTTAGACACAACCGACATAACAAATTGAGAGACAAAAGAAGACATACATTTCAAGTAGGCATCACCGTAAAAAATAGTTTTTATTTCAAAGGCAATACTTAACACCAAAAAGCACAAGAATATAAAACCATTTAAAATATACAGAGGTTTTTAAACTGATATCTGTATAGATGAGATCAGCAAACATATCCTATAATAAATCCACACGTATCGTCACAATTGTGACTTCATCAGGGGTAAGATGATGAAGTCACAATTGTGACGATAAGCGTCGGGTTATGGGAGCGGCATTCTCACCCTCCACATTGATCTCTGCCTTAATGGCAGCCTTTATTTTTTGACACATGTCATGATTTAGCTGGGCGCTTGAGGTGGTAAAGTATATAAGGGAAGGGAGCTCTATTTTCTGATCATTACTATTTTTTGGCTTCCCCTTTACCCTCTGCACTCTTCATATATATATTTTTACCTTCATATATAGAATTTTGGCTGGTTTGCCAGCCTCTTCTGTGACTGATATTTGGTGCCATTACTCTTTACATATACTTATCCCTCAGTTGTGACCTTTATTGTGTACCCTTTACCTACTTTTTTGTGCTGCTGGATTTATATATACATTGTGCAGCCACTATCAGAGCTTTTCTACATAGACTGTGGTATTATTTCATAATTGGGAATCCAACTATTATTGTATTATAAAGCTATTATGTATTTTTCACACTGTCTTTGTAGTTATGCTGCATGTGGGATCTATGTACATCTAGTGGATTTATTATAGGATGTGTTTGCTGCTCTCATCTATACAGATATCAGTTTAAAAACCTCTGCATATTTTAAATGGTTTTATATTCTTGTGCTTTTTGGTGTTAAGTATTGCCTTTGAAACAAAAACTATTTTTTACGGTGATCCCTACTTGAAATGTATGTCTTCTTTTGTCTCTCAATTTGTTATGTAAGATGTTGAAAGCTCATACAAACTTATCCAAAGCGACTTGCAGCTGTAATTGCCGTAAAAGGAGGCTCTACAAAGTACTGACTTTAGGAGTGTGATTAGTTATGCACACTGAATTTTTCAGTTATTTTATCCTATTTGTTGTTTGCTTCACAACAAAAAGAAAATCAAATGTCCACAGTTGTAGGCATGTTCTTTACATGAACTGATGCAAAACCCTAAAAAAAAAAAAAACAGTGGCATTCTAGGTTGTGAGGTAGCAAAACACAAAAATGCCAAGAGGGTTGAATACTTTCGCAAGTCATTGTATTTATTGCATAAAAATGTGATAGCTGAAATGTGTCATTTATGTCTGATGTTCCATTTCTAAGAAAAGTCAAATCGACAAAATAGAGAAAAGCTTCGATCAAAGTGTCAGCAAAGTGGAGTCAAAATACAAGAACAGAATCCAGACTTTGATGAACGAGAATGCTGACTTAAGGTAATTTATTTTCTTTCTTGTTTACCTATAACCACCCTGAACATTTATTTCTGTCCCTGGCACAAGCAGAATGAGCCACTGATCTCAAATGTGGAGAAGGGGCGTTTTGATAATGTAACACTTAACCATGGTTGATCATTAAAGCAGTTGTCCAGAAATAGACAAAAAACTCTGCTGATTTTCAAGAAATAGTGTCATATCTTCCCATAGTCTCTATCTGGTAGTGCAGGTCATTCTTATAAGTGAAAAGAGCTGACCCTGCAATACTAGACATAGCCCAAGGACAGAGAATGGTTTGTCAAAAAATAAATTATTTTCTTGACCAACCCCTTTTATGCTAATTTGGGGTTTCAGTCAGTCCAGCTCTCTTAACATGCATGACTTAGCAGGTTCCCATACATAGAATCATAGAATGTCAAAGTTGGAACTGACCTCCAGGGTCATAGTGTCCAACCCCCTGCTCAATGCAGGATTCACTAAACCATCTCAGACAGATGTCTGTCCAGCCTCTGTTTGAAGACTTCCATTGGAGAGCTCACCACCTCTTGTGGCAGCCTGTTCCATTCATTGATCACCGTCACTGTCAGAAAGTTTTTTCTAATATCTAATTTGTATCTTCTCCCTTTCAGTTTAATTAAATTGCTTCTCGTGTTTCCATGTGCATGCTAACATGCTAATGATAACAGCTTACTGACCTCCCACACACAGCTGCAGAGAGAACATGATTGATCAAGCTGTCCTAAAACTAGGGGTGGAAATATCATTTAACTTGTGCAGCCGCACAGGGGCCCAAGAGGTAAGGGGGCTCATTTTGACCTCCAAATCAGGTGGAATTGCGCTTTGCAATGAGCTATTGAACTGGAAAGGGCCCATATATTGTTTGTGCACAGGGGCCCTCTTCTGTCTGTGTCCGCCAGTGCATAAAACCATATTATAAGCCTTAGCTTATTTTGAAAAAATTAAACCCGCTAGACCCATTGAAGCCACCTTTGTTAATCAGAGACCGGTGCGATTCCACAGTGGAATAAACTTTGAGTCCAATTTCCAGAAATTCACAGGTCTACGCTAATTAAAACAGTAGAAGATCAGCAAAAAATAAATATTGGGTCTATTGCTTAATGCCCTGTAGCTTTGGCATCACATGGTCGTGGCATAGCCAATCATGGGGGCTATAAAAGATGGGAGCAGGCCAAGGAACACCATTTTATGCTTGTACTTTCCAAAAATAGAAGGTCAGAGCGTACAGCTAATTCCACCTAGTGATATGAAAAAAAAAAAAGATATGATGGGTGCTCCCTGGTGCAATAACTTTCAGTATAAAAAAGTAAGAGTGGATTAATGTTATTAACCTTATAGAGTTGTCCATACAATAGACACAATTCTACAATGTGCATGGCTGGGATTTAGTACACCTCTCAGCGGGTGTCAGCTGTTGATCCATCCAGCCGGAATTCTGTAGTCTCTGCGACCATCAGAGCAGGAGATAAATGAATGTGGACGGCTTGGATGAAGCAGCCTGGTGCCGGGTGCAGCTCCGTAATTGAATATAATAACAAATTCCTTAAGAATGAAATTTATTGAAAAAACAACGCATTTCAGAGCAGGATTTGAACCTTCATCAGGTTGAATACGCTATAGAGGAAATTAGAAATCCTAAAGCAATACCTCGCTAAGAGTGATGTCACTAAAAATGGGTGTTTCATTATGTGTGCGGAATACAAGACTTTGGTTGGATAAATATAGAATGGAACAGGATTGATTGTAACAGTAGCCGTATCGAGAGGTGTGAAGTAAGAGACTTTAGATGAATACATTTTACATTTACGTGTGTATGTAGCCCATTCACTATCTCTATACCCACCTTCTCAAGATGGCTGGACCATCATTGTAAATACACACCTGTACTTTGTATCTCCCCCACCTCATTGTAGATTGTAAGCTCTCACGAGCAGGAATGTCTTATTTTACTTTAATTATTGTATTGTGAATGTTGTTACTTATGACTTTGTTTTGAAACTGTTAAACTGTAAAGAGCTGCGGAATATGTTGGCGCTATATAAATAAAGATTATTATTATTATTATAAATATAAGAAGAATTAGTTCTACTTACTGTATAAGTTTTTTATGTGGTATATAACTTTATGAAGGTGTAATGTGTGTGTGTGTATGTGTATGTATATATATATATATATATATATATATATATATACACAGTATGTGTATATATATACAGTATATGTATATACATATATATGTATATATATTGTAAGGTAGCGCTGTCATTCAAGGTTGGGGACACTCGCTTGGCAGCCAAGTAACCACGTCCGGCACGGGATTTCCTTAAAACAATAACAGTCCATTCGGTTTATTCAGGTATCATAAACCATGACCAGCAGCATAAAGTTCATATCAACAGCATAGCGTCCATGACAGAGCTTCCCTCTGTTAAGCCTGTGGTCACACGGGTTACGCAATGTCCAGTACTCAGGCTCTTCACCTTCACAGTTCTCACCCCGTCAGGGTTACCTCATGGCTGCTTCAGCTCACTGCAGACGTTCATTCCCTCCCCTGGGAACTCTCAGACGCTTGCAGCCATTACTCACAGCATTCACGTGCTGTCAGGCAGGAAGCCCCATCTCCCAGCGGGACCTTGCACAATGGACCAACCGGGTCCAAGCATTCACTCATGTGACCTACACTGGCCACCTTATATGGTCCGTAGTCACGTCCACCAGATCACATGGCTATGACCTCATCACAGGTCCTTCAAGCATTCATACACATATACTTTACTATGGCATTTTTAGACACACCCCTAGGTGGATTTGTAGGTAGCTCTCCCTAACACATTGTCACGAAAGATCAGCTCTGCTGATCAGCACATAAGCAAGCCTTCATCTCAAGGCCACCCACTTTGCGATACATTACGATCATTCAGCATCCTACTCCTATCAGGACACTGGAAATGCTTATACGCCTGTCCTGGGAAACCCACAGAGTGCCTCTTAGTGGACACAGTGGTCACTACACCACATACTTCCCCCCTCTGTTCAAACTTGTGGGGTTGAACACACAACATTACCCCGGGATCTCAGACCGGGCACTCATTACACCTTGTCCCACACGTCGAGAGAACAGTATCCGTCTGTGATACGGCCTCATCCCTACATTAGGCCTCCCCCGCCCCCAGCGGTCAGAATATCGGTCTTGGTCTTTGACCTTCCAGTCACGGTCTGTCTGCGTCATCAGACACTGCTTTGTCTCACACAGCCTAAGGTCTCTCAGCCTTGTACCACCCGTCACACTGCCACTTGCCAACGTTCTTCGGCCATCTGCCATGTCACTACTTGGAGGAACCCTTCGGATCCTTACATCTTGGGTTGCAGGCGGCCGCCACCTGGTGTTCCGTACCTCTTTATTGATCCACATACGGTCAAGCCTCAACTGCTCAATCTCTTGCAGGTACCCCACTCGATACTCCAAGAGCATCCGAAACTTTCTCAGGCTTTCCACGGAGCCAACCTACCCTCTTCACTGGATACCTGGTGTAACGGGGTCTACCAAGCCTCTTTCAGTACCACCCCGTGTTTTCGGAGGTCCACTCTGCGTTGGCTGGAGTCTGAATGAATAACGCTGGCTGGAATTCCTTGCTTTCGTGGGCGCATATAAAAGATCACTGCTTCTCCATGTATTTCCAGTCTGACAACACTTTACTCACAGGACACAGAATATATCACACAGATACAGAGGGCAGGCCAATAGAAAAGCGGCAGGCCAGACATGCATTACAAAAGCCGCAGGTGGCCGGAGCCTGTCGATGTTTACTGTGGAAATTACAAAGGTGGGGGAGGGCGGCCAAAAGGGGAATGCTGATGCATTAGGGACATGCATCTCACATAGAACCTATTATCCATACATATAACTGCACAACATATTCTGGGTGCTGAGTGGTTCTGTAGCATGTAACATGGCTCCCCCTTTTCAGCGACGCGATCGGCATACACAGTCTGATCCTCAACGGATTGGTTTGGGGTTGACCGAAGTTTATGGGGTTGGTACAAGTTCCGTTTGTCGACTTAGTCCATCGGCGTTACCGTTTTGTTTGCCGGGTCTGTGGTGGATGGTGAAGTCCAGAGGTTGTAGGGCTAAACTCCACCGCAGCAATCTGGCGTTGTCTCCGGAGACCCGATTAAGCCAGACTAGGGGATTATGGTCCGTTAGGAGGGAAAACTGTCATCCATACAAATATGGTTGCAACTTCTTGAGTGCCTATACTACCGCCAGGCACTCCTTCTCGATGTCCGTATAGCTTACTTCACGGGGCAGTAGTTTCCGACTCAGGTAAGCTACCGGATGTTCTTGGCCGTCCGGCCCGACTTGGCTCAGTACTGCCCCCAATCCAAACATAGAAGCGTCTGTCTGAACCAGGAAACGTTTAGTTGGATCGGGTGCGGCCAATACAGGGGTATTGGTGAGGGCGTCTTTTAGTTGGCGGAAGGCTTCCTCACACTCTGAGGTCCAGGTTACCTGGCGGGGTTGGTTCTTACGGGTCAAATCAGTGAGGGGCTTGGCTACGCTGCTGTAATTGAGAACGAATTTCCTGTAATAACCCGCTGTCCCTAGAAACGCCATGATCTGGGTTTTAGTGCGTGGGATGGGCCATTTGGCTATGGCCTCAATCTTGGCTGGTTCTGGTCGTTGTTTCCCACTTCCCACCCAATGCCCTAAATACTGAACCTCTGCTTTGCCCACGTGACACTTGTTTGGGTTCATGGTGATTCCGGCCTGGTGGATCCTGTCCAATACTGTCTCTAGGTGATTTAGATGCTCTTCCCATGTCGCCCTGTAGATGGCAATGTCATCCAGGTAGGCACAAGCATAGTCCTGGAGACCAACCAGAAGCCGGTCAGCCAGCCTCTGGAAGGTCGCCGGGACATTCTTCATCCCGAATGGCATAACTCGAAACTGGAATATGCCGAACGGGGTGACAAATGCCGACTTGGGAATAGTGTCAGGACTAAGGTGAATCTGCCAGTAGCCTTTGCATAGATCGATGGTGGTCAAATACTTTGCCCCCGCCAGCCGGTCTAACAACTCATCCACACGCGGCATGGGGTATGCATCCGTCACTGTTTTCTCATTGAGCTTACGATAGTCTACACAAAACCATGTAGTCCCATCCTTCTTTGGCACTAACACTACGGGGGATGCCCAGGGACTATCTGACTCTTCAATGACCCCTAAACGCAACATCTCTTGTCGCATCCCCTCTCTAACAGACTCAGGGACGCGGAAGGGGTTTTGTCACAGGGGGGTCTGATCCTGGGTCTCAACCTTGTGTTGTGCCAGGCGAGTGTACCCCAGTCTCTCTGAAAACATCCTCTGTCGCAGCCTCAACAACTCCTCCGCCTGCTGTCTGTCCCGGGGGCCTAGGTCTTCACCCAAGTGTACCTGGTCCCATGTTTTAGACTGAGTCCTTTCCCCTAAAACATCCGGCAAGGGAAGTCCGGCTAAATCCTCTGCTTCAGGTGCACAGATGGCCACTACCTCTTCAGGGCGCTCCCGGTAGGGCTTCAGCATATTCACGTGGAACATGCGGATAACCC
Organism: Dendrobates tinctorius; assembly: GCF_039654945.1. Classification (NCBI taxonomy): domain Eukaryota; kingdom Metazoa; phylum Chordata; class Amphibia; order Anura; family Dendrobatidae; genus Dendrobates; species Dendrobates tinctorius. The sequence goes on along the minus strand of NW_027361844.1, from coordinate 4,788,215 downwards.
TGGGGTCGTCACAATCGGCGACATTAGAGGTTGAGTCGGCTATTTTCCCCACTACCTGGTAGGGCACCTGCCATGCAGCTTGAAACTTATTCTGCTTAGTGGGCTCTAACACCAGGACCTTCTGTCCTATTTCCAAAGTGCGCTCTCTGGCCCTCCGATCGTACCATATGCGCTGGCGCCGCTGGGTCGCCTGCATGTTCTCACGTACAGCCTGAGTCAGCTCCTGTAGGCGGTCCCGGAATTCCAGCACATAGGGTACAATAGGTACCCCTTCTATGAGGCCCTCCCCTTCCCAGTGTTCCAGCACTAAGTCTAGGGGTCCCCTTACCCGTCTCCCGTATACCAGCTCGAACGGGGAGAACCCCGTGGATTCTTGGGGCACCTCCCGATAGGCAAACAGGAGGTGTGGCAAGAATTTCTCCCAGTCCCTGTAGGTCCTGGTAAAAGTCCCAATGAGCTGTTTTAATGTCCCGTTAAAGCGTTCACACAACCCATTGGTTTGAGGGTGGTACGGGGCGCTTCTAATGGACTTTACGCCGCACAGCTTACACAGTTGGTTGGTCTCCTCTGCTGTAAACTGGGTACCCTGGTCCGAGATAATCTCCCGGGGAAATCCAACCCGTGAGAAAACCTGGAGCAGGGCGGCTGCCACCGTCTCTGCCAGTATGTTAGGTAACGCAACCGCCTCTGGATACCGTGTGGCATAATCTACCACTGTTAATATATACTTTTTTCCGGACGGACAGGGTTTGGCTAACGGCCCTATCAGATCGACCGCTACTCGGCTAAATGGTTCCTCCACAATGGGGAGGGGGCGTAATTTGGACTTGCATCGATCCCCCCTCTTGCCAATGCGCTGACAACTGTCACAGGTCTGGCAGTACTGACGAACATCATAGGTTACCCCCGGCCAAAAGAAGTTTTGTGTCAGACGATGCCTGGTGCGACTGACGCCGAAGTGCCCAGCCAAGGGTATATCATGAGAGATTCGCAGTAGCTCCTGCCTATATTTCTTGGGAACTACCTGCTGTTGTTTTATAGTGGGGCTCGTCCCTGTGTGGTGCTGCTCTGTGATCCGGTAGAGGAGTCCCTGCTTCCATACAAACTGTTCCACTTCCAGTACGCCTCTCCCCTCCTGTGCCTTCCCTCGATATCCCTCTAATGAAGGATCCTCAAGTAACTCCCTCTTAAATTCATCTGGGGTGGCCCAAGAAATGTGTCTGGCTTTGGGAATACGTGCAGGGCTGGGATGTCTTACCTGGGCCTCCTCTGAGTGTGATTCCGCCTCCACAGCTCGAGCTTGTCTCCGGGTGGTCACAGGATAGGTCTCAGCCAGAGGGGCCACCAAGAATGCAGACAACATGGGCCCCAAGTCATTTCCCAGCAAGACGTCTGCAGGCAAATCCTCCATCAAGCCGACCTCAACAAGGCCATCCCCGACTCCTCAGTTCAGGTGAATCCTGGCAGTGGGTAGTCGATGTATAGCTCCCCCTGCTACACGGACTGCCACTGTCCGGTCCGTCTTCTCTTGGTCCCTGACGAGATGAGGCTTCACAAGGGTCAAAGTTGCCCCGGAATCTCTTAGTCCCTGCATACGTTTCCCATTAACCCACACGACCTGTCGATGCTGTTGTCGATTATCTGCCCGGGCTGCCTGCACGGGGTCTACTTCATGCAGCACTTCCTCCATCTCTTCCACCCCTTGGTTAGTCGTAGCCCCCTGTGTGGGCCTGCCGGGGGTCTGTGCGGGCTGCCGGGGGTCTGCGCGGGCCTGCGCGGGCTGCCGGGATGTGCAGGCATCGTCCGATGGGACTACAAGTCCCATCGGGCTATGCCTGCTACAATGACAGTGATTGACACATTAGCCAATGATGGGACAGTAGTAGTCCCATCATCCGGCTAATGTGTTGAATGTAAAAAAAAACAAAAAACATACATACTACATACATACTGCATATACACTACATTCATACATACATACATACTACATACATACTTCATATATACTACATTCATACAACATACATACATACTACATACATACTACATTCATACAGCATACATACTACATACATACTACATATATACTACATTCATACAGCATACATACTACATATATACTACATTCATACAGCATACATACTACATACATACTACATATATACTACATTCATACTGCATACATACTACATACATACTACATTCATACAACATACATACTACATATATACTACATTCATACAACATACATACTACATACATACTTCATATATACTACATTCATACAACATACAGTCATGGCCAAAAGTATTGACACCCCTGCAATTCTGTCAGATAATACTCAGTTTCTTCCTGAAAATGATTGCAAACACAAATTCTTTGGTATTATTATCTTCATTTAATTTGTCTTAAATGAAAAAACACAAAAAGAATTGTCCTAAAGCCAAACTGGATACAATTCCACACCAAACATAACAAAGAGGGTGGACAAAAGTATTGGCACTGTTCGAAAAATCATGTGATGCTTCTCTAATTTGTGTAATTAACAGCACCTATAACTTACCTGTGGCACCTAACAGGTGTTGGCAATAACTAAATCACACCTGCAGCCAGTTGACATGGATTAAAGTTGACTCAACCTCTGTCCTGTGTCCTTGTGTGTACCACATTGAGCACGGAGAAAAGAAAGAAGACCAAAGAACTGTCTGAGGACTTGAGAAACCAAATTGTGAGGAAGCATGAGCAATCTCAAGGCTACAAGTCTATCTCCAAAGACCTGAATGTTCCTGTGTCTACCGTGCGCAGTGTCATCAAGAAGTTTAAAGCCCATGGCACTGTGGCTAACCTCCCTAGATGTGGCCGGAAAAGAAAAATTGACAAGAGATTTCAACGCAAGATTGTGCGGATGTTGGATAAAAAACCTCCACTAACATCCAAACAAGTTCAAGCTGCCCTGCAGTCCGAGGGTACAACGGTGTCAACCCGTACTATCCGTCGGCATCTGAATGAAAAGGGACTGTATGGTAGGAGACCCAGGAAGACTCCACTTTTTACCCCGAGACATAAAAAAGCCAGGCTGGAGTTTGCCAAAACTTACCTGAAAAAGCCTAAAACATTTTGGAAGAATGTTCTCTGGTCAGATGAGACAAAAGTAGAGCTTTTAGAGCAAAAACATCAACATAGAGTTTACAGGAGAAAAAAGAGGCATTCAAAGAAAAGTACATGGTCCCTACAGTCAAACGTGGCGGAGGTTCCCTGATGTTTTGGGGTTGCTTTGCTGCCTCTGGCACTGGACTGCTTGACCGTGTGCATGGCTTTATGAAGTCAGAAGACTACCAACAAATTTTGCAGCATAATTTAGGGCCCAGTGTGAGAAAGCTGGGTCTACCTCAGAGGTCATGGGTCGTCCAGCAGGACAATAACCCAAAACACACTTCAAAAAGCACTAGAAAATGGTTTGAGAGAAAGCACTGGAGACTTCTAAGGTGGCCAGCAATGAGTCCAGACCTGAATCCCATAGAACACCTGTGGAGAGATCTAAAAATGGCAGTTTGGAGAAGGCACCCTTCAAATATCAGGGACCTGGAGTAGTTTGCCAAAGAAGAATGGTCTAAAATTCCAGCAGAGCATTGTAAGAAACTCATTGATGGTTACCGGAAGCGGTTGGTCGCAGTTATTTTGGCTAAAGGTTGTGCAACCAAGTATTAGGCTGAGGGTGCCAATACTTTTGTCCGGCCCATTTTTGGAGTTTTGTGTGAAATGATCAATGTTTTGCTTTTTGCTTCATTCTCTTTTGTGTTTTTTCATTTAAGACAAATTAAATGAAGATAATAATACCAAAGAATTTGTGTTTGCAATCATTTTCAGGAAGAAACTGAATATTATCTGACAGAATTGCAGGGGTGTCAATACTTTTGGCTATGACTGTACATACATACTACATATATACTACATTCATACAGCATACATACTACATAATACATACTACATATATACTACATTCATACAACATACATACTACATACATACTACATATATACTACATTCTCACAACATACATACATACTACATAATTACTACATACATACAACATACATACAACATGCTACATACATACAACATACATACAACATGCATACTACATACATACTACATACAATACATTCATACAATACATACATATAGACATACAGTACATATAACAGAGTACATACTCACCATCACTTGTCACTTTGATCCCCGAAGCCAGTGTCATCTCACTGTAAAAAATATTAAAATAACAAACAAGCAATATACTCCCACGACGATCTCCTGCAGTGCATCACTGAGAGGTTACTATAGTTCACTGGTCTCACTTTATGGCAAAAGCACCGTGGGAACTTTCTCACACAGCAATGCCAAAAGTGAGACTAGGGACTATTTTTTTACAGTGGTGGAGGAATACAGTGCGGAAGGATACCTACCTCCCGTCATTGTATTCCTGGGGCCCCTAGAGAGCGGTCGCATCAGCTGATGCTGCTGTTCTCCACGGGAGATTGTTGTGGGACACTCGTGGATTTCTGATGATCAGGGAGTATATTGCTTGTTTGTTATTTTAATTTTTTTTACAGATGACACTGGCTTTGGGGATCAAAGTGACAAGTGATGGTATGTACTCTGTTATATGTACTGTATGTCTATATGTATGTATTGTATGAATGTATTGTATGTAGTATGTATGTTGTATGTCTGTAGCATGTTTTATGTATGTTGTATGTCTGTAGTATGTATGAATGTAGTATATATGTAGTATGTATGTATGTTGTATGAATGTAGTATGTATGTATGTTGTATGAATGTAGTATATATATAGTATGTATGTATGTTGTATGAATGTAGTATATATGTAGTATGTATGTTTTTTTTGTTTTTTTTTACATTCAACACATTAGCCAGATGATGGGACTACTACTGTCCCATCATTGGCTAATGTGTCAATCACTGTCATTGTAGCAGGCATAGCCCGATGAGACTTGTAGTCCCATCAGAAGATGCCTGCACACAGACACAAAGACCCCCGGCAGCCCGCACAGACCCCCAAGAGGCCTGTACAGACCCCGCGCACACAGACACGCACAGTGTCCGCCCACGCACCGCCCACACTCTTCCCCCCCTCCAGAACTGGATGTGCAAGTAAAGAAAGGGTTTATTTTCATTCCGATATTTGTGCCCCATTGACTTGCATGGGTTTCCGGTATCGGAATCGGCGATACCCGATACTTTTTGGGTATCGGTCCGATCCAATCTGATCCGATACTTCACGATATTGGATGGTATCGCTCAACACTACTCATGCACTCCTTCCTCAGCACAGGCTTCTTGCATGTCTTCGGGTACCTCGATCACAGATTTGGAGGTTGTGGTCTTGCACTCTTCGTGGACAGAAGGCTCTGGGTCTACCACTGACACCTCCCCCACTACAGCCGACCCAACTGGATGACTGTCTTCTTCAGCTCTTTGCTCACCAAAAAAAAAAACAAAAGTACACATATTTAGTATCGCCACATCCGTAACGACCTGCCCTATAAAATTATCCCACTACTTAACCCATTTAGCGAACCCCTTAAAAAAAAAACAAAGCAAAAAACAATGCTTTATTATAATACCGCCGAACAAAAAGTGCAATAACGCGCAATCAAAAAGACGGATATGAATAAACATGGTACCGCTGAAAACGTCATATTGTCCCGCAAAAAACGAGCCACCATACAGCATCATCAGCGAAAAAATAAAGTTATAGCTCGCAGAATAAAGCGATGCAAAAATAATTATTTTTTATATAAAATTGTTTTTATTGCATAAAAGCGACAAAACGTAAAAAAAGACAAATGAGGTATCGCTGTAATCGTACTGACCCGAAGAATAAAACGGTTTTATCAATTTTACCGCACGCGGAACGGCGTAAACGCACCCCCCAAAAGAAATTCATGAATTGCTGGTTTTTGTTTATTCTGCGTCCCAAAAATCAGAATAAAAAGTGCTAAAAAAAATGTCATGTGCCCGAAAATGGTACCAATAAAAACGTCAACTTGTCCCGCAAAAAATAAGACCTCACATGATGTGGTGGTTCAAAATACGGAAAAATAATAGCTCTCAAAAATGTGGTGATGCAAAAACTATTTTTACAATAAAAAGTGTGTGACAGCTGCCAAACAAAAAAACCCACCATAAATAGTAAATCAAACCCCCCTTTATCACCCCCTAAGTTAGTGAAAATTAATGAAATTAAAAAAAGTATTTATTTCCATTTACCCATTAGGGTTAGGGCTGAGATTAGGGTTAGGGGTGTGTTGGGGTTAGGGTTGGAGTTAGAATTGGGGGTTTCCACTGTTTGGGCACATCAGGTGCTCTCCAAACGCAACATGGCATTTGATCTCAATTCCAGTCAAAAAAGTCAAATGGCGCTGCTTCCCTTCCGAGCTCTGCCATGCGCCCAAATAGTCGTTTACCCCCACATATGGGGTATCAGCGTACTCAGGGCAAATTGCACAATAACTTTTGGGGTCCTGTTTCCCTTGGGAAAATAAAAATTGGGGGTGAAAAGATCAATTTTGTGGAAAAAATATGATTTTTTAATTGTACAGCTGTACTTTATAAACTTCTGTGAAGCCCCTGTTGGTTCAAAGTTCTTACCACACATCTAGAAAAGTTCCTTGGGGGGTCTAGTTTCCAAAATGGGGTCACTTATGGGGGGTTTCCACTGTTTAGGCACATCAGGGGCTCTCCAAACGTGACATGGCGCCCAATCTCAATTCCAGCCAATTTGGCGTTGAAAAAGTTTGCGTCATTGAAAAAGTAAAACGGCGCTCGTTGCCTTCCGAGCTCTGCCATGCGCCGAAACAGTGGTTCCCCCCCACATATCAGGTATCAGCGTACTCAGGACAAATTGCTCAATAACTTTTGCAGTCCAATTTCTCCTGTTACCCTTGGTAAAATAAAAAAAAATTGGACCTGAAGTAATTTTTTTGTGAAAAAAATTTAAATGTTCATTTTGTTTAAACATTCAAAAAATTCCTGTGAAGCAGCTGAAGGGTTAATAAACTTTAATGTGGTTTTGAGCACCTTGAGGGGTGCAGTTTTTAGAATGTTGTCTCTTTTGGGTATTTTCTATCATATAGACCCCTCAAATTGACTTCAAATGTGATGTGGTCCCTAAAAATAAAATGGTGTTGTAAAAAGGAGAAATCGCTGGTCAACTTTTAACCCTCATAACTTCCTAACAAAAGAAAATTTGGGTTCCAGAATTGTGCTGATGTAAAGTAAACATGTGGGAAATATTACTTAAGTTTTTTGTGTGCCATATCTCTGTGATTTAAGGGCAAAAAAATTCAAAGTTGGAAAATTGCGACATTTTCAAAATTTTCGCCAAATTTCTGTTTTTTTCAAAAATAAACGCAAATCATATCAATGAAATTTTACCACTGACATGAAGTACAATATGTCACGAGAAAACAATGTTTTCCAGAGTTATTACCTCATAAAGGGACAGTGGTCAGAATTGTAAAAATTGGCCTGGGCATTAACGTGCAAACCACCCTTGGGAGTAAAGGGGTTAAAGGTACTGTACAACGCCGCAGAATCTGCTGCGGATTCGCAGGGCCAAATCCGCGGTGGATCCGCAGCAGAATCCGCAATGTGTGCATATACCCTAAGTGTTTCTAGGATTACTCGTTCATGCACCCTTACTCAGTGTTTGGCACAGGTAAGGTAGCACTGCAGAAAAGCATGAGCAGCACCTATGTATCACAGCTCGTCTTGTGTTCAATCATCAGGTTCTGACATCTTGTCTTTTTCTCATTTTGGTGTTTTCTTTTATTTTGTATAGGAGAAAACTTATTGCAAAAAGTGAACAACTTTACAGTCAGAGAAACAAAGAAATGACTGGAAGGTGAAGAATGGATTGTTCTGGATTTATTAAGTCTCATCCTTCAAGATACTTCTTTACAACTATTCATTCTCGGTGGATTGAAACTTCCTTTAGCCTCAACACCTTGGAAAGACAAATTATAGTCTGTGTGCAGTCATAAACTGAAAGAATTATACTATGTTTTGTTTCACTTTTAAGATCACTAAGTGATTAAAAAATGTTGCAATTTCATACAATTCATATTAATTTGGGAATTTAATGGTTTTGTACATTACCTTAATTTTAGTTTTAGTTCAGTTAATAAATGTCAATGTAAAATTGAAACAAAAGAGCGCAATAGTCTTTTCTGACAAAAGCAAACCCAGTAAGGTGAAGGAGGTGCTCACTTGGTTCAGTTATGCAATAAGCAGCAATATCATCAGCTGGTGCAGTTCCAGGGGTTAAAAAACTGGTAAAGTGCCAAAAAGGAATAAGGGGATCCTCTGCGCTGCTGCTAGAAATCCAAATTTTTTTTTGTAGTGGACAACCCTTTTAATCATTCCACCTTTTTTTCTGACAAATGGGGCATTTGTATTTAATCATTTGTAACTAAAATTTTCTTTGCATGCCAAACTATTTTGTTTCTAACTTTACTAAACTTGTTTTCACTAATTTTTATGATGTGCCTCTAAAAAGTTTGTTTTTAAACTTTTTTCCTTTTCTCTCTAAGTAGACCCAGCTGCATGCACATATAACTTTTCACCCGACAATCTTGGGACTTTCTAAACCCGGTGAAGCAGTGACATATGAATGCAGTTCTCTGGGTCATAACTAACATTTATAGGGCCTCATTGCAAAATGCAGTAGGCCACCACCACCTAAAGAAAGGAAGCTTTACCAGCAGCATAGGTGGCAATAGCTAATAGGTAATACCGCCACGTAATAGAGAATTCATATTGCAGTGCCACATAGCAGAAAGTCACCAGTATTATCCCACTTAAAAAAATACAGTATTCTTGCTCCAGAGTAGGTGCCCTCAACATCTAGGACCCACATTGAATCAGAGAACGGGGCTCTGCTGATCCACATCTGAATGGAGCAATGGCAGAATAATCAAACATTTGCTCCATTAATTCTTATAGGACTGCCAGAGATGGTACAATGCAGTGCTTGATTTTTTATGGCAGTCCCATACAAAGTGAATGGAGAGGTGGTGCACGTGGCCAACCATTGCGTCATTTAGACAGGGCTCTACAGAGCCCAATTCTCTAGATTAGTGGTGGTCCTAGCATTCGGGGCTCCACCGGTCAGTATGTCTAAAAATGGAATAACAAATTAACTAAGCTTTATTTCTATAAAATTCACATCATTCTTGTAAATCTATGTCCCAATTAGTGTGTAATGTTGGGTCTTTATGAGCACCAATCGACTCTGTCAAAAGTCATTACATGGGCTGACAAGCAATGACAGACAGAACAATTGCTTATATGACCGTTCTGTCCCTGTATACTATCTACAAGTACGTGTCTTGTAAACATAAGGTGATGTGCTGGTAATAATGACTTTTTGGTGTGCATAAAAAAAATCCAATCACCAGAGAAATGAAAGCTTTGAGTGACTGCCGGCATGTTTACAATGGCAAATAATTGGGTACAAACTATGAATACTCTTTAGTTGAGTATCAGCTTGTAGAAAAGGGTCTTCATTTTTTAACTAACCTTTTTAAGTGTCCAATAACGCAAATGACATTGGAACTAGTTTTTGTAAAATGTATTTATATGTAATTTTTTTAAATTCACACAAGTCACAAAACACCGTCTCAGACATGATACATAAGACCATTAGCACAACTAATTATTTTGTATAGCATGCACAAATCTCAGTTAAAGGGAATCTGTCACCCCTTTTTTGAGATATCATATAATGATATCATTCAATTGTGTGTCACATAAGGATTCTCTTAGTACTTTTGCTTCCCCCTGACCCCGCACCTTTTCATGCATAAATACCTTTTTTATATCGGTCCATATGTATGTAAACTGCCGCAGTCCGGTCCGATGGGCGGGGCTTATTCAACTGCTCCCCCCTCCCTGTCTTGCTCTACGCAAGAAGAAACGCATAGAGCAAGACAGGGAGGGGGGAGCAGTTGAATAAGCCCCGCCCATCGGACCGGACCGCAGCAGTTTACATACATATGAACCGATATAAAAAAGGTATTTATGCATGAAAGGTGCGGGGTCAGGGGGAAGCAAAGTACTAAGAGAATCCTTATGTGACACACAATTGAATGATATCATTATATGATATCTCAAAAAAGGGGTGACAGATTCCCTTTAAAGTATTTCACATTATAGTTCCATTTTATCATTAAACTTCATGCTAATGTGTATAAGCGCCTTTAGTTATCAAGGGCACTTCAGAGATTTGCTTTACAGCAAGCACAACTCCACTAGACAGCCTGTCTGAGACAACAATGGGGTTATATCTGCCAAACAGGAACTTCAAGCATGTCAAATGCTCATTGGCCTGTAATAGTTTAGTTTTTTTTTTGTATGTAGATAGTGAAGAAATAAAATTAAACACAAAATGAATTTATACAGAGCATTGTTTTCTTAGATACGGTATGGTATATTCCTTTGGTTTCCCTTTTTACTAATAAATAATAAAACGCTGTAAAATTCCGATACAATGATTGGTGCTCTGTGAACTGTATATTAAGCTCACTCCTAATATGTGTCACGGGGCAGTTGGGACAAAGTAGGAGACGTGGAACCTGGGCCCCTGAACTGCCCCTCAGGCTAAGGGGGTGCCATGACTCTCCTTAACTTGGGGGTATACACTTGAAGGTAGTGAGGCTGTCCCTATCTCCTGTTTAGCCCTGAGCTAAACCACCAACCCCCTCCCCAGGAGGTGAGACAGGGAATAAAGTGAACTGCACCCAATAACTCACAAAGGAAAATAAAACAGACACCACAGGGTTAAAGCAACTAAAACCCAAAACTTAGCTTTGCTCTGCTGCAAATGCTCCAAGCAACAGAGTAAGGATCCGATCAGCATCCAGCAGCAACTCCACTGCTCCAGATAAGCTGAACCCCCTCTACACCAGGTAGGTCCAGTCTTCACCACGGTTGGATAACAAATGAACAATATTACCAACAGTGATTTACTGCACATGACGACCTTTTATAGGAAGGAGGGGGGAGTAGTCATCACCTGTTGGTTAATTCAAACGTGTAGTAACCCCAGCGGCCACCAGGGGCAAAACCAGCACCAAAACAACTACAGTTGTAGTAAACCCCAGCGGCCACTGGGGGAAAAAGGTTTCTATAAGAATCCACATTCTGCCACGGCTCCAAAAATGGACTGTGACAATATGAATATTAAAAGGCTGTCCAGGATTAAGTAAAATTCTTGTGTAAGGAAGGTACGGGGCCAGTTTAATGCCCTGCACTCCTTGCATATATCCCTTGTAGAAACCGTATATTTCCTATGTCGTGTCAATATGTTCCTGATAGAAATCGTGTATTTCATATGCTGTATAATGTCTAAACATTGTGTATGATATTGTACTTATGCTTCTGTGTTGTAAAGATATAGGGATAGTTTAGGACTTAGACAAGTAGGGGGAGCATAATAGTATAGGATAAGGATTTGTTAGACCAATAGGATTAGGTTAATTAGAAGGGGCAAAGACAAGGTAGTTGGGGGGAGCTTCCTGAAGTTAGGCAGTCTGAGTGGCGTGTGAGCCGGGAGCAAGGACAGGACAGTCGTGTCCAGGGGGAACATTTAAGCTGAAGAGCCCAGCAGTCCTTAGAGCTGACAGTCACACTGTGTGGAGGATTATCTGGGCAGCATCAGAATGGTAGCATCTAACTTAGTGGGAACAACCCTAAACGTCCGAGGCCTACAGCATGGTAAGGAATGGAAGAGCCATTTCTCGACTTCACTTTCTGAGATGGAAGCGGGCGGGGAACTCCTGAAGCGGGTTAGTCTGACCAGTGAGGATACTGTGGGACCGGCAGGTCAGGTGGATATTCCTGGAGGAGTGAGGGACAGTACAGGGAACGGAATGGTGATATTCTGCGAAGAATCTTGTGCTGTTTCTGTGAATAACTGAATGAGCTGAGTAAAATTGTTTTGTTGAAGATGAACCTGGACTTTGACTGTCATTGCGTGGTGTTAAAAGAGAAGGAACCTCGGCAGTGTGGAGTGGATCCTTATTTGCAAGTGAATGGACTGCAATGTGTTAATGTGACAGAGGGCTAGGGTGTGCCATTACTGCCACGACTACCCCCCTGGCCTCCGTTTCACTTGCATTAGTAATAAATGCTGACATTGCTACAAATAAAGTTTCTTTGGATTGGATTTTTGTTCAAAATTTTCCTGAAAGATTCACAAAATATTTATAAGCCAAGACCACATATAAATATTGCACGGTTTTACACAGTGGCCACCTGAAGGAATCACATGGCTTCTTCTTCTGATCTGGCACTTATAACTCTAGCGAAAAGACCAATTATAGCCAATGCAAATATTATACCCCATCAGTTAGTTCAGCTCATGCACTTTTGCACCTATACTTTTTGTCCATGTAAGATGTTCGCTGGTAAGGTCCTCGAGGGGAGGTATGTATTAACGAGGTTGATAGCCTCGGTGATCAGAGCTTGGGAAAGCAGGCTCCAGCACGTGCTGAGAGAGTTAATAGGGCATGTTTAAGGCATGGTTTATGAACAGGCAGAGAGATGGATGAGACTGGCTGCTCACATATCCCCAGACCAGGGCTGTCATGCTCCTGGATTCGATCCCTTGAGTTTGTGTTCTATGGTTGGCTTCTCTGTCTGCCAAACCAGAGGAGACACATCTTTTCTCTGGGTGTTTGGGTTCTGCTTTTCTGACTGCAGTCTTCTTAGCTTAACATAGATGTTTTCATTTATGTGCCTATCACCTTTAGGATGCAGCATTATATTCTGTCCCTCGCTAACATTTCCTACTGGTGATAGTATGTCAGATCATCCAAATGAATATATTGATTGGAGCCAGTCTGTGAGATTCAAATTAAAGGTTTTGGTTTTACTGTTTCTTTGCTATACTTTACACCTATCTTCTGTTTATGTTTAGGTAGTAGACAGAATATCTATTAAAAGTACTTGCTTTAATCTTTGTTTGGTGTTTCATTATTTACTCACTCTGGGTTCCTTCTTTTGTTCAGCACACTTCTCTTCTTAATAATAATAATAAATTTTATTTCTATAGCGCCGACATATTCCGCAGCACTTTACATTTAAGAGGGGATTTGTACAGACAATAGACATTACAGCATAACAATAATCACATAGATTATAACAAATACCAAGAGGAATGAGGGCCCTGCTCGCAAGCTTACAATCTATGAGGAAAAAAAAGGGAGACACGAAAGGTGGGTGGTAATAGTTGCCCTTATTGTATGGACCAGCCATAATGTTAAGTGGGTAACAGTACAGACACAGAGGGCTAATTTCTTTTAGGTAATTCACAACGTGAAACAACTCGTCAGCTTTTTAGGCAGTTTAGGCCAGAGTTGCCAACTCCTATTCTGTGGTTAGGTATGTCTCTTCACCCTCAAGCACCACTGGGGACTACAGAGTCAGGATATCTAGTCCGCACAGGAGCCGGCAGGGTCAGTTGCAGTTTTTAGTGTATAAGCTATTTTCCTGAATGAGTTGCTACACGGGCATAGCTTTACTAGGTGCTGTTAGGAGCATTCAGGGTTAGACTCCGTCGAGTTGGGGGTGCCATTGCATTATCTTAGGCTGCCCACCTCCGTGGTCAGGTAGGGACAGACCAAGGTGAGATTAGGGCTTTTACCTGTCTGAACAGGAATCTGTCCGGTTCAGGTATTTGTCCCTCTCGTTTTTATGCTACTCGTGTGCATGTGCTTGTACAGTCATAACAGGAGCATGGTACGTCAGATAAAAAGGAGACCCCTTGTCTCATTCAGTGTCTGTGTGTGTAGGTGTGCAGACTTCCAGTATTGCTTGTGTTTACTAAGGGCTAATGAGCTGGAAACTAATCTGAAGGGGCAAACCTGCACTACTGTACAGATTATTTACTTTGTGCCTGAAAAGGCTGGTTTGTTATATTATTCTTAGCGGTTTATGGTGTTTTTAATAAACTAATCTGGACATTTTACAGAAACCACTTCCAGTTCCTACCTTAAACCTAATCAAGCGAGTAGAAATCCTACAGCTATTTTGCTTACACACCTTCAACCCCATGTATCACACCTGTCGCGGAAAAAATACCACTACTGCTCTTTCTTGTGACAGCTGAGAAAATTTGTTTACTTCTACCATGTAGCACCGAATATGACAATTAAGTACCTAAACTGATTAGGATAAAATGAAGAAAGCGACAGTAAAGCAGCTCCTGTTTTTCCTCTGATTTAGGGCTCATTCACACTTCTGATTTTTCCATGTACGAGAAAAACAGACTGATTATTGTGATAAATATCCATAAGCAAAAGAGACAGCACCTCGCAGTTTGGTGAAAAAGAAATCACATTTATTCTGCATTCTGTGGCGACGTTTCGATCCAATGATCTTTATCAAGCACTTTGATCAGAGTATGGCTTGAGTGCCATCAGTTTTTCTTCTACGTGGAGAGAGAAAATTAAAAATGTTTTTCCACCTTCTCCATTCTGACAGTCCATGAAAATCAGACCACACTCAGATGTTATTCGAGTGTTGTCCGATTTTTTTCATGGACCCATTAACTCACATTGTCAATTTTGATCCGACCCATAGATTAAAATCTGACATTTCTCTGCAATTTTCTACAGAACTCTCAGTCGCAAAAAGTCAAGGACATGAATGGCCCCATAGACTATTATAGGTATGGGTGCTTTCGTGAAAATCACAGATAATACTCATACGTGAAAAACGGATTGTCTAATTAAGCCTTTATACAGTCTCCAAATTTCACTGTGTATACAATTAGAATAGTTCTGGTTCTGCAAGAGTTATAGTCCCACATATGAAGCCAAATATATCTATTCTCAAGAAAGGTAGTGTTTATTCCTTGGCCACCAAAGATGAAGAGAATAGTATCAGTCTCTGGTGATCAGTAATATCCACAATAAAGCTTGTGGTTTAGAGGATCGCATTTTTCAAGGTTCACATAGAATCTTCCCTTTGATGAACTAATTGAAGACTAGTTTTCTGGTTAGTGTTGTCCATGGTTGTGGCATCTGTGTTGCGCTTAACGTGTCAACTCGTTTTTGGCTCAGTTCATGGTTTACCTTTGTTAGAGTTGAAATGATATCTTCTTGGCTACAAAATAGTAAGACATTAACTGATTTGTGAAGCAATGTTAAATACTTGTTTAAAAAATAACCTAGACAAAATATAGAATCCTTAACTACAGTGAAAAGAAAACCAAAATATAAAAATTACCTAAAAATCTATAAAGAAATTTTACTAAATTTTCTAAGATTTAAAAAAAAAAAAAAAAAAAAAAGCCAGAGGCTGCACCAGTCTGTGTTTGAAATTGCATACACTATAGCTTTACTGCTTTAGGCTATGTGCACACGTTGCGGAATTGCCGTGGAAATTTCCACGAAAAACGAGCATTTTGCAAGCGTAATTAGCTTGCAGAATGCTAGTGTTTTCCAAGCGATCTGTAGCATCACTTGGAATACTGATTGACAGGTTGGTCACACTCGTCAAACATAGTGTTTGACGAGTGTGACCAACTTTCTACTATTGAGACTGCCTATGGAGCATCAGTAGTAAAAAGATATAAAGTTAAAAATAAAAAAAAAAAATCGTGTTATTCTCACCTTCCGGCATCCCTCGCAGCATCCCCAGGCCTCAGCGATGCTCCCGGCATCTTCCGGTCCCAGTGATGCCTTGTGAAAATGACCTTTGATGACGTGGCGGTCTTGCGAGACCGCTACATCATCTCGGGTCATTGTCGCAAGGCATGACTGGGACCGGAAGATGCCGGGAGCATCGCTGAGGCCTGGGGACGCTGCGAGGGACGCCGGAAGGTGAGAATATCACCATTTTTTTTAGTTTAATTCTTTATTTTTACAGGGATATGGTACCCAGGGCCTGGAGGACAGTCTCCTCTCCTCCAGACCCTGGGTACCATCCGCACATTTTCCGCTTACTTTGCGCATGGTGGGCATAGTCACATGCGGAAAGTAAGCGGAACAATGCATTTCTATGTGTGCGGAATTCCCGCGATTCCGCACAAAGAATGAGCCTGCTGCGTATTTTTCCACAATGCGATTTTGCCGTGGAGAAACACGCAGCATTAGCACAGCATGTGCGGAACGCCATTGAATTCAATGGGCTGCTTATTTTATGCGTTTGTGCTGCGTTTTCGTGGCAAAAACGCATACAATCAGCAGGAATTCCGGACGTATGGACGCAGCCTTACACCAAAAAGAAAGACAGATTTTTCCAATTTCATACAACTCCTTTAACTATTTGTTCATACAAGGTTTATAAAATGGCTGCAATGACAGAAAAGGGCTGATATATCATCTGTGCATTTTGTTTCCTTTTCTGTATTTGTAACATGTATTTCTGTTTCACTTGCTGTAGAATAGAATGTCTCATACATTTAATTTTAGCTTTGTTCTTCAGTATAAGAGTAAGACCTAGGCCAAATCAGTAATCCTGTCTAATATAAAGACAGCATAAACTTACATTAGACAGCCTTACAGGGAACCTGTCACTTCCAAAAATGCTATTTACCTGCAGATACAGCAGGTGGATTTAGTATTGAACACGTCACCAATTTTCTAAGTAAATATATTTCTACAGGTGCTATGGACATGAAATTCTCACCATACGCCGGTAACAACCTATCCAATCCACACAGGCAAAAGAAATCAAAGCATAGATGTCCATAAATTAAGAAATGACACATTGAAAAAGTATTGAACACGCTAACTGACATATATTTAATGCTTTGTATAAAAGCCGTTGTTGGTGATGATAGCTTCAAGACGCCTCCTGTATGGAGAAACCAGTTGCATGCATTGCTCAGGTGTGATTCTGGCCTATTCTTCCACAGAAACACTCTTCAAATCCTGAATTTCCCGTGAGCTCCTTCTACGAACTCTAAGCTTTAGTTTATTCCATAAATTTTCTATTGGAATGAAATATTTAGTTCGAAAATTGGTGTCTTATACTTATTTCACTCTCTCTATAGTGTTACTCTGCAGGTAAATGGCATTTAATTAATTTCAGGTTGGTGTACTGGAAGCAGGGATACCGTGAGAAAATGATGTTATGTTCTCCCTGCTCACTTCCAGGTATTGGGGTGATGCAGGGAGCTGTTACATAGAACACTTAGAAAACAGTCATAAAGAGGCAGTTTAAGTTTGTCACAACCGTGACATTACCTAGAATGTGATGTGTCTCAAAAATTGATTAAAATACCTGAAGAAAATTGGTCTGGGAGGTTGTCAAAGGCAACATTAAAGGAGTAACATTAAAGAGATTGTCCACTACTTTTACATCAATGGCCTATCCTTAGGATAGGTCATCAATGTCTGATCATCCAGGATCCAACACCCAGCAACTCCACCGGTCAGCTGTCATCGGTATCTGCGCCGGCCGGAAGTACTCAAGTGCTGAGCTATATAAGACAACTTCTTTAAAGGAGTTCCAAGAATTTCTGTCAAGTACTTGTGTATTGCATGTGATAACAATCTGCTGTGGTGCAGAGAGCTGTTACAGTGATTATAACAGCTCCCTGCACTGCTTAATGACTGGAACTAAGCGCATGCAATGAGACATCCGAACATCGCTTCATTTTCTCCTTATAGCTGTGCTTTGAGTAAGCCAGCCTAACACGATTTTAAGGGATATTTACCTGCAGATTACCATGATATTTGCTGGTTAAACTAATTTTTAGAGGTGACAAATTCCCTATAACATATCTGTTGGAATGTGTTTGGTGCAACAACTCCATTCCTGTTTATGAATGTTTAGTTGCTAGATTTGTATGCTGTTTATAAAGTTAGAACAAAAACAGAACTCCCCAAGGCTCACACAGGGATAGCATGTGACTGCATTTCCTGTTTTCCTGTGTCTGTGTATGAGAGAAGCAGCCTACTGCAGATGCTGCACAGACCGAGACACACAAACTATTTAGTTCTGATCTATTAAGCTTATCGTATATTGTTCCTGAATAAAGAAGCTCTGTTGTCACAAACTTGGAGAGTATCCTGAATAATTCGCTGCCAGCAATATCCCAAACGTATCCTGTTGCTCTTGCTACATGACAGACTTGCCTCTTTTGTCTGACTACACCATTTTCTGGTTGATTAATTTTTAGACCAATTTTTATGCCAAAATGTGACCAACTCAAAAACTTCAACTATCTATTGGAAAATAGACATTTATGGTCCAGTTCATAAGGATAATACAAAGTACCACTGCATGACCAAATCTATCCTTATTACTCCAGTGTATTCTGCACACATACGCAGCTGTATTAAGTACAAAAAAGTTGGATAACAGCTTTTTCTTTCAATCCTCCTACCCCCATAAATATAAAGAATTTTCTTATGACTGCGCAGTTCAGTATATAACAGTATATCAGTATAGAACGGAGAGTAAAAAGTAAAATGTTACCTTTTATAGCTTTCGTCTAGATGTTTACACAAGGACTGAATATACCAGGAGCCGTGATTTGGATCCCTATAGGATACACAATGTAAAGTGGTAGCCATTCCCAGGAGAAAATCTGGTTCACCAGGAATGAGATCCTCTGAAATATTGCTGCCATCTGAAGTTTTGCATGCATCTGTTTGTAGGGAGACTAGCTGCTGATGTTCTTTACCTTGACATGCCTGGATAAAGAACAATTTGGGCTTCCCGATCAATGTAGAACATTGAGAGCTGCAGAAACTAAATGTAAGGTTTCTTATGAGCACACTTTTCCCGTCTGTACCATAGATTATTCCTCTGTCCCCGTGTGACAGAACACAACATATGAAACAGTCACTATTTTCATGTTTGGATGGTTCTTTGAATAAGTTGATGGTCTGAAGGATCTCCTCTCCCTCCAAGTTTTTCTTTATATGGACTTTAAAACCCAGTTTGGAAAATATAATGTGGAGTGATTCTACAAAAAAAGAAGAATGTATATATTAAGTGAACTGATCTTTGGATCTTCCGGTTTATCCTTTTACAGCCACTGAGCATTTAAGTCCATTTTCTGTCCTTGTGACCTCTTAACACATTTAAAGAAGGTCTCTGCTATATTCTTAAACTTCTCTGGGGTTAGTCAGATTTAAAAAAAGACAAACCACCGGTTTACACTTTCTTCTCCAGCAGAGCCACTCCTTAAATATCCCCTAGACCCAAAGTGATGACGTTACGACCAACATTGGCCTGACTGGCTGCAGGATCAGGGGACTGGCTTCCTCCTGTGCAATGTAAAACTATGGCAAGAAAACAAACGCCTTTAAGAATCATTTGCTCTCACTATGTAACTAAGGCCAGGTTCACATTGCGTTAACACAGCCCGTTCAACGCATAGCGTTGACAGGCTGCGTTAACGCTATAGCATAACGCAATATGCGTTATGCTATACCGCTAGCACAGATGCTCCATCTGCGCTAGCGGTGATGGAGCCTCAGACGCTGCAGCCTGCTCCCGAGGCTCCGTCACTGAATGACGGCACATCGTGAACGCGTGCCGCTTTACGGCATGCGTTGCGATGCACCTGACAATGGAGGGCAATGGCAGTGTTAATGGACTGCCGAGACATAATGTGAACCCAGCCTTAGATAGAAATCTGCACACGGAGAGGATAGAATGCACTAAACTCTATCATTGGGATTGATCCCCATGGAAAGCAGAGCTATCGAAAGAAGGGGGCAGGTGATAAACAGCTGAACTTACAAAAGTAGGACATAAGAATTCAGGGGCATCAGGTTTAGGGGAAAAAGCTACTACTAAGTATTATTTACCACCAGCCCCAATGCACGTTTGACTCAAAGGCTTTGTTAGACTGACAAAGCCTGAGGGTGAAACATGTATTGGGGCTGGTGGACCAGAGCACATGCATTTTACCCCCTTTCTTACTGGCACATCATTTTGATGTAGGTACACTATGGTTTCCCTCTATTTAAGAGGCAGTCTCAGCATTTTGCATGTATGACTTAGGGTATTTTTTATATCAACAAATTGGTGAGATCACTCACCCGGTAAATATCACAAGGGGATATTCATGATATGACTAATTACACCTACAAAGATAAACGAATAACCCCAAATACAAAACCAACATGTACGGAATAATAAAATATTTTATTGAATATTATTTAAAAAAGACAAGGAATAAAACCAGCAAAATAGACAGATATAATACCATAAACATAAGGCGTTACATGGTAGACATGGGGCAAATGTAATTAAATAACATACAATCTTCATAGAACAAAGCATAAAGTGCAGTGAGCAGATACATCTGAATAAAAATACATAATATGTGAATAAGATATATATACCAATTTAAAGTGCCCAATGCCTCTCCAACTCCAACGTACGTTTCGCCTGATGTGGCTTTCTCCTTGAGAAAGCCACATCAGGCGAAACGTACGTTGGAGTTGGAGAGGCATTGGGCACTTTAAACTGGTATATATATCTTATTCACATATTATGTATTTTTATTCAGATGTATCTGCTCACTGCACTTTATGCTTTGTTCTATGAAGATTGTATGTTATTTAATTACATTTGCCCCATGTCTACCATGTAACGCCTTATGTTTATGGTATTATATCTGTCTATTTTGCTGGTTTTATTCCTTGTCTTTTTTAAATAATATTCAATAAAATATTTTATTATTCCGTACATGTTGGTTTTGTATTTGGGGTTATTCGTTTATCTTTATAGGTGTAATTAGGGTATTTTTTAGTAAGGGCTCTATTTACCTGTTTATATATTTTTGTATATACGCATGCATGTGACCTTTTGATATATCTATTATGATATATATCCATATGTGCTTTGGTATCACTCCATTGGAGTATTTTGTTTGTCTGTAAAATTTTTTCTCATTGTTTTTTTTTACATCAATAAAATATTTTTCTTCATGAGACCTGTGTAGCACTCTGGGTGTTTTCAGTTGATTTAACATATCTATTTGTTGAATGGGTCTCCCCTATGTTTTTTTGTATTTAACTCAGTTTTTATGTCGGTATTTATTATTCCTCTATAAAGTTGCTTGCTTCCTGTCGTGAGCAGTGGCCACAGACTGGCAGGAGCCAGAGATCAAAGTGCACCCGTAGATAGATGCTACACTGATGGTAAAACAGATACACATGGAACAAAAAAACAGACGAAAATTGGATCCAGCATAGTGATTAAAAACTGTCCTTTTCTTCAAAAAAATCCACCCTACTCCACCTCTTCCCCAACACCATTTCTAGGAAAAGAGTCAGGAGCCCTAGCAAAAATTAACTTTTCTTTTCGGTATGGGTGCTTTTAGTTACCTCTTTATTGACAAGAATGAGATCAGATCATCTTTGACCCAGACTATTGCCTCCTTGTCTGTGGTTTCCCAACACTTTGTACCTCACCAATCCACTCTCAACTCTGTGGAATAGTTAATCCACCACTCTCCTTGTTTCCCCTCTGTCTCTTCCATCTTCCAATTTCTTCACTTGCTACTCCTTAGCCATAAAAATTCAGTTACATAGATTAATACTGACTGACCAGGCTGTTCATTGTCCATAACCTGTTTCCTCCACACATCTCTGACGTAATCTGTCACTACCTGTTCATCACACCAAAATCTCCAATTTTCTTCCTGGGTGTTCCCCATATGTAGGAACTTCCGAATGCTCCCAACCTTTTGAAAGCTTTGGATAGGAGCATTAAAACCCAACTTTTCATAAAGCCTAACAAGAAGAAAAATCCTGCAGCCACTACACCGCCATTCGGGCTACTTTTACCATCATCTACTGCTTCCTACCCCCTTGTAAGAACTTGAGGGCAGGATCTCTCTGCCACTCATATCATTCATGTTTATGGTACTCTTCTGTTTTATGTTATGTACTGGAACACTATGTGTGGTGCCTTGGAATAAATGGCACATTAGGCTCTTTTTGGTCTTCCACTGTCTTTGACAGTGGGCAGTGATGGCCCTTAATTTGCAGCCACATCTTTTGACATCTCGAATTCATCACAACTTCTGTGTTCTCTTATGCAGCACACATAATGCTCAGTTACCTATTATGTAACAAATATACTGTACATGAGAAAAAAAATCTTTAAAAGAAATGGTAAAAAGTACCCCCCACAAAAAATGTAAAAAAAATTTTTTTGCCCATTTTTATTACATAAACACAAACAATCTACACATATAAATTTTACATATGACAATAATAACCTGAACAAACTAATGTTGCGGGTTATTTACTATTAAACATGGACTGTTTAAAAACTGAACACAAATCTTTTTCTACATTTGCAGCTAATCTATATATATAAATCTATATATATAAACGCCTTATCATGTCTGTCTGTAACCGAAATCCCGGTGCGCTGATCGGTCGCGGCCGCCAGGCCGCAACCAATCAGCAACAGGCGCAGTGCGCAGGCGCAGTCCGCAATTACAAGGACGCGCCACCGCTACTGTGCCTTGACCGTCGGGAGATCAGCGGCTCTAGCCGCTGATCTCCCGACGGTTACCGCGGGTCATCTCCGGGCGCACGGGCGTCAGCGGCTGCGTTGCCGCTGATGCCCGGCGCTAGCCGGTACCCAGGGTCCGGAGGAGAAGAGACTCCTTCGGACCCTCGGTACCATAAACGTGTAAAAAATAGAATTCAAATAAAAAATTGTGATCTACTCACCTTCCAACGGCCCCCGGAATCTGTCCCTCCTCTCCACGCTGCCGGCATCTTCCGTTCCCAGTACTGCTTTGCGCGAAATATCGCTGATGACGTCGCGCTCTCTCAGAGGACGTCAGCAGTGGTCTTTGGCGCAAAGCAGTACTGGGAACGGAAGATGCCGGCAGCGTGGAGAGGAGGGACAGATTCCGGGGGCCGTCGGCTGGTGAGTATATCACATTTTTTATTTTAATCTCCCGCTGGCCCTATTCTAGAGTACCCGATGCTTTAGAATCGGGCCAGCAGCTAGTGTTTATATAAATTTCAACCAAGTTTAAAGGTACCACAAAAAAAGAGCTAAAAATTAGGGCATGGAATATTAGGAGGGAGACATGGAATGTGATGGGCGAGAGACAAGGTATATAAGGGGGTGGGAGATACAAGGGGTTCTCCTATGAAAACTGGAGTCACACTTAACGTATAAAAATATCGTCCATTCTCTATGGACGAAAATCGCAGAAATGTTCCCTGAACAGTGATCTGTATGTCATCCATTTGCAATGCGAGGATGCGATTTTCTCGCATCTAAGTATCCATGTAACATCCGTATGGCATCCATACAGCGAGATTTACTCGCCGGCTTGCAAAATGGACATATAATGGATCCATGGCCTAAAATATTCATGAAAACATATATACAGTCTATATATATTTATATTTCATACAGAGATAGATAGCAGAATAGCCGATAATTCAATTGTCGGCTTCTGTAAAATCATTACAGAACCCGACAGGATATGAGATTAGGTGATAAGAAAAGAAATACACCGCGCTATACTGGGAACTGAAAAAAATAATATAACTGAGTACTTACTTGCTGGTGTGTGAAAAATCACGTGGTGGTGGATGTATAGCAGTATTCTGAGACTATTCACCTTGTCATAGATGTATATATTTGGATGCCAAAACTGCTGAGTAGATAATATAGGGTTAAATGGGGGTGAGCCCGTTAGTGTGTTACAGAGGGAAAAAATAAAAAAATTAAAAAAAAATAAAATAAAATATGAACTAATCTTGATTTACTCACTTAAGGAAATCAGAGCCATATAAAATATATGCTGTAAATGTAGCCATTGCCAAGTATTAAGATTGGAATGTTGCAGCCTGTTTCTGATGTAAAAAATATAATAGTTGAAAAATAAAACAAAAAAAAAAAAAAGAGGGGGATAAATAGATGTTTGAGATGATAACTGAATGCTGACCTTACTGTATGCCAATTTCAACAGGCGAGGTCAGAATGATTAATCCTGTGCAAAACAAATGATGGCACAGTTCCTGCAAAGTGAATGAGCGTTAGTGACAGCATGTGCCCACTAGTGGAACGAGGTGCTTAATTCTGGTGCACTTACTTGCAGGGCCAGTGCTCAGTGAGGCAGGCTTGGGTGCTCAGCGTGGGGGCTGGGGCTGCTGCTGCTAATCCGTATGGACGTGGAGACCGCCATTGCCTCGCGTGCTCCGGCCGAGAGCAACGCTGAGGGACTCGGCGTGTGATGGGGCAGGGCTAGCGTGACGTCACACTGGGGGTAAGACAGTGGCTCAAAGGCAGCACAATACCGACATGTTTCGAGAGATAGCTACTCTCTTCATCAGGGTTGTGCCTATTAGTGTGCAGATACAACCCTGATGAAGAGATTGCCCCAGCCCCCACGCTGAGCACCCAAGCCTGCCTCACTGAGCACTGGCCCTGCAAGTAAGTGCACCAGAATTAAGCATCTCGTTCCACTAGTGGGCACATGCTGTCACTAACGCTCATTCACTTTGCAGGAACTGTGCCATCATTTGTTTTGCACAGGATTAATCATTCTGACCTCGCCTGTTGAAATTGGCATGCAGTAAGGTCAGCATTCAGTTATCATCTCAAACATCTATTTATCCCCCTCTTTTTTTTTTTTTTGTTTTGTTTTATTTTTCAACTATTATATTTTTTACATCAGAAACAGGCTGCAACATTCCAATCTTAATACTTGGCAATGGCTACATTTACAGCATATATTTTATATGGTTCTGATTTCCTTAAGTGAGTAAATCAAGATTAGTTCATATTTTATTTTATTTATTTTTTTATTTTTTTTTTATTTTTTCCCTCTGTAACACACTAACGGGCTCACCCCCATTTAACCCTATATTATCTACTCAGCAGTTTTGGCATCCAAATATATACATCTATGACAAGGTGAATAGTCTCAGAATACTGCTATACATCCACCACCACGTGATTTTTTCACACACCAGCAAGTACTCAGTTATATTATTTTTTTCAGTTCCCAGTATAGCGCGGTGTATTTCTTTTCTTATCAGCTTTAGCTCTTTTAAATAGGCACCAGCACAGAGCCTGTTATTCACCAGCTGCATCTGGGAATAGTGGACCTTCCTTCTCTGTCCAAGTGGACTGGCGCCAGTGTGGTAATCTTAAACTAGGATATGAGATTACATACAGTAAATCATTGCATATCCATTATATTTTTATATGTCCCTCACTAATAATGTTAGTAGTGTGTGTGTAAAATTTTGGAGCTGTAGGTGTTAAAGGATTAATTCACGGAATAACTGGCGTGTGCTCACGCGCAATTTTCTCCGCCTGAGAGGGCAATCCAGTGACTGAGGGCAGAAATTAATAGCCTAGAGAGTGACCATTGATTTTGGCCCCCCTGGCTGAAAAAAATCTTCCCTCAGCCACCCCAGAAAAGATGCATCTGTAAGATGCGCCAATTCCGGCACTTAAGCCTGGTTAATAAGACACCTATCCATTATTAATCCACTAGTCTGAAAGGGGTTAAAAACACACACACACACATTAAGAAAAAAGACTTTTAATGAAATAAACACACATTTGTTTTCCATCTTTATAACACTCCCAATCCAGTCAAAGCCATTGTTCTCTTGTAAAAAATCCAAAATAAAAAAGCCACAATAAACCACGGAGGAATGGCTGAGCAGCTGCCTGTGCAGCCTCCCCGCCTGACCGTACATGAACTGATTAGTGTGGGATAGTTTCTGAACACTTTCCCATGCTGTCAGTTCACCACGGATCAGGCGGGGAGTCAGCGCAGCCTAAGTGACATCAGCGGTAGTCACTGAGGCTGCGCATACTCCCCGCCCAACCTGCGGTGAACTGATAGCATGGGAAAATGTTCAGAAACTTTCCCACCCTAATCAGCTTATGTCCGTTCAGGTGGGGAGGCTGCGCAGGCAGCTGCTCAGTCATTCCTCCGTGGTTTACAGCCGGGCTGGTCGCACTAGCACCGGTACCGGTTGTAAACTATTTAACCCCTTCAGATGGATTGCGGCGTGGGACATGACTGTACGGCGGACAGATATGGGATATTGCTGCTTTTTTATTTGGGATTTTTTTACAGGAGAACGATGGCTTCGCTTGGATTGGGAGTTAAATAAAGATGGAAAAAATGTGTTTATTTCATGGAAAGTCTTTTTTCTTAATGTGTGTGTGTTTTAACCCTTTCAGACTAGTGTATTAATAATGGATAGGTGTCTTATCCATTATTAACCAGGCTTAATGTCACCTTACAATAGCAAGGTGACATTAACCCCTTATTACCCCATATGCCACCCGATACAGGGCAATGGGAAGAGAGCGGGTAAGTGCCGGAATTGGCGCATCTTACAGATGTGCCTTTTCTTGGGTGGCTGGGGGCAGATATTTTTAGCCAGGGGGGTCCAAAAACAATGGTCACTCTTTAGGCTATTAATTTCTGCCCTCAGTCACTGGATTGCCCTTTCAGGCGGAGAAAATTGCGCGTGAGCCAACGCCAGTTTTTTCTGTGAATTAATCCTACAGCTCCAAAATTTTACACACACACATTACCAACATCATTAGTGAAGGACATATATAAAAATATAACGGATATGCAATGGTTTACTGTATGTAAACCATGTCTCATTGTTAGCGAGCCTGCTTGGCGAGGCAAAACTCCAGGAGTGGACCCACTGGGCCGTGGCAGCGAGGGGTCCCCGGGTGAGCAGCCAGGTGAAACTGACCCCTATACAGGGACCGTTAGGAGCAAGCCCAGGGGTTCGCGTGCTATGGCAGCCGGTACCCAGAGGGGCGGCTCGGAGAGACTGGAGTAGGACAGGTACGAGCCTAAGAGCACCAGACAGAGTAAGGCACAGGACCAGAGTAGGATGACTGGAAACCGGTACGGGCAGCAGGACGGAGCAAGGACACAGGCCTGGAGTAAGACAACTGGAAGCAGGTAGGGACAGCAGGACGGAGCAAGGACACAGGACCGGAGTAGGACAACTGGAAGCAGGTATGGACAGCAGGACGGAGCAGGGCTGCAGAGAGGGCAATAGGATAAGGCAGGTGACGGGAGCGGACTGGCAGGGAGCCTAGCATGCAGGGATTAACACACAACGATCAGGTGCCTCCATTATGGGAGGGCGGCCTGAAATACCCGAGGACCGGCCCCCATTGGTCCGGCGGTGCTACCGAGTCAGGGCACCACCGGAGCATAAGAAGAGACAGGGAGAGCTGGCCGTGGCCTATGGCGCATGCGCAAGGCCTGTAGTGACATCACCGACGGAGGGAGGAGAGAGGCTCCAGCGCTGGATGGTGAGTATGAGGGTGCGCGACAGGGGCCATGACAATACCCTCCCCTTTAAGCCGCCCCTGCTGCGATTGGCAAAAAATCTCCTGAGAATGCAGGGAGTGTTGATATTCTCCCGGGGTTCCCAGGACCTCTCCTCAGGACCAAAACCCTTCCAGTCAATAAGAAAAAAGGTCCTACGTCTGACTCTTTTCATGGCGAGAATATCTCTTATCTCGAAGGTGTTGTCGGAGCCCACCGGCCGAGGAGCGGGACAGGGTGACGGATGGAACTGATTTAGCACCACGGGTTTCAGGAGAGAGACGTGGAAGGTGTTCGGGATTCGAAGTGAAGCAGGCAACCTCAACTTGTAGGAGACTTCATTGACACGTTCCAGGATCTCAAAGGGGCCGATGTACCGGGGGCCCAGCTTGTAAGAGGGTAATTTTAACTGGATATCCTTGGATGAGAGCCAGACTTTATCCCCGATGTGGAACGGCGGAGGATCTAACCTCCTCTTGTCTGCGTGATTCTTCATCCGCTCACTGGCCTTCTTGAGTGCAGTGTTGGTCTCGGACCAGATCTCAGGAAATTCTTGGGACAAGGAGCTGGCTGCAGTTACCTCGGAGGCAGGAGCTACAGGGAGAGGGATACCGGGATGTCTGCCAAACAACACGAAGAATGGCGACTTGGTCGAGGATTCGCCGGTATGATTGTTGTAGGCGAACTCCGCCCAGGGAAGCAGGTCAACCCAGTCGTTCTGGTGGGCGTTGGAAAAATGCCGAAGATATCCAGTCAATGTTTGGTTAGTTCGCTCTATATGCCCGTTGGTCTGCGGATGGTAGGCGGATGAGAAATCCAGGGATATATCCAGGAGTCTGCAAAGTGCTCTCCAAAACTTGGAAGTAAACTGGACTCCTCTGTCAGATACAATACGTTGAGGTAGGCCGTGAAGCCTAAAAATTTGATGGATGAAGATCTTAGCTAGTCCGGGCGCAGAAGGGAGGCCGCTCAGAGGGATAAAATGTGCCATTTTGGAAACGCGGTCCACCACCACTAGAATCACCGTACAACCGGATGAGCGGGGCAAATCGGTGATAAAGTCCATGGCAATGTTTTCCCAAGGTAACGTAGGAACTGGCAAAAGGAGCAGCAGGCCAGACGGAGGCCGACGTGGTATCTTATTCCTAGCGCATGAGGGACAGGAGGCAACGAAGTCTGCTACATCTTGGCGGAGAGTTGGCCACCAATAGTGCCGAGATATGAGGGCAAGAGTCTTCTGAATTCCGGCATGGCCTGCCAATTTGGAGGAATGCCCCCAAAGCAAAACTCTTCTCTTGGCATTCTCAGGCACGAGAGTCTTGCCTGGGGGTGGAGAGAGCAAATTCACCGGCGCCACGGTGATAATCTTCGTGGGTTCGATGATGTGAGATGGTTCCTCCCCAACCTCGGACGGTTGGAAGACTCTGGATAGGGCATCGGCTTTGGTGTTTCTGTCCCCAGGGTGAAAATGGAGCTCAAAATCAAAGCGAGCGAAAAACAGGGACCACTTGGCCTGCCGAGGATTAAATCTCTGGGCGGACTGAAGGTAAGCCAGATTCTTGTGGTCCTAGTAAATAACAAACGGGTGGACAGCTCCCTCCAGAAGGTGACGCCACTCCTCCAATGCCAATTTGATGGCCAAGAGTTCACAGTCGCCGATCGAGTAGTTGCACTCGGATGGGGAGAAGGCTTTGGAGAAGAATCCACAAGGGCATAGGCGACCAGAGGAGGTTTTCTGAGATAGTACAGCCCCGGCACCTGTCGAGGATGCGTCCATTTCTAGCACGAAGGGTTTGCTTTTGTCAGGATGGGAAAACACAGGAGCCATGGAAAATGCTCGTTTTAGTGACTGGAAGGCCTCTTCAGCCTCTGGAGTCCAGGAATTGGAACTCTTCCTCTTACGGGTAAGGGCGGAGATCGGATTGGTAAGTGACGAAAAGTGCGGAATAATTTGCCTGTAATAATTGGCGAATCCAAGAAAGCGTTGGATAGCTCTTATGCCGACGGGGCGGGGCCATTTGAGAATGGCAGACAGTTTCTCGGGATCCATCTGCAGTCTGGCGTCGGAGATGATGTAGCCCAGAAATGGTAGCGAGGTTTGCTCGAACAGGCATTTCTCCATTTTGGCGTACAAACGATTCTCGCAAAGACGCTGAAGAACCAGGTGGACAGTCCTCCTATGAGACGGAAGGTCTGGGGAGACGACAAGGACGTCATCCAAGTACACTACCACACAGGAGTACAAAAGGTCCCGGAAGATCTCATTGACAAACTCCTGAAACACAGCAGGAGCATTGCACAGACCAAAGGGCATAACCAGGTACTCATAGTGACCGTCACGGGTGTTAAAAGCGGTCTTCCATTCATCGCCTGCACGGATGCGGATAAGATTTTAGGCTCTTCTGAGATCCAACTTGGAGAAAATCCACACCCCTCGGAGACGATCCAACAACTCCAGGATGAGTGGATGGGGGTACCTGTTCTTGATAGTGATGTTGTTTAAGCCCCTATAGTCAATGCACGGGCGCAGCGAACCGTCCTTCTTTTTGACGAAGAAACCGGCTCCTGCGGGGGAGGAGGACTTCCGTATAAATCCTTTGGCGAGGTTCTCCTGGACGTACTGGGACATAGCTGAGGTTTCTGCGGGAGACAGTGGGTAGATCCTACCCCTTGGAGGGGTAGAACCGGGGATTAACTCGATTGGACAGTCGAAAGACCCATGCGGAGGAAGTATCTCCGCCTCCTTCTTGTCAAAGACGTCTGCGTAGGACCAATAGTGAAGAGAAAACAGCTGCACTTTGGGAAATTTTGATTTTCAATGCAAAAAATTTTTTTTATTGAAGACACCACAGGGGTATAGTGCACGCCCTGTCTTTATCACTGCGTAGGACCAATAGGCCGAGGGAAGCCCCGAGAGCTCCGAACGTGGGCGTGCGAAAGCAGCAGGACGAATAGGGTTCAGACACCGGCCTTGACACAAGTGTCCCCAGCGTAATACCTCCCCAGACGACCAGTCGAGGACTGGCTGATGGGTCCGTAGCCACGGAAGACCAAGCAGAATTGCGTGAGACAAATCAGGCAGCACGTAGAAAGCCACTCTTTCACGGTGGAGAGCGCCGACTTGCAAATCAGCCTCCTCAGTGACCATGGTGATGGGTTCCTGTAGCGGTTTGCCGTCAACTGAAGCAATTAGTCGAGGATTCTTTAGGGTAACCACGGGAATTCGGTACTTGTCCACCTCTTCACGCCGGATGAAGTTACCTACTGAGCCCGAATCCACGTAGGCCACCTCTGAGCCACATCCCTGCCCGAAAACAAAAGAACAGACATCATGAGGGGTTGAGAGGAATCATTAACACCTAAGGAGGCCTCTCTTACCTGGCCTAGGTGGAAGAGTTTCCCGGTCTCTCAGGACAAGAACTCATGAAATGCGATGCTCCTCCACAAGAGACATAGACCTTGCGCCCGTCTCTCTCTTTGACGTGACTCAGCCAACCTGACACGGTCAACCTGCATGGGCTCGGGAGGAGGAGTGTGGGCGGACCCAGCTGGTCGTGGACTAAAGGACCAATTCCCGGATGGGATTGGTCTGGTGGGTCTCCTGTCCCTAGCTGACTCCTGCGCGCGCTCCTGAAACCGGAGGTCTATGCGAGTGGCCAGGGAGATGAGGTCCTCGAGAGTGGTGGGAGTATCCCGACCCGCCAACTCATCCTTTATCCTGCCCGATAACCCACGCCAAAATGCTCCTACCAGTGCCGCATTATTCCAACCCAATTCCGAAGACAGTGTGCGGAACCGGATGGCATACTGTCCAACACTGAGGGCTCCCTGGTGGAGGTTGAAAAGAGACTCAGTAAGAGAGGCTAACCGTCCTGGCTCATCAAACACCCTACGAAAAGTATCCAAAAAGATCGGAATGTTTGAAACCACGGGATTGTCCCTCTCCCAGAGCAGAGAGGGTTTAGCCAAGACAGGGCCTCTCCCTCCAGATGGGACATAATAAAGGCCACTTTGGCCCTATCGGAGGGGTACTGGTGAGGTAGCAGCTCAAAATGGAGGCTGCACTGATTTAAAAAAACCCCTGCAGAGTTTGGTGTCACCGCTAAAGCGGGGCGGCTTGGCGAGACGAGGAGAAGGAAAAGCAACCGGACCGGGAGGGGAAGTGGATGCCGCGGCAGCGGACTGAAGAGCCACCAGTCAGCTATCGACAGAGGCCATATAAGTTAAAATATAAGCCTGGGTATCACGCTGCTGACCTAGCTCCTGCTGAAGACTGGCCAGCTGGGCAGCATTGCCCGGATCGGTGGGCCGAAGGGCTGAGAGGCGCGAGTCCATGGATTTCATTATGGACATTATGTTCCCCTGGTTCTCCCGCAGGAAAAGCAACTCCTTCTGAGCGGGAGCAGAGGCACTGGCGGGGTCCATGACCTGATCATTCTGATAGCAAGCCTGCTTGGCGAGGCAAAACTCCAGGAGTGGACCCTCTGGGCCGTGGCAGCGAGGGGTCCCCGAGTGAGCAGCCAGATGAAACTGACCCCTATACAGGGACCGTTAGGAGCAGGCCCAGGGGTTTGCGTGCTACGGCAGCCGGTACCAAGAGGGGCGGTTCGGAGAGAGTGGAGTAGGACAGGTACGAGTCTAAGAGCACCAGACAGAGTAAGGCACAGGACCAGAGTAGGATGACTGGAAACTGGCACGGGCAGCAGGACGGAGCAAGGACACAGGACCGGAGTAGGACAACTGGAAGCAGGTACGGACAGCAGGACGGAGCAGGGCTGCAGAGAGAGAGAGAGGGCAACAGGATAAGGAAGGTGACGGGAGCGGACTGGCAGGGAGCCTAGCGTGCAGGGATTAACACACAACGATCAGGCGCCTCCATTATGGGAGGGTGGCCTGAAATACCCGAGGACCGGCCCCCATTGGTCCGGCGGTGCTACCGGGTCAGAGCACCGCCGGAGCATAAAAAGAGACAGGGAGAGCCGGCCGCGGCCTATGGCGCATGTGCAAGGCCTGTAGTGACGTCACAGGCCGCGGGCTGGTCTGATGAGGATGCCGCCGCCGACGGAGGGAGGAGAGAGGCTCCAGCGCTGGATGGTGAGTATGAGGGTGCGCGACGGGGGCCGTGACGGGGGGGCCGTGACAGGGGCCGTGACACTCATATCCTGTGGGGTTCTGTAATGATTTTACAGCTGCTGACAATTGATTTTTCTCTATGAAATATATATATATATGTGTGTGTCAATGACATATATATATATATATATATATATATATATATATATATATATACACACATTTACTATGTGTATACATGTATTCTATCTATCCTAGTTTAACCTGTCAGTGTGATTTTACAGCATAGCACACTGAATTGCCGACTTTTCTAAGGGACAGCGGTGTGTATTTCTCGCAAGTCACATGCATGGTCCATGTGTAATCCGTTTTTTTCTCGCACGCATAGACTTGCATTGGTGAGTCTCGGGCGTAATACGGTTCAAATCTCAGCATGCTGTGATTTCACCAGCACGTATAATACGGGTGAGAAATAATGGATGATGGGAGCTGCCCCATAGGTTAACATTGGTCCGAGTGCTATGCGATTTTTTTCTCGCATAGCTCTCATTTCTCTCTAGTGTCACTCCGGCCTTAATATGAGAGCAGCATAATGTAGAGAAGGAGAATCTAATTCCAGGGATGTGTCACTTGCTCAGCTGCCTGCTGCAGTTTCAATACCATTGGTGTTTTA
Organism: Dendrobates tinctorius; assembly: GCF_039654945.1. Lineage (NCBI taxonomy): Eukaryota > Metazoa > Chordata > Amphibia > Anura > Dendrobatidae > Dendrobates > Dendrobates tinctorius. The sequence continues at coordinate 4,755,099 of NW_027361844.1, read as the reverse complement.
TCAGCAGGAGATTATCAGTAGAGAACTAGCAGTCATGTACCTTGCAGTCCAGATAATAATCTGTGTAGCCCCACCCCAATCACTGATGGGCAGCTTGCTGACAATGTACAGTGTACACAGTGGTGTGGGTGGGGTTATACAGAGCTCAGCATTCACAGCACTGCTACATTTACAGCAGAGAAAACAGGGCTTCTATGAAAGTTCACCAAGTAGTCCAGTAATTGATACATAGCCAGAATCAGGGTCTCAACCCCTGCCTGCATTATGCAGCTCTCAGATTACATAGAAGAAATGATCTGACAGCTTCCCTTTAAACTTCAGTGGCCACCATTTTATTACTACTTTCTCTCTCCATACTCATGTTGGTCTTACACTAAAGCTCAACTCCTAATTATTTTCAAAATCTCATCTCTTCTGGAGGCATCTATTCTTTACCCTTTTTCCATATTCTGTCAAACCCTAGAAAGTCTCCTAGTAATACTGGGGTCAATTTCAGGGAATAATATCAATGGAGCAGATTTCATACTCCAAACTTCCCTCATTGTAAATATAAAAAAAATATTCTAAACATTTTTCACCCATTGATACAAAGCCACATTTGCGCTAGATATATCATTGTTCCCTGTGTGCTGGAGATGCACAGATGGCATGTGACTACATTTTGGAAGTGCATTGAGCAGCAGGGTGGTTTGCTGTTAAAAGGGGAAAAAAAAAAAGAAAATCTTCTGCCTGAGCGAGTGCGAACGAGCTGAGTGTGACCTAAGCGTAAGTGCGAACTGTGGTAAGTGTGTGACTTGTGATTCAGTGACTTTGGATTCAGGGAGTATCCAAGGGAGGTATTACTGAATTACTGTTATATTTTATTAATACTTTTTATTTATTTTTACTTATTTTTTCTGTCTGGTGCAATCCCCATTAGGATGTGCTCCACTATTGCCAATGACATCCAGTGTGCGTCTTGCCGCATGTATGAAATCCTTGAACAGCCGGTCGAGGGTGCATACTGCTGTGCGAGATGTGAGCACGTTGTGCATTTGGAAGCCAAGATACTGGATCTAAATGTGCAGCTGGCAACACGGAGATTCATAGACAATATGGAAAGGAGTCTTCTGCTCACTGAGCAGACGCTCAATGGGATAGATGGGGGGGATTCTAGGTTGGAGCTGCAGGACAGTGAAGCAGCTAGCTGGGTGACAGCTGGAAAGCGGGGTAGAGGGAAGAGCTCCAGGGAGGCTAGTCCTGATCTGGCACACCCCAATAAGTTTGCTAAGTTGGCAGATGAGGGGAGTGTCAGTGCAGGAGTAGCACTGCTGCAGCAAGGCATGTCCTCTGAAAGCCGGAGGAGTGTCTGCTCCAGTAAGGGGGGAAATAGGAGAGCAGGGCAGGCAAGACAGGTGCTGGTAGTGGGGGACTCAATTATTAGGGGAACAGAAAGGGCAATCTGTCGCAAAGACAGGGATCGTCAAACGGTGTGCTGCCTACCTGGCGCTCGAGTCCGACACATCGCTGATCGGGTTGATAGATTACTGGTAGGGGCTGGTGAGGATCCAGTGGTCATGGTGCACATTGTCACAAATGACAAAGTTAGAGGTGGAAGGTCCTTAAAGATGATTTCAGGGAATTAGGCTGCAAGCTTAAAGCAAGGACCTCCAAGGTGGTATTTTCGGAAATACTTCCTGTACCACGTGCCACGCCAGAGAGGCAACGGGAGATTAGGGAGGTTAATAAGTGGCTCAAGAATAGGTGTAGGAAGAGGGGTTTGGGTTCCTGGAGAACTGGGTCGACTTCTCAGTTGGCTACAGGTTCTACGCTAGGGACGGGCTGCACCTCAATGGGGAGGGTGCAGCTGTGCTGGGGGAGAAAATGGCTAGAAGGTTGGAGGAGTGTTTAAACTAGGGATGGGGGGGAGGGTATTCCTTTTATAGGAGGGGAAGATAGTGCAGATAGAGACCTGGGCACAAATAATGAAATTGGGGGTGGGGGGTGGCATGGGGGGTGGGGTTAGAACAGTTAATAATTTAAGAAAGAATAGAGGTACAGAGAGATACATAAAGTGCATGTAAACTAATGCCAGAAGCCTCACCAACAAAATGGAGGACTTACAATTAATTTTGTTGGAACATAATTATGACATGGTGGGAATATCTGAGACATGGCTGGACGAGAGCCATGACTGGGCGGTTAATTTACACAGCTATAGTCTGTTCAGAAATGACCGTATGAATAAGCGAGGGGGAGGCATGAGTTTATATGTAAAATCATCCTTAAAACCCATCCTGCGTGATAATATATGTGAATCTAATGAAAATGTAGAGTCCCTGTGGGTGGAGATAAGGGGAGGGGGGAAAAACAATAAATTACTGATGGGGTTTGTTATAAGTCTCCAAAAATAATGGAAGCAATGGAGAATATCCTCATAAAGCAAATAGATGAAGCTGCGACTCATGGAGAAGTCATTATTATGGGGGACTTCAACTACCCTGAAATACATTGAGGAACCAAAACCTGCAGTTCCAGCAAAGGTAATGGGTTTTTGACAACTATGAGAGACAATTACCTTTCACAACTGGTTCAGAACCCAACAAGAGGGGGGGCACTGCTAGACCTAATATTAACCAACAGGCCAGCCTGCATATCAAATATAAGGGTGGTAGCAGTGATCACAAAATAATAAGTTTTCATGTATCCTTTAATAAGATGTGTAGTAGAGGGGTTACAAGGACACTAAACTTCAGGAAAGCAAATTTCCAACGGATGAGAGATGATCTTGGTGCAATTAACTGGGACGATATCCTGAGACATAAAAATACACAAAGAAAATGGGAGACGTTTATTAGCATCCTGAATAGGACCTGCGCACAATATATTCCGTATGGGAATAAACATGCCAGAAATAGGAGGAAACCACTATGGCTAAATAGAGCTGTAAGGGGTGCAATAAGTGACAAAAAGAAAGCATTTAGAGAATTAAAGTAAGTAGGTAGTGATGAGGCATTAAATAAATACAGATGAGTAAATAAATTCTGTAAAAAGCAAATCAAGGCAGCCAAGATTGAGACAGAGAGACTCATTGCCAGAGAAAGTAAAAATAATCCCAAAATATTCTTTAACTACATAAATAGTAAGAAACTAAAAAATGATAGTGCTGGCCCTCTTAAAAATAGTTTGGATGAAATGGTGGATGAGGAAAAAGCCAATATGCTAAATGACTTTTTTTTCAACAGTATTTACACAAGAAAATCCCATGACGGATAACATGATCAGTGATAAAAATTCTCCATGAAGGCTATGTGCACACGTAGCGGAACTCTCGCGGAAATTACCACGAGAATTCCGGATTCCATTCCGCGGGAAAATCACATTTTAAATTCCTGCGATTTTCCCACGGATAAACTAACGTTTTGCAAGCATAATTAGCTTGCAGATTGCTAGCGTTTTCCAAGCGACTTGTAGCATCGCTTGGAGAACTGATTGACAGGTTGGTCACACTCGTCAAACATAGTGTTTGACGAGTGTGACCAACTTTTAACTATTGAGGCTGCCTATGCAGCATCATTAGTAAAAGATTGGATGTAAAAAATAATTAAAAAATAAAAAATGTTACTCTTACCTTCCAGCATCCCGCGCAGCCTTCCTGCCTCTCTCCACGCTCCCGGTCCCAGTAATCCTTTGCGCGAATGACCACGGGACGTCGTGCTCCCACGAGATTGCAACGTCATCGCGGTCATCCTCGCAAAAGATTACTGGGACCGGGAGCGTGGAGAGAGGTGGGAAGGCTGTGCGGGACGCCGGAAGGTAAGAATAACAATATTTTTTATTTTAAAATTCTATTTTTTACAGGGATATGGTACCCACAGCCCGGAGGACAATCTCCTCTCCTCCGGACCGTGGGTTCCATCCACAAATGTTCTGCTTACTTTTCGCATGGTGGGCACAGCCACATGCAGAAAGTAAGCAGAACAATGCATTCCTACGTGGGCGGAATTGCCGCGATTCCGCAAATTAATGAGCATGCTGCGTTTTTTACCGTGAAGCGATTCCGCTGCAGAAAAAAACACAGCATTAGCACAGCATTGCGGAATCCCATAAGAATGCATGGGATGCTTATTTTTCGTGCTTTCGCGGCAAAATCGCATGTATAAACCACCGCGGAAGCGCGAAAAAAACGCGACGTGTGAACACAGCCTAAATGTCACCTGCTTAACCCAGCAGGAAGTATGGTGGCGTCTAAAAATCACTAAAATTGACAAATCCCCGGGCCCGGATGGGATACACCCCCGAGTACTGCAGGAATTAAGTACAGTCATAGATACACCATTATTTTTAATCTTTAAAGATTCCATAATAACAGGGTCTGTACCACAGGACTGGCACATGGCAAATGTGATGCCAATATTCAAAAAGGGGACAAAAACTGAACTTGGAAATTATAGGTCAGTAAGTTTAACCTCAACTGTGGGTAAAATCCTGGAGGGTTTTCTAAGAGATACTATACTGGAGTATCTGAAGAAGAATAACCTCATGACCCAATATCAACATGGGTTTACAAGGGACCGTTCCTGTCAGACTAATCTGATAAGCTTTTATGAAGAGGTAAGTTCAGGACTGGACCAAGGGAATGCAGTGGATGTGGTGTACATTGACTTTTCAAAAGCTTTTGATACGGTGCCACACAAAAGGTTGATACATAAAATGAGATCAAAGGGGATAGGGGAAAATATGTGTAAGTGGGTTAAGAGCTGGCTCAGGGATAGGAAACAAAGGGTGGTTATTAACCCCTTTCCTACATTGGACGTAATATTCCGTCCATGTGACCTGGGCCCTAATTCCCATGGACGGAATATTACGCCATAGCGATCAGCGGCGCCCACGTGGTGAGTGCCGCTGATCGCGGCCGGGTGTCAGCTGATTATCACAGCTGACACCCGGCACAATGTGTCAGGGGCGGTCACGGACCGCCCCCGACATGTTAACCCCTTGCACACCGCGATCAAACACGATCGCGGTGTACCGGGGGTTAAAGGGAAGCATCGGCAGGGAGGGGGCTCCCTCCATGCTTCCCTGAGCCCCCCACAGCAGCGCAATGTGATATTTTAATTGTACTGCTGTACGTTATAAACTTCTGTGAAGCCCTTGTGGGTTCAAAGTTCTCACCACATATCTAGATAAAGTCCTTGGGGGGTCTAGTTTCCAAAATGGGGTCACTTTGGGGGGGTTTCCACTGTTTAGGTACATCAGGGGCTCTCCAAACGTGACATGGCGTCCGATCTGAATTCCAGCCAATTTTGCCTTGAAAAATTCAAACGGCGCTCCTTCCATTCTAAGCTGCGCCAAAACAGTGTTTCCCCCCCACATATCAGGTATCAGCGTACTCAGGACAAATTGCACAATAACTTTTCCAGTCCAATTTCTCCTGTTACCCTTTCGTAAAATAAAAAAAATTGAACCTGAAGTATTTTTTTGTGAAAAAAAGTTAAATGTTCATTTCTTTAAAATATTCAAAAAAATTCCTGTGACGCACCTGAAGGGTTAATAAAATTCTTGAATGTGGTTTTGAGCACCTTAAGGGGTGCAGTTTTTAGAATGGTGTCACTTTTGGTTATTTTCTATCATAAAGACCCCTCAAAGTGGCTTCAAATATGATGTGGTCCGTAAAATTAAAATGGTGTTGCAAAAATGAGAAATCGCTGGTCAAATTTTAACCATTATAACTTCCTACCAAAAAAAAATTTGGTTCCAAAATTGTGCTGATGTAAAGTAAACATGTGGGAAGTGTTATTTATTACATTTTTTGTGTGCCGTATCTCTGTGATTTAAGGGCATAAAAATTCAAAGTTGGAAAATTGCGAAATTTTACATTTTTTTGCCAAATTTCCATTTTTTTCACAAATAAACACAAGTTATTTGAATGAAATTTTACCACTAACATGAAGTACAATATGTCACGAGAAAACAATGTCAGAATCACCGGGATCCATGGAAGCGTTTCAGAGTTATTACCTCATAAAGGGATAGTGGTCAGAACTGTAAAAATTGGCCCGGGAGTTAACGTGCAAACCACCCTTGGTAGTGAAGGGGTTAATAGAGCACACTCGGACTGGGTCACGGTTAGCAGTGGGGTACCACAGGGGTCAGTATTGGGCCTGCTTCTTTATAACATATTTATTAATGACCTTGTATGGGGCATAGAGAGTAGAATTTCAATATCTGAAGATGACACTAAACTCTGCAGGGTAATCAATACAGAGGAGGACAATTTTATATTACAGGAGGATTTATGTAAACTAGAAGCTTGGGCTGATAAATGGCAAATGAGCTTTAATGGGGATAAATGTAAGGTCATGCACTTGGGTAGAACGAACAAGATGTATAATTATGTGCTTAATTGTAAAACACTGGGCAAAACTGTCACTGAAAAAGACCTGGGTGTATGGGTGGACGACAAACTCACATTTAGTGGCCAGTGTCAGGCAGCTGCTGCAAAGGCAAATAAAATAATGGGATGCATTAAAAGAGGCATAGATGCTCATGAGGAGAACATAATTTTACCTCTATATAAGTCACTAGTGCGACCACACTTAGAATACTGCGTACAGTTCTGGTCTCCGGTGTATAAGAAAGACATAGCTGAACTGGAGCGGGTGCAGAGAAGAGCGACCAAGGTTATTAGGGAACTGGGGGGTCTGCAATACCAAGATAGGTTATTACACTTGGGGTTATTTAGTTTGGAAAATCGAAGGCTTAGAGGTGATCTTATTACAATGTATAAATATAAGCGGGGACAGTACAAAGACCTTTCTAATGATCTTTTTACTCTTAGACCTGTGACGGGGACAAGGGGGCATCCTCTACGTCTGGAGGAAAGAAGGTTTAAGCATACTCACAGACGCGGATTCTTTACTGTAAGAGCAGTGAGACTATGGAACTCTCTGCCATATGATGTTGTAATGAGTGATTCCCTACTAAAATTAAGAAGGGACTGGATGCCTTTCTTGAAAAGTATAATATTACAGGGTATATACACTAGTTTCCTTAATATTGCGTTGATCCAGGGAGCTAGTCTGATTGCCGTATGTGGAGTCGGGAAGGAATTTTTTTCCCCAATGTGAAGCTTACTGTTTGCCACATGGGTTTTTTTTGCCTTCCTCTGGATCAACATGTTAGGGCAGGTTAGGATAGGATATGGGTTGAACTAGATGGACTTAAAGTCTTCCTTCAACATTAATAACTATGTTACATGGGATGCTACATTTTTTTCCCTGTTGCCTCCTCTCTGTATGGCAAGGGCTCCCCATCAAGGCTCCCAGGAATGCAGGCAGGATCTGTGTAATGATGCTAAACTCTTCACTCGTGATCACAGTTCTATAATCCTCGGCAAGTATTATGAAATCTGAAATCACAACATTTACAGAATGTTCAATCAACTTTTTCAGTTCGTAGCAAAAATGTTGTCCTAAGTTTACCTCATTGTGCTACGGTAGTAAGCGCACCCTGATGTACAGCTTCACTGCAGTGACTGCCTGCGTGGTCACTGGAGGCGACTGACAGTGACTTAAGGTACCGTTACACTTAGCGATGCACCAGCGATCCTGACAACGATATGGATCGCTGGTGCATCGCTAAGTGGTCGCTAGTGAGCTGCCACACAGGCAGATCTCACCAGCGACATAGCAGGGGTCGGGGGTCGTTACTTACCTGTCAGACGCGGCGATCCTGACGTCCTCCCGCCCGCGTCCACGCGTCGCTCGTCGGCGCCACAGGAAGCCCAGCTGGAAGCGCCCAACAAGAAATGATCCAGGACGTTCTCGCACGACCAGCGATGAGCAGCGGGGGAGCCGGTCGGAGGTAAGTATCAGACATAGCGATATCGCTAGCAATATCGCTGCTACGTCACAAAATCGGTGACGTTACAGCGATATTGCTAGCGATATCGCTATGTGTACCAGGGCTTTTACAGCCAGGATCACAGAAACCATGGATTATTAATATTTAATCCCTTTGATGCCCCCCTCAGAGACTGTAGCATCTAGGTGATTACAGTGGAAGGGGACTTTGTCAGTCATCCCACTTGCAATATGTGACAATTACAAGTTACTCATGGATTGCCTAACAAAGGCTTTCACATTAAAGGGTATCTTCCACCAGATTTTTGCTATGTAATCTGAGAGCAGCATGATGTTGGGGTTGAGACCCTGATTCCACTGATGTCTCTTGCTGATCTGCATGCTGTCATTTTGGTACAATCATTGTTTTCTCTGTTGCAAATCTAGCAGCGCTCCGAATCCTGAGCTCTTTATTATTTATTATTAAATACCTATAATTCTCACTCTCTAGCTAATCCCTAAACTTATCTTTTTACTGCACTTCCTGTGACGTTTCGCCAGAGGAGGCTACACATACTTTCCTGCAGTGTCTATCGCCCCTTCTGGAACAGGACATCATCATGGGGTCTCACTGCAGTTACTACAGTTTCTTACATCTCTGCCTTCTGTAGATGTCCTGGATCCGTGGTGATAAAAGCTATTGGAGAGGTGAGGGCAGCGCCGGCACTCTACTTCTATTTCCCCCGCTGCTCTTAGATGTGAAACAAGACATCATTGAGGGGTGTGTCGAGATAAAAGCAGTGAGTGCTGTAGGGTCGGTAGGCCGGACTGGGGGGTGGTCCCTCGATATACCGCGCAGTGATGTACAGACACACGATGAGGCAATTTCGGGTACAACAGGTCCAAGTTTATTCTCTTGCCGTCCACCTGACGGCCTCCGAAGTACACCGCACTTCAATTCACTTTGCTTCACTTCAGTTCACTTATTGGCCCCCCGTTTCCAGGGCCGCTTCCCGCACACCGTACTTTGCACCGGGGACGTACATTTACGCACCGTCCCCTCTTCACTCTTCGATGCTCCTGTCAGATCCGTCACTGTGGCCGCCTTAGGCCCGTAAACCAACAGCACTTTTACTGATCAGTCGTCTCTCCCTCAGTACTGTATGCTTTACCTCAGTGCCTCGTCTATACTGCGGTACTCTTGTGTCAGGACCACCCCCCTGACTTTCTCTCTCCTCAGTCCCCCTGTTTCGGTTTTCCTCACAGTGCACAAACTTTCATAGTCCTCCTGTCACTGGAGCTCCCTCTGGGGACTGGAACTTTCTGGAACTCTCCTGTCAAATTTATATCATTCTCGGTTCCCTGTAACTCCGCCCCCATGACCAACGGTTTCCTAAGCCCTAAGCTGATGTCAAGTCCTTTGCTCACACTCCTCCCTGCCCTCTAATGGTCAGCCCAAGGTACTGCACGTCCACTACACTTTCTCAGCTGTTTCCCCACTGTAGTAACTGACACCTGTCTAAACTGTGCAAACCTTCCTTTCTCTATTCTGACAAGTCTGTCTGTCCATCAGGTCACCTTCCCTACAGTGCCACCACACAGCTTCTAGAACTGCTCTCAAATGAATTGTTGTCAGAGGCTATGATGGAAGCAGTGAGTGACACCAGCGCTGCCCCCTGATGACTGTTTGCTTGAGAGCGGTGCTAGAAGCTGTGGGGCGGTGCTGGTGTCACTGACCACCTCTAGCTCCGCCCCCAGATGACATCTTGTTTCACAGTTAAAATCGGCGACAAAGGAGATGAAAGCAGAGTGCTGGTGCTGCAATCACATCTCCCACAATGTCTATCACTCAGGACGTCTTCAAAGGGAGGAAATGCAAGAGTTGCCTCCTATGACGTCCTCCTCCCAAGACTTCCCAGGAAGTTCAGTGAAAAAAACAAATGTATGGATAAACTAGATAGGGAGAAGTGTAGGGCTTTTATACAAATCTAATTACAAAAGTTGTTAAGGTGTAAAGACAGATACACTGACAAGCAAAAGGGTAACAATGTTTTGAACTTTTGACTTTCAGGCTCCATCCATCTCACTATCCACTACTGCTTCAATAGTGAGACATCCATCATTTTATAGACAATCATCTTGGCTACCTCATACATAAATCTGACCTTCAACTATTTAGGATATGATTAGTTATGTGGATTCTTGTCATGTAACTGCATTGTTATTGCTTTGCTGCTAAAAATCTAAATTTTTATTATTTTGTCAGTCGTTGTCCTGCTGGAACACTATGTTGTCCTTTTCATACCCATAGAACTCGAGTGTATGAAATAACTTGTCTTGTAGGATACTCACATTTAGCTCAGCATTGAGACCACCATCGATCCTGGTCAACTATCCAACACCTTTGGCTGTGAAACATCCCCTCGTCATCAGGCTTCCTCCACCAAACTTGACAGTTTCTTCAATATCGCAATCCATTAGCCCCTTTTCCCCCTTATATCTTCCAAACCCATTTGCACCCATCAGAGCCTGGCCTGTCACATCGCTCCAAATCACCTGTTTCCAATCTTCTACTGTTCACATTTTGTACTTTTTTGTAAACTCGATCTGACGCTTCTGATGACAATTTGTGGTCGAGACTTCTTCATCTTTTTTCAGACCACCATTCCAGGCTTATGTAACATGCGTCACACGGTGCTTGCACCGACGTCTGTGATCTCACTATTATGAAGCATACGAGCCACCTCCACTGCCGTGTTTGTCACTACAGAACTGATAGACCATGGGATGAGCCGACTTGTTGATTCCGATATTTTGCCTGGATGTCCACCTTTTGGATTCTGAATGGATGGATGGACTTCATTTTGCATTCCTCCAACTGTTATGGCACTCCTGTGATGCAGTTTAGCAATTTTCTTGGCCAAGAGGCGGCTATCGATGAGATGGATGATGTGGTTTCTCTTGGGAAGTCGTCTTCACGTTTGTTCCTCAATTTCAACCAGTGATCTTTCCCTTGGGAATCAACCTAATAATATACTGAGCTATTAGGAAACTGTGAGAACAGTTGTATTTTGTAGTATTAAGGAAGAAAATTTTTTTTCCACCATCAGGAGCAAATCAGTAACAATGTAGTGATGTGACAAGAATCTGCATAATTAATAATATGCTAAATAGATACAAGTCAAATTTATGTATGAGAGTCAAAATGATTGTCTATAAAATGATGGTAGTCTCACAATCAAAGCAGTAGTGGATGGTGAGCTATGGAGCCTGAAAGTCAAAAGTTCAAAACATTGTAATTTGTTACCCTTTTGCTCTTCATTGTATTTGGAAAGAACATTTTAGGCTATGTGCACACGCTGCAGATTCATCTGCGTTTTTTTCTGCGCGGATCCGCAGGTAAAACTACAGGTCAAGTGACCTGCGATTTATCTGTGGATTATCCTGCGGTTTTACCCTGTGGTTTCACACCTCTACTATGGTAAAGGTGTGAAACCGCTGCGGAAAACGCCCAAACAATTGACATGCTGCGGTTTGTAATCTGCGGAGAAAACCGCAGCGTGAGCACAGCGTTTTTGAAAACCCATAGGCTTTCATTGTACTGTACCTTGTCAGCGGAACTGCTGCGTTTCCGCAGGGCCAAAACCGCTGCGGAAATGCCGAAGAATCCGCAACGTGTGCACATAGCCTTAGGCGCTGGACCACTCCTTTAATATACATATGTGAATGACCAGACTTGTCACTTTCCATTGATATCATTGTACTATATGTAAATATTAATTACTACTATACAAATACCATGACGAATAAATATTGTCGAAGCTATAGAATTAATTATTCATAACTGCATACACTAGAATTGATGCATTTACACAACTGCAAACATTTGTGTAAAGTTTTGTCCTTATGAATAGGTATTTCTTCTATTTAGAAACACAAGATATTATAAAAATGTTTGCAGCTAGGTCTTCTCTTACATATGGGTTATACACTATGTAAAGTAAGAAGTGTCCGTAGTAAACAGTTCTCATCTCAAAGAGGAAATGAACTCCTGTAGTTGTTATATTTACCACCAGGAGGCATAGCTTGTATGTGCAAGGGAAATAGACTCAATTACCAGAAACTCACTAAACAATAGAAAGAAGTGTGTATTTACAGCGGTGCTAACCCTCTACTCTGGTCTTTCTTACCTTCATCTTTTTCGGTTCCTTTCCTGTCATTAAAGCGTTGCTGTCCATGATTTCTTCTTGCTTTACTGAAGTTCAAATTACTTATAACAAGGCAAATCCCATGTATCTGTCACGGGGGCTTAGTTCAACTAAGGCTGAAATACCCGGGGCCCCTGTGGTGTCCCTTTTACTAGGGGAAACCCTGTCTGCCCCTCAACCCAGGGTTTTTGCTGAAGGTGCAAATGCCTGAGCCTCCGACCTTTCCTTATCTCCTGCTCAGCCCTGCACTTAACCCTCCACCCTCCACCCAGTGAGAAGTCACCACCAAAGCTCCCACACAAATAATGACAGACAGGGAGAACTTAAACTGCACTGCGCCGCACACACACAGGAATAAACAGTAATGTGAACAGGGCAAAACAAAGCACAAATATGGGAAGGAGAAAGGATAACGATGGATCATACGACACCAGATATGAATCTCTCTCTCTCGAACACCTCCACTCCAGACCGGAACCACTTGGTATGAAACACAAGCTATAATCGGCGACGCCCATAGGCCAGCATGACTATTTAAAGACCGTGGGCGTGACTAACCATCCAACCTGGTCTCCAGCAGGATTAACCCCCGAGAGCCTGAAGATCAGGCCGGCGCCACTGAGGCTATAGTGGCTGGAGGTGGAACTACCTCTGCCTGCCGGATGCTGTGGTGTGAACAGCGTCCGACATGACAGTACCCCGTCTTCTACGAGGGACCCCAGGGCCCTCAAGACTCATAGGACCCGGCTTGTCCGGATGACGACGGTGAAAAGAACTGACCAGCCGATCCGCATGTATGTCTGAGGCTGGAACCCAAGACCTCTCCTCTGGACCATACCCCCGCCAGTGCACCAAATACTGAAGAGTACGGCGTACTACTCGAGAGTCCACTACCTTGGCGACCTCGAACTCTAACTCGCCATCCACCATGACTGGAGGTGGCATCGGCGTCGTGTCCACCAAGCCTACCACCTTTTTCAATAAAGCCCTGTGAAACACGTTGTGTATCTTGTACACCGCGGGAAGTTCCAAGCGATAAGCTACTGGGTTAATGATGGCAGAAATCCTAAAAGGCCCAATAAACCTTGGACCCAGTTTTAAAGAAGGGATTTTGAGTTTTATGTTCTTCGTAGCTAACCACACCCATTCACCCACACACAGGTCCGGACCTGGCACGCGTCTACTGTCAGCCACCCGTTTGTACCTGGCACTCATGCTCAACAAACGCTGTTTCACCCGCCTCCAGACTGATGACAATTGGGCTCCTAGCTGATCCTCCTCCGGGACACCCCCGGAGTCACCCTGACGTAAGGTACAAAACTGAGGATGTTGACCGTACACACAAAAGAATGGAGACTCTCCTGATGACTCTTGGCGGTGATTATTTAATGCGAATTCGGCCAGAGGAAGGAAAGTAGACCACTCCTCCTGGTTGTCGGACACAAAGCATCGTAAATACTGTTCTAGATTTTGGTTCATGCGCTCAGTTTGTCCATTAGACTGTGGATGAAACGCCGATGAATGTGACAACTTGATCCCCAACCTTGAGCAAAAAGCTTTCCAAAACCTCGCCACAAATTGCGTACCCCTATCAGATACTATGTCAGACGGTACTCCGTGGAGTCTGACCACCTCCTTCACAAATACCTGAGCCAACGTCTTAGCATTGGGCAAAGAGGACAACGCCACAAAATGCGCCATCTTTGAAAAACGGTCAACCACCACCAGGATGACCGTGTTCCCTGCCGAGGCTGGCAAGTCAGTGATAAAATCCATGGAGATTTCTGTCCATGGCCTATTGGGTACCCCCAGAGGCTGTAGCGTGCCAGCAGGACGGGTTCGGGGTGACTTAGCCCTAGCGCACGTGATGCAAGCTGCCACGTACGAGACCACGTCCTGCCGGATTTTGGGCCACCAGAAACGACGCGATACCAGCTCTAAGGTGCCCTTCACCCCTGGGTGACCAGCCAGTACCGAATCATGGTGTTCCTTCAACACCTTAGGCCGAAGATGCAGGGGTACAAATGATTTGTTGGCGGGAAGTCCTGGTGGTACCTCCTCTTGGGCCTCGGCAATCTCCGCCTCTACCTCAGTCGTGAGAGCCGAGACCACTACCCCTTTCTGGAGGATGGGTACCGGCTCTTCCCGAGGTTCTCCCCCCGGAAAACACCTAGACAAAGCATCCGCCTTGGTGTTTTTAGCCCCGGGACGGTACGTCACAAGAAAATTGAAACGAGTAAAAAACAATGCCCAGCGAGCCTGCCTAGGAGACAGACGCTTGGCCGACTCCAGGTAGAGCAGATTCTTATGGTCGGTGATAACTGTGACCTGGTGAGCCGCCCCCTCCAAGAAGTGTCGCCATTCCTCAAAAGCCAGTTTGATGGCCAACAACTCCCTGTTGCCGATATCATAATTCCGTTCGGCCGGCGACAACTTCTTGGAGAAGTAGGCGCATGGATGCATCTCGCTCAAGGACGAGCCTTGAGACAGTACTGCCCCCACTCCCACCTCCGACGCATCAACCTCTACCACAAAAGGTTTAGACACGTCTGGTTGCACCAGAATGGGGGCTGAAGCAAAACTATTCTTCAGACGCTCAAATGCACGTATAGCCACCTCAGGCCAGTTCGCCAGATCGGCACCCTTTTTTGTCATGTCCGTGAGCGGTTTGGCGACAGTCGAAAAGTGTTTTATAAATTTCCTATAATAATTCGCAAACCCAAGGAACCGCTGGAGTGCTTTCAGACTCTCCGGCCTCTCCCATTGCAACACCGCTTGCACCTTAGCGGTGTCCATTTTAAAACCAGCTGCGGACACAATATATCCCAAAAAGGGCAACTCCTGGACAAAAAATAAACATTTTTCCAGCTTAGCATAGAGCTTATTCTCACGGAGCAGCTGTAACACCTGCCTGACATGCTCTAAATGAGTGTCCCGATCGCTAGAATAAATGAGGATATCATCCAGGTATACAATCACAAATCTCCCCAGGACATGAGCAAAGACATCATTAATAAAATGTTGGAAAACGGCAGGCGCGGTGGTCAACCCAAACGGCATAACCAGACTCTCAAAATGACCCTCAGGAGTGTTAAACGCCGTCTTCCACTCATCCCCCTGACGGACCCTTATGAGGTTATACGCCCCCCTGAGGTCCAGCTTGGAAAACCATTTTGCCCCCGCTACCTGGTTGAACAAATCCGGGATCAACGGCATTGGGTAGGGATCACGGATAGTAATCTGGTTTAACTCTCGGAAATCCAGACACGGGCGTAACCCCCCATCTTTCTTCTTAATGAAGAAAAACCCCGCGGCTACAGGCGAGGACGAAGGCCGGATGTGACCTTTGCTCAGACTCTCCGCGATGTAGTCTTTCAGAGCTTGTCTCTCAGGACCAGAAATATTAAACATCCTGGCCTTAGGTAATTTGGCCCCGGGTTTTAACCTAATAGCACAGTCATAGGCTCTATGTGGAGGCAGTTCTGAGCAACCCTTCTCAGAGAAAACATCCGCGAAATCCTGCAAAGCCTCCGGCAGGCTGGGCGTCACGGCGGACACACATGTGGCCAAGCAATTGTCTTGGCAGAAACCACTCCATTGCACTATGTCCTGAGTTTTCCAATCAATTACCGGGTTGTGCCTGGACAGCCACGGAAAACCCAGGACCATTTGAGCTGGGAGATTACGGAGGACCCTACATGTAACCGACTCAGAATGTAGGACCCCAATGTGGAGTTTCACCTCTGCCACAAACTCAGTAATCTCCCCTTGAGGGAGGGGAACAGCATTAATGGTCACCACCTGTATGGGGTGAGGAAGTTTTTCAATCTTAAACCCGGCGGTGTGTGCAAACTCCTCATCTATGAGATTGGTGGCGGAACCGCTATCCACAAACACTGATATAGGTAGCTCTCTGCCGGCGACAATAACCTTGGCAGGGAGCATACATTGAGATACCATCATGGAGGATATGCATACGCTCAGTTGGGTCTCCTCCATACCCTCTGAGCTTAACAGTTTTCCGCCGGTGTGACCCTCTTAGGTAGTACCGGGCAAACGTTAACATAATGACCTCCTTTACCACAGTAGAAACATGCTCCGGACTTCCGGACTCCCGGAGCGCGAGGCTGAACCTGTGCCACGCCAGCAATCTGCACAGGTTCAGGGGACTCATCTACTTCAACCACACCTGCACCTCTGTTTTCCCCCAGAGGTAGCGTCTCCTGTGCCCCCTGACGAAAACGGCGATCAATACGTATCACCAAACTCATGGCAGACTCCAATGATGCCGGAGTCTCATACATCAGGAGGGCTTGTTTCACCCTCCCTGATACCCCATGAATAAACTGGCTCCGCAGTGCTGGGTCATTCCACTGTGTGTCTACAGCCCAGCGGCGAAATTCCGAACAATAGTCTTCTGCCAAGCGCTCCCCCTGGCGGAGGGCGCGGATTTTAGATTCCGCTAGAGCCAGTCGGTCAGGGTCATCGTAAATGAGCCCGAGGGCAGAAAAAACATTATCGACCGAATGAAATGTAGCAGAGTCAGGTGGTAAGGAAAATGCCCATGCTTGGGGGTCACCACTCAGTAATGACAACACCAGCCCTACTCGCTGGGCCTCATTACCTGAGGATATTGGCCGCATGCGGAAGTATAATTTGCAGGCCTCCCGAAATACGACAAATTTGCTGCGATCGCCTGAAAATCGTTCTGGCAGCGGAAACTTTGGCTCTGCACCGATACCTGCAGATGCCGTTTGCACCTTTGCTACTACCAGGCCCTGCTGCTGAACTGCCCCATTCAACTCGGAGACCTGTATGGACAGCGCCGCCAACTGGCGGGTTATGGAATCTAATGGATCCATGGACTCCTGAAAAAATGTGGGCCGATTATAATGTCACGGGGGCTTAGTTCAACTAAGGCTGAAATACCCGGGGCCCCTGTGGTGTCCCTTTTACTAGGGGAAACCCAGTCTGCCCCTCAACCCAGGGTTTTTGCTGAAGGTGCAAATGCCTGAGCCTCCGACCTTTCCTTATCTCCTGCTCAGCCCTGCACTTAACCCTCCACCCTCCACCCAGTGAGAAGTCACCACCAAAGCTCCCACACAAATAATGACAGACAGGGAGAACTTAAACTGCACTGCGCCGCACACACACAGGAATAAACAGTAATGTGAACAGGGCAAAACAAAGCACAAATATGGGAAGGAGAAAGGATAACGATGGATCATACGACACCAGATATGAATCTCTCTCTCTCGAACACCTCCACTCCAGACCGGAACCACTTGGTATGAAACACAAGCTATAATCGGCGACGCCCATAGGCCAGCATGACTATTTAAAGACCGTGGGCGTGACTAACCATCCAACCTGGTCTCCAGCAGGATTAACCCCCGAGAGCCTGAAGATCAGGCCGGCGCCACTGAGGCTATAGTGGCTGGAGGTGGAACTACCTCTGCCTGCCGGATGCTGTGGTGTGAACAGCGTCCGACATGACAGTATCTTATTTTCCATACTGTATACCTAAGGTGAAACAAAACATGCAGGTAAAAATCTGAATCATTATATTCAGCACAGTCATTTTTTTCTCAATAGACTGTAATTTCAGACTTCTTCCTGACAGTGGAAATATGGTGAAGAAGAGTCAGTGATGTTCCCTACACTCACAGACTGATTCTAATCCTACAGAAATGATCAGCTCCGTCAAAAACACTGCTAAACACAGGTAGTCAAACACATGAGATTAAAGATTAACGAAATGGATAATTTTAACCATTTTGAACGATGGTTTTGACCAATGACCGACTGACAGACAAACATTCATAGACATTCAAAACAGCAGGAGATCATGTTGGATTTTTTCGGTCAATGATCAGCCCTGCCTCCATCATTCGGTGAAAATAGTAAATTATTGTCTGTTATAGTATGTGATGTATTTTGGGCTATCCACAAATGATCATTCATTGGCCCATTTATATCTAAGGTGTATTGGAACCTTACTTATAAGTCTAGATTTTGACACACCCAAAATGCAGAAGGAAAACTTTTGGTTTGTTGTCTAAAAAACTGAGGTACCACAACATATCTGGAACCATGCTGTTTAAAAATAGATAGTGGCCTTTAAAGAAAAACTAGCAGTCTGATTTTATAATGTAAAGATATGGCTGTACTGGCGCTGTAATGCTGATTAAATCAATACCTTTGGTGGAGAAATCCACTTTCTGGTTCTTCTTTAATCACCATTTGATGTTTTCTGCTAATTAGAGTTCGGTGCACAGGGGCGGGACTGTGCTCTGGGTCTTCTCTCCCCTGTCTGTGGTTCCCTGGCCCATGTGGTCTGTGAATGACAGGTCAGGCTGAGATTTCATATAGAGGAGGCGGGTCATCCACTGACGGAGGGCCGGGGAATCACAGACAAGGGAGAGAACACCGAGTGCACCGAAATCTAAGTAGAAGAAAACTTCATCTGATGATAAAGGAAGAATCACAAAGCAAATTTATTCACCAACAGGTACTGATTTAATCTGTAATACAGCGTAAGCACACCATGTCTTTACGTTATATTACAAAGTCGTGCTGACTAATTTAGTGTTATATGCTCATATAATAATGAAATCACCTTACCAAGAAAGTATAATACTCAAAAGTAGAGTTGAGCGAAACGGGTCGAAAAAATTCAAAAGTCGCCGACTTTCGCCAAAGTCGGGTTTCATGAAACGAAACCCGACCTTAGCGTGAGGTCGGCCACGAGGTCGGCGACTTGAGCGCCAAGGTCGCGTTTCAAAAGATGCTTTTGCGCCCTTTTTCAGCCAATCAGGAAGAACGGACACTGTGGGCAACGTGATGACATAGGCAGCGGTTACCACCATGTTTGTGAAGGGCATGCAAGTGATTGGCTTGGTTTGTGGGTATAAAAGGGCGTGCACGCCGACCGCCATGTTACTTATGCTGATCTCAGAACAGGGAGAGCTGCTGCTGATTCTGTAGGGAGAGCGTTAGGCAGGGAAGAAGATACCAAAAACTACTTCTGCTGCTAGCGATTTTGCCTGTACAACACACCAGTTACTGTGCAGTGCAAGGGGAGGCTATATTTTGGTGCATCAGCTCTGTTGGTTATTAGGCTGCCTTTTAAGGCTCCCTGATAGCTGCATTGCTGTTTTCACACTGCTGAGCAAACTGCTTTTTTCAAAGCAATCCAAATTTTATTGTTTTGTCCTGGTGAGTTACTGAGCGTTCATTTTTTCACACACCGTACAGCGGTGTATGCTCCTCATACAGTACTGTGTTCCGGCTGTTATCACGGCCAAATTGATGCTATCTGTGTGTGACTCTGTAAGGAAAATCCGAGGAGTTTGTCCGTTCTTACAGACCTACACTCTAGGGAGGTTCCAATTCTGCCCAATTCTATATACACCTTGTAGTTAGTCATACACTAGGCAATTTCTGCCTGTCACATTGCGGTGTAATCTGTCCTGGGCCTGAGACAATAGTTCAGCGTCCTCCAATCTACAGTGAGATTCAAATTCTCACCAATACTCTATACAGCTTCTGCCTTCTCATACACCAGCCAATTTCTGCCTGTCACATTGCGGTGTATCCTCTACTGGGCCTGAGACAATAGTTCAGCGCCCTCCAATCTACAGTGAGATTCAAATTATCACCAATACTCTATACAGCTTCTGCCTTCTCATACACCAGCCAATTTCTGCCTGTCACATTGCGGTGTAATCTCTACTGGGCCTGAGACAATAGTTCTGCGTCCGCCAATCTACAGTGAGATTCAAATTCTCACCAATACTCTATGCAGCTTCTGCCTTCTCATACACCAGCGAATTTCTGCCTGTCACATTGTGGTGTAATCTCTACTGGGCCCGAGACAATAGTTCAGCGTCCTCCAATCTACAGTGAGATTCAAATTCTCACCAAGATTCTATAGACCCTTTACCTTATTTTACAGTACCATATCGCTGTTGTTAATTTTGGGTACCTTTTTAAAAAAAATGAAGAAGTATGGTGGAAGAGGCCGTGGAAGTGGGCGGGGGTTGCCAGCTGGTCCTGATGGGGGTGTTGGTGGTGGTGCTTCTGCTGGTTGTGGCAAAAGCACAATAGCACCTAAGGCAGGAGGTGGTGAGCCGGCTTCATTGTCTGGCTCCACAAGGCCTCGTAGGCTCCCTTTTCTGGGAGTAGGTAAACCGCTTTTAAAGCCGGAGCTTCAGGAACAAGTTTTGGCTTACATTGCTGACACAGCCTCCAGCTCTATCGCCTCCTCTTTTTTGAAGTTTCAAAAAATAAAAGCACTGCGTCGTCAGTGGAGGCTCCTGGTCAGGAACAACACCTTTCCTTGTGTCCTTTACCCCTACCAAAAGTGAAGGATGCGGCAGGCCACACTACAGATTACTCCATGGAGCTCTTTTCTCATACCATGCCTGGGTTATCAAGTCAAATCATGAATTCCCCAGTCCAAGATGAATCTGACATGGAGTGCACTGATGCACAGCCACTGCTAGATTTATCTGCTGGTACATTCACTCAGAACACTACATTGTCCTCGCAGTGTACTGAGCCAGAATCTGACCCTGATGAAACTCAAGTGCCCCTTCCCGCATACTATACCACTATACACGGTGACACAGAGGAAGGTGCACATGACATTGAAGAGGAGGTGATGGATGACCCAGTTGTTGACCCAGATTGGCATCCATTGGGGGAAGAGGGTGCCGCTGCCAATAGCTCAGAAGAGGAGGAGCATCCACAGCAGGCATCGACATCGCAACAGCTGTTATCTGGCAGGCCCGGAGCAGTCCAAAAACAGGTTACAAAAACCAAAAGAGTTGCAGGACAGCTTGGCCAGACGGTCAAAATAGCACAGCGTGCAAGGCCTCAAAAAGTGCAGTGTGGCACTTTTTTGAACAAAGTTCTAATGATCAGGCAAAGGTTATCTGTAAAAAGTGCGCAAGGACCTTTAGCTGAGGGAAAAATCTGAGCATTTGAATACCAGTTGCATGCTTAGACATTTAACCACCATGCACTTGCAAGCGTGGACGGACTACCAAACCTCATGTACCACATGTGCAACTGCTCCCAAAGAAGGTAGTCAGCAACGCTACATTGTTTCCCCCACTGTAAACCCACCGGTTAGCACACCACCAGCAGCAAATGTTGAGGTGTCGTCGCAAGGCCAAAGCAGTCAGGGAATCACAATGTTATATCAACAAAAGACTGAATCTAGGCCATCAGAAAGAACACCAACTCCATCACCATCAACCCTCTCTCAGTCCGCCATGTCCACCGCTAGTTCCACCATATGCAGCTCTCAAGTCCAGCTCACCTTACCAGAGACTACTATGAGTAGGACAAGAAAGTACTCATCCTCTCAACCGCGTACACTGGGTTTGAACACCCACATTGCCAAACTAATCTCGTTAGAGATGATGCCCTACCGGTTGGTTGAAAGCGCAGCTTTCTGCGAACTCATGGCCTACGCAGTACCACGCTATGACCTACCTAGTCGCCACTTCTTTTCTCGCAAAGCCATCCCAGCCCTCCACCTTCATGTGAAAGACCGCATTGTCCATGCACTCAAGCAATCAGTGAGTGGAAAGGTGCACCTGACAACTGATGCATGGTCCAGTAGGCATGGCCAGGGCCGTTACGTGTCCATCACTGCGCACTGGGTTAATGTGGTGGATGCAAGGTCCACAGGGGACAGCGGTGGTGGGACAGTGCTGCCTAGCCCATGGTATAGGAAACAGTTGACTGTAGGCGTTCAACCCTCCTCCTCCTCCAGAAGCGAAAGAGCGCAGTCGCACGAGCACTCCATCCGCAGCTGCCAGTTTGGCACACGAGGTGTCCCCCTATCGATCAGCTAGTGGAAAGCGTCAGCAGGCTGTGTTGCAGATGATGTGTTTGGGCGACAGACACACCGCGGAGGTACTGGCCGACTACTTTCAGCGACAAACTGAGTCATGGCTGGGCAGTCTACATCTTGAGGCAGGCAAGGTAGATAGTGATAACGGCCGGAATTTTGTGGCAGCCATAGCCCTTTCAAAACTCAGACACATACCTTGCTTGGCTCACACCTTGAACCTAGTGGTGCAGTGCTTCCTCAATAATTATCCGGAGTTAACAGGCCAGCTCCATAAGGTTCGAAGACTGTGCTCGCACATCCGCCGGTCGCCGGTACACTCCAGTCGTATGCATAAGCTGCAGCGATTGCTCCACCTTCCCAAGCACCGCCAAATTATCGACGTTGCAACAAGGTGGAACTCCACCCTGCACATGGTTGAGCGGCTGTGCGAACAGAGGCAGGCCATAACGCATTTGTGGGAGGATACACGGGCAGGCACTTTGAGGGCAGACATGGAGTTGACAGGTGTGCAGTGGTCGAAGCTGAAAGACCTCTGTAAAGTCCTTCGGTGTTTTGAGGAATGCACACGGCTGGTAAGCGCAGACGATGCCATCATAAGCATGAGCATCCCACTTATGCGTCTGCTCATACAAACTTTGACGCACATTAAGGAGCAGGCGTCTGCAGCCGAGGTAGATGAGGAAGAAGAGGAGGAGGAGGGAAGCCTTGATGACAGTCAGCCACTGTCTGCTCCGGGACCTCTCCTGGACGTGGTGGAGGAAGAGGAGGAGGATGATGATGGGGATGATTATTTAGGGGAGGAGAATGCTTCTCGTGGGGCAAGAGAAAATGTTGGCGTGGCAAGGTCTGGTGCAGGGTTTGAGCGTGATTGGAGGGATGTGGATTTGCGAGAAAGTGCTCCTCCACCCAGCACTCGCAGTGCATCATTGACACCGGGAACATTGGTCCACATGTCAGATTATGCCTTGCAGATCCTAAAAAGGGACCCCCGCATTGCCAAAATGATGAACGATGACGACTACTGGTTGGCCAGCATCCTGGATCCACGCTATAAAGGCAAATTCCAATACATAATGCCACAGGAGAACCTTGACCTAATATTGGCTAACAAACAAGCAACTCTGGTAAACCGATTGGTTGAGGCATTCCCATCACCCATCAGCGGTGATGGTTCTCACACGAGCCGTAGGGGCCGGGGGCAGCTTGGAAGAGGTGTTCGTGGTGCACACAGCAGAAGTGGCATTGGAGACAGGGGTTTCATGACCATGTTGTGGACTGATTTTTCAAGTCCCGCTCACACGACTGGTAATACTGTATCGATTGAAAGTGACAGGAGACAGCAGTTGTCAACTATGGTTACAAACTACTTCTCCTCCCATATCGATGTTCTCCCTCACAGGTCATTCCCATTTGACTATTGGGCCGCTAAACTGGACACCTGGCCTGAATTGGCACAATATGCCTTACAGGAGCTCGTTTGCCCAGGTGCAAGTGTGCTATCAGAAAGTCTTCAGTGCAGCTGGATCAATCCTGACAGAAAAAAGGACCCGTCTGTCGACCCAAAATGTGGATGATCTAACCTTCATTAAAATGAACCATGCATGGGTTTCCAAGGATTTTGTCCCACCTTACCCTGATGACAGATAGGTTGCCAGAAAAATGGCTTGCTTTGGTCCTCCTCGTCCACGGACTTTACCAATTTCGCCTTTAGCAGCAGCGGAATGTCCCAGATCAACATATGACATTTTGTAAACCTCCCTAACTGGGCTGCCTCCCCTCCATGGCCGGGGTCACTACCTAGCGCACACAACCGTGCGAGTGCCGTTGCCCTGGACAGGTGGGTAGGCCGACTCTTGGTCGCGGGCACTGGCACAGGGTCCCTCATAGTACAATCAAGTGTCTCTGACGGTGGGGGTGCACACCCGCCGTCAGACACACCACCGCACTATGAGGGGCCCAGTGCCAGTACCGACACCCACGAGTGTGCCCCCCTTGCATGGGCAGGGCCACAGCATTTGCAATGTTTAACTCTCCCTGCTCCTCCGCTGTGCAGTCTTGGCTGTCAAATCCTTCACTGGGACTGCCACTACAAATTTGTTGAACTGATAGATGATGGTTAAGACGTAGCTATGCCCTGTCCCGCTGGCCGGGCTCTAGCTTCAGATGATCAATGGCTTACATTTCTTATGGACGTCGACTCACAATGACATACAGTGGTGGTTTATCATCAGCTTTCACAGTTTTCCTACTCACAGACGTGTGACATTCCGGCGCACATTTTTAAATGTGCCCTCTCATGCCAATCCCATAGAATCGCCTACGGCCTGTGGCTTCTGTCTTTTGCACTCCAAAGTTATGTGACAGGTCATGATAGGCAGTGAGCACCATGTTTACATCTCTCCCTGTGATTAGAATTTGATGGAGATGAGTAACGCTGATGGGATCAACGGTACTGCGATACAGCAACACTTTCTTCACAAAGTTATGTTTTTGCTGTCTCCACACACAAATTAATTGAGGGTCAGCATCGCCTCTGAGAATTGTGATGGAAGTTTTTCCTGTGATTATTAATTCCTAGATTTCTGCAATCACTAGACTTTATGTCAGTAATTGTATGCATCTCATTTCCTATTGTGGAGAGGCTGGACTGTCTTACTGAGACAGAAATTTATATGAAGATTTAAAAATACCACCAAAAGTGTATACTGGTGTACGCTTCAAAAACATTTTCTTTTTTCTACTTTTTATATTGTTGTCTAATCCATACTGAGAACACGGAGATTTTAAATATTTAAACTATGCTATATATACCTGCTATCCAGTGATAATGTACCCTTTCTCAACTTTGTACAATCTGGTCAAATCCATACTGGGCCTGAGACCATCTGAGCCTGCCTCCTGATCTATAGACATAGGTTTTTAATGTGTAAACTATGCATACCTGTAATCCGGTGATACGTTACCCTTTCTCGCCTTCATCCAATCACGTCTATTCCATACTGGGCCTGAGATCGTCTGAGCCTGCCTCCTGATCTATAGACATAGGTTTTTAATGTGTAAACTATGCTACATATATACGTGTTATCCGGTGAAACTGTACCCTTTATCAACTCTCTATAATGTTGTCGAATCCATACTGGGCCTGACAACGGCTGCTGAGCTGTTAAGCAAGCTACAGCACCTGTGGTTTGGACACTTAAGTTTTTCATTTTGTCAGGAATGCCGGTTAGGCATAATTCCGTAATTGCGGTTGACCTGCACTTACTGGGAAATCATCGTTCGCGGGTAATAATTGGAATCCCAGATCCCCATCACTAACGGTGTTCAGCGGGTTATCAGCACCTGTAAGCGACAAAAGCTGGTCCTTTCAGTATAGCGCGCATGCAGCCCCGGACATGTAAGGGCATGATAGACCTGTTATTGCTCGATCTCACGTGCCAGAGCCTCGCATATCCCTCTAGTAAGCTTGACGCGTACCCCGGGGGCATGCCGGAGTCTCGGTCGTTAATGGAATAAAGCTGAGAAACCACTAGCACAACTACAAACGGACATACCACACCACACACAGAATCGACAAAGCTTGCAATCTTTCCATCTTTTCTGTAGCTTGTATGGTTGTGGTTTCCCGGGTGGAGTCCAATTAAGCCACAGGCTCCACTCCTGGTGGTGCCCTTTTGGACATTCCTTTAAGGTTCAGCTTTGCAATCATACAGCCCCCGAAAACCAAACACTTTGCCTTCATGGACGCAGTATGGAGGTTAGTGGGAATAACGTCGCCCCATCGGCAGTTGGCATAATTTATTGGTGGGAAGTCCGACGGTATATGATCGTGTTCGATTTCAGAATTTTTCTTTTTTGGTTTGCATTTTACATTTTTATTCCAGCCTTTCTTGACTTCATAAGGGCATGACAAGCCTATATCTGTATCTCCTCCACCTCCTCCTTTTACTCCTCCACCTCTTTTCTAAATGTAGTTGCCCTTTTCCATATGTTATTTTTGTCTTCTGAGCATTTTGTCTGCTTTGGGACACCTTTAACGGTGTTTTGTAATTGATTTCTATGTGTTTGTATGTGTTTGTGTTTGCCTGCCATTGTTTTCAATGGGGTTCGACGGTGTTCTTCGAACAATCGACGAACATTCGACGAACTTGCCTCCTGTGCGACGAATCAAAACACTAGCGGTGTGGCTCAACACTACTCCTGATATATAGAAGTACATTGTTAATGTTTAAACTATGCTATATATACCTGGTATCTGGTGATACTGTACTCTTTCTGCCAGGAAGTCCTCCTCCAACCAACACTCTAAATGTATCATTGACACCTGGAACATTGTCCCACATGTGTGATTATTTCTAGCGGATCTTCTTGTTATATTGTGGTGTGATCCATCCTGAGCGTGTGAGTGTCTATGGGTTACTCCTGCAATTTAGATGTACATTTAAAAATTACCCCAACACTGTATACAGCTCTACTCTTGAGATACATTACCCATTTACTGCTTGTTATATTCTGGTCTAATCCAAACTGTCCAAGTGAGAGTTATTTTCTGACTGTGGAAATAAATACTGAAATTGACAACAATGACACCTACACTGTGTACAGCTGTACTCTTGAGATCCATTACCGTTTTACGGCTTTTTAGATTGTGTTGTAATCCAATACTGAACCTGAGAGTGTCTGTGTGTGCCTCCTCAAATATCTACGGAGATTTAGAATGTTTAAACTATACTATATATACCTGCTATCTGATGATACTGTACACTTTGTCTAATTTTTATATTCTTGTCTAATCCATACTGAGTCTGTGAGCGTCTCTGTGTGACTGATGGAATATATAGGGAGATTGACAATTATCCTTTGACTGAATAGAGCTGTACGCTTCTGATATAGTGCCATATATCTGATGTTATTTCGTGTCTATTTTCTGAAAAATTTTGAAGTTTGGTGGAAAAGGCCGCGGACGTGGGCGTGGGGGGGGCCAGCTGGTGCTGATGGTGGTGGTGCATCTGCTGGTAGTGGCAAAAGCACAATAGAAGCTAAGGCAGGAGGTGTTGAGCCTGCATCATGGTCTGGCTCCGGAACGCCTGGAAGGCTACCTTTTCTGGGAGTAGGTTAACCGCTTTTAAAGGCGGAGCATGAGGAACTGGTTTTGGCTTACATTGCCGAAACAGACTCCAGCAAATATGCCCTCCTTTTCTGAAGTTTCAAAAAATGCAAGCACTGAGTCGTCAAGTGCTGGCTCCTGGTCAGGAAGAACCCCTTTCCTTGTGTCCTTCACCCCCACCAAAAGTGAATGATGCAGCAGGCCACACTTCACATTAGTCCATGTAGCTCTTTCTATCATACCATGCCTGGGTTATCAAGTCAAATCGTGAATTCCCAAGTCCAAGATGAATCAGACATGGAGTGTGGGTGGACAGCCAGGGTAGTGGGGTTAATCGGTACCGGGCCGGTGTCTCACAGGGATGTGTCACGGTGGTGGTGACCCGTTCCGTGGCCCTGGGCGTCCATGCAAAGGGGTGAATTACATTTATATAGGTGAATGATACGTGACGCCACCTGTGGTTTCTGATTAGATTGACCAGCGCTGCAGTGTTGCTTCTCTGGGACAGATGTTGTGGTGCAGCTAAGATGTAGAAGCTCTGCACAGGTAGGGCCGTAGTTGCAGGGCAGATGAAAGAGTTGGTCGATGGTGTGCAGTGCAGGATGTAGCAGAGCCGTGCGCCAGGTGCAGGAGAAAGATGACAGACACAGTTGTGCAGTTCCTTTACCTGTACTTGGTAAGTACCGTCCAGGACTCAGAGTACAGATGGAGAAGGAGTTGGTCAGCCTGGAAGCCAATTTCGAATTCTCTCTCTGCAGATAGGTAGTGTGGCCTCCGTTCTAGCACTTATCTGAGGTACTCGCAGTGCTGAGTTCAATGAAGTTCCCCCTGTTGACTTTCTTTTGGAACTTTCTCGTATGGCAGGCAGCCGTAGCCTTTTCCTTCTGGCTCCCACACGTCGATGATGGGGCCTCCAAGCCTTAGTTGGGTACAGAGCATTTACAGCTGCTACTTCCTCCGGTTTCTGCTGCAGGAACGTCAGTATCCCTACAAACTCGGAGACCGGAATCCGGACCTTGCGCTCCAGCTAGGAGTGAGCCTTAACTCTGCTCATCCTCCAGTTCCCCTTCTCACGTCGACACACTTCCCCTTCCCTGCACAGAGTGCCCTAACTTACCTCCTCCCGACCACAGAGAGCAGCTCTTCAGCAGTCAGGTTCAGAGGTCTCCCTGCTGGCCTTGAGTGGCAAATGTGTTGTGTGTTGGTTGAACTGCTAGAGAGATCCTTCATTGCTCCCAAGCATGACATCACACTCCCTAGGAGGAAGGTAATGCCACTGTGGCGACCGTACTCCTGGGGATGCCACAAGTGCACTGATGCCCAGCCACTGCTAGATGATTCTGCTTATACATTGACCCAGACCACTACATTCCCCTCACACTCTACACAGCCAGAATCTGACCCTGAGGAAACTCAGGTTCCCCTTCCCGCATACTATACCACCTTACAAGGTGACAAAGAGGAAGGTGCAGATGAAAGTGCAGGTTCCTTGAGCAGGTGGGGGGCATACTCATGGGTGACGGCACTGGCACAGGGCCCCTCATAGTGCGTAAAAGTGTCTCTGCCGCCGTCAGACACACCGCCACACACCGCCATACTATGAGGGGCCCTGTGCCAGTGCCGTCGCCAACGAGTGGGCCCCCCTGCTTGCTCCGTATCACAGCACTTGCAAAGTTGAAATACTTACCTCTCCCTGCTCCACCGCCATGACATCTTCCGCGTGTCCTGACAGTGATATTCTGATCAGAGACGCAATGACATCACGTCTGTACGCCCTCTGCCTAAACAGCCAAGTGCAGTGAGATGGAAGATGGGGATGGTGAGGAGTCCAGACTAGTTCAGGGATTCCCTAGCGAGGAGACTTATTTAATTGTTTTCAATGTTGGGACAGCAATTTTTGAGGAACACTATACTCTGGAGAATGATATATGGGGCCCACCATACACTGGAGCATTCCAAAGGTGGATATCAGACACTGGCGCAGCATTTACAGGGCCCATTATACATTGGAGCATTAGAAATGGGGCCCATTATATATAGAGCATTATTTGGGCCCATAAGACAGTGGAGCTTCATCCATGGGGACCAACATATACTGTAGCATTATGTGGAGCTCATCATATACTGTTTCAAACCTTATATGGGACCAATGATTCTGTATGGAGAAATATATGGGCCTCATTACTCTGTATAGCGCACTATGCGGTGCCCATAATACTGTATGGAGTAATATACTGTCCGTTTTTGGAGCTATTGGAGAATTTAAAATCGATATCAGTCATGAGATGTAAAAAGTGAAGTATTTTTCATTGTACTATACCGCTATTTTTCTACCGTATCGGAGCATCATGAGTTGTGGTATGTGTTAAAGGGGCGCTCTTTGGCCCAGGGCACATGAAAACCTGGAGCCAGCCCTACCCCTCCACAACTTTAGCCAAATAACCCCCAGTTTTCAGTGCGTAACTATTATTATGAAGTAAATTAAGGATGACAAGCTTCAGTAATAAAAATTGATGTTTTTGCCATTCAAATGGGCACTGTAGCTGTGTTTAATGTCCTCCACTCCCTGCCGACTTTGCTTCCCCATTGACTTGCATTGGGTTTCGTGTTTCAGTTGGCCTTCGACTTTTCACGATAATCAGCTGATTTAGTTCGACCCGACTTTTGAGAAAGTCGGGTTTCATGAAACCCGACTCGACCCAAAAAAAGGCAAAGTCGCTCATCTCTACTCAAAAGCAATACAAATTATATCAGGTATATTGTTTTACATGTTTACCATATTAACATGCAGGGGAGAATGACATCCAGGGAAATTATCCGGCTGCCCCTGTGGATTTGGAGGCAATTTTTCACCCTATGAGACAAAATTAGCTATAATATTTCAGAGATCTTTGTTCTGACCTCCTCTGGATCGAACAGAGGGACACATCTCATTTTTAAGCATTATAATCCAAGAATAATCAATCTGTAAACCCTGTCTAGTCGTTGACTCACACTGCACATAGCATTTCCTATGACAAATGTGTTTAGTCTTTGTTGTAGTCAACACTGACTACCTTTACTGTCATTTCCTTGCTGGGAATTGCCCAGTGGCCCATCCCTCATCTAATATTTATTTTGCTTTGGTTGTGAAACATTTACTGGTGACCTCTGATCTTCTGTATCAATTATTTACAGCATTTACAGTCATGGTCAAAAGTTTTAGCACTCTTGAAATTGTTCCAGAAAATGAAGTTTTTCTCCCAGAAAAATATTGCAATTACACATGTTTTGTTATACATGTTTATTTCCTTTGTGTGTATTCTAACAACAAACAAAAACAGAGAAAAAAAGGCAAATTGGACATAATTTCACACAAATTTTCCTAAATAGGCCGGACAAAATTGTTGGCAACCTGAACTTAATATTTAGTTGCACACCCTTTGAAATAATTAACTGTTTCAAGGGTGCCAACAGGTTCGGCCATAACTGTATACTGTTGTCTATTTTGGGACACAGCCTTTTACATACACAATGGCATGTAACGGTTTGGGCACCCCCAGACAAAATTACTGTTATTGTGAACTGTTAAGCAAGTTGAAGATTAAATAATTTCTATCAGGACTAAAGTACACATTTCCTCTGTATTTTAAGCAAAAAAAATATATACCGTATGTATTTCATCAAAGCGACAACAGCAAGATATGGATTACTCACTATCATGTATTTTTGTACCTGTTGTGGTTCCTACATCTGTCTGACGTTCCCCATTTTGTATAGCATTTTACTGTAATTGTATCTTTTATTAATTTTGCACCTAATAAGATATTCATTATTTATTTTGGTGCTGTTACGCCAATTCTGTGTGGATTGAATATTATGTTCAGGAGAGCCAGTTATGAACTAGGTGACTTCTTTGGGTGATATAGTGCACAATGTCTGACTCACAGTCTATTAATGACACCCATACTATTAGATTACACGGTCTGCCAGCACAATGGAAGTGCACCCCATAGGGACAGGAACCCAAGTTTACAAGGCCAACATTGATGGGATTGGCTGCACCTTGAATAAAAATATAACCAATCCCATCAATGTTGGCCTTGTAAATTATGGTGCCTGTGTAGTGACCAGCAGATTCTCAGGATGCAGTGACGAGACACGAGACAGGGTATAACTTGTACTCGTATAATCAACTTTTATAAATTGGAGCCCCTAGGGCTATGCTGAACAGGCAGAAAGGGGTAAACACAAATCTGTCCTCGCAGGGACTCAATAAAATAAACAATACTTTGCTAAGGAAACTGGGAGTACCCCGGCTAGTCCGGGTGGTGAAAGCTGGAACGTGGCCAAACTATAGTACTTATGGCTATAGTGCACTTATCCTTCCTTGCGTCACTCGGGATCGCAGATGCGGCCGCTTAGAGATCGTTGATGCGGCTGTCTTGACACCTCGATATCCCGGGAAGATTTGGGCTCGACAGGCCCTGAAGAAATGATGACGGTGGGGCGCAACAGGCCCTGAAGAAACGATGCCGGTTTGGCGCAACAGGCCCTGAAGAAAAGATGATGGTGGGGCGCAAAAGGCCCTGAAGGAACGATGACGGTGGGGCGCAGCAGGCCCTGAAGAAACGTTGTCGGTGGGGCGCAACAGGCCCTAAAGAAATTATGTCGGTGGGGCGCGGCAATGACGCAGTTCCCCAAATGACCAGTAGCTGTCCTCTGATAAGGGTCCCTCCACAGCCGGGAAATGAGCCTCTAATGTCGCCTAGGATGAGGCGGTGTCCCCTGAAGCCGGTGATGACAGGGCCGCCGCGGTGGGAGAAGGCCGGGGGGCAGTGTCCAGGCCTCTGTGGCCGTTTTACGTCTAGTCACAGCCACGACCTGAGGTAAGGGACCTGTCTCACAAAGGCGGGGGTCAGCGGGCGTGTCTCTCTGCAAACGGGGGCGGGAAGTGGCCTCCGGTAAAAGTCTCTCACGTCTCCCTTGTCGGTGAGTGCGCAGTATTCTCCTCACAGGCTCCTGTCGGTGTCCCTCCAAGTCACCCGGCATCCTGCCTCCTGTCACACTCTCTCCCAACTGCCACTTCAGCGCGCCCCCTGCTCCTTTTATCCTTGCCCCACCCCCTGTTTCCCTGACAACTTCAGTCAAGTCTCTCCCTTTACTGTCCTCCCAGTATCGTTCCCTCAGGAACCCTGATGGCGGTCCCCTGGGTACCTGCCCGGTCACTGCCTGGGAGTCCTCCTCCCCACACCCCCCACCCTGTAAGCTCGCCAGTCCTCGGGCGAGGGCCTTAGTCTATTGAGATCGGTCTGTAGGGGTTTCAATGTTCGCTGCCATATGAATTGATCTTGCTCATATCGTTCAGGGGGTTTGTCGGCTGTTGACCGCTCGGAGCGTCTAAGTTCAACTGGGCTAGAGTCGTCTGGGGTGATGGACATCGGTGGGCTGATTGGTGCGGGCGGGCTAATTGTGTCAGATGATTCATTACTGAGTGGAGGGCCTCTGTGTCCTGGGAGACAATCTTCGTCGTCGTCCGGGTCCCAACATACGGAAGACAGTACGGATGTCGACGGGGTAGGTTCCGGTTGCTTTGGATCGGATGAAGTACATGGGTGTAACATATTACGATGCACAATATGAGTGGGCAGTGTTTCATCCTCCTCAGGTCGTATTTCATACACCGGTCCGTCTGGATGGATACGGCATAAGACCCAATAAGGACTTTCTTCCCAACGCGGCTCCAGTTTGCTCTGGGGGCGTTGATCTAGTACAAGCACCCGGTCCCCGCTTTGGAGGTGAGGAGGTGGGGTTGCATTCTTCCCTGGGTGCTCCCAGTCTCGGAGCTTGGCGTGTACAATTCGGTGAAGAGTTTGCAGCCGGTGACGATGATTTCGGACCCAAGACGACACTCCAGTCCAGGGCTGAGGCTCTTCGGGGTCTAACTCCACCTCCGTGATCCCTTTACCTTCTCGTCCGAACAACAGGGAATAGGGGGTATAGCCAGTCACTCGATGTACCCTATTGTTATAGACCCAAAATAATTCAGAAGCATATTCGGGCCAACGGGCTTTCTTTTCACTCTCCAGAGTGCGCAAAATCTGAATCAATGTCCGATTAAATCGTTCACAAACCCCATTCCCTTGCGGGTGATATGGTGTGGTCCGGGATTTGTCAATTCCATAGAGTGATGAAGTTCTTCCATGACTTTTCCCATAAAACATGCTCCCTGATCAGAATGTATTCGTTGAGGACAGCCGTATACTTGTGTAAAGTTTCTACAGATTGCGGAGGCAGCTGACTCTGCGGACTGATCCCGAGTGGGGGTGACCACAGCGAACTTGGTGAAATGATCTACCATAACGAGACAGTGTTCGTATCCCTGAAATGCGGGCCCAATGGTCAGATAATCCACCGTCAGGACCTCAAGGGGCGCTGAGGTCACAATAGTCTGTGTTGCGGCTCGCTGAGCGGGTGGTTTGGCTAATTCACACAAGCGGCAGGTCCCGCAAATTTCGTCCACAACAGCCGGCAAGCGCGAGTGGTATGCCTTCTGTTGCAGCCATTGCAAAGTTTTTTTTGTTCCGAAATGGGCCCCTTTTTCGTGAGCCTCCCGAGCCAGTACGTGAGTTGGGCTCCTGGCGTAACCACCTGCCAAACCGTTATCGAGGTTGTTTGTGATGTTATTTTACGATACAATAATCCCTTTCGGATAACCAACCTCTCCCATTGTTGCAGCATAAGCAACAGGTCTTGAGTCAAATTTTGCCGTTGAGAGTCAGTGGGTAATTGCCCAGCGGCGATCCATGTCCTGAGAAGGCCAACCTCTTCATCTTCTTGTTGCTGTTGTATCCACTTATCCCGGGATTGTTCCAATATGCCCCTTGGGGTCTCAGAGGAAGATATTTTTTATTGTCAGTTGTGAGCACGGCAGCAGTGAGAGCGAACGGTATTTCCTCTCCTTCTAATTCTTCATCTCGATCCTGTCCTGGAGTTGTATGTCGAATCCTGGAGACGGCGTCTGCATGGACATTCTCGGCCCCTCTTTTGTAGATAATCTTATAATTGTACTTCACCATACGGGCCACCCATCGCTGTTCCAGAGCCCCCAATTTGGCGTTTTCCAAATGAGCCAGCGGATTGTTTTCAGTTCGCACTACCACCTCGGAGCCCGCTAGGTACTCTGCGAATCTCTCCATCATAGCCCACACCACTGCGAGGAGCTCGAGCTTAAAGGAGCTGTAATTGTCAGGGTTACACTCGGAGTCATGGAGTGAGCGACTTCCATATGCGATCACCCTCTCCCGGCCATCCTGAACCTGTGACAACACAGCCCCCGGCCCGTGAAGACTTCCGTCAGTGTGCAAGATGAACGGTTGAGAGAAATCCGCATAAGTCAACACTGGGGCATCCGAGAGCGCAGCCTTGATGTCTCGGAAGGCCTCTTCCTGAGGGTGTTGCCACTGGATATTTCGCCCATTGGCCCCAGCGGGAGCCCCCTTCAGCAGGTCGTGCAGGGATCGAGTTCGACATGCAAAATTCTTTACGAAGTGACGGTAATATCCGGCTAACCCCAGAAAAGGCCGCACATCTTTCACCGTCTCGGGGGTAGGCCATTCCTGTATAGCAGCACCCTTCTCCCGGGATGGCCTCACACCCTCTGCCAAAACGACATGACCCAAATACTCAATCTGAGAGCGAAATAGGTGGCATTTCTGAGGCTTCACCTTCTACCCCTACTTTTGCAACCGGCTGAGTACCTGTCCCAACCGCTTCAGGTGGTCCTCAAAGGTGGCGGCATAGACGATGATGTCATCCAGATATATCAACGTAGCCTCAAAATTGAGATCTCCCAGACACCACTCCATCAATAGCTGAAAGGTCCCGGGGGCGTTGGCCAGCCCAAACGGCATCCGATTAAACTCAAACAGTCCCATGGGCAATATGAACGCCGTCTTGGCTCTATCTTCTTCTGACATGGGCACCTGCCAGTACCCACTGGCCAAGTCCAGGGTTGAAAAATATGTTGCTTTTCCCAAGGCGAACAGGGATTCTTCTATGGGGGGCAGTGGATATGAGTCTTTAATAGTGCAAGAATTCAGTTTACGATAATCCACACAGAACCGTAGTGTACCATCTTTCTTCCGGACCAACACGATTGGGGCCGCCCAGGGGCTTTGATTTTCCCGTATCACCCCTTTTCGCAGCATTTGGGCCAGCAAAGTTTTCACCTCCTGATAGAGTTGTGGCGGAATCTGTCGATATCGTTCCCGGATAGGGGCCGCTCCTGCTGTGGGGATTTCATGAGTGATGGCGGTGGTACACCCAAAATCATCCTCATGACTAGCAAATACTTCATGGTACTGCCCAAGCAATGTTTTTATCTGTGAGAGTTGGGCTGCAGTTAATCCAGAAAGCTCGGCCCGCATTTGCTTCAAAATATTTCGGCCCTTCTCTTGTGCCGAGACTTCGTGGACCTGTAAGGTTCATATTGTTACTTCCCAAGGATCCTCGGGGAGTACTTGTAATTGAACTGCAGGAGCTGGCAGCACTTCTTCTAAAGATCTTACTAGTTTGGCCAGTACAGTCCGTGCTTTCAGAACGGTGTCTCGGTCTTCAAGGTTAACGCAGCGTACCAGGACGGTTCCTTTTTACACCGTAGCCAGGGAACGGGCCACCAGTATGCGAGGAGGTAAGCGCTCTGAGTGACACGGCTCCACCTGCACCTCCACGCCCTCCAAAGGTATCGGGGCTCGAATTGGCAGGGCCACCACTGTCTGTCCAGGAGGTAGCACAAGCAGGGGAGCTGCTGACATGATGACTTTGCCCAGAGCCTCGCCCTCCTGGCAGTCCTGATGCACCCGCGCACCTCGCACCAGCTGCTGGAATACTTGTCCCTGAGCTGTGCGAGAACCCCACTGCTTCAGAATCTTCTGTGTGGGATCATTTAGCAGCAAGTTGCCAAACTCACGTAAAATATTCATGCCTAGGGTTACGGGGT
Organism: Dendrobates tinctorius; assembly: GCF_039654945.1. NCBI lineage: Eukaryota > Metazoa > Chordata > Amphibia > Anura > Dendrobatidae > Dendrobates > Dendrobates tinctorius. The sequence continues at coordinate 4,719,113 of NW_027361844.1, read as the reverse complement.
GCCGTTGATCAGCTTCTCCTTGAGTAAGCACCACCCCTCTGCGACCAAGGGATTTACCGCACAACATCACCTGCACCCACACTACCCCGGCAACCGGGACCGGCAATTGGTTGGCGGCTATTAGTCTAATCATGGGCCCCCACTGGGGTCTTGCTGCCTCCGGGAAGTTTTGATGAAAGTACGTTGCAGGCATGGTGGTTACTTGTGACCCCGTGTCTACCAGACACCGGCGGCCCGGCCCTCCACTTCTGCCCAAACCACCGGACACTTTACTACCAAATCTTCGGGACTTCCACCACCCCTACTTGTGGTTTTCGGCTCTGAGCGGCGTCCCCCCAGCCCGGAGCCCTTTAGTTAAATGGCCACCGGGGGTGGGTATCTCCCACGCCGCGGACACTCTCGGGCGAAGTGGCCTAGTTCTCCACACTCAAAACAACGGGCCTGTGTAGGCTGACCACCCCGCGGGGAGCGTGATCCCCATGAGCCAGGATTAAAGCTAGGTCGTCCAGTCCTGGTCTCGGTTCATCTCTTTACTTCGGCCAACTCGCCCTTTATATTTTTCAGCTCTTGCTTCATCTCCTCCACCCACTGAGGCTCCTCGACTGCATTCGCGGAGGCCTCCACACCTTGGACTTTCCCCACGGGGACCGCCATCCCCTGCTCCTGCTCTATAACATAGAATTGGAGCTGGAAAATCTAGGCAGGCTGTTCAGCATGGCTCCCAATGAAATGCTGGAGTGGGGACCCTCATTATTTATAGAGTTGACATTTCCGACCTGATCGGAGACTGCATCCTGCCAACTACGCCAAGTGTAGAGACCAGCAGATTCTCAGGATGCAGTGACGAGACACGAGACAGGGTATAACTTGTATAATCAACTTTTATAAATTGGAGCCCCTAGGGCTATGCTGAACAGGCAGAAAGGGGTAAACACAAATCTGTCCTCGCAGGGACTCAATAAAATAAACAATACTTTGCTAAGGAAACTGGGAGTACCCCGGCTAGTCCTGGTGTAGAAAGCTGGAACGTGGCCAAACTATAGTACTTATGGCTATAGGGTACTTATCCTTCCTTGCATTACTCGGTATCGCAGATGCGGCCGCTTAGAAATCGTTGATGCGGCTGTCTTGACGCCTCAATATCATGGGAAGATTTGGGCTCGACAGGCCCTGAAGATACAATGGCGGTGGGGCGCAACAGGCCCTGAAGAAACGATGGCGGTGGGGCGCAACAGGCCCTGAAGAAACGATGACGGTGGGGCGCAACAGGCCCTGAAGGAACGATGATGGTGGGGCGCAGCAGGCCCTGAAGAAACGTTGTCGGTGGGGCGCAACAGGCCCTGAAGAAACGATGTCGGTGGGGTGCTGTAATGACGCAGTTCCCCAAATGACCAGTAGCTGTCCTCTGATAAGGGTCCCTCCACAGCCGGGAAATGGGCCTCTAATGTCGCCTAGGAAGAGGCGGTGTCCCCTGAGGCCGGTGATGACAGGGTCGCCGCGGTGGGAGAAGGCCGGGGGGCAGTGTCCAGGCCTCTGTGGCCGTTTTACGTCTAGTCACAGCCGCGACCTGAGGTAAGGGATCTGTCTCACAAAGGCGGGAGACGGCGGGCGTGTCTCTTTGCGAACGGGGGTGGGAAGTGGCCTCCGGTAAAAGTCTCTCACGTCTCCCTTGTCGGTGAGTGCGCAGTATTCTCCTCACAGGCTCCTGTCGGTGTCCCTCCAAGTCACCCGGCATCCTGCCTCCTGTCACACTCTCTCCCAACTGCCACTTCAGCGCGCCCCCTGCTCCTTTTTATCCTTGCCCCGCCCCCTGTTTCCCTGACAACTTCAGTCAAGTCTCTCCCTTTACTGTCCTCCCAGTATCGTTCCCTCAGGAACTCTGATGGCGGTCCCCTGGGTACCTGCCCGGTCACTGCCTGGGAGTCCTCCTCCCCACACCTGTCTCTGTGAAGTGCACTTACATAGTGCTAAGCAGCCCGCCTATTATAATCTATTTAAATAATTGCCTTGTAATGTTTTCATTTCCTGTTCTGTCCAGATGTCACCGTATCCCAGAATTCCAAGCGGAGGAAGTTCACCGACCGCCATATTGGGACACCCAAGTGATGGGTGTGGCAATATGGAAAATGCTGCTGGTACCAACCTATTGCGCAGTACCATCAGTGGAACACCGTCGCACCACACACACTCTATACGCCATACGCACCACACACACCACACACACACTCACACTCCCACACTCACACACACACTCTTACACTCACCCAGTCTCTTGTGCAGTACCACCAGCGGAACACCGTCGCACTGCGCCTGCACCAATTCCGCGCAGGCGCAGTGAATCATTAGGCTTATCCCGGCGGCAGATGCGTGACTTGTCTACAGGCAGGGGAAGCCAGTCACATTAAGGCTATGGGCCCACGTAGCGTTTTAAAACGCACACTAAAAACTGGACTCCTTCCCAGAAATCGCGCGTTTTTTTTCTGCGCGATTTCACAGCGATTTCATCGCGATTTTCTCAAGCACTTTCCAAGCGATTTGAAGCATCGCTTGGAAAGTGATTGACAGGTTGGTCACACTCATCAAACATAGTGTTTGACAAGTGTGAGCAGCTTTTTACTATGCGGCATCAATAGTAAAAGATAAAATGTTAAAAATGATAAAAAAAAAAAAATCGGGGTATATTTACCTTCCGGCGTCACGCGCTGCATTCCCGGCCTCAGCGTTCCCAGTAATGCCTTGCGAGACATGTGTTGACGTTGGTCTCGCGTTGCTATAGCGATCTCGCGAGACTACGTCATCACAGGACCTTGCCGCAAGGCATTACTGGGAACGCTTAGGCCCGGGAATGCAGCGCGGGACACCGGAAGGTAAATATACCCCGATTTTTTATTTCTTATTCTTTTTTTTACAGGGGTATGGTACTCAGGGCCTGGAGGACAGTCTCCTCTCCTCCACACCGTGGGTACCAACCGCACGAGACGCTTAACTTCGCGCATGGTGGGCATAGCCACATGCGGGAAGTAAGCGATTCTCATGCATTCCTATGGGTGCGGAATCGCAGCAATTCTTTGCGATTCCGCACAAAAGAATGACCATGCTGCGATTTTTTCCGCGATGCTTTTCCGCAGCGGAAAAAAGCGCAGCATTAGCACAGCATGTGCGGAATGCCATAGGAATGCATGGGGGGCGTTTTGTGCACGATTTTTAACCGTTTTCGTGCCGAAAATCGCGGCAAAAACGCTTAAAAATCGCATCGTGGGCACACAGCCTCAAGGGGTTTTCCACGATCGAAATTTCATTTTAAAATTGTCTGTGTCTGACCGTGTACGGAGCATTCCACATCTCCTGGGCAAGGGAGGAAGCAAAAGACAACACTAACATTACAGCAGGGGATCATAGAGGATTCATTTTGTGAGGTAAAATAATTCACTGACTGTTTTTAAACAATATTTTACCTCACAAAATGTATCCTCTGCGATCTCCTGCTGTAATGTCAGTAGGGGGATAGCACATGGGGTAGACAGGTCAAAGAAGAGAGCACAGATGAGAGAAGTCAGCACATGGGGAAAGAGAGAGTGGATTGGTGGGTGAGCACATGGGGGGGGAGAGATTTTTAACGCTGCAAAGCCTGCCCCCATCGTGACATTACCGCCCTCCCGATGCGATAGCATTGGGCCTCCATCTACTACTAGATTATATTTGTGTGACCAGCACCATATACAAGCTGTTTTTTTTGTGTGCAATTTTAATACTAAGTAATCACCTATGTAAGACCATGTTCACACTCTCAGTATTTGGTCAGTATTTTTCAGTATTTTACCTCAGTACTTGTAAGCCAAAACCAGCAGTGGGTGATAAATACAGAAGTGGTGATGTGTTTCTATTATACTTTCCTCTGATTTTTCCACTACTGGTTTTGGCTTACACATACGGAGGTAAAATACTGATAGGGTGAACGTGGCCTGGCCTTAAAGGTACAAAAAATTCTGGTGCATTTAGATTAGTAAATCTCCCCATCCCTCTTCAGGTTACAAGAATTAGGAAAGCACTTGTATTTTTACCACCAGTCTCCAGCAGCCACAGTATTTATGATTTACCTTTGTTTTTTCTGTTTTGTGAGTTGAGCTTTTGCGGACATCATCTGTGCTTATTAAATCCGAATCAGCTGCTAAGATGACAGAAAATGGAAAAAAAAATAATAGTAACAGTAATTTTGTGGCTGTAAAGTGAGTCATTTATAGGAACTAACAAAAAACAGGCCTAATTGTGGCACTTCCTAAATTCAATATAGTCCTACAAACAATGGGAAGCATATACCAAGTATTGAAAAGAAAAAATACATCTTTATTGAATAATCACATTAAAATTGGTTAACGGAGGTACGTGTGCAAAATATGCTGCTTATTACAGGTCTATGTTACCCTATTGTATGAAGTCCTTTTATTATTAAATCAAAGTATCATAGTGTTTCAATATACATATATAAGAGCTTAATCAGATATTAAATATACGTAATAATTGCTGTATACACTATGATACTCAGACAGGCTAATAGTAAATATGTCTTTCCAAATGACAGGTTTTTTATACAGTTAATTCTTTCATATATAGTGCTGCATAAGTACTGAATGTATAATTACACATAAAAAGGTGACTTCATTAGTTGGTATGCCTAAAAAGTGCTTAGTGCATAACTAAATATAGATTGCAAGTTCAAATTAAGTTTTAAAGTACAACTAAGTGTGCTGCACTGCCTGTTAGTACAGACTGCTAGTAAAGTGCATAAGTAGAAAAAAATCAAAAAAATGTCCCCGGACTGAGGAAAACAGTTAAGTGCAAACATACACTCACTGGCCACTTTATTAGGTACACCATGCTAGTAAGGGGTTGGACCCCCTTTTGCCTTCAGAACTGCCTCAATTCTTCGTGGCAGAGATTCAACAAGGTGCTGGAAGCATTCCTCAGAGATTTTGGACCATATTGACATGATGGCATCACACAGTTGGCGCAGATTTGTCAGCTGCACATCCCTGATGCAAATCTCCCGTTCCACCACATCCCAAAGATGCTCTATTGGATTGAGATCTGGTGACTGAGGAGGCCATTTGAGTACAGTAAACTCATTGTCATGTTCAAGAAACCAATCTGAGATGATTCGAGCTTTATGACATGGCGCATTATCCTGCTGAAAGTAGCCATCAGATGTTGGGTACATTGTGGTCATAAAGGGATGGACATGGTCAGCAACAATACTCAGGTAGGCTGTGGCGTTGCAACGATGCTCAATTGGTACCAAGGGGCCCAAAGAGTGCCAAGAAAAAATTCCCCACACCATGACACCACCACCACCAGCCTGAACCGTTGATACAAGGCAGGATGGATCCATGCTTTCATGTTGTTTACGCCAAATTCTGACCCTACCATCCGAATGTCGCAGCAGAAATCGAGACTCATCAGACCAGGCAACGTTTTTCCAATCTTCTACTGTCCAATTTCGATGAGCTTGTGCAAATTGTAGCCTCAGTTTCCTGTTCTTAGCTGAGAGGAGTGGTACCCAGTGTGGTCTTCTGCTGCTGTAGCCCATCTGCCTCAAAGTTCGACGCACTGTGCGTTCAGAGATGCTCTTCTGCCTACCTTGGTTGTAACGGGTGGCAATTTGAGTCACTGTTGCCTTTCTATCAGCTCGAACCAGTCTGCCCATTCTCCTCTGACCTCTGGCATCAACAAGGCATTTCCGGCCACAGAACTGCCGCTCACTGGATTTTTTTTCTTTTTCGGACCATTCTCTGTAAACCCTAGAGATGGTTGTGCGTGAAAATCCCAGTAGATCAGCAGTTTCTGAAATACTCAGACCAGCCCTTCTGGCACCAACAATCATGCCACGTTCAAAGGCACTCAAATCACCTTTCTTCCCCATACTGATGCTCGGTTTGAACTGCAGGAGATTGTCTTGACCATGTCTACATGCCTAAATGCACTGAGTTGCCGCCATGTGATTGGCTGATTAGAAATTAAGTCTTAACACACAGTTGGACAGGTGTACCTAATAAAGTGGCCAGTGAGTGTATATTCCCATTAAAACATCAATTTTAATAGATATTGGCTAAAAATTCACCAACCCAGTGTAATAAATAACACAAGCAAAAAAACAATAACCTGTCCAAAATCCCTACAATAGCCTGCTGTCCCTTCCTGACAGTGGAGGTTGGCACCCTAAATCGTATCTTTTTAGGGTGCCAACCTACACTGTCAGGAAGGGTTATTGTTTTTTTGCTTGTGTTATTTATTACACTGGGTTGGTGTATTTTTAGCCAATATCTATTAAAATTGATGTTTTAATGGGAATATATGTTTGCACTTAAAGTGCATAATTAATTGTGGCAGCAAGATGTATTGAAATATGAGTTAGACTGGGGTCATACTAGCGATGAATATGGACGGGTGTTATGCGATATGAAAACGCAGCATGCTGCGATTGTCACCGACACTCGGCCGAGTCTTGGCTCACTGGCACCCATATAAGCCTATGGGTGCGAGTGACAAAGCGCACAGCGCTCGGATATCATCCGAGTGATGTGAGATATACACTGACACCAGCAATGGAGGAGATGGAGAAATTAATTTCTCCGCCTCCTCCACAGCTGTGCTCCGATCCGCTCTGTGCGAGAGCCTCGGAGTGCAGTCGCATGACACTCAGCTCCGCACGCAGCAGAGCTGGAGCCGAGGGTCATTAGCATATCGCATCCGATGCTCTCACCCTAGTCTGACCCTGGCCTTAGGGTACTGTCACACTTAGCGATGCACCAGCGATCCCGACAACAATATGGATCACTGGTGCATCGCTAAGTGGTCGCTGGTGAGATGCCACACAGGCAGATCTCACCAGCGACATAGCAGCGGTCGGGGGTCGCTGCTTACCTGTCAGACGCAACGATCCTGACGTCCTCCCGCCCGCGTCCACGTGTCGCTCGTTGGGGCCACAGAAAGCCCAGCAGAAAGCTGACGACGAGAAACGGTCCAGGCCGTTCTCGCGCGATCAGCGATAACCAGCGGGGGAACCGGTCAGAGGTAAGTATCAGACATAGCGATATCGCTAGCAATATCGCTGCTGCGTCACAAAACCAGTGACGTTATAGTGATATTGCTAGCGATATCGCTTAAGGGGGTTTTACACATAGCGATATCGCTAGCGATATTGCTAAAGCATCATCGATTTGGTGACGTAGCAGCGATATCGCTAGCGATATCTCTATGTGTGATACTTACCTCCGACCGGCTCCCCCGCTGTCTGTCGATGATCGCGCAGCTCCATTTCTCGTCGGGCGCTTCCTGCTGGACTTCCTGTGGCACCGACGAGCAACGTGTGGAGGCGGCCGGGAGGACGTCAGGATCGCCGCGTCTGAAAGGTGAGTATCGTCCGCTGTATCGCTGCTGCATCGCTGTGAGATCTGCCTGTGTGGCAGCTCACTAGCGATCATTTAGCGATGCACCAGCGATCCTGACCGAGTCGTATCGTGGTCGGGATCGCTGATGCATCGCTAAATGTAAAAGGGCCTTTAGTGTGACAGGCCCTTTAGAGTGAAAATCACATGTAGAGTAATTATAATCAACAGATAAGATAAACACAAGTGTGTTGATACATGACCTGTAATGCAGTCCAACTCACCAAAGGCTTTAAGCCCCCGTTACACACTGCGATATCGCTAGCAATATAGCTGAAAAGTCACCGATTTTGTGACGTTGCAGCGATATTGCTAGCGATATCGCTGCATGTGACACTTACCTCCGACCGGCTCCCCCGCTGGTAATCGCTGATCGCGCGAGAAGCTGCTGGATCATTTCTCGTCGTCAGCTTCCTGCTGGGCTTCCTGCTGTGACGACGAGCGACGCGTGGAGCCGGGCAGGAGGACGCAGGATCGCTGCGTCTGACAGGTAAGTAGCGATCCCCGTCCCCAGCGATGTCGCTGGTGAGATCTGCCTGAGTGGCAGCTCACTAGCGACCACTTAGCGATGCACCAGCGATCATGACCGCGTCATATCGCTGGTCGGGATCGCTGGTGCATCGCTAAGTGTGACAGTACCTTTACTCATATCTCAATACATCCGTCAATAAACATGTGTTTTTAGAGACCGTGCTCTTTTTACACTTTTTCTTACGTTACAGCCTAATTGCACATGTATATTATTAGTAAATTTATAACAGTGCAAATGCGCTAATAATATATATAAAATCTATTATTTTAGTTTTTATCTAAAAAAATTATGAACAACTGATATTACAATGTAACTTAACCTCAAATATATTTTATTTCCATTAATCATCCGTTATTTTGTTTATCAATGCAAGACAATATATTCTGGTATTTTCATAATATTTTTTCTAGGTAATGTCTTTATAAAGACATACGGTAATATGATTGGTAATCATATGAGATACCAATTATGCCACTACTATCGGCATGGCACATGCAAGAAAATGATTTGTCAAGGGACAGACTAATATCTTAAATCTGAAATATCACTACTGACTGACAGATATTGCCAGCATCCGGCCTCCGCCTCCTACAAAGGACGTCCAGCTAAGTAAAGTGGAACCCCGGACTCGGTTGAATTTTGAAGAAATTAATTGCACCCATAAAGTCCTGTGTACCTGCTTTCCTTATCTGATATTCTGAAATGAGTGCATCAAACTCTTCATCTTTCAAATAATGAGACATTTGCTCCAGGTAGTCCACATTATCTTCACTGATTACATATTTTTTTTCCAATTCAATAAAAACATCCAATAAACTCTGGAATAAAAATAGAATGTCATATGTTAGCGATAGACAGACAGACAGATAAATAGACAGATATAAGATAGATCAGCCGGGCGGACACTGACAGCCTGGGGCCCCTGTGGAAGAAATGTGTCTGGGGCCCCCTCTTTGTCTGGCTACAAAGCTACACACACAAAGCTACTGTATATATACTGATACGTACTATATATATATACATATATATATATATATATACAGTATACACATACATGTATATATCTTACATAGTCTCCTTAATTATGTACATTGCTGTCCCTTATTACACAGTGCCCTCTCTTGCTATGTACAGCACCGTCCCTTACATATTGGATAATATAGCGCCCTGTCTTTATTACATGCCGACCTGTCTTGTTAGATGTATAATGCAATGATGACTGATGGAGCATGGGAAAGCTTCTTTTCTAATGGAGCAGCTGATGTACTGGTCATCTGATCAAGTGCTGCTCCATCAGCAGTCATTTTATATCTAACAAGAGAGGGGGCTATGCAATAAAAGAGGGAGCTGTGAATAACAAAAATAACAGGAATACACTATGTAAGAGACAGTGCTGTACAAAACAGCAGAGGAAGCTATGTAATAAAGGATGGCACCATATATAACTAGAGAGGATGGTACATAATAAGGGAAGGTGTTATACATAATAAGAGGAAACTATGTAACAAAGGACTGTGTTATACATAATAAGTGAGTACACTATATACTAAGGGACTGAGCTATACGTAGTATATAGTGTACTCACGTATAGCACATTGCCTTAGTATATAGTGTACTCACCTATTAAGGGAATGTGCTATAAGTGAGTACACTATATACTAAAGGACTCTGCTCTACATAATAAGGATACCTCCCTGTATCTGTGTGCAGGGTTAGTGTGCTGCCTGCTTTTACAGACGCATTGAGCATGTCCTATTCTGATCCTCAAAATCGGATCAGAACAGGACATTCTCTGACCCTCACGGATCTCATTCTCAGATCCGTGATTTTCATGTATGTGTCAATGGACCTATAAAACTCTATGAGCCCGTGTGCCATCAGATAAAAAAACCTGGAAGCACACAGACATTTCATAAAAATGTGAGAATGTAGAATACGGGATTTTACAAAAAACATTATCACTGCATGTCACCCAGTTCAGATACAGAATAAGATTTACATCCAGGCACTTACCGCTGATATCTCGTCTGATTAGAGCCGTTTTCTCCTGTTTTTTTCTCCATCTGGTCAGATATTCATGTTGACATCTTCCAGCCATGACTAGTCTTGTCATGATGAAAATAAAATTTCACATACATTGTATACATACATGTGTCTCCCCCTGAATACAGATATGTACCCCACCATTAATATAATATTAGCCACACACCATTAAAAATGTAAAGCAATAAGCAGCACTGTGTCCCCCATTACCTATAATCTCTGAATCCCAAATTATTCAGTCTGTGACTCCCCAATTACCTTTAAGGCTATGTGCACACGGAATATATGCAAGGTTTCTACAGTACATGAAATGTGAATGAGATCCCTGAGGTCTCATGCACACTTTGCTTATTTTTCCTTGCAGATTTGCAGCAGATTAAAATTTGCATAATGTCAATTCTTGCAGCGTATTTCTCCCATACTAATGGGGAGAAATACGTAACAAAAGCATGGCAAAAATGTGGAAAAAAAATAAATGTGTTTTACGCAACTTTCCTCCTGCCAACACAATCGGACATGCAGCAGAATTTTCTCCTGCAAATCCTGAATGTGTGCACATAGCCTTAGTCCCTGTCCTGTGTCCCCATCATTCACTATAAGTCCTTGATGGCATAAAAATGAAATTGGAAGTGGGAAAAGACATTATCACATACTGAGCATCCTCTGCCACCTCCCAATTCATTACAAATTTATGAGAGTCTGCTCTCATTTTTCAGTTAATTATAAAGAGTCCTGTGCACCTTACCCCCTCCTCTCCCAATCCCCAATAAATTTGAAGTCCCTGATAGCATAACAATGAATTGTGAGATGGGGAGGACACTAACAGGGGCTTAGCACCCTCCTCCACCACCCAATTCATTTTATATCTACATCTAACATCCTCCACCTCCCCCTGTTCGCAAGTCCATTATAAGTCTCCCTTCTTCCCATCCCAATCCCCCACAACCATCATTGTCCTCCCCCCACATCCCATCTTTGTCATCTCCCCATCATTGCCCTCTCCATCATTGCCTTCACCACCACCCCATCATTACCCACTGCACTGCTCCCATCATTGCCTTCTCCCCCACCTCAATCATTGCCCTCTCCACCAGCCCCATTATTGCCCTCTACACCAACTCCATCATTGCCCTCTACACCAACTCATCATTGCCCTCTACACCGACTACATCATTGCCCTCTACAGCGACTCCATCATTGCCCTCAACATCGCCCCAATCATCGCCCACCCCATCACCTCCATCATTGCCTCTCCACCACCTCTATCATTACTCTCTCCACTATCTCCATTATTACCCTCTCCACCACCTCCATAATTGTTCTCCCCCTAAATTCCCATCATTGTCCTCTCCACCATCTCCATTATTGCCTTCTCCCCCACCACCCCATCATTGCCCTTTCCACCACCTCTATCATTACTTTCTTCCCTACCACCCCATCATTGCCCTCTCCATCACCCCCATCATTGCCCTTTTCACCATCTACACACACACACCACTCACCTCTCCACATGCTCCCCACAGCATCTTCATCACCAGCAGATTTCTATCTGATACAGACGTGCGCTCAGTGCTGATGTCATCCAGCCGTGCTGCTGTTTCAGACAGGAAGTGCGGGCAGGAAGCAGGGCCGCTGCTATTTTCTCCTGTAGGCAGCGGAGCTACAGGGATGGCTCCCTGCCCGCCGCACATGAGGTCAATCTGGCAAGGGCACCCCCCGGAGCCTCAGGAACGGATAAACAGGCCAAATTGCCCTCAGTGTTTGCTGTCTTGCAGGGGCCCCCCTCCACCTCCGGGCCCCGATGCAGCCACATAGGCTGCATATATGGTATGTCCGTCATTGAGATAGATAGATAGATAGATAGATAGATAGATAGATAGATAGATCTGGATTCTGACACATTGTGCACAGAACTTAAAATATTCTACTATTTCATCAGTTGCTGCTATCAATATTCCAGCTGTCAAATATACCAGTGTTCAAATAGTATTAAAGTGAACCTGTCACCAAGTTTTCCACATACAACGTACAGACAGGATGTGTAATCCCTGTTACAGCATACTAGAATGTTTATATACAGGGTGGGCCATTTTTATGGATACACCTAAATAAAATGCGAATGGTTGGTGATATCAACTTCCTGTTAGTGGTACATTAGTATATGGGAGGGGGAAACTTTTCAAGATGGGTGATGACCATGGGAGCCATTTTGAAGTTGGCCATTTTGGATCCAACTTTATTTTTTTCAATGGGAAGAGGGTCATGTGACACATCAAACTTATTGAGAATTTCACAAGAAAAACAATAGTGTGCTTGGTTTTAACATAACTTTATTCTTTCATGAGTTATTTACAAGTTTCTCTTTGTTTACAGCCATTGACATGTCGCATAGGTTAACATGTGAGGAACGGATAGAAATTGTGTTGATGTCTGGTGAACGCAGTACCCGGGTCATTGCAGCAGATTTCAATGCAAGACCCCCTATGAGACCACCCATCTACCATGCTACAGTTAGCAAACTGCTTGCCAAATTTCGTGAAACAGATTCAGTGTTGGATCTGCCAAAATGTGGACACAAAAAAATTGTCACTAATGAAGAAACATCAGTGGCTGTCCTAGCTTCATTCAGCAAGAGCCCACAGCGTAGCACTCGCCACATGTCACTGGAGAGTGGCATCAGTCGAACATCCCTTCAACGGATATTAGCTATTCACAAATGGCACCCTTACAAAATCCAGCTTCTGCAGCATCTCAATGAGGATGACCCAGATCGGCACGCTGAATTTGCAGAATGGGCAAAACAAAAATTGGAACAGGACCCTCAGTTTACACAGAACATTATGTACAGTGATGAGGCATTATGTTCAGGGATGGTTCCGACCTTCCTACAAATACAGGCTTTACCAAGTTATTAGCCATAGGTAAGTGTTCACATTAGGCAGTAAGGTCAGGGACCCATTCAATGAGATCACCTTGACGTTGGTGAATGGGCTCACATTTTTTGGCCAAATTTTGTGCGAAGTATCTCATGTGTTTTTCCTAAATTTCAAATGCCATTATGCTATTCACACTTCAGTATTTCACATTGATATGCCTTAATGCAATTGAGTGAAACCATTTCCTAATTTTGATATGTAAGCTGTTTTTTGATATGCACCTGTTCAGACTAGATCTAGATGTGCCGTAAGTTTTCTGTAATTTGTCACTGGAGAGTGGCATCAGTCAAACATCCCTTCGGTGGATATTAGCTACTCACAAATGGCACCCTTACAAAATTCAGCTTCTGCAGCATCTCAACGAGGATGACCCAGATCGGCGCGCTGAATTTGCAGAATGGACAAAACAAAAATTGGAACAGGACCCTCAGTTTACACAGAACTTTATGTTCAGTGATGAGGCAAACTTTTTTGTGAATGCTGAAGTCAGGGCCGGCGTTAGGGGCAGGCAGACCAGGCAGCAGCTTAGGGCCCCTGCTCCTCCAGGGGCCCCCAGCCAGCGGCACATCACACAGTCGCTATGGAGCCCCTGTGAGGCAAGGGGGCCCGCCTGCCCCCAGCGCCGACTCCCGCCGCCGCATTGAAGGAGGCAGTGATGGAGGAGAGAGCGTCAGCTGACGCTCACTCTCCCATCATTCCCTGCTCTGCCTCTGACAGAACGGGGGCGTGATGACATCATCGCGCTCTCACTGTGTACCAGGCAGTGCAGGAGACAGAAGTAGCCAGCAGAGCAGGCACAAGGAGAAGGTGAGGAGTGGTTTTTTTTTTTTTTTTGTTAAATCAGTGTGAGTACTGGACTGTGGGGCCATACTGGGGGGGCTATATACCATGCTGGGCTGTATCATACCATGCTGGGGGGGACTATATACCATGCTGGGCTGTATTATACCATGCTGGGGGGACTATATACCATGCTGGGCTGTATCATACCATGCTGGGGGGGCTATATACCATGCTGCGCTGTATTACACCATTCTGGGGGGGGCTATATACCATGCTGGGCTGTATCATACCATGCTGGGGGGCTATATACCATGCTGAGCTGTATTATACCATGCGGGGGGGCTATATACCATGCTCGGCTGTATCATACCATGCTGGGGGGACGATATACCATGCTCGGCTGTATCATACCATGCTGGGGGGGGCTATATACCATGCTGGGCTGTACCATGCTGAGGGGGGACTATATACCATGCTGGGCTGTATCATACCATGCTGGGGGGCTATATACCATGCTGGGCTGTATTACACCATGCTGGGGGGACTACATACCATGCTGGGCTGTATTATACCATGCTGAGGGGGGACTAAATACCATGCTGGGCTGTATCATACCATGCTGGGGGGGACTATATACCATGCTGCGCTGTATCATATCATGGTGGGGGGGCTATATACCATGCTGGGCTGTATTACACCATTCTGGGGGGGGGCTATATACCATGCTGGGCTGTATTATACCATGCTGGGGGGCTATATACCATGCTGGGCTGTATTACACCACTCTGGGGGGCTATATACCATGCTCGGCTGTATCATACCATGCTGGGGGGGCTATATACCATGCTGGGCTGTATTATACCATTCTGGGGGGGCTATATACCATGCTGGGCTGTATTATATCATTCTGGGGGGCTATATACCATGCTGGGCTGTATTATACCATGCTGGGCTGTATTATACAATGCTGGGGGGGCTATATACCATGCTGGGCTGTATTATACCATGCTGGGCTGTATTATACCATTCTGGGGGGGCTATATACCATGCTTGGCTGTATTATACCGTGCTGGGCTGTATTATACCATTCTGGGGGGGGCTATATACCATGCTGGGCTGTATTATACCATGCTAGGCTGTATTATACCATGCTGGGCTGTATTATACCATGCTGGGGGGGGCTATATACCATGCTGGGCTGTATTATACCATGCTGGGCTGTATTATACCATGCTGGCCTGCATTATACCATGCTGGCCTGTAGTATACCATTCTGAGGGGGCTATATACCATGCTAGGCTGTATTATACCGTGCTGGGCTGTATTATACCATTCTGGGGGGGTTATATACCATGCTGGGCTGTATTATACCATGCTGGGGGGGCTATATACCATGCTGGGCTGTATTATAACATACTTGGCTGTATTAATCCATTCTGGGGGGCTATATACCATGCTGGGCTGTATTATACCGTGCTGGGCTGTATTATACCGTGCTGGGCTGTATTATACCATTCTGGGGGAGGGGGCTATATACCATGCTGGGCTGTATTACACCATTCTGGGGGTGGCTACATACAAGGCTGGGCTGTAATATACAGTTGTGGCCAAAAGTATTGACACCCCTGCAATTTTGTCAGATAATACTCAGTTTCTTCCTGAAAATGATTGCAAACACAAATTTTTTGGTATTATTATCTTCATTTAATTTGTCTTAAATGAAAAAACACAAAAGAGAATGAAGCAAAAAGCAAAACATTGATCATTTCATGCAAAACTCCAAAAATGGGCCAGACAAAAGTATTGGCACACTCAGCCTAATACTTGGTGGCAGAACCTTTAGCCAAAATAACTGCGACCAACCGCTTCCGGTAACCATCAATGAGTTTCTGACAATGCTCTGCTGGAATTTTAGACCATTCTTCTTTGGCAAACTGCTCCAGGTCCCTGATATTAGAGGGGTGACTTCTCCAAACTGCCATTTTTAGATCTCTCCACAGGTGTTCTATGGGATTCAGGTCTGGACTCATTGCTGGCCACCTTAGAAGTCTCCAGTGCTTTCTTTCAAACCATTTTCTAGTGCTTTTTGAAGTGTGTTTTGGGTCATTGTCCTGCTGGAAGACCCATGACCTCTGAGGGAGACCCAGCTTTCTCACACTGGGCCCTACATTATGCTGCAAAATTTGTTGGTAGTCTTCAGACTTCATAATGCCATGCACACGGTCAAGCAGTCCAGTGTCAGAGGCAGCAAAGCAACCCCAAAACAACAGAGAACCTCCACCATGTTTGACTGTAGGGACTGTGTTTTTTTCATTGAATGCCTCATTTTTTCTCCTGTAAACTCTATGTAGATGCCTTTGCCCAAAAAGCTCTACTTTTGTCTCATCTGACCAGAGAACATTCTTCCAAAATGTTTTAGGCTTTTTCAGGTAAGTTTTGGCAAACTCCAGCCTGGCTTTTTTATGTCTCGGGGTAAGAAGTGGGGTCTTCCTGGGTCTCCTACCATACAGTCCCTTTTCATTCAGATGCCGACGGATAGTACGGGTTGACACTGTTGTACCCTCGGACTGCAGGGCAGCTTGAACTTGTTTGGATGTTAGTCGAGGTTCTTTATCCAACATCCGCACAATCTTGCGTTGAAATCTCTTGTCAATTTTTCTTTTCCGTCCACATCTAGGGAGGTTAGCCACAGTGCCATGGGCTTTAAACTTCTTGATGGCACTGCACACGGAAGACACAGGAACATTCAGGTCTTTGGAGATGGACTTGTAGCCTTAAGATTGCTCATGCTTGCTCACAATTTGGTTTCTCAAGTCCTCAGACAGTTCTTTGGTCTTCTTTCTTTTCTCCATGCTCAATGTGGTACACACAAGGACACAGGACAGAGGTTGAGTCAACTTTAATCCATGTTAACTGGCTGCAAGTGTGATTTATTTATTGCCAACACCTGTTAGGTATCACAGGTAAGTTACAGGCGCTGTTAATTACACAAATTAGAGAAGCATCACATGATTTTTCGAACAGTGCCAATACTTTTGTCCACCCTCTTTTTTATGTTTGGTGTGGAATTAAATCCAATTTGGCTTTAGGGCAATTCTTTTTGTGTTTTTTCATTTAAGACAAATTAAATGAAGATAATAAGACCAAAGAATTTGTGTTTGCAATCATTTTCAGGAAGAAACTAAGTATTATCTGACAGAATTGCAGAGGTGTCAATACTTTTGGCCACAACTGTACCATGCGGGGCTGTATTATACCATGCTGGGCTGTATTATACCATACTGGGCTATATACCATGCTGGGCTGTGTGTACTGTGCTGTGCTGTATTATACCATTCTGGGGGGGCTATATACCATGCTGGGCTGTATTATACCATGGTGGGCTGTATACCATGCTGGGCTGTATAATACCATGCTGGGCTGTATTATACCATGGTGGGCTATATACCATGGTGGGCTGGACTGTATATCATGGTGGGCTGGGCTGTATACCATGGGGTGCTGGGGTATATACCATGTGGTGCTGGGCTATATACTATGCGGCTGTGTTATGTACCATGGGGGGTTCATTTTACATTATATTCTATAGGGGGAGGCTGTGTTATATAATATGGGGGGCTACATTATATTCTGTGGGGAGGTGGGCTGTAATATTCTGTTTGGGGCTACATTATATTCTATGGGGGGCTGTATTATATTTATTATATTCGATGGGGGCTGCATTATACTATATGAGGAGGGCTACATTGTGTTCTATGGAGGGGCTACATTATACTATATAAGGGGCTACATTATATCCTATGAGGGGGTTGCCATATATTCTATGGAGGGGTTGCATTATACTATATGGGGGGTGGGGCTGCATTATATTCTATGGGAGGGTTACATTATATTCTGTGGAGTGGCTGCATTATACTCTGGGGTAGCTGCATTATTCTCTAAGGGGTGGCTGAACTATACTATAAGAGGGGGGCTGCATTATATTCTATGGGGGTTACATTATATTGTATGGCGGGGCTGCATTTTACTCTGTGGGGTGGCTGCATTATGCTCTATGGGGTGGCTGCATTATACTATATGTGGGCTGCATTATACTGTATCAAGGACTATGGGGAATACATTATATGAAGCACTATGGTGTGCATTATGCTATGGGAAGTGAATTGTACTACATGGGTGACTATGGTGGTGCATTATACTATATGGAGAACCATGAGGAGTGTGTTATACTATATGGAGGACTGAGCAGTGTATTTTAATATATGAAGGGCTATGAGGAGTGTATTATACTATATGGAGGACTGAGGAGTGTATTATACTATATGGAGACTATGGGGCAGATTATATTATATGGAGGACTATGGGGTGTAAACTGTAGATGTGCTGCTGATAACATGATACTGTATGGTGGTCTGTTAGGGTGTGTGCAGACGTTGTGGATTAGTCTGTGGCTTTTTCTGCAGAAAATCCATATCTCTTGGCAGAAACTTCAGGGTTAGGCCTCTTTCACACTTCCGTTTTTTACAATCAGTCACAATCCGCCAGGTTTTGAAAAAAACGGATCCTCAATTTTCTTTTGAGGATCCTTTTTTTCCCCATTGACTTGCATATATATATATATAAAACTGAATGTATGTATGTGTGTATCACCAACCAATCACGAAGCATCTTTCATTTAACCAGAGCTGTTCAAAAGAAGCTGAGCTGTGATTGGTTGCTATGAGCAACAGTTTTCCTTGCAACCAATCACTAAGCATCTCTCATTTCACCAGAGCTGGTTAAAAGAAGCTGAGCTGTGATTGGTTGCTATGAGCAAGTTTTCCCACTTGACAACACCTCAGCAGACACTGACTGGGTGGGAGAAATCTGGCATCCCTGGGAACATAATCTCCCAGCCATTGTCTGCCCCACAGAAAGGAGCACAGAGCACATGACAGAAATGAATCCCCCCTCCCTGCCCATATACCCATCACACATCCTCCATCCAGGGCTTTGGTTTTGACCCCAGGCCGCTCTTAAAGGGATCCCCGGTATGGAAGTTAAAACCGTTCCACTCAGTTCTGTGGTTCTGACCCCAGGGTCTCTTAAAGGGATCATTGGTACAGAAGTTAGGGCAAATCCACTTTGCGCTTTGGTACTGACCCCAGGCCTTTCTTAAAGGGATCTCCAGTATGGAAGTCAGGGCAAATCCATCCAGTGCTTTGGTTCTGACCCCAGACCTCTCTTAAAGGGATTCCCGGTATGGAAGTGAGGGCAATTGCCTTCAAATGCTCTGGTACTGACCCCAGGCTCTCTTAAAGGGATCTCCTGTATGCAAGTCAGGGCAAATCCACTCAGCGCTCTGATTCTGATCCCAAGCTCTCTTAAAGGGATCCCCGGTATGGAAGTCAGGGCAAATCCACTCTGCGCTTTGGTACTGACCCCAGGCCTCCCTTAAAGGGATCTCTGGTATGGAAGTTCTCACCCCAGGACTCTCTTAAAGGGATCCCTGATATGAAAGTTAGGACCGTTTCACTCAGCGCTCTGGTTCTGACCCCAGGCTGACAGGATGATGTGGGATATTAGGGGTAGTAGTCCGGTGGCACTGGCTGACGGGATTATGTGGGATATTAGGGGTAGCAGTCCGGCTGCTGTGACGGGATGATGTGGGATATTAGTGGTAGTTGTCCGGTGGCTCTGGCTGACGGGATGATGTGGGATATTATAGTGAATGTGGCTATGCGGAGTGGGCGGGGCTATACACTCAGCTTTATATATATAAATAATAATCATAATAATTTGTTATAACTAACTGTAGTTAGGCACTATGCCTGTGCAGCAGCGCTCGGCTCTTCAGCTAGTATATATATATATATATATATATATATTACACATATTAGCTAGTGTATATATATATATACATATATATATATATATATATATATATATACACTAGCTAGTAAATATAGCTAGTATATATAATATATAATATAAGTATATATATTTTATATACTAGCTGAAGAGCCCGGCATTGCACAGGCATAATTACTAACTGTGGTTAGTTATAACAAATTATAATGATTATATTGCACATAAAAACATTTCACATCATATATCCAATACTACTGATTTGCAGCACAAATTAACTAAATTATTACCCAAGTATTGATACACCTCATGCTTCTGCTTTTTACACAGCCTCCTCCTGCACCTCACGTTCCTCCCTTTTGTATCAGCCACATGGGACATACATTATAGTATAGTGCAGGGATCCCCAACTCCAGTCCTCAAGGCCCACCAACAGGTCATGTTTTCAGGATTTCCTTAGTATTGCCCAGGTGATAATTGCATCACCTGTAAAATACAAGGAACATCCTGAAAACATGACCTGTTGGTGGGCCTTGAGGACTGGAGTTGGGGAACCCTGGTATAGTAGTATCATCCACAGGTGCTATATATTATAGTAGAATTAGCCACAGGGGTTATATACTGTCCCGCTCTCTCCCTCCGTAGCCCCGCTCTCCACTCGGCATCCTGCTCTCTCCCTCCGCAGCCCCGCTCTCCACTCGCCGTTCCGCTGTCTCCCTCCGAAGGCAAGCTCTCTACCCGCCGTCCTGCATTCTCCCTCAGCAGCCCCATTCTCCATCCACCATCCCACTCTCTCCCTCCGCAGCCCCTGTCTCCACTGGCCATCCCACTCTCTCCCTCAGCAGCCCCGCGTTCGCTCCACAGCCCCGCTGTCTCCCTCTGCAGCCCAGCTCTCCATCCACCATTACGCTCTATCCTTCCGCAGCCTCACTCTCCAATCGCCGTCCCGCATTCTCCCTCCACAGCCCCGCTCTCTCCCTCAGCAGCCCCTGTCTCCATTGGCCGTTCCGCTCTCTTCCTCTGCAGCCCTGCTCTCCATTGGCTGTCCTGCTCTCTCCCTCCGCAGCTCCACTCTCCACTAGCCATGCCGCTCTCTCCCTCCGCAGCCCTGCTCTCCACTCGCCGTCCCGCTCTCTCCCTCCGCAGCCCAGCTCTCCACCCACATCCCGCTCTCTCCCTTAACAGCCCTGCACTCCACCCGCCATCACACTCTCTCCTTCCACAGCCCCGCTCTCCACCCGCCATCCTGCTCTGTCCCGCTGCAGCTCCTCTCTCCATGCGCCGTCCCGTTCTATCCCTCTGCAACCCAGATCTCCATCCGTTTCCCACTCTCCCTCCGCAGCCCCACTCTCTCCCTCCACAGCTCCTTCCACAACCCTGCTCTCCACACGCCCCGCTCTCCATCCGTATCCCAGTCTCTTCCTTGCAGCTCAGCTCTCCACCCGCGTCCCTCACTTTCCCTCTGCAACCCCGCTCCCCACCCACCATTGGGCGGGGCTATGTGAAGTGGGCGTGGCTTGACACATTCACATACATGCACTCAGTTTTATATATATATATATATATATATATAAAGATATATGTCTCCAATCCTCTCTACAAGACACAATAAAGAGATTTTTACTCAGACGGTGCAGTTCGGTCTGATGGGCATCTCTGGTGTTGAAGCTATTTTTTGCGCTTTGCAGAGGGGATTGGGGACAAATACAGTATACAGCCTTTTACTATGCTGTAAGAGGGGTTTTAGATGCTGGCAGTTCTTTATAAGGGGAAAACCTGGTGACAGGTTCCCCTTAAGCATTCCTTACCTTTACTTTTTCCACTCTAGCTTTGGGAATAATCTGTGTACAATTCCTTTTGATTTCCCCAAGTTTACTATTTGTTATAACATTTCCGAGCTTGTAGAGTAAACATCTAAAACAATGAGGTAAAATAACTTGTCAGCAAGATAAAAATAGTGTTAAGGGGAACATGTCAGAAAAAAATGGTATTTACCTGCAGCCATATTGTCATAGTGGTAATCTGCTAGTAAATATAATTTTCAACATATGTGGCATTATAACTAGAACATTATAATTAGAAGCTGCAGGGAGAAAATGAAGTTCTATTGTCCCTGCATCCACTCTTTTCCAGTCATTGGAGCAGCGCTGCAATCACTCTGCCTGCTCTTTAACTGCCATCCTGCTCAGCACACATGTAGAGGTTGTCCACCATTGGGGACTTTTTTTTACGTAAAGAATCACTCCCACTACCCTTTTTTTTTCAACTAAACTTGTGTAATTGCTGGTGTACTGTCAGTGTGTTACTATTCGCAACAACAATTGCTGTCTTGTCCTGTCTCCAGCGCCGTTCTGCTCCTCTTGAGTCACTTGACAGTGATTTAGGCTCTCTAGAT
This sequence comes from Dendrobates tinctorius, assembly GCF_039654945.1. Lineage (NCBI taxonomy): Eukaryota > Metazoa > Chordata > Amphibia > Anura > Dendrobatidae > Dendrobates > Dendrobates tinctorius. Next base: position 4,697,135 of record NW_027361844.1, on the reverse strand, counting down.
CACACTGCGCTCTATGTGACCCAGAGGTGACTTTACAGTGTAAGTCTATGGCGATTGGTGAGTATATTAACACACTGACACTACACTACAATTTACACAGATTTAAGGGAATAAAAATTAATGAGTGCATCTATAAGTGCATGCGTTTGGGGCTAAAAAATGTTTTTGCAATGTAGTTTCAATAAAAATTTTGCACTATTTTGCTTTTACTGGCTCTTTGTTTCTCTGCACTCTAATGTTTGATGTGATTTGTGCTCATAAAAAGGACTCTGATTGATGGGCCAGGTCACTGGTCCGGACCATTCTGGGTTGGCGGGACATCATTATTTGCTCTTCTCTAAGACTTTTTCGTCTTTTCCCTGTTTTTATTTATTTATGTTTTTTCCCTTTCTTTATTTGTATGCGACTCATGTTCCTACTTTCCTCCATTTTTCTCATTGCCCTTTTTTACCGTTACAGTATCCCCACAAAAACATTGTATATCTATTAGATTATTACATTGGTTTGTTTCTGTTAGATATTATTGTAGATGTATGTAGATGTGTGCCCCCTTTCTGAAGTACTAGGGCATTACCACTTAAGATGGTCTTTTTAGGTCTCACCTGTAAGGGGAAATTTGCTCCATCGCTGGATTCTTCAGCCTCTCAATCATTGCGCTTGCTGTTAACTGAAAATGTTGTAGAAGTAGATCATTTCTCCCTAAATAAAATAGGAGCTCCTCAATCAGACGTGTATCGTTCTCATCTATACAGCACATTTGCTGTAGAAGGATGAAGATGTCTGTGTCTTTTTTTCCAATACAAGATTGCTGTGAGATAAAGTCCTTGCACAAGAATATCAGCTCGCTGCAGTTACCAGAATCTAGCTGTGTGCTAATCTCAAACAACTTCCTAGTAAAGGGGTCCATGATATTCACATTGAATATTTTTTGTCTGTAAATAAAGAAAATATTCATTTAGGTCGCTACATTTCCTTAGCCAATTACGGATAAAATGGAAAAGATGACTAAATTACAGCGTTATAAAAGTCAAAGATGGAAAGAGTCACATTTCCACATGGTCCAAAACTAAATTCTAGCCACTCTCCACACGTATTAAACAATTCTAGACATTTTTGTGCCCGTAGTCATATCAATTTATGCCCCTTAGTATGTAAAAAGGACCACACAGTTGCCAGTCTATATTAGTTGTAAAACTTGTTATGTTTAGGAATCATGTAAATTTGAAACATTTGTTCTAAGTGCAACACATCAATTAAAACGGAATCCACATGTATGAATCCTAAATTAAATCCATGAACATTAGGCTCTGGAGGCAGATTGGTGGGACTGGTGTGGCATATACTCAATAGATAGCTATATGTAGGTAGAAATTGAGTGTATCCATTAATCAGAAATAAATGACATCACACAAGGAAGCTGCGCAGCATCAGCCCCAACATTTTAATGTCATAGGCTAGCAAAATAAATTTTAGGTAGTCAACTGTAGGCATTTTTACTTCTGCATCTCAAGCATATTCTCAGAGGAGTGAGGGCCCTGCTTGCAAGCTTACAATCTAGGATTTGCTTACCATCTAAGGCTATGTGCACACGCTGCGGTTTTTGCTGCGGTTCCGCTGCGGTTTTGGCTGCAGCAGTTCTGCAGACAGTGTACAGTAGCATGTTATCCTATGGGATTTACATTCTGCTGTGCACATGCTGCAGATTTTTAACTGCGGAAAAGCTGCGGTTTTGAATCCGCAGAAAGAATTGACATGTCAATTATTTTCTGAGGATTCTGCTGCGGTTTACCATCTCCTCCACTGTAGAGATGATAAACTGCAGGTCATTTTACCTGCGGTTCCACAGATAAAAAATCCGCAGACCAATCCGCAGCATGTGCGCTTAGCCTAACAGTGAAGTAGCTTTTAAGTTCTTGAGATATTTTGATTTGTTTTGTTACCAGGATAAAATCAACATATTAATACTGAGATTATTGATATTGCTAATCCCTTTTCTCCTGCACAGAGGGAAATGTTATGAGCTCATTTTCTGCTCCACCAGTTGAGAGTTCCCCTTCCGTTCTCCCTCTGGTGGTGACAGGAGGTAGTGAGGTTGGTTTAAGTGGTAGTGATCTGCCACCTGGTGAGGAAGATAATGATTGGATCTCTGGAGTATCAGACTGGATATAAGACAGCCGACGCCCTATCCTGTTGCTGGTGATTCAGTCTGCTTCTCAGGTCTAGGACTCAGCTCTGTTCCAGTCTTACACGATAAGTTTGTTTTTTTTGCTAATGTTCACACTTGCTCTTGTTGGTCTTTTCAGTTTTTTGTGTGGTCAGCCAGCCCGGCTGGGCTGTGCTGAATTTCCACTTTTATTTGCCAAATTGCCTTTTTTTTGTCCCTTGTTAGATTGGCCTCTTTTTGCTCTGTCTCAGAATATTTCAGAGTGCTGATATATATATATAGTGGGAGAAGTCTAGTGACTTCAGGGTTAATTTTGCTATCAGTTGTGTTGGACATTTTGTAGGGTTTTTTGGCAGACTGCAGACAGTGTCTTTCCTTTCCTGTCCTTTCTAGTTAGTCGGGCCCCATCGTTTGCTCAGCCTATTTTCCTGCCTTTGTGTGTGTTTTCATCTTGTTTCACCGTCAATACATGTGGGGGGCTGTATTTCCTTTGGGGTCTGCTCTGGGGCAGTTAGTTTTCCTCTTTTCCTGCTTTAGGCTTATGTAGCTCTCCGGTTGTGACGAGGCGTCTAGGACCAACGTAGGAACGCTCCACGACTGCTACTAGTTGTGTGGTTAGAATCAGGGATCTGCAGTCTGCATAGTTACCAACCTCTTTGGTTTTCTGAGACTTAGCTTGTGTTGTTTTTATTTTCTCCTCGGCTACCCGTTCATAACAGGGAAAGATTTTATCACCTGGTTCCTCGTGCTAGTTCAGAAGGAATTATATATCTAGATCATTTGTGGCAATTCATTATTTGGAGATATTTTTTTTCTAGTATAAGCTCTATTATTAAAGAAGAAATTCTCATGCAGTTTTAAAATGTAAGATGATATGTCAATAATTTACATCTTTGTAGAAACAAAACGTACAACGTCAGAGTGTAATCATCAACTGGAATATACGCAATATAATAAATAGCAAGATGATATTCTCAAAACACAATATATTCAATATGTAATAAATTATCATTCAAATTAAACAAAGTCATTTTAAGGGGTTGAGGAGGGTGGAAGGAGAAAAGAAAGGGAAAACAGCAAAATGATCCTTACATAGTACATCTACCTGATACTAATAGTATTTTATTTATTTAACCATCGACGGAAGAGTGGGACTTCATTTAAAGGGAATCTGTCACCCATATTTAGTGATATCATGTAAAGATATCACCCAATAGTGCATCCCATAAGGATTCTATTAGGATTTTTTATTCCCCCCGACCCCGCACCTTTGAGGCATAAATACCTTTTTTATCTTGTTGGGGATGTATGCAAATCGCCGCGGTCCGGTCCAATGGGCGTGGCTTAGATGCATTCTCCCCCCCTCCTTGGCTTGCTGATCGTAATCTTCATCTGTGAATATCACAGATAACGTTGGTTTCCGCGCTTGCGCATTGTAAAGGCCTCCGGCGCCTGCGCAGTATGCTTTGCCCAACTGTGGGCGAAGCATATAATCGCTACTGCGCATGCGCTGGTATTTTCCACCGCGGTCTATGCCGCGGAATGTGAAGACTTCCTGGGCATAGACTGCGCTGGAAAATACCTTAGCTATGATGTGTAATTTTTAGACCTCAAATGTCTGTATTTGCATTATTATATACTTATTGGCAAAGAAATTCTTTTGGATTTTGATATCTATCAGCATATATAGGGCAAAAAAAACTTTTCCTCTCTGTACAAAGTTTTGCATTTATTTTTTTTCTGTATGTCATCATCCCTTTTTTAACTCGTGTAATGACATTGTTCAATAAAAATTTATTTTTAAGTATAAAACCTCTTGGAGGGCCTGTTTTCTTATATAGGTTGTTTTGTTGTCCACGGTCCTCCATGTTGATTCTTTGGGGCAATTTCTTCTGAGCTGCCAAACAGGCAGATCTCACCAGTGATTAGGACCAGCGACGACGTGGGTAACAAGCGAGCTCGTCGCTTAGTTACCCGCTGTGTATCTTGGATACCAGTGTGCTTGCGCTGGGAGCTGGTATCCAAGGTAAATATCAGGTAACTAAGCACACACGGCGCTTAGTTACCCACTGTTTACCTTGGATACCAGCTCCCAGTATGCTGACATCCAAGGTACACAACGAGTAACTAAGCGACGCGCGCGCTTAGTTACCCGCGGTTACCTTGGATACCAGCTCGTTGATCGATGGTCTCCTTCTGCCACAAGCAGCGATGTGTGATGGCCAGCGGGAGAACAACGATCAAAAAAAGGCCCAGGACACTCCTGCACGATCAGCGATACCCGGCAGAGGGGCCGGTCACTGATACATGTCACACACAGTGAGATCGCTGTTGCATCACAAAACTTGTGACCCAGCAGCGATCTCGCCAGCGATCTCGCTGTGTGTGACGGGGGCTTAAGTTCCATCTGTATGCTGTTTGTTTTTTTCCTGACTAAATGCTAAGAGGAGCTTGGAAAACTGGATTCGGCACACAGATAAAAAGCTGCTTATTTTTTGCAGATGAGGGAAAAAATGGATGCCTGAATTAAACCATATTCACAGGTCAGTATTTTTTACCAGAATTTCTTAAGTATTTGCAAGACAAAATTGCGCCCCCAAAAATCAGAACAGGTGTGAATCTTTTAATTATAGTTTTTTTACCACGGTGATAATTAGTCCATAATGGGGATTTTCTTTTTTTTTTTTTTTTTCTTATTTACAGTTGGCAGCCATGCTTATAAAAGAAGAAAAAAGCATCTGTAGGAATCTACTGTTTCGATTATAGTGAGGGGATCAAAAACTAGGAAAGAGTAAATGGATTAAGTTGAAACAGTTGTGTGTGTTTTAAAGCACCTCTCCAGGATTTTTATTTAACCCCTGGAGTGGTATCAATAATGTATGTTCCTTGTGTGCATGAAAATACATAACTTACCCACTGCTGTCTTCATCTGTTATCAGCACCACTTTGGTTCATCTTCTGCAAGCTTTGACCAGCCAGATCTCTCCAGTGATTCATGGGCGAGGCAGAAGTCACTTCTCAATGTAAGTCTATGAGGCCAGAACAAGGTCCTCAGAGACTTACACTGAGAGTTTTTGACTGTTTCCTCTGAATTCTGGTCAGTCAGGAGCTGCGGTCACAACTCACAAGATGGCGGAGCAGAACCAAAGCTGGGCTGGGAAGAGCCGAAGATGTAAAAAATAAAGATTAAAAAATAAAAATAAAGACTATGTTGGCTGGAGAGTATTTTATTAAGGGCAGGGAACAGACATTATTGATAGGAACCAGAGTGGTGCTTTAGTATTTGTTTGATGTTCTGGTGACTAAAAATGATTTAGAAAGTTGACCAGTAGTTCATTGTGGTTCATGCTGATTCTATTCAGTGAGCAAGATTTTAGTTTCGTAAAGTGCTTAAAATGTTTTTATCTTCCATATTTTTGTTGATCTTTAAAACAAAAGTAAAAAAAAAAAAACAACAACACACTTTTCTAACATATTTCAATTAAACATTTTCTGCCGTCCCCTCCGAATCTTAACTTTCTATCTGTGATTTTAAATTTCTTACTTCCAATGACGTTTTGTTTGAGTCTCTGAGAATGTACTGAATATCCTCAATCCTGAATATTTTTCTATCCACTGGCTAACACGGTACAAAGATATACATCTTTCCTGTATGAGAATATACTGGGAATTCTCAAACGAGAGGTCATCAGGGGTCCTGAGGTCACCGCCATAGCTGCTATCCCCACTATGAATCAGCTTGTCATCAGGTACAACCCTTTCTGGGATGGGCTGTTCTCTACTATACTAAGCACGATGCTGGATGTCACTACCAATGTGAGCTCAGAATACGGTCCCTGCTCACCGCTGTGTTACTTTTATTGTGCATTGAAGTACGGTATATTAGAACAGTGATTTTTTTTTGTACATTATATAAAGAATAATTTTTAATTCAGTTAGTTTTCGGACAACCACTTTATGTAATATATCGGGACCTAGATTATTGTTAGAGACAAAAATTGGTATCATGTCTTTCTGAGAAATCAATTAGGCAGTCAGATGTAGTGACTTCAATAATCAATAAGGACTAAATACTACTTAGGTGAAGGGGAAAAGAAAGAGATGACAAAAAAAGGAAGTGGGCAATATGTGTGGAGACTATGGATTCAATAGGGGAAACACGGTAACCAAACTCTCCGTACCTTCAGTTGTACCTTACTATCAGAACAAAAATCCCTGGAAGTTAGGAGAAGTTTGGTATGTTTGTTATTCAAACCAGGTCTTCTCAAATTTAGAAAAATCATCAGAAGTTTCTTAATCTATCGTTAATTTTTAAATTTGGAAATCGGAAAGTTTTTTGCTAGCACTCTCCGGACGACTAGCACATGGGCCACATTCCTCAGTGTACTCCTTTCCTTTATGACCCTGATGACAGTCATCATGAATCATTTTAATCCTGATAATTCCCATGTTATTGTATTGTATCATTTTGTGAATTCTGTTACATAGTTACCATTGTACTTTCTGTAAATGTAGTCACTGTATCCAACAATCGGTTCCATGGTTGCAAGTGGAAGAATTAGCTCACGGCTGTTTGCCTAATTACAACAGGATATGACATAAATAATAAACTGGTTGCATATGAAATAACCAATTGTGAAGTTGCACCTATCTATGGGATTGCAATTTGTCATTATTCATGGGTATGATAATATTCCTATAATGCCACTACATCCTTCTTATGTCTAAGCCTTTTGGAACATATTGCAAATTACAAGCATACATTCACCCTGGTCCTTTTACAGATCATTAGAACAGACATCCAGATATTAATGATCTAGGGGGTCCCAGAAGGGAGACCCTAACAACCCAAACTCCTTTTGATGGTTTTTAAAATAAAAAGTATTTTACATTGCAAAACAATAATAGTAAAGTATACAAAAATACAAAGTGTACAAAGATACAAAGTATACATATTACCATGCAAAACCATATAGTAAAGTGTGAAAAGATATAAAGTGTTCCACGTGGAGAAGATTATCCATGTGGTGGCCAGCAATGTGTGTCCGGCGTCCACAGATGGGGGTTGTGCTCACAGTCCAACACCGTGCAGGACGCTTGGCATTTGCCACAGAACACCAGGATTGGCAAATTCACCACTGGCGCCCTGTGCTCTTCACAGATGAAAGCAGGTTCACACTGAGCACATGTGACAGACGTGACAGAGTCTGGAGAAGCCGTGGAGAAGAGCAATCTGCTGCCTGCAACATCCTTCAGCATGACCGGTTTGGCAGTGGGTCAGTAATGGTGTGGGGTGGCATTTTTTTGGAGGGCTGAAAGGTGTTGGGCTGTGAGCACAACCCCCATCTGTGGACGTCGGGCACTCAGACCATCCTCATGGAGTCAGTTTCTAACCATTTGTGCAGACACATGCACATTTGTGGCCTGCTGGAGGTCATTTTGCAGGGCTCTGGCAATGCTCCTCCTGTTCCTCCTTGCACAAATGCTGAGGTAGTGGTCCTGCTGCTGGGTTGTGGGTTGTTGCCTTTCTACAGCCCCCTCCACATCTCCTGGTGTACTGGCCTGTCTCCTAGTAGCTCCTCCAGCCTCTGGACACTATGCTGACAGACATAGCAAACCTTCTTGCCACAGCTTTCATCGATGTGTCATCCTGGATGAGCTGCACTACCTGAGCCACTTGTGTGGGTTGTAGAGTCTGTCTTATGCTACCATGAGTGTGAAAGCACAACCAACATTCAAAAGTGACCAAAACATCAGCCAGAAAGCATTGGTACTGAAATGTGGTCTGTGGTTCTCAACTGCAGAACCACTCCTTTATTGAGGGTGTCTTGATAATTGCCAATAATTTCCATCTGATGTCCATTCCATTTGCACAACAGCATGTGAAATTGATTGTCAATCAGTGTTGCTTCCTAAGTGGACTTTTTGATTTCACAGAAGTTTGATTTACTTGGAGTTATATTCTGTTGTTAAAGTGTTCCCTTTAATTTTTGAGCAGTGTATATACTGTATAAGTACTTGGATAAGAATACGGTAATTAACCAGAGCCAGCATTGGTCTGTAGCAAACAAATTATCCTTCCTTCCATGATGGAATCACTGACTGGGTGGATAAGGGAAATGTGGTGGATATAGTATATCTTGACTTCAGCAAAGCATTTGATAAAAGTATCTCATGCTATTCTTATTGAAAAAAATTACCCAGTGTGGGATTGACAAGGCTATAGTTAGATGGATTCATAACTGGCTCAGTGATCGCACTAAAAGACTGGTAATAAATGGTTGCACATCAACCAGGTGGGGAACCACAAGGCTCTGTCATGGCCTCAGTGTTGTTCAAGATTTTTATAAATGATCTAGACAAGGGAACTGAATGTAAACTGATCAAATTTGAAGATGACGCAAAGCTAGGAGGGATAGCTAGCACTAGAGAACAGAAAAAGTATTCAGAATAATCTAGATAGGCTTGAACAATGGTATATATAACCCGTCTGTAACACCACAGTAAAACAAGGTGAACAGAAAATGCACAATTTTACATAATTATTATAAAAATAATTTTTATTATATCAAAAAGTATTTAAAAACATCAAATAAACATTAAGGAAACCTCAATTGTGGGACGACAAAAGGGGCTAGTCACCCCAATACACGAATATCATATGCGCAGCAGGTATGAAACATTTATAAATTGCTAGCAATTAATGGCATAAATATGATACAATATAATTTCAAAATGCGCTAGAAAAAATTCCTGCTTCCATTTATATAAGCCCGGCAACTGCCATAGCTATTATCAGCGCAAACAGAATAAAGCCCTACTATCTGCCAAATTTCACATGTGCAACTATACAATTGTGTGGAAACACATAGCGTGTCAATGATATGAGTGATAACAACGCTCAGACTAAATCGCACCTGGCAAACTGTAACGTGTGGAGTGGCTGCCGCGTCCCTCACCCCAACGCGCGTTTCGTCCTCTTCTTCAGGGGGTGTGACGGGGGGAGAGGGAGAGAGGATATTTAAATGGTCCAAAACCAATCAGAAGAGTTCAATTAATTACTCCGTTAGCTCCAATAGTACTCCCACATTGCGGCGCGCCACGTCATAATATGTGAATATATATATATATATATATTTTGTGTATATATATATATTTTTAGGGGTTGTAGGGAGTGTTTTTCATGTCTTTCATTATTTTTAATTTTTATTTTTATTTTAGTACAGATGGAAATTCTATTGTTTGTTGTCATTGTGCTTTGGCATCATGGAGAATTTGAGGAGTCTATATCGTGATGGATACTTCTATCAAGTTTAATCTAATGGAATTGTGTATATTAGTTTGTGCACTGTAATACATTTATAATCTGTATTATTATATTAACTTAATATTTATATATTCACTTGTATATATTAATATGAATCTTAAAAATGTATTATGAGCATTTTATATTATTATTTTTCTTGTTTATTCACAAGCATTGGGAATTATTTATTTTTATTTTATATGAGTTATTTGTTATTTATTAATTGTATATGATGCATTCACTTAATTATTATATTTATATAAATTGGTGTTTTGCTGTAATTTAGTTACTTTATATTTGGTTGCACATTATGATTATTTAAATTATGTTAGTTTATGTACTGTATTGATTTATGTGGATTATAAAAGGTCCGCATTGATTAGTCTTTTGAAAATTGCTTAGATAGATAATCATATTCTATACATTTATTAGTTATTTTTCTTTAGTTTTTTTTAATAAATATCTGTTTCCTGATTATATTGGTAGAATTAGAATCACATTTATATATCTCCATGTCTTCTATGTGCGCGCTGATGATTTCTAACTGCGCCCTGTCTTGAAAGTCTCCGGCAACATGGTGACTGCTGACACGCATCACCTGTGATTCAGGTAGTCTGCTGTTCGGCTTTTTTCACTGACTGGAGGTGACAAGACTCTTTTTGAGGCAGCGGGAGAATGACGTGGCGCGCCGCAATGTGGGAGTACTATTGGAGCTAACGGAGTAATTAATTGAACTCTTCTGATTGGTTTTGGACCATTTAAATATCTGCTCTCCCTCTCCCCCGTCACGCCCCCTGAAGAAGAGGACGAAACACGCGTTGGGGTGAGGGACGCGGCAGCCACTCCACACGTTACAATTTGCCAGGTGAGATTTAGGCCGGGGTCACACTAACCTGCGCAAAATACGGTCCGTAGATTACAGGTGTAATACAGATGAATGACCCCTAAATAGTGCTCCGTAGGTCATCCGTAAGCAAGGTGCGGTCGCGTATTTTGCGCATGTCTGCATCCGTATGTAATCTGTATGGCATCCGTATGCAATCTGTATGGCGAGATTTTCTCGCAGCCTTGCAAAATGGACATTTAACGGTTTTGAGGCCTGCTAACAATTTAAATCATTAGCCTGCACCCTATTTATACATTCAGAAACAGGTGGCTGCCTCCATTCTGTCCATTTGTGACCTTGCTTTCACGAGGTGTGTTGGTGTTCTTTGTGCAACATGGCAGAGGGTCTGAGATTCAATACAACTGAGCAGGTTCTCTTCAACTGCCTTTTGTCACGGCGCTTTGGGCAACCATACCCAGTGATAGTGGATTCGCGGAGGAGGAGACGCATGTGGGTCCATCCACTTTTGAGGCAACGACTCACAAGAGGTCATTTTCACCGCCTCTATTTTTCTCTGCGGGAGCATCCAGTGAAATTTTACCAATACTGTCGCATGGGCATTTCCACATTTGATCGACTCTTGGAGACAGTGCGCCCTGGGATAACCTTTCAGGACACAAGGATGCGCAAAGCTATATCTGCAGAGGAGCTACTTCTACTCACAATACGGTATGTACTACTCAACCACATTCTCTATGTTCATAATGTGTTGGCTAAAGTATGTTTTTTTACCTTCTTGGAATAAGTTTAATGCCCTCATCTTACTCCAAATATGGTTCAACTTACACAACAGAATGTTATGTCTAATATGTACTGCATATCACTTAGTCATTGTGCAACCAAATATGTGTGTGTTATTCTATCTCAATTCCTACCAAGTTTGGTCGGCATGTAACTGATGTTTTTGGACTTTATGCATTCTAAAATTATCAATTTCTGTTGTTCTACAGCTTCCTGTCCACTGGCCTGTCTTATGCCGCCCTCCACCATGAGTTTCTCATTGGAAGATCAACCATTTCAGGCATAGTGAGGTCTACATGTACAGAAATCTGGACAAGACTCCATCAAGTGGTCATGCCCGAGCCCAGGATGGAAGACTGGTTGAGGATATCAAGGGACTTTGAGGAGGACTGCCAGTTTCCAAATTATATTGGGGCCCTGGATGGCAAAGATATCCGGGTGCGTAAGCCGCCGAACTCTGGCTCCCAATTCTTCAATTATAAACAATACTTTTTTGTTGTATTGTTGGCTCTGGTAGACCCTCAATACAAGTTTATAATTGTTGACATTGGGGCCTATGGAAGGACGGGAGACTCTAGAGTCTTCAATACTTCCATAATGGCTCGGCGGCTACGCACCAACCAGTTGGATCTACCACCACCACGCCAGCTACCAGGCTCCCCTGAAGAATCAGTCCCTTATGTCCTTGTGGCAGATGAGGCGTTTCAGTTATCATGCAATGTCATGAGGCCATATCCCCGGCGCAACCTTGACCACAGGCGCAGAATTTTTAACTTGCGCCTATCACGTGCTAGGCGACTGGTGGAGTGTTCCTTTGGGATTCTTTGTGCCAAATGGCGGGTACTCCAGTCTGCCATTCAGTTGAGTGAACAAAATGTGAATGAAGTTGTGAAAGCCTGTGTGGTTCTGCATAACTTCACCAGGATACATGATTGTTCCTCCTCTGCTGGTGTTGTGCGTAGGCCGGACAATGTGCGCAGGGTGAGACCACCTATGAACCCTCAATGTAGACCGCTCTCTGGCCTCAAAGAGCGTGATATTTTCACTAATTACTTTATCTCACCTGAGGGGGCAACTTCTTGGCAAGAGCATGCTGTGTCTATGTTTTAATTTGTTTCTTTAAGTGTGTCTAAATATATACAGTCATGGCCAAAAGTATTGACACCCCTGCAATTCTGTCAGATAATACTCAGTTTCTTCCTGAAAATGATTGCAAACACAAATTCTTTGGTATTATTCTCTTCATTTAATTTGTCTTAAATGAAAAAACACAAAAAGAATTGTCCTAAAGCCAAATTGGATATAATTCCACACCAAACTTAAAAAAGAGGGTGGACAAAAGTATTGGCACTGTTCGAAAAATCATGTGATGCTTCTCTAATTTGTGTAATTAACAGCACCTGTAACTTACCTGTGGCACCTAACAGGTGTTGGCAATAACTAAATCACACTTGCAGCCAGTTAACATGGATTAAAGTTGACTCAACCTCTGTCCTGTGTCCTTGTGTGTACCACATTGAGCATGGAGAAAAGAAAGAAGACCAAAGAACTGTCTGAGGACTTGAGAAACCAAATTGTGAGGAAGCATGAGCAATCTCAAGGCTACAAGTCCATCTCCAAAGACCTGAATGTTCCTGTGTCTACCGTGCGCAGTGTCATCAAGAAGTTTAAAGCCCATGGCACTGTGGCTAACCTCCCTAGATGTGGCCGGAAAAGAAAAATTGACAAGAGATTTCAACGCAAGATGTGCGGATGTTGGATAAAGAACCTCCACTAACATCCAAACAAGTTCAAGCTGCCCTGCAGTCCGAGGGTACAACGGTGTCAACCCGTACTATCCGTCGGCATCTGAATGAAAAGGGACTGTATGGTAGGAGACCCAGGAAGACTCCACTTCTTACCCCGAGACATAAAAAAGCCAGGCTGGAGTTTGCCAAAACTTACCTGAAAAAGCCTAAAACATTTTGGAAGAATGTTCTCTGGTCAGATGAGACAAAAGTAGAGCTTTTAGGGCAAAAGCATCAACATAGGGTTTACAGGAGAAAAAAGAGGCATTCAAAGAAAAGTACACGGTCCCTACAGTCAAACATGGCGGAGGTTCCCTGATGTTTTGGGGTTGCTTTGCTGCCTCTGGCACTGGACTGCTTTACCGTGTGCATGGCATTATGAAGTCAGAAGACTACCAACAAATTTTGCAGCATAATTTAGAGCCCAGTGTGAGAAAGCTGGGTCTACCTCAGAGGTCATGAGTCTTCCAGCAGGACAATAACCCAAAACACACTTCAAAAAGCACTAGAAAATGGTTTGAGAGGAAGCACTGGAGACTTCTAAGGTGGCCAGCAATGAGTCCAGACCTGAATCCCATAGAACACTTGTGGAGAGATCTAAAAATGGCAGTTTGGAGAAGGCACCCTTCAAATATCAGGGACCTGGAGTAGTTTGCCAAAGAAGAATGGTCTAAAATTCCAGCAGAGCATTGTAAGAAACTCATTGATGGTTATCGGAAGCGGTTGGTCGCAGTTATTTTGGCTAAAGGTTGTGCAATCAAGTATTAGGCTGAGGGTGCCAATACTTTTGTCCGGCCCATTTTTGGAGTTTTGTGTGAAATGATCAATGTTTTGCTTTTTGCTTCATTCTATTTTGTGTTTTTTCATTTAAGACAAATTAAATGAAGATAATAATACCAAAGAATTTGTGTTTGCAATCATTTTCAGGAAGAAACTGAATATTATCTGACAGAATTGCAGGGGTGTCAATACTTTTGGCCATGACTGTATTACTCAACCCCTTATGATTCCATGACTGTTTCATTGCATTGGTTAGTGTATGTTAGTATGTTGACAGGGTTTTTGAGAAATCACACAGACGTTAACTATAGTGGACAAATTTTTAGTTTTGTTTTTTTTTTGTTTCTTAAAGGCAAACATAATATTGCCATATGAACATTTTGGCAATGGGCAAAATTGCACTTTTTGCCTTCTTAAACTTTTTTGAAAAATAACATTATATAACATAACCCAAAAAAACATTAGGCAATAACAACATTGCTGCATGAGAATATTTAAATACAAAGGAAAAAAATAGGTGAGCTCCATCAACAAAATTAATGCTAAAAGATAACACTCACATTTCTTCAGAATGTATTCCAATCATAGAAATATTCCACCATGACAGGCAAGGCTACCTCACGGCTTTCAGACAGATATTACCTGTCTGTAGAACAGAGAATATTTAACCATGCTATACTGGAAAGGATGAAAAAACAAAACTTACTTGTTAAGACATAGAGAGAGCGTGATATTCTGAAGGCTGGTCGCCTTGATTTGTTACTATAGATTGCTAGCAAAAAAGGTGACTACTTCACTAAGGCCAGCACGCCTTTCCTAGGCATTAGCAAGTGAGTAGTGTATTTTCATCCTTTGACTTTACAGTATAGCGCGTTTAAATATTCTCTTTTGTACACAAATGTAATATCTGTCTGAAAGGCATGAGGTAGCCTTGCCTGTCATGATGGATTCTTAATATGATTGGAAAACATTGTTAAAAAATTAGAATGTTAAATTTTGTAACAAAGTTTGGTGATGGAGAACACCTGTTTTTTCCTTTGTATTTGGAGCACCAGTAAAACCGCACTGGACATCTACGGCCATCAGACTTATAAATCCTCATAGGTTGGGGAAGGGGAACGTGGAAGAGCAGCCTGTGGGTGCTGCTGGACACTGTGGCCAACATCGCCCTGTGTGGGGCCATACTGTTGCCCATGATGTGGGAATTGTCCTGCCTCCTGGGACTGTTGGGGATACTGGCCAGAGTAATGATGGGGAGGGGCATCTTGTTGGCTGTGGTAGGCACGTGGCTCATACCCACCAAGATAGCCATATCGTCCCCAACCAGGTTGTGAGCAGCCTCCAACACTGGGTGGATACAAGTGGCCATATTGGTGGGGTTGGCTAGAGGCTGACATTTGTGGCTGCTGAATAGAAGGTTGGTTAGTGAGAGGAAGGGGGTGAGGTGTAGGCCCACATATTAGAGGATGTTCGGACCCTGCTTGAGCAAGCATCTGTGTGGATGGTCTCATGCGCATTAGATTTCTGGGGGAAAGCTGCCACCTCTCCAGATATTCGAAAAGCTCATATGGGGTATTGGGGGGGGTGCTTGCATCAATCAGGATCTGAAAACATCCCCTAATACGGAGCCTGACCTCACGGGTAAGGGCACGAAGATAAAGGGTGAGGCTACGTGAGTAGGCCTCCTCCCCATCATCTGTAGTTACTCTTGATAAATAATTTAGCACCCCTGTGTCCACATTGGTCCTGCTCTCTTGAACAGTGACCTGGCGCCTTCTTCGTGTTCGCCGGGATGTAACAGCAGCCTGTGGGGATCCCCTGATATGGCCAGTTGGGCTGCTGCTCAAGTTGCCCGGCTCTTCCAGGATGGGTGATGGGGCAGCAGCAGACCGTCCTGGTGGTGTTGTGTGTTGGGCAGCCAATGGGTTCTCCTGTGATGCCTCATCTTCTGCCATCCTTCTTGTAGGGGGAGAAGATGGGCCAGCCATCTCATCCCCTACAGGATTAATTATGGGCTCTGTCTCTGAGGCCGTTCCTCGATCCGTAAGGTTGGATTGAGTTCTGCTATGAAATAGAACAGAGGCAAAAATACATCAATATTTTTGGCCCTGTAAAGTATTTGTGTAATGTGGTGTGAGGTATCTACTTACGGTCTCAGATCCAGAATTGAGGCGAGGAAGGAGAGCCGGTTGTAATAAATATTTTTCCTTTTGGCGTATCCCGCATCCCCACTCCTGGACCGCTGCTGGCGTTCCCGGCGGTATTGATCCCGGATGCTTCGCCAGCGTTTCATCACATCTTCCACTGCAATGTGACAGGAAATATTGTCAAATTCACATATTTGATAGGTCACATTTGCTACCAGTAGTCTAGGCATGGGGCCTTCTGGGGTGTGCTTTCTACCCATGGTGGCATATCTAATTGGGCAGATACACAGGGTCTCTTTAGCTACACTTAATAATTGGTTTGTCTAGGAGGATGAGGAGCTTGTGGCCTAACCCCAAATTATGGCTGTGTGACTCCACGTGTCACATCCAAATCTAATGGCCTCATGAGGCAAAAAGTACATGCACAGGAGGGGGGGTGCTGATTCTATATTCCTTTTTTGTTGTGCGCTAAGGTTACTCATGTTTTGCCTTGTACTTACGAATTTTATGCTACTCCTCACGTGGTCGGTCACCAAAGTCATGGTACATCTGGCGACAGATGCGCCTCCATGACGCCTCCTTTCTTGCCCGGTTTGCATAATTGGCATCGCGTTGGTCCCAGATTTCGGGACGCTCCTGCATCAGGACAATGAGCATCTCCACATTTATGTAAGTGGACGCCATGCTGCTGCTGTACTCCGTGGAGGCGTACTTCCGAGATGTCTGGAGTGCTTTTTGAGGTCATTTGCATGTCTAGGCTTCCTGATGATGGATTGGCCCATTTCCTGTCACCAGCCAAAAGACCTGCGTATTGCTCGCAGGTCACACGTCTGGTCCGTGTGTAATCTGTATTTTTTGCGCACCCATAGACTTGCATTGGCGTACTACGGCCGTAGTACGCTGACAATCGCAGCATGACAATGATCCAAAGCACACCGCCAGGGCAACGAAGGAGTGGCTTCGTAAGAAGCATTTCAAGGTCCTGGAGTGGCCTAGCCAGTCTCCAGATCTCAACCCTATAGAAAACCTTTGGAGGGAGTTGAAAGTCCGTGTTGCCAAGCGAAAAGCCAAAAACATCACTGCTCTAGAGGAGATCTGCATGGAGGAATGGGCCAACATACCAACAACAGTGTGTGGCAACCTTGTGAAGACTTACAGAAAACGTTTGACCTCTGTCATTGCCAACAAAGGATATATCACAAAGTATCGAGATGAAATTTTGTTTCTGACCAAATACTTATTTTCCACCATAATATGCAAATAAAATGAAAAAAAAAACAGACAATGTGATTTTCTGGATTTTTTTTTCTCAGTTTGTCTCCCATAGTTGAGGTCTACCTATGATGTAAATTACAGACGCCTCTCATCAGTGGTGGAACTTGCACTATTGCTGACTGACTAAATACTTTTTTGCCCCACTGTATATGGCATATGGCACATTGTAGGAGATTTGGATCTCAGGTTGATTAAAAAAAAGGCTTGAACAATGGGTAGCAATTAATAGAATGGTATTTAACATGGAGAAATGCAAGATTATACATCACTACCTAGGATCAGTCACTTTGTTTATGACATTCACATAATAGATGGATGGGTGTTGGATAACACCAAGTTTTTGAAACTATATTGTCCTAGGTCACTCCACTGTATTATCAGGGAGATTAATGGTTACTAAGGGACGAGCCGTCGAGAAGCGGGAGCGCCATTGTCATCAGAATAGGGTGACAGCCTCCGCTGAAAGGTAGATACTATATTGAGCTGGAATAAGTCCAGCTCACCGACGTAACTTACATTGCTGAGGCTGTTTGATCCTCTACTGAGCACTTTCAGTGAATAAAGAAATAAGTTAGTTTGTTCACAAGTTCATTGAGCTGGATTTTCTTGTTTTGTGACTATATTGAGCTACCAGGAATCTGATGAGGGACTGTAAAGTATGTCCTACAAGGAATGGTCAAAGGATCTGGGAATGTTTAGTTTGCAAAAAAGAAGGCTAAGGCCAGGTTCATACTGCGTTACGGCAGCCCGTTCAATGCATAGCGTTGACGGGCTGCGTTAACCCTATAACATAATGCGATATGCGTTCTGCTATACCGCCAGCGCAGATTCATCTGCGCTAGCGGTGAAGGAGCCTCAGACGCCGCAGCCCACGTCTGAGGCTCTGTCATTGAATGATGGCATGTGTCGCGATGCGCCTGACAATGGAGGGCAATGGCAGCGTTAACGGACTGCCTAAACGCAGTGTGACCCCGGCCTAAAGGCCCTGTCACACTAAGCGAGATCGCTAGCGAGATCGCTGCTGAGTCACTAGAACTGTGACGTTATAGCGATCTTACCAGTGAGATCGCTGTGTGTGACAGTGACCAGCGACCGGCCCCCCTGCCGGGTATCGCTGATCGTGCCCGAAATGTCTGGACATTTCTTTGGTCGCTCATGTCCCGCTGAGTCCCTTGTATCGTCACGTTTGACACCTAGCCTAACGACCTCGTTAGCGACTTAGAAGCAAGACAAGGTGGGGATTAGCGTTCCCGACATCGTTACAAAGGTCGCTATGACACGCTAGATTGTTGCTCCGTCGTTGGGTAGATTGGACTGTCTGACATCTCAATAGCGACCACATAGCGATGCGGCAACGATCCCTGTCGTGTCATATCGCTGTCGGGATCGTTATAGCGTCGCTAGGTGTGACGGGACCTTAAGAGGAGACTTAATAGCTGTCTACAAATTTCAAAAGGCATGTCACAGTGTAGAGGGATTATCATTAATTATTCTGATTTGCACATGGAAACACGAGAAGCAATGGAATGAAACTGAAAGGGAGGAGACACAGATTAGATATTAGAAAAAACTTTTTTATTGTACTATATTTCATATGTTATGGGATACCCCCCATCTTTCATACCCAATTATGTACAAAAAAACCCATAATAAAAACTATTGACAGTGAGGGTGATAATGTGTGGAACACACTGCCACGAGAGGTGGTGAGTTCTCCTCCAATGGAAGTCTTCAAACAGAGGCTGGACAAACATCTGTCTGAGAAGGTTTAATGAATCCTGCATTGAGCAGGGGGTTGGACCAGATGACCCAAGAGGTCCCTTCCAACTCTAACATTCTATGATAAGATGATTCTGACAGCAGATTTGTCTTTGCATTACCAAATGATTGGCGCATGTAATGAGAAATTGTTTGATTCTGGAAACAACAAAATATAGAAGTGTATAAAGCAATGCTTAGTAGGACCAAAGTGTACAGCAAAGACAAACATTTCCTCAAGACAAATCATTATCATCATCGCTGAAGTCCAACCTTTAGTGTTTTAGTGTTACTTTATTACACCAACAACCTTGCTCATGCAAAGTCACAGTCAAAAGGAGGTATTTGGGTACACAAGAGTATTTGAACTGAACTTTACCTAAAGAGATTGCCCACTACCTGGACAACCCCTTTTTTAAATGAAGTAATCCCCCTTGTAAAATAAGATACCTCCACTGGCGTTGTTCCAGTGATGTCGGCACATGGTCTCCTAGACTTCTTTTGACATAGTTATGGCACACTAGCCCTGCAGCAAATCAATGTCCATGTTTGGGCTGCTGGGTTCTCTCTTCTTCAAGTGAACCTCGGACAATCAGAAGAAGTGAAAAAGCATCAGTCCTATAGTGGCTGCCAATAACAGTGGCATAGCAATGTCACACAACCCTCGGGAAAAACAGCGTTGCGCTGACATCTTTGGATTGGCATGCTGGTGCTGGGGGGGGGGAGTATAAGTTATTTCTATTTTACAAAGAGGAGAACTTTATTTAGAAAGGGGTTGTCCAGGTAGTAGTAGGCCATGATTTTTATATGACATTTTATTTTGTGTGCTGGGGCCAATTATGCCAATGCTCATGACTGTAGTGTTTCATTTGCTGGATATTGTGGAAAATAAAGTTGGCAAAAAATGTATCAAGTTTCTTCAGAGCCATGCTAGATTCAAGCACAAATTTGAAGGGGTTGCCCTACCAACAAAGCACAGTTCAATTAATAGATTTTGGGATACTGAAAAGTTTCACAATTGGATGTTAAAACAAATGTTCCTGTGCTGAGATAATCTTTAAAGTGTTACCCTGCTATGTACTGTGTAATGGCTGTGTCTGACCATGCAGGCATGTGGTCGGTTGATATTAGGATATGGGCATGCTGCCCACGTTTCCCTCTGAAGAAACAAGTATACTGTTGTGCTGTGGAAAGTGAAATTTAATATATAATGTTATGTGACATGATATAATGTGAATTCTGGTGTGTTAATGTTAGTAATATGTGGAGTTTGACCACATTGATAGTTAGAGTTAATATTTGGGAGTAGCCAAGAGTGGGAAGGGATGAATTACAGGGAAAGTGACAATTTCTTGTCAGAGAGTCAGAAAGGGACTGAAGTCCATAGTGACAAGACCAAAAGGTCCTATGTGAGTAGTGCTGCATTCTGGGGCGACCCTGAGAGGAGACCGAAGATACTCCCACCAGGTATTCCTGACGAAGGGGGCATGAGACCCCCGAAACGTGTAGAATAAACCACTGTGAATCTTTGACATCTATCTCCTGGAATACTTTCTTGCGGCAGCGCGGAATATAACTACAAATTCCCCTGAATACGTGACTTCTTCTGGTCGTTGAGGACCTATGGATCTGCAGCAGCCGCCAGACTATATGCTTTCTCTCATCCTAATCAGGTCAGCAAATTTCTTAGTGTAATCTCTCTCTGTAACACGGATAAGACCCTATTGCGCTTTTGTGTCTCCTTTTCTCTGCAATAGTGTGATATTCTGGAAATGGGTCCTAGGAAAGGACACCTAGCCACGAGACACTGAGCTTATAACTCTGGAAGATAACGAGTCTAGAGTAGGACTGAGTACGTTGGATGAGCAAAGTGTCCTGGGCGGGAGTTCCAGAGCATCAATATTACCGGAAAGAGAACACAGAACCACAAAGAAAGTAAATCTCACTTGTTACTCAGGACTGTAGTGTTAAAGCTGGGTTTTATGGAAGTAGTGCAACATAGTAGTCATAGAAGGCGTTATTGACTACAACGGAAGGAAACGGTGTGGGAAATGCTTCGAGTTCCAAAGGAAATGTTCACAAGACTGTGTACCCACTACCCCTTGTATATAACCATTATCAAGTTGCCTCTCATTAACGAGTTTATTTTTAAATGGTGTCTCCTTCATTGAACAGTGAAACATCTGGTCCTGGCAAACCTACAACAGCAGTTACATGCATCCTGCATAGGTATAAGGCCCCCACAGCACAGGCACACACACCCAGCCAGGACCTCCACAATTTCTGAGTTGCAAAAAATGGTGACAAATAAAGATATTTTAAACCAGAAAAGTGAAAACATCTTAATGAATCAGGGCCCAAGTGTTTTAATGGTGATCTGACACCAGATTTAGCAATGCAAATGGTTTACATTATAAAATAAATCTATTAGACCTGATGAAACTGGAGTACTGAAAAAGATTTACTTCCCCTCCCCCTTGAAGAACCTGCTCAAATATATTGACAGGATACAGTCTTTTAAAAATGGAAATGCTATCTAGAATTCTGTGTAAAAAATAGGACGTCATCTCTCCGAAGTTCAGATGCCTCAGTGGCCAGGTAAGGCTAATTTCACATTAGCGTTTTTTTGAGAAGCGCATCGTGCGCAATAGAAACACATGCAAAAAGCACATCATGCGTTTTTGCATGCGTTTGCTTTTTTATGCGCATTCGTTCTCTAGGGGTTAAAACCAGTGTCTACACATTTTTACGCCAAAAACGCATGCGCACAAAAACGCAGAACGCATGTCCATGGGCACGCATGCGTTCCCATAGACTGTAATGCGTTATTTTGTTGCATTCCGTGCGCAAGCGTGCGCATGCTTTTTTTTACGCCTTTTGGCGGACCCAAAAATGCAACAGGCTGCGTCTGGCGTGCCTAGGCGCACACCTTGAAAAACTGCATGCGCACGAAAATACATACGAACACGTGAAAACGCTAGACCATGCGCATGCCATGTTAAACATAGGTACGCATGATGCATGCGCATGGATGCGCACAATGCGCTGCACAAAAAAACGCTCATGTGAAACCAGCCTAAGCATAATCACTTCCTGTCCTGACCTAGACCACCGAAGCAACCAGCATTGGAGCCATGTGGGTCATAGTCAGTAAATCTTTCTTTTTCTTTTGCAATCTCTGCCTCTGGTAAACATTTTTTTGAAAGCTGGAAAAACCCATTATTCTCTATTGCATTATTTTTCTGTACATCATGCTCTTTTATTGCTCTTCATCTCCCTGTATGCTAAATCAAAGTTATTGAACTATAATTACATTATAACAAATAAAAAAATGCACTAAAATTATTCACACCATGTTGTGCCACCTGAATGCAAAAAATCCATAAAATTGTATATAGCAATATATGCTGTCACTGACTTTCGTTGTGAATAAATCTAAGCTTGTATCCACTAACTAATATGAATAATTGGGGATGCAAACAGCCGACATTTTAAAATATCATATGTGATGGTATATTTAGATTGACATTTATATAGCGGTGACGGACTGCAGCCGCACAGTGTTTAGCAATTTGAAACCACTAATACTAATCTGTATTGGGATTTATTTAGATATCCTATTATAGATGTCCACACCCAATCGCACTGTGTGGTTTTAACTACTTAGTGCAATATTCCCTTCTTTTTAAGTGTAGAGAATTAAAGTTACATTTTAAATCATGGTCTTTAGTTTTGGATTTTTTTTTGCCTTTAGTATACAACTGTTTGTACGCTGACTGTGGAAAAATGGTTCATAGTTTATTAAATATATACTTTAACACATACGCTTTCTTGCAGTGTAGAATGTGGTAGAACTGCTATTAGTCATCATATCAGTCATTTTTTACGTCATAACCACCATAAGACTGTATAACAAACTCTGTCAATGTCATAAAAGAATTATTAGTATAGAGAAGTCATTAGAACAAAACTTTGCATAATACAAGCACAACAATATAACATTAATGTGTAAACAACCTGTAACAAGTTACTATGCAAAAAGTATCACTTATCACCTACCGCCCTGCTGTTTGCTAGCAGCAGTCAGAATAACCATATGCTCTTAGATAAGAGGTGCATAGTTCACGCTACAAAGACCCCATGTATTTCATGGTATATACTCACCGACCTGCAGGGTTAGTATACAGTAGATCTGTCCTTCCTTACACCAGTGACAGCTTCTAGTGCTGGAAAATGAAAGAACTAACACGTGACATCCACAGGAAGCAGGAGTTTTGCTTTTTTTGTCAACGAGGAAATTGTTGTTACATTTTCTTAAAAAGCATTATTACCTGACATAAAGATCACATATAATTATACAATTATCCCAGAATTAAGAAAGATGGATCACTACAAATATTATTTAATTATTATTTATGAAGAGGTTATACATACATATAATGCATTGTAGGGTTTCTACTCACTTGGTTACTTTTGAGGTAGGCACTAGTGATGAGCGAATGTGCTCGGGTGTTATCCGAGCATCTGGGAGTGCCCGTACATTATGTTCGAGTCCCTGCCGACTGTATGATTTGTGGCTGTTAGACAGCCATCTTACATACCCCCACTGCCCAAAGCCGGGGGCTTGGTACCTTCTGCCATCAAACAGTGAACCCTCAACAGTGCGTCAACATTGCCATGCAGTTTCCTGGGTCTATGATCTTCATGGAAGCTAAAATCCTGAAGTGCTAGGAACCACCTGGTCTCTCGGGATATGTTCCACTTCTCCCTCATCCACCTCAGTGGGGCATGGCCTGACACTAACCTGAATTTCCTACTTAAGAGGTAGTACCTTAGAGTGTCCAAGGTCTAATTATTGGCTAAATATTCCTTTTCCACTATGGAGTAATTCTTCTAGCAGGATGACAGCGTCCGACTTAGATACATTATGGGGTGCTCTTCCCTGTTCACCTCTTGTGACAGGACAGCACACAGCCCGACATCTGATGTGTCCATCTGGACCACAAACTCCTCAGAGAAATCCATTGCCACTAACACTGGCTGTTTTCACAGGACTAGCTTCAGTTCCTGGAAGGCTGTCTCAGCTTCAGGAGACCACTTAGCCATAGCCAAATTTCTCTCTTTAAGGAGATACGTCAAAGGAGTGACTACCACCCTTCCTGTGCCCTCCGTTCTGCTAATGACCCAAGATTAATATCCTCAATAATCCAAACCTCCCACTCCTGTCTTCGAGACTTCTTGCGTGCTGCGCCAGTTATTTGAAATGCACAACCCAAGACAATTTGGTTAATCCCCAAAACCCAGAGTTTTAAGCGTGCCCTAAAAATGCATTTCTTCAGACTGGCCTACCACCTCAAAATATTTATCTAACTATCCCTGTGTTGCCCATTTAAAATTTTCTTCATAACCAGGACCCTTGAATCGTCTATCCTCCCGCCCTTTATGCATTTAAGAGCCCTCTGTGTCTGTACTTTTACACATACTGGTTGGTTACAGATTCATGCAGCATTACATGAACACCCTATTTATTACATTGATGGCTGGACCAAACAAAGAAAGCAATTGTTACCATCCATCTTTCGTGTCTCCCCTTTTTCCTCATAGATTGTAAGCTTGCGAGCAGGGTCCTCACTCCTCTTGATATCTGTTGATTTATGTGAATATTGTTATGCTGTAATGTCTTTTGTCTGTACAAGTCCCCTCTAAAATGTAAAGCACTGCAGAATATGTTGGCGCTATAGAACTAAAATTATTATTATTATCATGGCAAAGTTAGGGATAAACCGGAAGTAATAGCCCACAATACCCAGGAACATTCTCATCTGCTTCTTTGAGAATGGTTGTGGCTAAATCTGGATTGTGTCAGTTTTATTTAATTGGGGTTTTGTTTCCCCCTGCCTATGACAAAGCCCAAGTATTTAGCTTCCTCCATTCCCATGGCACATTTCTACGGGTTTATGGAAAATCCCACCTTCTGTCGAGCATCAAGTATTGCCTGGACTTTGCTCAGATGGCTTCCTCAATCCTGGCTGAAGATCACGTCATCCAGGTAGGCCGCTGCGTACCTCTTGTGTGGAGATAGGATGCGGTCCATGGCTCTTTGAAAGGTGGCTGGTGCTACTCATAAACCAAACGCCATTTATGTGTCCTGGAAGCATCCATCTGGCTTTGAAAAGGCAGTCTTCTAATTGATGCCTTGGGACATGGGAATTTGCCAATTTTGGGAGGTCAAGGGCGGTAAGTACCCTTGCCGGTCTTAGCCTTTAAATCATACAGTTTCCTATAGTCATTGCAAAAGTTCATTTCTCCATCTTGGACTCTTGAATGACTTCCAACCTCAGCATCCGCTTCACCTTTTTGGATGTTTGGGAATCCGATAAGGCTTCAAGTTTACCCTGACATGAGGGTCCAAAAGAACCTCATGCTCTATGATACGAGTGCAACCCAGTACTCTGAGAAATAGTCTCTGTTCCAGTGTAGCAGCTCCCGGCACTTTTGCTTTTTGGTATGTGACAGTGACTTTGCCACCTTTACCTCTTTCAGACTTAGCCACCAAATATGGAGCTTCCACAGGCTCCCTATCTCACCATGGCATAATTAGGTTGACGTGGTAAAGCTGGTAGGGCTTCCTTCTCCCTGGTTGGTGGGCTTTATAGTTGACATCACCAAACTTTTTAACTCCTTCATAGGAGCCCTGATATTTGGCCAGGAATTTGCTCTCCATCGTAGGTACCAATACCAGATCACCAGGGTTGAAGTGTCTAACACTAACCGATCTATTGTACACCCACGATTGTGCCTCTTGGATTTTTAAGTTGAGAAGTTGTTCTTTCACAATGGGCATTACCTCGGCAATTCACTCTGGCATCAGGGCCACATGTTTGATTACATTTCTGTAGGGTGTAGACTGTGCCTACCAGGTCTCCTTCGCTAGATCCAGGAGTTCACAGAGTTGACGGCTATACAACAGTTCAAAAGGGTAGAATCCAGTAGAGTAATTAGCAAAGCAACTAAAGACTCAAAGTCTCCAAAAATTCAATTTAAACAGCAGATAAAAAGGCAGCAACACTTACCTGCCCAGATCATGGAACAAATACACTACAGGGTGCAGCCAGCCCATAAAGCAAGATGTTAGCAACACAGGTGCAAAATACCAGATCAACAGCCACTCTCCACCTACCAATTCCTGGAGGGGGTGACTGCCCAGTATACAATTGTACAATAAGGCCCGCATAGGGCGTTGTTCATACAAGGGAACTGAATAGTGTCTGGTTCACAGCCTATTAGTCACGCCCCTACTTTTCGATTAGGCGGGCTGGCCAGCACACTCTCAATGCATCACAGTGTGAACACCCCTCATGCGAGACTAGACGGGCAGGTGGAGAGTGGCTGTTGATCTGGTATTTTGCACCTGTGTTGCTAACATCTTGCTTTATGGGATGGCATTTGTTCCATGATCTGGGCAGGTAAATGTTGCTGCTTTTTTGTCTGCTGTTTAAATAGAATCCAGTAGAGGCCTGTGGGACTTCTCTGATAGAGAACAGAAAGTACAGCAGTAGACAGTCCCAGTCTCAGCCGTTCATCTGTAAGGCCTTCTTCAACATGGCCATCAAAGTTTTATTAAACCTTTCCACCAAGCCGATCATCTGTTGATGGTAAACCGAGGTTCTGAGTTGTGTGATTTGCATGGTTTTGCATAACTCCCTCATTACCTTTGACATAAATATAGTAGAATCTCCTTAGGCAACCCCGTTCTGGAAAAGAAATTAGCCTAATTTCCTGGCTATACACTTGGTGGAGGTCTATGGAAGAGAGTCATTGGGGAGGTCAGCTTGCAGGTGGCTCAGGACCTACAATAATTCATGATTTCTCAGTTCCTGGGTTTTCTCTAGATGACCACCTAACACAACTGTATGGACCATGTCTAACACCCTGCGTCTGCACGGCCCTGGCACCAGTAATTGCTTGATTATCACCCCTTTAAGTTTGGTTGCCCATTATACTGTCTCAAATTTGTGATAAAATATGGATATTGGGTGTCAGCCCCCGGCTCTTGGGCAACACCATTAAGAACAAACACATTATCAAATGCCTGGTTTAGAGTTAAGTTCCTGAGTTGGGCATTTCCAAAGTTTCCCCGGGACACCTCCAAATCAGGGATGTTGGCCTCATCCTCATCGCGAACAAGCACACAAAAGGGAAACCCGTCAGCTGTGGCCTGCGGCAAGGTTTATTAAAAAGCTATCTATCTGTTGTCCGAGCAACCAGGTGACCCCGATTTACCCCACAAACCCCAGAATAAAGCAAAGTCCCTCAGGATTATTACAGGGTATGATAGGTCCTTGACTATGCCCATCTCATTGGACTCGGTGCCACACTGTGCGTCTATGACCACTCTTTAGCATTACCATGGATTCAGTAGACTCCCACTATCCTCCCAGAAATCAACCAATGAGGATCTGTGGGACTCACTAAGGTTACCAAACTTCCAGAGCCTAACAAACCAGTCATTTGCACTCCGTGTACTGCTATGACACATGCCTGCGACCCCTCTCCTGGTTGAGGGACAGCACTGCAGCCACGGTATGCAAAATATGAGCAGCAACATTCTATACTGCAGTCCATTGGCTCGGTGGTCATGGGGCAATGGGAGGCTATGTGACCCAGGGTGTGACACCTCCAACAAGTCACGTTATTAGATGGAGCCTTTGGCAACAACTCATGCGCCTCTTAGGCTCTTGGATGCCCCCTAGGTGTGGCTCTAGTTCCCCTTTTTTGGGTGTCATCCCCCCTTTGGGAACCCCAGTACAGAGATGCTAATATCCCTTGCTCCCCCAAGGAACTCTCAATCGCCTGGTACCTTTCCACCAGGCCCATCAAGTCATCAGTAATTCGAGGATCTACCTGGGCAACCCAAGATTGCACCGGCCTCAGTAGGTAGTGCATGAACCTGTCCATGACGACCCTCTCCACCATCTGTGATGGGGAGGAAGATTCAGGTTGTAATAACTTTTGGACCAGGTGTAGGAGGTTGAACTTTTGGAATCAGTGAGGTTTGTCACCGTGGTAGGCCATGTGGTGCACCCGTTGCACCCTTAAAGTCAGAGACGCTCCTAAGCGCACCAAGATCTCAGTTTTCAACTTGGTGTACTCTTTTGCGTCCTGCAAGACCAGGTTATAATAGTCCTTCTGCGATTTCCCTGTTATATATGGCACCAGAACCTCCGCCCATTACCATGGCAATTTCTACCATTCCGCCACCCTCTCGAAAACCGTCAGGAACATCTCAACATCATCACTTCGGGTCATCTTTTGCAAGACTCTCCTGACCGTCTTCCTCACTTGTGAGTCAACACTTTGACTTGCGGGCGGGGCGGTTGCCCTGTCATGGATTGACGGTTAGGAGTTCCATCTGCTGCCTGTGCTACTATAGCTGTTGCTGCTGGAGATTAACCTGCACTAGTTGCTTTATCAACTCCTCCATGTTGTCGGCTTTCACTCCCGCAGTCGTTTCACCCAGGACATGCGGTATCTCTACAGCAGTCACACTGCCTCTTGGGATTCGTACCCATGCTTCTAGCACCAACTGTATGGTTTCTACATTGTTGGATTTGAAGTAGGCACAAGAAGCGGTTTCAGTAAAATGTCCAGGTTGGTTTAGTAAGACTGCATAAACCGCTCAGGAAACCAAACAAAAAGACAGTCTTTTCCAGCACAAAGTGAAAACACAAAAGTAAATAGTCCATGCGGTAAAGATTCGCCCTCTTGGTTTAGGCTGAGTTCACACGTGGCGTTTTTTTCGCGTTTCCGCGGCGGTTTTAACAGCGCGATTTTGGCGCAAAAACGCGAAAAATAAGCATCCCATGCATTCCTATGGGATTCCACAATGCTGTGCTAATGCTGCGGTTTTTACCGCGGCGGAATCGCTTCGCGGTAAAAAACGCAGCATGCTCATTAATTTTGCGGAATCGCGGCGATCCCGCACCCATAGGAATGTATTGTTCCACTTACTTCCCGCATGTGGCTGTGCACACCATGCGGAAAGTAAGCAGAACAATTGCGGATGGTACCCACGGTCCGGAGGAGAGGAGACTGTCCTCCGGGCTGTGGGTACCATATCCCTGTAAAAAATAGAATTTAAAATAAAAAATATTGTTATTCTCACCTTCCGACGTCCCGCGCAGCCTTCCTGCCTCTCTCCACGCTCCCGGTCCCAGTAAGCCTTTGCGAGCGATGACGTCCGTTCTCGCGGGATCGCAAAGTCTCGCGGTCATTCGTGCGACGCCATCGCGAATTACCACGAGACGTCGCGATCCCGCGAGAACGGACGCCATCGAGGGCATTTTCGCAAAGGATTACTGGGAACGGCTGCGAGGGACGTCGGAAGGTGAGAATAACACCATTTTTTTACATTCTATCTTTTACTATTGATGCTGCATAGGCGGCCTCAGTAGTAAAAAGTTGGTCACACTTGTCAAACACTGTGTTTGACGAGTGTGAGCAACCTGTCAATCAGTTCTCCAAGCGATGCTACAGATCGCTTGGAAAACGCTAGCATTCTGCAAGCTAATTACGCTTGCAAAATGCTAGTTTTTCCGCAGGAAAATCGCGGGAATTTAAAATGCGATTTTCCCGCGGAATGGAATTCCGGAATTCTCGCGAGAGTTCCGTTACGTGTGCACATAGCCTTAGTGTCTAGTTTTTCCAAGTCCTTAGCAAACATCAACACACTCGAGATCCACACATCTCCAGACCCAAACACTGATTGAGAAAACTGGTCTCCATTTTTTTGCCATACCACCACCCCCGGGGTGGGTATATGTGAGCAGTCAGTCCCACCCACCTCTTTGACTGCTCGTAAAACCCAGCCCTGATACGCTCTATTGACTCTCTCAGCACTATATGTGCTAGAGCCTGCTTTACCAGCTTACATCACCGAAACTACCAACCTCCTCTCAAGGACTTTTCCAGCGGCCATCTTACAACATATATAATAAACAAGTACAATAAGCAAACTAACAGGGTCAGACTGTTGCAGACGGGGAGTGGAGAGGACCTGCCCACATGGCCTTACAATCTACAGGGTAAGGCAGGAAACAGACTAGTGTATGGTATCCGATGCAAGAGCATTGGATGTGAAATGCTAATGACCCTTGGCCTCCAGTTCTTCTGTGAGTGTGAGCTGAGTGTCATGCTATTGTGCTCCTTTCCTCTCGCATGTAAAAATCGCAGCACAAGTGCGAAGGAGGCGGAGAAAGTAATTTCTCCTTCATTACCTGTTTTGGTCTATATCGGACTGCACTGGGATGACATCCTAGTGCAGTCCCATATTTCATTTGCACCAATAGACTTGTACGGGTGCGAGTGAGTCAAGTCTCCTGCCAATCTGTTCTCTCATGCCGAATTGGCATGAGAAAATAATCGCAGATTTGAGATGCCCCTTAGAATAACACTGATCCGATTGCTATCCAATAAAACATCAGAAGAGCATTAAGCCGTGTAACGGCGATCACATTAAAAAAAGTGATATAAAATCCATTTCTCTCTCTGATATATTCTGACATATCAGTGAAAATAGAAATGGGGTCACCTGAGCCCCCCACGATACCTTAGGTGCTGAATCAGTGGTCCCCCAGACCCTCTCTTTCCTTCTACAGGAAGAAAATGGCAGGTGTATGAGCAGTGTGCCTACCAATATCTGCCTGCCTGTACCCAGCAACTGCTGAGAATTTTCTCATTGGCTGCTGGCTTTTGATTACTGTCATAGACCCTATCCCAGTTATCAAAAGCCCCCAATATTAGTAAATATGGCAGCACTTGGGCTATGCCTCTCTCTCCTCTTCTTGTAGTTGTTCTGGCAGAAAAGAGAGATACACTACGTCCGAGTGTTGCCCTGTCAGAAAAGAAAAAATGACAAAAAAATAATTTCTACATCCGTGTCTCCAAAACCCCTAAAACTCATTTATTAGCCCCCCATTCTGTGTCATCCGCGTTGTCACATTTTTTTTTTATAATAATTTTTCTCATCTTTTGCGGTTAGGGTTACGCTTATTAGGGTTAGGGTCACGCTTATTAGGGATAGGCAGTAAAAAAAATATTAGTGTTAGATTAGGGTTAGTTTTTTGTTAGACAGGCAAATAAAGTAATGGCCCACATAACATTTAGTGCGGAGCAAGCGTTACAACCTGCTTTCCTCCAGCAGCGATACTGAATCTGCCTCCGAAGTTGAGCAATTTCCATTGAGTGACGATGACTCTTCCTCCAAGGGATCCCACAGCCCGATGGTAGCGGAGCAGGTCGTCACTGCTGAAGCTTCAGAGGCAGGACCAAGTATCACAGTTTCACCCCCCCCCCCGCTGTGGTATCAGGACAGTTCATTTTCCCCTCAAATTTTCCCTTTTTCTGCAGTCCGAGGAATAAAATTAGATGTCACCAATTTTACCCCGTTTGTTTTTCAAAATTTTTGTTAGCCCAGAAGTCCAACAATTTATTGCCCACCAATCAGATGTTTGGGCCTTACTCTGAACACAGGATTGGTAAAAAAAAAACAACAAAAAAAACACACTGAATCTACTGGGCAACAAAACGTGTCTACAGCACCCCTGTACTTGCAGCCATCAAATCCTCAGCTCGTTATGAAGCCGTAATGAAATTCCTCCACTTTAGTGATAATTCTCAAGCCCCCCAAGTACTGACCCCAACTATGATCGGCTAAACAAATTGAGACCCCTAATTTCCCTCCTACAACATTAATTTCTTAATTCCTATACCCCAGAGCAAAATGTGGCAGTCAACAAGTCCTTGATGAGTTTCAAGGGCCGGCTGTCATTCCTCCAATTTATCCCCTCCAAGTGAGCCAAATACAGTACTGTATAAAATGTGTGAGAGCATGTCAGGCTACACATTCACCTTCCTAATCTATGAAGGTAGGGACCGACAAATCAGCCCCCAAACTGTCCCCAGACAATATGAATCTCAGGAAAAATTGCCTGGGAGCTAATGACACCCTTTCTCCATCAAGGGTACCACATCTACACAGACAATTACTACACAAACGTCTCCCTATACAAATCCCTCCACTGCAAATAGAGGGGCCTTTGGGACAATCAGGAAAAACCAAGTAGGGTTTCTGTCACAGTTGTTGTCCAGACATTTGTATAAGGGGGCATCATTCCTCACTCGCAAGTAGCCAACTTCTTGCAGTGAAGTGGAATGACAGGAAGGACGTCTACATGCTGACCACACTGCATGCGGACACCACTGTGATGGTCAGAGACAGGGGCGCCACCAGCAAAAAACAATCTGTGTCACAGATCACAATAAAATCATGGGTGGCATTGACCTGTCAGACCAGGTGCTTCAACCATACCTGTGAAAAAGAAGACCAGGGCCTGGTACAAAAAGGTAGCAATCTACCTCATCCAGATTGCTACATAAAATAGTTTTGTATTATACAAAAAAATCCCAAGCACCGCTCACTTTCCTCTAGTTCCAGGAGAAAATTGTTGCACATCTCATATTTGAGTTGATGGCACAGGAGGAAGCCTTTGAGTCTGATGATGTCGGAGACTTGCAGAGCGCCATTTTCCTTGCCTTGTCCCTGCCACTCCACCCAAAAGTATCCCCAAAAAGATGGCAGGTTTGCAGGAAGCATGGTATAAGAGGTGATTCCCGGTACCACTGCCCCACATGCCCATCCCAACCAGGTCTTTATATCTCCCCCTGTTTTGAGACCTACCACACATATTACAATTATTAGGGTTTTTTTTTCAAATAATTTATATTTTCTGCTTAGTGGGCCCATCAGAGTAAATTTTATGGACAAGTATTAGAGAATATTTTCATAAGTAAATCCCATTTTACCCCATTTTACAATTAATTCCAGGACTTGATCAATCACATACCAAACTTAATTCCAGGACTTGATCAATCACATACCAAACTACTAGTCAGACAAATTTTCATCCACTTACTCATGTCTGTACACTCCAGAGTGTGGACCCCACAAATGTTCAGATCATCTGAAAACTAATTCTAGGACTTGATTACTCACAAACATTTTTGACCATTTATCTTAGTTTCACTGTTTGTACGACTATGTCTTGCTACACAAAACTTTTGCTTTCATTTATATTGCTTCGGATTATAAGACGCACTTTTTCCCCAAAAATTTTTGGGGGAACATGGGAGTGCATCTTATAATACAGATATATCATCCGAGATCTCAGGAGACGAGATCTCGGCACCCAAGATCTTGTTGCCGAAATCTGAATCTGAGCATGCGCCGCCCCTGGTGGCCATTTTTCCGGAGCCCCTCGCACAACCATTACTGCGATGCAGTGGCCTCCGGGAACTCGGCAAAGAGATCTCTGCAACCGAGGTCTCGTTGCCGAGATCTCAATCTGAGCATGCGCAGTCCCGGTGGCCATTTTCCCGGAGGCCACTGCATCGCAGTAATGGATATGCGGGGGAACTCTGGGCTTTCACAAAATGCCGGCGGAGCCCCCCCGCACCACAGAGCACCGCAGCTATTTTCTCCCTCATCTGCGCATATCGGAACACCCCCTCATCCCAACCTGTGGCCTGCAGCAAGGCGCCACTCTTGCCTCCTCCAGCAGTGACCCTGGGACTCCGCTTCACCGCAGCCACCACCCCGGTAAGCAATAAGACGCATGGATTATAAGAGGCACCACCATTTTATTTTAAAAAGTTTTTTTTTCCTATTTTTCTCCTCAAAATTTGGGGTGTGTTTTATAATCCGGTGTGTCTTATAATTCGCTAAATACGGTATTTATGTTGGTGTATCGGGCATGATTATTTAATTGGAGGATCGCTAATAATAAGGATGTTCCATACTTATACACTAGGGCTTTACTTTATAATTCTTGCCGAACCTCTGGTACCAGACAATACTTTACGGATTCTGTAGAGAATTGGTTGTTTTGTGCATATAGCGGTTCCTACCTTGGCAGGTGGGAGCTTGCTATGGTGTACCACGTCGGTTAGCACATTCGTCTCTCATATAGGTATTGATGGACCTAATGGACGTTGTATGACCAGTCTCTGAAAGTGTAAGCCATTCAAGCCCTGTTGGTGTTCTTTCATCTTTGGAACAAACTCAGCTTTGCCACATAGTTGGCTGCATTTTCCTCCACATCTTGCACTTCATTTCAGTACAGTTTATTCTTCCTGCTACAATATATGCAACTGTTTTGTTAGCAAGACCAAATTTTATAATCAAACAATGTGTTTTTAGGAGCTTGCCTCCCTCTGTGAGTAATAATTCCTGGAATGAGTTTGTTATTTGCTCAATGTCTCTATAAGCTTTGAATGGGTCCTGGAATTTCTTCAATTTTACCATAAAGACCAAATGGTGTTTCCAGAACACGCATTGGTGCCATATTGGATGTACTTTTGAACACTGAAAAAAATAGTGCAATAAAATTTGAGATGTGTTCCTCAGAATGTACAAAAAGAATCATAAAAGAGACAGTGAAAGAAATGCAAATTGTAAATTTTCAAACTTGTGTTGCATCAACTGCATAAAAAAATGGTGGTATCAAACTACTCACTATCTCCCTAGATAAATACATTAGAGGGTATAATTTACAAAAAATACATTTATGGGGGATTTCTAATGTTCTTGAACCACACAGGCTCTGCAAATATAACAATCTATTTCAAATAAAGCCAAATTTGTGTTCCAAAATTCACATTGTGCTCCTTCCTGTCTGAGCCCTGCCGTTTCTCCAAACAGAACTTTTTGAGTACATATGGGGTATCGCCTCACTCGTAAGAAAGTGAGTAACAAATTGTGTGGTCCACTTTTTGGTGTAATCTCTGGCAAAAGTGAGAAATTTTGGGCTAAAGCAAGATTTTTGTGAAAAAACTTTTTCACTATGATGATCTACTGTTAACAAATTCTGTGTCGTACCTGTGGGTTCAAGCTGCTCAATATATCCCTGGATAAAATCCATCAGGGGTGTAGTTTCCAAAATGGGATCAGTTGTTGGGAGTTTCTGCTGTTTAGGCACCTTAGGGGCTCTGCAAATGGTACATTGGAGCTAAGTGGAAAACAAAAAATATTTCCACTATTAATGATATAACTGATAAAATCTCAACACATAACATGTATGAACTAGCATTAGCTCTTAAAGACAATTCTCTCCCAAAACATGAATACAAATGGTCTACATGGAGTGCATCCTTTTCTTCCATTGTGGAGTCCAATTTGTATGACATTTCTTGATTGTCAACCAGTAAAAAATTATAAATATATAACTTTGATTTCACAATTTTATTATACTCTGTATCTTGGCCATGTTAATATTTTCTCAGTTGTCTTTATTGTCCCACCCCACACCTTTATCCTCCTTCCCAATCTTTTCCATAGTTTAATCTTTCTTTTCCTTTCTGTTGGCAGCTGATTATTCATGATACTCTCCAAGCATGTGACAACAGAGCTTCTTTATTCAGAAACAAACAGGATCAATATTTGATAAGCTGAACAGATCAGGTATAAATCATTTGTGTGTGTCTCTATCTGTGCATCATCTACAGCAGGCTGCTTCTCTCATATACAGACACAGGAAAAACAGGAAATACAGTCATATGCTCTCCCTGTGTGAGCCTCTGGGAGTTTTTTTTTTACCTTTATAAACAGGATACAAATCTAGCAACTAAGCACTCATAGAAAGGAATGGAGTTCTTGCACCAAACATATTCCAACACTTTCTTTATCATTTGCTTATAAAGGCAATCCCCCTTTACCTTTTCCATCCTATTTCTCTTCCTCTTTCTTCACCTTTTCCATATTCACTTTTCCTTTTTCTTCTTTTAAATTTCCCCTTTCTTATCTCCCTTACATTCTTTTCCTAATTTTACCTTTCATTCCTTTCCTTTTCCCATTCTTACCTTTTCCATTTATCATTCCTTCTTTCCTAATGGTCCCCTTTAGGACTGTTTGGAGACTTGTAATTTCTTTATTCTACTCAAAATTTTAAATATTAATACTATGTATATTGTACTACATATTTTATTTATTTTATATTGGTCTCCCCTTCCTACTCTTTCTAAGTTTGTAAAATTTTTCTCGTAATAAAAGTTGGTTAAACAAAAAAACTACAACTCTTCCCGCAAAGAACAAGCCGCTATATTACTGGAAAAATCAAAAGTTATGTCTCTTACAAGGGGAGGAAAAAACGAAAATGAAAAATGGAAAATCGCCCTGGGGAGAAGGGTTTAATAGCTGCTGTTGTAAAAAAACAACAACAATTACATATGAACAGCACACACATGACAAGTTAGAAAAAATTGTCCCACTTTTCTGAATTAAAATTGGACTGATTTTTTATACTGTTGTGTGACCCTAGTAACACGCCCACCAGGGCCGTAGGGTACTTGGAACTGGGTCGGACCGTTCTTTGGGAAGTCACTGGGCTGTGACCCGACTCCGTGGCCCTGGCTGTGCCGTAAAATGGTGATATGTATATGGGATTTAACGTGACGCCACATGTGGTGTTTGACAGCGGATGGCCGACGTTGCTAAAGGAGACCGCTGGGGCTGACGGTGACACAGCTGGGATGGTTCTGCTTCCCACAGGTGGAGCTGGGCCCCAGGGCTACCTATTCCATTTGTCAGGCTTCATGTACCTTGCGGTGCAGGACTCAAGGTGCAAGAGATCACTGGTGGACACAAGTGCTGTAGTTTTCTTTTCCTTTACTTGTTGGTTGATAGTACAGACCAGGGCAATGGTAACAGATCGTAATGGAGAGCTGGGCAGCCTGGAAGCAATTTTAGATACACCTGGTCAGGTAGGTACAGAGGCCTTCCTTCTGCGCTGTCCTCCCTCTTTCCTTGTTCCTTACTGCCTAACACCTCACCCTCCTGCTGCTAACTGTCTCTTTCTGTTCTTAAAAACAAACTGTTGCCCGCATGGGAGGCAGCTCGAGCCTATCACAGGTGCTGCTAGTTTGTGTTGGCTCCAGGCTCTGGTATGCTGCTGTGTCGTTGGGTATTAGATCGGGCCAGGAGACCTGCAGTTCTCTGCCCTCTGGATTTAGCTGCCGGGACTTCAGTACCCACGCAACCATGGACTATGGTATCCTTTCCTAGCGCTTAGCTCTGGGGTGAGTTTAATCACAGCTCCACTCCCCAGGTTCTGCCCGACTTCTCTCCTACTGACACCTGGTAAAGGGACCACTCCTTGCTTCCAGGCATGACATTACTCCCTGTGAGAGAGGCAATGCCACTGTGGAAACTGGACTCCTGGGGTGCCACATTCCCCCTAGTGAAATTCAGTACTCCCGGACTGAGGAAATATAAACATATTAAAAAGTGAACAATCATAACTAATTACAAGATTTCAAAAATAAAAATTACAGAAACTAAAGCTCAAAAATAGTCCTGGTGATGATTAGTCCATGTGTCATTGTCCTTTGTTCATTCCTGAGTCAGGTTGGTAACTATGTATATACAAGTATTGTCCTGGTCACGAGTCCATTGACTCAATCGTCCATTAAATCAAGTAAAATAGGATTGCTCAAGAGTTCATACAGAGTCTCTGTAGGCTCATATGCTTGATGGTTACATACTTACATTATATATTTACATGTCTTATTTACACAATCTACTTACATGCGGAACCTTATGGGGATTTGACCAAGGATCGACCTTCGTAGCACTGGTACTGGTGTAGTGTGCCCTCTATTGGCTGTGCTACGGGTGACTCTACGTAGTACGGGTATACCTGATGTTCTACGACCACTGATACTCACCGTGGGCATGACAGATTCGCCGCTGGCAGGGGGTGGATTCTCATGCTCTCTGTTCTCCAGGTGACAAGGGAACTGCAAGGGTGTGCTGATTATAATTTCTTTCCTGCCTCTGTCTTGCCTGGGACAAACTTTTCTCTACACATTCTTGCACCTTGTGATATTGTTGCTGCCGCTCCGTATTCCAGTCTGCATCTGGTGATGTCATCTCAGGTGTTAAAACTCCCATGTCCAAGTCAATGGGCAACTTGCCAGGTCTTGCACTCATCAGGTAGATGGGTGTACAGTTGGTGGAGTTCACCGGGATGTGGTTATATAAGTCTACCAAATCCGGTAACTTTGGCCACAGGCTACGCTCTTTCAGGGGCAGAGTCTTCAACAGGTCTATTACTACCTGGTTCATTTTCTCGCATAACCCGTTGGTCTGGGGATGATACGGCGTGGTTCTTATTTTATTGCAGCCATACAGGTTACAGAACTCCTGGAACACTTCTGCTTCAAAGGCTGGGCCTTGGTCGGTAAGCACTCAATCAGGGTAACCGTGTGCGAGACAAAAGTGTTGTTGAAATGCTTTGGCTGCTGTCTTCGCCGTCTGATCCTTCACTGGCACTACTACCAGGAACCGGGATTAGTGATCTACTATGGTGAGGGCGTAGACATAGCCTGACCGGCTTGGGGCCAGCTTCACGTGGTCCAAGGCCACCAGCTCAAGCGGGTGTTTGGTGACTATGGGCTTTAGGGGCGCCACTGGCTATCACGGTCTTTCCGTCTCAGGTGGCATGGACCACATTCTCGACACCATTTCTCAATTGCTTTCCTCATGCCAACCCAGTAGAATCACACACGTAACAGGACTTCTAACTTCTTCCACCCTAAGTGTCCTGCTCCATCGTAGTACGCTTCTAAGACCATTGGTACATCCCACTTCCTGACTTCCACCTGCCAGACCAGTTCATGGGTTCGGGAGTTGACAGTTCTCCCACTCAGCTTCCCCTCATAGATGAACAACTTGCCTTTCTCCTTCCACAACTGTTGTGTTTCTTGTGAAGCATCTGGACAAGGGTGCTAATCAGCTTGTGTCAGCAATTCCTTTACTATGCGGACTGTCGGATTGCTGTCCTGCGTTTCTGCCCATCGATGGTGGGGCAATGGGTTAATCGTTGCCTCTTGCATGGCATAGCGCTTGTCCTTCACGCAGTGGGAGCACTGGGCCACACGTGGGCGGTGGAAGGTTGGTAACTCGATTTTGTCGATTTCCTCTGGGTCTTCTCCCCATCTGGCAAGTTGGGCATCCTGGACAGTGCATCAGCATTAGCGTTTTTATGCCCCGCCCGGTATTTGATTGTAAACTCGTAGTTGGACAGCCGAGCCATCCATCGCTGCTCCAACCCACCTAGCTTCGCCGTTTCAAGGTGGGTCAGCTGATTATTATCCGTATAAATGGTAAACTTCACCGAAGCCCATTTAGTGCTTGAAGCGTTCCGTTACCGCCCAGACTATGGCGAGAAACTCCAGTTTAAAGGAACTATAGTTGTCGGGGTTCCTTTCTGTGGGATGAAGCTTCCTGCTGGCATAGGCAATCACTCTCTCTCTGCCTTGCTGTACCTGGTACAGCACTGCTCCCAATCCCACGTTGTTGGCGTCCGTATAGAGTATAAAGGTATGGCCATAGTCGGGGTAGACCATGACTTCGTCTCCCGTAAGAACGATCTTCAACCTAGTGAAGTATTCTTTTTCTATTTTATTTCGCTTGTACGGAGGTCTCA
This sequence comes from Dendrobates tinctorius, assembly GCF_039654945.1. Classification (NCBI taxonomy): domain Eukaryota; kingdom Metazoa; phylum Chordata; class Amphibia; order Anura; family Dendrobatidae; genus Dendrobates; species Dendrobates tinctorius. Next base: position 4,657,751 of record NW_027361844.1, on the reverse strand, counting down.
GATTCTTGGCCTTCTTGGACTGGCCTATTAAGAGGTCCTACATGGGTGCCGCTGTCTTGGTGAAGCTCTTTATCAATCTCCTGTAGTAACCTACCAGCCCGAGGAACTGCCGCATTTCCTTGATAGTGGAGGGTGTTGGCCAGTCCTTGATCCCGGTGACTTTTTCAGGGTCTGATGCTACACCTTCAGCGCTTACCATGTGACCTAGGTACTGCACCTTGGGCTTCAACAAGTGGCACTTGGACGGCTTTACTTTCAGGCTGAAACCGGATAAGGCCTCAAACACCTTGGCCAGATGCTCCAGGTGGTCTTTGTACATCTTTGAGGAGATGATGGTATCGTCCAGATATAACAAAACGGTTTCAAAATTGTTATGTCCTAGGCAGCATTCCATTAACCGCTGGAACATTCCTGTTGCATTGCAGAGCCTGAATGGCATGCAGCTGAACTCACAGAGGCCCATTGGTGTGGTAAACGCTGTCTTCTCTCTGTCTGCTTCTGCCACGGGAACCTGCCAATACCCACTGGTGAGATCTAAAGTGGGGAAATAGATAGCGGATCTCAGTGCAGATAATGATTCCTCAATTCTGGGTAATGGGTAAGGCGTCCTTATGTGTAATGCAGTTAATCTGCCTGTAGTCAACACACATCCTCATTGTACCATCTTTCTTTCTGACGAGGACTAACGGAGCTGCCCAGGGGCTACAACTATCTCTGTTTACCCCAGCCTCCTTCATCTCCCGTAACATACCCTTGCCACATTGATAGTGAGCTGGGGGAACAGGCCGGTACCGCTCTTTAATGGGCGGATGATCTCCGGTGGGGATATGGTGTTGGACCCCTTTTACCTGCCCAAAATCTAGAGATCTAGAGGGTGCTTGCTAAAGACCCGCTCATATTCTTGAACCACCCAGTAAACCCCATGCTTTTGATGCGAAGGGGTGGAGTCAGTACCTATGTGTAGATTCTGACACCAATCCACCAGCTGCTCCTCAGAGCCATGGTCCTCCACCTGGTCGGACAGAAGCAAGGGTTCCATGGCCTTTATTGTATTATTACTGACAGTGAACAGCTTAGCAAGGGTGGCATACCGGGGTAAATGGATCTCTTTCTCCCCACAATTGAGGATGCGTATCGGTGCCGTCCCTTTGCGGACATCGACTACCCCTCTGGCTGTCAGGATGGTGGGTCTACTATCAGAGTACACGGGTTCTACCAGGGCCTGGTAATCTTGACCCCTGAGGCCTATTGCTGCCCGACACCAAATCACCATTTCACTCCTAGGGGGTATTGCAATAGGGAATGGATCACTCACTCTGACACTGCCAACTTCTCCACCAGACAGCTCTACCTGTTGTCTCTGCATCAGGGCTCTGATTTCCTTTTGCAGGACATGCTGCTGACTGGAACTGGTGGTCTCGGCTACCTGTTGCAACAAAACAATAATTTCTCCAATACAATTCTCTATTACATTGGTGCCTAGAGTAATCATAGGATGTCATTCTTGTCTGTCAATATCAGCTATAATCACACCTTGCGACTGCAATTCTACTCGGCCAACCTTGTTGGTCACCTCCTTATACCCCACCTGAGGCAAGGGCTTACCATTGCTGGCAAAAATGTTAAAGTGTTCATCTGGGCTGCGAGTAATGTCTGAATCAGCCCAATACCGTTTAAACAAGATATATAGGATTGTTGTCACCTGGGAGCCGGTGTCCAATAAAGCGTTCATCGGGATGCCATCAAGCACGACGGGCATCAAGGACGTCCTCCCACATACACTACCAATCAAAAGTTTGGGTCACCCAGACATTTTTGTGTTTTCCATGAAAACTCATAATTTTATTAATCAAATGAGTTGCCAAATGAATTTAAAATCTAGTCCAGACATTGACAACGTTCGAAAAAAAGATTTTTATTTGAAATAATTTTTTCCTTCAAACTTTGCTTCCCTTTGCAGCAATTACAGCATTGCAGACCTTTGGCATTCTAGCACTTAATTTTCTGAGGTAATCTGGAGAAATTTCACCCCATGTTTCCAGAAGCTCCTCCCACAAGTTGGTTTGGCTTGATGGGCACTTGTTGCGTACCATACGGTCAAGCTGCTCCCCCAACATCTCTATGGGGTTGAGATCTGGTGACTGCGCTGGCCACTCCATTACAGATAGAATACCAGCTGCTTGCTTCTTCTCTAAATAGTTCTTGCATAATTTGGAGGTGTGCTTTGGGTCATTGTCCTGTTGTAGGATGAAATTGGCTCCAATCAAGCGATGTCCACAGAGTATGGCATGGCGTTGCAAAATGGAGTGCTAGCCTTCCTTTTTCAAAATCTTTTTTACCATGTACAAATCTCCCACTTTACCAGCACTAAAGCAACCCCAGACCATCACATTACCTCCACTATGCTTGACAGATGGCGTCAGGCACTCTTCCAGCATCTTTTCAGTTGTTCAATGTCTCACAAATGTTCTTCTGTGTGATCTAAACACCTCAAACTTGGATTTGTCTGTCCATAACACATTTTTCCAATCTTCCTCTGTCCAATGTCTGTGTTCTTTTGCCCATATTAATCTTTTCCATTTATTAGCCATTCTCAGATATGTTTTATTCTTTGCCACTCTACCCTGAAGACCAGCATCCCGGAATTGCCTCTTCACTGTAGACGTTGACACTGGCATTTTGTGTGTACTATTTAATGAAGCTGGCAGTTGAGGACCTGTGAGGTGTCGATTTCTCAAACTACAGACTTTAATGTACTTGTCTTGTTGCTCAGTTGTGCAGCGGAGCCTCCTACTTCTCTTTCTACTCTGTTTAGAACCTGTTTGTGCTCTCCTCTGAAGGGAGTAGTACACACCGTTGTAGGACATCTTTAGTTTCTTGGCAATTTCTCGCATGGAATAGCCTTCATTTCTAAGAACAAGACTAGACTGTCGAGTTTCACATAAAAGTTCTTTTTTTCTGGCCATTTTGAGAGTTTAATGGAACCAACAAATGTAATACTCTAGATTCTCAACTAGCTCAAAGGAAGGTCAGGTTTATAGCTTCTCTAATCAGCCAAACTGTTTTGAGCTGTGCTAACATACTTGCACAAGGGTTTTCAAGGGTATTCTAACCGTCCATTAGCCTTCTTACACAGTTAACAAACACAAAGTTCCATAAGAACACTGGAGTGATGGTTGTTGGAAATGGGCCTCTATACACCTATGAAGATATTGCATTACAAACCAGACGTTTGCAGCTAGAATAGTCATTTACCACATTAACAATGTATAGAGTGTATTTCTGAATCACTTAATGTTAACTTCATTGGAAAAAAAATGCTTTTCTTTCAAAAATAAGGAAATTTCTAAGTGACCCTAAACTTTTGAACAATAGTCTAATCGTCTCGCCAGCTTTGTGGGCCCGGTTATCTTACTCCTGGGGGTTGGCCCTCTGCCCCAGGGGTTACTTGTTTAAATTACAGAATCTTGCGATGTGCCCCGCCTAGTTGCAGTGGCGACAGATGGTAGTCACCGGAAAAGGTCTTCCAACAGTCTTGAAGGAGTTCCCAGAGATGCTTAGCACTTGTTGGCCCTTTTGCCTTCACTCTGCGGTCCAGCTCACCCCAAACTATCTCGATTGGGTTCAGGTCTGGTGACTGTGGAGGCCAGGTCATCTGGCGTAGCACACCATCACTCTCTCTCTTGGTCAAATAGCCCTTACACAGCCTGGAGGGGTGTTTGGGGTCATTGTCCTGTTGAAAAATAAATGATGGTCCAACTAAATGCAAACCAGATGGAATAGCATGCCGCTGCAAGATGCTGTGGTAGCCATGCTGGTTCAGTATGCCTTCAATTTTGAATAAATCCCCAACAGTGTCACCAGCAAAGCACCCACACACCATCACACCTCCTCCTCCATGCTTCACGGTGGGAACCAGGCATGTAAAGTCCATCCGTTCACCTTTTCTGCGTCGCACAAAGACACGGTCGTTGGAACCAAAGATCTCAAATTTGGACTCATCAGACCAAAGCACAGACTTCCACTGGTCTAATGTCCATTCCTTGTGTTCTTTAGCCCAAACAAGTCTCTTCTGCTTGTTGCCTGTCCTTAGCAGTGGTTTCCTAGCAGCTATTTTACCATGAAGGCCTGCTGCACAAAGTCTCTTCTTAACAGTTGTTGTAGAGATGTGTCTGCTGCTAGAACTCTGTGTGGTATTGACCTGGTCTCTAATCTGAGCTGCTGTTAACCTGCGATTTCTGAGGCTGGTGACTCGGATTAACTTATCCTCCGCAGCAGAGTTGACTCTTGGTCTTCCTTTCCTGGGGCGGTCCTCATGTGAGCCAGTTTGTAGCACTTGATGGTTTTTGCCACTGCACTTGGGGACACTTTCAAAGTTTTCCCAATTTTTCGGACTGACTGACCTTCATTTCTTAAAGTAATGATGGCCACTCGTTTTTCTTTACTTAGCTGCCTTTTTCTTGCCATAATACAAATTCTAACAGTCTATTCAGTAGGACTATTAGCTGTGTATCCACTAGACTTCTGCACAACACAACTGATGGTCCCCACCCCATTTATAAGGCAAGAAATCCCACTTATTAAACCTGACAGGGCACACCTGTGAAGTGAAAGCCATTTCCGGTGACTACCTCTTGAAGCTCATCAAGAGAATGCCAAGAGTGTGCAAAGCAGTAATCAAAGCAAAAGGTGGCTACTTTGAAGAACCTAGAATATAAGACATATTTTCAGTTGTTTCACACTTTTTTGTTAATTATATAATTCCACATATATATTCATTCCAAATAGAGGCAACACCCCATAGCTAGTTTTCAAGTGATAGTGAATTTATTAGACCCACATATCAGAGCTCTGATATGTGGGTCTAATAAATTCACTATTACTTGAAAACTAACTATGGAGTGCTGCCTCTATTTGGATTGAATATTGGATACTGTGGCTGATACTGGACTATTTGCCTGGGGGCCGTGCACCCGAAGCCAAGTACTGTGCTGTTTCTTCTTTTTTCTAATTATATATATATATATATATATATATATATATATATATAACACTATGACTTATATCAGCTAAGACAAAGCCTAGATCCTCAGGCTACATTCACACCATGGGCCCAGCCAGAATCAAACCTGGGGGGGGGGCAGAACCACATACTGTTCTGCAGAACCTCATACTGCACACCTCAGCTGCTGCAGAACCTCATACTGCACACCCCTACACTTTAAAATAAAGCCTGCACCTTAAGAAGATGTGGTGATGAATGCAGTCTATTTATTCCAACTATCAATTGATGTTGATGTGTTACTGGGCGTCCTTTTGGGCAGCTATGAGGTGTACCTGACTGGTGCTAAAAAAAAAAAAAAAAAAAAAAAAAAAGGAGTGTTAGTCTGTGTGCTTCCTGGCTTTCATTCTTTTTGGTACAGCTAAGATATGATATGGATAGACAGACATGGATAAATGGATAGCTAGAGCAGATTTCTAATCTGTTTTTGCTATTGAAAACATTATCTATGAGCTCAAAAACCTTTCAGGTGATGCAGTTTTTTTAAAAGCTGATCTGCTTTTGCAGCTGAAAAATGTATCCTCAAAAAAAGCACGAAAAACGCTGAGTGTGAATGTAGCCTTAGATCAGGAATAGAACAGCCATTTATAGGACATTTCATAACTTACCCAAATTCCTATGAAAAAATATTCTGCACATTCTGCATTGAACTACTGTACCCAATTTATTATATATTTTAGGAGTCGGAGTCGATCCATTTTATACCGACTCTGACTCCACCAAAATGAGCACCGACTCCGACTCCGACTCCACAGCCCTGCGCATGGACTGTACGATTTTGGTTAGTGCAGCTACACTTTTGGTCAGCTTCTGGACCTGGAGACGTAGACCTGCAGGAGTCATTATCTAGAGTCTAAACATCGGCCTTCATGGGTTCCGAGGAAAAGGACGCCACCTCCTGGTGGTATGTGATAGCTGGGCACTGGAGGGGTGCAGTGCCACTTGGGGTTGGTTCTCACAGCACTCAGATGGCCCGGTCTTTAAATCGTGCAAAGTCCAGGTCAGGGTTTTGCAGGGCCATAATGCGCAGCTGTGTCCGGTGAGCAGTAGACAGGAGCCCCTCAATAAACTGCTCGTTTAGCAATCTGTTCTCGTCTTGCACACTGTCGGTGTCTACCTGTTTAATGGCCTTGCAAGTTTAGGGCATAGTCCCGTACTCTGTCCTGCGCCCTTTGTTTGCACCCGTAGAATTTCATTTTAATCTCCGCTTCTGTGCGGGTGTCAAAAGTATCCTTCAGCCGGGCCTGGATTTGCCTTACAGTTCTTTTGTTGGTGTCTGGCCAGTACTTCACCTCCCTCTGGGCCACACTGGTTGGCAGCTGGTTGGTTGGCCGCTAGTCAATAAAGATGCTGACTTTTGGCTCTCTGACAGGGGGTACGCTTCGAATAAACTATGCAGTTTCTCCTTAACGTCGCTCAGGGTGTGCGACTCCCCTGAGTACTGAGGTAGCCAGGCCGGCCCTGGGATATATGGCATGGATAAAGGCATAATGGTGGCTGTGGCCGCGCCCGCCACTGGATCCTCTCCTAGATTGGGCATCTCCTTCCCTCCTAGTCAATCTCAGCCAGGCTCTGGGTATCATTACCTTAGTAAGCGGTTGCTCCGCAGGTGGGATGGATTGAGCTCCCAGGGTTTTCCAAGTTGGGGCCTCCTGCATTCTGCACGCCGTGTGGCACAGTAATCGCGGCTATTATACAGTTCAATAAAGTCTATGGCACACAGTACCCGGTAATACCGGACTACGAAATCCGGTTCGTGACGGAAAAATGACACACCCACCAGGGCAGTGGGGTACTCGGAACCGGGTCAGACAGTTCTTTGGGTAAGTCACGAGGCCGTGACCCAACTCCGTGGCCCTGGCTGTGCTGTAAAACGTGGATATGTATGTGGGATTTAATGTGATGCCACAAGTGGTTTTCGGCAACGGATGGCCAACGGTGCTACAGGAGACCGCTTTGGCTGATGGTGACACAGCTGGGATGGCTCTGCTCCCCACAGGTGGATCTGGGCCTCAGGGCTATCCGTTCCGTTTGTCAGGCTTCGTGTACCTTGTGGTGCAGGACTCCGGGCACAAGAGATCACTGGAGGACACAAGGGCTGTGCTTTTCTTTTCCTTTACTTGATGGTTGATAGACAAACAACCTATATAAGGAAACAGGCAAGAGGTTTTATACTTTAAAAATTGATTTTTATTGAACAATGTCATTACACAAGTTAAAAAAGGGATGATGAGATACAGAGAAAAAATAAATGCAAAACTTTGTGCGGTGAGGAAAAGTTTTTTTGCCCTATATGTGCTGATAGATATCAAAATCCAATAGAATTTTTTGCCAATAAATATATAATAATGCAAATAAAAGTCATTTGAAGTCTAAAAATTGCAAAACATAGCTAAGGGCACAAAACCAATCCAAGAGGACACCTAGCCAAGGTTCAATATCTATGCAGATTTGCAAAATAAAGATTGCACCAATCGTTATTCATAAATATAATACACAGCCTATAAGTCCCTTTTTTTTTACACACCATGGTCTAACATGCTTGTTTCCTTATATAGGTTGTTTGTTGTCCACGGTCCTCCGTGTTGATTCTTTGGGGCAATTTCCTCTGTCCATTGATGGTTGATAGTACAGACCGGGGTACTGGTAACAGATCGTAATGGAGAGCCGGGCAGCCTAGAAGCAATTTTATATACACCTGGCCAGGTAAGTAGAGAGGCCTTCCTTCTGTGCTGTCCTCCCTTTTTCTTTGCTGTCTAACAGCTCACCCTCCTGCTGCTGTCTCTCTCCATTTTTAAAAACAAACTGTTGGGAGGCAGCTCGAGCCTGTCACAGGTGCCGCCAGTTAGTGTCGGCTCCAGGCTCCAGGCTCTGGTATGCTGCTGTGCCGCCGGGTATTAGATCGGGCCAGGAGACCTGCAGTCCCCTGCCCTCTGGATTTAGCTGCCGGGACTTCAATACTCACACAACCACGGACTCCGGTATCCGGTTCTTAGTGCTCAGCTCTGGGGTAAGTTTAATCACAGCTCCACTCCCCAGGTTCTGCTTGACTTTTCTCCTACTGACATCTGGTAAGGGGACCCCTCCTTGCTTCCAGGCATGACATTACTCCCTGGGAGGGAGGAAATGCCACTGTGGCAACCGGACTCTTGGGGTGCCACACTAATGTTAACTAGTACCATTTTGGAGGGTAAAAGGCTTTCTGATCTCTTTTCATTATGTTTATTTGGGAGGTGGTGTGGAGGTGGAGGAGAGCTTGTGCACCCCCTCTGAAGAACCTGTGTTTTAATGATATGCACAATGTATCTTATTGCATATTTAATTTTCCTGGAGGCTGAAGTTCTTATAAGTCAGAGGTGACAGGGTTAACTGTAAGGCCGGAACCTAGTTGGGAAATGGGTAATTGTGACCTAGGTGTGAGTTCCTGTTTGGTAGGGAGTTGTTAGTGAGCATGAGAGATGGAAGAACACCTTCAGAGGAAGGCTATCATCATTAGCTGTGTGTATGAGAGAAGAGACAAGAAAAGGGAGCAAGTTTGGCAAAAATTCTACAGTGGCGGCATTCCCTCATAGCAGGCAAGTTGGGTACTTAAGTTGGCAGAGCTAAAGGAAGCGGTGGTGTTAGCCTGGTCCTGGAGATCAGCCATGAAGGAATACTGTCCAAAGGCTGGGAGAAAGTTAATAAGGTAGTAGCTAGTGAGAGCTCCCTTGCACAGTTCACAAGAGTGCAGTGACCACAGCAAAACAGATTGACCCATGTGGCTCTGTACCAGGAAGATGGAGTTACCCAATTTGTCCTGTTGTTCATCTGTAAGTAACATACACCATAAGTAATGTGCCTCCACCCATGACCACCAAAGATGTGAGGCTGAGTTCACACGTCGCGGTTTTTTTGCGGCGGTTTTAAACGTGTGATTTTGCCGCGAAAATGCGAAAAATAAGCATCCCATGCAATCCTATGGGATTCCGCAATGCTGTGCTAATGCTGCGGTTTCTTCCGCGGCGGAATCGGTTTGCGGTAAAAAACGCAGCATGCTCATTAATTTAGCAGAATCGCAGCAATCCCGCACCCATAGGATTGCATTGTTCCGCTTACTTCCCGCATGTGGCTGTGCCCACCATGTGAAAAGTAAGCAGAACATTTGCGGATGGTACCCATGGTCCGGAGGAGAGGAGACTGTCCTCCGGGTTCTGGGTACCATATCCCTGTAAAAAATAGACTAAAAATAAAAAATATTGTTATTCTCACCTTCTGGCGTCCCGCGCAACCTTCCCGCCTCTCTCCACGCTCCCGATCCCAGTAATCCTTTGCGAGAATGACCGCGATGACGTCGAGATCTCGCGGGAGCGCGACGTCTCGCGGTCATTCGGGCAAAGGATTACTGGGACCGGGAGCGTGGAGAGAGGCGGGAAGGCTGCGCGGGACGCTGGAAGGTGAGAATAACAATATTTTTTATTTTTTTTATTATTTTTTACATTTTATCTTTTACTACTGATGCTGCATAGGCAGCCTTAGTAGTAAAAAGTTGGTCACACTGTGTTTGACGAGTGTGACCAACCTGTCAATCAGTTCTCCAAGCGATGCTACACATCACTTGGAAAACGCTAGCATTCTGCAGGCTAATTACGCTTGCAAATCGCTAGTTTTTCCGCGGGAATTTAAAATGCGATTTTTCCGCGGAATGGAATTCCGGAATTCTCGCGGTAACTTCTGTGAGAGTTCCACTATGTGTGCACATAGCCTAACTGTATATTGTGCAGAAGAAAACAGTAAACTTATTTCTTGCTACCCTCTGTACATAAGTTTTATCGTTAGTAAAAATGTCTTTATTTTTACAAACTTGTTTGGTTTCTTCATTTCCTGGGGTTTGGTGCCACACAAATTGTGGCAGAAGTGAACCTGAAGATGTCCCAGCAGCATCTCAATCACACACACCCAGACAGGACCCCCACCTTCATGTAACATGCCTAGAGTACCTCACCCACAGCTACTGGCTGCCCACCATGTTACAGTGGGATAACCAAGTTGTTTCAGATTTTTACAAATATTGCAATACCAATATATTGGTGTTTTATTCCAGTCAAAGAGCTTTTAGATAAGGAAGTAAAACAGATATCTAACTTGTCTTCGTTTAATTTTTTTTTATAAACTTTTTTTTGCAATATTTATGAGTCTGGGTTCATGTGAGCGTATGCAAAATCATCTGTTGTATGTCAAGATAAAACTTGAGATTTTTCATATTATTGTCATCCATATGCGATCCATGTGTTCATTTTTTATGTCTATATGCAGTCCAAATGTTCATTTTGTACATCCATATGGCTTCTGTTTTTAACATGAAAAATGTAATAAATAAAAGAGGTAAAATAAAGTTTCCTATCTTTAAAAATTGTAATGTATGAAAAAACGCATGACATGGATAATACCCTGTATGTGATATATATTTTACGCACCAAATGACTTATAATGAATCTGATCCAGAAAACAGATCAAAGTAGTGTATGCTGTGGATTTTTATACTCAGCCCATCGATCCATGTGTAAAAGCGTGAACTAACACATTGACGTACATTGGTCCATGGGCTGATTGTATGTTATCAGTTTTGCATATGTACAGCACATGGAAGTCTGAATAAGCCTTGAGTCTCACAATAAGACTTTACCCTGTGATTGTTTGATCACTTACATATAATCTTTGGCTCTTTAATTCTGGAGCCTCATTTAATTTCTGCGAACAAACATGACAATCTATGGTTATGTGTGGTAAATTTTTTTACTTTGAACTATACAATTGCTTTAGGTCTAAATGGTGATATCATGCAAAACACAAGCCGCGGAGACACCATCACATGTTTCTCAACGCAAGCAATGACTAGCCAGGTCTTTCCCCGGGAAGGAACAACCACGGGAAGGGCAGTCTCCAATGAAGGAAACCACCTATGCCAAAACATGGTATCCATCCACAGATAGTTGTTTCAGGGAATTGCCCCTCATCAGTGTGGAGTAGGAAACTGGCTAGTAGGAGCAATGCCTAGTGAAAGACTGTGAAAAATGAGGATGAATGAACTCATGGAGATCAACATCCAACACTGCGGAGACACCATCACATTTCTCAACGCAGTGATTCTAGAGCAATGTCCCCATCCCTTATGGGAAATATGCAAAAACATGCAAAACACAAGCCGCGGAGACACCATCACATGTTTCTCAACGCAAGCAATGACTAGCCAGGTCTTTCCCCGGGAAGGAACAACCATGGGAAGGGCAGTCTCCAATGAAGGAAACCACCTATGCCAAAACATGGTATCCATCCACAGACAGCTGTTTCAGGGTATTGCCCCTCATCAGTATGGAGTAGGAAACTGGCCTGTAGGAGTAATGCCTAGTAGAAGACTGTGAAAAATGATGATGAATGAACTCATGGAGATCAACATCCAACACTGCAGAGACACCATCACATGTTTCTCAACGCAGTGATTCTAGAGCAATGCTCCCATCCCATGGTGGAACCTGTCATGTTGAAAAACACTATTAACCTCCAGATGTTGGGTCAAGGTGCAAGTTAATAGCCTTCTAAAGCCATGCAGCTGCCGCACTGAAGCCCGGCTACAGGATGGAAATTAACTTTATTCCTTCCAGCAGCCTCAGGCTTTCAGTCATTGCGGCACAGCCGACACAGCTTCACAGCTTCAGTCACCACTCAGTGCATAGTGAGCAGAGGCTGTAACCATGCTCCTCATTGTCTGACAGCCAGCTCTGCAGTGAATCATGCATAAAAGGTTCCTTTTAAAGGGAACCTGTCACCATTTTTTTCATTTATGAAGCAATACCCCAACTTCCTCAGCAGCTGTGCTGTATTCCAGAAAGTTAGATATTCTGTCCTGGTCCTGACTCCCCTGTATAACCCCCAAAAACCTTTTGAAGTGCTCCAGAAAGGTAAGAAAGGTATATAATTTTGGATTGTTCGACGGGCGTCATTGCATCGGCTCCTGTCCCTCCTCTACCCTTCTAAATACTGTCCTCCCGCCGTGATTTATGTGGATGATGTGTCCTGCATCATCCTCATAACCGAAACAAAATCTTGCGCCTGAGCAGAGATATCGCAGACTCATGCAGGCACACTTTGTTCTGTCTTACTGCGGGCAGAGGCTAAAACCTAACTGTGCATGCGCTGGTACACAGCTTTCTGGCACCAAATGGCCAATTGGGAATCTGTATGTAAGGGAAACAGGACAAAAACTTACAACAACAAGGAAGGATTCTCATCGCCACACAATAAAAGAAAAAAGAATAGATCTACCTGTGGCCAAACGTTTTTGCTGCCCTGATCACAGCATCATGGGCATGAAATTACTGGTATTTAAAGATAATGTCACAAACTTATGATGACCTTTCACATACTCAGGGCAGGAATTAATGAGTAGCATAGATTTATGTCTTTTTACATCAATGCAAAAATGTGCTCCTCAGACCTCGCGGGACCATCACAACCCTAGACAAGACCTGAATCAGAGGACAATAAAGCTTTCTCACTCCTTATCTATGAAATCCTCCAATAATTATGGCCACAACTGCTTCTCCCTCTCCCACACTAATACTTCTGCTTTAAATCACTTGTCTTATTTACTGCACTATCCTATGTCCTGTTGTGCATAAATATGTGACTCTCCAGATTTTGTACTTTATGCTGACTGACGAAGACACCTGAGTAACCACAAAAGCTTGCTATTTATTACCATCTTTTCAGTTAGCCATTAAAAGGTATCAACTAGAGTTGAGCGACTTTTGGTTTTTTAGGGTCGAGTTTCGTTTCGTGAAACCACACTTTTCCAAAAGTCGGGTCGAGCAAGATCGGCCGATTATAGGGAAAAGTCGGGGTCGTCCCGAAACACGAAACCCAATGTAAGTCAATGGGGAATAAAAGTCGGCAGTGAGAGGAGGACAGGAAACACACCTACAGTGCCAATTTGAATGCCAAAAGCATCAATTCTTATTACTTAAGCTTGTCAACCTTAATTTACTTCATAATACTAGTTACGCACTGAAAAATGGGGGTTATTTGGCTAAAGTTTTGGGGGGGTAGGGCTGGCTCCAGATTTTCATGTGCCCTGGGCGAAAGAGCACCCCTTTAACACATACCACAACTCATGATGCTCCGATACGGCAGAGAAATAGCGGTATAGTACAATGACAAATACTTCACCTTGTACATCTCATGACGAGGCCCATCTATTTCTCCATACAGAATCATTGGTCCCATATAATGTTTGAAACAGTATATGATGCGCTCCACATAATGCTACAGTATATGTTGGTCCCCATGGATGAAGCTCCACTGTCTTATGGGCCCAAATAATGCTCCAAACATAATGGGGCCCATTTCTAATGCTCTAGTGTATAATGGGCCCTGTAAATGCTGCTCCAGTGTCTGATGTCCACCTTTGGAATGTTCCAGTGTATGGTGGGCCCCATCTTTCATTCTCCAGAGTATAGTGCTCCCCAAAAATTGCTGTCCCAACATTGAAAACAATCAAATAAGTCTCCTCGCTAGGGAATCCCTGTACTAGTCTGGACTCCTCGTCGTCCCCATCTTCCATCTCACTGCACAGTATTTCAACCTTGCAAGTGCTGTGATCCTGAGCAAGCAGGGGGGGCCCACTTGATGGCGACGGCACTGGCACAGGGCCCCTGATAGTACGGTGGTGTGTCTGATGGCGGGTGGGCCGAACCTGCACTTTCATCTGCAGCTTCCTCTTTGTCACCATGTAAGATGGAACTGTATATGGGAAGGGTAACCTGAGTTTCATCAGGGTCAGATTCAGGCCGGGTAGCGTGCGAGGGGAATGTAGTGGTCTGGGTCAATGTACCAGCAGATTCATCGAGCAGTGGCTGGGCATCAGTGCAATTGTGTCGCCCCCAGGAGTACGGTCGCCACAGTGGCATTACCTTCCTCCTAGGGAGTGTGATGTCATGCTTGGGAGCAATGAAGGATCTCTCTAGCAGGTTAACTGATTGGGCGGCGTTATTCCCACGAGTCATGACCCTCCAAACAGCGTTCATGAAGGCAAAGTGTTTGTTTTACGTGGGCAGCATGGTTGCAAAGCTGAACCTTAAAGGAATGTCCAGAAGGGCACCACCAGGAGTGGAGCCTACGGTTAAATTCGACTCCACCTGGGATACCTCAACCATGCCAGCTACAGAAAAGATGCACACATTGCAAGCTTAATTCCGTTAACGAACGAGACTCCGTCATGCCCCGCAGTCCGAGTCCGGCTTACTAGAGGGACACGTGAGGCTCTGGCACATGAGATTGGCCAATACAGGTAATATGGCTTACAGGTGCAGATAACCCGCTGAACAACGTTAGTGATGGGGATCTGTGATTACAATTATTACCCGCGAACGATGATTTCCCAGTAAGTGCAGGTCAACCGCAGTTCCGGAATTAGGCCTAACCGTCATTCCTGAAAAAATGAAAAACTTACGTGTGCAAACCACAGGTGCTGTAGCTTGCTTAACAGCTCGCCAGCCGTTCTCACGCCCAGTATGGATTACACGTGATTGCACAAAGGTGAGAAAGGGTACCGTATCCCCGGATAACATGTATGGATAGCGTACACATTCAAAATATATGTCTATACATCAGGAGGCAGGCTCAGACGGTGTTAGGCCCAGTATGGATTGCACGTGATTGCACAAAGGTTAGAAAGGGTACCGTATCCCCGGATAACATGTATGGATAGCGTACACATTCAAAATATATGTCTATACATCAGGAGGCAGGCTCAGACGGTGTTAGGCCCAGGATGGATTGCACGTGATTGCACAAAGGTTAGAAAGGGTACCGTATCCCCGGATAACATGTATGGATAGCGTACACATTCAAAATATATGTCTATACATCAGGAGGCAGGCACAGACGGTGCTAGGCCCAGTATGGATTGCACGTGATTGCACAAAGGTTAGAAAGGGTACCGTATCCCCGGATAACATGTATGGATAGCGTACACATTCAAAATATATGTCTATACATCAGGAGGCAGGCTCAGACGGTGTTAGGCCCAGTATGGATTGCACGTGATTGCACAAAGGTTGGAAAGGGTACCGTATCCCCGGATAACATGTATGGATAGCGTACACATTCAAAATATATGTCTATACATCAGGAGGCAGGCTCAGACGGTGTTAGGCCCAGTATGGATTGCACGTAATTGCACAAAGGTTAGAAAGGGTACCGTATCCCCGGATAACATGTATGGATAGCGTACACATTCAAAATATATGTCTGTACATCAGGAGGCAGGCTCAGATGGTGTCAGGCACAGTATGGATTTGATGGCCCAGACTACACAGCGGAGGAGCAGGGAGAGGTAAAGATTGCAAATGCTGGGGCCCTGCCCAAGCAAGGGGGGCCCACTCGTGGGCGTCGGTACTGGCACTGGGCCCCTCATAGTACGGCGGTGTGTCTGACGGCGGGTGTGCACCACCACCGTCAGAGACACTTGATTGCACTATGAGGGACCCTGTGCCAGTGCCCGTGCCCAAGAGTCGGCCTACCCACCTGTCCAGGGCAACGGCACTCGCACGGTGTCGTGCGCTAGGTGGTGACCCCGGCCATGGGGGGGGGAGGCAGCACAGTTAGGGAGTTTTAAAAAGTGGCATATGTTGATGTTGGACATTCAGCTGATGCAAAAGGTGAAATAGGTCAAGTCCCAGGAAGAGGTGGACCAAAGCAAGCCATTTTTCTGTCACCCTATGTGTCATCAGGGGAAGGTGGGACAAAATCCTTGGAAACCCATGCGTGGTTCATTTTAATGAAGGTTAAATCATCCACATTTTGGGTTGACAGACGGGTCCTTTTTTCTGTCAGGATTGATCCAGCTGCACTGAAGACTCTTTCCGATAGCACACTTGCAGCTGGGCAAGCGAGCTCCTGTAAGGCATATTGTGCCAATTCAGGCCAGGTGTCCAGTTTAGCGGCCCAATAGTCAAAGGGGAATGACCTGTGTGGTAGAACATCGATATGGGAGGAAAAGTAGTTTGTAACCATAGTTGACAACTGCTGTCTCCTGTCACTTTCCATCGATGCAGCATTACCAGTTGTGTGAGCGGTACTTGAAAAATCAGTCCACAACATTGTCATGAAACCCCTGTCTCCAACGCCACTTCTGCTGTGTGCACCACGAACACCTCTGCCAAGCTGCCCCCGGCCCGTACGGCTCGTGTGAGAACCATCACCGCTGCTGTGTGCTGGGAATGCCTCAAGCAACCGATTTACCAGAGTTGCTTGTTTATTAGCCAATATTAGGTCAAGGTTGTCCTGTGGCATGATGTTTTGTAATTTGCTTTTATAGCGTGGATCCAGGATGCTGGCCAACCAGTAGTCGTCATCGTTCATCATTTTGGCAATGCGTGGGTCCCTTTTTAGGATCTGCAAGGCATAATCTGACATGTGGGCCAATGTTCCCGGTGTCAATGATGCACTGCGAGTGCTGGGTGGAGGAGCACTTTCTGGAAAATCCACATCCCTCCAGTCACGCACAAACCCTGTACCAGACCTTGGCACACCAACATTTTCACTTGCCCCACGAGATGCATCCTCCTCCCCTAAGTAATCATCCCCATCATCCTCCTCCTCCTCCTCTTCTTCCTCCACCTCGTCCAGGAGAGGTCCCTGAGCAGACAATGGCTGAATGTCATCAAGGATTCCCTCCTCCTCTTCCTCCTCATCAACATTGGCTGCAGAAGCCTGCTCCTTAAGGTGCGTCAAAGTTTGCATGAGCAGACGCATAAGTGGGATGCTCATGCTTAGGATGGCGTCGTCTGCGCTTACCAGCCGTGTGCATTCCTCAAAACACTGAAGGACTTTACAGAGGTCTTTCAGCTTCGACCACTGCACACCTGTCAACTCCATGTCTGCTCTCAAAGTGCCTGGCCGTGTATCCTCCCACAAATGCATTATGGCCTGCCTCTGCTCGCACAGCCGCTCCACCATGTGCAGGGTGGAGTTCCACCTTGTTGCAATGTCAATAATGAGGCGGTGGTTGGGAAGGTGGAGCAATCGCTGCAGCTTCTGCATACGAACGGAGTGTACAGGCGACCGGCGGATGTGCGCGCACAGTCTTCGCACTTTCTGGAGCAGGGCTGTTAACTCCGGATAATTTTTGAGGAAGCACTGCACCACCAGGTTCAAGGTGTGAGCCAAGCAAGGTATGTGGCTGAGTTTTGAAAGGGCTATGGCTGCCACAAAATTACGGCCGTTATCACTAACTACCTTGCCTGCCTCAAGATGTACACTGCCCAGCCATGACTCAGTTCGTCGCTTCAAGTACTTGGCCAGCACCTCGGCGGTGTGTCTGTCGCCCAAACACATCATCTGCAACACAGCCTGCTGACGCTTTCCACTAGCTGCTCGATAGGGGGACACCTCGTGTGCAACAGTGGCAGCTGCAGATGGAGTGCTCGTACAACTGCGCTCTGTGGACGAGCTTTCGCTTCTGGAGGAGGAGGAGGAGGGTCGAACGCCTACAGCCAACTGTTTCCTATACCGTGGGCTAGGCAGCACTGTCCCACCACCGCTGTCCCCTGTGGACCCTGCATCCACCACATTAACCCAGTGCGCAGTGATGGACACGTAACGGCCCTGGCCATGCCGACTGGACCATGCATCAGTTGTGAGGTGCACCTTTCCCAGTGGCGTAGCAACTGTTTGTGGCGCCCGGGGCGGTCGAAAAATTTGCCGCCCCTTTGGTCGTTGATAATCCGGATGCATCTGAAAAGACCACACTACACTCAAAGATGTCTGCTGTTATTATTTCTAAATTTATAGACTTTCATCTTCTTGATGATGCTGGATGAAGACCTAATGGCTTTTTTTATAATAATTTTTAATAATGTGACAGAAAAAAACAGAAAGTACAAATTATTTTCGAAACTTGGGTTTTGTTTTGTTTTTTTCAGGTTTTTCAATAAAAATAAAACATTCTAAGTATATAATAATATGCAATCATGTGTCCTTTTTTGAATACACTTAAAAACAGATAAAAAAAATTAGAAGGCTAGCACAAAAATGGGCATCAAAGTGGGCTAAGAGGTATGGTATTGAAGGGGTTAAATGGCTTTGGGCCACTGATCTAACACCTGATATACATACCTAGTGATGCCCCACATGAAATTCATGTCACTCCAGCCTGGCACAAATGGGTTCTGGGCATCAGAACTTTGATGCCAGTTCAGGTGTTAGATCAGTGGCCCAAAGCCATTTAACCCCTTAAATTTAGCTGTTACTTATTCACATGTGTGAAAATTGGTTCTCTGCCCACTTTCATGCCAGTTTTGATGGCCATAACCCATTTGTGCCAGGCTGGATTGACATGAATTTCATGTGTGGCATCACAAGGTATGTAAATCACGTGTCAGATCAGTGGCACAAAGCCATTTAACCTCTTCAATACCATACCTCATAGCCCACTTTGATGCCCATTTCTGTGCCAGCCTTCTAATTTTTTTTATCTGTTTTTAAGTGTATTCACAAAAGGACACATGATTGCATATTTATTATATACTTTTATTTTTATTGAAAAACCTGAAAAAAACAGAAAATAAAAAATAGCCGAATAAGAAACCAACTTCAGCATTCGTCAATCTCCAGGACTCAAGGCCTGAGGCTGTCAAGGACCAGGTTGACCGGGCGGTGTGTGGCAGGCCGCAGGCAGGTCACGTGTCTCCCTCGTCCTCCCCTCACAGATATCACGGGCAACCCGGCAGCGCTTCCCGCCGTCCCCCTCACTCACCGGCTCCTGTGTCCCTCCCGGGATCCGCTCTGAGTCCTGCTGCGCCGGCTCAGCGCGAACACCTCCTCCAGGAGCAGACGGGTCTCTGAGTGCGCCCGCCGCCAAGCACCGGCTCAGGAGCGGACAGCAGCCGAGGCTCCAGTCCAGCAAGCCAGGTACTAGAAGAATTTGAAAGCGCCTGCACTGTGCGCCTCCGCTGAGTCCGCGCTGTTCTCCCACAGGCCACAGAGTGACAGAGAAGAGGAATTGAATTGCTGCCGCGCCGCGCCGCCCCCACACACGTGCCGCCTGGGGCGGACCGCCCCCTCCGCCCCCCCCACGCTACGCCACTGACCTTTCCGCTCACTGACTGCTTGAGTGCATGGACAATGCGGTCTTTCACATGATGGTGGAGGACTGGGATGGCTTTGCGAGAGAAGAAGTGGTGACTGGGTAGGTCATAGCGTGGTACTGCATAGGCCATGAGTTCGCGGAAAGCTGCGCTTTCCACCAACCGATAGGGCATCATCTCAAACGAGATTAGTTTGGCAATGTGGGCGTTCAAACCCAGTGTTCGCGGATGAGAGACTGAGTACTTTCTTGACCTACTCATAGTGTCTGGGAGGGTGAGCTGGACTTGAGAGCTGCATATGGTGGAAGTAGCGGTGGACAGGGCGGACTGAGAGAGGGTTGATGATGGTGATGGAGTTGGTGTTCTTTCTGATGGCCTAGAATCAGTCTTTCGTTGATATAACAGTGGGATTCCCTGACTGCTGTGGCCTTGCAACGACACCTCAACATTTGCTGCTGTGCTAACCGGTGGGCTTACAGTGGAGGAAACAATGTAGCGTTGCTGACTACCTTCGTTGTGATCAGTTGCACATGAGGTTTGGTGTTGTGTCCACGCTTGCAAGTGCATGGTGGTTAAATGTCTAAGCATGCAACTGGTATTCAAATTTTTCAGATTTTTCCCTCGGCTAAAGGTCTTTGCGCACTTCTTATAGATAACCTTGGCCTGATCATGAGGATTTTGTTCAAAAAAGTGCCACACTGCACTCTTCCTACTTTGGCAGACATTTTGCGGCCTAGCACGCTGTGATCTTTTGACACTCTGGACAAGCTGTCCAGCAACTCTTTTGATTTTTGGAACCTGTCTTTGGAGTGCTCCAGGCCTGCCAGATAACAGCTGATGCGATGTCGATGTCTATGTCTGCTGTGGATGCTCCTCATCTGAGCTATTGTAAGCAGCACCCTCTTCCCCCAATGGATGCCAATCTGGGTCAACAACTGGGTCATCCATCACCTCCTCTTCAATGTCATGTGCACCTTCCTCTGTGTCACCGTGTATGGTGGTATAGTGTGCGGGAAGGGGCACCTGAGTCTCATCAGGGTCAGAATCTGGCTCTGTACACTGCGAGGACAATGTAGTGCTCTGAGTGAATGTACCAGCAGAATCATCCATCAGCGGCTGTGCATCAGTGCACTCCATGTCAGATTCATCTTGGCCTGGGTAATTCACCATTTCACTTGATAATCCAGGCATGGTATGTGAAAACAGCTCCATGGAGTAATCAGTAGTATGGCCTGCGTCATCCTTCAATCTTGGTTGGGGTGAAGGACACAAGGAAAGGTGTGGTTCATGAACATGAGCCTCCAATGACGACTCAGTGCTTTTACTTTTTACAACTGAAGAAGAGGAGGCGATAGAGCTGGAGGCTGAGTCAGCAATGTAAGACAAAACTTTTTCCTGATGCTCTGGCTTTAAAAGCGGTTTGCCAACTCCTAGAAAACTAAGCCTTCGAAGCCTTATGGAGCCAGACGATGACGCAGGCTCAACACCTCCTGCATTCGGTCCTATTTTGCTCTTGCCACTACCATCAGATCCACGACCAACACCATCATTACCAGCTGCCAACCCCCGCCCAATTCCACGGCCTCTTCCACCAGACTTCCTCATTTTTTGTAGAAATGTAGACAAAATCCAACAAACTATATAGTAATGTAAAACAAGGTACAAGGTGTCTATAGGACAGGGGAGATTTTGAATTTCTGCACACACTAGTGGACACTGGACACTTTTGGATTGTGTGAGGCCCACTGATATCTGAGTGCTATGTCACAGGCTCGATGGCACAGCTGTGACAAAAGTGACTAGAGGATAAGGGAGATTTTGATTTTCTGCAGACACTTGTGGACACTGGACACTTTTGGATTGTGTGAGGCCCACTGATATCTGAGCGCTATGTCACAGGCTCGATGGCACAGCTGTGACAAAAGTGACTAGAGGATAAGTGAGATTTTGAATTTCTGCAGACACTTGTGGACACTGGACACTTTTGGATTGTGTGAGGCCCACTGATATCTGAGCGCTATGTCACAGGCTCGATGGCACAGCTGTGACAAAAGTGACTAGAGGATAAGGGAGATTGGATTGCTTTTAAAAAAGCAGTTTGCAGAGCAGTGGGTAAACAGCAATGCAGCGGTCAGGAAGCCTTAGAAGGCAGCCCAACAACCAACACCACTGATACACCACAATATAGCCTCCCCTTGCACTGAACACACAGTGACTGGTGTGTTGTACAGGCACAATCGCTTGCAGCAGAAGCAGTTTTTTTTTCTTCTCCCCTGCCTAACGCTCTCCCTACAGAATCAGCAGCAGCAACCTCTCCCTATGCTAAGATCGGCAGAAGTAAGATGGCGGTCGGCGTGCACGCCCTTTTATACCCCCTGTGACGCCCACCAAAGCAAGCCAATCACTTGCATGCCCTTCTGAAAGATGGTGGTGACCCGTGCCTATGTCATCACGTTGCCCACAGTGTCCGTGGATCCTGATTGGCTGAAAAAGAGCGCAAAACAAAATTTTGAAACGCGACTTTGGCGCGTAAGTCGCCGACCTCGTGGCCGACCTCATCATAGGGTCGGGTTTCGTTTCATGAAACCCGACTTTGCCAAAAGTCGGCGACTTTTGAAATTTTTCGACCCGTTTCGCTCAACTCTAGTATCAACCACTGAGGACTCTCAAACTTTTACCACTTTTCTATCTACTGGCTAAACATGGTACAACGATATATTTTTCCCCTGGCTGTAGCACGTGGTGAGAAATGTGTACGTGACAGCTTTCATTAAACAATATGCACCTTTTTAATTTTACAGGCTTTGTTACGCTGCACATTGAAGTTTTATGTGGTCTGTGGTCATAAATCAGTTGAGAGCAGGTCTGAAAAAGACTAATAAAAGAGTGCTAAACTCTCCCATCAGACCGTCACAATGAGCTCATTGATGGATTCTCAGCAGCTATACATAGTGAAACACATAGTAGGTAAATGGTGCAAATATAGTGCAAAGTTTAGATTAAACCCAATTGCAAACTTTTTTTTTAGCCCTAAATATAAAATATAGTATATAATATAAAATTGAGTAAACAAATGTTCCCAAAGGTAGTCAACCACTTTGACATAAATATACAAGTGATATTATCAAGGAAAACCCTTTTAATTGTATACATGGCAATATACCGATTAAATCATTTTTTTAAGAGCTGGACTTGTATATTAGTAACTGAACTGTTGTGGTTGCAGAAAGTTACAGATCTCAACTTTGGCCAATAGTTAAGCTTTAGTAAATTAAAAAATATCTATTCTGTCCAGCTGAAAGATACACAAGTAATATTCAGTGTAAAGACGTGAACACATATACAATGGCAGGGCGTTAGTCTGGTAGCGCATGGGGTCTGTACAGTTACTTCTGTATGTGGCCGTCCTGCACTGCCTTACCTGCTGCGTTCATGAAAATGGTAAACATGACCGTACATGTTCTTACTACACACAATTCACTTATCACATATTCATGCAGCAGACAGGAAAAGCTTCACCTTGTGCTAAAGGGAAATCACAATTCTTATAATTAGGACATTTTGCTAATAATTCTGAAAATATACTTACAAGTAGCATGAAAGAATTGCAGTTCTCTCCTCTAGTAAGAAGGAAGTATTTTTTTTTATCTTAGCCACCCCCTTCCTCTAGACTTGACATACAAGTATTACGTAAAAGGTGTAATCTTGACTTAATGCTAAATGTGTGAATCACTGAAAGTTTTTGCAGATAGAAAATAGTGTACGATCATTGCCACAAGCAGGCGGAGGATGGCTACTAGTAATTACACAGTTCAGACATAAAAGAGAATCGCATTTTTGGAGGGACAGTCACCACCTTTGTAATCTCAATATTGCTGAATTTAGCAATAAATTTGCACAATAGAGTACAGAGTAAATATGGTGCATCATAACATAGATCAAAATTGCTACTCAACAGATTAGAGCCCGGTGTTTGTTTACTCCATCATGAGTTTTCCATGACGCTTCGGGCACATCCCTATTCTTTGTTTGGCACCAATCAGGGCTTGACCGTGGATATGTACACCTTTGTATTTGCAATGTTTTCTCGTGGTTGGCCCTTACTTAACTTATGCTTATCTGGCCCATGGTAATTTAGGAAGAAAAAACTGTATTCATTTCTCGGATCCTCACTATGAATCCGCACTTGCTACTGCTTCCCCTATCAGTTTTCTGACAGAGGCATCACATGACTGCTCTAGCCAATGATTCACCACATAACAGATCCCACATTACATCCGAACTGGCTTGTTCCCCATGTTCATGCTTGCAGACTAGTTAAGTAGTGGCTGCGAGGCAGTGGCACTGGTCTAGTAGGGGAGTATTCTACCACTGCAACAAATCAGTTTGTGAAACATTCATCAGTTAATAGTGAGTGATATTACTGAAAAGTGGTAGCATTTAGGAAGAATAAAGCAAGAAAGGCAAAAATGTTTACCTGTCCAGACCTCCAAACAAATGCACTATCAGGATGCAGTGGACCCATATAGTTAAGATGGCGGCAACACAGGTGCAAGAATACCGATGAGACAACCGCTCACAGCCTACCAATACATGGAGGGGGCAGTTGCCTGGTATATTAATGCACAATGAAGACTTGTATGCAGCGCTGTTCACACTATGGCAATGCACAACATCCAGGTTAACAGCCTAGTAGTTATACCCTTCTATTACATCAGGAGGGCTGCCCAGCGCTATCAAGATGCATCCCATGTGAACAGACACCGCAGTTTACAAGACCAAATGGGCCCAACTGCACCCTGAATATAAAGTGCAAAAAACACATTAAAAATGTGGAGTATTAGTTGATATTTTGGCAAAAATACGTAAGCTCGTAATCCTCGTCAGAGATCCCCACACTTACGAGTTCGAAACAAAGAAATGGGGGCACCACCAAAAGGATAATAAAGGGGATCCAACCTAGACCTAAATAGTACATATGTTTGACAAAAAGGAGAGAAAAAAATAGGCCATGAGCAGGGGATCACCCTGAATAGGACATAGCATATATATAATACAAATTTTATTAAACACAGCAAACAGCAAAAATTCTTAAAAACATTAAAAATGGTCACAAATGTGACACATACACAAATAATACAATGCTCATAATAGAGCAACCCACCTGCTACCAACTATCACCCTCACTGAGAATGATGCCTATATCCCAAGGTCCATGTAAACAGGACTCTCAATAGGAGATTTAGTAAGCCCACACATAGGTAATATAGAGCATATGAGTCAGAAACACCAATAATATACAAATACAATGAAAAAATGATGCAATTCCAACCCAATAATTACAAAAAACAGTACAAGGGATAATGTAAACCCAAGAAGATGCTGATCACTATGAGGTGTACAAAAATGATAGAAATGCACACTAAATAGACCTCATATATGCGTAGAGGTACCCCAGCCCAAGATCAGGCATAGGGAACATCAAGGACCAGATCAGCCAGACCATTAGGGGCTAGAGAGGGTCTAAGTGGACAGAGAAAATCTCCATAACCACCCCAAATGATAACCACACATGTAAATCAATACAAAACCCATGAGAAGTGAAGTGGGGCAGGTAGAGCCAGAGACCCGACGCGTGTCGCCACTCTAGGTGGCTTCGTCAGGGGTACAGATTGCCAGTCAGCTGTGTCAATATATATGGTTGCATAATTAGTAGATAGGGAGCAGCTGTGCCGCTGCTTACCTTGACAGGGTTAATATCCAATATACCTGAGAGTCAGCGGTTAGTCACTGATCCATAGCTATGGCTGACAGCTCGCAGCAGCGGCATGTGACATCACAGAATGCCAACTGCGCAAGCGTCGGTGTCCGGGAGACAAGGCACACATCCTGAATACAGGAAGTGAGAGAGAGCTCAATATTGCTACTGCGCAGGCGTCGGCGTATAGTAGACAAAGCGCGCATCACGAATAAATGAGAAAGACCAATCAAGGGGACGCTTGCGGTCATGTGACCGATTAACCCTCAAAGATATACAGCTCACTTGCTGTGATGATTATCTGCCCAAGCGTCGGCGTATAATAAACAAAGCGCGCGTCACAAATCGGTGAAGAGACACAATTAGGGGACATTCTAAAGATACGCAGCACATTCACTGTAGCAATTATCTGAGTAGGCGATGACCAAAAACACTCCCCCATAGGCGCGCCCGGCCAGAGCGAGACGTAGATAACCACTGTATTACTAGTCATGCTAGACATGTCATCCCCTGAGGAAGAAGTGTAAACTTCGAAACGCGTTGGGAAATTAAAGTACATTTAACACAATCTGGAAGGAGTGATCTGTCAAGCAGCGCACGTTTAATCCATAAACCTTCTCCTTTGTAATCTGAAGATTGATAACCTAACCTTCCATAAGAGAGATAGAACAGATCGGAACGAAGGAGAATAGAAGGACGGTGGGAAGCAGGTTGAGAAAGAGAGAGAACCCTTCCAGTCCAGAGAGCGCAATGGCCGGGGCCCGGTCCCCGAGGTAGATTGGATCTTTAGGTCCGGCCACAGACATCGGAGGAGTAGTGAGCCGCTAACGCCTTGCTCCCATCATAGACTTGGGACACAACAGCGACTGAATAGAGAGCCGGGACGCAGAGCGGAGTCCCAGAAGCAGGCCACAGCTGTCTGTCATACAAGTAAAGACTAGGAACACCTAGAGAGAGGCATTCCAGGGTAACTAAGTACTAGAGTGCTTCGCACCTAAAGGCGCATTGGAGGAGTCGTTCAGTAAGGTACATGAGTGTGGAAGGGAGAATCCTATCCTGCCTGGAGGTTGGCTGGAGCCCTGACCTGGAGAACACAGTACGGAGGCAGGCAGTTGTGTGAACTGCAAACAGTAAGTGAAGCTTTGGAACCGCATACTCTGGTGTTCTCCAGTTATTCCAGCACCACTACACCTGGGTACCAGCCTCCAGACCATTCTGCGCCTTTCCTCGTCCATTGCACCTACACTGCCCTGGGACTACAGCTCCACCTGTGGGGAGCTATACCATCTCTGCTGCACCCCACCATCAGTCCCAGCGGATCTGTATGCAGCGTTGGCTTACCATCTTACTTGCCAAACACCACGGGTGGCGTCACAAACTATTCATATAAACTTTAACACCATTAACATCACCGCCATTGATATTGGGCGCCCAGGGCCACGGACCGGGTCACCGCTGCTGTGACACATTCCCGCCTTGGCACCGGCCTGGTACCGAGTACCCCGCTGCCCTGGGTGTGCGAGGGCCACCCACTGTAATCTGTAGTTATAGGAACGACGACCACAGATAAAAGGATGAAAGAGCCCCTCATGACTGGTGCGCAGGCGCTAAGATAATAGATATGCTCGACTAAAATTAGTCTCCAGCACATTTCTAACAGTAGTCAGTTCTAGAAATAGAGACAAGGCGCTACTGTGCAAATAGCAGTATACATAGTCTCACTCATAGCTAGGTAGATAAAATAAATAGCCAGCTAGGCAGTGGCTGGAGAAACCGACCAGATACAAAGTAAACGGCCAGTCCCCAGACACACAAATACCCCGTGAGCAAGTGTGGACAAAAAGATACGGTATGTAAATGATAAAGATCTTTCTGCTCAGCCAAGTGGGCAGGGCTAACACACTTATTCAGATCTTGTAAATAAGAGACCAGAAGGTAACTGTTGACCTTTTTGTTAGTCCCAGTGCTACAATCAGTAATTATAGGAACGGCTACCACAAATAAAGCCAACTGGGCGGAGCTAACACACTCTTATACAGATCTTATAAAAGAAGGACCAGAAGGTAACTGTTGGCCTTTTTGTCTATCCCAGTGCTATAATCAACAGTTGTAGGAGTGGCGACCACAAATAAAGGGATGAAAGAGCTCCTCATCACTGGTGCGCAGGCGCTAAGATAATAGATATGCTAGACTAAAATTAGTCACAAGCACATTTCTAGCAGTAGTCAGTTCTAGAAATAGAGACAAGGCGCTACTGCGCAAATAGCATTATACATAGTCTCACTCATAGCTAGGTAGATAAAATAAATAGCCAACTAGGCAGTGGCTGGAGAAACCGACCAGATACAGTCATATGTAAAAGTTTGGGCACCCCTATTAATGTTAACCTTTTTTCTTTATAACAATTTTGGTTTTTTTCAACAGCTATTTCAGTTTCATATATCTAATAACTGATGGACTCAGTTATATTTCTGGATTCAAATGAGGTTTATTGTACTAACAGAAAATGTGCAACCTGCATTTAAACAAAATTTGACCGGTGCAAAAGTATGGGCACCCTTATCATTTTCTTGATTTGAACACTCCTAACTACTTTTTACTGACTTCCTGAAGAACTAAATTGGTTTTGTAACCTCATTGAGCTTTGAACTTCATAGCCAGGTGTATCAAATCATGATAAAAGGTATTTAAGGTGGCCACTTGCAAGTAGTTCTCCTATTTGATTCTCCTATGAAGAGTGGCATCATGGGCTCCTCAAAACAACTCTCAAATGATCTGAAAACAAAGATTATTCAACATAGCTTTTCAGGGGAAGGATACAAAAAGTTGTCTCAGAGATTTAACCTGTCAGTTTCCACTGTGAGGAACATAGTAAGGAAATGGAAGAACACAGGTACAGTTCTTGTTAAGCCCAGAAGTGGCAGGCCAAGAAAAATATCAGAAAGGCAGAGAAGAAGAATGGCGAGAACAGTCAAGGACAATCCACAGACCACCTTCAAAGACCTGCAGCATCAACTTGCTGCAGATGGTGTCACTGTGCATCGGTCAACAATACAGCGCACTTTGCACAAGGAGAAGCTGTATGGGAGAGTGATGCGAAAGAAGCCATTTCTGCAAGCACGCCACAAACAGAGTCGCCTGAGGTATGCAAAAGCACATTTGGACAAGCCAGTTACATTTTGGAAGAAGGTCCTGTGGACTGATGAAACAAAGATTGAGTTGTTTGGTCATACAAAAAGGCGTTATGCATGCGCTGTATTGTTGACCGATGCACAGTGACACCATCTGCAGCAAGATGATGCTGCAGGTCTTTGGAGGTGGTCTGTGGATTGTCCTTGACTGTTCTCACCATTCTTCTTCTCTGCCTTTCGGATATTTTTCTTGGCCTGCCACTTCTGGGCTTAACAAGAACTGTACCTGTGTTCTTCCATTTCCTTACTATGTTCCTCACAGTGGAAACTGACAGGTTAAATCTCTGAGACAACTTTTTGTATCCTCCCCTGAAAAGCTATGTTGAATAATCTTTGTTTTCAGATCATTTGGGAGTTGTTTTGAGGAGCCCATGATGCCACTCTTCATAGGAGAATCAAATAGGAGAACTACTTGCAAGTGGCCACCTTAAATACCTTTTCTCATGATTTGATACACCTGGCTATGAAGTTCAAAGCTCAATGAGGTTACAAAACCAATTTAGTTCTTCAGGAAGTCAGTAAAAAGTAGTTAGGAGTGTTCAAATCAAGAAAATGATAAGGGTGCCCATACTTTTGCACTGGTCAAATTTTGTTTAAATGCAGATTGCACATTTTCTGTTAGCACAATAAACCTCATTTGAATCCAGAAATATAACTGAGTCCATCAG
The DNA here is from genome assembly GCF_039654945.1 of Dendrobates tinctorius. Classification (NCBI taxonomy): domain Eukaryota; kingdom Metazoa; phylum Chordata; class Amphibia; order Anura; family Dendrobatidae; genus Dendrobates; species Dendrobates tinctorius. Next base: position 4,628,949 of record NW_027361844.1, on the reverse strand, counting down.
TTATTAGATATATGAAACTGAAATAGCTGTTGCAAAAACCAAAATTGTTATAAAGAAAAAAGGTTAACATTAATAGGGGTGCCCAAACTTTTACATATGACTGTACAAAGTAAGCGGCCAGTCCCCAGACACACAAATACCCAGTGAGCAAGTGTGGACAAAATATTGCGGTATGTAAATGATAAAGATCTTTATACTCAGCCAAATGGGCGGAGCTAACACACTAATACAAATCTTATACAAAAGAGACCAGACGGTAACTGTTGACCTTTTTGTTAGTCCCAGTGCTACAATCAGTAATTATAGTAACGGCGACCACAAATAAAGGGGTAAAAGAACTCCTTATCAATGGTGCGCAGGCGCTCAGATATTATTTTATGTGCTGGACTAAAAATAGTCACAAGCACAAAAAAAAAAACAGTATACATAATATCACTCATAACTCCGTTGGTGAAATAAATAGCCAACTAGGCAGTGGCTCAATAAGCCGATCGAGCAAAGAGTAAACGGCCGATCCCCAAACGCACAATTGCACGGTGCAGAAGTATGGACAAGTAACGACATATAAATGATAGAGATCGCGACATTAGAATGAGCGCAGCCATACCCAACTTGTACCAGAGAGTCCCGCTAGTCCCAATCAGGATAAAGGGACCAAGCAAAAGTAAAACAGATATAGTCATAATCAGTTCACGTTTTATTATTATTCTCACGCACACCCAAAAGATCGAGACAGCGTGGAAGAATGAAAGTTCCACACCCACGGCCCCCCAAAAAAGAGTAAATACGCCTGTAAGGAATACTAAGCAAGTAATCACCTTGATAAAGTAGAGGCCTCACATAGTAAGTCAAGAACTAAACATCTTAAGGGTGGACGGAAAAAGGATAGATATGGGTAATCAGACCCCACTGTCAAGTAGCCACCGCAGGAAACCTGTTAAGAAAAGTAGTCAAAAAGTAGATGTTATTTAGACATGGGCCATACTATTGATGTTTACATTGGGACCAGGGTGAAAAACAAGACATCTGTTTATAAAAGCCAGTGAATAATAAGTCCTCATTTAAGCCTGAAGGAGTCAGACTTCCGAGATTGAAGATCCACTTTGATTCTCGTCTCAAAAGTTCAAGAGTAATATCTCCTCCCCTTATGTCCATTTGAACAGTCTCAAGTCCTAGGATTTTGGTACCATTCCACCGAGAATTATGCAGATCCAGATAGTGTGATGCTACCGAAGTGAGTGTTTTGCCCTTCTCCAAATCCTTTTTGGCTGTTGTAATACCCGAGAAATGGTGTTGTATCCTCCTCCTCAATTCCTGCGTCGTTTGCCCAACATAAATCCTCGGGCACGGGCACACCAGAGCATATACTACATTACGAGATTTACAATTAAAGTAGCTCCGTGTAGTGACCTGGAATGGAAAAACAGGTAGGGTAAGAACATTAGAGCCAATGGTAAATGGGCAAATGTTACAGTTGCCACAGGGGTACGTGCCAGTCAAGCGTACCCCCCTATTCAATCTAGTAACCGGTCGTCTAAAGTGACTATGGCACAGACGGTCTTTAAGATTAGTGGCCCTTCTTGCAACCAAACTTGGTTGTGCTGAGATATAGGGTTTTAGTCTCGGCTCACTTTGGAGGATCCCCCAAAGTTTAGTAAGAATTCTTCCAATATCTCGCCACTGGTTATTATATGTGGTAATGACCCCAAGTGGTTTAGGGGGTCCCTTCACCCGAGGTACAAGAAAATCATCCCTATCAGCATCCCTTGCTGCCATAAAGGCCCGTGATAGTACCTTTTTGGGGTTGCCTTTGTTCTTGAATCGCGTTGTTAGGTCCCGTGCATGGGCCAAAAAATCCTCTTGCGTGCTACAGTTCCTTTTGACACGATAAAACTGCCCCTTAGGGATGCCATTCCTAAGGTGTTGTGGATGGAAACTGGTAAAATGCAGTAAACTGTTAGTAGCCGTCGGTTTACGGTATAGGGTAAACAAAATGCGGGAACCATCCAAATGAAGCTTCAGATCCAGAAATTCCACTTCTGTTTTGGAGAAGTGGGAGGTAAGTCGTATATTCAGAACATTGTGGTTTAATGTCTCAACAAACTGCTGACATTCATCCAGGGTGTCTGTCCAGAGAAACAAAATGTCATCAATGTAACGATACCATCTATTGACATGGGTGGAGAAGGACTCAAGACAGTACACCGTGGTGAGCTCCCACCACACCAAAAACAGATTTGCGCACAACGTGCGCCCATCGCGGTGCCAGTCACTTGCCTGTAGTGGACCCGATCGAAGACAGAATGATTTTTATCGAGTATAAAATGTAACAAGTCCAGCAAGAACGAGTCATGCTTTTGATCGCCCGATGTATTTTGGTCCAAAAAGAAAGAGACCACCTGGATCCCCAAGTCATGCCGTATACACGTATACAATGACTCAACATCAAGCGTTACAAGCCAGGTGTTCGGAGGGACATCAAGATCCCGTTGCTGTTGGATGACAAAAGTGGAGTCCCTTACAAAAGAATTGAGGGAGGACACAAGTGACTGAAGAAAAAAGTCAACATAGATGCACGGTTGTTCCAATAAACCACCCACCCCAGACACGATAGGCCGCCCAGGCGGCACCTGTAAAGATTTATGTACCCTGGGTAACATATAGAAGGTCGGTGTCCTGGGATGGTGGTTCATCATAAACTCCTTTTCCCTCTTGTTGATAATGTTGCAGGTGAATGCCGAGTCCAATAGGCGGTCCAGTTTAGCTTTAAAGGCACAAGAGGGGTCCGAGGGGAGAACCTGGTAACAGTTAGAGTTTGATAATTGTCTTTTAGCTTCATCAAGATATAATTTGATAGGCCAAATAACCAGATTCCCCCCTTTATCAGCCTCACGGATGACAAATTCCCAATTTGACCCCAACCTAGCAATAGTAGCCTGTTCAAGCTTACTTAGATTCCTGTCTCTGTTAGAATCTAACCTTAAAGCTTTTATTTCACTGCACACTGTATTGAAGAAGGACTGCACTGCTGGAAATAGTGAGAAGGAGGGTGTGGCCTGGGACGGTAACCTACCGGAGAATCTCTTCCTCCTTGTAAACCCTTCTTCATTCTCATCCAACAGATCCAATAGGTCTCTAAAAGCCTGTCTTTCGATTAAGGGGAGGTCATCAATAGCGGATGGCTGCTGATATAGTAGTCTGAATGTGAGCTGTCTGCAAAAGAGATAAATATCCTTAGTTAGCGTAAACTTGTCAAGGCAACTGGTTGGACAAAAAGAAAGACCCTTCTCCAGGACTTTAAGCTCCAAATCAGAGAGCACATAAGATGACAAATTAATAATTTGTAGCTTACCAACACCAGGGGAAACGTCAGAATGGGCCGAAGCTGTCAGATTTAACGCCTCCTGTTCTGCCGCGTCTCCCGTTTGTACCTGGGAGACCACGTCCTGAAATTCCGAGGGCATTTCTTTTGTGAAGTGTCTTTTCCGTCGGCCCCTCCTGTTGCGCCTTTGGCGTCGCTTTGCTCGGACGATAAAAAAAAAACGCTAGATGGGAGTTCATGTAAAGAGGCTATATTTTTCTCTGGTGCCATAGTTGGGCCCGAGGTCCTTTTGTTACCTCTATGCACCCATCTGAATGCCCGTCCACTCTTAAAATAATTCTGATCCCTTTTTAATTTTTGCTTTTTGCCCCCAATCACCTCTTTTTCAAAGTTATCAATGATAGTTTTAAGTTGGACCTGAAAAGGCTCGACTAAGGGTTTTTTTTTTATCAAATTTACCCAAATCACCCTCAATGGTTTTGATCTTATCCTTAATGGTAACCAAAATCGCACGATCATGCTCAATAAGCATCTCCATAATGATGGAAGAGCACCGAAATAAACCACTCTCCCAGGTTTTTCGGAATGCCTCATCCGCCTCCCAGGCGGGAAAAATTTGTATCCTAAGTCCTCTAGGAACCAAACCACACTTTTTGTATTCCTCTAGTGTCTTAATGTTCCACCATGTTTTAGTTAATGACTTTTGTAAGCCAGTTAATTCCCTGGAAACACTCTGAAAATCCACATCACCTGTAACGCCACTAGCTACAGCCGGGCTATCGTCAAATATACCACTGGCCTGATTATTCCACGCAGCTTCCCTAGCCGCTAAATCCATATCGTAAAAAGAGATCAAAATTGTCCGGGATGGGTGGTTTATTGGAACGACCGTGCATCTATGTTGACTTTTTTCTTCAGCCACTTGTGTCCTCCCTCAATTCTTTTGTAAGGGACTCCACTTTTCTCATCCAACAGCTACGGGATTTTGATGTCCCTCCGAACACCTGGCTTGTAACTACAACCGAAAGAAAAAGCTCCAATATCCAGCTAAGATATCATAGCAGTATAAATTTTATATAAAACAGTACAGTGACTGAAAGAGGACTAAATTGTCACAAAATATGAAGAGGGTTTTGTTAAATAATGTCAATTTTATTACACATATTCAAATATATATAAATCAAGACATACAAAGTGCTTAAAGGTGAGGTAGATGGAACATAGCAGCTAAAGGATAATGGCAAAATACATAGATGATAAATATGGTGCCAAACAGAACAGACGTCTCAGGATAGGTTTATGCATATACCAAGGATCAAAAGGTTAATAATGAAATTCGGATTACATAAATGGTACTGGAATGACAGTAATTTAAGGCCTACATAAAGTGATTCATAACAAGCATCATCTAATGCATGAATATCCAATTTGTCATAAACAATATTATCTAAGCATGCTCCGAGTCCCAATTGTATTTTCTAAATGCAAGCTAGCTGGTTCTATGGCTATATTCCTAATACATTGAAGATATGATAGCCAAGGTCTATATAAGGGGCATAAACGCGGGTATAAGTAATCCAGGAGCTCAAATGTAAACCATATATATTGCTATCATGCTAGTAAATCAAAGAGTGCTGGAAAGTCTTTATATTAGCCCGCAGGTTTCCCGTGTATAAAGCCCCAAAAGTTACAGGGAAGATATACCGACCAGATTAGAATATATAAAGTTAAATACCTTGCGACATGATCCTGGTAATCTGCAGCACCGCCCCTGAGACGTGTTAAAGCCCAGACGCGCGTTTCACCGTCCACCGTCTGTGCCATAGTCACTTTAGACGACCGGTTACTAGATTGAATGGGGGGTACGCTTGATTGGCACGTACCCCTGTGGCAACTGTAACATTTGCCCATTTACCATTGGCTCTAATGTTCTTACCCTACCTGTTTTTCCATTCCAGGTCACTACACGGAGCTATTTTAATTGTAAATCTCGTAATGTAGTATATGCTCTGGTGTGCCCGTGCCCGAGGATTTATGTTGGGCAAACGACGCAGGAATTGAGGAGGAGGATACAACACCATTTCTCGGGTATTACAACAGCCAAAAAGGATTTGGAGAAGGGCAAAACACTCGCTTCGGTAGCATCACACTATCTGGATCTGCATAATTCTCGGTGGAATGGTACCAAAATCCTAGGACTTGAGACTGTTCAAATGGACATAAGGGGGGGAGATATTACTCTTGAACTTTTGAGACGAGAGTCAAAGTGGATCTTCAATCTCGGAAGTCTGACTCCTTCAGGCTTAAATGAGGACTTATTATTCACTAGCTTTTATAAACAGATCTGATCATGCGCGGTCCAGATGTCTTGTTTTTCACCCTGGTCCATGTAAACATCAATAGTATGGCCCATGTCTAAATAACATCTACTTTTTGACTACTTTTCTCTACAGGTTTCCTGTGGTGGCTATATGACAGTGGGGTCTGATTACCCATATCTATCCTTTTTCCGTCCACCCTTAAGATGTTTAGTTCTTGACTTACTATGTGAGGCCTCTACTTTATCAGGGTGATTACTCGCTTAGTATTCCTTACAGGCGTATTTACTCTTTTTTTGGGAGCCCTGGGTGTGGAACTTTCATTCTTCCACGCTGTCTTGATCTTTTGGGTGTGCGTGAGAATAATAATAAAACGTGAACTGATTATGACTATATCTGTTTTACTTTTGCTTGGTCCCTTTATCCTGATTGGGACTAGCGGGACTCTCTGGTACAAGTTGGGTATGGCTGCGCTCATTCTAATGTCGCGATCTCTATCATTTATATGTCGTTACTTGTCCATACTTCTGCACCGTGCAATTGTGCGTTTGGGGATCGGCAGTTTACTCTGTGTTCGACCGGCTTATTGAGCCACTGCCTAGTTGGCTATTTATTTCACCAACGGAGTTATGAGTGATATTATGTATACTGTTTTTTTTGTGCTTGTGACTATTTTTAGTCCAGCACATATAATAATATCTGAGCGCCTGCGCACCATTGATAAGGAGTTCTTTTACCCCTTTATTTGTGGTCGCCGTTACTATAATTACTGATTGTAGCACTGGGACTAACAAAAAGGTCAACAGTTACCTTCTGGTCTCTTTTGTATAAGATTTGTATTAGAGTGTGTTAGCTCCGCCCATTTGGCTGAGTATAAAGATCTTTATCATTTACATACCGTAATTTTTTGTCCGCACTTGCTCACTGGGTATTTGTGTGTCTGGGGACGGGCCGCTTACTTTGTATCTGGTCGGTTTCTCCAGCCACTGCCTAGTTGGCTATTTATTTTATCTACCTAGCTATGAGTGAGACTATGTATACTGCTATTTGCGCAGTAGCGCCTTGTCTCTATTTCTAGAACTGACTACTGTTAGAAATGTGCTTGTGACTAATTTTAGTCGAGCATATCTATTATCTTAGCGCCTGCGCACCAGTGATGAGGAGCTCTTTCATCCCTTTATTTGTGGTCGTCACTCCTACAACTATTGATTATAGCACTGGGATAGACAAAAAGGTCAATAGTTACCTTCTGGTCCTTCTTTTATAAAATCTGTATAAGAGTGTGTTAGCTCCGCCCAGTTGGCTGAGTTTAAACAGTGTCCCGCGTTTGCTCAGCCCAGTTGCCTTTATTTGTGGTTGCCGTTCCTATAATTACTGATTGTATCACTGGGACTAACAAAAAGGTCAACAGCTACCTTCTGGTCTCTTTTTTACAAGATCTGTATTAGAGTGTGTTAGCCCCGCCCACTTGGCGGAGCATAAAGATCTTTATCATTTACATACTGTAACTTTTTGTCCACACTTGCTCACGGGGAGTTTGTGTGTCTGGGGACTGGCCGTTTACTTTGTATCTGGTCGGTTTATCCAGCCACTGCCTAGCTGGCTATTTATTTTATCTACCTAGCTATGAGTGAGACTATGTATACTGCTATTTGCACAGTAGCACCTTGTCTCTATTTCTAGAACTGACTACTGTTAGAAATGTGCTTGTGACTAATTTTAGTCGAGCATATCTATTATCTTAGCGCCTGCGCACCAGTGATGAGGAGCTCTTTCATCCCTTTATTTGTGGTCGTCGTTCCTATAACTACAGATTATAGCACTGGGATAGACAAAAAGGTCAATAGTTACCTTCTGGTCCTTCTTTTATAAGATCTGTATAAGAGTGTGTTAGCTCCACCCAGTTGGCTGAGCATAAAGTGTCCTGTTTATTGAACTGATCATCATGGCAACTGAGCCCCGAACCAGCACGGTCTTTGTATAAGTACAGGCGCTTTAGATCACAGGTATTGCGCTCTATCACTGTTTTCTCCAGCGATGTGCGTCTATTGGTGACTATGGCAGCTGCACGACTAGTAATACAGTGGTTATCTATGTCTCGCTCTGGCTGGGAGCGCCTATGGGGGAGTGTTTTTGGTCATCGCCTACTCAGATAATTATTACTACAGTGAATGTCGCCTTAATTGTGTCTCTTCACCTATTTGTGATGCACGCTTTGTTTATTATACGCCGACGCTTGCGCAGATAATCATCACAGCAAGTGAGCTGTATATCTTTGAGGGTTAATCGGTCACATGACCGCAAGCGTCCCCTTGATTGGTCTTTCTCATTTATTCGTGACGCGCGCTTTGTCTACTATACGCCGACGCCTGCGCAGTAGGCTACTGCAGGTGCCTGCGCAGTAGCAATATTGAGCTCTCTCTCACTTCCTGTATTCAGGATGCGTGCCTTGCCTCCCAGACACCGACGCTTGCGCAGTTGGCATTCTGTGACGTCACATGCCGCTGCTGCGAGCTGTCAGCCATAGCTATGGATCAGTGACTAACTGCTGACTCTCAGGTATATTGGATGTTAACCCTGTCATGGTAAGCAGCAGCGCAGCTTCTCCCTATCTACTAATTATGCAACTATATACATTGACACAGCTGACTGACAATCTGTACCCCTGACGAAGCCACCTAGAGTGGCGACACGCGTCGGGTCTCTGGCTCTACCTGCCCCACTTCACTTCTCATGGGTTTTGTATTGTGCTGAATTGTGTGTGTGGTTATTGTTTGGGGTGGTTATGGAGATTTTCTCTGTCCACTTAGACCCTCTCTAGCCCCTAATGGTCTGGCTGATCTGGTCCTTGATGTTCCCTATGCCTGATCTTGGGCTGGGGTACCTCTACGCATATACGAGGTCTATTTAGTGTGCATTTTTATCTATTTTGTACACCTCATAGTGATCAGCATCTTCTTGGGTTTACATTATCCCTTGTACTGTTTTTTGTAATTATTGGGTTGGAATTGCATCATTCTTTCATTGTATTTGTATTATTGGTGTTTCTGACTCATATGCTCTATATTACCTATGTGTGGGCTTACTAATTCTCCTATTGAGAGTCCTGTTTACATGGACCTAGGGATATATATGCATCATTCTCTGTGAGGGTGATAGTTGGTAGCAGGTGGGTTGCATGAGCATTGTATTATTTTTGTATGTGTCACATTTGTGAACAATTTTAATGTTTTTAAGAATTTTTGCTGTGTTTAATAAAATTTGTAATATATATGCTAAGTCCTATTCAGGGTGATCCCCTGCTCAGGGCCTATTTCTTTCTCTCCTTTTTGTCACACTTAGGAGTCCCTAACCTAACAGCAAAACAGCAATAGCACAATAATTCAAGAATAAAGCAAGAAAGGCAGAAATGCTTACCTGCCCAGGCCTCCAAACAAATGCACTATCAGGATGCAGTGGACCCATATAATTAAGATGGCGGCAACACAGGTGCAAGAATACTGATGAGGCAACCGCTCACATCCTACCAATCCATGGAGGGGGAGGTTGCTTGGTATATAAATGTACAATGAAGACTTGTATGCAGCGCTGTTCACACTATGGCAATGCACAGCTCCCAGGTTAACAGCCTAGTGGTTATACCCTTCTATTACATTAGGCGGGCTGCCCGGCGCTATCAAAATGCATCCCATGCGAACAGACACCCCAGTTTACAAGACCAAATGGGCCCAACTGCACCCTGAAATTATTTTGGCCAAAATATCAGCTAATACTCCACATTTTTTAAGTGTTTTTTGCGCTTTATTTTTCGGGGTGCAGCTGGGTCCATTTGGTCTTGTAAACTGCGGTGTCTGTTCACATGGGATGCATTTTGAAAGCACTGGGCAGCCCGCCTGATCTAATAGAAGGGTGTAACTACTAGGGTGTTAACCTGGAAGCTGTATACAAGTCTTCATTGTGCATTTGTTTGGAGGCCTGGGCAGGTAAGCATTTCTGCCTTTCTTGCTTTATTCTTGAATTTTTGGAGGATTTATAAGTCCTCTTTTTGTGCTATTGCTGTTTTGTAGTATTAAGGAAGCAAAATAGCTCAGTTACAAAATGGCAGGCCATGTGAAGTTACAGAGCAGCATTGCTGAGTATTGAAGTATTAAGACTGTTCTGTCCTCACTAAATGAAGCAGAATTCATGTAGCTATACAGGCAGCTAAACCGCTATATTGTGGGTTGAATCAGTGCTTTATTGAACGTGATGGTATATTAGCACAGTGAAACTACATACAAAAACATATATGCATACAATCAATACTGGGTTCATCAGGGATTCATATATACATTATATATCATATGCACTAATGTATAACCAGGGGAGAACTAACTAAGCAGGCTAGCATGAGACAGGAATTGGATACAGGAAACATAAATACATACCAGCGATGCTGTCACAAGGGGAGAAGAGAAATGAGATACTTCCTGAATGCTGGCAGAAGGAAAATGGTGGACTGGAGGGAAAAAGGGGCTGAACTAACCATAATCCTTTGCAAAAGGCTACCAGGGTGCATTGCAACCTTACCAGAATGCACTGCAAATGGTGGGAAATAGCAAAGTGAATGTAAAACACACAATAACACTGTGTTTATGACTCTGGTCACAAGATGGAGCCAGAAACAATGAAAACAATAGAATCTATGGAAAAAAACTGAACATTCTGCATATTCACTAGTAATCACTGTAAATATTATCAGACAGACAATCAAAGATTATGAATTAAATGTCGGAGACAGAACAGAGAAACTGGCATAGCTACCAGGGGGATTTCAAAGAGAGAGGTTTCTCTGGTTTCTCACTCAGAGGGACCCACCCAGAATAACTGCCACTCTTAATTACATTGGTGTGCTCAGCACAACATGGTCACTCTGTATTACTGGTCTCCATTCTGCAGGCCACAGGTTGCATTAGGTCTGTGGCCTGTGGGACGAGTCCTAAGTGGAGCAATGTGATGACATCATTGAGCTACAACCCTGATGTCTGTCGTGATGATATCACAGTGTCGGTTCACCTGAAACTTGCAGCTGTCTGCTGGTGGCCTTGTGAAGGTTTAGGTAAGTATATGATATTTTTTTTATTTCGTCATACTATGTGGGAGACTACTGTGGGGGCAATCATACAGTGTGGGGGCTACTGTGATGTCATCATAGAGTGTGGGGGCAATCATACAGCGTGGGGACTACTGTGGGGTTGATCATACAATGTTGGAGCACTTATACAGTGTTGGAACTACTGTGCGGGTGTCTTACAGTACAGTGTGGGGACTACTTTGTGGGGTCATTATACAGTGTGGGGACTACTGTGAGGGGATTTATACAGTGTTTAGAATACTGTAGAGGTGTTATTACTGCCAAAGTACATTCACACAGGTAACGTACAAACCAGGGAGACAAATACCTGAACCTGACAGGTCCCTGTTCAGACTAGGTAAAGCCCTATTCTGACACTGTTATGTCCCTGCCTGACCGTGGAGGTTGGCACCCTAAGATAATGCAATAGCACCCCTACTTGATGGCGGCTTACCCTGATTGTCCTTAGCAGCTCCTAAGATAGCTAGAGAAGCAATTCCCTAAGGGATAAAGGAATCGTACACAAAACAACTGCAACCAACATAAACTACAGCCAAGTGAATGAATCCGACAAAGTCTAGCTGTGATGCTGAGTTACTTCTCGTGGTCAAGCCGTGAGACAGGATAGTCAAGTACGAAGAGCATAAGCAGAAGGAGGAGACGAAGGTGCAGTCGGGTAACGTTCTGAGGTCAGAATACCAGGAGGATAGCAGATCAGAGCAGAAGTGGTTAAACAGACAGATGGTCAGAACGAGGTCTAAGGTCAGGCAACAAAAGATCTACAAACAGAACACAAGGCACAGAGAGACAAACCACACAGAAGCTAAATGTATGTCTGGCAGAGATCTGTGAGTAACAGCTCAATTAAGTAGCCTGGCAATAATCTGAGACAATGAACACTTTGAGATAGCCACCACCACCCATTCTCAGATTGGATGGTGAAGCTGTCAATCAACACACTGACAGATCAGCATGCCCCTGCACCAGACTGGACGACTGAGCTGGCAATCAAAGTACTGACAGCTTCAGCACACCCCTGTACCTGATTGGACAGCTGAGCTCTCAGTAACTTCATACATACTGAGGGGTGGAACCATGACACTATCACCAGCAGGAAACCCTGGAATGAGAAGGTATTTAAAGCTGCACCCCAAAAGCGATAGAACAGACAAACAGAATAAATGAAGAACACCTGTGTTAAGCTAGACAAACTGCAGCCGGAATATAAGAACCAAAACATTGAGAGAACAGTTGTGCCTCCATTGGCTTGGCAGAAACAGAAGCCAACCACAGAACAACAACTCAAGAGATTGAATCCAGGAGCATGACAGGAAGCCATCATATAGTGTGGGGGCAACTGCAGGGACCATCATACAGTGTGACGACTACTGTGGGGGGACTACAGTAAGGGGCAATGATCATATAATGTGGAGGCTAAAATACAGTTTTGAAACTGCTTTGCAGGTGGTATCCTACAGTGTGGTGACTACTGTGAGAACAATTATACAATGAAGAGGCTACTGTGGGGGCCATCATACAGTGTGCAGGCTAATATGGGGACAATTGAGTGAGCATCATACAGTATGAGTCCCATCATACAGTTTGGGGGTGGATGAATTAATGGGCATTAAACCATGTTGGGGCTACTGTGGGGGATCTTCATACAATGTGGGGAGCCATTGTACAGTGTAGGGAGCCATTGTACAGTGTAGGGATTACTGTGTAGGCCATCGTTCCATGGGAGAGCTACTATGGGAGCTATGTGAGAACTTTTGTGGGGCCATTATGCAGTATGGGGCTACTGTGGGGAGCCATTGCACAGTGTGAGGGCTTCTGTGGGGAACCATCGTACAGTGGAGGGACTACTATGGAGTCATCATATAATGTGGGGGCTCCTATGGGGGCATCAAACAATGTAAGAACTACTGTGGGAACCATCATACTGTGTGGGTGCTAGGGTGGGGTTCATTGTACAGTGTGCTGGGGCCGTCATACAGAGAGAGTGCTACTGTGGGGTCATCATACCATGTGGGCTGGCTACTGTGGCGATCATCATTATATAGTGTGGGATCTACTGTGGGGACTATCACACAGTGTGGGTGCAAGAGTAAGGGTCTATCATACAGAGTAGGGGCCTGGAACATCTGGGTTTCCTGGACAACTATGCTCACATATAATTTTTGAATTTTTGTATTGAAGATATGTGATTTATAGCATTTATAGGGAAATCTTTCTTTTGTATTAAATGAATATATACTATTGATCTGTACACTCATCTGGGTATGTTTTTTATATATATAATACGTATAAAATATATGTTTAATAGTGGTGGGCTTGGTCTATGTGGTAATTGGTGTGTGTTCACCCACCACAGTTTATAGGTCCACCATTTTGTGTATTGTATGTACTTGAGAAAGACCCACCTGTGATCGAAACGTTGTATTTAGTTTAACAACAACCGACATGTCGGAAATACATATATACTAAACAAGTGCTAATAAATGACAGGTTCAATAGTTAAATAGGTAAATAGTTACTATAACGAATTTTGGAGTATGATGCCCCCCAAAAATGTACAAGCAATAACAACCTTAATGAAAAATTACAAAATGTATTTTATTAAACATAGAGGAAAAACAAGTATAACATTGGAGTAATAGAGATGGCAAGATGGTGACGACAAAAAGGAGACAAAAAGCGGCACCATGCAAATTAATAGCACTGTATACAAAAAGTCTCTATGGCTCACAAATTCAGAGAAATGTGTGTCATATTGTATGTATCAGAGACTGCCCCATTGGAGAATGGGAGTGGGATAGCATATGTGCCAGCAAGAGATGCCAGAAGTCTGAACATTATCTCATAGTACACCCACAATTTCAGTCCAAAATGGAAACAAATATCCGTTATCGAGATGCACTGATCTGAGAAAAAGTGCAGAGTTCCTATTAAAGTGCTAGATACAGTGCTTACCTATATGCAAATAATGTTCCTGCTAGGTCCTTTGCCCCAACACAAATTTCACGCTATGGGCTTCTTCAGGGGGCTTATGTGGGTTGCTGCAGTATGTGGATGTCATCGACGCCGCGTTAATGGAGCACTTGGGGGGCTGGTCTGGGGCCACAGCCACATCACTTCCGTCAATCCCGGCATCGGTGCAAGTCAAGGTAAAAGTTCCTTGACAATAAAAAAAGTAGACAGCGCCCCAGTCGATGTTTCGGTCAAGAGACCTTTCTCTTTTTTTTATTGTAATGGAATTTTTCCAGGTTGGACACCCTGGTATTTGACGTGCGCCTCAGGAACTTTGTCTATAAGATTTTGATATTTGAGAGGTGCAGTTTATCCCTTTTGTTCTAATAAGGAAAAAGTTCCTATAACGTCAGTGACCCGCACCACGCCAATTCGATGCCTTCAGGGATGTGGGCGGAGCCAGGATCAACCGCGCATGTGTGCACCACAGCGGTCATCTTAAATAAGGGATACAGTCTGGACAACAATGTAGTTATGGAATAGATGGTAACAGGAGATATTAATATATTGGCCAAACGTTCGGACATCCACGAATGCACATCAGAGGCCAAAATATACGTGCAGGATGCACAGACAAAACAGTAAACACAGTGCAAAAGATAATATTATTTAGATATAAACAATTCAAATGTCTGATGTCCATGCTTGTCTTCAAAAACGCCTGATACACTGTCCAAATACGATAATGTAGAAAGAGGGCAATTAACCCTGCTGTGGAATCATGGGGTCATATAGACCACAGCACTGAATAAATTGAAATATTTCTAAAACTGGTCAATCTCAGACATTGACCTTCTGAGTATTTTCAAGTAGCATAGGATATGGGTTGAACTAGATGGACTTAAAGTCTTCCTTCAACTCTTAATAACTATATTTCTGCTTATGTTGATGATATTTTGAATTTGTTTTTCAATTTTGTTTCAAAGTTATTTTCAATTTTCTGTGTTTGGAACTCTCCTGACCCTATAGTACCTTTATTGTCTGACACTTTTTTTTAAATATTTTCTGTTTATTCACAGGTTTTGTCATATAATTGTAAATAAACAATGGCTAGACTAGATCTGCATCACTTTCAACCTAGCAGTGTTACAGGACAGCACAAACGGTGCTATGTTTGTCCTCGATCGAAGGACAAAAAGACGAGATTTGTTTGCAATTACTGCAAGAAGTTCATTTGTGAAGAACATGGCACTATGACGTGCAGTGAATGTGACGCGCCCCAGAGGCCATGGGGTACTCGGCACCGGGCCCGTTGATTTCAATGGGAAATGTCACAGTGGCTGTGACCCGCTCCGTGGCCTCAGGCGGTCATGTAAAAGGGGTAGAATTGAATGGGGGTAGAGTTTATGAGATGATTCATGACGCCACCTGTGGTTCCTGGTCAGATTGACCAGCGCTGCAATGTCGTTCTCTGGGACTGATGTTGGGGCGCAGCTGAGTTGTTGAAGCCCTCCAAAGGTAGGGCTGTAGTCCCAGGGCGGTGCTGATGAGTGGTGGATAATGAGATGGTGTGGAGTGGAGGATGTAGCAGAGCCGGGAGAGAGCCGCAGGAAGAAAGTGGAGGACACAGGGGCATGTAGTTACAAAGGCTTTACTCACAGTCTGGTGCGCACACAGATGCCTGCTTCAGTGCTGAGTCCTCCAGGTGAGGGGTCCAGCCAACTTCCAGATAGGATGAAGTGCACCTTACCAGCTCTCCCTGTCAGTGTGTTCCTTCCCTGGCCGTCTCCAAACTATCCGCTGCTTAAACTCCTTCTTCCACTCCAGCACTTCACAATTAGCGCTCCAGGCCAGCAGCTGCGAATCCTTTTCGGGCAACGACTCACCGTCCCCGTGACTCTATATAGCTGCCTTTCCGGTTGGACTAACTGTGGAAGGGGCGATGGTCCATAAAGAAACCAAAGCTATCGGCTTGCTAGTGGCACCGTGAAGAATGCGATCTAGGCTAGGGGTCATTCCCTTTGTGACTAGTCTGGTTCCTTCCTCCACCTGACGACCGTCAGTGTGGAACGGGACCCACGGGATGACTTTCCAACCGTGTCCCTGGAAGAACCGATCTTCCCTCTGAAGAATCTGCTGTTTGTCCAAAACGTCTGGCAACTCAAGGCAGGAGCTGCTCCAGACACATCCTTCTCTTTTCCTCACTCTGAGGGGACTCAACCTACTTCAGCCTAGGATTCTCCCTCCAAAACTATGCTCCACCCACCTCCCAGCAATCTTCATGTTCCAAACAGGGAGCCATAAAGGGTGCTCTGCTACACTACTGGTGTGTGGGGTGTGGGAGTCTGGTCGGGTGCACTCACCTTACCTGGTCGTGGGGTACCACACCTCTGGGTGAGGTGCAGTACCTCTGTGGTGACTGGACTCTCAGGGGCATCACATTCCCCCCGTTAAACCCAGCACGTTCGCGGGCTGAAATAAAGCAAAGTTGTTAAAAAGAGGAACATACAATTTTTTTTTTTCAAACATTACTGCAGTAATTAACAATATGTATCACAATAAAACTTCTTCTCCTAAGAGAGGCATTTTACTTCAAATGTTACCTAAGATAACTTTATTTACCTATGCTACTTAAGTGCTGCCTGGTGACAACTGCAGATCCAGGTTCGTCACCGGATTCAAATTTTTATTTAAAACTTCACATTTTTTAATTAAAATATTACTAGCGCAGCCTAATCTGCAATAAAGTGCTATCACTATCAAAATACTGGCAACATTCTTATTAAGCAGTAATTATTCTTGAGGTAACGTAGACACTGTCCCAGCCGGGGTGTCTTGCAGTGTCTCTTTGCTGGTGGAGGACTTGCCCTAAACCTCCAATGGTGGTCCTGGGTGGGCTGCAAGACTTACTGGTCTTCACTTTCAGACTCAGTGTTCGGCCACACCAGTGAGTTTTCGTTCTGTTCTGAGGTAGTTTTGCTTTGCAGAGGTTTAAGTAAAACCAAGAGGGAGCACCTTAAGAGGTGCAGAACTATTTACAAACAAAGTTTTAGGATCACTCCTTGTCCATGATCTCAGCGGGGTTTTTTTTAACAGATGCCAAAAAACTGGGGAAAAAAACGAGAAAACAATCAACAATGGCAAAACAGGTGGCACAACCGGTGCCAATACCCTCCTGGGTAACCGTTCAGTACTTTATGAGAACTTTCTTTTTAGTTGCCATCACCCCCTGGGATAGATGAAGCAGGTTTCTTACCCTGCTTCCATGGTAGGGCATCCGGGTGGCCACTTCTGGGCGGCATCACCCATCGCCGGTAGTCCTCTGGTGGTGGTTGGGCTCCTCCTGGTGGAGCCAGAATGATGGCTGCCTGAGCTTGTGGGGCTGCAGCCTGTTGGGGGATTGCAGCTGCCTGAGTTTTTGGCCTTACAGCCAGTGAGACCTCTGCCTGGGGGACTGCAGGGGTTGCGACCCGGACCAGTGGATGGCTGACTGCCGTTGACGTTGCCACCTTGGGCCTGGCCGGGACAAAGACGGTGGTGGGAGCCATGTCTGCAGGGGGAACATAGGCCGCCTTTTTCTTATAGGCCTCGATAAACTCCTCTGGGATGCGGCATACGTTGAGGGCGTACCAGCAGGGCTGCCTGTTATGAATGGGTCACCGAGGAGAAAAAAAACAAAACAAGCTAAGCCACAGAAAACCAGAGAAGTTGGTAACTATGCAGATTGCAGATCCCTGGTCTTACCACACAACTAGCAGTAGCCATGGAGCGTGCCTACGATGTTCCTAGACGCCTCGTCACGGCCAGAGGACTACATAAGCCTAAAGCAAGAAAAGGGAAAACTAACTGCCCCAGAGCAGACCCCAAAGGAATAGATAGCCCCCACACATGTATTGACGTTGAAACAAGATGAAGGCACAAACACAGGCAGGAAAATAGGCTGAGCAAATGATGGGGCCCAAACTAACTAGACAGGAAAGGAAAGGCAAGTCACTGTCTGCAACCTGCAAAAAACCCTACAAAAATAATGTCCAACACTTCTGATAGCAAAATTAACCCTGAAGTCACTAGACTTCTCCCACTATATCAGCACTCTGGAATATTCTGAGACAGAGCAAAAAGAGACCGAACTAGTAAGGGACAAAAAAACAATTGGCAAAATACTGATAAATAAGAGTGGAAATTCAGCTCAGCCCCCAGCCGAGGCTGGCAGACCACACAAAAAACTGAATAGACCAACAAAATCAAGTGTGAACATTAGCAGAAAAACTTAGCTTAAATGACTGGAACAGAGCAGAAAACCAAGAGCTGACAAGCCAGAAGGAATCACCAGCAACTGAATAGGGCGTCGGCTGTCTTAAATCCAATCTAAGAATCCTGAGATCCAATTGTCATCCTCATTCTCAGGTGGCAGATCTCCACTGATCAAACCAGCCGCACCACCTCCCGACACCACCAGAGGGAGTCCAGAAGGGGAACCAGAGAATGAACTCACAACAGCTGCCACTAGGAATTTCGGGGCCCCATATTGGCAAAATTTTTGGGGACTCCTTGAGACTCCGCCCATGCTCCACCCCAGCCCCGCCCTCCACCCCTCGAACTGTCCACGGTCCCTCCTCTCTCTTGGAAAAACTCCACGTTTCACCTATCACACATTAACAGTTCCCATTACCAGATCACACATATAGCCAGCAGCTCTTGTTTTGGCCAAAAGATTTTTTAAATCTGCCACCACGACAAGGTGTCTCTCACATTCTGCCCATGTCTTGCATTCTACCCCCATGTCTTGCATTTTGCCCCCGTGTCTTGCATTCTGCCCTGGGTGCCCCCATGTCCACTCTGCCCCTGTGTCTCACATTCTGCCTCATGTCCATTCTGCCCCATGTTTTGCATTCTGCCCCTATGTCTTGCATTCTGCCCCTATGTCTTGCATTCTGCCCCGTGTCTTGCATTCTGTCCCATGTCCATTCTGCCTCCGTTTCTTGCATTCTGCCCCATGTTCATTCTGCCCCAGTGTCTCACATTCTGCCCCTATGTCTTGCATTCTGCCCCGTGTCTTGCATTCTGTCCCATGTCCATTCTGCCTCCGTTTCTTGCATTCTGCCCCATGTTCATTCTGCCCCAGTGTCTCACATTCTGCCCCGTGTCTTGCATTCTGCCCCCATCATGTCTCAGATTCCGCCCCCATCATGTCTCGCATTTTGCCCCATCATGTCTCACAGTCTTCCATGGGCCCCCGGATTGCCGCTTTCAATAAAAAAAGAAAAAAAACAAGTTCTTTTTACCTGGCCGCGTTCCTGCGGCAAAGCTCCCTCCACGCAGCTGAAGCGCGCACTTGCCGGCAACTGACAATGAAGTCTGTCGCCAGCGACGTGTGAGCTGCAGCTGAGGTCAGCTGCCAGCCTCCGATTGGCTGGTGGCTGTTAACTATTGATGTGTGGGCCTGGGCCCGCACATCAATAGCGTTGAACTGCTGCAGCGCCGCTAAGGGCCCGGTTTAGCCTGCCGGTAGGGGCCCGGGGAGCAGATGAGACGGGGCCCGATGCGGGCCCCCTCTGCCCACTGGTTCCCATACGCCAGTCAGGGCAGTAATGCCTTGATGGCGACCCTGCATACATATAAACCATCTGATGAATCAGGTTACTTTTTTCAACCACTTCACAACTTTGGAAACTCAAAGAGGTTAAATAAAGCTGAAGAGGTTGAACAAATGCACAGCAAGTCGTTTTTACATTGTAGTGCACATGTTCATTGTTTTTAACATTTATTTAGCCCTTTTACAGTCATGGCAGGCACCCTACTGATAAAATGTTGTGTTCTGGTGTGGTGCCCAAGTTGCCCAAAAAATTCAGTATAATTAATGCCACAAAAAGAATAAATTGCATTAGAGATGTGCTGGAGCAACATTGTTGGAGGACTTTCACAGTACTTGTTAGATGTGCCAAGTTCTTCAACAGATGCACTCCTTTTAATGAATTTGTTGATTTGGTGCAACTTACTCCAGCATTGACTTTAGTAAGACTGGTGTATTAAAGTGGCCAAAAAGGTTTTCTTTTGTTTTTTTGTTTTTGTTACAATCTTATGGAAAATTTAAACAATTAAAATCTGTACTAATAAACTGGTTTGGAAAATGAAAACAAAGGTTTAAGGCTGGTTTCACATTTGTGTCTGGTGTTGCGCAGTGTTTCATCCAGAAATCCGAATGCGTCATGTTTACCTATCTTTAACCTGGCGTATGCAGGGGCATGCGTTTGCATCAGTTCGCATGCATCAGCGTACGCATGTGTTGTTTTTCGGTGTGCAGCGGGGTTCAGCGAATACAACATGTTGGATTTTTGGAAGCAGCAAAAATCCGTCAAATATGCGCATTCATACACATGCGGATGAGTGCGTCAAATAGAAGCATTACTGTCTATGGTAAAGCATGAGTTGTTCCAGGAAGTGATTCAACCACCTGCTAATTGAGAGCACTATAAAAGGATGTGTGGACACAGCAAGGCCATTACTCTCTGGACTCTGGACGATACCTACAACTTGCAGTAACCACCGATCCACCAAACCTCTGCACGACCAGCTCTATCCTCGCCTACTGTATCCTCACCCATCCCGTTGTAGGTTGTGAGCCCTAGCGGGCAGGGTCCTCTCTCATCCTGTACCAGTTGTGACTTGTATTGTTTAAGATTACTGTACTTGTATGTATTATGTATACCCCTCCTCACATGTAAAGCGCCATGGAATAAATGGCGCTATAATAAATAATAATAATAATAATACCTCAACACTGACTATGTATAGAACTTTAGAAAATGGCTGTCTCTCTTACTGCTGTTTGTACTTTGCACTAATTTTTTTTTTCTGTTTACTTTTAGACATGTCGACTGTCCTGGTGCAGTGGTTGGCTCCTGGTGCAGTGGGTTTCTCCTGTTCGTCTCCTGGTGCTGCTTCTGTCGTGGTGAGGACAACACTGTCTATGTAAGTATAGAAGCTTTGTAAATATCTGTCTCTCTGAATGCTTTTTCTGTTCCTTGTAGAATTGCCAACTCCCTGGTGCTGTGATTGTCTCCTGTTGCTGCCGTCTGTCCCTGGCCTGTGCTGACTGCTGTGCTGTTGGACTACTGCCTGTAATGTAAGCATGTCAGGGTCCTGTCAGTGCCGGCGTGCAGCCTCCGCTGAGCAGGGACTCACCCACACTGTAGGGGGGCCCGGGGTCAGGTACAGCCGAAAAGTACAAACTGGACCTGGGGACGCTGAAGTTTAGCAAACAGTGAAGGACCTACGGTCATGTGACTGCAAGGGGCGGGGCTTAGCATCCTGCTTCCAGAGATGGCAGGACACTAAACAGAAATACTCAGAGTCAAGCAAAACGCAGGTCATACACAGAGATAGCAGTAAAGTACCAGGGATGAGACAGAACTGATAGTCGGGGCCAAGCAGGGGTCAAAACCAAACAGACACAGAAGGTACCAAGCAGAATCAAACAAGCAATATCCAGAGAACAGACCGAGTCATACACAGAGTATCAAGCAACCAGAACACAGCACAAACACACTCAAGGGTCACCACACTATGCCAAGGGTGAAAGTATAATTGACGGGGATGGGAGCTTCATGAGGCTATAAGAAGCCTTCCCAGAACCAAAGAGAGGCCACCATAATAAGTCCCAGGTGTGCAGGTAAGAGTCTGCACTGAGATCAAAACATTAACCCCAGGTCCACCAGCACTGGTATCATGACAAAGTATTTGTGTCCATTTTTTTTGTCTACATTGTTTTTGGAACTTTACAAGTTTAATTTTTCTTCTCTGCTCTTTTCTGTAGTGTTTCACTTGACTGCTGCCTGCTCTTCAAAATGTCCTCAAGAGAAGAACTGACATCTTCCCAGGGTGGATCCGACAAAGATTATGTAATCACATTTGCTATACTGATTGGTATGTATTGACTGGCAAAACTCCACATGTGTTAAATCATTTAATTTCTTTACAGGTACCTGGCAGTGATGAAGAGCAGGATCAGTACAGTGGAGATGATTCTTCCCAGGGTTGTCAGGCTCATGTGTCTCAGGAGGAAAGTATTCTTTTCATTAGAGTTGTAATAAAATTTTTTTTCAGTTTTACTTAAAATTAGTGTTGAGCGATACCGTTCGATACCCAAAAATATCGTATCGGATGGTATCGCCCGATACGAAAAAAATATCGGGTATCGCCGATTCCGATGCCGGAAGTCCCATTCAAGTCAATGGGACTTCCGGTATCGGAATTAAAAAAAGCCCTTTATTTCCTTGTTGGCTAATTCTACATAATTGAAAACAAATAAGAATCATGTAGAATGTATTGTGGGAGGTGGAGGAGACATTAAAAGCATAGTGGTTTATTCAAATCACATGGCATAGCATTAATTCCAATTTTTTTTTTAAATACGTTCGGAGTTAAAAAGATATTGACTATGTTAACCTTTTTTATATTTTGTCAGATATGTATGTTTCACAACTTCCATGCTCTTCACCTTCTTTTGTACTTCTCCCACACTTTCTCCTTCATGATCCGCAGCAGTAGCATTTTTTTCATCAACTTTTTCTTCACCTTATTCATCTTCTTCTTCTTCATCTTCTTCCCATTAATTTTTTTTTCCATTCTTCATATTCTTCTTATTCAGCTATTATTAATTTTAATATGCTATTTCTTCATCTTCTTCCTATTCTTCTTTGTCTTCATTTTCTTATGGTGACAGGCATTCCTGTAGTACTTATCTATAAAAGTTATAAGATTACACCTTACGTTCTGCCTGTCACTAAAGATTTACAACAGGATTTGTCCGCGTTCAGTTTGGCCTGCAGCAGCAGGCATTTTCCAGGGGCACCACGAGGAGGAACGGACTCACCCCCATTTACTGCTTAGTCTTCTTCTGCTTATAATTTTGATTTCTTCTATGCTGATTTTTAGTCTTATGCTTAATGTTCTTCTGCTTTCTGTTCTTCTGCTTTTGCTTCTTCTGCTTCTTGTTCTTCTGTCTTTTGTTCTGTATCTTGGTGGTTGTCTTCATGTTCTTTGTCCTCTTGGTCTTATTATTTAGGGTTATATTTCTGGTCTTCTTTGGTGTGGTCTTCAGGGTGGTCGTCATCAGGGTCGTCGTCATGGAGATCAATAAGGATTACCAAAGACAATTTCAAAAAGCTTGATCTTGGAAATGTAGCAGAAGGTACAAGAAGGCTGAGAAACTGGCGAGAACCAGCAGACAGTGCTGGCACCCGGATGGGTAGCAGAAGGAACAAGAGCCAATGGCACTACCGAGGACCAACTGACGGTGCTGGACCACGGTTACTAAGCAGAAGGTACCTGTGCTAAAAAGCACTACCAAGGACCAGCTGACGGTGCTGGACCTTGGATACCGAGATGGAGGCACCTAGGCCAAAGACTCTGGCGAGAACCAGCAGACAGTGCTGGCACCCGGATGGGTAGCAGAAGGTACCCATTCAAAGCAAAGTAGCCAGGCCGCAAGCCGGCCGCAGTTACCGAAACCCACAGTCCTACAGGGGGTCCATGTCCCATTGGCACTACGGATCCAGCCTTCAGTGCCAGTTCCCGCAGCCCACATAGGAGTCACCTAAACTGCAGGCACCGTAGAGTCGGCTAACCCGGCCGCAAGACGACAGGAAACGGATTGGTGGCATAGTGACCTTGACACTACCCGGAAACAGCAGGCGTGCTGGAACCAGGCTGGGCAACAGGGAGTACCCGTGCCAAAGACACTGCCGAGAACCAGCTGACGGTGCTGGAACCCAGATGGGTAGCAAAAGCTACAAGAGCCAATGGCACTACCGAGGAACAGCTGACGGTGCTGGACCACGGTTACTAGGTACCTGTGCTAGAAAGCACTACCAAGGACCAGCTGACGGTGCTGGACTTCGGATACCGAGATGGAGGCACCTAGGCCAAAGGCTCTGGCGAGAACCAGCAGACAGTGCTGGAACCCGGGTGGGTAGCAGAAGGTACCCATTCAAAGCAAAGTAGCCAGGCCGCAAGCCGGCCGCAGTTACCGAAACCCACAGTCCTACAGGGGGTCCATGTCCCATTGGCACTACGGATCCAGCCTTCAGTGCCAGTTCCCGCAGCCCACATAGGAGTCACCTAAACTGCAGGCACCGTAGAGTCGGCTAACCCGGCCGCAAGACGACAGGAAACGGATTGGTGGCATAGTGACCTTGACACTACCCGGAAACAGCAGGCATGCTGGAACCAGGCTGGGCAACAGGGAGTCCCCGTGCC
The DNA here is from genome assembly GCF_039654945.1 of Dendrobates tinctorius. Lineage (NCBI taxonomy): Eukaryota > Metazoa > Chordata > Amphibia > Anura > Dendrobatidae > Dendrobates > Dendrobates tinctorius. The sequence continues at coordinate 4,604,966 of NW_027361844.1, read as the reverse complement.
AAAGACACTGCCGAGCACCAACTGGCGTTGTTGGAGCCCACGGACAATCATGGTGTAGGCCGAGGCCTACTTGGTGGTAGTTTTAGATTGTTTGCAGGCTACAACAGACTGTCAACGTGCTCCAATTAGGCATCTGTCTCCACTCTGTTTCCAGGATTTCACGTGACCACCAACACCGCCAGTTTATGCGTACAGCAGCCGTCTACCCAATCCTTACGTGTTCCTGAGTTACTGGGGTTCTGTAATGTCATCATATCCCCTGATGAGTGTCTGCCAATGTCTCCTGCTCTGTCCACATTCCCACCGCTTGCAGTGGGAAGGTGGACAGCGCAGGAGACAGTGGCGGACACATATTGGGGGATCTGCTGACGTTACAGAACCCCAGTAACACAGGAACACGTGTGGAATGCGTGGACGGCAACTGTGAGCAGGGACTGGCGGTGTTGGAGGTCAGGGGAAATACTAGAGACAGAGTGGAGACAGAGGCCAAATCAGAGAATGTTTAAATCTGAAGTAGTTACAATTTGGAGGCAGCAGCACTTTGCCCTCCACACAGCAGGGGATCAGCTGACGTTACCGACCCCCACTTTCACATGAACAAGTGTTTTTTTCTGTGTGGACAGCACTTCCGAGCAACAACTGACGATGTTGGAGCCCAGGGATAGTCATTTTGTAGGCTGAGGCCTACTTGGAGGCAGTTTAAGATAAGACGTTGTTTTAATTTGGAGGCAGCAGCAGTTTGCCCTCCACACAGCAGGGGATCAGCTGACGTTACTGACCCCCACTTTCACATGAACGAGTGTGTTTTTCTGTGTGGACAGCACTTCCGAGCACCAACTAGCGTTGTTGGAACCCAGGGACAATCAGGGTGCAGGCCGAAGCCTACTAGGAGCCAGGTGTATAGCTGAGGTATTTTGACTTTGGAGGCAGCAGCAGTTTGCCCTCCACACAGCAGGGGATCAGCTGACGTTACCGAACCCCACTTTCACATGAACGAGTGTTTTTTTCTGTGTGGACAGCACTTCTGAGCACCAGCTAGCGTTGTTGGAGCCCAGGGAGAACCAGGGTGCAGGCCGAAGCCTACTTGGTGGCAGTTTTAGATTGTTTGTAGGCTACAACAGACTGTCAACGTGTTCCAATTAGGCATCTGTCTCCACTCTGTTTCCAGGATTTCACGGGACCACCAACACCGCCAGTTTATGCGTACAGCAGCCGTCTGCCCAATCCACACGTGTTCCTGTGTTACTGGGGTTCTGTAATGTCAGCAGATCCCCTGATGTGTGTCTGCCACTGTCTCCTGCTCTGTCCACATTCCCACCGCTTGCAGTGGGAAGGTGGACAGCGCAGGAGACAGTGGCGGACACATATTGGGGGATCTGCTGACGTTACAGAACCCCAGTAACACAGGAACACGTGTGGAATGCGTGGACGGCAACTGTGAGCAGGAACTGGCGGTGTTGGAGGTCAGGGGAAATACTAGAGACAGAGTGGAGACAGAGGCCAAATCAGAGAATGTTTAAATCTGAAGTAGTTACAATTTGGAGGCAGCAGCACTTTGCCCTCCACACAGCAGGGGATCAGCTGACGTTACCGACCCCCACTTTCACATGAACAAGTGTTTTTTTTCTGTGTGGACAGCACTTCCGAGCAACAACTGACAATGTTGGAGCCCAGGGATAGTCATTTTGTAGGCTGAGGCCTACTTGGAGGCAGTTTAAGATAAGACGTTGTTTTAATTTGGAGGCAGCAGCAGTTTGCCCTCCACACAGCAGGGGATCAGCTGACGTTACTGACCCCCACTTTCACATGAACGAGTGTGTTTTTCTGTGTGGACAGCACTTCCGAGCACCAACTAGCGTTGTTGGAACCCAGGGACAATCATGGTGCAGGCCGAAGCCTACTAGGAGCCAGGTGTAAAGCTAAGGTATTTTGACTTTGGAGGCAGCAGCAGTTTGCCCTCCACACAGCAGGGGATCAGCTGACGTTACCGAACCCCACTTTCACATGAACGAGTGTTTTTTTCTGTGTGGACAGCACTTCTGAGCACCAGCTAGCGTTGTTGGAGCCCAGGGAGAACCAGGGTGCAGGCCGAAGCCTACTTGGTGGCAGTTTTAGATTGTTTGTAGGCTACAACAGACTGTCAACGTGCTCCAATTAGGCATCTGTCTCCACTCTGTTTCCAGGATTTCACGGGACCACCAACACCGCCAGTTTATGCGTACAGCAGCCGTCTTCCCAATCCACACGTGTTCCTGTGTTACTGGGGTTCTGTAATGTCAGCAGATCCCCTGATGTGTGTCTGACACTGTCTCCTGCTCTGTCCACATTCCCACCGCTTGCAGTGGGAAGGTGGACAGCGCAGGAGACAGTGGCGGACACATATTGGGGGATCTGCTGACGTTACAGAACCCCAGTAACACAGGAACACGTGTGGAATGCGTGGACGGCAACTGTGAGCAGGAACTGGCGGTGTTGGAGGTCAGGGGATACTAGAGACAGAGTGGAGACAGAGGCCAAATCAGAGAATGTTTAAATCTGAAGTAGTTACAATTTGGAGGCAGCAGCACTTTGCCCTCCACACAGCAGGGGATCAGCTGACGTTACTGACCCCCACTTTCACATGAACAAGTGTTTTTTTCTGTGTGGACAGCACTTCCGAGCAACAACTGACGATGTTGGAGCCCAGGGATAGTCATTTTGTAGGCTGAGGCCTACTTGGAGGCAGTTTAAGATAAGACGTTGTTTTAATTTGGAGGCAGCAGCAGTTTGCCCTCCACACAGCAGGGGATCAGCTGACGTTACTGACCCCCACTTTCACATGAACGAGTGTGTTTTTCTGTGTGGACAGCACTTCCGAGCACCAACTAGCGTTGTTGGAACCCAGGGACAATCATGGTGCAGGCCGAAGCCTACTAGGAGCCAGGTGTAAAGCTGAGGTATTTTGACTTTGGAGGCAGCAGCACTTTGCCCTCCACACAGCAGGGGATCAGCTGACGTTACCGAACCCCACTTACACATGAGCGAGTGTTTTGTCTGTGCGGACAGCACTTCTGAGCACCAACTGGCGGTGTCGGAGCCCAGGGAAAATCAGGTAGTAGGCCGAGGCCTACTTGGAGCCAGGTGTAAATCTGAGTTTGTTTGACTGTGGAGGGAGCAGGACACTTTGCCATACACACAGCAGGGGATCAGCTGACGTTACCGAACCCCACTTACACATGAGCGAGTGTTTTGTCTGTGCGGACAGCACTTCTGAGCACCAACTGGCGGTGTCGGAGCCCAGGGAAAATCAGGTAGTAGGCCGAGGCCTACTTGGAGCCAGGTGTAAATCTGAGTTTGTTTGACTGTGGAGGGAGCAGGACACTTTGCCCTCCACACAGCAGGGGATCAGCTGACGTTACCGAACCCCACTTACACATGAGCGAGTGTTTTGTCTGTGCGGACAGCACTTCTGAGCACCAACTGGCGGTGTCGGAGCCCAGGGAAAATCAGGTAGTAGGCCAAGGCCTACATGGAGCCAGGTGTAAATCTGAGTTTGTTTGACTGTGGAAGGAGCAGGACACTTTGCCATACACACAGCAGGGGATCAGCTGACGTTACCGAACCCCACTTACACATGAGCGAGTGTTTTGTCTGTGCGGACAGCACTTCTGAGCACCAACTGGCGGTGTCGGAGCCCAGGGAAAATCAGGTAGTAGGCCGAGGCCTACTTGGTGGCAGTTTGCGATTGTCTCTAGACTACTACTAACTGTCAACGTACTCCAATTAGGCCTCTGTCTTCACTCTGTTTCGAGTATTTCCTCTAGCTTCCAACCACGCCAGTTGCTGCTCTGAAATGCCGTCTGCACATCCCACACTTGTTCCTGTGTTACTGGGGTTCTGTAACAGCAGCTTCGCCCTAGAGGTGAGTCAGGCAATGTCTCCTGCTCTGTCCACATTTCCACTACAAGTAGTGGGAATGTAGACAAAGCAGGAGACATTGCCGTGCTCACCTCTGGAGATGAGCAGATGTTACAGGACCCAGGTAACACAGGAACAAGTGTGGATTGTGCAGACGGCACTTGAGAGCAGAAACAGGCGGTGTTGTAGGCCGGAGGAAATACTCAGAACAGAGTGGAGACAGAGGGCAAATCAGAGAACATATTAAATCAGAGGTAGTCAGAAGTTGTAGGCAGCAGGAGAGTTTGCCGTACACACAGCAGGGGATCAGCTGACATTACCGAACCCCACTTACACATGAGCGAGTGTTTTGTCTGTGCGGACAGCACTTCTGAGCACCAACTGGCGGTGTCGGAGCCCAGGGAAAATCAGGTAGTAGGCCGAGGCCTACTTGGAGTCAGGTGTAAATCTGAGTTTGTTTGACTGTGGAGGGAGCAGGACACTTTGCCATACACACAGCAGGGGATCAGCTGACGTTACTGAACCCCACTTACACATGAGCGAGTGTTTTGTCTGTGCGGACAGCACTTCTGAGCAACAACGGGCGTTGCTGTAGCCCAGGAAATAAAGTTCAGGTCATAGAAACATGAACACAACAGGAGACCTGGATCCTGTTGCCAGCCAATTATTTATTCTGGAAGAGGACTGGCAAATTCAGGTGAGATCCAGGCCTTGTTCATTTTCAGAAAAGTAAGCCGGTCAACATTATCGGCGGATAGTCGCGTGTGACGGTCTGTTACCACACCACCTGCAGCACTAAAGACACGTTCTGATAATACACTGGCAGCAGGGCAAGCCAGCACCTCCAGTGCATACTGGCTAAGCTATGGAAATGTATCCAGCTTAGAGACCCAATACTTGAACGGGGAAGAGCCGTCTAGGAGAACACTAACAGGGCATGACAAGTAGTCTGTCACCATCTGACGGAAACGTTGCCTCCTGCTGACTGGAGCCGTCTGTGATGGTGTAGCCGTTTGTGGCGGTCCCACAAAACTTTTCCACATTTGGGCCATACTGGCCTTGCCTTGTCCTGCGGCACTGCCTCTGCTACCTCTTTGTGCAGAGCTTCCTCCACTGCCTCTACCCACATGGCTGCTTTGAAAAGCACTACCAGCAACACTTGCGGGGGGAATGGAGAACATGATGGCCTGCACAAGTGTTTCTTGGTACTCCCGCATTTTTCGCTCCCGGTTCAACTGTGGTATGAGGCTTTGTAAGTTGTCCCGGTAGCGAGGATCTAGGAGGGTGTACACCCAATAATCAGCCGTGTGGAGAATGTTGGCGATGCGGCGGTCATTTAACAAGCACTGCAGCATGAAATCAACCATATGCTGCAGACTGCCAACTGGACCGGAAACGCTGTCCCCAGCTTGAGGCAGCATCTTAGCCTGCTCAGCATCACCCCACCCTCGCTGTACACACTGACTACTAGAGCCTTGTGTACCTCCCTCCTCTGGAGAGATGTGTTCCTCCTCCTCCATTGACTCCTCGTCATCCTCCTCACTAAGTGTCCCCTGCCTGGGCCTTTGTGTGGAAGCACGTTGCGCAGACTTGCCAGAAGCAGATGGCATTTCTGACTGCTCATCCGCGACCTCTTCAAAAACCTCCTCACTTAGTGCTTGTAAGGTTTTTTGAAGCAGACAGATGAGGGGGACAGTCATGCTGATTAGTGCATCATCTGCACTGGCCATCCGCGTGGAGTCATCGAAGGCACGCAAAACTTGGCAGATGTCCCTCATAGTGGCCCACTCAGTGGTGGTGAAGTGTGTCCGGCGCACAGTGCGACTTGTTTGCGCCTGATGCAGCTGGTACTCCATTACTGCTGCCTGCTGCTCACACAACCGCTCCAACATATGTAACGTTGAATTCCACCTGATGGGGAGGTCACATATGATGCGATGTTCTGGCAGGTGGAATCGGCGTTGCAGAGATGCAATGCGCGATCTTGCCATGCTGGAACGCCGCAAGTGAGCACACTCTAGGCGAACCTTGTGCAGCAGTGCATCAAGATCCGGATAGTCTCTCAGAAAGCTCTGCACGACCAAATTGAGCACGTGTGCCAGAGATGGTATGTGAGTGAGGTTGCCTAGGCCCAGAGCTGCCACTAGATTTCGGCCATTGTCACTCACTACCAAACCTGGCTGGAGATTCGCTGGCACAAACCACACATCGCTCTCCTGCTTGATGGCATTCCAGAGCTCCTGTGCTGTGTGGCTCCGATTCCCCAAAGAAATTAATTTAAGGACGGCCTGTTGACGTTTGGCCACACCTGTGCTCATATCTGGCCTAACAGGCTCACGCAGTGCTGATTCCGAGGAACTAGAGTAGGAGGAGGACTCAATATGTACAGACTGCATTCCTGCAATCCTTGGAGTTGGCAGAATACGCACAGAGCCACTCTCCAGATCTGTACCCGGCTCCACAACATTGACCCAATGGGCAGTGAGGGAAAGGTATTGTCCCTGTCCATGGCTACTGGTCCACGCATCGGTGGTCAGGTGGACCTTGCTACTGACGGCATTTAGTAGCGCATTTTTAATTTTTCCCTCCACATGCTTTTGCAGGGCAGGGACGGCTTGCCTGCTGAAATAAAAGCGGCTGGGCACATTGTATTGTGGAACTGCAAATGACATAAAGTTCCGGAAGGTGTCAGTCTCCACCAGCCTGAATGACAGCATCTCAAGGGCCAGTAGTTTGGCAATGCCGGCATTCAGAGCCAGTACTTGGGGATGGTTTGCCGAGTATGGCCCCTTTTTCTCCCATGCCTGTGCTACCGATTGCTGGTGAGTGGCCTGGGAGTGTGCTGATGACTGCGAACGTGGTTCAGTGGGTGGAATTTCACTGGGTCTCTGGACAACAGTGGCAGTGGTTCTTCCATGGCGTTCCAGTGAGGAAGCCGAACCAGCTGTGTGTGAGCTGGAGGAAGAGGCCCCAACACGAGCTGAAGAGGTGGTAGGTGCTGCTGAAGGTTGGCCTACATCTTCAGTGTGTCTGTGTAACTCCACCTCGTGCTTGGTACGCACATGTTTCCACATATTTGTGGTATTGAGGTTGCTCACATTTTTCCCTCGTTTCACTTTCTGATGACACAGCTTGCATTTGACAAAGCAAATGTCATCTGCAACTGTGTCAAAAAAAGACCACGCACTGCAAGTCCTGGGAGCGCCCGTTTTGTGTTTTGGAAGAGGATTGCTCCTCACGGGTGCCAAAGTGGAGGCTACAGGCAACCAAGTCTGCCCCCGCCCTCTCCCTCCTCTTTTGGCCGTTCGGGGAATCTCTTCCTCAGAGCTGCTCCCACCACCTTCCTGTGGCTGACGCCATGATGGGTCAAGGACCTCATCATCTCCACTCCCCTCTTCAAGCACCGGCTGGTCCTGGGTTGTCTCGCCAGCACCGTACGCACCAGAAATTGGCAACTGAGTCTCATCATCATCAGATGAGCACTGAGGTGTGCTGACAATAGGCACTGGCCCACCCGCCTCTTCAGATTCAGAGGGACAAAGCAGTTGCGCATCACTGCATACTCCCTCTTCTTCACGCTCTAGAATGCTGCTTGGCTGGCCACCTCTTTCCAAGCCAACAGATTCTGAGAACAGAAGTAAAGATTGAGATGGCTCCTGTCCAGGGCTCTCAGACTGCCTGGGCAATTTGGCAGGTGGTGAAGAGACAGATGGTTGCTCTTCAGTGCTCTGGCCTTGGGAGGATGCGGAAGTCATTGAAGTGGATGCGTTAGCTTCCATCCATCCGACAACGGCTTCAATTTGTTCGTCACGCAGCAGTGGGGTACGGCGAGGTCCTACAAAGCTGCGCATGAAGGACTGTTGCCTGGTAAAAGTGGGGGATGCCGGGTCACTGGTGGCCACAGCAGACACCGAATCCCCACGTCCTCTCCCTGCTGAATCCCCCCGTCCTCTCCCTGCTGAAACTCCACGGCCACGACCACGTGCCTTACTCCCTGCCTTCTTCATCTTGGTAGACTGATAAAGATAGGCAGAAAAGTAAAAAAGGGGTGGCTTAGTGTTCTTATTCCTGAACACCTGCTAACCAGTATAAGAAACACTAATTTGGCTAAGAGTGTGTGTACTACACTTTAATATGATCTAATGTGGCCTAGACAACTGTAAAGTGGAGTGTTTGGTGAACTTTATTTCCTTTTTTTTTTGGGGGGGGGGGAAGAAAAGGATGTGACCAAAGTTTGAAAGCTATAGTATCACAAACTTTTTGGAGCGATTACAATGCAGGAAGCTAACCTACAATGCAATTGATGAGGCTCCAAAAAATAGGGTGATACTAGTCTGGCTGGCCCTGAAGGGCACAAGCCAGCAAAAAGGCTCCTCTATCTAATCCTATATAGTGTTTGCAACCAACCAATGACAATGGATGCGGTTGGAAGCACACTAATATGGGAGCAAAAATCTGGCTAAATTAGCTGCAAAAAAAGGACTATGTATGAGGCAGTGACGCACGCTGAGCGGACTACAGCTAGCGGTGGCTGTAGAACACACTGCAACATGAGCTGCACTCACACACAGAAAGACCTATCAGACAGCCAAAAACAGTGCAGAGAAATGGGCTATAGCACTGAAAGGCTGCTGAAAGGCTCCGCTGTCCATTCCTTTAGTGTTTGCAACCAACGTATATGGATACGTATGGAAGCACACTATACAGGAGAAAAAAAAAGCAGCAATAAAAGAAAAATGTGTATGAGGCAGAGACACACGCTGGGCGGCCTACAAGCAGACGTGCCTGCAGGACACACTACACAGCGTGGGTCTGCACTCACACAGCCCTTGCAGACAGCTGTGAAAACAGCACTGCTAGGGAAAAGCAAGCTACAGTGGTGGTTTATGTAGCCTGGGTTAAGCACTATATGTGTTTTGAGAATCGCTATTTCTAACTGTCCCTCACAGTCTTCAACAGCAGCCTGTCCCTAACTGAATTCACAGCAGAGTGACCAGAAATGGCGGCTGCAGCGGTTTTTATAGTGCATCATGACATCATTTCAGCAGCCAATCACAGCCATGCCAGTAGTTAACATGCCTACATGCCTAACAGGATGTGCCCACACTTCTGAGGATCCCCATTGGCTGAATCAAGTCGAGCGGGCTCCTAGCATTATGGGAACTTCCGATTCCGGTATTCGATATGAAAAAAGTATCAGAACTAAGTATTGGAATTCCGATACAGCTAATATCGGCCGATACCCGATACTTGCGGTATCGGAATGCTCAACACTACTTAAAATTATTTTTCTCTATTTTATCTATAGGTTTTACAACGGGAAGAAGCCACACTGAATATAGACAACGAGCAACTAATCCACCTTGTGCAAAAGTGAGTACCGTTGTGGGACTCCCGTGACCATCAGCACTCCGACAATGTGGTGATTCGACGGCTCTGGGAAGAAGTGGCAACATCGCTGCTGCCTGGTTGGACCGTGCCACGCCGCGTGCTAGGACAGATTTTGGTAAGTATTGCAATGTGGACTGAACCGGCAGTGAACCTGTGAATGGAAAATAGCAAGTGGCACCATTGATATTTGCTTAGACAATCCAAGATTAAATTGCCCCCCAAAAACTGGTCAATGCTTTGATAGCGGCAATAATCAAAAAACCACATTGGAAATAACTTAGCTTGCATAGGATTTGACCAACCAGTGGTATAAAAAAAAAATAATAATCATAATCCTATTTTCATCATGGCATCCGGCATCTGTGGTATCTTCTCTTCTGTATAAGCCTCCTGATCAACTGTTAAGGGCATGTCACACTAAGAGATATCGCTAGCAATATCGCTATAACTTGTGACGTTATAGCGATATTGCTAGCGATATCGCTATGTGTGATACTTACCTACGACCCGCTCCCCCGCTGGTTATCGCTGATCGTGCGAGAACGTCCTGGACTGTTTCTCGTCGTCAGCTTCCTGCGGCGCTTCCTGCTGTGACGACGAGCGACGCGTGGAGCCGGGCGGGAGGACGCAGGATCGCCTGGTGTGACAGGTAAGTAGCGACCCCCGACCCCAGCGATGTCGCAGGTGAGATCTGCCTTGTGGCAGCTCACTAGCGACCACTTAGCGATGTACCAGCGATCCTGACAGCGTCAGGATCGCTGGTCGGGATCGCTGGTACATCGCTAAGTGTGACAGTACCTTTACAGCGGGGAAATGAGTCAGGGCATACACTATGCACGATAAGTGATCTTCAATTTGGAGTTCTGTTTTTGTTGTTATCAATGCATTTACTCTATTGGGCTTGTAATCTTTGAGCCATTTTCATCTCGGGTTTATGATACCACTGGTTGGTCATATTAATGCATGGTAATTTTTGGCCAAAATCCTATGCATGCTACGTTATTTCTAATGTGTTTTTTTGATTATTGCCGCTATCAAAGCATTGACCAGTTTTTTTGGGGCGATTTAATCTTGGATTGTCTAAGCAAATATCAATGGTGCCACTTGCTATTTTTTATGCATGGAAATAGGATGTTTGTTTATCTAAATGATGCAATTTATCCTGCAAACTACTTGCTAGTTTTTCCTTCTGCTTCCTTCATCTCTTCCCTATCAATTATTGTTTTCTCACCTTTTTATTTAGGGTGAGATAGGGGATTGAGGGATAGTCTACTTTGAGTGGTGGCGCCAAAACAGTTTCTTTTAAGGTTGCCAACCTCCACAGCAAGGAAGGTGTCATAATAGGCCTATCATAGGGTTTTGTAGGGCTTTTTTAGGTCTAGGTAATTGTGGAATTTTCCAGTTTTCTTGTTCACTGAGACAGGTTTTTTTTAGTATTTCTATTAAAGAGTATTTTTAAGGGAATAAATGTTCACTCCCATACAGACATTGGGCCATGTCAGATTTTTTTAATATCTGCGAGTCATTTCCTCGTCCAAATGAGCCAATGTCCATGGCAACAAATCTACACTTAGCATCCGCAATAGCCATTGGAACAATGGAACAGTATTTTTTATAATTGAAGTACTCTGTTCCACTTCCAGCTGGTTTCATAATCCTAATGTGTATACCATCCACAGCCCCCACACAGTTAGGAAAATTAAAAATTTCATGGAATTTGGAAGCAATTTCAATCCAGAGTTCACATGTGGGTTGGGGGAGGAATTCTTGCCGCAGAATGCCAACTAAAGCACGACAAGTGTCTGCAATAATCCCAGAAAGGGTGGATACTCCAATCCTGAATTGGAAATGTAATGATGACAATGTCTCTCCAGTAGCCAGGAATCTGAAGGAAAGAAAATGAGAAACTAAAATCAGTACACTGCTTAGGGTTAGGGATAGGGTAGGGTTAGGGTTATTTGTGACAGGAGTTTCTTTTTCAACACTACGTACCTCAGGCTGACCAAGAGACGTTCCTCAGCAGGAATTGCTCGACAGAGATGTGTGTCCTGCCTGGAGATGGATCCTTGGACACATAGCAGCAAGTCATGGAAGCTCTGTTGTGACATCCTCGTGTAGTCAAAAAACTTTTCCTGGTTTTACAGCAGCTCTGTGTACAAAGAGTGGTAGGCTACACGGCTCTCTCGGAGTTCAAGGATGGGGTGTTGCTAATAGCAATGATGACGTCTTCTCCGTCTTTCTCTTATTCTTTGTTCTTGACAAGCAAAAGCAAAGGCAGCAGCCAACTTCAGTTGTAAATCCAAATCTTCTAGGAAGCTGTCCAGGTTAAGATCCATCTTGCAGCTAGATACAGCAGCCAAAGACGAGGATTTCCTCAGTGCAGTGTGTCTATATACTGTATATAGAAATCCCATGAGACATGCCTACTGGGTGTCTGATGTCAAGGAAAAGCTACTGGAAAACATTGGAAATTTCTAATGCATGCGCATAAACAACACAAACGCATGCAAAAACGCATACACGAGCATGCAAACGTTGCTTTTTTTGGTGTCATGGGGAAGATGATGCGGATAAAAAACGCTGCGTAAACATGTGTTTGCATGCATTTTTGTATGCGTTTGGGAAATCGGATGATACGCTGCGGACTCAAATGCAAATGTGAACCTAGCCTAAAGAATTAGAAAACTATATTTATAATTTGATTTAAAAAAACCCCTTCATTTAGGGTCTCAGAGTAAAAATTAGGGAGGAATGGAAGAATTTTTCCCATAATCGTTACATGACAAAAATATTGCATAGACTTAACATCAAAACCAGATTTACCCATCAAGGCTGTAGAATATTTGATGTACCAAGATGAAAAGAAATGTACTCATTCATACCCAGGCTTTTCTTCACCCAATGGAAAGATTCAATTCACCACTCTATCTTTTAATATTGCAAAGTGACGTCATTTACATGGTATTCAGCACCTGGGGCACAAGGCACAGCAACACTATTAGGTGTGTGTACAATCAAATGAAAATATAAGCCCTACTCCAAAAATAAGCCCTAATGGCAGTTTAATAATAAAGTGCCCAAGCAACTAAAAAAGTAAAAAAAATAAAGCAGCACTTTTCATCAAAAAAGCTGATATCCCCAAAAGAATTGCACTCACCAGAGCCCAAACAATTAGAGTTGGAAAGTGTTGATGGTGGATGGGTTCTCACACAGAGATCTGCATAACTACTAGGTCCCTCACTGTTCCAGCTGCATTGCACCACAGCTCTCATACGCAGATTGAGTACCAGTATCCCTCCGTTCTCGAGCATGAACGTTCTTTTTACATCCAGTCACCAGGAGGAGCCAACCGCTGTCAAGGGGACCGGACAGTGACTCAGATTTGTTTGTCAAATTTTAATCTTAATATTGAATAAATTGAATTTTATTTACATTTTTTAATACATTTTCTTTTGGGGATTGTTGTTCATAAAAATATCAAACATACCCTGAAAAGAAATCCTAGCACATCTTTTCGAGCAAAAAATAATATAAAGACACAAATAATATAACGATGAGAAAATGGAAAACAGTCTTAGGAGTGCAGGAAAGAGACTCAGACGAGAGATGAGGTTAAACCACAACGCGTTTCAACGGAGGATCCATCTTCATCAGGTGGATTATTATTAATGACATAGGGGATGGTATATGGGATGGGATATCAGGTATGTGGTCAATAATCGTTAGTTTCAAAGTTTTTAGGAGGAGCTTCTTAATTAAACCATAGGATTTTTTGAATGTGGTAACGAAACTCCATCTACCTAGATCCGTTCCAGAAGAACAAGCAGCTTTATTACTCATAATTCTACTTATACAGTCTTTCTGTGTGAAAGTTTTGGCTCTCTGGAATGCATCTTGGACCAATTTTTTAGGGTACCCTTTCTACTGAAACCGCTGTTTCAAAACTTTTGCCTCATCAATGAAATCAGTATCCTCTGTGCAATTTTTTCGTGTACGCCAATATTGCCCGTATGGAATGTTCTGAATCCACTTGGGTAGATGACCACTTCTGAAACTGAGGTAGCTGTTCACATCTACTTCTTTAAAATGTGTGGTGGTGAAAAACCAGCCCAATTTGTCAACATGTACCAGCAGGTCCAGGAATTGGATAGACGTAGTGGAGGTATTAGCTGTGAAGCGGTGGCCCCAGGTATTCAAATTTAGATTGAAGAGCTTCCTCCTCTGTGCCGGTCCAGATGATGAACAGATCATCTATAAAGCATCTATAAAAGGCTATTTTGCCCGACGCAAGGTACCTCAGTTTCAGCAGTGGTCATCTACCCAAGTGGATTCAGAACATTCCATACGGGCAATATTGGTGTATACGAAAAATTGCACAGAGGATACTGATTTCATTGATGAGGCAAAAGTTTTGAAACAGCGGTTTCAGCAGAAAGGGTACCGTTAAAAAATTGGTCGAAGATGCATTCCAGAGAGCCAAGACTTTCACACAGAAAGACTGTATAAGTAGAATTATGAGTAATAAAGCTGCTTGTTCTTCTGGTACGGATCTAGGTAGATAGAGTTTCGTTACCACTTTCAACCAATCCTATGGTTTGATTAAGAAGCTCCTTACCAAGTACTGTTTTATCCTGAAAGGGGACCCAGTTTTGTCCAAGCATATTCCCCTGATCTAGAACGGTATTCCGCAGAAGCCGCACGTTACGGAACCTAGTTGCACCAAGCAATACCACCTTGAGTTCAGGTTCCCTATCCTCTCTCCCAATTTCTCTGAACCCTGGTTGTAATGCATGTAGAGCCCCCAAATGTCTTTGCTGCACTTCCATTTTAAATGGGGCACATGAATTTAAATCCAACACTACAGGTACCTCATACAAAATCAATTTTCATGTCAACTGTCAATCCATTTTTGTGGTGTACTTGATTGAATGTGGTTGCGGCCTACAGTATGTAGGTCAAACCATACAAACGAGGCATGCTAGAATGAACAAGCATTGACAGAATATCCGAAATGGCTTTCTCTTGCGCAGCCTTTCTAAACATTTGTTAACTGTGCATCAAAAAAATCTAAAAACTTTGAAACTATCGATTATTGACCACATACCTGATACCGTAGCTGATCGCTTCAACAGCTTAATCAATAGAGAAAGCTTTTGGATATTCAAGCTTGGCACTCTTGCTCTTGAAGGTTTGAATTTAACTATTGATAAGGTGACCAGATAACTTTATTTGCCTTTTTTATCAACAGTGCGTTTTATTTATGTGCTATTGTTTACATGCTTTTATTAAGCGGCTTTTTATTATTAATATGGGTTCTCGCTTTTTATTGGTCTACTAACCTGTTATTAATTTTTATCTATTTTTTATCTATATTTATTTTTTGCTCCTTTTTGCATATTTTATACACTTAAAACATGGTTAGCTCATGCTGTTTTATCTTATGCTTTATATGGGTTGTTTTTATCTTCTTTTTGATTGTAATATATGATATCTTTTTTTTGTAACATGTGACTATCATTTTAACATGTGACTGTTGTGACTATTGTGATTGGCTGCTCCTTATTTAAATACCCCATCCCCTATGTCATTAATAAAAATCCACCTGATGAAGACGGATCCTCCGTCAAAACGTGTTGTGGTTTAACCCCATCTCTCGTCTGAGTCTCTTTCCTCCGCTCCTAAGACCGTTTTCCACTTTCTCATCGTTATATTATTTGTGTCTTTATATTAGTTTTTGCTCGAAAAGATGTGCTAGGATTTCTTTTCAGGGTATGTTTGATATTTTTATGAACAACAATCCCCAAAAGAAAATGTAGTAAAAAATGTAAATAAAATTCAATTTATTCAATATTAAGATTAAAATTTGACAAACAAATCTGAGTCACTGTCCGGTCCCCTTGACAGTGGTTGGCTCCTCTGGTGACTGGATGTAAAAAGAACGTTCATGCTCGGGAACGGAGGGATACTGGTACTCAATCTGTGTATGAGAGCTGTGGTGCAATGCAGCTGGGACAGTGAGGGGCCTAGTAGTTATGCAGATCTCTGTGTGAGAACCCATCCACCATCGACACTTTCCAACACTTTCTCATTGCTCCTATCCTCCGTCGGAGGTTTTTGGCTGGAGCTGCGGTAGAGACCTGACATTCTAATATGCCCCTGGGTTGCTTCCTAAGCGCTCCTCTATGACCGCTCATTACTGACTCTAACAAATAATATAACGACACAGTTTTATTTTTGGCAAGTAGTACCACGGAGATACAAAATATATACTGAATAAAAGCAGTAGTTCTTGTTAAGTCATGTCTCATGTTTCTCAATATAACGTTATGAAATAAGTTGAAACATACTGTAACACATTTAAAAGATAGGAAGACAAGACACAAAAGGAAACGGAAAGGACTGCCCTCTGGTTAAATGCCTATCTCAAGGCAGTTCATCAATTTCGGGGCAATCGGGGATAGTATTGACTCCTATTACATAGTGCTTAGGCAGAGGAAACCTCCCAACAAATCCTCTACTTTTACATGGGTGGACATGGACCTCTCTCCAACCATATGTGAAATTATGGTTGTTGTAGCTGTTTTTGTTCTGACTCAATCTCTCAGGGAACTCCCACATACGGATTCCGAATAAGCTGGTTACCACGGCCCCACATTAGGTGCCAAAACTGTTGTAGCTGTTTTCGTTCTGACCCAAAATCAGATGTGCCAGATCACCAGTGAGGCCGAATTAAGAGATTAGGCCCACAGATAACAAGCGCTCGGAGAAAAGAATGCACACTGGTTGTGAGCAAATTACTTTTCTGTTTAATCACCCAAGAATGCAGTATTTTATACCATTTACAGCAATGTAACTCAATGTTACTCAGGTCATGATGATTTTATTTACCATGTACCCAAAACATATTTTTGCAGGCTCTTGAAAACATTACATATGAGATAAAAAAAGTATAAAATCCTTGAATCAGAGACTATGAGGCTACAACAATATATAAAAACAAATTCTAGCAAAAGAAGGAAAAACATTAACCCTTCTATATCAATTTACCCCTTTTGTAAATGGTATATCTCTGAAAGTCAGTACTAGGAAACCGAAGGGAACAGAAATCTAACTACAGTAGTTTGCTTGTCATATTATTAATTTTCATAATTCTATATTAGGCTTTCGTGAGAACCTTATGTGCCTTCCACCACCTAAATAAATGTATAAATTTATAATAGTAAGATTTAACATTTTGTCCTTAGCCAACAGTCACATCTGGGACTTGGTGCCTGAGGGTCCCAAAAACATTTCAGTAAAAGTGAAATACATCAATAGTATAAGTGGCAAATAGATATTAGGGGTCCCGTTATAAATTATGCCTTGAAGTCCAGGGTCTTCAAATTATACCTCTAAAAATGAAGCAAAAACTCAGAATGTTGCTGCATTCTTAAGGCCAAAATCTACTGAGCCACATAGCAGCTATACAAACAATATGAGGTATTGTTTTATTTTGCAGGAAAATACATTAGCATTAACATGTTGAAATAGCACCAATCATATTGAAAGTTGTTTTACAGTGAGTCATAACATTTTTCTAAAGGCTATTTTTCACACATAAGACAATTGGAAGTTCGACTATATAATTTCTGAATTAGCTTCTAATCTTCAATCAATAACATAGTAATGGTTTACTGCATTCAAATAAGTGGTTAGTCAAAAAAAAGTCTGCAATGTATAGGTGACAGTGCTGCAGATTTCATTATATGAATTGGGCCCTAAGATTTGCATAGATTGTTTTCCCATAGAGTAAAAACATGTCCAGCTCACGTTTCTGCATATATGGAGTCCATGGGTAGTGCAAGAATATAAATCTCAGTTGGAAAGGGGTGAATGTATCTCAAAAGAAAGAAAAGAAAATCCAGCACTTTGGTCTCCAATGACGGATAAAAAGTAACACGTATTTGAACATGCGAAGGTAAAAAAAAGTTGTTGTTGTTATTTGATAGGGATTGCTCCAATAAGGGTTACCTTGATGAGGTGGAGTGGCTTGGTATACACTTTTTTTCAAAAAAAGTATCGACTAAATACCCTGTATTTGTTGTCATCTTTTTACCAGCACTTGCTGATTACTGTCATATTTTTTACTGCAGGGTATTTTTTGCACATTAGTCATTCTGTGTTTTCTTTTTGTGTTTCAGTCAGTGGGTGGTGTGAATACTGTCCGACCGACTTGTTCACATTTGTGCATGTCACATGTGTTTTTAATCCATGTTCCTGCACAGTCTGACAGCCATTACACAGTACACAGCAGGAACACATGTATAAGATTATCTCAGCACAGGAACATTTTATTTAACACATCTAGCTGGGGAACTTATTATTCCAAGATGTATTAATTAAAATGTACTTTGATTGTGGGAAAACCCCTTTAAGGCCAGGGTCACACTTGCGAGTGCAATGCGAGAAACTTGCGCGAGTCAAACATGAGATATGGAGGGCACAGCTAACAATAACACGGGTTCACCACGGATGTACAAAAAACATAGTGTAAAAAAGAAGAAAAAAGAGGTACATCCAACAAGGGAACTCCAGTACAAAATATCAAAGTGAAAAGCATGTATAAATTTTATTGAGAGCATGCACACACCACAGCAAGATAAAAACACTTAAAAACACACAAAAAGCATGTCACAATCATATGATGCTGAAAAAGTGACTTTCCCACAAAAGATACCCCTATGAAGCAAAAATCTGATATAGGTATAAGTATAGCAGACAACTGGCCAAAAAGCCAAATGTGAAATATCTATAACGCTCAACATATGAACATAGATAATATATTGTAAAAAAGCCCCAAAAAGGGCAACACATTAAACACAGCACCATGCAGCAAAGGAACCCAATAATTCAGAACAGCCAAAAGATTATATTAAGGCTGTGCAGGGATTGATAACCTTTAAGTTAGAAAAAGGAAAAATGGGAGACCCTTACATATCCAGAGGTGAAGTGTTGACAATGAGCGGTCAAAAAAAGGGAAAGAATAACCCAAATAACAAGTAAAGCCAGTAATCTGCGGGGTAAATCAAAGAGGGAACTGCACCCCACGCGTATCGCCACGTAACGTGTGGCTTTCTCAAGGGAGGATGAAGCACTAATGGTGTGCATGCATTGTCGTTATTATATACACAGAAACATGACTAATTAATGAGCAATCAAAGTTACAAACCTATGAAGCAAGGGAGCACGGTGTGGCAGCGGCCATCTTGTCAGCGTTCCCAGTGTGGGAATAAAGTTGCTGACACCTAATGAAAGCGCAATTGAATACTACTGCGCAGGCGCGATGTAACGGCGGCCATCTTGTCTATCCCCTGTTTTAATAAAGTTCGTGACAAGAGTGACTTTGAGAATAAGCAAGTTTTCCAATGGACTCATCATGGAAATCGGAGATTTGATAGATCGAACAACTTCAGAGCCAGGAATCAAAATTCCATGGTCTCCAATTCGGGGGCAGGCACTGGTGAATCCTCTATGAGTGATTTTTTATCATCAGGAACAAGCGACCCAGAAAGCATACCAGAAGGGGCCAGCGGAAACGTCCAAAACCTCAGAAAGAGGGGACGTCGACATCAGGTCTGGTCACCGACATACAAGAGGCAGCTGAGGCAGCCCAAGCAGAAATAGGAATATCTACAGATGTGGCAAGCATGGATCTTGAGTGTCACAAGGTGGGTACTGCTAACACGACTACTACTGATGGAAACTTACAAATAATCAATTTATTTAGTTATGTTTTGTCGGACATAGAGATATCTGTCTTATCAAAAGGTCTTTCCTTTGCCCCTATGGGAGCTTTGGATAAATTTATTTTAACCAAGGACTTGTATCTTTTTTGCAGACAGCTTTCTTTCAAAATGCTGTATCATCAACCGTCCATACTTGATTCTTTGCCGAGAGACAAGCTTTTAATGACCTTTTGGATTTGTTACAAGAAAATGAGAATCCAAAAAAAGTGTCTGACAAACTGTGGCATCTGCCTTCACAAGCTACCCCATCTTTTGCCTTGTTTCCTACCATCCAAATTTTCTACAATCTTGTTAGCAAGGATATTGCTAAATTGAACACTACCAGCTTACAAGGTGAGAATTTTGGAAAAAAGGAAAGATTAGCGGTTAATAAGCTTAAGGATAATCCCTCCTTTATAATTAAGGAAGCGGATAAAGGTGGGAACATAGTGTTATGGCCTATGGATATGTATTTGAAGGAGGCTAAACGCCAGCTTAATAACATATCTTGTTATCAGGTCTTACCCTCTGACCCTACCAGTGTTTTCAAGAAGAAACTTGACCGGTTTCTTCTGGCTGCCAGACATAATGATATTTTGAGTAAAAAGGAACACACTTTTTTAACCACGCATTATCCTGTTGTCCCTATGCTATATCTTCTTCCCAAGGTGCACAAATCCACCTTGGAGCCACCAGGTAGGCCTATTGTGGCGATACGCGTGGGGTGCAGTTCCCTCTTTGATTTACCCCGCAGATTACTGGCTTTACTTGTTATTTGGGTTATTCTTTCCCTTTTTTTGACCGCTCATTGTCAACACTTCACCTCTGGATATGTAAGGGTCTCCCATTTTTCCTTTTTCTAACTTAAAGGTTATCAATCCCTGCACAGCCTTAATATAATCTTTTGGCTGTTCTGAATTATTGGGTTCCTTTGCTGCATGGTGCTGTGTTTAATGTGTTGCCCTTTTTGGGGCTTTTTTACAATATATTATCTATGTTCATATGTTGAGCGTTATAGATATTTCACATTTGGCTTTTTGGCCAGTTGTCTGCTATACTTATACCTATATCAGATTATTGCTTCATAGGGGTATCTTTTGTGGGAAAGTCACTTTTTCAGCATCATATGATTGTGACATGCTTTTTGTGTGTTTTTAAGTGTTTTTATCTTGCTGTGGTGTGTGCATGCTCTCAATAAAATTTATACATGCTTTTCACTTTGATATTTTGTACTGGAGTTCCCTTGTTGGATGTACCTCTTTTTTCTTCTTTTTTTAAACTTGCGCGAGTCACTCACATCAATACCCGGCACTGCCGCCGGCACTCGGGATCAGTGTGCGGCTGCATGTATTTCTATGCAGCCACATACTCCGGTCCGTGTGCCGGCGGCAGTGCCGGGTATTGATGTGAGTGACTCGCGTGAGTTTCTCGCATTGCACTCACAAGTGTGACCCCGGCCTAAGACTGATTAACATCATTATAACCTTGTAACATTTTACAATTATCTATTTTTACAGTTGGTTTCACACTTCCATGTTTCACTGTCCCTGAGTCTCATGACTCAAGCTCAGCAGCCTGATATACTGTATGCCAATAAGGCTATCGAGTTTGTGTCAGAAAATCAGTAACCAATCCATCATTCCATAGATCTTGATCTGTACTCGGACCATGAAATACCAATGTGTGAAATCAGCCAAATCCAGTGTACATTTGTTACTGTTGATTTGTCTAATTTTAATATTCCATGATGATTTTAGAACATTCTGCTAAGAATAACTAAACTTTTTTTATGTAATAATTGATCAGACTGCAAAAAGGCTTTGTAATATTGTAATCTTTGTAATATACTACATTACCTTATTTTGCTTTCACTGCCAAACACCATCCTGAAAGTGCTACTTTATCTGCCAACTTCATGCTTTTTGTTAATCAACACATTTTATTAATATATTATCAAAAGAAATCCAACAATTGTAAAAGCAGAATTAATATACATCATAAGCATAAGGGTTGAGAGACTAAATACAAAACTTCCAATGTATTATTTTGAAACAGCTTAACCGTTCCCATTCCTTCCCTCCCCCCAGCCTTTCTCGTACCTGATGTGCAACCTAACAACCGCCTTCTGAGTAATAAAGGGAATTTGTCACCCTGTTTTTAGCTAATAATATGGGGATACAGGTTGTATAAAACTGAAACTAGTCATATCTGTGTGCTTCCTGGATGATGCCTTGTTTATTTAAAATCATCTTTTTTTGGGCACATGCTACCCGGAAGATAATCTTGCCTTCTCTCTCATTATACTAGATTTTTCCTCCAACCCTTCGCTGCTTGCCTCTGATGTCAGGTGCATGTCCAAAAATCTCTTGCTTGCGCATTCTGCCTGCCGTTTCTCCTGGGCACTGTCCTGCCCATCTCAGAAAAGTGACTACAATTTTCTTGTGCGCAGGCACAGGAGAGTCACTGTCACTTCCAGTCACAGTGTTCTCCTGCACCCTGAAAACTTGAACATTGGGTGTGATTTGAAGGGCATAAAACCAGCCTGAGTGAATTACCGATGCTATGACCGTATTGAGCCTTGTTGTAAGAACTTAAGGATCTTCACATTGGATGTTAATAATGATATGGGACTGTGTGAGTTTGGGACTCCTTTATGTTTTCCCTCTTTAAGCAACACCACAATTACTGCCTCATATAACGATGTTAGAAGCTCCCCAGATAGGAAGGCATTATTAATCATATCTAAATAGAGTTGCAATAGATCCCCCTCAAACACTTTGTATATTTCTATTGGAAGTCCATCAGACCCAGAAGCCTTGTGATTGGCCATGTGCCCTACTGCTTGTTTGATTTCTTCTAACAAGATCGACATTTCTAGATCATCCTTATCTTTATCCTCCAAAGAGGGGAGACCCATCCACACTAGATATTCAGAAAGGTCCACATGAGAATAATTAACCCTAGAGGAGTATAAGTTAGAGTAGAATCTGTACAACCCATATCATAGTAAAAGTTTGCGTACTAACATTCCCCTCTGAAACCGCTAGATGGAATACATATGTGTAATCTCTGTGTGTCTGTGCCAACATTGTTAATAACCGAACCGTGGTTTCTCCTTCCTCATAAAACTGTTGTTTTAAGAACATACATTTACTGGACCAAGTGGATAACAAAAAGGATTTTAATTGTTTTTAAGCTTCCTCCAATTGTGACGTGTTCTCCAGACATTTATTCTGAATGAAAGCTTGTTTGGTCATGTGAATTCTAATTTGCAACTCCTCCCTCAAACTATCCTTTACTTTTTTTCACTTATTAGCATCCCCCTCAAAAAGGCCTTCATTGCAGCCCAAACTACATTAATGGGTGTAGAGCCCAAATTAGTTTAATATAATTCCCCGTTACTTTTTAATATTTTTGCAATTATTAATTTTGAGTCAAAAAGGATTCAATTTCCACCCCAGTGATAGTCTTGGCCTTGTAGGGTTTTGAAACAGTAGAGAGGAGTGATCTGATAAGGACCTGAGAGAGTATTCTATATTGGACAGAAAAGGTGTGAGAAGAGAATTAAGTCAATTCTTGAAAGAGCTTGACATGTCAAAGAGGCACATGAAAAACCCTAAAAGAGGGAGATCTCTCCCTCTAGTTATCAGATGCAGGTCGCAAATTAGGTGGCAAAAGAGAGGAAATTTGTCCTCACTACCCCTGGATTTTTATCTTAAAAAGGATTGTAGGTATTATTAAAGTTTCAAATAATTATTAAAGGAATATCTGGCTTACTAGAAAATTTCTCTAGTATTTTTTTGAGTGAGATTTTTGAGTTTGGAGGGGGAACGTATCCTACTACATGATACATTCAAAATGAAATATAGTACAACGAACCCTAACAAACCTGCCCCCATCATGCCATAAGGAGTCAATAGATTTGAAAGGGATCTTCTTATGTATAAGAAGGCTAAAGCCCCCGTTACACACTGCGATATCGCTAGCAATATCGCTGTAAAGTCACCGATTTTGTGACGTTACAGCGATATTGCTAGCGATATCGCTGCATGTGATACTTACCTCCGACCGGCTCCCCCGCTGGTAATCGCTGATCGCGTGAGAAGCTGCTGGACCATTCCTCGTCGTCCACTTCCTGCGGCGCTTCCTGCTGTGAGGACGAGCGACGCGTGGAGCCGGGCGGGAGGACGCAGGCTCGCCTCGTCTGACAGGTAAGTAGCGATCCCCGTCCCCTGCGATGTCGCTGGTGAGATCTGCCTGAGTGGCAGCTCACTAGCGACCACCCAGCGATTCACCAGCGATCCTGACCGCATCATATCGCTGGTCGGGATCGCTGGTGAGTCGCTAGGTGTAACGGTACCCTAACTCCTTTGGAGTAACTAGAGTATACAGAATGTAGGCTATAACCCAACTAGGACCTATGTACCAAGTTGATGGGATTAGTTAAATGTTTCTCTTGCAGACCTATGATTGCAAGGTTGGCATTCCTAAAATATTACAAAACTGCGTGCCCTTTAGAGACATCTCTCAAACCCCTGAGACAAGCTTAACCACTAGACCCATTCTTTAATAACCCAACATGGATATGTAAATAACATTAACCCCTTCACCCCGGGCCCTTTTTCGTTTCTGTTTTTCGCTCCCCTTCTTCCCAGAGCCATAACTTTTATTCTACTACTTTTTATTTATTTTTCTGTCAATATGGCCATGTGAGGGCTTGTTTCTTGCGGGATGAGTTGTATTTTAGAACAACACCATTGGTTTAACATGCTGTGTACTCAAAATTGGGAAAAAAAATTGCAAGTGCGGTGAAATTGCAAAAAAAGTGCAATTCCACACAACTGTTTTTTTTTTAGATTTTTTTTTAACTATGTTAACCAAATGCTAAAACTGACCTGCCACTATGATTCTCCAGGTCATTATGAGTTTGTCGACACTAAACTTGTATAGGTTGTTTTTTAATTAAATGGTTACAAAAAATCCAAAGTTTCTAAGAAAAAAAAAAAAAATGACATTATTTCCGAGACTGTAGCGTCTCTAATTTTCCTGATCTGGGGCTGGGTGAGGGCTTATTTTTTATGTGCCAAGCTGATGTTTTTAATTATACCATTTTGGTGTGGATACAATCTTTTGATCGCCCTTTATTGCATTTTAATGCATTGCTGCGACGATCAGAAAAAGTAATTCTGGCGTTTTGACTTTTACTGATCAGATTAATTATTTTATAGCTTGATAGATTGGGTGATTCTGAATGCGGCGATACCAAATATGTGTATATTTTATTTAATTTAATTGTTTTATTTTGAATGTGGTGAATGGGGGATGATTTGAACTTTTATATTTTTTAATTTACTTTAATATTTTTAAAAACTTTTTTATTTTTGCATGCTTCAATAGTCTCCATAGGAGACTAGAAGCTGCAGTTGTCCGATCGTCTCTGCTACACACAGGCGATGATCAGATCGCATATGTAGCTGAAATGCTCACTTGCTATGAGCGCCAACCACCGGGCGGTGCTCATAGCAATCTGGCTATAACAATCTGGCTGTAACTAATAAGTCATGTCAGACTATCTTAATTTCCTTCTATGACAGAATCACTGATTGGGTGGATCAGGGAAATGCTGTAGATATAGTATATCTTGACTTCAGCGAAGCATTTGACAAAGTATCTCACACAATCCTTATTGAAAAAATGGCTAAGTATGGAATGGACAAGGCAACTGTTAGGTGGATTCATAACTGGCTTAGTGATCGGACCCAAAGAGTGGTCGTAAATGGCTGCACATCCAGTTGGAAGAATGTCTCAAGTGGGGTACCACAGGGCTCTGTCCTGGGCCCTGTATTGTTCAACATCTTTATTAATGATTTAGATGAAGGAATTGAGGGTAAACTGATTAAATTTGCTGATGACACAAAGCTAGGAGTGACAGCTAATACTAGAGAAGAGAGAGAGAGGATTCAAAAAGATTTAAATAAACTGGAGCAGTGGGCAGCAACTAACAGAATGGATTTTAACAGGGAAAAATGCAAAGTACTACATCTAGGCAATAAAAAGGAAAAAAGCATATACAGAATGGGAGGAATAGGGCTAAGCAACAGCACATGTGAAAAAGACTTGGGTATACTAATAGATCACAGACTGAATATGAGTCAACAGTGTGATGCAGCAGCAAAAAAGGCAAATGCAATTCTAGGATGTATTAACAGAAGCATACAGTCTAGATCACGTGAAGTCATTATTGCCCTCTACTCCTCTTCGGTCAGACCTCATCTGGAATACTGTGTCCAGTTTTGGGCACCTCATTTTAAAAAAGACATCAACAAACTGGAGCAAGTTCAGAAAAGAGCGACCAGAACGGTGACCGGTCTGCAAACCCTGTCTTATGAGCAAAGGTTACAGGATTTGGGAATGTTTAGCTTGCAGAAGAGAAGACTGAGAGGAGACTTAATAGCTGTCTTCAAATATCTCAAGGGCTGTCACATTGTAGAAGGATCATCTTTATTCTCATTTGCACAAGGAAAGACTAAAAGCAATGAGATAAAACTGAATGGGAGGAGACACAGATTAGATATTAGAAAAAACTTTTTGACAGTTAGAGTGATCAATGATTAGAACATGCTGCCACGAGAGGTGGTGAGTTCTCCCTCAATAGAAATCTTCAAACAGCTGGCTGGACAGACATCTGTCTGGGATGATTTAGCGAATCCTGCTTTTGAGCAGGGGGTTGGACCAGATGGCCCAGGAGGTCCCTTACAACTCTACGATTCTATGATTCTATGATTAAACATGCTGGAGACCTCTGGATGTCATGTCGACCCATTGGTGACCCACGATTATGTGACGGGGTCACCGATGGGTGGGATTAGTGGCGCGCTTCCTGCGAGATTCTACCCGCGGCTTTTGCGGGCACATGTCTGCTGTTCAAAACAGCTGACATGTGCTGGGAAAGATGTGGGCTCAGCGCTGAAGCCCACATCAAAGGGAGGGACAGGACATGTACAGCTAATGTCGTGAAGGGGTTAATAGAACAACGTATATCAGGATACACTTTCTTAAGGTTAGCCAAAAACTAAAACATTAGCACACCAGGAAAACCTACCCCCTTAATCCATCACCAAACCATCCCCATGCCCAACATTGTCTAATCCTACCCTTTTGTCTAAGGGGCACAAGAGCGCACATAACCATCCGCTATGCTCTCCTGCTATATATACTACAACAAATAGCATGTTAATCTGATGAGTGTCAGAGCACAGCCCGAACTATTACTAAAAGAAACCACATGATGTTGATGGGCCAGGTTGGCTCAAGTCTTCTCTGCCCTCGCCTCCTCCCAGATCTGGCGTTCATGGGGGTCCACCCAAGGGCATTCTTGAAAGAATTGAAGAATGTAGTTGAACCAAGTCCCACCACTCTCAGTTTACTAGGGTAAATCATGGAGTATTGTATGTCCAGTGCTCTCATTTTTCTTTTAATGTCCAAAACCATGGAATGTTTGTGGTGAACTTCCACATAGAAGTCTGGGAATAATGAGATCCTTTGCCCGCCAATAATGAGATCCTTTGCGATGCACCAGCGATCCGACCATGATACGACCCGGTCAGGATCGCTGGTGCATCGCTAAATGGTCGCTAGTGAGCTGCCAAATAGGCAGATCTCACTAGCAATGTACCGACGCAGCAGCGGTCGTTACTTACATTTCACATGCAGCGATGCTGACGTCCTCCCGCCTACGTCCACACGTCGCTCGTCGGCGCCAGCAGGAAGTGCCCGACGAGAAATGGACCTGGCCGATCTCACGCGATCAGCGACAGACAGCGGGGGAGCCGGTCGGAGGTAAGTATCACACATAGCGATATCGCTAGCAATATCGCTGCTGCGTCAGAAAATCGGTGACGCTTTAGCGATATTGCTAGTGATATCGCTATGTGTAAAACCCCCTTAATGTCCCGCTTTTCCTGTGCTTTCCTTAGTATAGTGTCCCAGTCTTTATAATGAAGGATTTTGATCAATACATGCCTTAATTGTCTACCCACCAGCCCAAGTCTTGTAGGGACCCTATGAGCCCTTTACACCACAAACAGGGAGTAAGGGCCTCTTTGCCAAAAGTATCTATTAACCATTTTTCAAAAAAGCTGTCAAGGTCCCCTCCTTTTTCCAAATTACGTCTTTGTCGATCTTCTAAATAATTTGTTTTGATTATTAATGCTGCCACTGCCTGTGTATGACTCAGAATGTCTCTACGAATGGGGGGTAGTGCATCCTCCAATTAACGAACTCGACACTAAACTGTTGAAATGCGTTACGCCACTTTTTTTATCAGCCGGACTATGGAAATAGATTCCTGAAAGTCACCTATTTTGCCTGTCAGTACATGGAACACTTATTTACTGCATTTAAAGCATTAAGCAATAAGGGGGATTTCCCCAAGGGCACACCACCAAGAGACCATTCTTTTCCCATGGGAAGACTTCCCACCACAGGGGGGTTTTGTGCAGAAGGCGCCATTTCAGGAGATCCGTCCTCTTCCTCCTCCTGTGCTAAGGCTGAAAAATGGGATCCTGTTGGGGCTCCACTTTGAGGCCCCCGTAGACTTGAACGATCTCTGGCATGTAAGGGATGCATTATGTCTCCTTGCTTTCCTCCATCCCCTGGAAGGAAAGGACTCACCACCCCTTCCACAGCTGTATCGCAGAACTAGAAGTCCCGAGAAGCACCCAAGCCAAGCAAGGAAATGGCATCACGAGTAAGTAGCAGATGGCTGGGCCCGTCGCAGGTTCTCACTCCTCGCCACCTCATACTATCACTGGATGCTAAAATGTCCGCCATCTCCTTCTTTGCTTGCAGCACCCCAGGATTTTTCTGGCCACTCTATGGGAGATCTCAGGCAACGATTGTAGTCCAAGGCAGCTCAGCCCCTGACTTTCACCTTCATAAATATATAATAGAGGTTTGGCCCCCCAAGAAACTGTTTTTTGCAGGATATTTAGCAAGATGAGGGAAGCTCTGCCCACGCACGTCCACTCAGCTCCAGAGCATAGCTGTAAGGAAGACTGGGCTGCGGGCACCTGTACTGTGACGGGTCCGGAACTGTCGAGGCTGTGTCCCAGGTTGTCCGGGGGAAAGAATAGGGAACTGGACAAACCTTGTGACCTGGAATCAGGGGGCGTGGCAAAACGGAAAGTGCACAAAGCGACGGGCAGTTTTCAGCTGGCGGTGACAGAGCAGATGTGTGCGCAGCATGCTCCGCTTGGTGTGAAGTAGCACCGCAACGTACTGCAGGCGGCTTCACATGAGCACGTCGTTGAGACCAGCAACACAGGAAAGGCCGTGGGCTCCGTTAAGCTGAGTTCGTTAAGACTGTTCGTTGTGGCCCTTTTTGCTGGACAGTACACCGCAGATCTCCCTCGACAATAGACTGTACGCAGCTCCCTTGACATTGGCTACACACATTTATGGACTAGTGGCTCAACGGGTAAAAATGGAGACCACCCGTTGCCGCCCGAAAATATACCGTGAGTTGTGGAATCTCCTCTGAGGAGTTTGCATTGGCCGTGTTTGAGGCTTCAACCCTCATGAGATCATCCGCCGCTGAGGAAGCCTCGAACACGATAAGTTTATTGAGTGGACTGCTATCACATAGTTGTTGTCTATTCCTCTATCATTTGCAATTTAACTGTTTATCTCCCTGCGAGGAGTATCTTTACTCTTCAATTAAATTGTTAACCCTTGCTCTGCCTTTCTTGCGTCACTGCATCCTGCAACCTGCTTACATAGCCATGACCCCCGACTTCGTTCTTTTTAAAAGCTGGTTTCAGCCATTGGACTGACAAGAAATCCTGCTAAGTCACTGTTTTCACTGATCCTCCCTATGTGAACTTCTCATTGTCCCTCCCCAATGCTTAGATAGTGAGAGTGTTTGTAGGTTCTGACTACAAATTCTTGCTAGCCCAGCAGATGAAAGCAGTTTCTAAAAAGCATGAACATGGCAGATAAATTAGTACTTTCAGTGTGGCGCTTAGGAGAGAAAAAATACAAATTATGGTAATGGATTATATCAAAAAGATTCATAAGTTTGCACAAGATGATCAATAATTAAATTAAAAAAAGTTTAGTTTACTCATTAAATTACAAGATTAAAAGAATATATTACAAGATTAAAGGAATATTACACTGTAAACTGTTCACTATGAATGAGGTCATCAGCTTGCTTGTAGTCCATTGGATGGGATTGGTAAAATCAGTATTTTACGCAATGTAGATTGATAGGTTGGCATCTGTTTCACATTTAGAAATTGTCCTTTTTTATTTACTTTATACACTTTATCTGCTATCTTCTCCTGCACCTTTGTAAGAATTCTCGTCAAGTCCATTTTGCTTAAAAATGGAGAAAGAATTTGCATGTTAGTTTACAATAATGTCTAAGCAAGAACACAAGAAATTCATTGATAAAGTGGCACTCCCCAAAAACTTTTCTTGCACTACCTATTGCATTACCTATTTGCAATACATGTAATTGAAAAAGTAGTGATACTAATTTCCTCATCTAGTACTTTTAGGTGTCCTGTTTTACTCTCTCTGACATACCATGTTACCTACAGACTTGCTGAATTATTCAGCATCCTAAATGTCAACCAAACAAATCTGTCTCTCTATTTCTATGAGACTCAAAAAAATCTCTTTTAGAAATGAACAAACAAGTCTAATTGACAGTTTGCTTATATATAATTGTCCTGGGCAGCAGATTATCCTGTGTAAACATGAAGTGCCGAGAACAATGCCATTCTATGTGATCAGAATGATAATATTAACAATAAGTTTGTTCACATGAAAGTGCAGTCAGCCTAAGCAGGCTATTAAATGACTGCCATATAACCAGTCAGCAGTTATCTAAGAGCCGTGTTTTACCAGTGTAAATCCACCATTAAGGGCCTGTCACACTAAGTGATATTGCTAGCAATATCGCTATAACGTCACTGTTTTTTGTGACGTTATAGCGATATTGCTAGCGATATCGCTATGTCTGATACTTACCTCCGACCGCTCCCCCGCTGGTTATCGCTTATCGCGCGAGAACGTCCTGGACCGTTTCTTGTCGTCAGCTTCCTGCTGGTCTTCCTGTGGAGACGAGCGACGAGCATGGACGCGGGCGGGAGGACGTCAGGATCGCCTAGTGTGACAGGTAAGTAGCGACCCCCGACCCCTGCGATGTCGCTGGTGAGATCTGCCTGTGTGGCAGCTCACTAGCGACCACTTAGCGATGTACCAGCGATCCTGACCGCGTCATATCGCTGGTCGGGATCGCCGGTACATCGCTAAGTGTGACAGTACCTTTAGATCCATGTACCTTATAGCTGACATCTTGTCCGATTGTACTTGCTGTGAAGAAACCAGATTTTATCTTAATTTCCCAGACAACCATATTTTTGCAAAAAAGAATGACTTGCAACCTGATATATCATATACCATTGTGTGCGTTTATCTTTGACTGTTGA
Organism: Dendrobates tinctorius; assembly: GCF_039654945.1. NCBI lineage: Eukaryota > Metazoa > Chordata > Amphibia > Anura > Dendrobatidae > Dendrobates > Dendrobates tinctorius. The sequence continues at coordinate 4,574,416 of NW_027361844.1, read as the reverse complement.
TGTTTGTTGATATGCTAATTGTGTATTGTATTCTGGAACCACTTTGTTGACGTCTAAAGTAGATAGGGAAAAGATGTGATGGTGGACTTAAGAACACTGGGTAAATCTAAAAATAGATCACATGCCTTGGGTATAAAAGAGACTTTTCTTCTGGTTGGTGTGACGCTTCAGGATCTCAGCTGAGGGTACATCGGACCCAGCTGAAAGAACACAGGACTGCTCTCGGTTATCTCCCTACACTTGTCGTTATCTCCTCTCTGCGTGGAACTCAGACATAACATTTAGCATTATCCCAGCGAGTCAGAGGAAGGATGAGACCCTGTAAGATGTACCATCTTGGAATAATTGCTGGGATTGTTCTGTTTGCTATTGGGTGTTGTGGTTCAATAAAGTATTGCCACACTGTTTTACCCTAACCCTGTGTGTGTCTGTGTAATGTATTTCCCACAGGGAGATAAAGCTGGCATTCAGTGGTATGAGCCCTGGTCTATGCAGTCTTGCTAAAGACAGTCGGGCAAGCAGACGAGTGCACCCACTGACCCCGTTTCTCCACACTTGCTCACATCCTTTTCTTCTTCATCTGCTCCTGATGCCACAGCTTGTCTCTGAAGATGTCTCTTTTCTCCTGTCTTCTGCAGCACATGCCAACACCATACCTCCCAACTTTTTAACAAGTGAAAGAGGGACAAAGGCAGCGCGCCGCCGCAAATTTTAGGCCACGCCCCAACCACACCCATTTCGTGACTAGTCACACCCACGTCCACGCCCAACTGCACCCATTTAGCACTGCTGATCACACTGACTGGTACTGGGGGCATAGTGGCTGGCATTATGGGCACAGTGATTGGTACTGTGGGCACACTGACTGGTACTAAGGAAAATAAAGAGAGAAAACAGAGAGAGAGAAAAAAGAAAAAAGAGAGAACGAAAGAAAGAAAGGAGAGCGAGAGAGAAAAGAACAGAGAGAGAAAGAACAGAGAGAGAAAGAAGAAAGAAAAGAGAGAAAGAGGGGAAAGAACAGAGAGAGAGAGAAAGAAAGAGGGGAAAAAAACAGAGAGAGAAAGAAAGGGGAAAGAAAGAACAGAGAAAAATAAAGAGTGGAAATAAAGAAAGAACAGAGAAAAAGAAAGAAAGAGAAAGAAAGAACACAGAGAGAAAGAAAGAGGGGACAGAAAAAAAGAACAGAGAGAAAAAGAAAGAGGGGAAAGAAAGAACAGAGCGATAGAGAGAAAGAAAGAGGGGAAGAAAGAACAGAGAAAGAGAGAAAAAAAGAGAAAGAAAGAAAGAAAAAAATGAAAGAAAGAACAGAGAAAAAAGAAAGAGGGGAAAGAAAGAACAGAGAGAGACAGAGAAAGAACAGAGAGAGAGAAAGAAAGAAGTAAAGAAAGAAAGAACAGAGAGAAAGAAAGAAATAAAGAAAGAAGAAAGAAAGAGAGGAAAGAAAGAAAAAGAAAGAAAGAAAGAGGGGAAAGAAAGAACAGAGAGAGAAAGAAAGAACAGAAAGAGAGAAAGAAAGAAAAAAAGAAATTAGAGAGAGAAAGAAAGAACAGAGAGAGAAAAAGAAAAATAGAGGGAAAGACAGAACAGAGAATGAGAAAGAACAGAGAAAGAAAGAAACAGAGAGAGAAAGAAAGATTTTATAAAGATACTATAGCAGCCCGGCTCTTATTGTAATGCCCACTTGAGCCTCCCAATGCAGGACATATCATGATCCGCTCACATGGCCGGCATCCCTGATTGCAAGGTGATCATGCTGTCGGAGGAGGATTGATGGATCTGAAGCATTCCTGGTTCCGTCACAATCTCCTCATGAAATTACCTAATTTCCGGTCAGCTTCCAGTACATCACTTCCGGTGGAATGTCATGTGCGAGTTTTAAAGTGCTCCTCGGTGCTCCGCCGTGTACTCCTGTGTCTGTGGGAAAAACCCACTTTGCATGCCTCGCACACACTTGGCTTCGCTCCGTACACCTCGTACACACGCGGCTCCGCTCCACACACCTCGTACACACGCAGCTCTGCTCCGTACACCTTGTACACACACAGCTTCGCTCCATACACCTCGTACACACACGGCTGTGCTCCGTACACCTCGAACACAAATGGCTCTGCTACATCCACCCTGTAAAACCCTCCTGACCCCACACAGAAACTTTACCTCATCCAGCACCATGACAACCATCAGCACAGCAGAGTCCTGCAGAGTGCACTGCAGACAGACATGGAGTCGGACTCGGAGGCCCCTGATCATGTGACCCCTGACTTCTCCCCTCTCACAGGTCCCATGCGCACGAAACACACAGCCCAGCCACATTATTGCAGGCTGCGGTCGGTGCATGGGGGGGTGTCGGCTCAGTGTAATGCGGGAAAAATAGTGTCCCGGGCGGGACGCGGGAGGGGGTGTAAAAAATGGGACTGTCCCGCGGGAAACGGAACGCTTGGGAACTATGCCAACACAGTACCATTAAAAATAAAAGTGTCATTATAATGCTGCCTGAATAAGCATAGCTGTCCTGGCTGTGCCCTAAATAAGCCCTACCCTGGCCCCCTGAATAAATAATAGCCCCTCATTGTGCTTCTTGCAAAAAAATATACCCACACTATCCCTCTTTTTTGGAATATGTTTGGTGCAACAACTCCATTCCTGTCTATGAGTGTTTAGTTGCTAAATTTGTATGCTGTTCATAAAGTTAGAACAAAAAAAACTCCCAGAGGCTCACACAGAGAGAGCATGTGACTATATTTCCTGTTTTTCCTGTGTCTGTGTATGAAAGATTAAGCAGCCTGCTGTAGATGCTGTACAGATAGAGACACATAATTTATTCCTGATCTATTAAACTTATCATATATTGTTCCTGACTGTAGCTGAAAAAAGAAGCTCTGTTGTCACACACTTGGAGAGTATCGTGAGTAATCCGCTGCCAACACTCTTATTATACATGGCCTTCTCTCCCATAAAATATTGCCTCCACACTTCCACAGTATATACTATAATCACAATCCTTCCCCCCATAAACTATGGCTGCGATCCTCTTTTCTTAAGAACAATAACTATCAAACCACTCCCCTTAACAACTATGGCCTATACACTGTCCCTCCTACACACTGTACCTATGTTATGAACTATAATATCTACACTGTCTCCATCTTCAGTGACCCTCCCCACAATGCCCTCTCTTCATAGTTTCCCCTCTTCACAGTGTACGCCCTTCATATAGTGCCTACACAATGTCCCTCATTTTGTTTACTGCCTTCCTTACTGTGCCCTTACTGAATCTTCAATTCCACTAAGGAGCCCTTACCTTCCGCTCTATCGCACCCTCATTTACCCTCCACATAGCCAGCACCCCGATGTAGCCGCCACACAGCCAGCACCCCATGTACCCACAACACAGAGCCTGCACCCCTATGTACACTCTATATGCAGCTTGCACCGCATGTACTCCAGATATAGAACCTGTACACTATGTACCCCATATACAGCCTGCATGCCATGTACCTCCATATACTGTCTGCACCCATGCACGCCCATATACATCCTGCATCCCCATATACAGATTGCATTCCCCATATACAGCTTGCACCACGAAAAATAGTCTGCAACCCCTATATACAGATTTCACCCCATACACAAATTAAACCCCATTTACAAACATCGCACCCCACATGCAGATTACACCCCCATATACATACATTGCACCCCCCATAAATAGACATTGCGCCCACATATGCAGACTGCAAGCTGCCAAATACATTACTTCATTGTGTGCTCATGCTGTGCTCACCTTTTCAACCTCCACCACCTTCCCGCTCCCATCTCAAATTAAAATGAAGATATTGACTCTTTGCGCCGCCCCATGCAACCTACTGCCCAAGGCACATGCCCTCAGGTGCCTAGTGGCAAGTACTTCCTGGCTCCTATATTAGGGTTTTGCCCTATTGTGGGTTTTTCACTTCCAAGTCACTGTCTCCTCATTACCTCATCTCTTCTGGTATTTTTCCCTCCTCATTTAAGCATGCCATCATACATCCACTACTTAAAAAAACATCCCTCGACCAAAACTGTGCCGCTAAATATAGACCTGTCTCTAATCTTCCCTTCATCTCTAAACTCCTGGAACGCCTGGTCCACTCCCGTCTTATCCGCTATCTCTCAGAAAACTCTCTTCTCGACCCTCTCCAATCCGGTTTCAGCTCTTTACACTCCACTGAAACTGCCCTCACTAAAGTCTCTAATGATCTGCTAACAGTTAAATCAAATGGTCATTACTCCATGCTAATTCTCTTGGATCTCTCTGCAGCATTCGACACTGTGGATCAACAGCTCCTCCTCACTATGCTCCGTTCCATTGGCCTCAAGGACACCGTTCTCTCATGGTTCTCCTCCTATCTCTCCGACCGCTCCTTTACTGTATCTTTTGCCGGTTCCTCCTCCTCTCACCTTCCCCTTACTGTTGGGGTCCCTCAAGGATCGGTTCTAGGCCCCCTCCTCTTCTCCTTGTACACTGCCCCTATTTGTCAAGCAATCAGTAGATTTGGTTCCCAGTACCATCTGTTTGCTGATGACACCCAATTATACACTTCTTCTCCTGACATCACGCCAGCCTTTCTAGAAAACACCGGCGATTGTCTAAACGCTGTGTTTAATATTATGTCCTCACTATATCTGAAACTGAACCTGTCAAAGACTGAACTCCTGGTGTTTCCTCCCTCTTCTAATGTACCTACTGTATACCCAACATTGCCATTCCTGTGTGTGGTTCCACTATTACTCCCCAGCAACAGGCCCACTGTCTTGGGGTCATACTTGATTCCGAGCTCTCCTTTGCCCCCCACATTCGATCACTGGCTCGCTCTTGTCATCTGCACCTCAAAAACATTTCTAGAATTTGACCTTTTCTTACTTTTGACTCTGCAAAAACTCTTACTGTTTCTCTTATTCATTCTCGTCTCGACTATTGTAACTCTCTTCTAATCGGTCTCCCTCTTGCCAAACTCTCCCCTCTCCAATCTGTCTTGAATGCTGCAGCCAGGATCATATTCCTCACCAATCATTACACCGATGCCTCTACCTTGTGCCAGTCCTTACACTGGCTACCCATCCACTCCAGAATTCAGTATAAACTTATTACCCTCACCCACAAAGCCCTCCATAGCTCAGCACCACCTTACATCTCCTCCCTTGTTTCAGTATACCACCCTACCTGCGCCCTCCGTTCTGCTGATGACCTGAGGTTAGCATCCTCAATAGTCAGAACCTCCCACTCCCGTCTCCAAGACTTTACACGTGCCGCGCCAATTCTTTGGAATGCACTTCCCAGGTCAATACGATTAGTCCCCAATCCCCACAATTTTAAGCGTGCCCTGAAAACGCATTTATTCAGACTGGCCTATCGCCTCAACACATTAACCTAATCTATCCCTGTGTGGCACAGCCAAAAGTTTTACCATAACCAGATTTCCCGCATCATGTTCCCACATGCTTTATGCATCCATTAGCCCTCTGTGTTTGTACTGTTACACACTTAACATTATGGCTGGTCCATACAATCAGAGCAACTGTTACCACCCACCTTTCGTGTCTACCTCTTTCCTCATAGACTGTAAGCTTGCGAGCGGGGCCCTCTTTCCTCTTGGTATTTGTTATAATCTACTGTATGTGATTATTGTTATGCTGTAATGTCTATTGTCTGTACAAATCCCCTCTGAAATGTAAAGTGCTGCGGAATATGTCGGCGCTATAAAAATAAAATTTATTATATATTATTATTTATTACCTAGAACTGGACGTCATTCAAAAATTGATGGAAAGACAAGAAGAGTGGTTCAGTAGGTGGCCAAGAAGCCTTCAGCAATATTACAGGAGTTGGAAGGATTTCTGGCAATTACTGGTTTTGTACTGCATGTGACAATTCTCCCGTATTTTTCATATGTCTGGCCTATGGGTTAGGGTGGAGAGACAATAGCTTTACCTTACTAACAATCCCAGCTATGTTTTGCCAAAAGGAGATGCCCTCGCAATATCACAGATTTGGAGCTCTACTACAAGGAAGAGTGGGCAGCGATTGCCAATTCCCAGATGTGCTGTGCTAATAGATTTCTACCCAAAAAAGACTGAATACTGTCATAAATTCAAAGCAAACAAATAAAGTTGCACCCTGTAGTGTTAAAGCATGTAAATATGAACTACCGTATATACTCGAGTATAAGCCGACCCCCTTAATTTTGCCACAAAAAATGGGAAAACTTATTGACTCAAGTATAAGCCTAGGGTGGAAAATGCAGCAGCTACTGGTAAATTTAAAAAATAAAAATAGATACCAATAAAAGTAAAATTAATTGAGACATCAGTAGGTTAAATGTTTTTGAATATCCATATTGAATCAGGAGCCCCACATAATGCTCCATACAGTTCATGATGGCCCCATAAGATGCTCCATACAAAATACACCCCAATATAATGCTGCACAAAGATTAATAATGGCCCCATAAGATGCTCCATAGAATAATATGCCCCATATAATGCTCCATAAAGGTTATGGCCCCATAAGATGTTCCATAGATTATGCCCCATTTGCTGCCCCATGAAATGTTCCATAGAATAGGCCCCATAAGATGCTCCATAGAATAGGCCCCATATGCTGCCCCCATAAGATGCTCCATAGATTATGTCCCCATATGCTGCCCCCATAAGATGCTCCATAGATTATGTCCCCATATGCTGCCCCATAAGATGCTCCATAGATTATGCCCCATATGCTGCCCCATAAGATGCTCCATAGATTATGCCCCCATATGCTGCCCCCATAAGATGCTCCATAGATTATGCCCCAATATGCTGCCCCCATAAGACGCTTCATAGATTATGCCCCTATATGCTGCCCCCATAAGATGCTCCATAGATTATGTCCCCATATGCTGCCCCCATAAGATGCTCCATAGATTGTGCCCCTATATGCTGCCCCCATAAGATGCGCCATAGATTATGCCCCTATATGCTGCCCCCATAAGATGCTCCATAGATTAGGCCCCCATGTGCTGCCACTGCTGCATTTAAAAATAAAAAAAAGACATACTCAACTCTCCATCGCTGGGTGTCAGGTGCCGGTGTCACTGCTGGCAGCTGAGATATTCACCTGTCCCCCAGTCCATCGCTGCTTGCTGCTGTCTGGCACATCATCTGTCAGTGACGTTCAGACTGCAGGGGGCGCGGCGCGCACTAACCATGTCACCATGCCCTCTGCTGTCTGAACGTCACTGACAGATCACGTGCTAGACAGCAGCAAGCAGCGATGGACCCCGGACAGGTGAGTATCGCTATACTTACCCGTCCTGGCAAGGTCTCTGCAGGCCCCAGCTTCTCCGCGATTTCCCTTCCTGCCTTCAGCGGTCATATTCATGAGTTTAATGAGCGGTACCATGTGACCGCTGAAGGAAGGAATATGAAATATGAATGGCATTACTGCTCTAGATAACAAGAAAAAAATGGAAATGGTTAGCACATAATTTGGACAATTCATGCCTATTTCAGCCTGTTAAATTGAGGTGTAATTCTCCCCAATACTATATACACCTTGTACCTTGTCATACACCTGCCTATTTCAGCCTGTTAAATTGAGGTGTAATCTACAGTGGGCCTGAGATAATAGTTCAGCCTCCTAAAAGCTCTAGGGCGCTTCCAATTCTCCGCAATACTATATACACCTTGTACCTTGTCATACACCTGCCTATTTCAGCCTTGTAAATTGAGGTGTAATCTATTGTGGGCCTGAGATAATAGTTCAGCCTCCTAAAATCTCTAGGGAGATTCAACTTCTCCCCAATACTATACACACCTTGTACCTTGTTTTACAGTACCATATAGCTTGTGGTATTTTGGGTACATTTTCCCAAAAATGAGGAAGAATGGTGAAAGAGGCCTTGGAAGTGGGCGGAGTTTGCCAGCTGGTACGGATGGTGGCGGTGGTGGTGCATCTGCTGGTAGTGGCAAAAGCACAATATCACCTAAGGCAGGAGGTGTTGAGCCTGCATCATTGTCTGGCTCCACAAGGCCTCGAAGGCTCCCTTTTCTGGGAGTAGGTAAACCGCTTTTAAAGCCAGAGCTTCAGGAACAAGTTTTGGCTTACATTGCTGACACAGCCTCCAGCTCTATTGCCTCCTCTTTTGAAGTTTCAAAAAATAAAAGCACTGAGTCGTCAGTGGAGGCTCCTGGTCAGGAAGAACCTCTTTCCTTGTGTCCTTCACCCCACCAAAAGTGAATGATGCAGCAGGCCACACTTCACATGGAGTGTGGGTGGCCAGCCAGGGCAGTGGGGTTAATCAGTACCGGGCCGGTGTCTCAGAGGGATGTGTCACGGTGGTGGTGACCAGGTCCGTGGCCCTGGGCGTCCATGCAAAGGGGTGAATAACGTTTATAGGTGAATGATACGTGATGCCACCTGTGGTTTCTGATCAGATTGACCAGCGCTGCAGTGTTGCTTCTCTGGGACAGATGTTGTGGTGCAGCTAAGAGGTAGAAGCCCTGCACAGGTAGGGCCATAGTCACAGGGCAGACGAAAGAGTTGGTGGATGGTGTGCAGTGCAGGGTGTAGCAGAGCCGTGCGTGTTATGAGCTCATTTTCTGCTCCACCAGCTGGGAGTTCTCCTTCCGTTCTCCCTCTGGTGGTGACAGGAGGTAGTGAGGTTGGTTTAATTGGTAATGGTCTGCCACCTGACGAGAAGGATAATGATAGGATCTCTGGAGTATCAGACTGGATATAAGACAGCCGACGCCCTATCCAGTTGCTGGTGATTCAGTCTGCTTCTCAGGTCTTGGACTTCAGCTCTGCTCCAGTCTTCTCAAGTTAAGTTTGTTTTTGCTAATGTTTACACTTGCTCTTGTTGGTCAACTCAGTTTTTTTGTGGTCAGCCAGCCCGGCTGGGCTGTGCTGAACTTCCACTCTTATTTATCTGTATTTGCCAGTTTGCCTTTTTGTCCTTTATTAGATTGGCCTCTTTTTTGCTCTGTCTCAGAATATTTCAGAGTGCTGATATAGTGGGAGAAGTCTAGTGACTTCAGGGTTAATTTTGTTATCAGAAGTGTTGGACATTATTTTGGGTAGGGTTTTTTGGCAGATTGCAGACAGTATCTTTCCTTTCCTGTCCTTAAAAGTTAGTTTGGCCCCATCGTTTGCTCAGCCTATTTTTCTGCCTTTGTTTGTGTTTTCATCTTGCTTCACCGTCAATACATGTGGGGGGCTATCTTTCCTTTGGGGTCTGCTCTGGGGGAGTTAGTTTTCCTCTTTTCTTACTTTAGGCTTATTTAGCTCTTCGGTTGTGACGAGGTGTCCAGGACCATCGTAGGCACGCTCCACGACTGCTGCTAGTTGTGAGTTAAGATCAGGGATCTGCAATCTGCATAGTTACCAACCTCTCTGGTTTTCTGAGACTTAGCGTGTGTTGCTTTTTTTCTCCTCGGTGACCCATTCATAACACGTGCGCCAGGTGCAGGAGAAAGATGACAGACGCAGTTGTGCAGTTCCTTTACCTGTACTTGGTAAGTGCCATCCAGGTCCCAGAGTACAGATGGAGAAGGAGTTGGTCAGCCTGGAATCAAATTAGGAATTCTCTCTCTGCAGATAGGTAGTGTGGCCTCCGTTCTAGCGCTTATCTGATGTACTCGCAGTATTGAGTTCACTGAAATTCCCCCTGTTGACTCTCTTTCGAAACTTTCTCGTATGGCAGGCAGCCGTAGCCTTTTCCTTCTGGCTCATACAAGTCGCTGCTGGGGCCTCCGAGCCTTAGTTGGGAACAGAGCATTTACAGCTGCTACTTCCTCCGGTTTCTGCTGCAGGACCGTCAGTGTCCCTACAAACTCGGAGACCGGAATCCGGACCATGCGCTCCAGCTAGAAGTTAGTCTTAACTCTGCACATCCTCCAGCTCCCCTTCTACAGTCCACACACTTCCCCTTCCCTTCACAGACTGCCCTAACTTCTCTCCTCCCAACCACAGAGAGCAGCTCCTCAGCAGTCAGGTTCAGAGCTCTCCCTGCTGGCCTGGAGTGGGAACTGTGTTGTGTGTTGGTTTAACTGCTAGAGAGATCCTTCGTTGCTCCCAAGCATGACATCACACTCCCTAGGAGGTAGGTACTGCCACTGTGGCGACCCTACTCCTGGGGGTGCCACAAGTGCACTGATGCCCAGCCACTGCTAGATGATTCTGCTGGTACATTGACCCAGACCACTACATTCCCCTCGCACTATGCACAGCCAGAATCTGACCCTGATGAAACTCAGGTTCCCCTTCCTGCATACTACACCACCTTACACGGTGACAAAGAGGAAGGTGCAGATGAAAGTGCAGGTTCCTTGAGCAGGTGGGGGGGCATACTCATGGGCGACGGCACTGGCACAGGGCCCCTCATAGTACGCAAAAGTGTCTCTGCCGGTGGGAGGGCCCACCGCCACCCCCACCCACACCCGCCGTCAGACACACCGCCGTACTATGAGGGGCCCTGGTCCAGTGCCGTCGCCAATGAGTGGGCCCCCCTGCTTGCTCAGGATCACAGCACTTGTAAAGTTGAAATACCTCTCCCTGCTCCACCGCTGTGACGTCTTCCGTGTTTCCTGACAGTGACATTCTGGTCAGAGAGCGCGATGACATCACGTCTATACGCCCTCTGCCTAAACAGTCCAAGTGCAGAGAGATGGAAGATGGGGACAACGAGGAGTCCAGAGAACAGGGATTCCCAAGCGAGGAGACTTATTTAATTGTTTTAAAGGTTGGGAGCAATTTTTGGGGAGCACTATACTCTGGAGAATGACATATAGGGCCCACCATACACTGGAGCATTCCAAAGGTGGACATCAGACAATGGAGCAGCATTTACAGGGCCCATTATACACTGGAGCATTAGAAATGGGGCTCATTATATATGGAGCATTATTTGGGCCCATAAGACACTGGAGCATCATCCATGGGGTCCATCATATACTAGAGCATTGTAAATGGGGCAGATTATATATGGAGAATTATTTGGACCAATCGTACACTAGAGCATCATCTGTGAGGCCCATCATATGCTGGAGCTTTCCAAATGGGGGACATCAGACACTGGAGCATTTACAGGGCCCATTATACACTGGAGCATTAGAAATTGGGCTCATTATATATGGAGCATTATTTGGGCCCATAAGACAGTGGAGCTTCATCCATGGGGACCAACATATACTGTAGCATTATGTGGAGCTCATCATATACTGTATCAAACATTATATGGGATCAATGATTCCGTATGGAGAAAGATATGGGCCTCATTACTCTGTATGGTGCACTATGCGGTGGCCATAATCCTGTATGGAGTAATATACTGTCCGTTTTTGGAGCTATTGGAGAATTTAAAATGGATATCAGTCATGTGATGTAAGAAGTGAAGTATTTTTCATTGTCCTATCGTATCAGAGGATCATGAATTGTGGCATGTGTTAAAGGAGCCCAGTGACACTCTTTGGCCCTGGGCCCACGAAAATCTGGAGCCAGCCCTAGCCCCCCCCAACTTTAGCCAAATAACCCCCAGTTTTCAATGCCTAACTATTATTATAAAGTAAATTAAGGCTGACAAGCTTAAGTAATACGAATTGATGTTTTTGGCATTAAAATGGGCACTGTAGGTGTGTTTCCTGTCCTCCACTCACTGCCGACTTTTCTTCCCCATTGACTTGTATTGGGTTTCGTGTTTCAGTCGGCCTTCGACTTTTCACGTTAATCGGCAAATTTAGTTCGATTCGACTTTTGAGAAAGTCGGGTTTCACGAAACCCAACTCGACCCGAAAAAAGGCAAAGTCGCTCATCTCTATTAACAACCTCTAACGTCATTAATGAGTTTCATATCTCTGAAGATTTTTTTACAATGATGTTTGATTAAGAACTACTATTCTAAAGAGAATCATTCATCAGGTTTTTGCTGCTCCATCTGTGAGCAGCATAATTTGGGAGCAGAGACCCTGATTTCCGCAATTTTTCACTTACTATATTGCTTGCTGTGTTTTTGATAAAATCAGTTTTATCAGGAGATGATTATCACTAAAGGACTAGTAAACCAGCTGCCACATAGTCTTTCTCATTCATGCGCTCTGTGTAACCTTGCCAACACCTCTGATTGGCAGCTTTCTGCCTATGCACAGTGTACACAGAAACTTGCCAATCATTGGTGTGGGCGGGGTTAAACAGAGCTCAGCATTCAGTGAACTGGTTGTTCAGCAGCAGAGAAAACAGTAAGTGTATCAAAACTGCAGCAAGCAGCTCAGTAAGCGATACATCAGTGGAATCATGGTCTCTGTGCCTACATCAAGATGCACTCAAATGGGGTAGCGAAAACCTAGTGACATATGCTTTTTACATGTGTTCCAGATTGTTGTAGCTGACAAAGAAAGTGTTCTTCCCCTTTCATGATATAATGTTCGGGTTAGGACACAAAACTCTTCTTCAATTTCAACACTTAAAGAGGAAATGCTGTTTTATTGTCAAAATATCTTACTGTCATCTCTTGGTCAGCTGCTATAGCCAGAGGTGTATCTAGGCTTTCTGGCACCCGGGGCATGAATTCGGTTCGCCCCCCACATAGCACAAATGTGATTTGCACAATTAGTCATGTACCGACGAACTGCTCTCCCTAATGCTCTTAATGTTCAGTGAAAAACTGAGAGAAGCAGGAAGAGAAGCTCGTTGTCACAGGACTATAAGTATGAAAATCGCATATGAGTGAAGTGTCCATTTGATGACTACTGGAGCCTGCAGCGCTGAATCCTGACATTGCAGGCTTCTGAATTCTCAAAACGAATGCCCTGCAGAACTTTTAGGATTCTCCCTTATCGGTGGCAAGAGTACACGGTCATGTCAGCACCAGCATGTGATTTATATACTTCTGGCCACATTCCAACTAGACGTGCCCGGCCTCGCTCCATTCATTTTCATTGAGTGAGGCCACACATGTCTAGTCAGCATGTTGTAAGGGGCTGACATTGCTATGGACAGCAGTTTTTCCCAGTGAGTGTTTGGAGCTGGGAGTCTGCAGGAGACTGACGTGAGGAGGAAAGCGTGCAGATTAGAACTGACTGAACTTGTGGGATTGTGTATACCCTTCTGGGGATAACAAAGGTGATTTTCCTGTGTTACTGCGAGGAGCCATGAAGAGTTCATCGTTTCTAAGTACAGGCTTGGAATCTTCCCACAAGGACAAGACCACGTTGTACAGAGCTGCCAGGGATGTCGCATCATCTTGCAGAACTGCAGGGGGTCCCCAGGAAGGAACTGAGACACCAACTTTACCGTGAGTGTTAACCCCATGTGCGCACATGTTTAAAGCTTAGGATAGGCTGCAATAGACAGAGCACGGTAGCTGTGCGGCCGAAGTAGCAGCGACCAGTTAGGCTATAGTTAGAGTAGCAGCATACTGTACTTTATTGTATTGTTTTGCCTTTTGAAAGAATACACTGATCTGTAATAGTTGGTGCACAGTGCCATTTGCCGGCCCAGCTAGAGAATATCACTTTTGTAAATTGTTTCATGTCATTGCATACCCGTTTACACTTTCCTAACACTGCATTCCTTGCCTGTAAATAAATTAACCCTTTGTTTCTTGCACCTCATCTTGTGTACCGTAGTCTCCCTGCATTGTGGTGGTCCCCCGGCCATCGCTTCAATGTGACCGCATGTATGTAAATCACTGGCACAAGAGAATCCTAACAGCGATCAGTGAGCACTGTGAGAATTCAGAAGTCTGTAGTCACATAGAATGACTGCAGACTCAGCACAAACCTGGACAATCCATTTAATGCTCCCAACATAAATAAAAAAAATTAGAATAAGTTAGTTTCACAAATAATATTTACATCCAGGTACCTTATAGATGACATCGTCTCTGGAGTCGTTCTCCTTCTTTTCTTCATCTTATCCAGACCCCATGATGAGTTTTCTCATCCGCAGCCATCTCTGCAGACTTCCATCTTCTCCGGTCTTCTGCAGCAAATCTCCACACGATGCCCTTAAAGATAGAAGTGTCATTATAATGCCCACTCACTTCTCTCCCCCCATACTGTCGCCTCACGCTATTCCCCTCCCTCCTCATACTGTCTCCTCTCACATCCCCCTGGTCACCATACTGACTCCTCAAATATTTACCCCCTCACTCTCTATACTATCTGCTCGCACATACCCCTGACTCCCCATACTGTATTTGCACACATCCCATCACCCTCACTCCCCATACAGTGTCCACATACATTTTTCCCATCGCTACGCATATTGTGTCCACATACATTCACCGTTCCCTCCCCATACTATCTGCACTCATCCCCCCACTCACCATACTGTGTCTGCACCCATCCCCGATACTGTTTCCTCATACATGCCCTCATACATACATGCTACTCATTTTATGTCCTCAAATCTCCCCACACATTGAATCCCTCCTTCCCAACTCCAAATCTCCCCACACACATTAAATCCCCCATCCCCACTTCAAATCCCACCATACACATTAAATCCCCCCATCCCCACTCCAAATCCCCCCACACGTTAAATCCCCCATCCCCACTCGAAATTCCCACACACATTAAATCCCCATCCCCACTCCAAATCCCCACACATACATTAAATCTCCATCCCCACTCCAAATCCCCACACACACATTAAATCCCCCCATCCCCACTCCAAATCCCACCACACACATTAAATCCCCCATCCCCACTCCAAATCACCCACACACACATTAAATCCCCCCATCCCCACTTCAAATCCCCCCACACACATTAAATCCCCCAACCCCACTCCAAATCCCCACACACATTAAATCCCCCATCCCCAGTCCAAATCCCCACACACATTAAATCCCCCATCCCCAGTCCAAATCCCCACACATTAAATCCCCCATCCCTACTCCAAATCCCCCACACACATTAAATCCCCCTATCCCCACTTCAAATCCCCCCACACACATTAAATCCCCCATCCCCACTCCAAATCACCCAACACACATTAAATCCCCCATCCCCACTCCAGATCTCCCCTACACACATTAAATCCCCCATCCCCACTCCAAATCCCCACACACATTAAATCCCCCATCCCCAGTCCAAATCCCCACACATTAAATCCCCCATCCCTACTCCAAATCCCCCCACACACATTAAATCCCCCTATCCCCACTTCAAATCCCCCCACACACATTAAATCCCCCATCCCCACTCCAGATCTCCCCTACACACATTAAATCCCCCCATGCCCACTCCAGATCTCCTCACACACATTAAATCCCCTCATCTCCACTCCAAATCCCCCCACACATTAAATCCCCCCATCTCCACTCCAAATCCCCCCACACATTAAATCCCCCCATCTCCACTCCAAATCCCCCCACACATTAAATCCCCCATCCCCACTCCAAATCCCTCCACACACATTAAATCTCCCCATCATCACTCCAAATCTTCCCACACATTAAATAACCCCCATCCCTACTCCAAATCTCCCCACACATTAAATAACCCATCTCCACTCCAAATCTCCCCCACACATTAAGTACTCCATCTTCACTCCAAATCTTCCCACACGTTAAATAGCCCCAATCTCTACTCCAAATCTCCCCACACATTAAATAGCCCCCATCCCTACTCCAAATCTCCCCACACATTAAATAATCCCCCATCCGCACTACAAATCCCCCACACACATTAAATATCGCTACTCCAAATCTCCCCACACATTAAATAACTCCCCATCCTCACTCCAAATCCCCGACACACATTAAATAGTCACACTGTGTCCACATACATTCACCCATTCCCTCCTCATACTATCTGCACCCATCCCCCACTCACCATACTGTGTCTGCATCCATCCCCCATACTGTTTCCTCAATAATGCCCTCATACATACATGCTGCTCATTTTGTGTCCTCAAATCTCCCCACACATTGAATCCCCATCACAACGCCAAATCTTCCCACACACATTAAATCCCCCATTTCCACTCCAAATCCCCACACACATTAAATCCCCCATCCCCACTCCAAATCCCCACACACATTAAATCCCCCATCCCCACTCCAAATCACACACACACACATTAAATCCCCTCATCCCACTCCAAATCCCTCCACACACATTAAATCTCCCCATCCTCACTCCAAATCTCCCCACATATTAAATCTCCCCATCCTCACTCCAAATCTCCCCACATATTAAATAACCCCCATCCCTACTCCAAATCTCCTCACACATTAAGTACCCCCCATCCCCATCCCAAATCCCCACACACATTAAATCCCCCCTTCCCCACTCCAAATCCCTCCACACACATTAAATTCCCCCATCCTCACTCCAAATCTCCCCACACATTAAATAACCCCCATCTGTTGGGAGTTCATTTTCTGTTCTACCAGTAGGGCTCCCTCTGGTGGTAACAGGAGGTAGTGAGGCTGATTTAATCAGTAGAGATCTGCCACCAGATAATGAGGATGACGATTGGACCTCAGGATCTCAGATTGGATTTAAGACAGCCGACGCCCTACTCTGGTGCTGGTGATTCCTTCTGCTTGTCAGGTCTTGGTTCTCAGCTCTGTTCCAGTCAGCTCAAGCTAAGTTTCTCTGTTAATGTTCACACTTGATTTAGTTGTTCTATTCAGCTTTTTGTGTGTTCAGTCAGCCCCGGCTTGGGCTGTGCTGAATTTCCACTCTTATTTATCTGTATTTGCCAATTTGCTTTTTGTCCCTTATTAGATTGGCCTCTTTTTGCTCTGTCTCAGAATATTTCAGAGTGCTGATATAGTGGGAGAAGTCTAGTGACTTCAGGGTTAATTTTGTTATCAGAAGTGTTGGACATTATTATGTAGGGTTTTGGGCAGATTTCAGAGTGTCTTTCCTTTCCTCTCCTTTCTAGTTAGTTTGGGCCATCATTTGCTCAGCCTATTTTCCTACCTGTGTTTGTGTTTTCATCTTGTTTCACCGTCAATACATGTGGGGGGGCTGTCTATTCCTTTGGGGTCTGCTCTGGGGCAGTTAGTTTTGCCCTTTTCTTGCTTTAGGCTTTCCGGCCATGACGAGGCGTCTAGGTTCATCGTAGGCACGCTCCATGGCTGCTGCTAGTTGTTGTGGTAAGATCAGGGATCTGCAATCTGCATCGTTACCAACCTCTCTGGTTTTTCTGGGCTTAGCATGTTTTGGTTTTTTTTTCCTCCTCGGTGACCCATTCATAACAGAATCACCAGCCCTACCGCAGATTCTAGGGTACTCAAAAGCAGGAAAAAGTTGTTTAAAAAAAAAAAGTGTCAGAATTTTTTTATATATATATTTTTTCCTCTTTTTCTCTGGGGCCGTAGGAGGATTTTTTTTCCCTAATGGAGATTAAGCAATTGTCTGATCGTGTGGAGCAACTTACTGCTGAAGTGCAGGGAATTTCCACCTACCTCATTCAGTCACATGCTGCTGAACCTAAGATCCCTGCTCCTGATGTGTTTTCTGGGGATCGGTCTAAATTTCTGAATTTTAAGAATAATTGTAAATTATTTCTTGCCTTGAAGCCTAACTCATCGGGGAGCTCTGCGCAGCAGGTTAAAATTGTCATCTGCTTGCTGCGCGGCGATCCCCAGGATTGGGCCTTTTCTCTGACACCTGAAAATCCTATTCTGACTAATGTGGATGCATTTTTTCAAGCCTTGGGTTTGTTGTATGATGAATCTAATGCTGTTGATCAAGCTGAGAGAACCCTGTTGGCATTAAACCAGGGTCAGGATTCTGCAGAGTTATACTGTCAAAAATTCTGAAAGTGGGCGGTCCTTACTACATGGAATGATAGTGCATTGGCAGCTCTCTTTCGGAAGGGTTTATCAGAGACCGTAAAATATGTTATGGTGGGATTTCCTGTTCCCTCTAGTCTGGATGATTCCATGTCATTAGCCATTCAAGTTGATCGGCGTTTACGTGAACGTAAAACTACACGGGAGGCGCTGCCACCTTTTGAACAAACGTCTGAACCTATGCAATGTGATGGGTTTTGTCTAGGGCACAACGTCAGGAGTTTAGTAGGCGTAATAAGCTGTGTTTTTTCTGTGGAGATGCCTCTCATACTATTTGTCTGCCCTAAACGAGAGAAACGTTTTGCACACACATTTGCTGTGGGCAGTGTACAACCCAAGTTCCTTTTGGCAATTACTCTGATCTGCTCCTTATCCACGTTTTCCACTAAGGCTTTTGTGGATTCAGGAGCAGCGCTGAATCTGATGGATTTGGACTTTGCTAAACGTTGTGGTTTTTTCATGACGCCTCTGCGGACGCCTATTCCTTTGAGGGGTATTGATGCTACTCCTTTGGCGGAGAATAAACCTCAGTTTTGGACCCAGGTGATAATGCAAGTTACCCCAGACCACTAAGAAAATTGTAAATTTTTGGTGTTGCATAATTTGCATGATACTATTGCTCTGGGTTTTCCCTGGTTGCAAACTCATAATCCAGTTTTGGATTGGAAATCTGGGTCTGTGGTGAGTTGGGGTTGTCAGTGTGTTCTTAGGGACGCTCCTGTTTTCTCCACCTCTCCTCAGTCTCATGATATTCCTGATTATCTGGCCGATTTTTCTGATGTATTTAGTGAGAGTAAGTCTGCATCTTTGCCTCCTCATAGGAGTTATGACTGTACAATTGAGTTGATGCCTGGGTGTAAATTTCTCAAGGGTCGGCTTTTCAACTTATCAGTACCCGAACATGATGCTATGCGATCCTATATTAAGGAGTCGTTGGAGAAGGGTCATATTAGACCATACTCGTCACCTTTAGGTGCTGGGTTTTTTTTTGTGGCCAAGAAAGATGGTTCATTAAGACCGTGTATTGATTATCATTCCCTTAACAAGATGACGGTTAAATATCAGTACCCATTACCTCGGATGTCTGATTTATTCTCCAGAGTTAAGAGTGCCTGCTGGTTTACTAAGCTTGACCTCAGGGGGGCGTATAATCTTATTCGCTTCAAGCACGGGGATGAATGGAAGACGGCGTTTAATACTCCGGAGGGACATTTTGAGTACCTGGTGATGCCTTTTGGGCTCACTAATGCCCCTTCTGTCTTCCAGTCCTTTATGAATGATATTTTCCGTGACTTTGTGGATAGGTTTTTGATCATCTATCTGGATGATATTTTGATCTTTTCTAGTGATTGGGATTCTCATGTGGAACACGTCCGGACTGTGTTTCGGATTTTGAGGGAGAATTCCCTGTTTGTTAAGGGATCGAAATGCCTCTTTGGTGTACAGAGGCTTTCATTTTTGGGATTTATCTTGTCTCCATCGACTATTGAAATGGACCCGGCCAAGGTACAGGCCATTTATGATTGGGTTCAGCCTACTTCTTTGAAGGCTCTCCAGAAGTTTTTGCTAATTTCTATCGTAAATTTATAGGTAATTTTTCTAGTATTGTCAAACCACTGACTGATCTGACCAAGAAGGGAGCTGATGTGCTGAATTGGTCTCCTGAGGCAGTCTCAGCATTTCAGGAGCTTAAGCGGAGATTTACTTCAGCTCTACTTCTACGGCAACCTGATGTCTCACTTCCATTTCAAGTGGAGGTAGACGCTTCTGAGATTGGTGCAGGAGCTGTTTTGTCCCAAAAAGACCCTGTGACTTCTAAGATGAATCCCTGTGCCTTCTTTCCTCGAAAGTTCTCCCCATCTGAAAGCAACTATGACGTGGGGAATCGGGAATTGTTGGCCATGAAATGGGCATTTGAGGAGTGGAGACATTGGTTGGAGGGAGCTAGACATCAAGTTGTGGTCCTCACCGATCACAAGAATTTGATTTATCTGGAGTCGGCCAAACGCTTGAATCCTAGACAGGCTAGATGGGCCTTGTTTTTCACGCATTTTAATTTTGTGGTCTCTTTTCTTCCGGGCACTAAGAATGATAAGGCAGATGCCCTTTCTAGGAGTTTCTTTGCTGATTCTCTTAATGTGACCGAGCCTACTACCATTATAGGTGAGGGGGTAGTTCTTTCTGCCATTTTGCCCGATTTGAGATGCGCCCTGGAAGAATTTCAGGAGGATAAACCTGAGCGTTGCCCTATGGGAAAATTGTATGTTCCTGACCAGTGGAGAAAGAGAGTGATGTCTGAAATTCATTGCTCTGCATTGGCTGGTCATCCAGGTATTTTTGGTACCAGAGATTTGGTGAGTCGGTCCTTTTGGTGGCCTGCCTTATCTCGTGATGTCAGGAATTTTGTACAGTCCTGTGGGACTTGTTCTCGGTCTAAACCCTGTTCTCGTTCAAGTGGGTTGCTGATGCCCCTGTCGGTGCCCAAGAGGCCATGGACCCATATCTCAATGGATTTTATTTCTGATCTTCCTGTCTCTCAGAGAATGACTTATCTGGGTGATTTGTGATAGATTTTCGAAGATGGTCCATCTTGTACCACTCCCAAAGTTGCCATCTTCCGCTGAGTTGGTGCTCTTGTTTTTACAACAGGTGGTTCGGTTACATGGGATTCCTGAGAACATTGTGTCCGACAGAGGAGTTCAGTTTGCTTCCAGATTCTGGAAAGCCTTTTGTTCCAGTCTGGGAATTCAGTTATCCTTCTCCTCCGCATTTCATCCCCAGACCAATGGACAGACTGAGAGTACAAACCAGACCTTGGAGTCTTATTTAAGATGTTTTATATCTGCTGATCAGGATGATTGGGTCTCATTTTTGCCCTTGGCCGAATTCACGCTGAACAATAGAGCTAGTTCTGTCACTTTGATGTCACCCTTTTTCTGTAATTTTGGGTTTCATCCTCGATTCTCTTCAGGGCAAGTGGAATCTTCATCCTGCCCAGGTGTGGACACTGTGGTTGAGAGAATGCAGCAGATATGGGACCAAGTGGTGGATAAGTTGTCACTCTCTCAGGAAAATGCCCAGAGATTTTCCAACCGGCATAGGACCAATGGTCCCCGGTTTAGAGTGGGTGATATGGTTTGGTTGTCGTCTAGGAATATTCCTATGAAGGTTGCATCTCCAAAATTTAAGCCAAGATTTATTGAACCCTATAAGATTTTGGAGATTCTTAATCCTGTTTCTTTTCGATTGGCTCTTCCAGTTACGTTCAAGATCCATAACGTATTTCACAAATCTCTGTTGAAGAGGTTTTTTGAGCCAGTGGTTCTTATGGCAGCACCTACTGACCCTGTGTTGGTTGAAGGCAATGTGGAGTATGAGGTAGAGAAAATATTGGATTCTTGTTTGGTTAGACGGAGACTCCAGTATTTGGTTAAATGGAAGGGTTATGGCCAGGAGGATAATTCTTGGGTCTCTACTTCTGATATTCATCCCAATAGATTGGTTTGTGCTTTTCACCGGGCCCAGCCTGATCGGCCTGGTGGTGTGGATGAGGGTTCGGTGACCCCTCCTCAAGGGGGGGTACTGTTGTGAGTTCATTTTCTGGTCTACCAGTCAGGCTCCCTCTGGTGGTAACAGGAGGTAGTGAGGCTGATTTAATCAGTAGAGATCTGCCACCAGATAATGAGGATGACGACTGGACCTCAGGATCTCAGATTGGATTTAAGACAGCCGATGCCCTACTCTGGTGCTGGTAATTCCTTCTGCTTGTCAGGTCTTGGTTCTCAGCTCTGTTCCAGTCAGCTCAAGCTAAGTTTCTCTGTTAATGTTCACACTTTAAAAACATATGCACAAAGGCGCAAGTTGCTACGTAATAGTGCCTGCAGCTGCAAATATGGACAAAAACCACCCAATTTGTCCAACAATAAGAGTCAATTAATAAAAATAAATTATTTGCGCTAGCAGGATAAAAACTGGAAAAAAAGGAAAATATATAGACAAACACAGTGCGCTTCTCCCCTTCTCACACAGAGGATAGCTTTCTGGTCTTTTTTGCGCTCACTAGCCAGTCACGTGGTTCTCCACGTGACCGTGACGTCACGCAAGGTCCTGCACGTTTTGCTACCTTGCCGGCTTTGAATCTATTTGCGCGGTCATATTCGCCGGGTGGCGGCGGTGGTCACACGACTAGACGGACGCTTGCTACCGGCCGGAGCAGCATCCATTACCTGCAGTTTCCAACCGAGCCTCAACGATCTAAAATTTGGCACCTTCAGTACTACCACTGTTCGTATCGCTACTTCTGCACTGGGACCCTGCTTGAGGAAGGAGTTCTCCATCAGTTCATAATTCATTGGAACGAAGGTACCGCTATATACATTTTGTGAACCAGCTTCACTGTGGTCATTTCCTTATAATTTTTGAACGGTACTATCCTCTGTGTGAGAAGGGGAGAAGCGCACTGTGTTTGTCTATATATTTTCCTTTTTTTCCAGTTTTTATCCTGCTAGCGCAAATAATTTATTTTTATTAATGTTCACACTTGATTTAGTTGTTCTATTCAGTTTTTTGTGTGTTCAGTCAGCCCCGGCTTGGGCTGTGCTGAATTTCCACTCTTATTTATCTGTATTTGCCAATTTGCTTTTTGTCCCTTATTAGATTGGCCTCTTTTTGCTCTGTCTCAGAATATTTTAGAGTGCTGATATAGTGGGAGAAGTCTAGTGACTTCAGGGTTAATTTTGTTATCAGAAGTGTTGGACATTATTTTGAAGGGTTTTGGGTAGATTGCAGACAGTGTCTTTCCTTTCCTCTCCTTTCTAGTTAGTTTGGGCCATCGTTTGCTTAGCCTATTTTCCTACCTGTGTTTGTGTTTACATCTTGTTTCACCGTCAATACATGTGTGGGGGTTGTCTATTCCTTTGGGATCTGCTCTGGGGCAGTTAGATTTCCCTTTTCTTGCTTTAGGCTTATTTAGTCCTCCGGCCGTGACGAGGCGTCTAAGTTCATCGCAGGCACGCTCCACGGCTGCTTCTAGTTGTTGTGGTAGGATCAGGGATCTGCAATCTGCATAGTTACCAACCTCTCTGGTTTTTCTGGGATTAGCATGTTTTGGGTTTTTTTTTTCCTCCTCGGTGACCCATTCATAACAACCATCCCTACTCCAAATCTCCCCACACATTAAACAACCCCCATCCCCACTCCAAATCTCCCCACACATTAAGTACCCCCATCCTCACTCCAAATCTCCCCACACTTTAAATAACCCCCATCCTTACTCCAAATCTCCCCACACATTAAATAACCCCCATCCCCACTACAAATCCCCCCCACACAAAGTATCCCTACTCCAAATCTCCGCACATATTAAATAACCCCCCATCCCAACTCCAAATCCCTCCACACACATTAAATCCCTCTATCCCCACTTCAAATCTCCCCACACATAAAATAACCCCCATCCCTACTCCAAATCTCCCCAAACATTAAGTTCCCCCCATCCCAAATCCCCACACACACATTAAATCCCCCCTTCCCCACTCCAAATCCCCACACACATTAAATAACCCCCATCCCTACTCCAAATCTACCCACACATTAAATAACCTCCATCCCCTCCAAATCTCCCCCACACATTAAGTACCCCATCCCTATTCCAGATCTCCCCACACATTAAATAACCCCCATCCCCACTACAAATCCCCCCACACAAAGTATCCCTACTCCAAATCTCCGCACATATTAAATAACCCCCCATCCCAACTCCAAATCCCTCCACACACATTAAATCCCTCTATCCCCACTTCAAATCTCCCCACACATAAAATAACCCCCATCCCTACTCCAAATCTCCCCAAACATTAAGTTCCCCCCATCCCAAATCCCCACACACACATTAAATCCCCCCTTCCCCACTCCAAATCCCCACACACATTAAATAACCCCCATCCCTACTCCAAATCTACCCACACATTAAATAACCTCCATCCCCTCCAAATCTCCCCCACACATTAAGTACCCCATCCCTATTCCAGATCTCCCCACACATTAAATAACCCCCATCCCTACTCCAAATCTCCCCCCACATTAAATAACCCCCCATCCCCACTCCAAATCCCCCCCCACACTAAATACCCGCCATTCCTACTCCAAATCTTCCCACACATTAAATAACCCCCCTTCCCCACTCCAAATCACTCCACACACATGAAATTCTCCCATCCCCACTCCAAGTCCCCCCACACATTAAGTACCCCCATCCT
Organism: Dendrobates tinctorius; assembly: GCF_039654945.1. Classification (NCBI taxonomy): domain Eukaryota; kingdom Metazoa; phylum Chordata; class Amphibia; order Anura; family Dendrobatidae; genus Dendrobates; species Dendrobates tinctorius. The sequence goes on along the minus strand of NW_027361844.1, from coordinate 4,550,328 downwards.
TACTCCAAATCTCCCCACACATTATTTACCTTAATCTTCAGTGGTTTCTTCAGCTCCAGAGTGGAGCACTTACCACGGATGCTCTTCATGCTTCTTGGCGCCAGCGAGTGAGGTCAGCAACGAGATCACATGACCTGATCATGCTGCTGACGTCGCTCTGACCCGGTGATCAGAGCTTCAATAATACTCGTGTCTGTACAGACGCGAGTACAATTGATCTTTGAGAGCCGGTGCGCGGCAGCTTCTCTGTGCCGGCTGTCAGCTTGACAGCCGGCACAGAGAACGTCCGACTACCAGTCCAGGGGGTGGCAAAATGCAGCCACTGGGAGAGACACTGCTTACCGCCGCATTAGGTTGCCCAACTATGCCCCCTGCCGGCTGCGCCCGGGCCACATGCATGCCCCGGCTGACCCCCCTAGATACACCTCTGGCTATAGCCATTAGGTCCTGAATGTGGTTTGTTAAGCAACTGGAGAACATGTGTCATCATAGTTTTCACAGTTTTTCTTGCAAAATACTAGAAATGGGAGAATCAATTTGCAGGACTCCAGTCCATCGGCCAAGTCAGCAAACTCTGACCTCTGAATGGGAGCCCTGCAAATCTCCTTCCTCGCACATTCCTGGCTCTTTTTTGATTATCCGTGCTGGTGCGACGATGTGTGTGCGTCACGCCGCAATTATGACATCATGCCAAGCCAGCTAATCAATAAGAAGAACCGGACATGCCATAAGGTAAGGAGATTTGCAGACCTTCTGCCCAGCAGTCAAAGATTACTGACCTAGCCAAAGGACCAGAGTCCTGCAAATTGATTCTTCCATGTCTACAAAATATTCTCTTGCAATTAATCTTGCTATAAATCTATTCTCCTCACAGCCATACTTGGTTTTGAAAGCCTACAGATTGCATTCTTGCCTTAAATGGTTTGTCATGTGAAAAAAATGCTGCTTAATCAATAGATGATGGCATATTAAGCAGTTTCACAATTGGATGCATTTAAAAAAGTTGCTGTGCGGAAATAAACTTATAATGGTGTCTCTGATTAAGCCTGTGTAATTGCCTATGTCTAACCACTGTGACAAAGTCACTGACAAAGTGCTGGAGAGGAGATAACTTTCACTGAGGCTATTCATTTCAGTGATTTGAAACCCAGAAGTTTCCTCCAGCCTTTACCTTTTGAAAGGGGTGTGGAACGTCGGCTCACTTAGCTGCTCCACAAGGTAGACACAGTCACACGTGGGTTAAAGTCTCTGGGTGGTTTATTTTATCATAAACCCAAAATGGTAAAAGAAAAACAGCCTTTCTGGCTCAAAAGGAAATAAAAAGTTAATAAACAGTCTTGCCCAGCACTTCTGAGCCAACACGTAGCTCTCACAGGAGCGTCAGCCTAGAGGCTTGCTTGCCTCCACACAACACAGACCACAGAAAAAAAAACTGTCTGGACATTTATTTCCCCAGCCACACCCTTGAGGTGGAGATATGGTGAATAGCCATCCTGCCCATCTCTTACCTAGTCACCTAAAAACCCGCCATGGCCGCTTAACTCTTTCAGTTAGGTCCATATATATTTGGACAGAGACAACAATTCTCTAATTTTGGTTCTAGACATTACCACAATGAATTTTAAACAAAACAATTCAGATGCAGTTGAAGTTCAGACTTTCAGCTTTCATTTGAGGTTATCCACATTAAAATAGGATGAAGGGTTTAGGAGTTTCAGCTCCTTAACATGTGCCACCCTGTTTTTAAAGGGACCAAAAGTAATTGGACAGATTAAATAATTGTAAATAAAATGTTCATTTCTAGTACTTGGTTGAAAACCCTTTGTTGGCAATGACTGCCTGAAGTCTTGAACTCATGGACATCACCAGACGCTGTGTTTCCTCCTTTTTGATGCTCTGCCAGGCCTTCACTGCGTTGGTTTTCAGTTGCTGTTTGTTTGTAGGCCTTTATGTCTGAAGTTTCGTCTTTAACAAGTGAAATGCATGCTCAATTGGGTTGAGATCAGGTGACTGACTTGGCCATTCAAGAATATTCTACTTCTTTGCTTTAATAAACTTCTGGGTTGCTTTGGCTTTATGTTTTGGGTCATTGTCCATCTGTAGTATGAAACGACGACCAATAAGTTTGGCTGCATTTGGCTGGATCTGAGCACAGAGTATGTGTTATGAATGGGTCACCGAGGAGGAGAGCAGGTCCAGGCTAAGCCACAGAAAACCAGAGAGGTTGGTACCTAAGCGGATTGCAGACCCCTGATCCTATCCACACAACTAGCAGTAGCCGTGGAGCATACCTACGATGATCCTACAGTCATGTGTAAAAGTTTGGGCACCCCTATTAATGTTAACCTTTTTTCTTTATAGCAATTTTGGTTTTTGCAACAGCTATTTCAGTTTCATATATCTAATAACTGATGGACTCAGTTATATTTCTGGATTCAAATGAGGTTTATTGTACTAACAGAAAATGTGCAATCTGCATTTAAACAAAATTTGAGCGGTGCAAAAGTATGGGCACCCTTATCATTTTCTTGATTTGAACACTCCTAACTACTTTTTACTGACTTCCTGAAGCACTAAATTGGTTTTGTAACCTCATTGAGCTTTGAACTTCATAGCCAGGTGTATCAAATCATGAGAAAAGGTATTTAAGGTGGCCACTTGCAAGTAGTTCTCCTATTTGATTCTCATATGAATAGTGGCATCATGGGCTCCTCAAAACAACTCTCAAATGATCTGAAAACAAAGATTATTCAGCATAGCTTTTCAAGGGAAGGATACAAAAAGTTGTCTCAGAGATTTAACCTGTCAGTTCCCACTGTGAGGAACATAGTAAGGAAATGGAAGAACACAGGTACAGTTCTTGTTAAGCCCAGAAGTGGCAGGCCAAGAAAAATATCAGAAAGGCAGAGAAGAAGAATGGTGAGAACAGTCAAGGACAATCCACAGACCACCTCCAAAGCCCTGCAGCATCATCTTGCTGCAGATGGTGTCACTGTGCATCGGTCAACAATACAGCGCACTTTGCACAAGGAGAAGCTGTATGGGAGAGTGATGCGAAAGAAGCCGTTTCTGCAAGCACGCCACAAACAGAATCGCCTAAGGTATGCAAAAGCACATTTGGACAAGCCAGTTACATTTTGGAAGAAGGTCCTGTGGACTGATGAAACAAAGATTGAGTTGTTTGGTCATACAAAAAGGCGTTATGCATGGAGGCTAAAAAACAGCATTCCAAGAAAAACACTTGCTACCCACAGTAAAATTTGGTGGAGGTTCCATCATGCTTTGGGGCTGTGTGGCCAATGCGGGCACCGGGAATCTTGTTAAAGTTGAGGGTCGCATGGATTCAACTCAGTATCAGCAGATTCTTGACAATAATGTGCAAGAATCAGTGACGAAGTTGAAGTTACGCAGGGGATGGATATTTCAGCAAGACAATGATCCAAAACACCGCTCCAAATCTACTCAGGCAATCATGCAGAGGAACTATTACAATGTTCTGGAATGGCCATCCCAGTCCCCAGACCTGAATATCATTGAACATCTGTGGGATGATGTGAAGCGGGCTGTCCATGCTCAGCGACCATCAAACTTAACTGAACTGGAATTGTTTTGTAAACAGGAATGGTCACAAATACCTTCATCCAGGATCCAGGAACTCATTAATAGCTACAGGAAGCGACTAGAGGCTGTTATTTTTGCAAAAGGAGGATCTACGAAATATTAATGTCACTTTTATGTTGAGGTGCCCATACTTTTGCACCGGTCAAATTTTATTAAAATGCAGATTGCACATTTTCTGTTAGTACAATAAACGTCATTTGAATCCAGAAATATAACCGAGTCCATGAGTTATTAGATATATGAAACTGAAATAGCTGTTGCAAAAACCAAAATTGTTATAAAGAAAAAAGGTTAACATTAATAGGGGTGCCCAAACTTTTACATATGACTGTATATGCCTCGGAAAAGCCGGAGAGCTAACTAATCCTAAAGCAAGAAAGGGGAAATCTAAACTGCCCCAGAGCAGACCCCAAAGGAATAGATAGCCCCCAAACATATATTGTCGGTGAGACAAGATGAAAACACAAACACAGGCAGGAAAATAGACTGAGCAAATGATGGGGCCCACACTGACTAGACAGGAACGGAAAGGAAAGACACTGTCTGCAATCACGCAAAAAACCCTGCAAAAAGTCCAACACGTCTGATGCAAAAACACTGAAGTCACACGACTTCGCCCCCCACTATATCAGCACTCTGGTATATTCTGAAAGCAGAGCAAAAAGAGACCAATCTAACAGGGGATTAAAACTGGCACAAGCAGTAACATATGGGCGGTGATTTAGCACAGCCCCAGGCAGAGCTGGCTGACCCGCACCAAGAAGAGATGGACAAAACCATATCAAATGCAAACAGAATAGCAAATAAACCACTTAGCTGAAAATGCAGGGACAGAGCTGGAAAAATCAGACCTCAGGAGGAACAGGAAGCAAATCACCAGCAGGGATAGAGGGAGTCAGCTGTCTTAAATCCCAATCTGAAACCCCAGATCTTCAATCGTCATCATCATTATCAGGTAGCAAGCCTCTGTCAATCAGAACAGCTCCATTACCTCCAGTAACCACCAGAGGGAGCCCATAAAGAGAACTCGCAACCCTTCTGTCGATCTGACCAGCTCCACTACCTTCTGTAATAACCAGAGGGAGGCCAGAAAGTGAATTCACAACAGTACCCCCCCTGAGGAGGGGTCACCGAACCCTCATCCACGCCACCAGGCCGATCAGGATGGGCCCGGTGAAAAGCACGAACCAATCTTTCGGCATGAATGTCAGAAGCAGAGACCCAAGAATTATCCTCCTGGCCATAACCCTTCAATTTAACCAAGTACTGGAGTCTCCGTCTTGCCAAACAAGAATACAATATTTTCTCTACCTCATATTCCACATTGCCTTTAACCAATACAGGGTCAGGAGGCGCCGCCATAGGAACTACTGGCTCCACAAACCTCTTCAACAAAGATTTATGAAACACGTTATGGATCGTAAACGTAACTGGAAGAACCAATCGGAAAGAAACGGGATTAAGACGCAACCTTCATAGGAATATTCTTTGAAGACAACCAAACCATATTACCCACGTTAAACCGGGGCCAATGGTCCTATGCCGGTTGGAAAACCGTTGGGCTTTTTCCTGAGAGTGGGACAACTTATCCACCACTTGGTCACAAATCTGCTGCATTCTCTCTACCACAGAGTCCACACTTGGGCAGGCCGAACATTCCACTTGCCCTGAAGAAAATCGAGTATGAAACCCAAAGTTACAGAAAAAGGTCGACATCAAAGTGGCAGAACTAGCTCTATTGATTAGTGCGAATTCGGCCAAGGGCAAAAATGAGATCCAGTCATCCTGATCAGCAGATATGAAACATCTCAAATAGGACTCCAAAGTCTGGTTTGTTCTCTCAGTCTGCCCATTGGTCTGAGGATGAAATGCAGAGGAGAAAGAAAACTGAATTCCCAGTTTGGAACAAAAAGCTCTCCAAAATCTGGAAACAACCTGGACTCCTCTGTCCGACACAATGTTCTCAGGAATCCCATGCAACCGAACCACCTGTTGTAAAAACAAGGGCACCAACTCAGAAGAAGATGGCAACTTTGGGAGTGGTACAAGATGGACCATCTTAGAAAATGTATCACAAATCACCCAGATAACAGTCATTCTCTGCGAGACAGGAAGATCGGAAATAAAATCCATTGAGATATGGGTCCATGGCCTTCTAGGCACCGGCAGGGGCATCAACAATCCACTAGATCGAGAACAGGGCTTGGACCGAGAACAAGTCCCACAGGACTGCACAAAATTCCTGACATCACGAGATAAGGCAGGCCACCAAAATGACCAACTCACCAAATCTCTGGTACCAAAAATACCTGGATGACCAGCCAACGCGGAGCAATGAATTTCAGACATTACTCTTTTCCTCCACTGGTCAGGGACATACAATTTTCCCATGGGGCAACGTTCAGGTTTGTCCTCCTGAAATTCCTCCAGGGCATGTCTCAAATCAGGTGAAATGGCAGAAAGAACTACACCCTCATTTAGAATGGTAGTAGGCTCGGTCACATCAAGAGAATGCGCAAAGAAACTCCTAGAAAGGGCGTCCGCCCTAAAATTCTTAGTGCCCGGAAGAAGAGACCACAAAATTAAAACGCGTGAAAAACAAGGCCCACCTAGCCTGTCTAGAATTCAAGCGTTTGGCTGATTCAAGATAAATCAAATACTTTTGGTAGATGAGGACCACAACTTGATGTCTAGCTCCCTCCAACCAATGTATCCACTCTTCAAATGCCCATTTCATGGCCAACAATTCCCGATTCCCCACGTCATAGTTGCGTTCAAATGGGGAGAATTTTCGATAAAAGAAGGCACAGGGATTCATCTTAGAAGTCACCGGATCTTTTTGGGACAAAACGGCTGCTGCACCAATCTCAGAAGCATCTACCTCCACCTGAAATGGAAGTGAGACATCAGATTGCTGTAGAACCGAAGCAGAAGTGAATCTCCACTTAAGCTCCTGAAATGCATAGACTGCCTCTGGAGACCAATTGACCACATCAGCGCCCTTTTTGGTCAAATCAGTCAGTGGTTTAACAATACCAGAAAAATTACTTATAAATTTATGGTATAAATTAGCAAAACCCAAAAACTTCTGGAAAGCCTTCAAAGAAGTGGGCTGAACCCAATCATAAATGGCCTGTATCTTGGCTGGGTCCATTTCAATAGCAGACCGGGACAAAATGAATCCCAAAAATTAAATCCTCTGTACACCAAAGAGGCACTTCGATCCCTTAACATACAAAGAATTTTCCCTCAAAATCCGGAACACAGTCCGGACATGTTCCACATGAGAATCCCAATCACTGGAAAAGATCAAAATATCATCAAGATAAATGATCAAAAACATCCACAAAGTCCCGGAAAATATCGTTCATAAAAGATTGGAAGACAGAAGGGGCATTAGTGAGCCCAAAAGCCATCACCAGGTACTCAAAATGTCCCTCCGGAGTATTACACGCTGTCTTCCATTCATCCCCGTGCTTGATGCGAACAAGATTATACGCTCCCCTGAGGTCAAGCTTGTTAAACCAACAGGCACTTTTAACTCTGGAAAACAAATCAGAAATCAGGGGGTAACGGCTACTGATATCTAACAGTGATTTTGTTAAGGGAACGATAGTCAATACATGCAGGGCCGTAACTACAACCGGGGCAGCCGGGGCACTGCCCCGGGGCCCCAACCACCCAAGGGGCCCCAAACTGATGGTAAAAAATTGTATTTTAATACTTTAATTTCTCATAAAATACCCAGCTCCTATATTATTCGAATTTAAAGTTAATAAAAATAACGAAAAGATCCATGAAAGTGCAAGAGTAAATGTTTTTTGTTCGTTTATACTTTAAACGGGGAAACGCTATTTCGCTTAGTAACAGGAGCTCTATGGCAGAGAGTAGACTGTTAGCTGATAGTGTGGTGTCGCGCCAGGCGGTGACTCAGCCAATAGTTCATAATAATATAAAAACAAGTGGTGTTTACCACGTCCAGGAGGAACAGGCTGCTCTGATATTTTCAACTATTAAGATTATCCTGCGTTACAGCAGCTTTCTGACCATTTGATTACTGGCGCTAGCAGTGAATAACATAAAAAGCGCACTCCTTCAAGCTACTTTCAAACATACTAGCACGTAACTGATGAAGGTCTATATCGACCAAAACGTTTTCTGGTACTACAATAAACTGCCTCACCAAGCATTAAGTTGAGTGCCAGGTTTTCATTTTATCATATATGGTTTGGGAACCTAACTTGGCACCACTACAGTAGTGCACACGGTGTTTTCTACTCAGCCAATAGTTCAGGCAGCGGCCGCGACATGCACTGACACTGAGGTCTTGTTTACCCCAACTGCTGAACTGCTCATTGGCCATTGCTCATCGGTCAGCGACCAGTGTCGGATCGTCAGTGCAGTCTGTGTTGCATATAGTAGTTGTAGTGTGTGTGTAGGTAGATAGTATTTAGTATTACCGTATTTTCCGGCGTATAAGACGACTGGGCGTATAAGACGACCCCCAACTTTTCCAGTTAAAATATAGAGTTTGGAATATACTCGCTGTATAAGACTACCCCTCTTCTACGGTATGATTCCCATTGTGAACCCCACACAGCCCTTCATACAGTATAATGGCCCCTACATCTCTTCACACTGTATTATGGCCGCCACACAGCCTTAAAGGGACACTGTCACCAGGATTTTGCCATCCCATCTGATAGCAGCATAATGTAGAGATAGAGACCCGGATTCCGGCGATGTGTCACTTACTGAGCTGCTTGCTGTAATTTTAATATAATTACTGTTTTCCCTGCCTCATATTTAGCAGTAAATGAATGTGCTGGACTATTTGATTAGCCCTACAATGTTAATCTCAAACTGACTGAACACCGATTTTATGAAAACTACACTGAGCAGCCCAGTAAGTGACACTGGTGACAGTGTCCCTTTAAATCGCCCTCCATAAAGTATAAAGGCTTCCTCATAGTCCTTCAAGTATTATCATGCCCCCCACAGAGCCCTCCCAGTATCATAATGGCTTCCACATAGTATAATTGGCTCCATATATTATAGTGCATCACCCAGTCACCCATTATAATGCACCATCATAGTGCTTCATATAGTATACTGCACCCCCATAGTCCTCCATATACTATAAACATGGAGAGGGGTGATGTGCCAGCATCGTGTGGAGGGGGGTGGAATATGGGGATTGGTATGCGCCAGCACCGTGAGGGGGTAGGTGACATGGAGAGGGGTTTGTGCCTGTGTCAAGATGGGGGGGGGTTGGGGGAGTACAGGGGGCAAACTTTCCTGTCAGACAATGTCACCCGGAGGACATGAGACTCTCATTTCAATAATATCCAGGAGCACTGCCAGCTGTCAATGAATGGAAACCTGCACTGGCCTGAAGAGTCTCATAGCACAAGATATGTAACAATATGTTAGTCTGGAGATCACAGAGAGTAGGCAAGGCAGGCACAGTGCACACTGTAAAAAACTCTCAGCATTGAGAGGAGACAGTCTCAGCAGACACAAATATCTCTGTGACAAACTGTGAGAAGCCCTGCCCCTCTCCAGTCTGCAGGTCTATACTGCTGAGAGGGGGAGGGGAGGAGGTCAGGAGGAAGTCTCCATAATCACACATTCCTCCCGACTCCGGGTCATGCAGTATCTATCTTCTCAGTGTGTCATCTGCCTCTTGTTTTCAATAATCAGAGCTGTGTACAACCCCCACTCAGTCTCTCCTCACAACCAGGAGGGAGCAATAGTGACTGCAGTACCTGTGGTCGGGGGTTGTAGTATTTGATGTCTGGCACCTGCTGGGGGAGGCAGAAATGTCAGCTCCAGTCGCTCTCCTCCTGGAGAGAGCGGCTGAATTTAAAACTTGCATCATAAACAAAATCTATTAAAAGTCTTGTGGAACGTGGTGAAGCCTGTGTGTTGTATACAACAATGCGTAGCAGGCTTCACCACATTCCGCACAACCTCTAGTAATTGAAATGTTGAGGGACCCCACTATGAAGTTTTGCCCCGGGGCCCCGAAGTTTATAGTTACGGCACTGAATACATGGCCTTAATGAACCATCTTTCTTGGCCACAAAAAAACCCACCAGCACCTAAAGGTGAAGAGGATGGTCTAATATAACCCTTCTCCAACGACTCCTTGATATAAGATTGCATAGCATCATGTTCGGGTACCGATAAATTGAAAAGCCGACCCTTGGGAAATTTACACCCGGGCATTAACTCAATTGCACAGTCATAACTCCTATGAGGAGGCAAAGACGCAGACTTACTCTCACAAAATACATCAGAAAAATCAGCCAAATAGTCAGGAATATCATGAGACTGGGGAGAGGTGGAGAAAACAGGAGTGTCACTAAGAACACACTGACAACCCCAACTCACCACAGACACAGATATCCAGTCCAAAACAGGATTATGAGTTTGCAACCAAGGAAAACCCAGAAAAATAGTATCATGCAAATTGTGCAACACCAAAAATTTACAATTTTCTTGGTGGTGCGGGGCGACCCGCATTATCACCTGGGTCCAAAACTGGGGTTTATTCTCCGCCAAACGAGTAGCATCAATACCCCTCAAAGGGATAGGAGTCTGCAGGGGTATCATGGGAAAACCACAACGTTTAGCAAAGTTCAAATCCATCTGATCCAAAGCTGCTCCTGAATCTACAAAAGCCTTAGTGGAAAGTGTAGACAAGGAGCAGATCAGGGTAATCGGCAAAAGAGACTTAGACTGTACACTATCCACCGCAAATGTGTGAGCAAAACGCTTTTCTTGTTTAGGGCAGACAGAAATAGTATGAGAGGCGTCTCCACAGAAAAAACACAGCTTATTACGCCTTCTAAACTCCTGACGTTGCGACCTAGACAAAACTATCACATTGCATGGGTTCAGACGTTCATTCGAAAGGCGGCAACGCCTCTCGTGTAGTTTTACGTTCACGTAAACGCCGATCAACTTGAATGGCCAATGACATAGAATGGTTTAGACCAGAGGGAACAGGAAATCCCGCCATAACATCTTTTATGGTTTCTGCCAAACCCTTCCGAAAGAGAGCTGCTAGGGCATCGTCATTCCATTTAGTAAGGACCGCCCACTTTCGGAATTTTTGACAATATAACTCTGCAGAATCCTGACCCTGGTTCAATGCCAATAAGGTTTTCTCAGCTTGAGCAATAGCATAAGGTTCATCATACAACAACCCCAAGGCTTGAAAAACACATCCAAATTAGCCAGAATAGGATCTCCGGGTGTCAAAGAAAAGGCCCAATCCTGGGGATCGCCGCGCAGCAGGGAAATGACAATTTTAACCTGCTGCACAGAGCTCCCCGATGAGTTAGGTTTCAAAGCAAAAAATAGTTTACAATTATTCTTAAAATTCAAAAATTTAGACCGATCCCCAAAAAACACAGTAGGGATTTTTGGTTCAACAGCAGATGATTGAGCGAGATAGGCAGAAATTCCCCGCACTTCAGCAGCGAGCTGCTCAACACGATCAGACAATTGCTTAGTCTCCATTTAGAAAAAAAAAAAATCTCCTCCTACAGCCCCAGAAAAAAAGAGGAAAAAATATATATATATATATATATATATATATATATATATATATATATATATATATATAAAATCCTGACACTTTTTTTTTCTTTTAATTCTCTCCTTCTTTGGAGTACCCTAGAGTCTACAGTTAGGCTGGTGATTCTGTTATGAATGGGTCACTGAGGAGGAGAGCAGGTCCAGGCTAAGCCACAAAAAAACAGAGAGGTTGGTACCTAAGCGGATTTCAGACCCCTGATCCTATCCACACAACTAGCAGTAGCCGTGGAGCGTACCTATGATGATTCTAGATGCCTCGGCACAGCCGGAGAGCTAACTAAGCCTAAAGCAAGAAAGGGGAAATCTAAATTGCCCCAGAGCAGACCCCAAAGGAATAGATAGCCCCCAAACATATATTGTCGGTGAGACAGCCCCCAAACATATATTGTCGGTGAGACAAGATGAAAACACAAACACAGGCAGGAAAATAGACTGAGCAAATGATGGGGCCCACACTGACTAGACAGGACTGGCTGACCCGCACTAAGAAGAGATGGACAAAACCAGATCGAATGCAAACAGAATAGCAAATAAACCACTTAGCTGAAAATGCAGGGACAGAGCTGGAGAAATCAGACCTCAGGAAGAACAGGAAGCAAATCACCAGCAGGGATAGAGGGAGTTGGCTGTCTTAAATCCAAATCTGAAACCGCAGATCTCCAATCGTCATCATCATTATCAGGTGGCAAGCCTCTGTCAATCAGATCAGCTCCATTACCTCCAGTAACCACCAGAGGGAGCCCAGAACGGGAACTCGCAACCCCTCTGTCGATCTCACCAGCTCCCCTACCTTCAGTAATAACCAGAGGGAGGCCAGAAAGCGAATTCACAACAAGTATGGCTCTGAATACCTCAGAATTCATTCGGCTGCTTCTGTCCTGTGTCACATCATCAATAAACACTAGTGACCCAGTGCCACTGGCAGCCATGCATGCCCAAGCCATCACACTGCCTCCGCTGTGTTTTACAGATGATGTGGTATGCTTTGGATCATGAGCTGTACCACGCCTTTGCCATACTTTTCTCTTTCCATCATTCTGGTAAAGGTTGGTCTTGGTTTCATCTGTCCAAAGAATGTTCTTCCAGAACTGTGCTGGCTTTTTTAGATGTGTTTTTTTAGCAAAGTTCAGTCTAGCCTTTTTATTCTTGATGCTTATGAGTGGCTTGCACTGTGCAATGAACCCTCTGTATTTACTTTCATGCAGTCTTCTCTTTATGGTAGATTTGGATATTGATACGCCTACCTCCTGGAGAGTGTTGTTCACTTGGCTGGCTGTTGTGAAGGGGTTTCTCTTCACCATGGAGACTATTCTGCGATCATCCACCACTGTTGTCTTCCGTGGGCGCCCAGGTCTTTTTGCATTGATGAGTTCACCAGTGCTTTCTTTCTTTCTCAGGATGTACCAAACTGTAGATTTTGCCACTCCTAATGTTGTAGCAATTTCTCGGATGGATTTTTTCTGTTTTTGCAGCTTAAGGATGGCTTGCTTCACCTGCATGGAGAGCTCCTTTGACCGAATGTTTCCTTCACAGCAAAACCTTCCAAATGCAAGCACCACACCTCAAATCAACTCCAGGCCTTTTTTCTGCTTAATTGAGAAAGACATAACAAAGGGATTGCCCACACCTGTCCATGAAATAGCCTTGGCGTCAATTGTCCAATTACTTTTGGTCCCTTTAAAAACAGGGTGGCACATGTTAAGGAGCTGAAACTCCTAAACCCTTCATCCAATTTTAATGTGGATACCTTCAAATGAAAGCTGAAAGTCTGAACTTCAACTGCATCTGAATTGTTTTGTTTAAAATTTATTGTGGTAATGTCTAGTACAAAAATTAGAAAAATGCGAAAAGGAGATGAATCCAGCGAGCCAAGTTTAAAGTACATAAAAAATCTTCTTCTTTATTTCAAACGTAGATTAAAAATATTTATCCATAGCAGCATATTATAAATATAGGCAGAAATAGGAAAAATTACTGCTGTAAAGCGCACGGCAAGACGCTTTTCGGCTAAACCTTTATTATTGCCATAATACACATTGCTATTTTTCTGGGATATAAGAAGGAAAAGATCCTAAGATAGGTGGTGCTATAGTTGATTAAACGTTAATAGATCACACTTGTGAGCATCAACCTATAAGATTAACTATTTAAAAACAAGTGTTAACCCTAACAAAAGCTAATATGCTAGCAGTAATTTTTCCATGTATTTTACAAATATTTTACAATACATGATATAACAGAATATATATACAGAGATTTTTTTCTCATGTTATCCTCCACAATACTTCCATAATATAATTTTTACTCAAAAAATATATATTTATGAACTTAAGACAGAGCAGGTTATAATTATTAACATAAGAATCATAATTTTAGGATTTTTAATATATTCTAATTAAATCTTGTCTATTGTTCAAGCCAATTGGCATCCTAGTTTCCAAAGTAAAAATCCAAGCAGATTCCCTGTTAAGTAGTTTACGTTTTCTATCGCCCCCTCTGGTAGACAGTGTTACTAACTCTATTGCTTTAAACCTGAAGCAATCAAAATTGCCTGAATGATATTGTGAAAAATGCCTGGAGACCGCTGATGGATTGAAGCTGGAGGGGTTAATAGCATCAGAAATGTGTCTTCTGATTCTTTTCCTCAGTTTTCCCGTTGTACAACCTATATACTGTTTACAACATGATGTACAGTCAATCAAATATACTACGTAGGTGGAATTACAGTTCAAAAAACTGTTAATAGGATATTCTTTGTTGCTATGGAATGAGGAAAATTTGTTGATTTTATGTGCATATTGACAACAAGTACATCTCTTATTTCCACTTTTAAAAAACCCCTTTAGATTCAGCCAGGTGTCACTGGTTTCCAGCGAGGAATTCAAATACAGACTAGGCGATAGTTTATCCTGCAAAGTGGGTGCTTTTTTTGCTACGTAAGTAATTTGGTTTTCTGCAATAATTTGTTTTAGTTTTGGATCCTGGCTTAACACTGGAATATATTACTTTATAATAGAGACTATGTTGTTATACTGAAGACTATATGGAGTAGAGAAAAAATTTTTTTTATTATTTGGAAATTGTGATTTTTTTGTTGTTTTTTTATTTATTATTAGATCCTTTCTATCAATATCCTTGACTATTTTGGTTGCTCTCTGTAACATCCAATTTGGATATCCTCTATTTTTTAGTCTCATATTAACTAATTCCTGTGCATTTTTATATGTTTTTGGATCAGTCGAATTTCGTTTATACCTTATAAGCTCTCCTATGGGGATGTTTTTTATCACATGTTGAGGATGGCAAGAATCAGCTGCCAGTAATGTATTTTTGGCAGTGCTTTTGCGGTAGGGGCTAATAAAGATTTTTTTGTTGTCATTTTCATCTACACCTGCTGTTTATGTGACATCTAGAAAATTCACTGAATTTTTATTCCAAAAATGTGTAAAGGCTAAGTTGAAATCATTCACATTAATGCTGTTTATAAAACTGGAGGCTTCCTCCTGTGTTCCTTTCCATATAATGACTAAGTCATCTATATAACGCCCTGTCCACACCAGGCTTTTAGAAAAAAGGTTGGAGTCAGCATATAGGACCAATTCCTCCCATCTGGCCATAACTAAATTTGCCAGAGATGGGGAGAACTTGGCCCCCATGCTGACTCCAGTCTTCTGCAGAAAAAATCTGCTATTAAAAGAAAAATAATTGTGACTGAGTAAAAACCTTACTGCCATTACCAAAAAATCCTTAATTTCTATAGCATAATTACTAAATGTTTCTAAGTGATAAATTAATGAATCTATGGCCACCCCATGAGGGATCAATGGATATAATGAAACCACATCACTTGTAATCCAGGAGTATTGATCATCCCATATAAAATTTTCTATCATGGTAACTAAAGCTTTAGTATCTCTGATGTAACTAGGGATTTCTTTCACCAGAGGCTGTAAGTAATGATCCACCCATTCTCCTAATCTCTCTCCCAAAGATCCAATACCTGCCACTATAGGGCGTAGTGGAGGTGGAAATACATCCTTATGGACCTTAGCGAGGGAATGGTAAATAGGAACAATTGGACAGGTGACATGTAAATAGTCAAATAACCTCTGTGTTAGAGCCCCATTGAATAAGCCCTCCTCTAGCAATGCTTTAAGCTCCCCATTAAATTCAATAGTAGGATCATAGAATATTTCTTGATAGGCATTAGAATTCTAAAGGTCTAATAAATTCAACTTTTCATACAATCCTGCATTAAGAATAACCACTCCTCCCCCTTTGTCAGCCTCACGTACTAACAGATCTTTATTACTTATTAAATCCTTTAGAGCCATTCTTTCTTTTGTAGATAAATTATTTCTATTTATAGGGTTGTTTCTAATTTCTTTATCCAGCTCTATAAGTTCACTTTCCACCAGCTCCTGGAAAGAATCCAGGACTGGTGGTCGTGACCTCAGGGGATAAAATTGAGGATTTTTTGTATGAAAGGTTGAATTCAGATCTATATAACTATCTGTGCTTTCACATTGTAGTTTTTTTTGCAGACAAAAGTGTTTTTTGTTCTTCATAGGACAACATGATATCTTCATCTATAATAGGCATATCATCATATAACTTTGTAACATTATCATCAGAAGAATGACATTTAATGGTAAAATTGCGTGCCAATTTGTTAACATCTAGCAAGGTTTTATACAAATCAAAGTTATATGTCGGACAATAGCCTAGTCCTCTATATAACAAGGAAATTTGATCTTCCGTTAGTATATAACTAGAGAGGTTCCATATAGGAACCTCTAATACCTCCGATTTTTGTTCCTTTGCGGATTTCTTCTTGCTGGCACTATGGTGTTTCCGCCCGCCTCTTTTCCTCCGTTTTTTGAAACCTTTCTAGAATAAAAAGTCCTTTGTTGAATTCCAGGATTGTATACGCCGTCATTTTCTTCAATAGAAGTCAATAAAGATGAAGAATCCAAAGTGTCCTCTGTAGAATTGTATGAAGAGGAATCTGAACTTTTATTCCCATCTGAGAAAGTCACTTTGTTTCTATTCTGTGTATACAGATTTTTCTTTAATGTAGGGCGTGGATAGGATTGCCAATTATAGACTTTATTTTCTTTGTAGTCTTTCAGATCTCTTTCAAACTTTCTTTTCTTAATATCTGTAATATATATTTACTCAAAAAAATATATATTTATGAACTTAGGACAGAGCAGGTTATAATTATTAACATAAGAATCATAATTTTAGGATTTTTAATATATTCTAATTAAATCTTGTCTATTGTTTAAGCCAATTGGCATCCTAGTTTCCAAAGTAAAAATCCAAGCAGATTCCTTGTTAAGTAGTTTACGTTTTCTATCGCCCCCCTTTTGAGTAAAAATTATATTATGGAAGTATTGTGGAGGATAACATGAGAAAAAAATCCCTGTATATATACAGTGCCTACAAGTAGTATTCAACCCCCTGCAGATTTAGCAGGTTTACACATTCGGAATTAACTTGGCATTGTGACATTTGGACTGTAGATCAGCCTGGAAGTGTGAAATGCACTGCAGCAAAAAAGAATGTTATTTCTTTGTTTAATTTTTTTTTAAATTGTGAAAAGTTTATTCAGAAGGTCATTTATTATTCAACCCCTCAAACCACCAGAATTCTGTTTGGTTCCCCTAAAGTATTAAGAAGTATTTCAGGCACAAAGAACAATGAGCTTCACATGTTTGGATTAATTATCTCTTTTTCCAGCCTTTTCTGACTATTTAAGATCCTCCCCAAACTTGTGAACAGCACTCATACATGGTCAACATGGGAAAGACAAAGGAGCATTCCAAGGCCATCAGAGACAAGATCGTGGAGGGTCACAAGGCTGGCAAGGGGTACAAAACCCTTTCCAAGGAGTTGGGCCTACCTGTCTCCACTGTTGGGAGCATCATCCGGAAGTGGAAGGCTTATGGAACTACTGTTAGCCTTCCACGGCCTGGACAGCCTTTGAAAGTTTCCTCCCGTGCCGAGGCCAGGCTTGTCCGAAGAGTCACGGCTAACCCAAGGACAACAAGGAAGGAGCTCCGGGAAGATCTCATGGCAGTGGGGACATTGGTTTCAGTCAATACCATAAGTAACGTACTCCACCGCAATGGTCTCCGTTCCAGTCTAGCCCGTAAGGTACCTTTACTTTCAAAGCGTCATGTCAAGGCTCGTCTACAGTTTGCTCATGATCACTTGGAGGACTCTGAGACAGACTGGTTCAAGGTTCTCTGGTCTGATGAGACCAAGATCGAGATCTTTGGTGCCAACCACACACGTGACATTTGGAGACTGGATGGCACTGCATACGACCCCAAGAATACCATCCCTACAGTCAAGCATGGTGGTGGCAGCATCATGCTGTGGGGCTGTTTCTCAGCCAAGGGGCCTGGCCATCTGGTCCGCATTCATGGGAAGATGGATAGCACGGCCTACCTGGAGATTTTGGCCAAGAACCTCCGCTCCTCCATCAAGGATCTTAAGATGGGTCGTCATTTCATCTTCCAACAAGACAACGACCCAAAGCACACAGCCAACAAAACCAAGGCCTGGTTCAAGAGGCAAATAATCAAGGTGTTGGAGTGGCCTAGTCAGTTTCCTGACCTTAACCCAATTGAAAACTTGTGGAAGGAGCTCAAGATTAAAGTCCACATGAGACACCCAAAGAACCTAGATAACTTGGAGAAGATCTGCATGGAGGAGTGGGCCAAGATAACTCCAGAGACCTGTGCCGGCCTGATCAGGTCTTATAAAAGACGATTATTAGCTGTAATTGCAAACAAGGGTTATTCAACAAAATATTAAACCTAGGGGTTGAATAATAATTGACCCACACTTTTATGTTTAAAATTTATTAAAATTTAACTGAGCAACATAACTTTTTGGTTTGTAAGATTTATGCATCTGTTAATAAATCCTGCTCTTGTGTGAAGTTTGAAGGCTCTAACTTATTTGCATCTTATCAAACCTGCTAAATCTGCAGGGGGTTGAATACTACTTGTAGGCACTGTATTCTGTTATATCATGTATTGTAAAATATTTGTAAAATATATGGAAAAATTACTGCTAGCGTATTACCCTTTGTTAGGGTTAACACTTGTTTTTAAATAGTTAATCTTATAGGTTGATGCTCACAAGTGTGATCTATTAACGCTTAATCAACTATAGCACCACCTATCCAAGGATCTTTTCCTTCTTATATCCCAGAAAAATAGCAATGTGTATTATGGCAATGATAAAGGTTTAGCCAAAACGCGTCTTGCCGTGCGCTTTACAGCAGTAATTTTTCCTATTTCTGCCTATATTTATAATATGCTGCTATGGATAAATATTTTTAATCTACGTTTGAAATAAAGAAGATTTTTTATGTACTTTAAACTTGGCTCGCTGGATTCATCTCCTTTTCGCATCTATTGTTGGCAAGAGCTCCTGTCATTTATCCGTTGCTGAGAGCCTATACAGTATAGCAGCTTATCTTTTGAACCAACTGGGTAAGCTGGCATTTTTTCTTTATTGTTCCATGAGAGTTTTTTTTGCCGTGCCTACCCTTATTAGGCAGAAGATTGTAATGATTGAACTTTAACATGAATGCAGAACAGACAATTTTGGATGTGGATGATTATGCCAATAGACTAGACAGATCTGCACAGATCTTTAAAGCCAGTAATGTGAACAGGGTGCAACTTCCTGATGAATTGTCCACCATTATAAAAATTCTGGAACATAAAATGAGCAAGGAAGTAAAAACTTGGTGGAATCATAACTCTCTAAATGTATATCTTGAAAAGGAGATGATTCCCCGCGGATTAAGATTACGGAAAAAAGCTACAGCTCATTTCAGTGAGGAATTCCAGAGAAAATGGGAGGACATTCTCAGCACATGTTCCTTGAAGCTTATTCAACTGATTATCAAGGAGGAGGAAGTTTAGCTAGCTTCCATACAGACAGATATCAAAGATCTTAAAAATGATCTGGCTAAATTTTCACAACATCTGGACTTTCAAAAATTACAAGACAAAATGAAATCAAACTTGGTTAAATTGGAAAATTCTATTACAGATATTAAGAAAAGAAAGTTTGAAAGAGATCTGAAAGACTACAAAGAAAATAAAGTCTATAATTGGCAATCCTATCCACGCCCTACATTAAAGAAAAATCTGTATACACAGAATAGAAACAAAGTGACTTTCTCAAATGGGAATAAAAGTTCAGATTCCTCTTCATACAATTCTACAGAGGACACTTTGGATTCTTCATCTTTATTGACTTCTATTGAAGAAAATGACGGCGTATACAATCCTGGAATACAACAAAGGACTTTTTATTCTAGAAAGGTTTCAAAAAACGGAGGAAAAGAGGCGGGCGGAAACACCATAGTGCCAGCAAGAAGAAATCCGCAAAGGAACAAAAATCGGAGGTATTAGAGGTTCCTATATGGAACCTCTCTAGTTATATACTAACGGAAGATCAAATTTCCATGGTATATAGAGGACTAGGCTATTGTCCAACGTATAACTTTGATTTGTATAAAACCTTGTTAGATGTTAACAAATTGGCACGCAATTTTACCATTAAATGTCATTTTTCTGATGATAATGTTACAAAGTTATATGATGATATGCCTATTATAGATGAAGATATCATGTTGTCCTATGAAGAACAAAAAACACTTTTGTCTGCAAAAAAACTACGATGTGAAAGCACAGATAGTTATATAGATCTGAATTCAACCTTTCATACAAAAAATCCTCAATTTTATCCCCTGAGGTCACGACCACCAGTCCTGGATTCTTTCCAGGAGCTGGTGGAAAGTGAACTTATAGAGCTGGATAAAGAAATTAGAGACAACCCTATAAATAGAAATAATTTATCTACAAAAGAAAGAATGGCTCTAAAGGATTTAATAAGTAATAAAGATCTGTTAGTACGTGAGGCTGACAAAGGGGGAGGAGTGGTTATTCTTAATGCAGGATTGTATGAAAGGTTGAATTTATTAGACCTCGAGAATTCTAATGCTTATCAAGAAATATTCTATGATCCTACTATTGAATTTAATGGGGAGCTTAAAGCATTGCTAGAGGAGGGCTTATTCAATGGGGCTCTAACACAGAGGTTATTTGACTATTTACATGTCACCTGTCCAATTGTTCCTATTTACCATTCCCTCGCTAAGGTCCATAAGGATGTATTTCCACCTCCACTACGCCCTATAGTGGCAGGTATTGGATCTTTGGGAGAGAGATTAGGAGAATGGGTGGATCATTACTTACAGCCTCTGGTGAAAGAAATCCCTAGTTACATCAGAGATACCAAAGCTTTAGTTACCATGATAGAAAATTTTATATGGGATGATCAATACTCCTGGATTACAAGTGATGTGGTTTCATTATATCCATTGATCCCTCATGGGGTGGCCATAGATTCATTAATTTATCACTTAGAAACATTTAGTAATTATGCTATAGAAATTAAGGATTTTTTGGTAATGGCAGTAAGGTTTTTACTCAGTCACAATTATTTTTCTTTTAATAGCAGATTTTTTCTGCAGAAGACTGGAGTCAGCATGGGGGCCAAGTTCTCCCCATCTCTGGCAAATTTAGTTATGGCCAGATGGGAGGAATTGGTCCTATATGCTGACTCCAACCTTTTTTCTAAAAGCCTGGTGTGGACAGGGCGTTATATAGATGACTTAGTCATTATATGGAAAGGAACACAGGAGGAAGCCTCCAGTTTTATAAACAGCATTAATGTGAATGATTTCAACTTAGCCTTTACACATTTTTGGAATAAAAATTCAGTGAATTTTCTAGATGTCACATTAACAGCAGGTCTAGATGAAGATGACAACAAAAAAAATCTTTATTAGCCCCTACCGCAAAAGCACTGCCAGAAATACATTACTGGCAGCTGATTCTTGCCATCCTCAACATGTGATAAAAAATATCCCCATAGGAGAGCTTATAAGGTATAAACGAAATTCGACTGATCCAAAAACATATAAAAATGCACAGGAATTAGTTAATATGAGACTAAAAAATAGAGGATATCCAAATTGGATGTTACAGAGAGCAACTAAAATAGTCAAGGATATTGATAGAAAGGATCTAATAAATAAAAAAAAACAACAAAAAAAAAAAAAATCACAATTTCCAAATAATAAAATTTTTTTTTTTTCTCTACTCCATATAGTCTTCAGTATAACAACATAGTTTCTATTATAAAGAAATATGTTCCAGTGTTAAGCCAGGATCCAAAACTAAAACAAATTATTGCAGAAAACCAAATTACTTACGTAGCAAAAAAAGCACCCACTTTGCAGGATAAACTATCGCCTAGTCTGTATTTGAATTCCTCGCTGGAAACCAGTGACACCTGGCTGAATCTAAAGGGGTTTTTTAAAAGTGGAAATAAGAGATGTACTTGTTGTCAATATGCACATAAAATCAACAAATTTTCCTCATTCCATAGCAACAAAGAATATCCTATTAACAGTTTTCTGAACTGTAATTCCACCTACGTAGTATATTTGATTGACTGTACATTATGTTGTAAACAGTATATAGGTTGTACAACGGGAAAACTGAGGAAAAGAATTAGAAGACACATTTCTGATGCTATTAACCCCTCCAGCTTCAATCCATCAGCGGTCTCCAGGCATTTTTCACAATATCATTCTGGCAATTTTGATTGCTTCAGGTTTAAAGCAATAGAGTTAGTAACACTGTCTACCAGAGGGGGCGATAGAAAACGTAAACTAAACAGGGAATCTGCTTGGATTTTTACTTTGGAAACTAGGATGCCAATTGGCTTAAACAATACACAATATTTAATTAGAATATATTAAAAATCCTAAAATTATGATTCTTATGTTAATAATTATAACCTGCTCTGTCTTAAGTTCATAAATATATATTTTTTGAGTAAAAATTATATTATGGAAGTATTGTGGAGGATAACATGAGAAAAAAATCTCTGTATATATATTCTGTTATATCATGTATTGTAAAATATTTGTAAAATATATGGAAAAATTACTGCTAGCATATTAGCTTTTGTTAGGGTTAACACTTGTTTTTAAATAGTTAATCTTATAGGTTGATGCTCACAAGTGTGATCTATTAACGTTTAATCAACTATAGCACCACCTATCTTAGGATCTTTTCCTTCTTATATCCCAGAAAAATAGCAATGTGTATTATGGCAATGATAAAGGTTTAGCCGAAACGCGTCTTGCCGTGCGCTTTACAGCAGTAATTTTTCCTATTTCTGCCTATATTTATAATATGCTGCTATGGATAAATATTTTTAATCTACGTTTGAAATAAAGAAGATTTTTTATGTACTTTAAACTTGGCTTGCTGGATTCATCTCCTTTTCGCATTTATTGTTGGCAAGAGCTCCTGTCATTTATCCGTTGCTGAGAGCCTATACAGTATAGCAGCTTAGCTTTTGAACCAACCGGGTAAGCTGGCATTTTTTCTTTTTTAAAATTAGAAAAATGTTGTCTCTGTCCAAATATATATGGACATAACTGTATATCATGCTAAAAAGAAACTTATGGGTTTCTAGATCACAGAGGAAAGCAGTCTCAGTGACACATATATCCCCTCACATATCGTGCCAATGACTCTGTCACAGGGGTTAATCAACCATTTTAAGGGCTGGGTTTTTGTGGGCAACCATAGAGTGAGTGGGAGGTTGTCCACCTTATCTCCACCCCAAGGTGTAAATAGTCGGCCTCCAGAGACATTCAGTCTTTGGGGGGTCTGGAGCCAGCAGCTACAGAGAAGTGTTTTTTTGTTAAACTGTACTGAACCTGGTTGTTATATTCAGAGCAAGCAGTTCCTCCTCGCAGCTGCAGAGACTGTACTCCACTTTGTTTTGCTTTCCTGTTTTGCCCAAAGGGCCGTGTTTATTTTCACTTTGCATTGGTTTATGTCACATGTATAATAAACCAGTGGAAGATTTAAAGGGGTTGTCTGGGCTTTTCACATAATCTCAGTGCATATCTGGGCTGCAGAATGCTGACAATAAGTAATTTACCTTCTGTGGCCAGTTTGCAGAGTTTCCAAGATATCATCTCTTGCTTCTAAGAAAAACGTCCAAGGGGGAGGGGGGTGTTCTGACATTGAAATGAGAACTGGTCGCTTCCTCCTACTCTACTAAAAACATGCCCTCTATAGCAGCAACCCCACCCTCCATAGCAACAGGCCCTCCCCGACCACATGAACAAGCCTATCCCTCCTCACACAGTAACAAATCCTCCCCCTCTAGCAGCCTCAGTGCAGAGAGCACAACCACCCAGCTGCTCCTCCCCCAGTCACCCGCTGAACAGTGATCTATGGAAAGTGAAACTAGTGAGGAGGAAGCGACCAGTTCTCATTTCAATGCCAGAACACACCCCCACTGGATGTTTTTCTTAGAAGCAAGAGATGATATCTTGGAAACCCTGCAAACTGGCCACAGAAGGTAAATTACTTATTGTCAGCATTCTGCAGCCCAGATATGCACTGAGATTATGTGAAAATCCCGGACAACCCCTTTAAAGACACAGTGTACAGTCATGGCCAAAAGTTTTGAGAATGACACAAATATTATATTTTCACATGATCTGCTGGCCTCTGGTTTTTGTGTGTTTGTCAGATGTTTTTATCACAAACAGAAATATAATTGCAATCATATTATGAGTAGCAAAAGATTATATTGACAGTTAGAATGAGTTAATGCAGCAAGTCAATATTTGCAGTGTTGACCCTTCTTCTTCAGGACCTCAGCAATTCTCCCTGGCATGCTCTCAATCAACTTCTGGATCAAATCCTGACTGATAGCAGTCCATTCTTGCAAAATCAATGCTTTTATTTTGTCTGAATTTGAAGGTTTTTGTTTGTCCACCCATCTCTTGATGATTGACCACAAGTTCTCAATGGGATTAAGATCTGGGGAGTTTCCAGGCCATGGTCCCAAAATCTCTATGTTTTGTTCCCTGAGCCATTTAGTTATCACCTTTGCTTTATGGCAAGGTGCTCCATCATGTTGAAAAAGGCATTGTTGATCGCCAAACTGCTCTTGGACGGTTGGGAGAAGTTGCTCTTGGAGGACATTCTGGTACCATTCTTTATTCATGGCTGTGTTTTTAGGCAAGACTGAGAGAGAGGCCATTCCCTTGGCTGAGAAGCAGCCCCACACATGAATGGTTTCAGGATGTTTGACAGTTGGCATGAGACAAGACTGGTGGTAGCGTTCACCTGGTCTTCTCCGAATAAGCCGTTTTCCAGATGTCCCAAACAATCGAAAAGGGGATTCATCAGAGAAAATGACTTTACCCCAGTCCTCAGCCGTCCACTCCCTGTACCTCTTGCAGAATATCAGTCTGTCCATGATGTTTTTCCTGGAGAGAAGTGGCTTCTTTGCTGCCCTCCTTGAGACCAGGCCTTGCTCCAAGAGTCTCCGCCTCACAGTGCGTGCAGATGCACTCACACCTGCCTGCTGCCATTCCTGAGCAAGCTCTGCACTGCTGGTAGCCCGATCCCGCAGCTGAAACACTTTTAAGAGACGGTCCTGGTGCTTGCTGGTCTTTCTTGGGCGCCCTGGAGCCTTTTTGGCAAAAAGGGAACCTCTCTCCTTGAAGTTCTTGATGATGCGATAGATTGTTGACTGAGGTGCAATCTTTCTAGCTGCGATACTCTTCCCTGTTAGGCCATTTTTGTGCAGTGCAATGATGACTGCATGTGTTTCTTTAGAGATAACCATGGTTAACAGAAGAGAAACAATGATGCCAAGCACCAGCCTCCTTTCAAAGTGTCCAGTGGTGTCATTCTTACTTAATCATGACAGATTGATCTCCAGCCCTGTCCTCATCAACACCCACACCTGTGTTAATGGAGCAATCACTGAAACGATGTTAGCTGGTCTTTTTAAGGCAGGGCTGCAATGATGTTGAAATGTGTTTTGGGGGATAAAGTTAATTTTCTAGGCAAATATTGACTTTGCAAGTAATTGCTGTTAAGCTGATCACTCTTTATAACATTCTGGAGTATATGCAAATTGCCATTAGAAAAAATGAAGCAGTAGACTTTGTAAAAATTAATATTTGTGTCATTCTCAAAACTTTTGGCCATGACTGTACCTATGTCTACCACAATGTGCAGCCGATCTACCACATCACGTAGAGCTACTTTAGCTGATGGTTGTGTAGATTCCACAGCTAGTCACTCTACATTATTCACCTATGCTCCTGAGGTCATTGTCAGGGGCTCTTACACTTGCTGAGTTGTGTGATGTTACTCCTGTTTTCTTTTACCTTTCATCTAAGCCTAATAAGCATATCTGCTATATGAATGGAACTTTGAGTTCATCTTAATAAATCACAACATTGCAGTAAAACAAGTTCAGTGGCCAATCATATACGCAGTTTTTTCCATTTATGTGTCCAAATATTGCTCTTGTTGCACTTCACTGAAGTGATTTATTGAGATGACCTCAAAGTTCCTGCAATATATAGTATATACGATAGATTCTTAGATAAAACAAACAGGCAGAGATCCGCAGCATGGAAAAGTCTGTGCCAGTGTAGGGGTGAGGAGGGGACAAATAAGACATTGTGGCAACAAAAGGGTTTTGTTAGGAAGTTTTAATATGGTAATGCTGTTTGTGTGATAAAAGTTATGTTATGTTTCGTCCCTATGGCTGGTTTTGTGTGCTTGATTCTTCTCTAAGCTATCCCTAAGGCCATCTCTGGGAATGCGGGAGGTCTGTCCACTAGGGGAAAAATACAGAAGATAGGGATACAGTTTGCACTACACTAGGGATTAGATAATTAATAGATTGGGATCAGCCCATAGTTTGGGAGGGGTTAGACAGTTAAATGCAAGATCTAGGTGAAGTAAAGAGCAAGCGTAAACATATAACAGTTAGCAGGTTCTAGTGCACTGAAGGGGCAGCAGAGAAGAATGAGTTCAGTCAGTGCGAGTCTCCTAAAAGAGTGAGGGCACATCTCTGGGCACATCTGGACGCTGGGAAAGTCTTGGGCCTAAGGTCCAGAAAAGGTATAGAGAGTCATGCCTCTGTCTCCCTGATGAGATAGATGCAGGTCGGGTCGCGGAGTGGGGTGAAGATGATTGGTCTAAGGTCAGGATGAGAACAAAGACTGAAGAAGCACAAAACCAAGGGAACATCACTAAAAGGAGACTTTGTCTTAATCTGTACACTGCAGCCATGTGTAAATGAATTGCACAGTAAAGTCATGCCTGTTAACCCAGACCCAATGTCTTCTGTTGTAGCCAGATCCGATCCCATAGATGGGGAGGCAACGATGGCTCCCAAAGCAAAAGTGCATAAGGAACGGAATCCACCACACCACACACTCCACCTAGACTTTTTAGAAGAGGGGTTTCAGAGCAACCACAGCAAACCGAATCTGCGTCCCCCTTCACCAGCAGCATCAGTAGATTATATCAACTTATGCCCCCTGCCCTCTACAATCTCCTGTGGGATTAATAGCAACTGCACCCATCACTAGTAGCTAAAGCATCTCTCCATGATTGTCCACAGGCAGTTAAACAGGAAGCATCAAAAGCATCATTATTATAAGTGTATCTCAACTCAGCAACAATTTAAAACAAATCCAATTGTGAAACTGCTTAACTTTCAATTATCTATTGATTAAAGACGACATGTCACCATGTTAAATTGGTTGATACCTATTATTGTGAAAATATGGCTGCAGCGTACAGATTAAGACAAAGTCTCCTTTTAGTGATGTTCCCTTGGTTTTGTGCTTCATCAGTCCTCGTTCCCGTCCTGACCTGAGACCAACCATCTTTACCCCACTCCGCGACACGGCCTGCATCTTCCTCATCAGGGAGACAGAGGCAAGACCCTTTATAAATATCTATCTTTACTCTTTAGCCACTTTTGTCATTTACTTCATTATAACATTTTTTATATCTATCATTTATTTCTTTACTCCCTGTGATGCCCACAAATGAATTGTCCTCAGTGGCGGTGTTGATGTCACTCACTGTTTTTATCACCATGCCCTGTTGGCGATTCGTTTGAAGGAGGTAATAGAAGCTTTGGGGCAGTGCTGCTGTCATAACCCTGCTTCTATCACTGCTCCTTGAGAACATCTCATTTCAGTGAAAGAGACAGTGGTGTCAGAAGCAGGGACTGTGGTGGTGGCCATTGAAGATGCAGGTGGCGGGGACAGAAGTGTGACAGTGGCCAATGAAGATGCAAAGGTGCTGGGACCAGTGAAGTGTGGCAGTTGCTACTGAAGTTGCTGCCACTTCTCAATCACCCCAGTGAAACTGTACATCATCAAGGGTGGCTTGTGACAGTAGCTGGAGTAAGTGATTGCAGCGCTGCCCCTGTTTCAGGCATGGAGATGAAAGCTGTGGGAACTGAGTCATCCACCTGTGATATGCTGTTTGAGACTCCCCTCAAACAAAACATCCCAGAAAGTAAATAAAAAAAGACAGCTATAGGGAATAGGAGGATAGTGAGAGCGGTAGGGAGTTTTGTAACAAAGTAAATTACAAAAGTGGTTAAGGCTTAAAGATAGATATTTATAAATATCATTATAGGTATCGGCCAAGAAAAATAAGTGTCCAATTTTGCTCTTGTTTTATTTCTTCTGAGTATTCCACTTTTTTTTTTTTGTAATCCATCATAAGGTACAAGAGATATTTGGTGATAGTTTTTACCGTCTTTACAAGGGCATTTCTCACATGGTAATAATGCAGAGCAGCCTAAAGCCACATCCACAGAAAATCCAGTGACCCACAGCCCCTTGTAAAGATCATGAAATTAGCAGTAAGTAAAAATGCCCATATCTCTAGAACCTTAGCACTGATGTACAGTGGGTACAGAAAGTATTCAGACCCCTTTAAAATCTTTTACTCTTTGTTTCATTGCAGCAATTTGGTAAATTCAAAGAAGTTCATTTTTTACACTTTGTACTCCATCTTGACTGAAAAAAAACAGAAATGTAGACATTTTTGCAAATTTATTAAAAAAAGAAAAGCTGAAATATCACATGGTAATAAGTATTCAGACCCTTTGCTCAGACACTCATATTTAAGTCACATGCTGTCTATTTCCTTGTGATTCTCCTTGAGATGGTTCTACTCTTTCATTGAAGTCCAGCTGTGTTTAATTAAACTGATAGGTCTTGATTTGTAAAGGCACACGCCTGTCTGTATAAGACCTCACAGCTCACAGTGCATGTCAGACCAAATGAGATTTATGAGGTCAAAGGAAAAGGCCAAGGAGCTCAGAGACAGAATTGTGGCAAGGCACAGATCTGGTCAAGGTTACAAAAGAATTTCTGCAGTGCTCAAGGTTCCTAAGAGCACAGTGGCCTTCATAATCCTTAAATGGAAGAAGTTTGGAACCACCAGAAGTCTTCCTACACCTGGCCGTCCAGCCAAACTGAGCAAACATGGGAGAAGAGCCTTAATGAGAGAGGTAAAGAAGAACCCCAAGATCACTGTGGCTGAGCTCCACAGATGTAGTAGGTAGATTAGAGAAAGTTCCACATAGTCAACTATCACTGCAACATTCCACCAGTCAGGTCTTTATGGCAGAGTGGCCCGACGGAAGCCTCTCCTCAGTGCAAGACATATGAAAGCTCGCATAGAGTTTGCTAAAAAAAACACATGAAGGACTCCCAGACTATGAGAAATAAGATTCTTTAGTCTGATGAGATGAAGATAGACCTTTTTGGTGATAATTCTAAGCAGTATGTGTGGAGAAAACCAGGCATTGCTCATCACATGCCCAATACAATCCCAACAGTGAAACATGGTGGTGGCAGCATCATGCTACAGAGGTGTTTTTCAGCTGCAGGGACAGGATGACTGGTTGCTATTGAAGGAAACATGAATGCAGCCAAGTACAGAGATTTCCTGGATGAAAACCTCTTCCAGAGTGCTCTGGACCTCAGACTTGGCTGAAGGTTCACCTATCAACAAGACAGTGACCCTAAGCACACAGCTAAAATAACAAAGGAGTGGCTTCCGAACAACTCTGTGACCATTCTTGAATGGCCCAGCAAGATCCCTGATCTAAACCCAATTGAGCATCCTGAAGAGACCTGAAAATGGCTGTCTACCAATGTTCAAAATCCAACCTGAAGGAATTGGAGAGGATGTGCAAGGAAGAAGAGCAGAGGATCCCCAAATCCAGGTGTGAAAAACTTGTTGCATCATTCCCAGGAAGACTGATGGCTGTACTAGCTCAAAAGGGTGCTTCTACTTAATACTGAGCAAAGGGTCTGAATACTTATGACCATGTGATATTTCAGTTTTTCTTTTTTAATAAATTTGCAAACATTTCTACAATTCTGTTTTTTTTTTCCGTCAAGATGGGGTGCAGAGGGTACATTAATGAGAAAAAAAAATGAACTTTTTGAATTTACCAAAAATTTACCAAATGACTGCAATGAAAAAAAGTGAAAAATTTATAGGGGTCTGAATACTTTACGTACCCACTGTAAAAAAAACAAAACAAAAAAAACGCCATACTTACACCAGCGGGAATGGAGTAAGAGAAAATATTGGTTACCACTTAAAACAGCTCTTTTGTTTTGTTTGTGGAACAACACCTTTAAGAAAAATTCAAGAAAAATGTATTTGTCTGAAATTTGTGGAGAAAATCTTGCTTTATCAGGAGTATTAATCCATTGCTGCTAATCCATGGTGGGCAGGGGACTAGCAAAAATGAGGCGGGGTGTCCTCTTGTGATAATCTCCTGCTGATAAAATATTGATTCCAGGACAGTAATTAACACATCAATGGAATCAGGCTCTCCCTCCCTACATCATGGTGCTCTCCGATTACATAGAAATAAAACCTGGTGACAGATTCTCTTTAACGACAACAACGGTTATTACCATATTACTTGCTTAAAAGCAAAACCGGCTATCTTCACAAATAATTATAGCATAAAAAATGAATTAACTTTGCAAAGAGTTTGATTATAAATATCCTACGATTCTGTTTTCGCTTACATGGCTCCTAAATAGTGCGCAGTCTGATCAAGCAGTCATACTTTGTTCCACCTCTGGAAGTTAGCAAAAGGGGACTGGAGAAATAGTGTGACTGCAGGACCAGATCACGCATGGTTTGTTGTGTAGTCCGTGTCCATGAAAACACTAAAGCCCCCGTCACCCATAGCGACGCACCAGCGATCCCGACAACGATATGACCTTGTCAGGATCGCTGGTGTGTCGCTACATGATCGCTGGTGAGCTGTCAAACAGGCAGATCTCACCAGCAATGAGGACCAGCAATGGCGCGGGTAACAAGCGAGGGCGTTGCTTAGTTACCCGCTGTGTACCTTAGATACCAGTGCGCTGGTGCAGGGAGCTGGTAACCAAGGAAAACAGCAGGTTTCTTAGCGCCGCGCGGTGCTTAGAAACCCGCTGTTTATCTTGGTTACCAGCTCCCTGCACCAGCACGCTGGTATCTAAGGTACACATTGGGTAACTAAGTGACGCGCAGGCTTAGTAACCCGCAGTTTACCTTTACCAGGCTCCAGCTCGCTGATCGCTGGTCTCCCGCTTGCCACACGCAGCGATGCGTGCTGGCCAGCAGGAGACCAACGATCAAAAAAATGTCCAGGGCCTTCAAGCACGATCAGCGATACCCGGCAGGGGGGGGGCGGTCGCTGATACCTGTCACACACAGCGATATCGCTGGTGAGATCGCTGTTGCGTCACAAAACTTGTGACTCAGCATCGATCTCGCTAGTGATCTCGCTGTGTGTGACAGGGACTTTAGGCTGCATAGGTACCATAAAAAGGGTATGATAAGAAATGTTGAAACAAGACAAATTGAAAAGTTATTTCCTTAGAAATGGTCTTTAGTTTTATTACATAAGTAAGATAATAGTTGCAAATATGTGCACAGCTTTAACCCCTTTCTGCCATGAGACGTACTATCCCGTCCATGTGCCCTGGGACTTAATTCCCAGGGACGGGATAGTACGTCATGGCATTGTCATGATCCAGGACGGGATTTCGCTTTGACCCGTCCTGGTTAGGCTATGGGTTAATTGTGCTGCCTCTCTCTGGCAGAAGGAGGCTATTTAGTGCTCACTGGACCTGGGTCCGGTGTCAGTTATACTCCTGCCCTCAGCTGAGTTTAGTGACCTCTTGTATACGTGTGCCTTGTGCCTGATATCTTGCTTGCTTGTGTGGTTTTGATCTGGTTCTGTCCCTGTTACGAGTTCTGCCTGACCCTCTTGTACTGCGCTACCTCTCGTGTATGACTCTCTGCTTGTGACCAGACTCCTCTCTGCTTGTCCCCTTGGTACCACGTCGCCCTCTTGTGTATGACCTTTGGCTTTGTCTGACTACCCGTCTGTTTGTCCCTCCTGTGCCTCGTTTGCCCGTACTGTTGTGACCTCCGTTTTGCCTGACTGAGTTGTTGTATGGTGTCCTGTCATATCTGAAAGCAGGACGCTAAGCCACACCCCCTTGCAGTCACATGACCATAGGTCCTGTGCAAGCTTGCTCATTTTCAGTGTCCGCAGGTCCCGTGCCTCTTTACTTTCCAGCGCTGACTGGACCCTGACACTATTAGCTTGAAGCACGCCTGGTCACCTCTTCTGCCCTGCTCCCCAGGTAACTTTCAGCACTGCTTCTGTACTCAGGACACGCGCACTGGCTCTAAGAGTAAGTGTAGTGCGGTGTCTCTGACATTATAACTGACCCATACCATTTTTTTTTCCTCTGCTCCCATTCTCCTGTGTATGTGATGGATTCTATGCACACTCTTTCTGAACAGGTTAAGCACCTGACGCAGATGTCTCAGAAACTCCTTGGAGAACAAAGAGTTCTGGCTCAGTCTCAGCAGCTGATCGCTGACAATGTGCAGGGAGTTCTTTCATTGGGGGCTCGGGATGTTACATTAATTTCCCCGGAATCTCCAGTTAAATTACCCGATACCTTTTCTGGTGATAAAAATGAATTCAGAGTTTTCAAGGAGGGCTGTAAGCTTTTTTTTTTTCCTTACGACCACACTCTTCTGGGGATGAAAGTCAGAGAGTGGGGGTCATTATATCCCTGTTAAGGGGAGCCCCCCAAGCTTGGGCTTTCTCCCTTCTTACCACGGCCCCTGAGCGTATGACTGTAGATGCATTTTTTGAGGCCCTGGGGCATATTTATGATGAGCCTGATCGGATGCGTATGGATGAGGACATGTTGATGAATGTTTGCCAGGGGAAGCACTCAGCCGAGTGGTTTTGCTCTGAGTTCAGACGCTGGGCTGCTGAGGTCTGCTGGAACGACGCCGCCCTCCGGGGGTTGTTCAGTAGAGGCCTGTCTGAGCATCTGAAAGACGCCTTGGCTCTCCACCCCCCACCTGATTCCTTGGAGGAGGCTATGACACAGGCTGTCCTGATGGATCGCAGGTTACGGGCAAGGGGAGTGATACAAACCGAGACATCATTATTCTCCCAAGGAAGGGGAGCCAGTTCTACATTGAAAATCACGGAGATGGGAACCATCGACCTTAAGGAGGAAGAAAGGAGACAACGGTGCGTGAGAAAATGCTGTTGTCACAGTGGCGAGTCTGGACATTGGAAAAAGGATTGCCCCTCCCAGCCACTAACCAACAAGCGACTGAGCCCGGGTGATTATCGTGGAGGTCACCCAGGCTCTCAGGTACCCTTTTCTGCCTTCTCTAAAATGTTGTTTCAAGTGGAACTTTGTTGTGGGAGTGTCTCCACATCCACTTCTGCCTTCGTGGATTGCGGTTCATCATTGAACTTTATTGACTCTGACTTGGTGGCCAGGTGTAAGATAGGGACAGTTAGGTTGGAGACTCCGATTCACATTGTTGCTATTGACAAAACACCACTGGTTAAGAATGACATTATGTTTCGTACTGAAGAGTTTCTCCTTAAAGTGAGTTCCTTGCAACAGGAACGCATTTCATGTTTTGTAATGAACAACCTGCCTGCGGCACTGGTGTTGGTGTTCCCCTGGTTACATCTGCATAATCCTGTGATTAATTGGGAAACTCGGGACATTGTTAAATGGGGTCCCTATTGCTCTGAGAAATGTCTTGTGTCTGTGTTGACCGTGGGTCTAGAACGTATTCTGGAGTGCCTGATAGATTATACGGACGTTTTCTCTGAAAAAGAGGCTGAGGTTTTACCACCACACCGCCCATTTGATTGTGCCATTGACCTGGTTCCAGGTGCTAAATTGCCCAAAGCCCACTTGTATAACCTCTCGGGTCCGGAACGGGCTGCGATGAAGGAATATATTTCTGAGAGTCTCCGTAAGGGACATATTCGGCCTTCTGTTTCTCCTGTGGCGGCGGGGTTCTTTTTTGTAAAGAAAAAAGACGGTGGTTTGCACCCATGCCTCGATTTCCGTGAGTTAAATAAAATAACTGTGAGGAATACGTATCCCCTTCCACTTATTCCTGATTTATACAGTTGTCCGGAGCTAAGTGGTTTTCGAAATTAGATCTACGGGGAGCGTATAACCTTATCCGAGTCCGGGACGGAGATGAGTGGAAAACGGCCTCTCTCACTACTGAAGGGTTGTTTGAGAATTTGGTCAAGCCTTTCGGCCTGACCAATGCTCCAGCGGTCTTCCAAAATTTCATAAATCATGTGTTCTCTGATTTGATTGGACGTTTTATGGTGGTATATTTGGATGACATTTTAATCTACTCTCCTGATATACAGTCTCACATTGGTCATGTTCGGGCAGTTCTCCAAAGGCTCAGGGAGAACTGTCTTTTTGCTAAACTTGAAAAATGTTTATTTTTTGTTCAGGAACTGTCCTTTCTGGGATTCATCGTGTCTGCTGAAGGGTATCGCATGGATCCTAATAAGGTGCAGGCCATTGTCGAGTGGGTTCAACCTTGTGATTTGAAGGCTCTGCAGCGTTTCCTAGGGTTCGCTAATTATTATCGTAAATTTATAAGGGGGTTCTCACAGGTGGTTAAACCCCTCACAGACATGACTCAAAAGGGGGCCGATATCAAGAATTGGTCAACCGCTGTGGTAGCGGCATTTCAGTTTTTGAAAAAATGTTTCATGTCTGCCCCGGTTCTTATTCAACCGCACCCGTCTGAACCATTTATTGTTGAGGTAGACGCCTCAGAGGTGGGGGTGGGGGCGGTATTGTCCCAGGGACCCGCCACTTTGACCAATTTAAGACCTTGCGCCTTTTTCTCAAATAAGTTCTCCCCTGCGGAGAGAAACTATGATGTGGGGAATCGGGAACTTCTGGCCGTAAAATTGGCCTTTGAAGAATGGAGGCATTTTTTGGAGGGGGCTGTCCATCCTATAACGGTAATCACGGACCACAAAAACCTAGCTTACATTGAGTCAGCTAAAAGGTTGACTCCCAGACAGGCTAGATGGTCACTTTTTCCCGATTCAACTTCTCGATCACTTTTCGGCCAGGATCCAAGAATATCAGAGCGGATGCGTTGTCACGCAGTTTAGATCCGGTGTCTCCCCCGGAACCCACTGGCGTAGCGTGGGGGGGGCGGGGGGGGCGGTCCGCCCCAGGCGGCATGTGTGTGGGGGCGGCGCGGCACGGCAGCAGCAATTCCACCCTGCAGTGCAGTGCTGCGGCGGGCAGGGAGCGATGCGATCACGGCAGCTCAGCTGCCTGCAAGAGTGAATAGCAGGAGCGGAGCAGCAAGGGTCCGTCCTGCTTCCTGCCCGGAGGCCGCGCTTCCTGTTTCACACAGAGGAGCGCCGCTGAATGACGTCATCATTCAGCGGCCGCTGCTGTGTGAGGGAGGAAGCGCGGGCGATGCTGCGGACAGGTGAGAGGAGAGAGGTGGTGTCTTGTGTATGTATGTATGTCTGTGTGTGTGTGTGTATGATGGAGCAGGCAATGATGGGAGTGATGGTCTAGAAGGCAATGATGGGGTGATGGAGCAGACAATGATGGGGTGATGGAGCAGGCAATGATGGGGTGATGGAGCAGGCAATGATGGGGTGATGGAGCAGGCAATGATGGGGTGATGGAGCAGGCAATGATGGGGTGATGGAGCAGGCAATGATAGGGTGATGGAGCAGGCAATGAGGGGAGTGATGGAGCAGACAATGAGGGGAGTGATGGAGCAGACAATGAGGGGAGTGATGGAGCAGACAATGATGGGGTGATGGAGCAGACAATGATGGGGGTGATGGAGCAGGCAATGAGGGGAGTGATGGGGGTGATGGAGCAGGCAGTGATGGGGTGATGGAGGTGATGGAGCAGGCAATGAGGGGAGTGATGGGGGTGATGGAGCAGGCAGTGATGGGGTGATGGAGAAGGCAGTGATAGGGTGATGGAGCAGGCAATGATGGGGTGATGAAGCAGGCAATGAGGGGAGTGATGGGGGTGATGGAGCAGGCAATGATGGGGGTGATGGAGCAGGCAATGATGGGGTGATGGAGCAGGCAATGATGGGGTGATGGAGCAGGCAGTGATGGGGTGATGGAGAAGGCAGTGATAGGGTGATGGAGCAGGCAATGATGGGGGTGATGGAGCAGGCAATGATGGGGTGATGGAGCAGGCAATGATGGGTGATGGGGGTGATGGAGCAGGCAATGATGGGGGTGATGGAGCAGACAATTATGGGAGTGATGGAGCAGGCAGTGATGGGGTGATGGAGCAGACAATGATGGGAGTGATGGGGTGATGGAGCAGGCAGTGATGGGGTGATGGAGAAGGCAGTGATGGGGTGATGGAGCAGGCAATGATGGGGGTGATGGAGCAGGCAATGATGGGGGTGATGGAGCAGGCAATGATGGGAGTGATGGGGAGAAGGCACAGTGATGGGGTGATGGAGAAGGCAGTGATGGGGAGAAGACAATGATGGGGTGATGGTCGAGAGGGCAATGATGGGGTGGTGGGTGAGAATGCAATGATGGTGGTGGTGGAAAGGGCAATAAATGGGGGTGGTGGAGGAGGAGGAAATGATGGAGGTGGTGGAATGGGCAATGATGGGAGTGGTGGGGGAGAAAGCAAAGATAGTGGTGGAGAAGAAAATGATGGAGGTGGGGGAGAGGACAATAATGGGATGCGAGGGGAGGAGGACAATGAGGGGTGTGGGGGATTGGGATGGGAGGAAGGGGGACTTATAATGGCCTTAGGAACAGGGGGAGGTGGAGGAAGACATTATCGTTTATTATGTCTAACACAGTCCCTTAGTATATAGTGTACTCACTAATTCTGTATAACACCATCCTTAGTTACATAGTTTCTTCTTTTATTATGTATAACACCGCCCCTTATTACCTACCATCCTCTCTAGTTATATATGGTGCCGTCCCTTATTATATAGCTTCCTCTGCTGTTATGTATAGTGCTGTCTCTTACATAGTGTATTTTTGTTATTCACAGCGCCCTCTTTTATTACATGGTCCCCTCTCTTGTTAGATATAAAATGACTGCTGATCGAGGAGCCGGTGACCAGACGACCAGTCCATCAGCTCCTCCATTAGAAAGGAAGCTTTCCCATGCTCCATCAGCCATCATTGCATTATACAGCTAACAAGACAGGACGGTATGTAATAAAAAACAGGGCTCTATATAATCCAATATGTAAGGGACGGAACTGTACATAACAAGAGAAGGCACTGTGTATGGGACAGCAATATACATAATAAAGGAGACTATGTAATATACACCTGTATGTGTGTGTGTGGCTATATAATATCAATAATCTATCTATCTATCTATCTATATATATATATATATATATATATATATATATATATATATATATATATATATACACACACACACACACACACGTAGCTTTGACGCCATAAAAGGAGGGGGGCCCGGACACATTTCTTGCACAGGGACCCCAAGCTGTCAGTGTCCGCCCCCTGTCCGCCAAAATAATTTGTACTTTCTGTTTTTTTTTCTGTCACATTATTAAAAATTATTATTAAAAAAAGCCATTAGGTTTTCATCCAGCATCATCAAGCTAATACATACATATATATAGAGAACTGCAAGAAGTTGAAAGTCTAGAAATTTAGAAATAATAGCAGAGTTAGTAGCAGACTAAAAATTAGATCTTTGAGTGTAGTGTGGGCTCTTCGGATGCTTCCGAATTATCAACGACCAAAGGGGCGGCAAATTTTTCGACCGCCCCGGGCGCCACAAACAGTTGCTACGCCACTGCCGGAACCTCCATGCTCCATTCTTCAGCCTGGGGTGGTGGTGGCAGATGTTTCTAGTGTGTTGGAGCAGGAGATTCGAGAAGCCCAGTCTCTTGCACCTCCAGCTAAGCCGGGGGATAAACTTTTTGTGCCAGCTCAGTTTCGTCTCAAGGTCCTCCAGGAGTTCCATGACTCACTTCTGGGTGGACATCCAGGGATCTCAGCCACCCGGAAGGCCATTGCTAAAATATTCTGGTGGTCTTCTTTAGCCTCTGATGTTGGGGAGTATGTCTCTGCGTGTGAGGTTTGTGCCCGTGCGAAAACTCCCCATAACCGGCCGGCCGGGGAATTGGTACTACTGCCAATTCCTGAGAGACCATGGACTCATCTGTCCATGGATTTCATCACCAACCTTCCCCCCTCCAAGGGTAATACTGTGGTCTGGGTTGTAGTGGACAGGTTTAGTAAGCAGGCACATTTTGTACCTTTGGCAGCTCTACCTAATGCGGAAACATTGTCCAGATTGTTTGTGGAGCATGTGGTGCGGTTGCATGGGGTACCCTTGAATGTGGTGTCCGATAGGGGAGTGCAATTTGTGTCCAGATTTTGGAGAGCTTTTTGTAGAAGGTTGGGTATTGGTCTGTCCTTTTCATCCGCCTACCATCCAGAGACTAATGGGCAGACTGAGCGGACCAATCAGTCTCTGGAGCAAACTCTGCGTTGTTTGACCTCAGCCCGACAGGATGATTGGTGTTCTATGTTACCATTGGCTGAGTTTGCATTTAACAACCGTATTAACCAGTCTACGGGTACATCTCCATTTTTTTGCAATTATGGGTTTCATCCTCATTTTGGAGAATTTTCCCGCTTGAATTCTGGGTGTCCTGGGGGGGGATGAAACGATCCAGCGGTTGGGGGAGGTATGGCGGGAGGTCCAGAATAACATTACGAAGGCCCAGGACAAATTTAAATTTTTTGCGGACAAAAAACGATCCGTGGGTCCAGTGTTTCAGGTCGGGGATAAGGTATGGTTATCCACCAAAAATATAAGGCTCAAGGTCCCCTCTGCGAAGCTTGGACCCAAGTTTATAGGTCCCTATGAAATTATTGAAGCAGTTAACCCGGTGGCTCCCGCCATCTCTACGGATCCCTAATGTTTTCCATAAGGCCCTTTTGAAACCTGTGAGGTCCGGTGGGGAGGGATCATCATCTTCCCCGCCACCGGTTTTGGTAGACGGGCAGGCTGAGTACGAGGTGGAACGAATTGTCGACTCCAGGTTGGTCTGTCGTGCACTTCAGTATCTGATACATTGGAAGGGCTACGGTCCTGAGGAACGCTCGTGGGTTCCTGCTCGATCAGTTCATGCGGATCAGTTGATCCGAGCCTTTCACGCCAAGTACCCTGAGAGACCTGGGGGTCCGGTGGCCCCTCATTGAGAGGAGGGTACTGCCATGATCCAGGACAGGATTTCGCTTTGACCCGTCCTGGTTAGACTATGGGTTAATTGTGCTGCCTCTCTCTGGCAGAAGGAGGCTATTTAGTGCTCACTGGACCTGGGTCCAGTGTCAGTTATACTCCTGCCCTCGGCTGAGTTTAGTGACCTCTTGTATACGTGTGCCTTGTGCCTGATATCTTGCTTGCTTGTGTGGTTTTGATCTGGTTCTGTCCCTGTTATGAGTTCTGCCTGACCCTCTTGTACTGCGCCACCTCTCGTGTATTACTCTCTGCTTGTGACCAGACTCCTCTCTGCTTGTCCCCTTGGTACCAACGTCGCCCTCTTGTGTATGACCTTTGGCTTTGTCTGACTACCCGTCTGTTTGTCCCTCCTGTGCCTCGTTTGCCCGTACTGTTGTGACCTCCGTTTTGCCTGACTCTGAGTTGTTGTATGGTGTCCTGTCATATCTGAAAGCAGGACGCTAAGCCACGCCCCCTTGCAGTCACATGACCATAGGTCCTGTGCAAGCTTGCTCATTTTCAGTGTCCGCAGGTCCCATGCCTCTTTACTTTCCAGCGCTGACTGGACCCTGACACTATTAGCTTGAAGCACGCCTGGTCACCTCTGCTGCCCTGCTCCCCAGGTAACTTTCAGCACTGCTTCTGTACTCAGGATACGCGCACTGGCTCTATGAGCAAGTGTAGTGCGGTGTATCTGACAGGCATTTAATGCGACATCGCGACTTAAGTCGCGATGATCGCATTAAAATTCCGACGCCATCGTACCTTATTGTAGATGGCCTCGGCATCCTGGGGTCTGTCTCCGCCCTCCTTTCCTCCCGAGCGCTGTGATTGGCTGTTGAAATCGAAACAGCCAATCACAGCACTTCTCATTGTTTCAGCCAATCGGCGTGGCTGAAACAATGATGTCCTAGGCTAGGATTGAGTACCGATGTACTCGATCCTGGATCCGGTGCCTGGCAATGCCAGGCACCGGCAAAACCCCCCCGGATTGGCGCAATCGCATCGATCTCGCCAATCGCAGGGCACAGCGGCGCTATAGCGCTGCTCTGCCCTGCCAGTATCGGTCTGGATAGGTGCCGTATTAGCACCGATCCTAGGCAGGGACCTGATACAGGCCCAGCAGGACCTGCAGGACTGGTTGGCGCGATCGATTACATCGGCGATCGCGCCAACCACAGGGCACAGCTGCGGTCACTCTGTGACCGCTCTGTGCCCTGCTGATGACCTAGGCATGACCTGCCTTTGAATCGGAGCTCTGAGCTCCGATCCTAGGCGGTTGTCATGATCACCAGGCAGTGCAGGGATTGGTGGATCGATGTTATCATTCGATCCCACCAATGACAAGTCACAGCAGCTCTGTGACCTGTTCCTGACCTGCCTGTGACCTGTATGACAGCTCTGCAGGGGGTCCTCACACTAGCTGAGGATTCCCTAGAGAGCGGTCATACGTCTGGATCTCCTGGTGTGCTGGGTATTGTGGTGCCACAGCAGCTTGTAGCATCACAATACCTGCTAAAGAAAGAAGAAAGAAAACCCTACAACTGTAAGTATTGCCTGATCCCCGATCCCTGCCCAATCTAGCTTCACCCCCCAATCTAGCTTCATCCCCCCCAATCTAGCTTCATCCCCCCCAATCCCCCCTTCCCCTACCCCCTCTTTTTACCCCCTTCGCGCCACCTCTGTGCGCACCTTTAGCAGCCGCCGAGCGTTGATTGGTGACGCAGTTCACCAATCAACACTCGTGCTAGCTTTTTTCCCTAAGCCCTTTTGCGCCAGCTCCATATTCGCATCCTACAGCTGCCAAACTTTGATAAGTGACATAGTTCACTTATTATAGCTTGTGCCTGCTGATTTCCTTTTTTTTCACCCCCCCTTTGCCCCACCTAACTACAAGCGTAAGTGCTAATCCCTGATCCCTGACCGATCTCTCTACATCCCCCCTTCCCCCTCTTTTTACCCCCTCCATCCCCCTTTGCGCCGCCTCTGTGCGCACATTTAGCAGCCCCCTTAGCGCCAACTCCTTATTCGCATCCCACAGCCGCCAAACTGTGATAAGTGACATAGTTCACTTATCAGAGCTTGAACCTGCTGATTTCCTTTTTTTCACCCCCCTTGCACCACACCTGTACGCACACCCAGCAGCCGCCACTGAACTTTGATAAGAGACGCTGTTCACTTATCAGAGCTAGGGCCTGCTGTTTTAGACTTTTCTTTTCACAGGTATTTTTCTCCCCATTTCCTTTTAGCTTTTTCTTTACAGGATAGTGTGCACCAATCACTAGCCCCCCACACATACACATAGTTATAAATAAAGTAAACCCAAGCACCACTTTCACAAAAAATGTCCCGCCCATCGCGTTCGTCCCAACAGCGCTATTCAATGGAGGAGGCATATTCTTACCTTGCCTCCGACACTGATAGCGAGGACGAGGATCCGACTTTTTTTTATTTTTCGGATTCTTCATCCTCTTACCCCTCCTCATCTTCCTCCTCGGGTCCTGCGGAATCACCACGCAGACGCTCCAGGACAGAAGATGAAGCAGCGCCCACCATGCCCGAAGCTGATTCGGTAGACCCTGTATGGACTTCGCCCCCCGAAAATTACAAGCCACTGATTCCTGATTTTGTGGCAGAATTAGGAATCAAGTTTGACACCACCGGCCTCACAGAAATAGACTTTTTCAAAGTCTTTTTCTCTGAGGATTTTGTTAATCCCATGGTGGAGCAAACTAATTTGTACGCTCGTCAATTTTTGGAGGAAAACCCGCGTTCGTCATATTCCAACTGGTCTCCTGTGGACGCAGTTGAAATGATGCAGTTTTGGGGCCTGGTCCTCCACGTGGGGATACTGAAGAAGCCGGAAATTCGGCAATATTGGAGTGTTGATATTTTATACAACACGCCACTGTTCCGAATGGTCATGGTCCGGACGCTTTTTGAGGCCATCCACAAGTTTCAACAAATAGTTTGCTGAAGTGTACGTGCCCCAAAGGGAGATCAGCGTGGATGAGTCCTTGGTCCATTTCAAGGGAAGGCATGGATTCCGTCAATACCTGCCCAGTAAGAGGGCCAGGTACGGAATCAAACTCTACAAACTTTGTGAGAGTACCTCAGGGTACACTCACAGGTTTGGAGTCTATGAAGGAAAGGACACCAGGATTGAACCCCCTGAGTGTCCTCCT
Source organism: Dendrobates tinctorius (assembly GCF_039654945.1). Taxonomy (NCBI): domain Eukaryota; kingdom Metazoa; phylum Chordata; class Amphibia; order Anura; family Dendrobatidae; genus Dendrobates; species Dendrobates tinctorius. Next base: position 4,508,295 of record NW_027361844.1, on the reverse strand, counting down.
GTCCTGGGAGTGAGTGGGAAAATTGTGTGGGATTTGGTTCACCCACTGCTGGATAAAGGTTATCACCTCTACACTGATAACTTTTATACCAGCATCCCACTCTACAAATCCCTCTCTGCGCAAGGTCCCGCAGCCTGCGGTACTGTCCGCAAAAATCAGAGCTGCCTTCCGAAGACGCTACTTGGGCAGATGCTCAGAAAAGGTGAGAGCAGAGCCCAATGTAGCGACCACCTTCTGGTGGTCAAGTACAAGGACAAGAGGGATGTCCATCTCTTGACCACCATACACGGTGATGGCAGCACCCTCTGCACTGTACGGGGTACCTCCACACAGGTCAGCAAACCGACCTGTGTCGTGGGGTACAGCAAAAACATGGGGGGCGTTGATCTCTCCGATCAATACCTCCAACCGTACAATGCTCTCAGAAAGGCCAGGGCGTGGTACAAAAAGCTGGCCGTGCACATCGTAAAAATGGCAATGCTCAATGCATTCCTGCTGTCACAATGTGCACGCCACACCGATACGTCGTACCTTCATTTCCAGGAGATAGTGGTTAAGACCCTGATGTTTGGCGCCCAGGAAGGAGCGGGTCCCAGTACTTCTGGAACTGAAGGTGCTCGTATCGTACCAGGTCAGCATTTTCCGGGGGTGGTCCCGCCAACTGGTAGAAAAGGTAAGCCGCAAAAAAGGTGCCGAGTGTGTTACAAAAAGGGAATACGCAAGGAGACCATTTACCAGTGCGACACCTGCCCCGAAAAGCCTGGCCTGTGTATGAAGGATTGCTTCAAATTGTACCACACCTCCATGCACTGCTAATTTACATTAGTTTAATTGGGGGCACATCTAGATTTGTTCTTTGGGGGTCTAGAATACAAAATGATGTCACATGTGGGTTTTTTCCTGTTTAGGCACATCAGGTGCTATGCAAACGGAACATGACGCCAGCAGACCCATCAAAGTCTGCATTCCAAATCGTCACTACTTCCCTTTCAAGCCCCGACATGTGCCTAAACAGTTTTTTCCCACATGTGGGGTACCAGCGTACTCAGGTCAAATTGGACAACGGCTTTTGGGGTCCAATTTTTCCTGTTACTCTTGGGAAAATTAAAAATTGGGGACTAAAAATAATTTATGTGGAAACAAAATAGGATTTTATATTTTCACGCCCGGGCATTATAAGCTTTAGCGAAACACTTGGGGATTCAAAGTGCTCACCACACATCTAGATAAGTTCCTTAGGGGTCTAGTTTCCAAAATGGGGTCACTTGTGGGGGGTTTCCACTGTTTAGGTACATCAGGGGCTCTGCAAATGGAACATGACGCCCGCAGACCATTCTATCAAAGTCTGCATTCCAAAATGTCATTACTTCCCTTTTGAGCCCTGCCGTGTGCCCAAACAGTGTTTCTCCCCCACATATGGGGTATTAGCACACTCAGGACAAATTGGACAACAACTTTTGGAGTCCAATTTCTCCTGATACCCTTGGGAAAATAACAAATTGGGGACGAAGATCATTTTTGTGGAAAAAAAAAAAATTTTTTTTTTTCATGCCCGGGCATTATAAGCTTTAGCGAAACACTTGGGGGTTCAAAGTGCTCACCCAACATCTAGATAAGTTCCTTAGGGGGTCTAGTTTCCAAAATGGGGTCACTTGTGGGGGGTTTCCACTGTTTAGGCATATCATGGGCTCTTCAAACGGAACATGGTGTCCGATTTCAATTTCAGCCAATTTTAGGTTGAAAATATCAAACGGCACTCTTTCCCTTCCGAGCACTGCTGTGTGCCCAAACAGTGTTTCTTCCCCACATATAGGGTATCAGCGCACTCAGGAGAAATTGGACAACAACTTTTAGGGTCCAATTTCTCCTGATACCCTCGGGAAAATAACAAATTGGGGACTAAACAATCATGTTTGTGGAAAAAAATATGATTTTTTATTTTTACACCCGGACGTTATAAACTTCTGTGAAGTCCTTGGGGGTTCAAAGTGCTCACCACACATCTAGATGAGTTCCTTAGGGGGTCTAGCTTCCAAAATGGGGTCATTTGTGGGGGGTTTCCACTGTTTACGCATATCATGGGTTCTCCAAATGGAACATGATGTCTGATTTCAATTTCAGCCAATTTTAGGTTGAAAATGTCAAACAGCGCTCCTTCCCTTCCGAGCCCTGCCGTGTGCCCAAACAGTGTTTTTCCCCCACATATGAGGTATCAGCGCACTCAGGACAAATTGGACAACAACTTTTGGGTCCAATTTCTCCTGATACCCTTGGGAAAATAAGAAATTGGGGACTAAACGATCATGTTTGTGGAAAAAATATGACTTTTTATTTTTACGCCCGGGTGTTATAAACTTCTGTGAAGCCCTTGGTGGTTCAAAGTGCTCACTACACATCTAGATGAGTTCCTTAGGGGGTCTAGTTTCCAAAATGGGGTCACTTGTGGGGGGTTTCCACTGTTTAGGCACATCATAGGCTCTGCAAATGGAACATGGCGTCCGATCTCAATTTCAGCCAATTTTAGATTGAAAAAGTCAAACGGCGCTCCTTCCCTTCTGAGCCCTGATATAAAGTAGACATGTTGGAAATGTTATTTAGTAATTACTTTGTGTCACACATTTCTCTATTTTAAGGGCATAAAAATTCAAAGTTTGAAAATTGCAATATTTTCAAAATTTTGTCCATATTTCTGTTTTTTTCACAATTAAACGCAAGTTATATCAATGAAATTTTACCACTAACATGAAGTACAATATGTCACGAGAAAACATTCTCAGAATCGCCTAGATCCGTTGAAGCGTCCTGAGTTATGACCTCATAAAAGGGACAGTGGTCAAAATTGTAAAAAATGGCCTGGTCATTAACGTGCAAACCACCCTTGGGGCTTAAGGGGTTAAAGTATTTACCTTACCTTTACCTTCTGTATGTAAATCTGTGATTATTTTTGTTTTTTTTCTGTTGAAAATATCTGAACAATATAGAATGAAATAATTTAACACGTAACGTAAGTTGTTATACTTACAAGAATTGGTTATCCTGCAGGACTGTGCACAGCGTCTGAATATACACAGTGCCAGCCGTCTGATCCCTCAAAGATTCATAATCTTTAAAGCAGGCAAAGGCCGTTAAAAAATCCGCCGTTATCGGAAGCCTTCCACCATTTGCATCAGTTACGTACACAAGTTCCATGCTATCGCTGACATAAGTGACGCCTGTATCGGATTGATCTCCTTGGCATGCTTGAATGAAGAAAATTTTGGGTTTCCCGAATAGTGATGGACAATTCTGACCATTAAAGCAGTCAGTTAGGTCTTTGACTGACACTTTCATTCCATCTGTACCAAACACGATCCCTTTATCTCCATGACTGAGTACAAAGCACACAAAGCTGTCTCTTCCAGTGTGATCCTCTTTTGCATAGTTATTTATAATTTTTAGCATTTTTTCGCCAGTAAGATTTTTTTCCTGGATTACTTCATAGCCCCGTGATCTAAAAACTGTCTCTATCGCCTCTATTAAAAAAAGACAAGGAAATAAAAGGCATGAAGAAAATGAAATAAAAAATATGTAACATATGACATTGTGTATCTATTTATTCTTGTATTGAATGGTTGCCTGTATAACCTCTGAGTACTCACTGTATAAAAATACTTTGGCACACAAGTGATAAATGTAGGTAGGATTTTTTTTCCAGAAAGGTGAAATTATTCCAACTGAACTGATAAAAGCCAATGTTTGGGCCAATTAAGGCCTTAGACAAGGTATAGCTAACTATTGGAAAAAAAATAACAGTGGTTTGTACAAAAAATAAATACACATTCAGTGCTTATGTGTCCAGAAAAAGTCATATACAGTATACAATATAGGCAAATAACAACCAAATGAAACTATATAGATGCTAAGGTCTAAGGAGAGAATGACATGCCGGCTCTGGCATGTCAAGGTAAGGAGGCTTATTCGCCATGCAATGCTCATCTGGGAAATTTAATATGCAAACTGTCTATTCAGAGAGGAAGAAGGCTTGAACGTTATAGCGCCAATCTGTTGGAAAGCAGCAATCGTACAAGTCACTATCGACCCTTTAACAAGTCTTGAAATAAGACAAATCAGAATCTCAATTTGCAGACACTGTGTTTCGGTTTATAGATGCTATTAACAGTATAGCCAAGAAAGTGAGATCATGGGTATAAATTGAAAGTTCCCTGCAGAAAAAGTAATGTTACAAGTACATTTAGTAATCAGAGCCCTTATCATTTCAGTAAGAGGAGGCCACTTAGTGAATGTTTCAATGAAGTAATCAAGCATATCAACTACCTGTAAGAGACAATAAGATTGTTTGTGGATCGCCCTCCCAGGGCTGTGGGGTACTCGGAGCCGAGCCAGGTGGATTTCAATGGGAGTCATCACGGTACCTGTGACCTGGTCCGTGGCCCTGGGCGTCCATTGTAAAAGGGGGATGTTGAGTGTGCAAATGCTGATTAAAGTTTATGAGTGAATGATTCGCGACTCCACCGGTGGTGTTCGGCAATGAAGATGTTAAGCCGACACTGCAGACAGATCCTCTGGGACAGATGGTGTGGTGCAGCAATGATGGTTTGGCCCTCCACAGGTAGGGCTGTAGTCCCAGGGCAGTGTAGGTGAAGAGAGAGGGAGGAGATGTAGATGGTGTGGTGCCAGGCACAGCGATGCAGCAGTGCTGAGTGGGTTGGCGCAGGAATAAGTGGAGGACACCAGGGCATGTAGTTCCAAAGCTTTATTCACAGTCTGTTGTGCATACAGGTGCCCGCATCCATGCTGTGTCCTCCAGGTCAGGAGCCCAGCCAACCCCCAAGCAAGACGAAGCACTCCGTTCCAACACTCCGCCAACATAAGTGCCCTTTCTGAACGTCTCCCTTTTGCGCCTATAGTGAAGTACTCTCAGTACTGAGTTACACTGGAGTTCCTCCTGTCTTATGAACTCTACTTGTACGGCAGACAGCTGTAGCCTGCTTCGGGGACTCCTTGCTACCAAGTCCCAGCTCACTATCGTTGCTGTTGTGCCCCCAAGTCTTGTATGGGAATAAAGTGGTGACAACTTCTATTCCTCCGGTGTCTGCTGCAGGACCATTAGTATCCATACAAACTCGGGGACCGGACCCCGGCCTTGCGCTGTGAACTTGGGAAGGGTTCTGCTCTAACCCTGATCCTTAGTCCTCCTCTCCTTACGTTCCGTACTAATCCTTCCTTCTTATGGAGAGAATCAGGCTTCCCATCAATGTCTCTTTCTTGTGCCAGCGGACCCAGGTCACTGTGGTTGGCTGCAGCACTTCCTTCATCCATCCCACTCAGGGGATCTTCACTCCTCCACTCACTCTGTCTGACTGCCTGAGTCAGACTGACTAAATCCTAAACTCTTCCCGCTCTTTTGTTGCCAACTAACTCCACCCGCCTCCCAGCACGCTTCGTGTTCCAAGCAGGGAGCCACCAAAGGGTGCTTTTCTACACTACTATGTTGTGTGGGATGTAGGTGTTGGAGCGTGGTGAGGTGTCTCCACCTTACCTGGATGGTGGGGTACCACACCTCAGGAAGAGGTGCAGTACCTCTGTGGCGACTGAACCCTCAGGGGCATCACATACCCCCCCCGTTAAACACAGCACGTCCGCGGGCTGAAAGTGAAACAAAGTTAGACAAGCAAAGGAACATACAAAAGTTTTTGGATGCTGATAACCAATTCTTATCTAAACTTCCCAATGTGGGAGGCACTCACTCTTGAACGTTGCAAAACAACTTAACAGACTATCTATAATTACCTAATTTTAAAGTGCTATGGAAATAAACTTACTACCAGTTCAAGTACTATCATCAACATGTTTTCTTCTCTTTATCTTTCACATTTTCTTTTATTGTCTCTGTTAGACATGGGTGACAACCGCTGATGCCTGGTTCGTCACCTGCATTCAAATCTTTATTCAACATTATCAAATTCTGTAAAATATCCATTCCTAATCAAATACTACTATCAAGTAAGCTCTCTATAAAATCTGTCAACATTTTTATAAGACACATAACACAATACTTCACATTAAGACATCAATAATTCTTGTACTTGCTGGACACCGCTCTCAGCCGGGGTTTTCTTGCAGTGTCCTTGGATTGGAGCTATGCTCCATGATGAGGTAGTTCTTATCCATAAAAGATCTATGTAAAACCAAGAAAGGGCACCTAAAGAGGTGCAACTATATACAACACAGTTTGTGGATCACTCATTGTTCATGATCTCTGCAGTTCAGTGGAAATATGCTGCCAACGCAACAAGGCAAAAAAAAAAACTTGTGAAAACATGATAACAAAAAGAAGGCACAACGGTGCAAATACCCACATAGGTAATAGTTAGTTAGTTACTGGTGTGTTTCTTTATTGGGGATCCCCTCCTGGGGTGGTGGAAGCTGGTCGCTTAGGCTGCTTCCAGGGGAGAACTGAAGGGCTTCCTTTTCTTGTTGATTGTCCACAAATTGTAGGTATTCCTTCTCCCAAGGGGTTAATTTGGTGGCTGCCGGTGCAGATGAAATGGCAACGGGAGTAACTGTTGTCTGTGAGTGTAGCTTTTCAGCTGCTGCTGGTGGTAGTTCTGCTGCCAATGATTCCGCAGGGGTTGTAACAGGTACGAATAGATGTTGCTCCCCAGTTTCAGGTGGTACTACAGTTAGCACTGCCGCTGCGGGTACGGCGCAATTTGAGTGCCGCCACTCGATATCCTGGAAATCATGGGTCCATTTCTGTCTAGGGGAGCAGTCCCCAACACCTGGATCATGGCAGTGGCTGTGATCCTACCTAGTATTTCCAGTGGATGTTCCAAGTCTTGCACAGGTGCCATCTGGGGAGCAATGGTAGCGGCAACCTCCGGGGCTGCCTGATAAGCGAGCGGCAGCGGGGTCACCCCCGTACACATTTGCAGTACGCTGGTAGGATCCTGCGCAGCTGTGCCAGGTCCGGTTGGGACCCGGTCCCTGCCCCTCAGCTGGCTCCGGGACTCTCATATACCTCCTCCTGGCAGGCCACATCCAGTGGCAGTATCGACTTGGAGGTGGAGGTGAATGCTGTAGATGGTATCTCAACAGCCATATGCCCCGCAGGGGTTGCTTAGGAGCAAGTCGTTTCTCTCCATTGCATTCTCCCGGCCTCTGTCCTCCTTCCATCATGGCGTTCTTTCTCCTTCCCGGGCTCCTTTCCCGCCACAGAGCTTCGCTCCTCCTTCTGGAGGCGGCGTCTTCTTCCTACTCCTCCATACCACACCAGTATACGAACCCCTCGGGGGTGGACTATGTTGCAGTTGCATAGAAGTTCAGGCAGGGGAGGCCCAGGACAGTTTGCGGTCTTTTCTTAGGAGCACCCATGTTGTCACGCCCTTCTTCACCGCGCCGGCGGCCATTTTGAGAGTCCATTTTACAGTCTATCAATTTGGTTATTCTGCACATTTTCAGCAATGTCTAAGTCCAATAACATTCAGGCACAAAGAACCCGGTGGCACCGGGCTTCGTCATCCTGTTCGTGACGCCAGATAATGGGTCGACCTCCCAGGGCTGTGGGGTACTCGGAGCCGGGCCCGGTGGATTTCAATGGGAGTCGTCACGGTAGCTGTGACCTGGTCCGTGGTCCTGGGCGTCCATTGTAAAAGGGGGATGTTGAGTGTGCGAATGCTGATTAAAGTTTATGAGTGAATGATTTGTGACGCCACCTGTGGTGTTCGGCAATGAAGATGTTAAGCCGACGCTGCAGACAGATCCTCTGGGACAGATGGTGTGGTGCAGCAATGATGGTGTGGCCCTCCACAGGTAGGGCTGTAGTCCCAGGGCAGTGTAGGTGAAGAGAGAGGGAGGAGATGTAGATGGTGTGGTGCCAGGCACAGCGATGCAGCAGTGCTGAGTGGGTTGGCGCAGGAATAAGTGGAGGACACCAGGGCATGTAGTTCCAAAGCTTTACTCAGTCTGTTGTGCATACAGGTGCCTGCATCCATGCGGTGTCCTCCAGGTCAGGAGCCCAGGCAACCCCCAGGCAAGACGAAGCACTCCGTTCCAACACTCCGCCAACATAAGTGCCCTTTCTGAACGTCTCCCTTTTGCGCCTATAGTGAAGTACTCTTAGTACTGAGTTACACTGGAGTTCCTCCTGTCAGATGTTCTTATGAACTCTACTTGTACGGCAGACAACTGTAGCCTGCTTCGGGGACTCCTTGCTACCAAGTCCCGGCTCACTATCGTTGCTGTTGTGCCCCCAAGTCTTGTATGGGAATAAAGTGGTGACAACTTCTATTCCTCCGGTGTCTGCTGCAGGACCATTAGTATCCATACAACCTCGGGGACCGGACCCCGGCCTTGCACAGTGAACTTGGGAAGGGTTCTGCTCTAACCCTGATCCTTAGTCCTCCTCTCCTTACGTTCCGTACTAATCCTTCCTTCTTATGGAGAGAGTCAGGCTTCCCATCAATGTCTCTTTCCTGTGCCAGCGGACCCAGGTCACTGTGGTCGGCTGCAGCACTTCCTTCATCCATCCCACTCAGGGGATCTTCACTCCTCCACTCACTCTGTCTGACTGCCTGAGTCAGACTGACTAAATCCTAAACTCTTCCCGCTCTTTTGTTGCCAACTAACTCCACCCGCCTCCCAGCACGCTTCGTGTTCCAAGCAGGGAGCCACCAAAGGGTGCTTTTCTACACTACTATGTTGTGTGGGATGCAGGTGTTGGAGCGTGGTGAGGTGTCTCCACCTTACCTGGATGGTGGGGTACCACACCTCAGGAGGAGGTGCAGTACCTCTGCGGTGACTGAACCCTCAGGGGCGCCACATTTGTTCCATAGAAAATAAAAATGTATGACCCATAGAAAATAACTGAACTTACTACTACTGAGCAATAAGATGGATACAAAATAGAGGAGTAAAAGAGCAAAAGGAGTATGGAAATGAAATATATGTATTAATGGAAGGGGGAGACCAGAAGTAGGAAAATGTAGTGAGCGAAATAAATAAGTGACCAAGCAGAGAGACCTGAGTTATAAGAAAAATAAAATAAAATCACAAGGTAGGTGAGTAAGGGAGGCAATAACATACGAGTACAGGGTGACAATAATGAACAATGGAGAACAAGCTCAGGGTGGGAGCAACAAACAGAAAAAATATAGTAGAACACCAATAAGGCTATACACAAAATGACTGCTCCCATAAGGACATTGCTTCTCATTAAATTAAACCTATATTTATTAATCTAACTGCTTTGAAACTAAATTGAAGTAATTGGATTACTGATCCATGGAAAAAAAAACACTACACACCAATAAGCGTTTCTGCATAATTCTCTCCATATTGGGATTAAAAAGACAAACAAGCATAGCCTTATGTGTATGCTTCTTCTTTATTGATTCCTTAGATCAGTGGTCCCCAACCTTTTTTGCACCAGGGACCGGCTTCAAGCAAGACCATTTTTCCATGGCCCAGCGGGGTGGAGATGAGACAGGGGCAGGGCTTTGGTCATATGAGGGCGGGATATATAGTACGATCAGCCCACACCTGCAATCCCCCATATTTAGTATGATGGCTCCACACCTGTAATCCCCCAATATAAAGTATGATGGCCCCCACTTGTAATCCCCCATATACAGTATGATGGCCACATATACACAGTATATAGCTTAGCTCGGGGATGCTCACCTACACAATATAAATCTCTGGTTACAGTATATAGCTCTGTTCACAGTATATAGCTCAGGACGGGGATGCTCACCTATACAGCTCTGGTTACAGTATATAGCTTAGCTCAGGGATGCTCACCTACACAATATACAGCTTTGTTAACAGTATATAGCTCAGGACGGGGATGCTCACCTATACAGCTCTGGTTACAGTATATAGCTTAGCTCGGGGATGCTCACCTACACAATATACAGCTCTGTTAACAGTATATAGCTCAGGACGGGGATACTCACCTATACAGCTCTGGTTACAGTATATAGGTTAGCTTGGGGATGCTCACCTACACAATATACAGCTCTGGTTACAGTATATAACTCTGTTCACAGTATATAGCTCAGGACGGGGATGCTCACCTATACAGCTCTGTTTACAGTATATAGCTTAGCGCAGGGATGCTCACCTACACAATATACAGCTCTGTTCACAGTATATAGCTCAGGACGGGGATGTTCACCTATACAGCTTTGGTTTACAGTATATAGCTCTGTTCACAGTATATAGCTCAGGACGGGGATGTTCACCTATACAGCTCTGGTTTACAGTATATAGCTTAGCGCAGGGATTCTCAACTACACAATATACAGCTCTGTTCACAGTATATAGCTCAGGACGGGGATGCTCACCTATACAGCTCTGGTTACAGTATATAGCTTAGCTCAGGGATGCTCACCTACACAATATACAGCTCTGTTAACAGTATATAGCTCAGGACGGGGATGCTCACCTATACAGCTCTGGTTACAGTATATAGCTTAGCTCGGGGATGCTCACCTACACAATATACAGCTCTGTTAACAGTATATAGCTCAGGACGGGGATACTCACCTATACAGCTCTGGTTACAGTATATAGGTTAGCTTGGGGATGCTCACCTACACAATATACAGCTCTGGTTACAGTATATAACTCTGTTCACAGTATATAGCTCAGGACGGGGATGCTCACCTATACAGCTCTGTTTACAGTATATAGCTTAGCGCAGGGATGCTCACCTACACAATATACAGCTCTGTTCACAGTATATAGCTCAGGACGGGGATGTTCACCTATACAGCTCTGGTTTACAGTATATAGCTTAGCGCAGGGATTCTCACCTACACAATATACAGCTCTGTTCACAGTATATAGCTCAGGATGGGGATATTCACCTATACAGCTCTGGTTTACAGTATATAGCTCTGTTCACAGTATATAGCTCAGGACGGGGATGTTCACCTATACAGCTCTGGTTTACAGTATACAGCTTAGCGCAGGGATTCTCACCTACACAATATACAGCTCTGTTAACAGTATATAGCTCAGGACGGGGATGCTCACCAATACAGCTCTGTTCACAGTATATAGCTTAGCTCAGGGATGCTCACCTACACAATATACAGCTCTGTTAACAGTATATAGCTCAGGACGGGGATGCTCACCTATTCAGCTCTGGTTACAGTATATAGCTTAGCTCAGGGATGCTCACCTACACAATATACAGCTCTGTTCACAGTATATAGCTCAGGACGGGGATGTTCACCTATACAGCTCTGGTTTACAGTATATAGCTCTGTTCACAGTATATAGCTCAGGACGGGGATGTTCACCTATACAGCTCTGGTTATAGTATATAGCTTAGCTCAGGGATGCTCACCTACACAATATACAGCTCTGTTCACAGTATATAGCTCAGGACGGGGATGATCACCTATACAGCACTGGTTACAGTATATAGCTTAGCTTGGGGATGCTCACCTACACAATATACAGCTCTGTTAACAGTATATAGCTCAGGACGGGGATGCTCACCAATACAGCTCTGTTTACAGTATATAGCTTAGCTCAGGGATGCTCACCTTCACAATATACAGCTCTGTTAACAGTATATAGCTCAGGACGGGGATGCTCACCTATTCAGCTCTGGTTACAGTATATAGCTTAGCTCAGGGATGCTCACCTTCACAATATACAGCTCTGTTCACAGTATATAGCTCAGGACGGGGATGTTCACCTATACAGCTCTGGTTTACAGTATATAGCTCTGATCACAGTATATAGCTCAGGACGGGGATGTTCACCTATACAGCTCTGGTTATAGTATATAGCTTAGCTCAGGGATGCTCACCTACACAATATACAGCTCTGTTCACAGTATATAGCTCAGGACCGGGATGTTCACCTATACAGCTCTGGTTTACAGTATATAGCTCTGTTCACAGTATATAGTTCAGGACGGGGATGTTCACCTATACAGCTCTGGTTATAGTATATAGCTTAGCTCAGGGATGCTCACCTACACAATATACAGCTCTGTTCACAGTATATAGCTCAGGACGGGGATGATCACCTATACAGCTCTGGTTACAGTATATAGCTTAGCTTGGGGATGCTCACCTACACAATATACAGCTCTGTTCACAGTATATAGCTCAGGATGGGGATGCTCACCTATACAGCTGTTTACAGTATATACAGTAGCTTAGCTCAGGGATGCTCTCCTACACAATATACAGCTCTGTTCACAGTATATAGCTCAGGTTGGGGATGCTCACCTATACAGCTGTTTACAGTATATACAGTAGCTTAGCTCAGGGATGCTCTCCTACACAATATACAGCTCTGTTCACAGTATATAGCTCAGGATGGGGATGCTCACCTATACAGCTGTTTACAGTATATACAGTAGCTTAGCTCAGGGATGCTCTCCTACACAATATACAGCTCTGTTCACAGTATATAGCTCAGGACGGGGATGATCACCTATACAGCTCTGGTTACAGTATATAGCTTAGCTTGGGGATGCTCACCTACACAATATACAGCTCTGTTCACAGTATATAGCTCAGGATGGGGATGCTCACCTATACAGCTGTTTACAGTATATACAGTAGCTTAGCTCAGGGATGCTCTCCTACACAATATACAGCTCTGTTCACAGTATATAGCTCAGGATGGGGATGCTCACCTATACAGCTCTGGTTACAGTATATAGCTTAGCTCAGGGATGCTCTCCTACACAATATACAGCTCTGTTCACAGTATATAGCTCAGGATGGGGATGCTCACCTATACAGCTCTGGTTACAGTATATAGCTTAGCTCAGGGATGCTCTCCTACACAATATACAGCTCTGTTCACAGTATATAGCTCAGGACGGGGATGCTCACCTATACAGCTCTGGTTACAGTATATAGCTTAGCTTGGGGATGCTCTCCTACACAATATACAGCTCTGTTCACAGTATATAGCTCAGGACGGGGATGATCACCTATACAGCTCTGGTTACAGTATATAGCTTAGCTTGGGGATGCTCACCTACACAATATACAGCTCTGTTCACAGTATATAGCTCAGGTTGGGGATGCTCACCTATACAGCTGTTTACAGTATATACAGTAGCTTAGCTCAGGGATGCTCTCCTACACAATATACAGCTCTGTTCACAGTATATAGCTCAGGACGGGGATGATCACCTATACAGCTCTGGTTACAGTATATAGCTTAGCTTGGGGATGCTCACCTACACAATATACAGCTCTGTTCACAGTATATAGCTCAGGACGGGGATGATCACCTATACAGCTCTGGTTACAGTATATAGCTTAGCTTGGGGATGCTCACCTACACAATATACAGCTCTGTTCACAGTATATAGCTCAGGTTGGGGATGCTCACCTATACAGCTGTTTACAGTATATACAGTAGCTTAGCTCAGGGATGCTCTCCTACACAATATACAGCTCTGTTCACAGTATATAGCTCAGGTTGGGGATGCTACACAATATACAGCTCTGAACGGCGATGCTCACCTATACAGCTCCAGTTACAGTATATAGCTTAGCTTGGGGATGCTCACCTACACAATATACAGCTCTGAACGGGGATGCTCACCTCTACACAGCTCTGGTCACAGTATATAGTTCAAGTAGCTCAGGTTGGGAATGCGCGCATACAGCAGCTATCACAGGCGCACGAGTCCGTACTGACTGAGTGCGCTCCTGAATGCGTGCCTTCCATCTTCTAAGCCTGCGCCACGCTGCCTTGATGCACCAATCAACGTCAGGCCAATTGTAGCCTGGCAGCCAATCAAAGCACGGAGCTGCACAGCCAATGAGCGGCTGTATCTCCCAGAGACTGCCACTCCCCTGACACTCTCACTACACAGAGGACCTTCCAAGTGCAAACTCGCACCCTGGCACACGGAAAATTAAGGGACCGGAAGCCGCCGCAGATCACACAGTCAGTGCTTAGTGCTGGTCTGCGGCGGTGGCACAGACCGGCAAAAAACCCAAACGGCCCAGTCCTGTTCCACGGACCGGTGTTTGGGGACCCCTGCCTTATATTAAATTTTTTTTTACCTGCATCCTTTTCTGTTCCATCTCTGTCTTTCACTTGCATTTTATTTGACCTGGCTTCTTTGAAATCATGGTTATTCAAAATGATACACCAACCATGAGGGATTTTCTCCATATCGTATGTTTCCAGTAGCTGCAATAAGAAATACTTTATATGTTGAACAAATTTTTAAGTACTTAAAAAAAAGTTAATAAGTTACAAGATGTTCAGCTTATTTTCTAACAATAAAATAAGGTGTATATTAGATTTTAATATGACTGATCCCTTGGTTCTGCTAGAAGGTAAGCCTCCCTCTTCAAATCAAACTCGGCTGCTATATGTGACGTCCGCCTGCGGTCTGGGCTGCAGCCAGCCAACACCCCGAGAAACACTGATACCCTTTACCCCTATACAGGGATCTGGATTTATAGCAGAGCCCAGGAGGCGCTGTCTGAATAGGAGCAGTGGCCAGAGCAGGACGGTCGCCAGAAAGGTGTTCCAAAACAGGACAAAAACGTAGTGGTATCCGGGTCTAAACCAGTCGGGCAGCAAGGTACAAAAACAGTAGACAGTAGCAGAGTCAGAAGTCCAGGCCAAGGTCAGAGTCAGTCAACTATAGCAATTCACACAGTAACACGCAGGGGAACCAAGAATATATCCGGCAGCTTGCAAGCCCAGTCCCAAGGTATTTGAGGGATCAGGTCATCCCTCACAGGCTCCCGGGCTGATGATGTCATCAGGACCGCCCCCAGGACCAGACCTGATGACGATGCACGAACCCCTTCATGACTGACAGAGGAGCGGAGTCTGCGTCCACTAGACGCCTGCGCAGAAACCCTTTCACTGTTGCCTCCATCACTCGGGCGCGAGCCACGGCGCCTCCTAGTGGCTGAGGACGGAACAGCAGGCCCCGAGTTCGACGACGACATGTCAGTCCGGCGCCTCCTGGTGGCCGAGGCCTGGACAGCAGGCCCTTACGCCCGAGGGCGGCGTGACAGTCCGTCGCCTCCTAGTGGCTGAGGGCGGAACAGCAGGCCCCGAGTCTGACGGCGACGTGACAGTACCCCCCTCTCCAGGAGGGGCCTCCGGACCCTCAAAACCCGGTTTGTCAGGGTGAAGAAGATGAAATCTCCTAATTAATGCCTTGGCATGGACGTTCCCCGCAGGAACCCAGGACCTTTCCTCTGGGCTGTAGCCCTTCCAGTGTACCAGATACTGTACTGAGCCCCTCACAAGGCGGGAGTCAAGGATACCCTGGACTTCATACTCCAGAGCTCCCCCGACCGAAACAGGAGGAGGAGGGGACTGAACAGGGTGAACGGGAGAACGATAAGGTTTGAGGAGAGACCTGTGGAATACGTTAGGCAGTTTGAATGACTGTGGAAGTTTTAAGCAGAAGGCTACTGGGTTAACCACCTCGATAATTTCGTATGGGCCGATGAACCTGGGACCTAGTTTGGCGGACGGTACCTTAAGCTTGATGTTTTTTGTAGAGAGCCAAACCTTGTCGCCAACTCCCAGGTGCTGCCCCTTAGATCGTCGTCTATTTGCAGCCGAAGCCTGTCTAACCTGAGCCCCTTTCAAATTTGAGTTAACCTCAGACCAAATCGTTTTTAGCCGATGTATATTTTGCTCAACCCCAGGGAGCTCCGACATCCTGGCCGAAAACGACCCAAAGCGCGGATGTAGTCCAAGGTTACAAAAAAAAGGGGTAGTTTTAATGGAGTCTTGATATCGATTATTGAGGGCGAACTCAGCCAATGGCAGATGTTCCACCCAATCGGTCTGATGTCCTGACACATAACAGCGGAGGTATTGTTCCAGAGCTTGGTTAGTACGCTCAGTTTGACCATTAGTTTCGGGATGGTATGCCGAGGAGAAGGACAACTCCACACCAATGCGTCTACAGAATGCCCTCCAGAACTTCGAGACAAACTGGGTACCCCTGTCAGACACAATATTTGCAGGAACGCCGGGCAGACGTACAATGTGCAGAACGAACAACTTACTTAAAGTTTCAGAGTTAGGCAACCCAGACAGGGGAATAAAATGGCACTGCTTGCTGAACCTGTCTACCACCACCCAGATACAAGTTTTCCCATCTGATGGCGGCAGGTCTGCAATGAAATCCATGGAGATGTGGGTCCATGGACTCTCAGGGGTGGGCAAGGACTGAAGCCAGCCGGCAGGGCGACTATGGAGGGACTTGGCTCAGGCACAGACTTCACACGCTGAAACATAGTCCTTACAGTCCTTGACCACCGTCGGCCACCAAAAGTTCCTAGTTACCAGCCTGGTGGTATTATTGAGACCCGGATGGCCTGCCAGGACAGAGTCGTGTGATTCTTTTAGAACCTGCAGACGAAGGTTAGCCGTAACGAACAATTTTTTGGGTGGCGTAGTGTCAGGAACTTGCTCTGAAGACCTACGGATCTCCTCCAGAAGGTCCAAAGACACTGCCGACACGACGATTCCATTAGCCAATATCGGGACTGGTTCACAGTCCTTGGTCTGTGTGGGGCAAAAACTGCAAGAGAGGGCATCTGCCCTCACATTTTTAGTACCGGGGCGAAAGGTGATTAAAAAATCAAACCTGGAGAAAAACAAGGCCCAGCTGGCCTGCCTGGGATTTAGTCTTTTAGCTGACTCTAGGTAGGTTAGGTTTTGGTGGTCTGTAATAACAGTGACCTTGTGTTTGGCACCTTCGAGGAAGTGGCGCCATTCCTCGAAGGCCCATTTGATCGCCAATAATTCCCGATTACCGATGTCATAGTTTCTCTCCGTGGCAGAGAATTTGCGGGAAAAAAACGCACATGGGCGAAGCTGAGTGAGGGATGCAGTGCCTTGTGATAGCACTGCTCCCACTCCGACTTCGGAGGCATCAACTTCTACAATAAACGGGCAGTCTAAGTCCGGTTGAATCAGAACCGGGTTGGCCACGAAGCACTCTTTTAGTGTGGAAAATGCCCGAATAGCCTCAGGATTCCAATTAGTCATGTCCGCCCCTTTTCGGGTAAGGTCCGTGAGTGGCTTGGCAATCTCAGAGAAACCCCTGATAAACTTGCGGTAATAATTCGCAAATCCCAAAAATCGCTGCAGCGCTTTCAGCGATTTGGGTTGCACCCAAGCCTTAATAGGTTGAATCTTGGCAGGGTCCATGCGAAACCCCTTGCCTGAGACCATGTATCCTAAGAACTGTACCTCTTCAGCAAAAAAAACACATTTTTCTAGTTTCGCAAACAAAGAGTTTTTTCGCAGTCTCTGCAGTACCGAACGGACGTGTTGAGCATGTGTCACAGGGTCAGCAGAATAAATCAAAATGTCATCAAGATACACGACGACATACACCCCACAAATGTCTCTGAAAATATCACTGACAAAGTGTTGAAATACAGCAAGTGCGTTACTGAGTCCGAACGGCATTACAAGGTACTCAAAGTGACCAAGAGGTGTATTAAAGGCCGTTTTCCATTCGTCACCGCTTCTTATTCGGACCAGATTATATGCCCCCCGGAGGTCAAGTTTAGTAAACCAGCGGGCTCCCAGTAGCTGATTAAACAGATCAGGAATGAGTGGGATCGGGTACTGATTTTTTTACAGTAATTGCGTTCAGCTCACGATAATCAATGCATGGTCTGAGTCCACCATCTTTTTTTTCTACAAAGAAAAACCTAGCTCCTACAGGTGATTTAGAAGGTCTAATAAAGCCTTTACGTAGACTGTCTGCTATGTAGTCATTCATGGCTACACGCTCCGGACCAGAGAGGTTGAATATTCTCCCCTTAGGGAGACGGGCACCTGGGACCAAGTCAATAGGACAATCGTACTCTCTATGAGGAGGTAGTTTTTCAGACTCCACTATGGAGAAGACATCTTCATAATTTCTGAACGCATATGGAATGGAGAGGTTTTTAATTTTAATTTGGTTCACTGACAGTGACATACAGTGATTCTGACACCGTGGACTCCAGCGCACGATATCACCTATGCGCCAGTCAATAACCGGATTATGCTGGTGCAACCATGGCATGCCTAACACAACTGGATTAGATAAATTATGTATAACAAAAAATGACATCTGTTCGTTGTGTAATGCCCCCACTGACATAGCAATGTCTGTAGCAACAAATTCCACTCCACCCTGGATAATGGATGTACCATTAATCGCAGTGGTCTGAATAGGGGCATTAAGTTTTAGCAGAGGTACACCAAGATTTTTTGCAAGCAAAAAATCCATGAAGTTGCCTGCAGAACCACAATCCACATAAGCCTTCACACACAGAGTTTTATTAGAAAACGAGAGAGAGACGGGTAACAAAAGTTTAGCCACATTTGCGGGCAATACCTGAGCCTCTGGGCCAGCACGACCAGAGCTGACCAGAGGCCGACGTCCCAGAAATGTGGATTTCTGACGCTCAGCATTTCCCTTGAAGCTTCCAGGCTGCAGCATGCTGGTGTAGGAAGATGGGAGTGTTCCTTCAGGCTGTGCTCTGGAGCAGGTGTTAGGCCAGGAAATCAGCTTAGTCAGAAGAAGAAAGGAAAAAAAAAATTCAGGAGACTGCTTTTATGTAAGATGGACATATACACAAAAAGCAGTTTGTTTTTTTTTATGGCCGGATATAATGTGACGTCCGTCTGCGGTCTGGGCTGCAGCCAGCCAACACCCTGAGAAACACTGATACCCTTTACCCCTATACAGGGATCTGGATTTATAGCAGAGCCCAGGAGGCGCTGTCTGAATAGGAGCAGTGGCCAGAGCAGGACGGTCGCCAGAAAGGTGTTCCAAAACAGGACAAAAACGTAGTGGTATCCGGGTCTAAACCAGTCGGGCAGCAAGGTACAAAAACAGTAGCAGAGTCAGATTCCAGGCCAAGGTCAGAGTCATAAACCAGGAGGGCAGCAGAGGTACAGAATCGTTAGGCAGAAGCAGAGTCAGAAGTCCAGGCCAAGGTCAGAGTCAGTCAACTATAGCAATTCACACAGTAACACGCAGGGGAACCAAGAATATATCCGGTGGCTTGCAAGCCCAGTCCCAAGGTATTTGAGGGATCAGGTCATCCCTCACAGGCTCTCGGGCTGATGATGTCATCAGGACCGCCCCCAGGACCAGACCTGATGACGATGCACCAACCCCTTCATGACTGACAGAGGAGCGGAGTCTGCGTCCACTAGACGCCTGCGCAGAAGCCCTTTCACTGTTGCCTCCATCACTCGGGCGTGAGCCACGGCGCCTCCTAGTGGCTGAGGGCGGAACAGCAGGCCCCGAGTTCGACGACGACATGTCAGTCCGGCGCCTCCTGGTGGCCGAGGCCTGGACAGCAGGCCCTGAGCCCGAGGGCGGCGTGACAGTCCGTCGCCTCCTAGTGGCTGAGGGCGGAACAGCAGGCCCCGAGTCTGACGGCGACGTGACATTATATATGAATATATATGAAAAAGATTCAGACGACTTTCTGTCAAATGACCCAGACTTTTCAGTTTTCCCCCAAAACAGTAAATGTTATGAGCAGGCAGGCAGGTAGCTCCCTCCCCTGAGGAGCTCAATCACAACCAATAAGTGCCCTTCCACAGAGCTGTCTTACTGATTTTGCACCGAAGCCCAAGTACTTAAAGGGAATCTGTCACCCCTTTTTTGACATATCATATAATGATATCATTCAATTGTGTGTCACATAAGGATTCTCTTAGTACTTTTGCTTCCCCCTGACCCCGCATCTTTCATGCATAAATACCTTTTTTATATCGGTTCAGATGTATGTAAACTGCGGCTGTCTGGTCCGCTGGGCGGGGCTTATTCACCTGTTCCCTCCCTCCCTGTCTTGCTCTACACATTTCTTCTTGTGTAGAGCAAGACAGGGAGGGAGGAGCAAAAGTACTAAGAGAATCCTTATGTGACACACAATTGAATGATATCATTATATGATATCTCAAAAAAGGGGTGACAGATTCCCTTTAAGTTTATGCTTCGATTAAAAGCTTTGAATCACAAGAAAACATGCAAGGGTAAGGCTATACACGTTAGATACTTGTGTGCCAGATAGTTATGTCTCCTGACACTTGTAATACACGCTTATGTGGCTCAGCCCACATGCACATGATATGAGTAGGAAGAGAAAAAAAGACTCTGTCCAACATCTCTTACTTTTCCTGAAAACTAAAGAATTGGGTGTGTTCAAGTTCAACTGCTTGATTTTTCATAGCTTTAATACAGTATATGCCAGGGGGCCCCCATACAGCTTGCAGCTGGAGCATACGCCTTTTGCTTTTTTCATTTTATTGATTTAATAGCGTCCAACACTAAACTCTGTGTCTATTAATTTATGTCCCAAACCAATTCTCTCTTTTTTTTTTTTTAAAACAACACATATGAACTACCATAGATAAAGTGTAGATGGATAAATCTTTGGGCCTGCGCTACTGAACAAGAGCTAATAATGTATAAATTTGAAAGGGTAGGGACGCACCTAATTTTACATAATCAACCCCTAAAATATACCGTAACCTTTAATAAAGATATTAAAAACAAATCCAAACAAAAAATATCACCAAGATAAATTGTGAAGTATGCATCAAAAAACATATATCTCAATGCATAGACTCACTATGAAATCATACCACAACCAGTTATAGTAATTCTCATATAATGATCTGACGTGGCCACATCATTCAAGTGATAAACACACTGACCACTGTCAAAGAGGGCTCTATCGCTGACTTGGGTAAAACAGGTTAGTGGATGTTCACGATAACAACAAATTAGGGACTAATCTTTTCCTGCTTCTACATAGAGCAGAGAAAAGAGACGAATTAGCTGGGTAGAAAGGCAACATGAGCAATTGTGAGTACACAGTGCTATATAATATTATAATGTGATGATTGCAATATATTAACAGGATAAAAACTTTGATTGGAGTGTTTCTTTAAGGTGTTTGCACCTGTTATATACAAACCAATTGGTGGTTGTTTACAGGCTTGTATAGACAGGTCAATCAGAATTCTGTGAGCACAATCGTTCTATTTGCATAGTTTATTATCATTATCGTAAGCACATCTCCTATTTACATATCTTAAAGGTTTACTCTCTAGTTCTTTAAAAGTTAAAATTGCAATGTGAATATAAAAATAAGCAACTTTACAATTTACCGTATTTTCTGAAAACATTCCAGTTTCAACATCAACTGTTTAGAGCCACAGCTGCATGTGTCGAGGCTGTGTAACAGTCACAATACACCCATGGAGAGCCTTTTTGTTGGGCTCTCCATGCACGTGCTATGACTGTGACCTATGGTCCAAAGAGAGAAGTTTCTCATTGTGGGGTGTCATTAAAGTTAGAGGAGACCAGAGGAAGAGATAGCGAGAGCTGGAGCTGAAGTGACTAAGAGACAGAGTGATCTACTGAAGATGGGTCCTGGGAGAGGATGCCTTGCCATGAGGCCCAGAGTTTATAACTACTGAAAGTAACAGGCCTAAACAGGACCGGGGGGGGGTAAGTTCCAGATAAGGAGATAAGTACTGGCCATATTGGCAACTTTAGAAGAAAGAAGATGCGTAACCACAGGACAAGTACATGACTCTTGCTAAACAGGACTGTAGTGTCGAGCTGGGTTGTAGTGAAGTAGTGAAAACAGTGGAACCACACTATAAGTAGAGGGAGTAAAGAGGCAAGCTGAAGATAGAGAACGATAAAGGAAAAAAAAGAAGGAAACTGTGGGGAAAATGCTTTGAGTTGTAGAGGAAATCTTCATAAACCTTTGTACCCGTTATCCCTTGCATATACAGTGGCTTGTGAAAGTATTCACCCCTTTGGCTGTTAACCTATTTTGTTACCTTACAACCTGTGTTTAAATATTTTTGTAAGCTGATTTTTGTGTTAACCATCAGCACTAAATAGTCCATGTTGGTAAAGTGAAGTGATAAAAATATAGGCACAAATTATATTTATGGGATCAAACAACTAAAAATTAACATGTGCATATGTATTCACCCCTTCAGCAATGAAGCCCCTAAAAATATCTGGTGCCAACAATTACCCTTATAAGTCATATGCTTAGTAAAAGGAAGTCCACCTGTGTGCAATCTAAGTGTCACATGGTCTGCCAGTATATACTCTATTCTGAAAGGCCACAGAGGCTGCAACATCATTAAGCATCACTAACCAAACACCACCATGAACACCAAGGAGATCTCCAAACAAGTCACGGACAAAGTTGTTGAGAAGTACAAGTCAGGGTTGGGTTGTAAAAAATTATCTCAATCTCTGATGATCCCCCAGAGCACCATTCATTATCATCAAATGGAAAGAAAATGGTACCACAACAAACCTGCCAACAAAAGGCTGCCCACCAAAACTCTCACCCCAGGCAAGGAGGGCATGAATCAGAGAGGCAGCACAGAGACCAATGGTAACCCTGAAGGAGCTGCAAAGTTCCCAAGCAGAGACTGGAGTATCTGTCCATACAAGTACAATAAGCTGTACACTTCACAGAGGTGGCCTTTACGAAAGAGTGCGCAGAAAAAAATATTTACTTAAACACAAAAATTGGAAGGATCATTTTGAGTTTGCCAAAAAACATGTGGGAGACTCCCCAAATGTATGGATGAAAGTGATGTCAGATGAGACCAAAATTGAACTTTTTGGCCACCAATGTAAACGCTATGTCTGGCGCCAAACCAAAACAGCTCATCACGCCAAAAACATCATCCCCACAGTGAAACATAGTTGGGGCAGCATCATGCTGTGGGGATGTTTTCTGGCAGCAGGGACAGGGAAAATGGTCCCAGTTGAGGGAAAGATGGATGGTGCAAAATATAGGGACATTCTTGAACAAATCTTTTTCAGTCTGTCAGTGATTTGAGACTGGGACGGAGGCTCACTTTCCAACAAGACAATGACCTAAAGCATACTGCTAAAGCAACACTTGAGTGGTTTAATGGGAAATGTGAAAATGTTATGGAGTGGCCTAGTCAATGCCGAGACCTTAATCCAATTGAGAATCTGTGTCCAGAATGGAAGATTGCTGTTTACAAGAGTAAACAGTCTAATTTGAAGATGAAGCAATTTTGCCTCGAGAAATGGGCAAAAATCCCAGTGGCAAGATGTGGAAAGCTCATAGAGAAGTATCCAAAATGACTGGCAGCTGTAATTGCCAGAAAAGTAGGCTCTACAAACTACTGACTTTAGGGGGTGAATAGCTATATACACTGAAGTTTTCAGTAATTTTGTCCTGTTTGTTGTTTGCTTTACAATAAAAAGAAAAACAAATGTTCACAGTTGTAGGCATGTTCTTTACATGAATTGATGGAAACCCTGAAAAAAACAGTGAAATTCCAGGTTGTGAGGTAGCAAAACGCGAAAAGTGTCAAGGGGGTGAATACACATTATTCCTTTCCAGGTTCCCATTAAATAAAAATTTTATTCTTAAATGGTGGTATTCCTCATTGAACTGTCCAGCACCTGATCCTGGCAAACCACCAACATCGGTTATATGCAGCCTGCATGAGCATAGCAGCCTCACAGCTTAAGTCCACACACCCAGCCAGGACCCCCACTTTCATGTAACATATCAGTGAATAATAGACAGGTATCTCGCCCATGGCTGTCGCCCTGTGCCACATTACACATACTCATTGTTTACTACTCTTTGTCAAGGTTATCAACCACCTATGTAGTCTCTCAGCAATGGCCAGTCTCATATGCAAGGAGCACAGTGCTTACAAAATTTTCAATAGCGCTTGTAAATGCTACTTTCTTTGAAGCTGTCCAAATCGCAGCAGAACAAGATTTTGTAGCCTTTGCTCTATCACTGTCAAAGCGGATTAACCGAATGTCCCAATACATATTACCATAGATTAAAATTAATGCAGGTTATTGTATATTACAGTATATACTGCTCTGGTACAATCGATGCAAACCCTGACAGACATAAAGGGTTAATCCCATAATTAAATTATAAATAGAATGAGTGATAGCTTGTGGATTGGTGATCTCCAGCCAGTAGGATTCCCACCATTTTCAAGAATGGAGGCTTTAAAATGCCTGTTGGCATTAGAGCATTCGCACCATAGTTGAGTGCTCATATACTGACACATCAGATTTGAAAAATGTGATGGTGCTTTGAATCCAAAAGTTGGCTGCATCCTTAAAAGAATCACAATGTCTTTTTCAGGTGGATTCCACCTGCAATCCACCTAAATAGCACAGCTCCACATGGCATATAGCACAGCCCCACATGGTATACAGCACAGGCCCATGGTATACAGCACAGCCCCATAGTATACAGCAAAGCACCATGGTGTATAGCACAGCCCCACATGGTATACAGCACAGCACCACATGGTATACAGCACAGCCCCCCATTGGTATACAGCACAGTGCCATGGTATACAGTCCAGCACAATGGTATACAGCACAGCCCCAATGGTATACAGCACTTCCCCCCATGGTATACAGCACTGCCCCCCATGGTATACAGCACTGCCCTCCCATGGTATACAGCACTGCTCCCCCATGGTATACACCACTGCCCCCCATGGTATACAGCACTGCCCCCCATGGTATACAGTACTGCCCCCATGGTATACAGCACTGCCCCCCATGGTATACAGCACTGCCCCCCATGGAATACAGCACTGCCCCTCCATGGTATACAGCACTTCTCTCCCCATGGTATACAGCACTGCCCCCCATGGTATACAGCACTGCCCCATGGTATACAGCACTGCCCCCCATGGTATACGGTACTGCCCCCCATGGTATACAGCACTGCCCTCCATGGTATACCGCATCTTCCCCCCCAAGAATGGCCCCACAGTCACTGTTACATTTAAAAAAAACACTCCTCACCTCGTGCCCGCCCTGCTCCCGGCTGTCTCCTGTCTCCTGTTCTGCCTGGCACACAGTGAGTGCGCGGTGTGATGACGTCATCATGCACCCGCTGTGTGTCAGAGGCAGAGCGGGGAATAATGGGAAAGGGAGCGCCAGCTGATGCTCTCTCCTCCATCAATGCTGTGAACTGTACCGGCGTGTTCAATGCGGCAGCGTGGGGAGTCGCCGTTGGGGGCAGGCGGGCCCCCCTGCCTCACAGGGGCCCCATATCAGCTGCATGATGTGCCGCTAGCTGGGGGCCCCATGGGGAGAGGGGGCCCTAGGCAGCTGCCTGCCCCTAACACCGGCCCTGCCTGTGACACTGCTGTGCATGTGACCCCCGCCTGCTCTCCACTGTATGGGCATCACGGCTGTCAAACTGCTTGTGCATGCCCTTGCGCTTTTAAAGGGCCGCAACTTTTTTTTTAAATAAATTTTCTCCCCTCTCCTGCAAGGGCCCACCGAGTTTTTCCCCGGCACCCTGCCAGGCCAGACTGACCCTGATTTCAAGTGTTTATTTCTGTTAATGTTGATGATTATGGCTTACAGCCAGTGAAAACCCAAAAGTCATTATCTCAGTACATTAGAATATTTTATAACACCAGCTTGAAAAATGATTTTAAAATCCGAAATGTTGGCCTACTGAAATGTATATTCAGCAAATGCACTCAATACTTGGTCGGGGCTCCTTTTGCATCAATTACTGCATCAATGTCGCGTGGTATGGAGGCGATCAGCCTGTGGCACTGCTGAGGTATTATGGAAGCCCTGGTTGCTTTGATAGCCGCCTTCAGCTTGTCTGCATTGTTGGGTCCGGTGTCTCTCATCTTCCTCTTGACAATACTATGGGGTTATGGTCAAGTTTGCTGGCCAAACAAGCACAGTGATACTGTAATTCATGAGACCACTCCAGCTCTGCTGCGCTCTGGGTAGGTACATCGCGGCTCCGGACCATCCCAGCCAAGGCTGTGTTCCCCTGCTCCTGTTCCCTTATGTGCGCTTCGGACCCAATTTCTAAGAAAGTCTTACGCGACCTAGCACACAGGTGCTCCCACAAAGCTTGTTTTAGCGGCAAGTCTCTGAGGCTTGCCACAAACTGGTCTCTTAATATCACATCAGGGGACCCCACTTCAATTACCCCCACATTATCCCGGCAGGTGATAAGCGCTTGTAACTCCTGCAGCGCATTAATGTACTGCGTCATGGACTCCCCCTCGCTTTGGACACGGGGGAACAAGCACATCCGGAGTTCCCCAACATCAGTGGGATCTCCATGCATTTCCTCTAGGTTCTGGAATACTTTAGTCAACGTGTCCCTTTCATGAGGGGGCGGTACATTACAGAATACCGGGTCTCACTGTCTAGGGACATTAACGCTATCTCTGCCTGCAGTGCAGGGGCCATGGGGTACATCCGCAGCATGCTCTTAACTCTTTCAGTCCAGTCCCACAACATCATGTTGCTCCCCGTGAACTTTGGGAGGTAACTAAGCATCGCCCCCAACGGTAAGCTGGCCCTTGGGACTCTCATGACTGCTTGGTCTGCTGCCTCTGCACCTGTGGACTGTATCCTGAAGACTGCACCAAAATGTAAGCAGGTTGCGGGATGCAGTGATGCAAGGCAGACAGAGCAAGGGTTAACAATTTAATTAACAGTAAAGTTACTCCTCGCAGGGAGATAAACAGTTAAATGAGCAAATAGAGACATGAAATGGCAATATAACAACAGTCCACTTAGTTAACTTATCGTGTCTGTGGTTTCCTCAGCCGCAGATGATCTGGTGAGGGTTGTAGTCCCAGCAAAATGTCATCAGATGAAGCTCCACAGCTCAGGGTCCAACTTCTGGCGGCAACGGGTGGTCTCTGGTTTTGCCCACTGAGCCCCTAGTCCATTTAACTGCCGAGCAAAAGAGTAAAGCTCTCCGCAAGGTTCCTCATGGCATGTGTCTCTCTGCCATCATCTGAATGGCTGCTCTGCATGGCTCTGCTCGGTGTATGCTACTCTTTGTGCCAGCCGAAATGAGGATCGCTGCAGTAGTCTCTGTCCCATAAAGGTGCCGCTGTACATCTATCAGTAATGGAGGACGCACCTCAGGGTCCTGCACCTGGCCCCTGTTCCTCTGCTCGAGCACAGCACTCTGACTAGCCAGGCACACGGCGCTCTGCACACACACTGTCTCTCTGGAGCGCTCGCTTAATCACTGCTGCGGCTGGTCTCCGCACTGTCTGTCAAACTGTGGAGCGCACTGCACCCCTGCCTCTGCACTTGTTGCCAGCGAGAAACTAACTGATCTTTGCGCGCTTTTGCCTCACTGCCTGGCTTAGTCACGCCCCCTCTTACTGGGTCATGGGGCCTGTCCTGTCCCCTATTCTTTCCCCTGGGAAACATGGGACGCAGCCTCAGCAGTTCAGGACCCAGCTCAATACAGGTACTCCAAGCCCGGTCTTCCTCCTTACAGCTGTACTGTGCCCCATATCACTGATTGCTGTGATTGGTTTATCAATTCTGATCAGCCAATCACAGTGATGTGACAAAGTTATAAAAAACATGTGACATGCAGTGATCGATGCTGTCTGACACAGCACCAATCACAGCAGTCACAATGGGTGGGGTTATTGCTACGCCACCTCTCATGATTAACCCCCTTGGCACTGTCAATGCAGGAGACATGATGACATTTTGGCTGCATATGGGCATAGTCTGAAAATCAGAGATTCGGAAATACTGGAGTACTAATATACCCAACAGCACACAGGATACGATTTGAAGCAATCCAAAAGTTTTTGCATTATACTGATAATGCACATTGTCCTCCCCGAGACGATTCTAACTTTGACCGTCCATATAAAATTCGGCCAGTAATTGACCAATTCAGCAGAAAATTTGCTGAGGTGTACACATCCCAAAGGGACATCGCTAGATGAATCTCTGGTTCATTTCAAAGGGAGGCTAAAATTCCGACAATACCTGCCCAGTAAGAGGGCCAGGTATGAATTAAACTGTACAAGCTGTGCGAGAGTACCTCAGGGTACACCCACAGATTTAAGGTCTATGAAGGGAAAGACACCCAGATTGACCACCCTGAATGAGATCCTGTCCTGGGGGTGAGTGGAAACATTGTGTGGGGATTGCAACACCTACTGCTGGATAAATGTTATCACCTCTACATTTATAACTTTTACACCAGCATCCCACTCTTCAAGATCCTCTCTGTCAAAGGTACAGTTACATGCAGCACTGTACAAAAAAATCAGAAAGGCCTCTCTAAGCTGCTAATTGGGCAATTGCTGAGAAAGGGCAACAGCAGAGCCCAATGCATTGACAACATGCTGGTGGTCAAGTATAAGGACAAGAGGGATGTCCTTATCTTGACCACCATATACAGTGACAACAGCTTCCCTTTCACTGTCCAAGGTACCATAACACAAGACCCAAAGCCAGATATTATCTTAGATTGTAATAAGTATATAGTTGTTGTAGGTCTCTCAGATGAGGTCCTCATACCACACAGTGCCATGCGAAAAGCTACAGTATGGTACAAAAAAATTGTCCGTGCACATTGTACAGATGGCACTGTACAATGCTTTTGTGCTGTTTCGATCTGCAGGCAATACGGGGACCTTCCTTCAAGAGGTAGTCATCAAGGCCCTAATGTTTGGCACTCAGGAAGGTGAGGGTCCCAGTACTTCTGAAACTGATAGTGCCTGTATCGTCCCAGGTTAACGTTTCCAACAGAGGTTCTGCAAGCAATGAAGAAGGGAAGAACACAAAAAAGGTACACAGTATGCTCCAAGAGGGGAATCCAAAAAGGTATAATTTACTATTGTTAAACCTGCCCTTAGAAACCTGGACTTTGCATTAAGGATTGCTTCAAAGCATACCACACATCCACAAATTCATAAAAAATTGTTTACCCTGTTGTCACAACACAATTTTAGAATCTGATGTGCTCCTACAGCTTACACATAACACCACATTATGAATTCATACACCAGCAAAAGCATTATCATCATTACTATAACTATGAAAAATTCCTTGAAGGGGGTAGTTTCCAAAATGGCGACACTTGTGGGGGATTTCCACTGTTTAGGCACAGTAAGGGCTCTCCAAATGAATCATGGCGCGCGCAGACCATTCCATCAAAGTCTGTGCTTCAAACCATCACTTCTTTCCTTCCGAGACCTGCCATTAGACCAAGCAGCAGTTTTCCACCACATATGGGGTATCGGCGTACTCAGACAAAATTGCACAATATTGGTGTCCATTTTCTCCTGTTACCCTTGTAAAAATAAAAATATTGGGGCTAAAATTACATTTTTGTGGAAAAAATGTGATTTTATATTTTTGTGGCTCTATGTTATAAACTTCCGTGAAGAACCTGGGGTTTCAAGGTGCTCACCACACATATAATTAAGTTAATTGAGTGGTCTAGTTTCCAAAATGGGGTCACCTGTTGGGAGTTTCCACTGTTTAGGCACATCAGGGGCTCTCCAAACGCGACATAGCGTTCGCTCTCTCTTACAGCCAATTTTGCATTCAAAAAGTCAAACAGTGCTCATTCCCTTCCAAGCCCTGCCATGCACCAAACAGTAGTTTTCCTCCACATATGGGATATCTGCATACCCAGGAGAATTTGCACAACAAATTTTGGGGTCAATTTTTTTCCTCGTACCCTTGTGAAAAAATAAAATTGGGTCTAAAGTAACATTTTTGTGAAAAAAATATAAATGTTAATTTTTTTCCTTCCACATTGCTTCAGTTCCTGTGAAGCACCTCAAGAGTTAATAAACTTCTTGAATGTGGTTTTGAGTACCTTGGAGGGTGCAGTTTTTAGAATGGTGTCACGTTTGGGTATTTTCTGTCAAAAAAGTCACTTCAAATACAGTCTGGTCCCTAAAATAGTTTTGTAAATTTTGTTGCAAATATGATAAATCACTGGTCAAATTTTAACCCCTCTAACTTCTTAACAAATCAAAATCATATTTCAAAAATAGCTCTCATAAAAAGTAGACATGTGGGAAATGTTATTAATTAACTATTTGGTGTCTCATAATTCTCTGGTTTAAAGGCATAAAAATAAAAAGTTTGAAATTTGCACAATGTTCAACATTTTTCGCCAAATTCCCAAAATTTTTACAAATAAGTGAAAGTCGCATCAAGCAAATTTTACTAAAGGGGCGCTCTTTGGCCCAGGGCACATGAAAACCTGGAGCCAGCCCTACCCCCCCACAAATTTAGCCAAATTTTTACGCCATTTTTCAGTGCGTAACTAGTATTATGAAGTAAATTAAGGTTGAAATGCTTCAGTAATAAGAATTGATGTTTTTGGCATTCAAAAGGGCACTGTAGGTGTGTTTCCTGTCCTCCACTCCCTGCCAACTTTGCTTCCCCATTGACTTGCATTGGGTTTCGTGTTTAAGTCGGCCTTCGACTTTCACAAAAATCGGCTGATTTCGTTTGACCTGACTTTTGCGAAAGTCGGGTTTCATGAAACCCAACTCGACCCGAAAAAAGGCAAAGTTGCTCATCTCTAGCGGCGACCACAGAGGCCGGTGAGTCAGCTGCGGCGGCCGGCTGCCCGGTTGCAGCGGTGACCTGGAGCGGGGTCGGCATGGCGGCAGAAGCGGCCACGGGTGCTGCCGGGCAGGCCGCGGCCGGCGCCGCGAGTGAACCGGAGGGCCAGGGCCGAAGATGGAGCAGCAGCGACTGTCAGCAAGGAGGCCACGGAGACAAATGGCCCAGTCTCCGCGGCGGACTGAAGCAAAGTCGCGGCAGCGGCAGGCTGAGACAGGTAGGCCGCCGCCGGGGTGTGAAGTGCGGCAGGGATGGCCGCTGGTCGATTCCTCGCTGGAGACACAGAACGAGGTGCCGGATGGCGGGGCGCCAGTGGCGACGGTCGGCCTGGCGGGGACCATGTAGTCATCTGGAGTCGGGGTCACCGAAGAGTGGGATGCAGGGCGGGGAGGCTGAGGGCCGGTGTCGGGGCCCCGAGGCCTGTCTAGTGCACGGAGCACGGGGACGGAATCTGCCTGGGGCGCCCCCGGCAAGGCCGGGGGACCTCTCACCTTCCCTGGTGCCGCGGCTCCCAGCAGGCTCCCCCGCAGCTCCCTCAACAGCCGTGGATCTTCACCCCGCCGTCCGGCAGGGCCAGCCTCCAGGCCCGTCAACTCCGCGGGGAGACTCACTGAAGATTCCCTCGGTGGCTGTCCTCGGATGACAGCCAATAATCTGGAACAGAGCCCCAAATTTGTAATCCACAGGTGAGCAATTCAAGCCCTTTTAGGTTCTTCAGGGTACTTCCGTCGCAGGCTTTCCACTGAGGTTGTAGTATTAGCAGAGGCGATCCAGCCGACTACGCCAAATGTAGTAGGGCCCAGACTGGGGGGTGGTCCACTGCTTACCGCGCACAGCCGACACAGAGACGAGACAGATGCAGATTTCAGTTGCAACAGGTCTGGGTTTTATTGGCCGTCCTCCTGACGACCGTAGCCATACACCGCAGTTCCTTTACAGCCCTCCGTACTCAGGCTCGGGTACCTTCACTTTCCTTCAGTCATAGTGACGTTCCTCGCGGATCTTTCGCTGGGGCTGTCCTAGACCTATCTACCGCCAGGGCTTCACCTGCCCGAGGTCGTCGTCCAATCGGTACCCCCGGGGCCTCGTCTGTCCTGTGGTTCTTGATGTCAGGGCCACCCCCCTAACTGTCTCTTCCCGTCAGTCCCCTGGTCGAGTTCTCCACCGTTGTCAGTCTCCTGCCCCTTGAGCTACTCCCGGGACTAGAACCCTCTGTTCTATTTATATCCCTCCTTGGGAAATCCCCTCCTGGGTTCCTATCTCCCCGCCCCCCATGACTAAGAGGTTTCTATAGCCTTAAGCTGCTGTCAAGTCCTAAACTACGCTCCCCCCTGCCATCTTGTGGTCAAATCCAGGTACTGCACTCCCTTTTCTATCTTCCCCTGTGGTTACCCTTCTGTCATTGCCAATCCCTGTCTATAGGGTACAAACCATCCCCTCTTCCTCCAGTCAAGTCTGTCCGTCAAGTCACCTTCCCCACACAGCAGAGCACCCTTTGTGGCTCCCTGCTTGGAACATGAAGAGTGCTGGGAGATGGGCGGAGCATAGCTTAGAGCGGGAGCAGGATAGAAAGTGAGATCAGATCCCTCTGAGGGAAGGAAAGCAGAAGGACGTGTCTGCAGCAGCTCTTGTAACCAGAGGCTGCTGGACTGATTGGATTACAAGGAAAGCTCCCTAAGGAAGAAGGTTCTTCTGGGACACGGCTGGAGCATACTCCCCGTGGGTCCCTTATGCACGCTGACTACAGGTCAGGTGGAGGGAGAAACTGGTCGCAAAGGGAACGACCCCTAGCCAAGATCGCATTCTTCAGGGTGCCACTGGCAAGCCCATAGCTTTGGTTACTGTATGGACCATCACCCCTACCACAGTTAGTATGACTGGAAAGGCAGCTATATAGAGTCTCAGAAACGGTGAGGTGTTGTCTGAAGATCATTCGCACATGCTGACCCAGAACGATAACTGTGAAGTGCTGGAGTGGAAGGAAGGAGTTTAAGCAGCATTTTGTGGAGACGACAGGGAAAGGCACACACTGACAGAGAAAGCTGGAATGGTGCACTTCATCTTATCTGGAAGTTGTCTGGACCCCTCACCTGGAGGACGCAGCACTGAAGTGGGCACCTGTACCGCGGACAGAACTGTGAGTAAAGCCCATTGAACTACATGCAGTTGTGTCCTCCACATTCTTTCTGCGCCTTTCGTCCAGCACTGCTACATCCTCCGCTCCACACTACATCACCATCTACCAACTCAACTAAACTGCCCTGGGACTACAGCTCTACCTGTGGAGAGCTTCTACATCTCAGCTGCACCACAACATCTGTCCCAGAGAAGCAACACTGCAGTGCTGGTCATTCTGACCAGAAATCACAGGTGGCGTCATAAATCATTATATAAACTTTAATCCCCATTCAATTCTACCCCTTTTACATGATCGCCTGAGGCCACGGACCGGGTCACTGCCACTGTGACATTTCCCATTGAAGTTAACGGGCCCGGTGCCGAGTATCCCATGGCCCCTCGGGCGCATCATTTCTTTTTTTTTTTTTTTTATTTCGTTTATTAAACCATAAACAGCCATACAATACACACACTGGTATATGATGTTGAGCTTGATACAAGATATACATATGCTTCATATAACATGAAAATGTAAAGCAAAATATGCGCATCAGTTGTATACAAATAAAGCAAAACATAATGCTATTTAAATCACAATAGCTTCGTGTTGTTATTCCAGTGATGAAATCTACCTAGCTTCTAAACCATACCTACACCTACAAGGACCTAAACAATTCCGCAGCCTACTTCCACATAATTAGCTATTTACTATGTGACATCTCTACTTTACAAAGTGAGGTGAGAGGAATTCCACCTCTCCCAAATCTTTTCAAATTTACCCGGGCACCCTCTGTTTTGATATAAGGTACGTTCATATGGGATAATCGAATTCACCAAATTGATCCAGGACCCGAGAGAAGGAGATGAACCCCCCATCCACCGTAATGCCATAAACAGTGTCTCCCGTAGAAAAATCTCAGCATATTGACCCCATGTCTCCTCATCCCATACTACAATAGACAGACCAGTGGTTCAAGGGGAACAGGGATTTGTACCAAAGATGTCAGTAGTGATGTCACCTCCCTCCAATATTGTGCAAGTGTGAGGAAGGTGACTTGACGGACAGACTTGACTGGAAGTAGGAGAGGACGATTTGTGCACTATAGACGGAGATTGGCAATGACAGAAAGGTAACAGCAGGGAAAGACATATATACATATATGTATATAGAGAGGAGATGAAACCTTGGGGGCCTTGTGATTTAAGGATCCCTATCAAGGGTAGAGACGAAATAGCATTATTCATATCTATACATCACATGTGCGATTGAAAAGCTGACCTTAGTTGTAAATAACGAAAAAACTGGGATCTCGGGACATCACGATTAACTTGTAATTGTTCAAAGGACATCAAAGATCCATGATCATATAGATCACCTATCATAGAGACACTATACTGAGCCCAAAACTCGGCAGATGGATGTTCAAGTAGCGCCGGGAGGTAGTCATTATTCCATAGGGGCATTTCAGCTATAATATCCCCAAATCCAACCACCCTTTTAATCTGTCTCCATATTGATCGATCGTGCCAGCCGAAGCAGGGGTAACAGTCGGGAGACATTTATTTTCCTCATTTCCAAAAAACCCAGTGGGCAGCTAATTTGTGCAGCATGTAATAGATGATTTTCAGAATTAGGGAGGTGACCTCCAGGCGTCCATGTACTTATGGCTTTAGCCTGTCCAGCCAGATAATACAGGAAGAAGTCGTGCAGCGCTGCCCCCCCCCCCCCCCCTCTTGGGTCTCTGTAGATCTGTAGAGTGGATAGTTTAAGTTTAGGCCTGGTTTTCCCCCATATAAAGGATGTGATCTGGGAATCTGGGAATTCAGATTAGCAAAAAAGGATCTGGGCACCACCACAGCACTATGTTGGAGAAAATAGCTAAGCTAGGGGAGTAATATCATTTTAATTAAATTAATACGTCCAGCTACAGACAGTGGAAGTTTACCCCAAATCGCGAACTTACCTTTGACCATCTCCAGCAATGGATGTAAATTAAGTTGCAAATCAAATTTACTACCCTGAGAAATATGGACACCCAGATATTTGAAACTAGTTACAATGGGCAGTAAGGAGAGAGTCTCAAGTCGTGGCATTGGAGCATGGGAAAGAGGCATCAAGGCAGACCTCTCCCAATTTATATATAGGCCAGAATATTTACTGAATTTATTTATAGTAGTGATCACTCCTGTCAGAGTTTCCTCCGCTTTGTCCATAAATATCACCATATCGTCAGCATATGGGCCTATAGTGTCTGTCCGACCCGCTATTTCTATAGCAGCAATACCGGGGAAGACCTTATACGAATTGCCAGTGCCTCAATAGCAAGAGCAAAAAGGGCCGGGGAAAGGGGACACCCCCGACGAGTTCCTCTATGCAATGAAAATGGCTCAGATATGGAATTATTTACGATGACCTGGGCATTAGGCTTCATGTATAAAACACTGACCCATTTTTGGAATCTATCACCGAATCCATACCTCTGCAGACATGCACGGAGAAAGGGCCATACAAGAGAGTCAAAGGCCTTGGCCGCATCAAGCGATGCCAATGCCCATTCATTATTTGGTACCAGAGAACCATATTGGACCACTGACTGGACTCGTCTAATATTGTTGGAAGTGCTATTACCAGGCATAAAACCAGTCTGGTCAGAGTGTATGAGATCTAATGACTGAGTTCACCCTTTTGGCCAAAATTTTTGTAAAAATCTTATAATCCACATTTACTAGTGATATGGGCTGATAAGATCCACAATCTAAAGGGTCCTTCCCCTCCTTTTTAAGAACTATTAGCCTCATAAAAGGATTCCGGCATGCATCCCCCCTCCCAAATCCCACGAAACACCGTCAACAAAAGGGGGGCCAGTATCTCCTGGTATTTTCTATATAATTCGACAGGAAATCCATCCGGGCCAGGAGCCTTCCCAGAGGCCATATCTTTTATGGCCTCCTCCACCTCCTCTAGAGTAAACTCAGCATCCATAAAGGCCCACTGGGAAGGACTCAGTGTGGGAAACTCTATATCTGAAAGATAATTTAGACACCCCGGGCCATCAACATCAGTCTTAGAATTATATATTGAACCATAATAATCATAAAAGCACTTCAGTATCTCCTCAGTTGAGGAAACGAAAGTACCATCCAAACTGTAAGATTGTGTTAGTTGTATTAGGCTGTCGCACTAAGTAAGCCAAAAATTTGATTGCCTGATTCCCCATCTCAAAATAAGATTGTCGGGCAAAAAATAATTTACGTTTCGTTTTAGTGTCAATATATTGAGTATATAACCTTTGAGCAGTCAACCACTCCACCCTATTGCTGTTAGTTTGATCAGATATATAGGCTGCCTCCAAATCTTTCAGACGTCGCTCCATCTCGCCAGCCTCCTCCGATGTCACCCGTTTAATGTAAGAAATCGTAGAGGATAAACAACCCCTTAGATAAGCTTTAAGAGCATCCCAAAATAAATTAATATTTCGGGGTTCAGGGTGGGACGGGACGAAGCAACGTAACTTATCTATTGTTCTATCGGGCGATGTTATCAACTTCAGCCAAAAAGGGTTCAATTTCCATGTTATCCTATTGGTCGATGGCCCGTATTTAAGTTTAAGAACAACCGGGCTATGATCTGAAATCCCCCTACTTCCATGTTCAACATCATCTCCCCACATCGCTAGGCTGCTGGATCCAAAAATGTAGTCTATGCGAGACAGAAGCGTTTAGTGGAGGAATGGCAAGTATACTCCCTCGCCTCAGGATGGCGAATTCTCCATAGATCCAGCCACCCGCTTCCCGCCATAAATTGTGACAGCTGGGATGTAACCGGGGAGGGGGCCCCACTCTGTACTCCATCGCCTAGTCTCAGTTTATCAAGATAACTATTCATGACCAAATTAAAATCTCCCATACAAATGACGTGTGCATCTGGGTAATTCAGGACGAAGAACTAAAACCTTTGAAAAAGAAAAAACAAAACAAGAACCTAGCAATATAGGAGCACAGTCTCACGCCTCCATCAAAAAATAAACAAGGGGATACCATCACTGAACACAGTGTCTGGTATTGTTGATAACTGGATACTCGCCGAGAGAGCTCCAATTAGACCCTTAATTGAAAGGATTTGAAGCAACAGCCGCCACATCAGGATTCCTTCGCAGGGGATCCCCTTTGGGACCGCAGCCATTCAGTCGCCTCCGCTGGATCTGTGAAAAACACGGAGGCACCTCCATGAACAACCCGAAGTCGGGCCGGATATATCATCGAGTATACAATGTTCCTGTCCCTGAGCCGTTTCTTGACCTCGATGAATTGTGCCCGCTGCTTCTGCAATTCCATGGAAAAGTCCGGAGAGATGGAGATGATAGCATTATTGAACTTGATAGGACTTTTTAGTCGTGCAAGACGCAGAATGGTATCTCTGTCCTTACAATTGAGCAGGCGTGCCAGGAAAGGTCGAGGCGGGGCCCCCAGAGGCAGGGGTTTAGTAGGGACCCTATGTGCTCTTTCAATAGCGAACATTGAGGATAATTCATCTCCCAGGGAGGTCTTAAGCCAATGTTCCAGAAACTGCTCAGGATGCTGACCTTCCGAGCGCTCAGGCAGACCAATGATGCGGATATTATTCCGGCGCATTCTGTTCTCCAAGTCATCCGCCTTCTGCTTCCAAGCATTCATTGAGCCTGCCACTTTCGTTAATTTAGCCTCCATAGGTGTAATGGTATCCTCTACCCTGGACACCCTCGTCTCCACCTCTGTAATGCGTCCCTTCATGGCCTGCATATCCTGACGAAGTCTCCCCACCTCCGTATAAACATCCTCAATTTTCTCCGTCAGGGATGTCCTGGTTAGAGAAATAGCCTGCATCAACTGCTCAGACGCCTGTTTAAGGGTCAATTCCTCCTGTTCCGTCTCTTCTTCACCCCCAGAAGGGCGATTTTTGCGTTAGACTTGAGAGGAAGTACTCCTGATAGGTCGTGCACTTTCAGTAGGGTCCGGTCTGACAAACTCTTTCAGTTTTTTTGCCGCTCCTGACCGCTTAAATTGACTCATGGTTATCTGCAGTGCGGTGCAGTGAAATAGCTAGAAATGTGTGTTTCAGGTATCTTCCACCACAGATGGGGATCACAGCAGGGCTAGTAATGGTTAATTAGAGTTCAGGTCACAGAAGGAGGCCACGTTAATTGTGAGGATGGCAACCAGCACTTATTCAGTACAGTTCCTTGTGGCTAGAGGAGGGGGAGGGGGGCCCCACAGAGACAGCAGCAATGGGGGAGGATGTTCAGAGCCTCCCTTAGTAATGGTGCCAGCCAGCACAGTGAGCAATTGATAGAGAGGAGATAACACGCAGGGCCCAATCTTTCAGGGCACTCACCGTGTGTCTCCTCAGGTCTGTCCTCTGATGTCTTCACTGCCCGGGCAGCGGTGCAGCAGTAAGGGCCGACGCCGCAGCTCTCAGTGGCAGAGCCGCACATCCAAGATGGCCGCCGCCTCGTGGAGGATCAGTCGCTCGCTCCGGTCTCCCCGGCCGCCCTCTCTCAAAAGTCGCCTCACGTCTTGCTGCGGGGTACCTGGGGGATCCCGACGTCCAGGGGGTCCAGGCAGCGCCAAGCAAGCCACAAAAAAAGGGGTCCAGAATCCAGGATCTAGCAGGATATTGAGGAGCTCTCCTAACCAGCGTCCTCTCTCGCTCACGGCATAGCCACGCCCCGGGCGCATCATTTCTGGCGTCACGAACAGGATGATGAAGCCCGGTATCACCAGGTCCTGTGTGCTGAAGATTTATTACATTTAAAATTTCTAAAAATGTGCAAAAGAACCAAAATGATAGACTGTAAAATAGACTCTCAAAATGGCTGACAGAGCAGTGCTGAGGGGTGTGCCATCGTGGGTGGCACCCCAAAAAGAGCGTGAAAAGCCAGGAAACCCCCTTGCCTGCATTACTATGCTACAGTAACATGGCCCACGCCCACAGGAATCCGAGTTTTAGCCTGGTATGGTGGAAAAGGAAAGAGACACCGCCCCCCAGGGGAGGAGCAAAGCTCAGCGGCGGGAAGAGTCAAGAAGAAGCCACAACCCCAGGCAGCCATGATAGAGAGTGGACGGAGGCCTGGAAAGCATGGTGGAGAAGAACACCTCTCCCCTGGCGCAATCGTTGTAGCCTCTGGCCCGCTGGAAACAATGGACCTGGAGCAGCTGGAGGCGGAGATCGCCCAGCTGAATCGCAGCCTGCAGCTGAGGCAGGCTTTGCTGGAACAGCGAAGGCAGCATGCCCAGGAGGGGTCTGCCCTAGGAGAACCCTTACCACCGGTCCCCGCTGACCCTGTCCAGGTACCCCCACCATCGGTATCCGCCGCCACTGCACCAGTACCACCGCTGCCAGTACCCGCTACGGCCACCGCCCAGAACACACCGCCAGAAGCCGCCGCCAACAGCCAGGAGGCGCCACCATCAGCCCCTGAGAGCGGTTCCCCAGCATCGCCTGCGGACTCCCCAGCGTCCCAACCACCGACTTCAGTGGAGGAGCTGAGTCAACGATTCCAGGGTGTTAGGCTGACTGCAGTAGAGAACTGGAAGAAGTCCCTGCTGAAAAGAGCAAAGTTGGAGGAGACGCGTCCCATCCGGCGGCTTCTGATCTCAGCGGAGGAGACTGCCGGTACTGGTATGACATCACCGACAGGTACTGCCGCCGACCCTGCCCCAGTAGTTGAGGAGCTTCCAGTGCGCCCATGTGCAGTGCCAGCAGTATGTTCCTTAACCCCATTAGTACCTTCAGTGGTAACTCCGGCGCCTGGATCATCGGTAGCCCGTAGCGCCACCGCTGCAGCTCTTCCAACGGCAGCAGCCACCTCAAGACCCACAACAGCAGTGACACCAGCTGCACCCTGCCAACAAGCTGCGGGAATCTCAGCACAGGCAGCCATCTGTAAAGCTCCACCAGGAGGAGCTCACCAGGAAGAATACCTCAGATGGGCTATGCCGCCAGGGGGTGGACACCCTGAAAATTTGCCCTGGAAGCAGAAGAGGAAGCCTGCTTCATCTACCCCAGGAGGGGGCCACCAGTAAGAACGTTTTAGAATTATGGACAGTTACCCGGGAGGGTAATGGCACCGTTTGCCTTTGTTGTTTTTCTTTTTCTAGTTTGCCTCAGTTTGGCATAGCCTGCTCTGATACAGATACTGAGCGATCATGAACTTGGAGTGATCCAAAAACTTTCCATTATACATAGTTTGCACCTCATATAACAACAAATAGTCCAGAAAGTGAGCAGGGCACTTCAACCATATAAATACAACCAGTGCCCTTCATAGTTTGCACCTCTTAAGGTGCTCCCTCTTGGTTTTACGTGAACCTCTGCAAAAAAAGGACTACCTCAGACCTGAACAAAAACCTGCGGGTGTTGCTGAAGACAGGGTCTAAAGAAAAGCACCAGTAAGTCCTGCAGCCCACCCAGGACCACCGTTGGAGGTTTGGAGCGGGTCCTCCACCAGCAGAAGGGACACGGCAAGACACCCCGGCTGGGACAGTGTCCAATACTCACAAGAATAATTGCAGTTTAATGAAGCACTTTATACAATGTCTAATAAAAATGTTGATAGCAGTGTATGGCTATAGTATTAGAAACAGATTTTCTACAGAGTATAGTTTGGTAGTAATATTTAATAAAAATGTGAAGTTGTTGAATAAAAATTGAACCAGGTGACGAACCATAGGCAGCACCTAGAGTTATAGGTAGTAAAAATAAAGATATCTTAGGTAACGTTTAAAGTAAAGGTACCTCTCTCAGGAGAAGTTTAATAGTGAAATATATAGTGTTGACTGCAGTCATTATTGTTTGAAAAGAATATATAATTTTGTATGTTCTTCCTGTAACATCTTTTGTTTTACTTGCAGCCTGCGGACGTGCTGGGTTTAACTGGGGGGAATATGGCGCCCCTGAGGGTCCAGTCGCCACAGAGGTACTGCACCTCACCCAGAGGTGTGGTATCCCACGACCAGGTTAGGTGGGTGCACCCGACCAGATTTCAACACCCACATCCCACACACACCAGTAGTGCAGCAGAGCACCCTTTGTGGCTCCCTGCTTGGAACATGAAGAGTGCTGGGAGATGGGTGGAGCGTAGTTTACAGCGGGAGCAGGATAGAAAGTGAGATCAGATCCCTCTGAGGGAGGGAAAACAGAAGGACGTGTCTGCAGCAACTCTTGTAACCAGAGGCTGCTGGACTGATTGGATTACAAGGAAAGCTCCCTAAGGAAGAAGGTTCTTCTGGGACACAGGTGGAGCGTACTCCCCGTGGGTCCCTTATCCACGCTTACTACAGGTCAGGTGGAGGGAGAAACTGGTCGCAAAGGGAACAACCCCTAGCCTAGATCACATTCTTAAGGGTGCCACTGGCAAGCCGATAGCTTTGGTTACTTTATGGACCATCACCCCTACCACAGTTAGTTCGACTGGAAAGGCGGATATATAGAGTCACAGAAACAGTGGGGCGTTGTATGAACAGCATTCGCAGATGCTGACCCAGAACGATAACTGTGAAGTGCTGGAGTGGAAGGAAGGAGTTTAAACAGTATTTTGTGGTGACTGCCAGGAAAGGCACACACTGACAGGGAAAGCTGGAAAGGTGCACTTCATCTAATCTGGAAGTTGTCTGGACCCCTCACCTGGAGGATGCAGCACTAAAGCAGGCACCTGTACCGCGGACAGAACTGTGAGTAAAGCCCATTGAACTACATGCAGTTGTGTCCTCCACATTCTTTCTGCGCCTCTCGTCCAGCACTGCTACATCCTCCGCTCAACACTACATCACCATCTACCAACTCAACTAAACTGCCCTGGGACTACAGCTCTACCTGTGGAGAGCTTCTACATCTCAGCTGCACCACAACATCTGTCCCAGAGAAGCAACACTGCAGTGCTGGTCATTCTGACCAGAAACCACAGGTTGCGTCACAAATCACTATATAAACTTTAATCCCCATTCAATTCTACCCCTTTTACATGACCGCCTGAGGCCACGGACCGGGTCACTGCCACTGTGACATTTCCCATTGAAGTTAACGGGCCCGGTGCAGAGTATCCCATGGCCCCTCGGGCGCGTCACAAGTTACACAAAAAGTATTGCACAGGCAAAGATGCAAAACAAAAAACAGTATAATGCAGTGACAGCCTAACTACGGCCATCATCAAAAGTAAAAAAACGTAAAGGTTCAGCGTATCAGACTCTGGCGTCCGGAGGGAGGTGGTTGGAAGATCCCAGGATGGTACCGCAGACGGCGCGCCACGTTGAGGAAGCGGTCCTGAATGTACCGGAGGCACTTTCTCCCGGTGAAGAGTCCGGGGGCTTTTGGTGGGCCGCTGTACCAGTGGCTGTTGCTTCAGCGTATGAAGCGGAGGGATCCGGTATCAAGGCAGCAGCTGCTGCTGTAGAGTTGAAGTCTCTGACGGGAGCTGTGCACCCTGCGCTGTCAGCGGTCAAGCATTGCATTTCCTGTCTGCTGTCGAGTAGGGTCGACGTCCGGCAACGGTATGTGGTCACTGGTGCTGTTGCTGGATGCTGGGAAGCATGCACTCAAGCGTAGTCTGTCGTCTGTAGGAGTACCCGCAGGGAGGGAGCAAACCTTCACCTGCCGTGACTGCTGTCTTCCCACCAAGAGCCCCAGGTTCCCACGCACAGCCCCTTTTATCACAGACCTGCACCTGGCAGCAGGGGTCACAGGTTTGTACCTGTCAGGTTCCCTGTCCGCCAGCAACACTAGTGGTAGTCCCAATGGTTCCGGCCCAGAGACATCGCAGCCTCTAACGAACCAGTCCTTCCTCCCACAAATACATTACAAAGTTTCTTATAAATCACCTGTACTATTGACTTATGCAGTTTGCTGACAGTACAATTCTGTTTTAAATGTTGTAATAGGAAAAGCATTATGAAAAAGAGTTTCTTACGTTATTTTGCAATGAAGGTCCATTTGATGTATCAGGTTGGATGCTGCCTACATTTATCTCAGCGCCAGACACTTCTACAAGAGAAAAGATAATTGGATAAGTGTGTAACCATCGGGTTCTTTAATGAATTAAGCATGACCCATTTCTATAATACTCTAGAAAAGTGATTTTTTTTAAACCTGTTTCCTGTTTTTTGCAGATTTTTTTCAGCTCGTCTGCTTGAAAAAAACCTGGAAAGTAACTTAAAAAAAACAAAAAAAGAAAAAAAAAAAGAGCAAAGCACCACTGCAGAAAGAGCGCACACTGATACAAAAGTAAATTGCCGCAAATAAGGTGCAAATCCATGGATGCCATGCCCTAGACCATCACCCCACACGTACCGCCGTAACCTGTACGGCTTTGTCAGGGGAAGTGCCGTACGGGTTACGGTGAAGGTCTAGGGCATGGCATCCATGGGTTTGCACCTTATTTGCGGCAATTGATCTCTTTTGGTAATAATTCGTACCTTTTGCTCCCTCCTCCTGCCTTCTTTGGGACTATTAGTGTATTGAAGGTTTGATATTTGCTGTCTTTGGTCATTTTGGACTTATTATGGTCCTAGACTGAATTATACAGTATAACGCAGATTGTTGTGTGGTGTTTATGGGCTGTATTTGGTCCAGGGCTACATAGTCCTCATGATCCTAGGAATAGGGAGAGTATATTATAATGCTGTAATTAGGTCTATATGAGTACATTGTATATGCTTTTGTGCATGATGTTTTTGTATTATTATGGATATCATAGATGCCGTAGTGTTTTGTTTTTATCATGTTTTTATATTTTTTGTATAACTCTGTGTATCTATAAAATTATTTCACTATAATACAATTTACTTTTGTATCATTGTGCGCTGTTTCTGCAGTGGTGCTTTGTTCTTTTTTTTCTGTTCTATACATTATGGCCAAAAGTATTGACACCCCTGCAATTCTGTCAGATAATACTCAGTTTCTTCCTGAAAATGATTGCAAACACAAATTCTTTGGTATTATTATCTTCATTTAATTTGTCTTAAATGAAAAAACACAAAAGAGAATGAAGCAAAAACCAAAACATTGATCATTTCACGCAAAACTCCAAAAATGGGCCAGACAAAAGTATTGGCACCCTCAGCCTAATACTTGGTTGCACAAATAATTGCGACCAACCGCTTCCGGTAACCATCAATGAGTTTCTTACAATGCTCTGCTGGAATTTTAGACCATTCTTCTTTGGCAAACTGCTCCAGGTCCCTGATATTTGAAGGGTGCCTTCTCCAAACTGCCATTTTTAGATCTCTCCACAGGTGTTCTATGGGATTCAGGTCTGGACTCATTGCTGGCCACCTTAGAAGTCTCCAGTGCTTTCTCTCAAACCATTTTCTAGTGCTTTTTGAAGTGTGTTTTGGGTCATTGTCCTGCTGGAAGACCCATGACCTCTGAGGGAGACCCAGTTTTCTCACACTGGGCCCTACATTATGCTGCAAAATTTGTTGGTAGTCTTCAGACTTCATAATGCCATGCACTCGGTCAAGCAGTCCAGTGCCAGAGGCAGCAAAGCAACCCCAAAACATCAGGGAACCTCCGCAATGTTTGACTGTAGGGACCGTGTTCTTTTCTTTGAATGCCTCTTTTTTTCTCCTGTAAACTCTATGTTGATGCCTTTGCCCAAAAAGCTCTACTTTTGTCTCATCTGACCAGAGAACATTCTTCCAAAACGTTTTAGGCTTTTTCAGGTAAGTTTTGGCAAACTCCAGCCTGGCTTTTTTATGTCTCGGGGTAAGAAGTGGGGTCTTCCTGGGTCTCCTACCATACAGTCCCTTTTCATTCAGACGCCGACGGATAGTACGGGCTGACACTGTTGTACCCTCGGACTGCAGGGCAGCTTGAACTTGTTTG
This sequence comes from Dendrobates tinctorius, assembly GCF_039654945.1. Classification (NCBI taxonomy): domain Eukaryota; kingdom Metazoa; phylum Chordata; class Amphibia; order Anura; family Dendrobatidae; genus Dendrobates; species Dendrobates tinctorius. Next base: position 4,463,848 of record NW_027361844.1, on the reverse strand, counting down.
GATGTTAGTCGACGTTCTTTATCCAACATCCGCACAATCTTGCGTTGAAATCTCTTGTCAATTTTTCTTTTCCGTCCACATCTAGGGAGGTTAGCCACAGTGCCATGGGCTTTAAACTTCTTGATGACACTGCACACGGTAGACACAGGAACATTCAGGTCTTTGGAGATGGACTTGTAGCCTTGAGATTACTCATGCTTCCTCACAATTTGGTTTCTCAAGTCCTCAGACAGTTCTTTGTTCTTCTTTCTTTTCTCCATGCTCAATGTGGTACACACAAGGACACAGGACAGAGGTTGAGTCAACTTTAATCCATGTCAACTGGCTGCAAGTGTGATTTAGTTATTGCCAACACCTGTTAGGTGCCACAGGTAAGTTACAGGTGCTCTTAATTACACAAATTAGAGAAGCATCACATGATTTTTCAAAGAGTGCCAATACTTTTGTCCACCCTCTTTTTTATGTTTGGTGTGGAATTATATCCAATTTGGCTTTAGGACAATTCTTTTTGTGTTTTTTCATTTAAGACAAATTAAATGAAGATAATAATACCAAAGAATTTGTGCTTGCAATCGTTTTCAGGAAGAAACTGAGTATTATCTGACAGAATTGCAGGGGTGTCAATACTTTTGGCCACAACTGTATATCCACTGCTGCGGCACCTGGTCACATTATTGTTGTTGTGATTATGTTACACAGCTTGGTGTGCCCAAAAACCTACTTTGTGTCTTAAAAAAATAAATGCTTAAAACACTCACCCTATTAAATTCTAAAATAAAACGACTTGCTGTTCATATGTTTAGTCTTTCAATCATTTTTAATTAGCTTCAGGTTTTAAAAAATACCAACCATTTAGGGCTCATTCACACGATAGTCAATTCTCTCATGCGAGAGAATTGGACCAATTATGTCAATGTCACTCAGCTCAAACTCTGTCAGAGTTTCAGGTGAGTATTATATTACTGTGATCTCATTCTCTTGCATTAGAGAATCGTATCAGAGGTGTGGAGAAGATGCCGAACATAATTTTTCCATCTTCTACATTGTCTCTGTGCACTTACATCGGACTGCACTCAGATGTCATTTGTTTCATATTCACCCATAGACTTGTATGGGTCTGCATGTTCAAATTATCGGATGCACTTGCAGCATGCTGTGATTGTTTTCTCCTGCTGAATCGGCATAAGAAGAAAGTTGCAGATCTGCACTGCCCCATAGTATACCATTGGGCTCAGTGCTCTCCAATAAGACAACACACAGCATTCGGACGGATTATATGTTAGTCTGAGCGAGTGTTAACAGGTACACGAATGCAACAGTGCAGACAATGAGAAAACAGTGGTACTTAAACCAACAACTATTTATTCAACTGAAACAATTAAAAGGGTGCGTTTGGCACAAGATAAGAAAATAACGAAAACGGTGAAAAATGAAACACATAACCGTATTTTTATAAGATGCACTTTATTTCCCAAAAAATTTCGGAGGAAAATGGGTCTAAGAAGTAAGGTTTCTCCTTGCGGAGAGTGACATGCCAGCTGTGGCTTGTCAAGGTAAGGAGACTTATTCGCCGTGCAATGCTCCTCTGGGAAAATAATATGCAAATTGCCTCTTCAGAAAGAAAGAGGACTTTTACTCTACAGCGCCACCTATTGGTAGTAGCGATCCTACAAGTCACAATCAACCCTTTAACGAGTCTTGTAGTATGACTTAGGATACAAGCCAAATCAGAATCTCAATTTGCAGACACGGTGTTTCGAGCTGTTGGCTCTCGTCAGTGCAAAGTATGAGATCTGATTTGGCAAGGTGAGAGGCTCTGGACTAGGGTCTAAGAAGTAAGGTTTCTCCTTGCGGAGAGTGACATGCCAGCTGTGGCTTGTCAAAGTAAGGAGGAGCATTGCACGGCGAATAAGTCTCCTTACCTTGACAAGCCACAGCTGGCATGTCACTCTCCGCAAGGAGAAACCTTACTTCTTAGACCCTAGTCCAGAGCCTCTCACCTTGCCAAATCAGATCTCATACTTTGCACTGACGAGAGCCAACAGCTCAAAACACCGTGTCTGCAAATTGAGATTCTGATTTGGCTTGTATCCTAAGTCATACTACAAGACTCGTTAAAGGGTTGATTGTGACTTGTAGGATCGCTACTACCAATAGGTGGCGCTGTAGAGTAAAAGTCCTCTTTCTTTCTGAAGAGGCAATTTGCATATTATTTTCCCAGAGGAGCATTGCACGGCGAATAAGTCTCCTTACCTTGACAAGCCACAGCTGGCATGTCACTCTCCGCAAGGAGAAACCTTACTTCTTAGACCCTAGTCCAGAGCCTCTCACATTGCCAAATCAGATCTCATACTTTGCACTGACGAGAGCCAACAGCTCGAAACACCGTGTCTGCAAATTGAGATTCTGATTTGGCTTGTATCCTAAGTCATACTACAAGACTCGTTAAAGGGTTGATTGTGACTTGTAGGATCGCTACTACCAATAGGTGGCGCTGTAGAGTAAAAGTCCTCTTTCTTTCTGAGGAGGAAAATGGGAGGTGTCTTATAATCCAAAAGTAGCTTACCGGTGGGTGGCTGCATTGGAGTCACAGGAGGCAGGATCGCTGCTGCAGGAGACCAGTGGCAGTAGGAGTAGGGCGATGATGTGGGTCCTGGGCTGGGAGGATAGGGTACTTCGGCAGTGCGAGGCTGCAGGTCCTGGGCTTCTATAAGATGTAGGAGGTGAGTGAGGTGAGTCTTTCCATATATTTCCATAGATTTCTCTTTGGTGGGATTCGGGAAAACGGCTGCTGGAGGCGGTGCATGCGCAAACCGAGATCTCCTGAGATCTCAGCACATCGACAAGAGACCCCCTCTTCCCAGCATGGGGCCTGCAGCCTCACTCCACTCCTGCCACTGCCAGCCTCCTGCAGCAGTGACCCTGCCTCCTGTGATTCTGCTACACCACAACTGCCCCCTAGTAAGCTACTGTATAATCGGACTATATGAAGCACCACCATTTTATTTTAACATTTTTTTTGCTATTTTCCTCCCCAAAATTTGGTATGTGTCTTATGGTCCGGTAAAATACAGTATGTCACAAGGAGAATTCAGATGAGCAGAATATTGACACAGTGCTATTTACACTCTATCATTCTATTATTACCTTTAAGGAACTGTTATTGTCAATGAGGTCTTAAGGCCCCGTCTCATAGCGAGTTCGCTAGCGAGATCGCTAATGCGTCACCGTGATCTCGCCTGCTATCTCGCTACATGTGACACGCAGCGGCGACCGCCCCCCCCCGCTGGATATCGCTGATCGTGCAGGAATGTCCTGGGCCATTTTTTCGTCGTCGGCGTCCCGCTGGCCAGCATGCATCGCTGTGTTTGATCGCTGGATCATTGCTGCGTCGCTGAAGATATCTGCCTGTTTGGCAGCTTACTAGCGATCATTTAGCGATGCACCAGCGATCCCTACCAGGTCGTATCATTGTCGGGATCGCTGGTGCGTCGCTAAGTGAAACGGGACCCTCAGTATTAATACCTTAGCCAAAAGGTCACCAGTCACAGTTGTCATTCTCTAGGCAATGCAAAACATCACACAGGCCCTAACGGGAGGGTCGACGATACTACCCGCTAAGCCGCAAATCCCAGATTGGTGGGTTACTCTGCCCACTTGGCACACTGGCTGCCATCATACCCTGAAGTGTGTGCCCACATAGTACTGTACGTCTTCACTGGAAGCCACAGCTCACATGAACATTCCCAAATCCTGGAACCGTTCCTCATAGGACATGGTTTGCGGACCAGTCACAATTCTGGCCGCACTTCTCTGAACTTGCTCCAGTTTGTTGATGTCTTTTTTAAAATGTGGTGCCCAAAACTGGACACAGTATTCCAGATGAGGTCTGACCAAAGAGGAGTAGAGGGCAATAATGACTTCACATGAGCTACACTGTATGCGTCTGTTAATACATCCCAGAATTGTATTTGCCTTTTTTGCTGCTTCATCACACTGTTGACTCATGTTCAGTCTGTAATCTATTAGTATACCCAAATCTTTTTCACATGTGCCGTTGCTTAGCCGCATTCCTCCCATTCTGTATATGCTTTTTTTCTTTTTTATTGCCCAGATGTAGTACTTTGCATTTTTCCCTGTTAAAAACCATTCTGGTAGTTGCTGCCCACTGCTCCAGTTTATTTCTATCTTTTTGAATCTTCCTCTCTCTTCTCTAGTATTATCTATCCCTCCTAGCTTTGTGTCATCAGCAAATTTAATCAGTTTACCCTCAATTCCTTCATCTAAATCATTGATAAAGATGTTGAACAATAAAGGGCCAATGACAGAGCCCTGTGGTACCCCACTTGAGACATTCTTCCAACTGGATGTGCAGCCATTTACGACCACTCTTTGGGTCCGATCACTAAGCCAGTTATGAATCCACCTAACAGTTGCCTTGTCCATTCCATACTTAGTCATTTTTTCAATAAGGATTTTGTGAGTCAAGATATACTATATCCACAGCATTACTCTGATCCATCCAGTCAGTGATTCTGTCATAGAAGGAAATTAAGTTAATCTGAAATGACTTATTAGTTACAAACCCATGCTGACTCTGGTTAATCACTTCATTCTTATCCAGGTAGTTACATACATGTTGTTTAATAATTTGTTGAAAGATCTTTCCTGGTATAGAAGTCAGACTCACCGGCCTACAGTTCCTTAGGTCCACCTTCTTCCCCTTTTTGAAGCTAGGAACAAACATTTGCTCTTCTCCAGTTTTCTGGGACTTCTCCTGTTCTCCAAGAATTTTCAGTAGTCTCAGTAGTCTCTCTCTCGGTCCTCACTCTGATTACTTGGTTCAGCTCTCTCAGCTCTGGTCTCTCAGGTCTTCACTCAGGTCAGGTCTCTCGTAATGGCAGCTATAAGCCAACTATGCTACTCACACAAACATCCGGCTACAGGTCCTCATCTTCTCTGCCCTCCCAGGCGTTTTATGATTATCAACTGTACCACAGCTGTCACCTGACTCGGCGTCTCCTTCAATCCCTTCCCTGAAGGAACATGCACTTCATGCTTGAGTTCACGTCAATATAATTCTTTCTGCTTTTTCTTTCTCTATCTCCTTTAATCAGAAGATGGCAGTGTTTGCTTGCAGACACTTTGTTAAGCATTAACTATGTGTGTCTTCTCACATGTCTATCTCCTTACACGAGCCCTTAAGGCTATGTGCACACGTCCGGAATTCCCGTGGATTTTATGCGTTTTTGACGCGTTTTTTCGCCGCAAAAACGCTGCAAAAATGCATAAAATAAGCAACCCATTGAATTCAATGTCATTCCGCACATGTTGTGTTAATGCTGCGTATTTTTCCGCGGCGGAATCGCATCGTGGAAAAATACACAGCATGCTCATTCTTTTTGCGGAATCGCGGGAATTCCATACACATAGGAATGAATTGTTTCGCTTACTTTCCGCATGTGGCTATGCCAACAATGCGCAAAGTAAGCGGAAAGTGTGCAGATGGTACCCAGGGTCTGGAGGAGAGCAGACTCTCCTCCAGGCCCTGGGTACCATATCCCTGTAAAAAATAGAATTAAAATAAAAGCGTGTGATATTCTCACCTTCCGGCGTCCCCCAAGCGAGCGTTCCCAGTCCTCAGCGATGCTCCCGCCAAATCCTGTTCCCAGCGATGTCTTGCGACAATGACCTTTGATGATGTAGCGGTGTCGCATAGGCAGCCTTAATAGTAAAAAGTTGGTCACACTAGTCAAACACTATGTTTGACAAGTGTGACCAACCTGTCAATCAGTTTTCCAAGCGATGCTACAGATCGCTTGGAAAACGCTAGCATTCTGCCAGCTAATTACACTTACAAAATGCTAGTTTTTCGCGAGAAATACGCAGGAATTACGCATTCAGAATTCTCAAGTATTTCCCGTGGCAGGGAGTTGTGGAATTGCCGCAGAAATTTCCGTGGGAATTCCGGACGTGTGCACATAGCCTAAAAGAATTGACCTAACCATTCATCTGCTATGAAATTTTTCCATACTTTAAAATAGAAGTCAATAGGAAGGCTACAAAAACACTACAAAGACATATGGGCATTTTTTTTAGCATGTTTTAAGTATTTTTGAGGCATTTTCACCTTATAAAAAACTTACATTATATTGATTGGAGAATCATTGGATGTCATTTATCTCGACTTCTCTAAAGCATTTGACACTGTCCTACATAAAAAATTGGTAAGTAAGATGAGAAAGCTTGGGCTAGGGGAAAATGTGTGTAGATGGGTAGGTAGCTGGCTTAGTGATAGAAAACAAAGAGTGGTTATTAATGGGGCATACTCAGATTGGGCCAGGGTTACTAGTGGGGTACCACAGGGTTCTGTATTAGGCCCCCTACTATTTAATATATTTATTAATGATCTAGTGGATGGCTTACACAGTAAAATATCAGTATTTGCAGATGATACATAACTATGTAAGGTAGCTAACACAAAGGAGGACAGTTTGCAACTACAGACAGATTTGAGTAAATTGGAGAATCAGGCTGAAAAATGGCAAATGATGTTTAACACAGATAAGTGTAAGGTTATGCACATGGGAAGGAGAAATAGATGCTACAATTACTTACTAAATGGGAAACTGCTGGGGAAATCAGACATGGAAAAAGACTTAGGCATCTTAGTCAATAAAAAGCTAAATTGGAGTGCCCAGTGTCAGGCAGCTGCCACCAAAGCAAACAGGGTCATGGGATGCATTAGAAGAGGTCTGGGGACACGAGATGAAAACATAATTCTCCCTCTGTACAAATCACTCGTCAGACCACACTTGGAGTATTGTGTGCAATTTTGGACGCCGAAAGAAAGACATTACTGAACTTGAAAGGGTTCAAAGGCGGGCTACTAAAATGATAAATGGAGTTGGTTCACTACAATACCCAGAAAGGTTATCAAAATTAGGTCTATTTACTCTAGAAAGGAGAAGACTTAGGGGAGACCTAATATATACTGTATGTACAAGTATATCAGTGGGCAAAACAGAGATCTCTCCAATGAACTCTTTGTACCAAGGACTGTGACAAGAACAAGGGGGCATTCTCTTCGTTTGGAGGAAAGACAATTTCTGCACCAGCATAGAAGAGGGTTCATCACGGTAAGAGCAGAGAGGCTCTGGAATTCTCTTCCTGAGGAAGTGGTGATGGCCAACTCACTGAATGAATTTAAGAAAAGAATGGATGCTTTTCGTGTGAATAACAGTATAGAAGGTTACGAATAACAGAATATTATAGGTAGATGGTTGACCCAGCTTAGGGGAAGGAATTTTTTTCCCTATGGAGAAAATTGGCTTCTACTCTGTGGGTTTTTTGCCTTCCCCAGGATCAACAATGCAGAACAGCTGCACTAAAAATAGGCTGAACTAGATGGACATAAGGTCTTCCTTCAGCCTTCAAAACTATGTTACTATGTTACTATGATTGCTTAATGACTTTCAAAAGAAGATAGAAAATTGCCCACAGAAATTTACTAATAACATCTAGAAACTGCACAAAAACATTTACAGAAAACATGTCAGGAAAATTTTAATAAAAAGGAAAATTTCCTGCAGCAGTTTTTGTTTGAAAAAAATGTTTTTGACCATTTAAAAAACACTCCATGTGCACAAACCAATGGACCGTTTGCAGCGTTGACCAACATTCCACTGTGGAATTTATTGATTCTATGTCCAACTGGGTTAAGACTTGGAAGTCAGTAAGTGAGAGAATCAAGTTTTAGGCTAACTTCCCACTATCAGTATTTCACATCAGTATCTGTAAGTCAAAAACAGGAGTGGGTGATAATACAGAAGTGGTGACATGTTTCTATTATACTTTTTCGCTGATTGTTCTTCTCCTGGTTTTGACTTACAATTACCGATTTAAAATACTGATGTGGTACTAGCAGGTACGCAGGCAGGATGCAGTGACGAGCCGGAGACAGAGCAAGGGTTAAACTCAACTTTTATATATAGTGTAAGGTAGCGCTCACTGAGTGTATTGCGGAACATTCACTTGGCAGCGGATTCACGTCACACAGGAACACTGTCCGTTAAACAGTCTATGTGGTTTATTAAACAGCATAAACCATGTTAGGCAACACAAAGAAAACAGTCTTGCATCAGACAGATTAATCCTTAATGTCCATAGTAGAGCTTCGCTCTCTCAGTCCTGTGGCCATTCAGGATGTGCCATGTCCAGTAACAGGCTCTATTGCCTCAACACAGTTTTTTCCCCCCTGTCCGGGGTTACCTCTGAGGAGCTCCTGCTCCAGACACCGAATCTTGGTTAGTCCTTTCTCCAGGGGAAGCAGCCGCACTGGGCTCACCGATCCGGACACTGCCTTATTCACTAGGCCATCCTACGGTTCCAGAACCACAGCTGGGCAGGGGCTTCCCCAAACGCAGGCCGTCACAGACTCTGCTCACACACGTGGCCGGTCCAGGTGCTGTTCAGGGATCCGACCCTACTCCCTGGGTCTCCCAACACCCTGGCCTTACCAGGTCCAGGGCCTCAGAGGATGCTATTCAGGACGTTCGTCCCCTCCTGAGACCGTCCAACACTCTCGCTTCACCGGGTGCTATTCAGGGATCCGTCCCTACTCCCAGGGACTCCCAACACACCGGCCTCACCAGGTCCAAGTTCGCAGCAGGTCCTATTTAGGAAGGCAGCACACCTTCCCACGCCTAGACTGTTGTGAATTGGCTTTCTGGCCTACCTCTGGTTATTAGTGAAGGTAGTGGAGCTAGCTATATTGACAGAGGGGTCGTGAGTTCTCTTTCTGGGCTCCCTCTGGTGGTTACTGGAGGTAATGGAGCTGATCTGAATAACAGAGGCTTGCCACCTGATAATGAGGAGGACGATTGGAAATCTGGACTTTCTGACTGGCTTTAAGACAGCCGACTCCCTCTATCCCTGCTGGTGATTTTTTCCTGCCTCCTGAGGTGTTAGTTTCCAGCTCAGTCCCTGCATGCTCAGCTAAGTGTTGTTTTGCTATTGTTCACATTTGATCTGGTTTTGTCTATTTCAGTTTTGTGTGGTCAGCCAGCTCTGGCTGGGGCTGTGCTGAATCTCCATCCATATGTTACTGCTTGTGCCAGTTTGTTTTTGTCCCTATTAGATTGACCTCTTTTTGCTCTGCTTTCAGAATATACCAGAGTGCTGATATAGTGGGTGAAGTCGTGCGACTTCAGTATTTTCTATCAGACGTGTTGGACATTTTTTGCAGGGTTGTTTGCGTGATTGCAGACAGTGTCTTTCCTTTCCTGTCCTGTCTAGTTAGTGTGGGCCCCATCGTTTGCTCAGTCTATTTTCCTACCTGCGTTTGTGTTTTCATCTTGTCTCACCAACAATATATGTTTGGGGGCTATCTATTCCTTTGGGGTCTGCTCTGGGGCAGTTTAGATTTCCCCTTTCTTGCTTTAGACTTATTTAGCTTTCCGGCTGTGTCGAGGCGTCTAGGATCAGCGTAGGTATGCTCCACGGCTACTGCTAGTTGCGTGGATAGGATCAGGGTTCTACAATCCGCTTAGTTACCAACCTCTCTGGTTTTCTGTGGCTTAGCTTGGTCTTTCTCTCCTCCTCGGTGACCCAATCATAACAAAATCACCAGCCTAAACCGCAGATTCTAGGGTACTCAAAAGCAGGAAAGAACAGTAAAAAGTGTCAGAATTTTTTTTATTTTTTATATTTTTTCCACTTTTTCACTGGGGCCGTAGGAGGATTTATTTTCTATAATGGAGATTAAGCAATTTTCTGATTGTGTTGAGCAGCTCGCTGCTGAAGTGCGGGGAATTTCCGCCTATCTCGCTCAATCATCTGCTGTTGAACAAAAAATCCCTACTCCTGATGTGTTTTTTGGGGATTGGTCTAAATTTTTGAACTCTAAGAATGATTGTAAACTATTTTTTGCCTTGAAGCCTAACTCATCGGGGAGCTCTGTGCAGCAGGTTAAAATTGTCATCTCCTTGCTGCGTGGCGATCCCCAGGATTGGGCTTTTTCTCTGACACCTGGAGATCCTATTCTGACTAATGTGGACGCATTTTTTCAAGCCTTGGGGTTGTTGTATGATGAACCTAATGCTATTAATCAAGCTGAGAAAACCTTATTGGCATTGAACCAGGGTCAGGATTCTGCAGAGTTATACTGTCAAAAATTCTGAAAGTGGGAGGTCCTTATTAAATGGAGTGACAATGCCCTAGCAGCTCTCTTTTGGAAGGATTTGGCAGAAACCATAAAAGATGTTATGGTGGGATTTCCTGTTCCCTCTGGTCTTGACGATTCCATGTCATTAGCCATTCAAGTTGATCGGCGTTTACGTGACCGTAAATCTATACGAGAGGTGTTGCCACCTTTTGAACTAACGTCTGAACCCATGCAATGTAATAGGGTTTTGTCTAGGGCGCAACGTCAGGAGTTTACAAGGCGTAATAAGCTGTGTTTTTTCTGTGGAGACGCCTTTCATACTATTTCTGTCTGCCCTAAACGAGAAAAACGTTTTGCACACACATTTGCCGTTGGCAGTGTACAGCCTAAGTTCCTTTTGGCAATTACCCTGATCTGCTCCTTGTCTGCATTTTCCGCTAAGGCTTTTGTAGATTCAGGAGCAGCTTTGAATCTGATGGATTTAGACTTTGCTAAACATTGTGGTTTTCCCATGATACCCCTGCGGATTCCTATCCCTTTGAGGGGTATTGATGCTACTCGTTTGGCGGAGAATAAACCCCAGTTTTTGACCCAGGTGATAATGCGGGTCGCCACGGACCACCAAGAAAATTGTAAATTTTTGGTGTTGCACAATTTGCATGATACTATTGTTCTGGGTTTTCCCTGGTTGCAAACTCATATTCCTATTTTGGATTGGAAATCTGTGTCTGTGGTGAGTTGGGGTTGTCAGTGTGTTCTTAGTGACACTCCTGTTTTCTCCACCTCTCCCCAGTCTCATGATATTCTTGATTATTTGGCTGATTTCTCTGATGTATTTAGTGAGAGTAAGTCTGCGTCTTTGCCTCCTCATAGGAGTTATGACTATGCAATTGAGTTACTACCCGGGTGTAAATTTCCCAAGGGTCGGCTTTTCAACTTATCGGTACCCGAACATGATGCTATGCGATCTTATATCAAGGAGTCGTTGGAGAAGAGCCATATTAGACCATCCTCTTCACCTTTAGGTGCTGTTTTTTTGTGGCCAAGAAAGATGGTTCATTAAGGCCTTTTATTGACTATCATTCCCTTAACAAAATCACTGTTAAATATCAGTACCCGTTACCCCTGATTTCTGATTTATTTTCCAGAGTTAAAAATGCCTGCTGGTTTACCAAGCTTGACCTCAGGGGGCGTATAATCTTATTCGCATCAAGCACGGGGATGAATGGAAGACGGTGTTTAAAACTCCGGAGGGACATTTTGAATACCTGGTGATGCCTTTTGGGCTCACTAATGCCCCTTCTGTCTTCCAATCTTTTATGAACGATATTTTCCGGGACTTTGTGGATAAGTTTTTGATCATTTATCTGGATGATATTTTGATCTTTTCCAGTGATTGGGATTCTCATGTGGAACATGTCCGGACTATGCTCCAGATTCTGAGGGAAAATTCCCTGTATGTTAAGGGATCAAAGTGCCTCTTTGGTGTACAGAGGATTTCATTTTTGGGATTCATTTTGTCCCCGTTGGCTATTGAAATGGACCCGGCCAAGGTACAGGCATTTATTATTGGGTTCAGCCCACTTCTTTGAAGGTTCTCCAGAAGTTTTTGAGTTTTGCTAATTTCTATCATAAATTTATAAGTAATTTTTCTGGTATTGTCAAACCACTGACTGATCTGACCAAAAAGGGCGCTGATGTGGTGAATTGGTCTCCAGAGGCAGTCTCGGCATTTCAGGAGCTTAAGCGGAGATTCACTTCTGCTCCGGGTCTACGACAACCTGATGTCTCACTCCCATTTCAGGTGGAGGTAGATGCTTCTGAGATTGGCGCAGGAGCCGTTTTGTCCCAAAAAGATCCGGTGACTTCTAAAATGAATCCCTGTGCCTTCTTTTCTCGAAAATTCTCCCCATCTGAACGTAATTATGACGTGGGGAATCGGGAATTGTTGGCCATGAAATGGGCATTTGAAGAGTGGAGACATTGGTTGGAGGGAGCTAGACATCAAGTTGTGGTCCTCACCGACCACAAGAATTTGATTTATCTTGAATCAGCCAAACACTTGAATCCTAGACAGGCTAGGTGGGCCTTGGTTTTCATGCGTTTTAATTTTGTGGTCTCTTTTCTTCCAGGCACTAAGAATGTTAAGGCGGACGCCCTTTCTAGGAGTTTCTTTGCAGATTCTCTTATTGTGACCGAGCCTACTACCATTCTAAATGAGGGGGTAGTTCTTTCCGCCATCTCACCCTATTTGAGACGTGCCCTGGAGGAATTTCAGGAGGACAAACCTGAACGTTGCACTATGGGAAAATTGTATGTCCCTGACCAGTGGAGGAAGAGAGTAATGTTGTGAGTTCATTTTCCCCTTCGTCACTGGGGTCTGGTGAACTCCCTATTCTGGTGAAGGAAGGTAATGAGCCTGATTATCAGGCACCTGAGTCTAATGAGGATGACTGACTGAGTGGAGTCACGGACTGGATATAAGGCTGCCGACGCCCTTCTGCCCTGCGGGTGATTTCTCTGTGGACTTCTAGGACACCAGTCTGATTCCTGCTCCTCTAAAGCTAAGTTTCTGTTTTGCCTGTTAGCTTTTTGTTTTGTTTTTTGTTTTCCTTGCTTTTCAGTATTCTGCCATTCCCTGCTGGGGTGAGTTGAATCTCCTTTTGCCTGTAGCTCTGTCTTCAGTACATTCCTGAGTACTGACATAGCTTTTTTGAAGCCTAGCGTCTTCAGGGCCTTTTTCACTGTCAGTCTGTTGGCTCTTATTTGCACGGGATTCCTGAGAACATTGTGTCGGACAGAGGAGTCCAGTTTGTTTCCAGATTTTGGAGAGCTTTTTGTTCCAAACTGGGAATTCAGTTATCTTTCTCCTCTGCGTTTCATCCTCAGACCAATGGGCAGACTGAGAGAACAAACCAGACTTTGGAGTCCTATTTGAGATGTTTTATATCTGCTGATCAGGATGACTGGGTCTCATTTTTGCCCTTGGCCGAATTTGCACTAAACAATAGAGCTAGTTCTGCCACTTTGATGTCGCCCTTTTTCTGTAACTTTGGGTTTCATCCTCGATTTTCTTCAGGGCAAGTGGAATCTTCGACCTGCCCAAGTGTGGACACTGTGGTAGAGAGAATGCAGCAGTTTAAAGTGGGTGATATGGTTTGGTTGTCGTCAAAAAATATTCCTATGAAGGTTGCGTCTCCAAAGTTCAAGCCAAGATTCATTGGACCTTATAAGATTTTGGAGATTCTTAATCCTGTTTCTTTTCGATTGTCTCTTCCAGTTACGTTTAAGATCCATAATGTGTTTCATAAATCTCTGTTGAAGAGGTTTGTGGAGCCAGTAGTTCCTATGATGGCGCCTCCTGACCCTGTATTGGTTAAAGGCAATGTGGAATATGAGGTAGAGAAAATATTGGATTCTCGTTTGGCTAGACGGAGACTCCAGTACTTGGTCAAATGGAAGGGTTATGGCCAGGAGGATAATTTTTGGGTCTCTGCTTCTGACATTCATGCCGATAGATTGGTTCGTGCTTTTTACCGGGCCCATCCTGATCAGCCTGGTGGCGTGGATGAGGGTTCGGTGACCCCTCCTCAAGGGGGGTACTGTTGTGAATTCGCTTTCTGGCCTACCTCTGGTTATTAGTGAAGGTAGTGGAACTGGCTATATTGACAGAGGGGTCGCGAGTTCTCTTTCTGGGCTCCCTGTGGTGGTTACTGGAGGTAATGGAGCTGATCTGAATAACAGAGGCTTGCCACCTGATAATGAGGAGGATGATTGGAAATCTGGACTTTCTGACTGGATTTAAGACAGCCGATTCCCTCTATCCCTGCTGGTGATTTTTTCCTGCCTCCTGAGGTCTTAGTTTCCAGCTCAGTCCCTGCATGCTCAGCTAAGTGTTCTTTTGCTATTGTTCACATTTCATCTGGTTTTGTCTATTTCAGTTTTGTGTGGTCAGCCAGCTCCGGCTGGGGCTGTGCTGAATCTCCATCCATATGTTACTGCTTGTGCCAGTTTGTTTTTGTCCCTTATTAGATTGGCCTCTTTTTGCTCTGCTTTCAGAATATACCAGAGTGCTGATATAGTGGGCGAAGTCGTGCGACTTCAGTATTTTTCTATCAGACGTGTTGGACATTTTTTGCAGGGTTTTTTGCGTGATTGCAGACAGTGTCTTTCCTTTCCTGTCCTGTCTAGTTAGTGTGGGCCTCATCGTTTGCTCAGTCTACCTGCGTTTGTGTTTTCATCTTGTCTCACCGACAATATATGTTTGGGGGCTATCTATTCCTTTGGGGTCTGCTCTGGGGCAGTTTAGATTTCCCCTTTCTTGCTTTAGGCTTATTTAGCTCTCCGGCTGTGTCGAGGCGTCTAGGATCATCGTAAATACGCTCCACAGCTACTGCTAGTTGTGTGGATAGGATCAGGGGTCTGCAATCCGCTTAGTTACCAACCTCTCTGTTTTTCTGTGGCTTAGCTTGGTCTTTCTTTCCACCTCGGTGACTGAATCATAACACTAGACCTTCCAGGACCTTACACCCTGAACCATTCAGGTACACACTCTCTCCCCATGTGATCAGACCTCAGGCACCTTATATGTCCATAACCACAACCAGAGGTGAGGTATGGATCACATGGTTATGACATCACTAAAGGTCTTCTTTCACACAGCCACCCACAGGCTTTATCCTGGGCGTTCAGACACACGCCCGTAGGTGCGTTTGTAGGGGACTGGTCCCACCCATCTCACCAAGTCACCTGAAAGGTTTCCCTGATATACTGCAGCAAACCCTCAGCAGTACCTCTGCTGATCAACACACGTTCCAGCTTCCATCACAAGGCACCCACACTTGTGATACATATCGGCCATTCACAACCCTGCCGGTCACCATTTTCCCTATTACAATGAAGGAACGCCTGCAAGCATGTGCCATACAGCGCCCCCCTATCTGTCACAGGGGTCACTGCATCACAATAGATAAAGGATAAAGCTGACAACGGTTTTCCACGCAAACACAAATACACAAATAACACAGCACTAAACGGTACGGCGAGAAGTGATGGCTATGTGGCCATGGTATAGCTGGCTAAAGACCCTTGGACTAAACGGGGATATGAACAACGGAGTGTCACTTACCGGTCTCTGACGTCCTGCAGAGTTGGTGTCCGGGGAATGTCCGGGCTGCACCTTAGCTGCCGGGTCCAGCCAAAGAACAGTTGCCAAAGGCTTCAGAAGTTCCTGCGCTCTGGTGCTGGGTGGGCGATATAGGCCCCGTGCCATTCCCTCAACGCCGGGGTTGTCTCGTAGGGAGGCGAGGTGGCCGCAAGTCTCGCTGTACAGGTCGCAGCCACAGTATGGAGCAGGACAGAGGCGGCCATGGGTCACGCTGTACAGGCCGCAGCCGTGGTATGGAGTGGGGCAGAGGCGGCAACGGGTCTCGCTGTACAAGCCGCAGCCGCGGTATGGAGTGGGGCAGAGGCGGCCGCGGGTCTCGCTGTACAGGCCGCAGCCACGGTATAGAGCGGGGCAGAGGCGGCCGCGGGTCTCGCTGTACAGGCCGCAGCCATGGTATAGAGCGGGGCAGAGGCGGCCGCGGGTCTCGCTCAGTATCCTCCTCACGCTGCTCAGCACCTTTCACTTCCCTTGTCAGGTGGGCCCCCGTCACTGCTGTCCCAAAAGTGCTGACTCACTCTCGTTCCTGGACGCCACTTAGACTCCTCCCTCCTGTCTCTCGTCCCTCTCTCTGCTGAGTTCCGCCTGCTGGTCTGCACTGTTCGTTTTATAGTCGCTCCGCCCCCTTTCTTTGACCCGCCTCCACATTACCTGGTCAACGGTCGGTCCTGGCCTGTAATTGTTCCTCCAGGGAACGTACCCCTCGGGAACTCAAGTGACAGCCCTCCTAGTTCCGGCCCGGACACACGTTGGGCCCTTTTCCCGGGGCCCTCTCCCCTACACTCCTCCACCCTTTTCGCTTGCCAGTCTACGGGCGAGGGCTTTGTGGGGTCTGTGCACCTGTCCTGTCGTTGGAGATGTGTTTGCCATACAAACTGGTCTTGTTCGTAACGTTCGGGGGGTTTACCAGCTGTAGACCGCTCGGAGCATTGCAGTTGGTGTAGTGGAGTCATCTGGGATGGTGGAAGGCGGTTGGATAGCTGGGGTCACGGGAACATTGACCCTTGGTGAATCGGCTTTTGCTGTTGGGTAGTCTTCATCTTCTTCATCATCCCAGACTGCTGGTGCTAAATCCGGGGCCTCCGGAGGGATTTCAGATTGCTCGGGGTCCGTGGATATACAGGGCCGCAGCATGTTGCGATGGACTGTTCAGATAAGTAATTTCCCTTCTTTTTCAGACCAGTGCTCCAATTTGTTCTGGGGGCGTCCCTCCCGTATGAAGACGCGATCCCCCACTTGGAATTCTGTTGGCTACAATGTGGCTTTTCCTGGGTGCTCGAGGTCTCGGAGCCTTGTTTGTCCTAGCCTGTGTAGAGTCTGTAGATGATACCGGTGATCCCGGACCCACGAGGAGACCCCTGCCCACAGTAATTTTTCGTCTGGGTCCAACTCTACCTCGGTGATCCCTTTTCCTTCTCGGCCGAAGAGTAACGAGTATGGAGTGTAGCCGGTGACCTGATGAACCCGGCTATTGTATACCCAGACCAGCTCAGGGATGTACTCGGGCCAACGGGTCTTTCGGTCGTCTTCCAGGGTACGCAGCATTTGGATTAGGGTCCGATTAAACCATTAGCAGGCCCCGTTTCCTTGCGGGTGGTATTGTGTGGTCCAAGATTTGTCAATGCCGTACAGACAATATAACTCCTCCATTACTTTTCCCAGGAAGCAGGCACTCTGATCCGAGTGAATACGTTAGGAGCAGCTATAGACTTGAATAAAGTTCTTGCAAATGGCATAGGCAGCAGATTCCGCCGTTTGGTCTCTGGTGGGGGTCACCAAGGCAAATTTGGTAAAATGGTACACCCTAGCTAGGCAGTGCTCATATCCCTGGTGGGCTGGGCCGATGGTCAGGTAGTCTACCATTAATAGCTCGAGGGTTGCCATTGTTATTATCGTCTGTATAGGAGCTCTTTGCTCCTGTGGTTTAGTCAGTTCGCATTGACGACATTTTCTGCAGATCTCTTCCACTTCGGTTTGTAATTGGGGGTGGTAGGCTATCTGCTCCAGCCATTGGAAAGTCTTTTGAGCCCCAAAGTGAGCCCCTTTTTCATGGGCTTCTCGGGCAATTTTAGCCAGCCGGGCTCCCGGTACTATCACTTGCTAGGTGACTGTTGGCTCCGCTCGCAATTCCACTTTTCAATACAACAGTCCATTTTTGATCGCCAATCTCTCCCACTAGCGTAGCATTAGTAACAGGGGCTGGACTACCACAGTCGCAGAGGTCTCAGCTGCGACAGGGCCCAGAGTCATTAGGGGCCCGATCACGGAGCTGAAGCGCTGCTCATTGGCTGTGTAGCTCCATTCTTTGATTGTCTGCCAGGTTGCATTTAGCCTGATGATATGGCTGTTCTGTGGCACAGGACCTGTGATGAGGTCACAGGAGGGGAAGAGTCAGGGGTCCCATGATCAGGGGCCTTGATGTATGCAGGACTCTACTGTGCTGGTTGTCATGGTGCTGGTTGGATGAGGGTAAGTTTCTGTGTGGGGTCAGGAGGGGTTTACAGGGTGGATGAAACAGAGCCGTGTGTGTACGAGGTGTATGGAGTGAATATGTATGTGCATGGGGTGTGCAGAGTGGAGCCATGTGTGTACGAGGTATACGGAGCAGAGCCGTGTGTGTACGAGGTGTACGGAGCAGAGCCGTGTGAGTACGGGGTGTATGCAGCAGAGCTGCGTGTGTACGAGGTGTGCAGAGCGGAACTGTGTGTGTACAAGGTGGACAGAGTGGAGCCGTGTGTGTACGAGCTGTTCGGAGCGGAGCCATGTGTGTACAAGGTGGACAGAGCAGAGCTGTGTGTGTACAAGGTGGACGGAGCAGAGCCGCATGTGTACGAGGTGTACGGAGTGGAGCCACATGTGTACAAGGTGTGCGGAGCCACGCGTGTATGAGGTGTGCGGAGCCGCGCGTGTGCGAGGTGGATGGAGTGGAGATGTGCATGTATTTTGGCATTGGGGGGGCCATTTGAAAGTTCGCACCAGGGCCCATAACTTTGTAGTTATGCCACTGATTAGTAACATGTCCCGAGAGAGTGTCATTAACGTAAGGGGCAATTTCCCCATCGTCCTATTGCAGGCGTACTCATTTGTCTCTGGACTGCTCCAGGATGCCCCTTGTCGGTCGCTCACGGGACTGCTCTCTTGCAACCACCACTGTTGTGAGTTCATTTTCCCCTTCACTACTGAGGCCCGAGGAACTCCCTCTTCTGGTGAAGAAAGGTAGTGAGCCTGATTGTCAAACACCTGGGGCTGATGATGATGACTGGCTGAGTGGAGTTAATGACTGGATATAAGGCTGCCGACGCCCTTCTGGCCTGCGGGTGATTTCTCTGTTGACTTCTAGGAAACCAGTCTGATTCCTGCTCATCTAAAGCTAAGATTTCTGCTTTGCCTTTTTGCATTAGTGTTTTGTTTTCCTTGCTTTTCTGGATTCTGCCATTCCCTGCTGGGGTGAGCTGAATCTCCTTTTGCCTGTTGCTCTGTCTTCAGAATATTCCTGAGTACTGACATAGCCTTTTTTGAAGCCTAGAGTCTTCAGGGCCAATTTTACTGTCAGTTGTTGGCTCTAATTTTCATAGGGTTTTTCACGGATTGCAGACAGCAGCCTTCCTGTCCTTTCCTATCTAAGCTAGCTGGCCCCATCTTTGGTTTTCCACGCAGGGAAGCCAAATATAAATACACAAATAACAGCACTAAACGGTACGGCGAGAAGTGATGGCTATGTGGCCACGGTATGGCCGGCTAAAGACCCTTGGACTAAATGGGGATATGAACAACGGAGTGTCACTTATCTGTCTCTGACGTCCTGCAGAGTTGGTGTCCGGGGAATGTCCGGGCTGCGCCCTAGCCGCCGAGTCCAGCCAAAGAAGAGTTGCCAAAGGCTTCGGAAGTTCCTGCACTCTGGTGCTGGGTGGGCGATACAGGCCCCGTGCCATTCCCCCAACACCGGGGTTGTCTCATCGGGAGGTGAGGCAGAGGCGGCCGCGGGTCTCGCTGTACTGGCCGCAGCCGTGGTATGGAGCAGGGCAGAGGCAGCCGTGGGTCTCGCTGTACAGGCCGCAGCCGCGGTTTGGAGCAGGGCAGAGGCGGCCTCGGGTTTCGCTGTACAGGCCGCAGTCGCGGTATGGAGAGGGGCAGAGGCGGCCACGGTCTCGCTGTACAGGCCGCAGCTGCAGTATGAAGCGGGGCATTGACAGCTACGGGTCTCGCTGAGTATCCTCCTTGTGCTGTTCGGCATCGTCCACTTCCCTTGTCAGGTGGGCCCCTGTTCCTGCTATCCCAAAAGTGCTGACTCACTCTCGCAACTGGACGCCACTTAGACTCCTCCCTCCTGTCTCTCTCTCCGCTGAGTGCCCCCTGGTGGTCTGCACTGCTCGTTTTATAGTCACTCCGCCCCCTTTCTTTGACCCGCCCCCACGTTTCCTGGTCAACGGTCGGTCCTGGCCTGTAATTGTTCCTCTCGGGGACGTACTCCTCGGGAAATTGGGTGACAGCCTTCCTAGTTCCGGTCCGGACACACGGCGGGCCCTTTTTCCGGGGCCCTCTCCCCTAACCTGACATGCTCCTGGCATGTGCCTCATAATGAATCAGGAGCCCTGTACTCCACAGTAGTACCAAGATGGCAGCAAAGCAGCCCTTCAGCAAGCCTCTGGCTGTCATGATAATCCAACAGTGTGTCATGATTGCCTTGCAAAAAGCAATGGGACCATTCAATTTAATTTCCATTGTCAGAGACTGACAGCAGTATTTAAATAGTTAACAGCATCGATCGGAGAGCTGCTCCGGCCACTGATGTTAGTGACAGATGACAGTGACTATGCAACATAACTGGCTTATACTGCATGTGGTGGGAGCTCAGCTATTGAGCCCCCTCCACACACAGTGATCCAAGTGCTGATGCACATGTATATTATTTTGTGCTAAGGGGCTACAAAACTCACCATTTTATGCTTCTATAATGTTTGGCTTTTATTTACACCACAATTTCCTCTAAAAACCTCAAAAATATGAAAACTTATAAACAATGAAGCCACGAACACTGAGCTTTGATCCAAAAAATACATCCTTTATCATGAAAATAAATCATGAATATTTCTAACCTGAAAGTATGGCAGTTTTTCAATATATACAGTATATATATATATATATATATATATATATATATATATATATATATACAGTATATATATATATATATATATAAATAAATGAGTGTATGTGTGTGTGTATCAAGCCATGCCCACTCCACATAGCCCCGCCTACTCTGCATAGCCACACTCACTCCACACGTAAAGCCCTGTATAATAAATATCATATATATATATATATATATCATATGCACATCTTCTTGACCACAACAGGTTACATTGCCTGTGTTGCTCTTAGACACCAATTACTAAGCATCTTTCATTTCACCAGAGCTGTTTAAAAGATGAAAGCTGAGCTGTGATTGGTTGCTAGGAGCAACAGTTTTCCTTGTAGAAAGATGTGGTAACTGAGGCCTATTATTCTTACATTTCTATGGTGTTATCGTTCTTCTGTAAAGCTGGAAATAACACAATTTATTACCGTGCCAACACAGACCACCCTCTGACATAGACTGCAGGGGGAACCCAGAATCAGGAAGCATGAAGCATCCTCATTAACTTAAAAATTCAAACACAGATTAAAAAAAGAAACATAAGACATATTTCTCCAACTCAGGTATCATTTTAATCGGTGTAACAGCGCCAACGTGACAATGTTGGTTCTGACTGGATGATGTGGGATATTAGGGGTAGTAGTCCGTTGGCTCTGACAGGATGATGTGGGATATTAGGGGTAGTAGTCCGGTGGCTCAGGCTGACAGGATGATGTGGTATATTAGGGGTAGTAGTCCAGTGGCTCTGGCTGACGGGATGATGTGGGATATTAGGGGTAGTAGTTCAGTGGCTCTGGCTGATGGGATGATGTGGGATATTAAGGGTAGTAGTCCAGTGGCTCTGGCTGACAGGATGATGTGGGATATTAGGGGAAGTAGTCCGGTGGCTTTGGCTGACGGGATGATGTGGGATATTAGGGGTAGTAGTCCAGTGGCTCCGGCTGATGGGATGATGTGGGATATTAGGGGTAGTAGTCTGGTGGCTCTGAAAGGATGATGTGGGATATTAGGGGTAGTAGTCCGGTGGCTCTGATGGGATTATGTAGGATATTAGTTGTAGTAGTCCGGTGGCTCTGGCTGATGGGATGATGTGGTGGGATATTACGAGTAGTAGTCCAGTGGCTCTGGCTGACGGGATGATGTGGGATATTAGGGGTAGTTGTCTGGTGGCTCTGGCTGACGGGATGATGTGGGATATTAGTGGTTGTAGTCCGGTGGCTCTGACGGGATGATGTGAGATATTAGTGGTAGTAGTCCGGTGGCTCTGGCTGATGGGATGATGTGGGATATTAGGGTTAGTAGTCTGGTGTCTACTGATGGGATAATGTGGGATATTAGGGGTAGTAGTCTGGTGGCTCTGGCTTACGGGATGATGTGGGATATTATAGTGAATGTGGCTATGCGGAGTGGGCGAGGCTCTACACTCAGCTTTATATATAAATATAATCACTATAATTTGTTATAACTAACCACAGTTAGTTAGTATGCCTGGGCAAAGCCAGGTTCTTCAGCAAGTAATAAATATGCTCCAATTTCCGAATATCAGGGTGTCCATTTACTTATGGGTTGTCGCAACATATACATACCTTGAATAGCCATTTTCTGAAATTTAACGTCTAAACCTTTTCTTTGATTATCTGCAATATGTGAAAAGTAAAATCACTCTAAAGCACTGACATTCACAAAGGGTTCTACTACACATCATATTAAAGTAATATTTGATTTTTAGATATGCGCCATAATGTCTGGTAAATGCAGATCCCACCTCAGGGATCCACACCATACCCCAAATCAAGGGCCCTTAAGCCCTCTCCTATCTGGTGAGAAGACCATTGACCTCAACATCAATGTGGAGGATAAATCAAAACGAACACATCCAGCCCATGAACAGCAGCGCTTCCCAGGACTCCCATCCAAGGATGATATATTGATTTTTTCTTTTTTGTTATTTGATAGCAGGAGATACAATATGTTTCGGATACAGTATATATCCTTCTTCAGGTATCATAAAAATACAATACATTTGTCTGTTCTTCTCTCCCAAACAGGGTTTTTTTTGTTTTTCGATCAATGTGGAGGATGGATGGAGAGGTGGCTGTGCATGTGCACCTGTCTTCATTCACTTTTATGGGGGTCATGGGAACAGCTGAGCATGCTTCCTAGGCTAGCACTGCGTTCACATTCTATCCAATGAGAGAAGCACCAGAAGCAGAACGTGTGTAGAAGCCACATAGGCTAAGTTCCCATGATGAGCATTTGGAGCGTTTTTGAAGCTGTGTATTTTTAGTACAAGTACGGGAAAGTGGATGGTGTGTATAGAAATCTCATGCCCACTGGGCTTTTTTTTTCTTTTTTTTTACACAATGCAAACTGATCTATGTTGTGCTTTTGAAATCTGATATACGTCAATTTCTCTTGCGATAAACATGCATTTTATCTTTTTGGATTTTCTCTATAGACTTGAAAGAGAGGATGATAATCCGCAGGTAGAAAAACACAAATGCATTTTTAGATGTCAAGGGAAGGGGAGAGGGAGTCATCAGGGGATCATACTGCAAATATGCGAGGATCCATTTTAGTGAAAATGGCTTCTGGCGGGTGTCGTGCCTGCTATTAATTACAGCTTGAAGGACTTGGGGAAAGAGGTAGTTTTACAGAACCGTCCAGATAAAATTAAATTGTTTTTACTGAAAAATTTAAAACGTGGTTAAAAAAAGAAAACACCTCATGGCCTGACGCATTTCTAGCGTACTGGGACTTCCTTAGTCATAGGATATCACATTGAGGTAATCACAAGATATATAAAGATACATTAATCCTATCACTATTGTGTGTATTAGTCATTATAATAACCATCAGGTGTGTTTGCCTCAAAAGAAAATGTGGTTTCCAATGCAGTTAACCCCGTTAATGCTGTATGTATGAGCGTGCATATGCAAGGGTGTGGCAGGTCCCCTCAGCTGCGCCCTCTTCTTCTCAGTGTGGCCCCCGTGCACCTTATATAAATGTATTCTGCATGTGTTGTATATGTCATGCCATGTAAATCAAATTGTCTTATATTGATGTGTTATGTCTTATATTGTATTGTGATGTTCCCCTTTAAATGACTGTATGAGTTAGAGACAGTCAACAGTTAAGATTATGGGCTGGGCCAGCAGCAGAGCGGGAACAGGAAACTGCTGATTCCAGTTTAGTGAGAAGAGAAGGTAACCTGTGGGGAAAAGCTGTGTCGGCCTCGTCTATCTATGTACAAGGGACTGGGGGTGCTCGCTGACCGTTTGCTCAGTGGACTCTGTCTATGTACTGTGCCTATAAACATCTCGGCCATAACTACCCCCGGTTGTCCTTGTTACACATACATGTAATAACTTTAACAGCATTTCCAATACGCAAGAGGAAAAACAAAAAAAACCTAAGTGTGGAAAAACAAGGCAAATTTTAGTTAAAGACAGCAAGTGGTGCCTGCATACTGAATCCTGACTCCAGATTCTGATATTTTGAAAACCTTGCAGAGGCTAAAAATAAAGATGAAAGGCATGCTATGTCACACCCAAAGCATTTCCAAACCCACTGGCACACCACTTCCAAAGTAGATTTCTTTGCAACAAAGCAGTATGTTTGCATAATAAAAACATGCATCTACCCGTATTTCCATAAGCCACACACATATAAGTAATTTGAGGGGTGTGGAAAAAATTACTCATTCAAATATGTTTTTTAACACCTTCCCGACATTGAACGTATCCATACGTCATGGTCGGCTGGTACTAACCGACCTTTGACATATGGATGTGTCATAGCGATCTTCCGAACACAGGGTGCTCTCACCGCTCCCAGAACTTTAACCCTCTGAATGCTGTGATTGATATTGATCGCAGTATTTAGCAGAAAGGGAGCCCCCTCTGCTCTTTGATTGGCACCCGGGCGACGTCTCGGCGAGGGGCCGATCATTGCCATGGTGACCCGATTTCGTCAAGACGACATCCAGGTCTCTAGAGCTAGCAAAATTGATAGATCAAGCTCAGACCTATTTGTTCAAAAATCGTACCAATAAAAACATCAACTCCTCCTGTAAAGACAAGTTCTCACATGATTCTGTCAGACGAAATATGGAAAAATTATAGATCTCAAAATATGGCGATGCAAAAACTAGCTTTCCCCGCCAAAAAAAGTCTTTTAGTGTGTGACAGCAGCCAAACATAAAATAGGATACAAATCTGGTATCACTGTAAGCGCACTAACCCAAATAATAAAGTCGTCTTATCGCTTATACCACACGAGGAATGGTGTAAGAAATAAACAAAACCAATTCTTCACCTGCTGTTGATTTGTTCATTCTGCTTCTCAAAGATCGCATTAAGGCTTGGCACACATTTATCCTGCGTTCTGCATTGATCGCTTACACCGAGGTTTCTGTGTAAATCTCTGAAATAGGTGATTCAGACTGAACCCCTGGTGGAAATGAGGCAGATGCACCGTGGACGACGTCTGACCTGTGATCCGGTGCTGTATGTCTTTTTAAGCATACATAAAAGCAAGGTCTGCCACAGTTTTGTATACTTCTAAAAAAAAACACATTACTGAACAGACACCAGAGGGAGTCCAGAGTAACTCTGTTGCCTCATTAAGTGAATGGATCCTTTCGGGGTTTCATCTGAATCACGTCACTCTGAGATTTAGATGGAAACCCCAAAGAAAGTATCCTTATAATTTCCTAAAAATTATGTGTACTGTATATGTTTCAAAAATTGTGCTGATGTAAAGTAGACATGTGGCAAATGTTATTTATTAACTATTTTATGTGACATATCTCTGTGATTTAAGGGCATTAAAATTAAAAGTATAAAGAAAAAAAATGCCAGCTCACCGATCTTCAGAAAGTGCACGGAACTCCGTCCTGATTAGACACATTCATGTGAAATTTGAAGACCAATTGTTCCAGCTCTTCCATAAAAAAATCCTTTATTTTGCTTGATGTTGTCTAATAAGCTGATCATGTTTTTATCATGATAAAATAAAGGAATTTTTCATGGAAGAGCTGGAACAATTGGTCTTCAAATTTCACATGAAAATTAAAAGTTTGAAAATTACAACATTTTGTAAATTTTCGCCAAAGTTCGTTTTTTTCACAAATAAACGCAAGTCATATCAAATAAATGTTACCGCTATCATGAAGTACAATATGTCATGAAAAAACATTCTCAGAATCAGTGGAATCTGATGAAGCACTCCAGAGTTATGACTTATAAAGTGAGAGTGGTCAGAATTGTAAAATATGGTTCGGTCATGAAGGTGAAAAAAGGGCTTGGTGTTTGAAGGGGTTAAAAAAATCCATATGTTAGTTGAAGGCAGCAAATGGTACCTGTCTTCTGGATTCTGATACCGGATTCAAATATTTGGAAAAAGGAAAATTAATGTTAATAAATGTAAAATACCGTAAGTCATTTTTATAATTGGGATATTTAGTATCCAGTGTCGGGATTCAGTACACTTCATGTAGCGCGAATTACTTCTGCCAGTTGCCACCCCTGACAGGACAGGTTACTTTTTCAATGACAAAAAAAAAGAAAATTAGAAAGATCATACATAGGTATAGGTATCATAAGATCATACATAGGTATGTGAATGGCAGAAAAATGTTTTGCTTCTTTTTAATAACCCCGGTTGTTCCCGATAATATTGGCTGTGTGTTCTTATTCTTGAGTTTTCTAGTAGTATAACCTTGGTAGCAAACTTTACAAGCTCGACATTCAATACAATATATGATCACTATATGATCCAATTCGTAATTGATTAATGACTTGATGTAATATTTCTTATTCTGTCCTGAAAAAAAGAATAACTTTTTGTATGCGTCATAATTACACACAAGGTATCTGTTCCCACAGCTTCTGTAAAACCCTTTTACAAACAACCAAGAGGAGGCAGCTCGAGGTTGGCGTGATAAGCAGTATGTTGTTTGCCAGCCTATTATACAACCCCTTTTGGCTACACATCTGCAACCCCCTTTAATGATGGTTCGTAAAGTATTGTCTTGGTTCACAATAGGGAGATATTTAAAGTTAATGCTTTTGATAACCTTATATTGGGGGCAGTAAGATGTTGAAACTGTAACCAGCGTAGATTCAAAAGAATCATTACCTGCTTGTTTCCCTTGTAGTAAACTAGGACGTGATAGGCTAGCAACCTGTCTGCAAGCATATTTTACAGTTTTGCTTTTGTAGCCTCTATCCAATAATCTTTACCTGATAATGGAAGTCTCAGCCAAAAAACTCTCCTCACCTGAGCATATGCGTCTCGCTCTAGTGAATTCGCCCCTATGGATGGCCTGAATAGTGTGCTTGGGGTGTGAACTAGTGGATAACAGAATTGTATTCTCCTAATTATCCTTTCTGTTAAGGGAAGTGTTAACGCTGCATGTGGTGTTATTTCTGTTTACTAATATGTCCAAAAAGGGAACTTGAATTGAAGGGGTACTGCATGTAAAGCGCAAATTGCATTGGTTGGTATTCAAGAAAATGTATTAAATCCCCTCTCCATGCCAGTAGCATGTCTTCCATATATCTTATGTAACAAATTATGTGTTAAAAAAGGATTTTTATCAGAAAAAAATAAAAAATTCCTCCTGCCATTTACATAAATAATACAGCATCTGCAAAAAAAATTCTTACTGAAAAATGAAAGAATTATGGTGCATTAAGAAATCCAATGTTGATGAAATGAACTTTTTAATGGTATGGAATGAGAACTGTAATTGTCCAGGTGGTATTTTATAGCTATTATAATAATGTAATCATAATAATTTTATTTCTATAGCGCCAACACATTGTGCAGCGCTTTACATTTTAGAGGGGACTTGTAAAATCAATAAAAGACATTGCAGAATAACAATAATCACACAAATCAACAGTTACCAAGAGGAATGAGGGTCCTGGTCACAAGTTTACAATCTATGAGGAAATAGGGGAGACAGGAAAGGTGGATGGTAACAATTGCTTTTGTTGTTCTGACCAGCCATCATGTAATAAATTGGGTGTTAATGCAAAGCTGCAAGATTATGGCTAAAGCATGTGGGATGGACGATTAAAGATTTATAACGTCGCATGTAGTGAAATGAAAATCTTGTTGCCACTGAAATTAATTGAAGATTTTGAGAACTGAAGATGTATCCCTCAAATAAACTGGGGTACGCGGGATAACAGGCTGAAGATGTTCATCTAGCCACTGGCCAATGTTTTCATTAAAAAAAACCCATGTCTGAGATTATAGGACAGATGGGAGGTGGAAAAAAGTCCTTTTGCTCTTTTGGAAGTCCATTTAAAATCAGAGTAATGGGGTGATCAGGTTATAGTCATCTGGCAATTTTATTGGTAATAGCTAGAGATGAGCGATCTCAAAGAGTAAAGGTTGGCGTCCGTACCAAACACCTACTGCTTGGGCACGGAGACCAAACATGGACTTCACCAGGTACTGTAGTTTGTGTTACTGTTCCAGTTCGGGACCCCCAGGGACCGGGTCTTTGTCGCTTGGGTTCCCCTTCAAAGCTGACAGCTGGGGGCTGCAACCCTCACCGATGTTGCGTTTGCAGCCACTCATTCATCAGTGGTTCTCAGCCTTGGCGGTCACATCTTGGCACCGTCCAGGTTGAAAACTAGCAATCTCCAAACATGGATTATGGAGTGGGACAGAACGATGGACAGGAGAGGGATATTGTTGTTTTTTTTTTTTGTTTTATTACAGGAGACTTTGGTTTCAATGGAACGGGCGTTAGGTGAGTATAACTGTTTTTGTTTTTTTTGAATAATTAAAAGGAAAAGTGTATTTTGTTTTATTTGAATTAAAGTAATTTATTCTGGCTGTGCCTTTAATTACCATATATGTAACTATAGGATTAGTAATGGATAGGTGCCTTATAGACGCCTCTCCATTACTAATCCATGGGCTTGATGTCACCGAACAATACAAAGGTGACATCAACCCCACAAATATTACCCCACTTGCCACCGCTAGAGTGCAAATAGGAAGAGCTGGGCAAAGTGCCAGAATTGGCGCATCTAATAGATATACCTTTTCTGGGCAATATCCATGGCCTCTTACCAGCCTGAGAATACCAGCACCTAGCTGTCTGCTTTAGCACGGCTGGTTGTCAAAAATTGGGGGACTCTCATGTCATTTTTTAAAATGATTTATTTAAATAATTAAAAAAACAGCATGGGGCCCCTCTATTCTTGAAAACCAACCTTGCTAATGCTGACAGCTGAGGATTGCAGCCAGCAACTGTCAGTTTTGCCTGGCAAAAATATAGGGGAACCCATGTTGTTTTTTTTAATTATTTCTTTAGAGCGCATGCGCCGACTGATGAATACTCCCATCGGCCACTCCTGCTCTCGCTGTTATTAGCAGCAGCAGGCGTAGACTAATGGGAGCAGTAGTCCCATCAGCCCACACCCATGAACGGAGGTAAACTTTATACCGCCGATCACAGCTGCGGTCTCACGCTGTCATTTGACAGTGTGGGAACCGCAACTGTCTGAATGGCAGTAAAGATTTTACCTCCATTCAAAAGCTGTTTTTGCCATGCTGTCATGCACATGACAGCGCGACAAACACTGGATGTTCTGCCCCCTATTCAAGTGAATTGGGTTGGGTTCGGGTCTGGGTACTGTTCTGGTACCTGAACGTGAACTTTTGAACTATTCGGCCGAACCTGCCGTACCCGAACATCCAGGAGTCCGCCCATTTCAAGTAATAACCCCTAATTAACCTCTAAATAAACGATCATTAACGCAAATGGACAGTTCACATTTAAATGACATAGTGGGATCAGACTTTAGTGATTTGTACGTGACGGGATCTCTGAGAATAGCTAACTGTAAAAACAGTGTCAACTACAGCTACACAACCGCCCTTATCAGCCTGACATATAGTGATGTTATGATTTGCCTCTAAGCTCCTGATGGACTCAAATTGTTCATCATTTAAATTGCCACGGTGTATCAATGAATTTGTTTATTCTCCTGTTCGACGAGACTCTGGAATAAATCCAATGATGGAACTCTGGCTTGTAGTGAGATTTGATGGAATAACTGAAATCCTATAACTGCCCATTCATTATAGGATCCAATTCAAAGTACCGTACCTGTTCTCACCCACAAAGCTCTCCACAGTGCAGCACCCCCTTACATCTCCTCCCTTATTTCTGTCTATCAGCCTAACCGACCGCTGCGCTCTGCAAACGACTTTCGACTAACCTCTGCACTAATCCGCACCTCCCACTCCCGACTCCAAGACTTCTCCCGCACTGCGCCAATCCTCTGGAATGCTCTACCCCAAGAAATTAGGACTATCCACAATTTGCACAGTTTTAGGCGTTCCCTCAAAACGCATTTGCTCAGAGCAGCCTATCACGTTCACTAATCAAAGTCATTTTATGTGTAAGTGTGCATGTGTAGCCCATTCACTATCTCCATCTATTCCTCACTCCCTCAAGATGGCTGGACCATCATTGTAAATACATCACTGTAAATACACACCTGTACTTTGTATCTCCCCCACTTCATTGTAGATTGTAAGCTCTCATAAGCAGGGTCGTCTTATTTTGCTTTAATTATTGTATTGTTAACGTTGTTACTTATGACTTATGTTTTGAAACTGCTAAACTGTAAATCGCTGAGCTATATAAATAAAGATTATTATTATTATTATTAATAATAAATGTCGGAGTCCCTTATCTTATTTGTATTATCTTCAGTTTCTTGAAGTATGGACAGTGTGAGTAAAGCATTATGCGCCACAAATGTTAAAACGCGTCATTTGTTTTAATAGAGACGGGCTTAGATGGAATTACTTCTGCTGTAGAGTGTTCCTCTGAATACTGTCAGAATTCAGTATGCTGCCACCACCTTCTGTTTTTAACTAAAATTTTGTCTTGTCTTTCCGCATTTAGGTGTATTTTTGCTTTTTTTTCTTACATTTTGGAAATGCTGCAAAAGTTATTACCTGTATGCACGCACACACACACAGCATTAACGGGGTTAACTGCATTGGAAACCACATTTTCTTTTGAGGCAAAGACACCTGATGGTTATTATAATGATTAATACACACAATAGTGATAGGATGAATGTATCTTTATATATCTTGTGATTACCTCAATGTGAAATCCTATGACTAAGGGCGTCTGTTGTGAATTCATTTTTCCCTTCACCATTGAGGTCTGATGAACTCCCTCCTCTGGTGAAGGAAGGTAGTGAGGCTGATTACCAAACACCTGGGCAGCTAGATGATGACTGGGTGGCTGGAATTGAGGACTGGATATAAGGCTGCCGACGCCCTTCTTCCTGGCTGATGATTTTCCTGCTGGATTCTTGGAGACCAGTCTGATTCCTGCATCTCAAAGCTAAGTTTTTCTGCTCTGCTTTGTAATCTTCAGTTTTGTTTTAGTTTTGCCTTGTTTTTTAGGAGTTCTGCCATCCCCGGCCGGGGGTGAGCTGAATTCCATTTTTGTCTCTGATCTGTTGATCTTTTGCTCTGTCTTCAGAATATACCTGAGTGCTGATATAGTCTATTGAAGCCTAGCGACTTCAGGGCCTGTTTTTCCTATCAGTCGGTTGGCTCATTTTGATAGGGTTTTTGCGGATGGCAGACAGCAGCTTTCCTATCCTGTTCTATGTAGTTAGCTTGGGCCCCATCATTTGCTCAACCTATCTTTCTATCTGTGTTAGTGTTTTCATCTTGCTTCACCGTCATTATATGTTGGGGGCTGCCTATTGCTTTGGGGTCTGCTCTGGAGCAGTTTAGTTTTTCCCCTTTCTGTCTTTAGGCTATGTAGTTCTCCGGCTGTGATCGAGGGGTCTAGGGCACCGTAGGAACCCCCCACGGCTACTGCTACTGGATAGGTTCAGGGGTCTGCAATCCGATAGCTGCCAACCTCTCTGGTTTTTCTGGACTTAGCTGGTATTTTGTTTTTTCCTCCTTCGGTGACTCATCATAACAAAATCACCAGCCAGGAAGAAGGGCGTTGGCAGCCTTATATCCAGTCCTCAATTCAAGCCACCCAGTCATCATCTAGCTGCCCAGGTGTTTGGTAATCAGCCTCACTACCTTCCTTCACCAGAGGAGGGAGTTCATCAGACCTCAATGGTGAAGGGAAAAATGAACTCACAACAGGGGTCCCAGTACACTCAGGCCATGAGGTGCTTTCTTTTTTAACCATGCTTTAACTTTTTCCAATAAAAGCTATTTAATTTTACCTTTACGCTTGCGCTACATTGCATTTTTAATGCATTTCCACAGTAGAAATGAAGTACAAAGACACATGTAATCCACACATGACTTTATAACTAGTTTTATCAATGCTAAGTAACAGAACGTATACAATATAAAGGAGTTTTATTCAGAACAGTGGAGTCCATAAGTCTAATCTACAAAGACATTAAAATACAGTATGTAACGTATTAAATAATTTGTTTTAAATCAGATTTAAAGAGTAACATTGATTTATGAAATTAAAACTAAAACGATAGTTACACTTTAAATATATATCCAGAAATTATACTTACATTGTTCTTTTACAAAATTGTCTATTTTTTGACAGAGGTCTGCTCTATTAATGGCTTTCAAATATGCATGTAATGTTTTCAGATCTTCTTCACTTAACGTTCCTTTTTTTTCCATTTCAGAAAGAACAACCATCATGCATTTCTTTGTAATAATACAAATGAGAAAACAGCAATTTGTTACATTAGTTCATAAATATGTAAAGAATTTGACATTTTTGTCAACAGGTTCTTGAGATTCAAATTAAAGTGAACCTGTCACCAGGGTTGTGCGCAGTAACCTACAGACAGTGTCAGGTCGGCGCTGTTATACTGATTACAATAATACCTGGTGATGAAATCCGTCTTACGATTGTTGTTTAATCTTTATTTTCAGTAGTCCGTTAATGAGATTCTTGTGCTCTAGGGTGGCCTGTGGGAGACATGTGGGCGGGGCACCACATAAAGCCCCACCCACAAGCCACACTGGAGCACAAGAATCTCATTAACTGAAAACTGAAAATAAAGATTAAGCAACAATCGTAAGACGGATTTCATCAACCAAGGTATCATTTTAATCAGTATAATGGCGCCGACTTGACACTGTCTGTAGGTTACTCAGCACAATCCTACAGACAGGTTCCCTTTAAGCATGACCCTATCCTCAAACTCCTTTCCTACAGCAATCCTACAGCTTTTTATTGAAGCTTTGAAGTGAGTTAACCTTACAATATTCTTAAACAGTACAAAGGAACTAATAAAGCACTCTTACTTTTCTTCATATATTGGAATGTCTGTATTAGGACTCACTCCGACTTGCGATTAAATTGGACAAATGCAATCTGATTGCAAATAAAAAAGGGGAGAAGCCAGCGCTGTCTATGGTTAGAACGCAATACATTAAGTGCATATGCACATATTGAGTTCTAACTTCTTGGCTTTTTTGCTTGCAATCTGATTGCATTCGTACCAATTTAATCCTATGCTGCTGTTCTCAATTGTGTTTTTTTCCTGCTCTGATCGGGTCACGATCAGATGATAAAAAAACACTGTGTGCTGCCATTGTATACTCACCTGTATAAGTCTATAGGTGCGTGTGAAACATCGCACTGCACTCAGATATCACCCGAGTGCAGTGCGATGCGATTCCCGCCAACGCAGGCAATGGAGGAGATGGAGAAATTACTTTCTACGTCTCCTTTACAGCTGTGCTGAGATTCCCTGATGTGATAGAGGATTGGAGCGCAGAGCACTGACACTCGGCTCACACTCGCATCCAATATGATATGCTAATGTGACTCCGGCCTTAGGCTGGCTGTAGATGAATGTAGGAATATTCGCCTGAGCTTCATCCCAAAAAGTCAGACTATTCTCATATGATTTTCATCCTTACGTCTGTTTTTTATCTCTCTGTGACATCTGTGTGTGATCTGTTTTCTAACATCTACATTAAAAAATGTACATGATCACATACAGTTTCCAAGGTTTATAGTAGAAAAGTATCGAATACCACTTGGATTTTCTGTGTTGGATCCGATTTTTTTTACACACCCATAGACTTGAACAGGCGAGTCTCATCTAATATACACACGAAAGTAGTGCATACTGCAATTTTTGTCTCACGGACAGTCGGACTGAGGGAAAAATCATTTATCTGAACATACTTATTGAATAACATGGGTCAATGTGCTGTCTGCGTGCTATGAATTATCCCCTAAGGGGAAAAGTTGAGGGAATAGTTTCATTTCTAGTGTGAATAGAACTGACCTGCAATACCAGACATACGGATAGAGAATTTACATAGTGAACCCCAACGTGGACAGCGCTGATGTCTGTAAAGCGCTGTGGAGTTAATGACTCTATATAACTGAGTAAAGTAAATGCTGTAAATAAACCCTAATTCTAAAAAGTTGGGACATTGTCTAAAATGCAAAGACATCGAGAATGCAATGATTTGGAAATCTCCAACATCCAACTGCTATTCACAACATGACATAGAACACAGATCAGAAGTTGAATATGAGACATTTTTCCATTTCATTTGAAAAAAAATGAACTCATTTAGAAATTAATTGCAGCAACACGTCTTGAAAAAGTTGACACAGGGTTAAAAAAAGGGCTGGAAAATTAAAGGGGTAGTCTGAAATCCAAATGAATTTTCATCCTAATCCTTTTCTATTTGATCTCATAATCTAAACTATTTTCTAATATACTTGAATTAAAAAATTTTTTTTTACGACTTCCTTTTTGATGACTCTTTGAGAATCCTAAGAATCCTAGCACATGCTGAAATGATCAAATGAAGCATCATCGGTGGGCAGAGACTGTGGTCACTATAGCAGGCCCCTGCCTGAAACAAAGCGTAATCAGTCAAGTTCGTTTCAGGAACTGGACTAGCGCCTGCGCGATGTGCACTGTGTGATATGCACAATGACAGCACACTGAGCGCAGGAGAGCGCGTTGTCAGAATACCGGCATGCGAAGATCAGCACCACCCCTGTAAGTGACGTCACTGGTCATTGCAACTCGCTTTCTAGACAGCTCGTTATTGCACATCGCACTGTGCACACAAGTCTAGTCCAGCCCCTAAAACGAGCATCACTGATGACGCTTTGCTTCAGAGAAGGGGCAGGTGCTGCAGCAGTGGCCTCTACCCACTGATGATGCTTCATTTGACTTTCCCAGCATGCACTGAGATTCTCAAAAGAAGCGTCCTAAAAAAAAGAAAAGCAGTTAGACAATTTAGTGAGGGAAGGATAGGGAATTTTTAATTCAAGAATATTAGAAAATAGTTTTGATTATGGCATACAATAGATGGGGTTTAAGAATTAAATTAATTTGGATTTCTGATCACCTCTTTAAGCCATAATGGACAGAAATTGGGTAAAAAAAAAATCTAATATGGGGGTTTAATATCATCTTTTTAATTTGTTATTTAGATTTTATTTGTACATGTCAAAATGTGAATATTGACCTACCAGTGGAACAAAATGTCTAAAAAATCACTTTTACAGCAAAATGGTTAGAGATAGCACATTTCTTTCTATTGCAGGCCAGTGGTTATATTACAAAGTGTAAACCATTTATACAAGCCAGAGCTTATCTGTATTACTGAAGCATTGTAGAAGGCCTATTTCCAGATATTATTGTTACATGCATTGATTTTATTTAAATGTGAATGGAACTTTATAAAACAAAGTTTTAATATCTAGAATATCTTACTTTTCCATTTATTTTGCGAATGTTGTTAATCTCTTGTTCCACCAAATGCATAATGTTATCAGTCTCTGCCTTGGCTATATTTTCAGAAATATCATAAAGCATGGACCTGTTAGTCATAAAAAAATTAACCACTATATAGTTATTAATATAGTTTATCTTGTAATTACAACAATATTACTGATCTGGGTTGATAAATGTAAATAATATTACTAAACTTAGTGGTTTAAATTGTTAAAAGTGGTTAATGGTTATGGTTAAAGAAGAGCTGTCGCTTATTAAAAAAATAAGTTAAATACCTTGCAAAAATCCATGAGCGCTCCCGATTCTTCCTCTCTTTTCTTTTTTTACAGTGCATCGCTCCATTGCAGAGATGTTCACATTTATTTCTTCTAGAGCGCCGTTTGTGAAATCTCTGTTTTGCAGTCCAACTGGGGGTTTCTTCAGAGTCTTCTCTGGTGGAGTATGATTTCACCCTTCCCAGATGCTGTCAATCACAGCTTGGCAGTTCATCAAGCAGTCTATCAATTTGTGATAGCAGTGATGAACAGCATCTGGGAGAGAGGGGTAAAGGAACATGTCAACAGAGAAGACTCTGAAGAAATGTCTCCTGGAATGCAAAGTAGAGATTTCACATACTTAACTCCAAAATTAACAAATGTGAAAATCCTTGCAAAGGATTGATGCAGCACAAAAAGTAAAAGAACTAGAGTCTGGGAAGCTCAGGGAGTTTTACAATGTGTTTAAAGCAATTTTTTATCAAGTAACAAGTCATCCTTTTAATAGTTTCTAGATTAGTGGAGGAAACAAAAATTTATTCACTAAAGGCTTACAGTAGTGAAGAGGAACACTAAATTTAGAAAATAAGTAAAACAACAATTTAAAAGACTAGCAATCTCTTCCTTAAAGGTGTTAAAGGGAAAATAAAGAAATAAATAGCTAAAGTAAATATAATTATAAATAAATCCCTAAATACCTTTAATTAACAAATCCCAATCGTTTTGTCTATGAAAGTAATCACTATAGAATTAAAAAGGCTAATGTCTTTTCACACTGACAGAAACCTGTCCTAAAATGTTAATTTGTGTCATGGGTGCAGGTGGTGCATGTGGTTCATGAAACCACTGTACAACGGGGCTGGGCTTACCTAGGAGAGGCGTATCTAAGCGGCTTTCTGGTGTTTGCTAGAGATCCTGATAGTTGAGTTAGACTTGAGCTGCAGGTAGCTGCCAGGTACTAGTCCTAGGCAGTCCTCGGCACTGCAGCTGCTGACTTCAAGGGTCAGACACATAGACACAGACTCAGACTCGAGCGCCATTCAGATTACACAGGTTATGGAATCTCAGGCAGAGCGATACTGACATGGAGTCATAAATAAGACTGAATTCGGAGACTGATTTTAGCAGTCCAGACATATGAAGTTCATGTTCAGGCACTGGCCATACACAGACCACGGGACGAGGTTCAGGAATGGGCGCATATGGACCAGGGGACCAAGTTCAGGCACTAGCCATAGACCAGGGGAGTGGATTCAGGAACTGGCCACACACAGACCAGGGGTTCGGATACATGACCTGGCCACTCAAGGACCAGGGGACCTAACAAGTCACTAGTTTTATACTAGCTAACTAACTAATGAATCAATGTTGCTTAGGCACTTCACTATTGGGGAGGGTGCCTTTTATACAAGATGCCTCCTAGCTGTTCAGTGCGCCTCCGGAACACAGAAAGCAGAGAGCATAGCAGGGAACATGTCACGTGGCAGGAGCAAGTGAGTATGTCAGCATCCCTGCATGGAAGGGGAAGGCTAACCATGCAGGGACGTCGGCATTAGTGTTACAGTATCCCCCTTACACTCCATTTTCTTCAAGCCTTTGAGGACTCTCTGCAGAGAAATTTGGACCTGACTCATCTTCACGGGCTCCCATGACATTTCTTCAAGACCATGGTCACTCCAATCCACTAGAAGAAAAGAGATATCTCTCACCATCCTCACAACTTCTCCAACAAGTCAACCTCAGAATGAGACGAAGCAGACGTAGTACCAGTAAGGAAAAAAAGGGAAATGTTCCAGCTTCTTAAAAATTGGAAATTCTTTATTTGACAATAATGCAATAATGTTCTTCATAAAAACATCAGTGCTCTGGGACAGATCAGCAAGCAAGACAGGATGACAAAGCGACGCGTTTCAATCACAATAGTGATCTTTGTCCAAGCTTATGAGACATCACAATACTCCACATATTTATACATTTCAGGAACCTATCAGAATTACACATTAAATCACATGATATGCAAAGGCATCAAAAGAAAATATGATAAAAAACAGACATGAATAATGCAAATAATATATATGTATACGAAAAAACACATTAGAAAAAAAAACATCAATAATGAAACATGATTTCAGTTCGTTTGCTCAATCCATCTGGAAACCCTGTGCCCAAGTTATAAATCCAGAATGCTTCTCTGGTCAAAAGACAGCGCTGCATATCTCCACCTGTTAGGAGTGGCGGAAGGCACTAAAAAAAATAAATAAAGTGCCTTCGCCACTCGGGGTCCACCGTGCGGTGGATGGTAAAACCGCTTCTGAGAGAGGCAGAGCACAAATATGCACAGGGTTCTAACACACCCCAAAGCAATCAGGCAAGCTCTGTTAAGGGACACAGAGCTGCAGGGAAAATAATACCAAAATAGCATCGCTGAGCCTGTTAACAGCACAGGATCTCAGCGGCACACGTGTGGTAGCCGGAAACCGGAGTAGTTAAAAAAGATCACTACAACTGATCGGACTTACCGTGTACACGTGTGCTCGGCGTCGCAACTGCGCACACCTGGACAAGCTGCAACCGCATATATCGCAAACGCGATGCAGGACGCTAAGCTGCTGGAAAGATGGAGCTTGTGTGCGCTGGCACTAGCGCAGGTACTGACAAAAAAACCACTCACACACCCAAACGTATTATCAGAGGGAAGGGGTTTCTTAATGAGTCAGTCACCAATCCAAGCATCCATCACCATACACACAGCAGCAGTATGAAAATACTAGCGCATGGCATATCGGCCATGCGCACTTTTTATAGCGCACGGGACCTGCCAGAAATCTCCAGAGCCCTGAGCTAAACCAATGGAATCAGGAGCAGGACCTGAGCACCTGACTCCTGAACTCCAATGGGAGCTCATCCTGTGGGCATGCTCAGAAGCTGGAAAAAAGGACTTAGCCTCTGGAGACAAATGTGAGAATCTGGATTCCCGCACAGGCATCATAGAACCCAGATTTCTAACATTACCCCCCTCCTAGGGCCCCCTCCTCCCTGAACCTTCCAATCCACCAGCCTGTGCCAGACAGCGGCACAGGTCTCAGAATCGTCAAATGGCGAGCCTGATGTCCCGGTAGGTGAAACTGAAAACCAAGACACACGGACGGTATCATGGGAGGCCAGGTCACCAGGTCTCAGGAGGGACACCAGGGAGACAATGGGAGTGGAAGTTTTAGGAGTATGCCGCCGTGTATCGGCGGGCGTAGCCACACTCCATTCGGGAAGACTATCCCGTGCACATAAGGTGCATGCCCGAATGAACTTTTTTACGTCCCGAGCCCTGTGCGGCCACCAATACGTTCTGGCCAGAGACTACGTGGTCTGCATACAGCCACGATGGCCGTCCGCATTGGGCGCGTGTGCCCACGCGAAGACTTTAGGCCGCTGGCAAGGAGGGACAAAAGTCTCGCCTACAGGCTCACAGTCAGAGCATTGCGGGGAACTGTCTTCCTGGGAAGCAGCAAATAGATGGTGACAACCGCTTATTGACTCTTGAGCCGGACATGTTTCAGAAATGGCGCGAGACACCTCCATGGGTTCAGGAGGTAGAACCTCTGGCTCGGGCAGGTCCAGGGACTCAAAAAATTTGGGAGCCGGAGTACCTCTCCGTTTGGAGTGAGCTCGCTCCAAACCACGCTCAGAAAAACAGAGGTCAATCCATGAGGAGATAGATATTAACTCCTCTAGGGTGGTAGGAATCTCTCTCGTGGATAGAGCATCCTTGACATGCTCCGCTAATCCCTTCCAAAATACAGGAATCAGAGCCTTGTCAGACCACTCCAACTCGGACGCCAGTGTCCAAAAACGGACGGCGTATTGGCTGACCGAGAGTGATCCTTGAGACAAAGTGAGCAGTTGGAGAGAGGTGTCATGTGTAACTCGTGGACCGAGAAACACCAGCTTGATAGCAGTTATCACATTAGCTGCAGTCCGGATCTCTGTGTCACCATGCTCCCATAGTGGCGTAGCCCATTCCAGCGCCTTGCCCGACAGTAGGGATATAATAAAGGCCACCTTGGCCCGCTCTGTAGGGAATTGCACAGCCAGCAGCTCCAGGTGAATCGAGCACTGGCTGAAAAAACCTCTACAGGAGGCGCCATCCCCAGAATATTTTTCGGGTAACGGGAGGCAGGTAATTGTTGGCGCAAGGGCAGACATGGACATACACCCAACCGCGTCCGTGAGTGCTTGGACAGCAGCATCTGTGGCCTGCGAAGCTGCGAGAGCTCTCTCAAGGGTAGCCAAGCGAGTCTCGAGCTGTCGCACGCACTGCAGCAGTTGCTGCTGATCTGCCATCTCCAGCCAGACCCTGGAGCTAGTATTATGTTAGGAGTGGCGGAAGGCACTAAAAAAAATAAATAATTAAAGTACCTTCGCCACTCGGGGTCCACTGTGCGGTGGATGGTAAAACCGCTGCTGAGAGAGGCAGAGCACAAATATGCACAGGGTTCTAACACACCCCAAAGCAATCAGGCAAGCTCTGTTAAGGGACACAGAGCTGCAGGGAAAATAATACCAAAATAGTATTGCTGAGCCTGTTAACAGCACAGGATCTCAGTGGCACACGTGCGGTAGCCGGAAACCGGAGTAGTTAAAAAAGATCACTACAACCGAGCGGACTTACCGTGTACACGTGTGCTCGGCGTCACAACTGCGCACACCTGGACAAGCTGCAACCGCAAATATCGCAAGTGCGATGCAGGATGCTGAGCTGCTGGAAAGATGGAGCTTGTGCGCTGGCGCTAGCGCAGGTACTGACTGAAAACCACTCACACAGACGTATTATCAGAGGGAAGGGGTTTCTTAATGAGTCAGTCACCAATCCAATCATCCGTCACCATACACACAGCAGCAGTATGAAAATACTAGCGCATGGCATAACGGCCATGCGCACTTTTTATAGCGTACGGGACCTTCCGGAAATCTCCAGAGCCCTGAGCTAAACCAATGGAATCAGGAGCAGGACCTGAGCACCTGACTCCTGAACTCCAATGGGAGCTCGTCCCATGGGCATGCTCAGAAGCTGGAAAAAAGGACTTAGCCTCTGGAGACAAATGTGAAAATCTGGATTCCCGCATAGGCATCATAGAACCCAGATTCCTAACACCACCATGTGGTAATTTGTTGATTTTTTCAATACCATACACACAAAAAGAAGAAATAGCTCTAGAATTACATGATATAATATGTTTAGCCACAGAAGAAATAGTTCTCAAATTAATCAGAATCTCCCAAATGTTCAGAAATCCTTTGTTTTAATTTACAAACTGCACATCCTATATATGAAATATTACATTTAGTGCAGTCAATTTTATAAACAAAGTGACTTGAATCACAATTAATAAAAAAAAATTATTACATTTTTGTATTTTACTGTAATTTTCAAAAATTTTCAAAAATAAACGTGGTATAAACTGCTTGAGCTATGGCCTCTTTCTTAGGAATAACATCTTTTTCAACTGTTTAGCTAATAGGAGTCTTGTCGTTAACACAATATGAGCCGTTACCACTCTAGAGCATGGGGGGAATGCATGTATGTTTAAGAGGAGGAGCGCCACCTCGGGAGACGGCTGAACGATCTGTCCCACTACAAGTGAAATAAGTCTAAAGGCGTGATCCCACAAAGAAGTTATAAGTGGACAATCCCAAAATATATGATATAAGGACCCCACCTGATTACAGTTTCGCCAACATAGGTGTGAGGTGTTGGGAAACATGGAATGGAGCTTCACGGAGTAAAATACCAGAGGAGTATCAGCTTCAAGTGTGATTCAAAGTGGGACGTACATCTAAAAGTCCGTCCTGCCAGTTTAATTGCTCTTAACCAGTCCTTGTCAGGAAGGGCTTTACCGAGGTCTTTTTCCCAAGATATGAAGGGTATAGATTTTACAAATCTGCTCTTATGTCCCAAGGAATCATAAAGGGGTCTCAAGCCCATATCTAGGGATGAGGAAGATGAGAGGGTCCTAATAATATCACTATTAACCCTATATGGGAAGTTTAGATATTTCTTCAAAATGTATTGTACCCGGAGATATGAGAAATGGTCTTTAAAGGTCAAGCCAAACCTGTTTTTCAAAAGGGCAAAAGGTAAAAGAGTGTGATCTTCAACTATATCGCTTAATACCATGATCCTGCCTATCTTCCAATGGTACAGGTCAAGGTCCTCTGATAACACCTCCAAAAGTTCTAAAGGTGCCTCGAGAGGCAATGCAGGGATGTGTGTCTGAGTGGAGGAGTGAACCTGAAGCCAATTAGACCAGGGAGTGCTTAGTCAGTGGAAGGAGGGCCCCCAGGTTCCGTGGGTCAACCAGAGCTGCCCATAGCACCACCCTGAGATCGTGTTAGGGTGCAAAATGTGCCTCTCTTTGGGACCACCTACTTGGGGGGGGGTCGCAATTCCACCAGTTCTTCAACTGGCTGAGTTGAGTTGCTATATAGTAATCGTTCACACTAGGGAGTCCCACCCCCCACTGGCTTTGCGCGTTGCAACAAATGTCTCGACAACCGAGACTGCTTTCCTCCCCAGATGAAGGCGTTCAGAAGCTTATGAGAACGTTGAAAAAACACCTTCGGAGGTGATATCGGCACCGTGCGAAATAAATATAACATTTTGGGCAGTAATATCATCTTAAACAGTGCAATACGACCCACCCAGGAGACTTCAAATTTTTGGAGTCTGCTCATCTCATTCTCAATATCTGCTAGTAGGGGGAGGTAATTGGCTTTGTACAAATTAGTGGAGGATGATGTTACCAACGTTCCCAGGTATGAAATTTGCTCCATCTGCCAGTCCATCCTCATAATGGCCTTAAGGCGTTTCATCTGCGGTAATGGTATGTTAAGGGGTAGAATTTGAGATTTATTCTCATTAGTTTTGTAGTAAGATAGGAGGCCAAATTTTTCAATAATCTCTAGAGCTGCCGGCAAAGACTCCAGGGGGCGTGCTAACGTCAATATCACATCATCAGCATACAACATGATGCAATGAGATTGTTTCTCCACCTCTATGCCCCAGATATCTGGACTTTGTCTGATTGCTTGGGCAAGTGGTTCTAAAGCTAAAATGAACACTAGGGGGAGAGAGGACACCCCTGCCTAGTGCCATTTGTAATGGGGAATGTCTCTGACATGGTATCATTCACAAAAACCCTGGCCGACGGAGCAGAATACAGAGCTTTAATAGCAGTCAGCAACCGACCCCCAAACCCCATACGCTCCAGAACCGAGAAGACAAACGACCATCTCACTCGGTCAAATGCCTTCTCGGCGTCTAAGGCCACTACCACCCCTGGTGTTCCCCTTCTATTTATTACATCTATCAAATCAATTACTTTCCTGGTGTTGTCAGCTGCAGTCCACCCTTGCACAAAACCAGCCTGGTCTGGGTTAATAAGGGAAGGAATGATAGGCGCCAATCTCAGAGCAATACACTTAGTATAAATTTTGACATCAGTGTTTAACAATGAAATCGGGCGGAGGTTTTGGGGCACCTCCAGTGGCTTTCCCTGTTTTGGGAGTGTGATCACAGTAGCTGTCAGCATTTCTTTTGGGAAGCTCCCTTCATTTGCTACTTATTGTAGGGTTTTGCTTAAGTGCGGGACTAAGGACTCCTGGCAAGCTTTATAGTACAAGTTTGTAAGACCGTCCGGGCCTGGGGCCTTCGCCTATGGGAGAGAGTTAATCACTTTGGTCAATTCAGTCTCCGTCAAAGGTGCGTTTAAGATTTCTAACTGGTCTGGTTGCAAGAGTTGGGAGATTAATGCTTGACAAAAACAGATTTGTATCAGGGGCTGTTGGGCCATGGAGGTCTGCTCTTGGATCTAAGTTATACAAAGAAGCATAGTAATCCTTAAATTTATTGGCGATTTCCCGAGGAGTGTATATCTTAGAATCCGGAGATAAGTTCCTCAAAAAGGGGATTATGTTTTAGAAGTTTTAATTTTCACTCTGAATGCTAGCAGTTTACCCGCTATATTATTTTGGGAGTAGTAATGGGCTTTGGTGATCATAAGATTTTTTTCATAATTGTGTAAGAGTAATTACCGCAATTCCAGTCGGAGATCACGTAGTTTACACATTTGGGCAGAGGATGGGGCTCTTTTATTCTTGTATTCCAGTGAACTGATCGATGCTGTAAGGTCTAATAAGCGTTTTTCTCTTTGCTTTTTAAGAATATGGCCTATTTTAATAAAGTGGCCGCTGATAAACGCTTTATGGGCATTCCATACATGGAAGTAATTAGTGACCGAGTCCGCATTGAGCTCAAAGTATTCTTTAAAAGCTACTTTTGTTTGTGCCACTAAATAGGGGGTTTTTAGAATAAAGAGGTTCATCTTCCACAGGGAGTAAAGGGGGCACTCAGATTCTTCCAGAACAGACATCTTTATGGGGGCGTGATCCGAAAAAGTTATTATACCTATTTCTGATGAGTTGACAATATTAAGGAGAGACCTGTTGACCAAGAATAGGTCTATCCGGGAGTAGGAGTGATGTACCCATGAAAAGTAGGTATAGTCCTTCTCACATGCATGAAGAACCCTCCATATGTCATATAGGTCCTCCCGAAAGGCTAAGGGGGGGAGAACAGGCGGCCCCCTGGAGGTTGGGGTGGAAGAGTCCAGAGAATTATCAAAAACACAATTAAAATCCCCACATATGATTACATGGCCGTGTTTAACCTTATTGATTCTAGTTAATAATTTTTTGATAAATCTAGTCTGCGCTTGGTTTGGAGCATAAATGACGGCTATAGTATATAAAACATTATTTATGGTGCCCATTTGTATGAGGTATCGACCTGCAGGGTCAAGTTGTAGATAAGTCGAGGAGAAAGCAACAGACCCCTTGATAGCTAACATCACCCCTCTCTTTATTTTCGAGAAATTAGATTGGACCACATATGGAAAGAGCCGATGAGACAGTCTGTGGGAGTCTTTCTCCAATAAGTGCGTCTCCTGGGCACAAAACACCTCACATTTAGCTGCGACCGCCTCCTTCCACACATAAGATCTTTTATGAGGGCTGTTTAGGCCTCTAACATTAAGTGAGCATATTGTAATAACCATATTGTAAACATACAGATGTTAGTATGACTAATGGGTTGCCCATTACACCTGTTAGAATTCCCTGCAAAGTGGGAAAATGCTGGACCCGAATAAACCACAGGTATGCAAAAGGATAGAAAAAAACAAAAACCAAACACAATGCAAACTAATAAAATCAGAAGTAAAGTCATGAAACAGACCG
This sequence comes from Dendrobates tinctorius, assembly GCF_039654945.1. Classification (NCBI taxonomy): domain Eukaryota; kingdom Metazoa; phylum Chordata; class Amphibia; order Anura; family Dendrobatidae; genus Dendrobates; species Dendrobates tinctorius. The sequence continues at coordinate 4,419,057 of NW_027361844.1, read as the reverse complement.
AGGACTGCACTTCGGTCCACAAAACGCGGGAGTCGGAAATCCGCAGGGGGTATATCACTGTCCGCACCAACCAGTCAGGATGCCACCCTTGTTAAAAGATAGTAAAATATAGATAATGATTATATCTTCAGCGCCTGTTTCTTTTTGGGAGGACTTTCTGCCATGTTTCCTCTGCCCTTACAGGCGGCTCTCTTTGTTTCTGAGTTTGTTCCTGCACTTGTATATCCCAGGTACGAAGCAAATCTCTTCCTCTTTCATATGAAGAGACAGTATGCTACGATCCTTTGCTGTTAAAGAGCAATTTCTAGGGGTACCCCCACCTGTACGTCACCTGAGATTCTCTGAGGGCTGCAGTGATGGGATTCATTAGTCTACGGAAGCGCAGTGTCTCTGCTGAGAGATCAGCATAAATTTTGATTTGGTGGAAAGGTGAAGGTAGAGATCCTTTCTTTCTGGAATAGGACAGAAGTTCCTCTTTAATATGATAGCAATTAATGCGTGCAACAGTATCGCTCGGAACAGTGTCTGGCAAGTGGCTTGGGCGAGATACTCTGTGCGCTCGATCAATAATTAGTTCATATGGTGAACAGGAGGGGACCACCGCTTGGATTAAATCTTGCACATAACCCCTCAGCTCAGATGGTGTGATGGTTTCTGGTACCCCCTTAATTTCAGGTTGTTCCTGCGGTTACGATCCTCCAAGTCCACAAGTTTATTATATATGGCTTCTATGTCTTCTGCCATGTCATTGTGAGAGTCAATAAGGTTGTTATGGGAAGATGCAAATTCTCCCATTTTGTCCTCCACATGGGACACTCTCTCCTCCACCTCCTGAATGTGAGATGTAACAGGTTTTAACATTAAAGAAAAGTCCTTTAGCATTGCGGTGCTAAACGCCATCAGCATATCTTTAATTAAAGTTCCTGAAGCAGGGAGATCTGTTGTAGGAAGTTGCTGTAATACTGCAAAAGATTTACAATTGTCTCCTCCAGAATCCCCTTTCTCTGCAACATCTCTCTTGTTATTCTGGGAGTGCAGGGGAGGTGTGCATTGCTGCATATCCATCCGCCAGCCTGCTGGAACTACATTTCCCTCGTGTCCCTCCGCAAGTGGGGAAAATCTAGATCCTGCTGATAGACCCAGACCCCGGAGATAAGGTGAGGTGGGTGTTGCCTCATACTGCACCGCAGCGGTGGTCTTTGCTGGGCTCAGGGGCAGTGGAGAAGGAGACTCTCCCGAGGAGCAGGAGACTCTGCTTATTGAGGGGCCATCTTGCCTGGTATCCCTGTTGAAGAAAATCTCCAATTTGCTTTGGTTTTTGAGATTTCTCTTACCCCTTGTCATCTTGCAAGTGATCAATGAGGATTCGGGCAGCCGGGTGGGTTGATTAATATGCAGGAAAGGCGCTGAAATTGTCGCTTTGCAGGGTCTCAGGGAAGGAGCATTCAGCTCATGCAACTGGCATCCTAGGCATCCAGGCCACGCCCCCGTAATTTTCAAAAATTTTAATATTAGTTGACCTTTTACACGTCTTACAATTAGTTTTACCGCACTTATAAAATCCTTTGCCGCTGAGCCACATATTATCTCTCTTCTTAGACATGTATAAACTGGGTGAAATAGTGTTGCCAATAGTAAGCACTCTTCTGGCCACTACATTATAACCAGTTTTCAAAACCGCATCTAGAATCGGATCCTCATACAAAACAGGCAAAAACTTGTGAATAACTTCTCTTATTTTATAAAATTGTGGACTATATTGAAAACAAATGAAAGGTTTATGCCCAAATTGACCAACCACCTTATTATCCTGGGCAGAGGGGGCAATGCAGGAAGTAGTCACCCTAAACATACTATAAGATCAGTACCAGTAGGAGAATTTATTAGGATCAAGCGCAATTGTAGTGATGCACATAAATTGGAGTCTGAGTTGGCGGTGTCAGCATTTAAATTAAAAAGAAGGAATTATCCAGAATTGTCTTTAAACAGAGCATATAATATAATTTCTAAAAGAAATCGTAGTGATTTAATTGCTCCGTCTGCCCAGGATAATAAGGTGGTTGGTCAATTTGGGCTCTTTTTCTATTTCCATGTAGTACTAGGAATCTTGCATTGAGAAGTCTCTCTCTCCGGTGAGACTAGTTACCACCCTGGAGGATTCAAGGACCAACTGAAGTGCCTCTGCTTGGTTGGTGGATTGCAGAGACTACAAAGATGCCACCACCTTGACTTTCTCTTCAATCGGCCACCTAGAAACTGAAGAAACCTCTTCTGAGTCCATCTTCAGCCTAGTCTTTAATATAACATGTCCACGAGGAGGGGAGGTTCCTGGGAGCAAATCATTGGAACAATCATCGGGAGTATATGGGAACATTGTCTCCTCTTCCCTTTCTTGGAAGACACCAGCAAATAGTGAGTTGGCAACTAGCAGACCTTGCAAAGAAGATGACTCAACTGGACGTGTAGGGACCAGACCCTTCTTGCGATTTCATTGTCCCCAATGAAGCACTTTTCAGGATCTCCAGACTAGAACGGGCACTCGCCTTCTCAGCTCTGGACAAACTAGGGAAAGTTGATGGAATAAACCAGACAATACATGGTAGGTGATCTTCACCGTATACAGTGCTCCCATATAAAGCTCAAGATGTTCAAAAGTGACTTGACTTTTTTTGGGGTAGGGCTCTTCCTTCACCCAACAACAGCCCAACTGGATTCTGGAACTCTCGGACAGGAATCTAACACCGATTCTGCATGGCTTGCAGAAAGTGCTTTCCACCCAAACCAAAGCCTCCACTTGCCAGACATAAAACTGCAGTCATAGGAAGAGAGGGAATACTCTCGCTAGGGGTAGCCTCTCCTACTGACCCAAGGTTTTTTAGTTTTTCAGACTTAACATGACAAAGACAGCCAGGATATTCCACACAACTGCAGCAATACCGCAATCCTTTCACACATCAGAGTTCCAGCTGTTGCTCAGCTGCCAAACACTGTCGACCTCCATGGATTCAGTACAGACAGTTGCCTCATGAGGATGGAGAATAGGTGGTCTCTGAAAGGACAGTGCCAGACATGATGGCCTTCTCACACTCTTCATCTCTCTGGTCTACTCCTGGAAGCTGAGAAGGGAAGATTTTGCAAAAAATTCGAGACTCGACTCAATTGAAGACCTTTCGGAAGGCCACCAGAAAGGCCTGAAGGTCCAAGGTCACTGGATCCCCTATCTCCCATAGGTGGTTGGGCCATGCCAGGGCACCCTTTGCTAGTTAGGACATAAGAAATCCCACCTTAGCCCGATCGGAAAGAAAATGATGGCCCAAAAATTCTCCATGCACTACTCTAGGAACCCACGGCACTGCTTTGGATCCCCATTCTACCGTGGCGGATCAGACAGGATGTGTTCCACTCCAGGAAAAGCAAATGTCAGGGCTTTAATTCGGGCATCCAGTGTTTGTAGATAGGAAAAAATGTCATCCTGCTGCTCTTGCCGATGGCTCAACTGTTGATACAACTCCTAGCATAAAGGAAGCCTCGAGATCTGCAGGGCAGATGGCCTAAGTAGATGTGCACAAGGTTCGTGAACCCACTATGCCACAAGACTGGGCTTAGCTATGCCCCTCCTAGGTAAGCTAGGCCCTGTGGCACAGTGGGTCCATGAACTATGTGCACCACCTGGATGTGTGACAATATGACAAGTGCTTTTTTAGCATTTGCAGTGGAAATATCTACCATCTATCTGTTACGGGTACTAAGTTGTGCTCCTAGTGGATACTCTCATTAATTCAGGAGATAACTGTGATCTGAGGTAAGAAGAGGCTGGTCACACTTCTGTCCACCCTGTCTTTATCATCTAATACTGGAGATATAGGAGTGTTGAAGTAAGAAGAGGCTGATCACACTGCTGTTCACCAATTGTCAGTATCTAGTCCTGGAATCTGTTTCTCTTGCCCTTAGACTTGCCCTTAGTTAACATGGATCTTGATGTTTCCACGTCGGCCATCTTGCTTCCTGCCAAAGCTGTATATAAAGCCAGCACCTGCTCTGATTCATTGCTTGTGTATTATGTATTGGACTTTGTGCCTCTGCAGTCCCAAGCCTGGACTTACTATCCCTGTTGGTCCTCTCTTAACGGCGGAGTCCTCTGCCAACCTGCACGTCTGGATCCCTGCCTGCTGACCGAGTGATTGCTGAACACTTGACTTCAGGAACCTCTGCTTGTCTACACCTGCGGTGAAGTAAGAACTCCAGCCAGCTAGTGTGTTCCTCTGCTCTGCAAGAGTTTGTGTCTTGTGCCCGCATTGCTCAGTGACTTTGCATGCTGTGTCGCAGAGTATCAGCTCTGCTATTATCTTTTATCATATTGACTGAAGATTTATCTGGACTTACATGCTATATTGCATTCAGATCATTAATACAATATTGCTTGCACAACCCACTGTGTCTGTAGTCTCTTTGACCTAGCCACTGGTGTCCAGTTGTATCCACTAGTATCGTGACAGGATACACAAGCCTTAAAAATGGATGCCGCTGGGTCAGAGACTTTAGAAGTGCGTGTTAAGAAGCTAAATAATATCACTGCCACTGTACACGCTGAAGTGCAGACATGGAAGAGCAGAATAGAAGGCCTAGAGGGGCAGACTAAATATGATATACAAGTGCTCAGTCAGACCCTTCAGGAATTGCGTGGCCGAGTTGCGGCACTGGAGGCACAATCTCAGGCTTCTGTTCCTACCATCCCCAAACTACCACCATTTAGGTTTGGTGGCGACCGAGACAAGTACCGTGGGTTTCTGAACCAGTGTCGTTTATACTTTGCTGCACATGTCACACAGTTTCCTACAGACCGATCCAAAGTATTGACTATCATCATGTTGCTGACTAATAAGGCCCTTGCCTGGGCAAACCCTCTGATAGAATCACAGGATGCATGTCTGAATGACTTCAATATGTTTATCGCCGCCATGGGGCAGATGTTTGACGATCCGAACCGTGGCCTTACAGCTGAGACGGCCCTGCTGAATTTGCGTCAAGGTAAACGCCCAGCGACTGAGTATGCTATGGATTTTAGAAGGTGGGCTCAGGACACCACCTGGAATAGTGCAGCGAAGTACTCTATATTTAAGAAGGGGTTGTCCAGTTCTATCAAGGACGAGCTTGCACGTGCGGAGGCTTCCACTGCTCTAGGTGATTTCATCAATCACTGTATTCGCCTAGACGCTCGCATCTCCGAACGAAAACTAGAAAGGTGGTCTGAGATGAACCGCAGCAATAAATCGCTTCTTCCTTTCCTTCCTAAGGAGATTCCGGACCCAAGTCCTCAGGAGTCCACACCTGAGCCGATGCAGGTAAATTCCCTACGAAGTCGAGTAAGTGACGAACGGAAGGAATTTCGCTTCAAGGAGAATTTATGTTTTTACTGTGGGAAGTCAGGACATTTTATTATCAACTGCCCCAATCGTTCTTGCAGAACAACCACAGCCGTGGTAGAACGCGACTTCTCTGAATCATACTCCATGACTTCCGAATCAGGGCCACCCGAAATTGCAGCAACCACTCCTGATTATGACTTTTCAGATATGAACTCTGTTACATCCGAAACGATACTACCCATTAATGCTGTTATTCTATCTTCTGCAGTTTCATACCCTTGCAATAAGAAAAAAGATTCACATTGTTACCTTCCTATTAAGATCTGGATTGACTCCCGTTGGGTGAACAGTTCCGCCATGATAGACTCTGGGGCTAGCGGTAACTTCATGGACACTTCTTTTGCTAAGGAATATGGAATCCGATCACAGAGAAGAGTGTCTTCAATTCTGATGGAGACTGTGGATGGGTCCCCTTTGACCTCGGGGCCCGTAGACCAGCAGACTGAACCACTGAAGGTCCTCATGGGAGATGATCACCAGGAGAAATTGCCCTTCCTTCTGATTTCCTCTCCACATTTCCCTATTATCTTGGGTTTACCCTGGTTGCAGGCTCAAAATCCCATCATTGACTGGGAGACTAAGAGATTGCGCTTCCCAGCTAAAGAGGTAACTTCTGAGAAATCGACTGATCCATCTCCGGCCAACCCATCATCGGACCTAGAGTTACCGGCAGTTTATAAAGAATTTTCGGACGTGTGCGATAAAAAGAATGCAGATAAATTACCACCACACCGCTCTTATGACTGCCCAATCGAGCTTCTGCCTGCTGCTACCATTCCTTTTGGTAATATTTATCCATTGTCCGGTCCTGAGCTCAAGACTCTCAAAGAATATATCGACGAGAACCTGTCTAAGGGGTTTATACGCCCCTCATCCTCTCCAGCCGGTGCACCCATCTTTTTCGTTAAAAAGAAGGATGGATCCCTCAGACCCTGTGTTGATTACCGGGAAATTAACAAGGTAACCATCAAGAACCGCTACCCCCTGCCATTAATTCCGGAGCTTCTCGAGAGAGTTCGTCAGGCCAAGGTCTTTTCAAAATTGGACCTACGCGGGGCATACAATCTAGTCCGTATAAGACCTGGAGACGAATGGGAAAACAGCATTTAGGTCTCGATATGGACACTTTGAGTATTTGGTCATGCCATTTGGACTTTGCAATGCCCCAGCAACGTTCCAACATCTCGTAAATGATATTTTCAGAGACATTCTTGATATTTTTGTCGTAATCTATTTGGATGACATTCTGATTTTTTTCTAGCTCCATGGAGGAACATCAGCAACATGTCAAGACTGTCTTACAGCGGTTGAGGGAACACCAGCTGTACATCAAGCTGGGGAAATGCGAATTTCACAAGTCGGAGATTCAATTCTTAGGTTATGTAATTTCTCCACAGGGTCTGAGTATGGATAACAGCAAGATCAAGGCGATTCAGGAGTGGCCAATCCCCAAGAACGTCAAGGAGGTCCAACGTTTCATCGGGTTTGCTAACTTCTACAGACGTTTCATCAAGAACTTCTCTGACATCGTCTCGCCCCACAACCGGTTGACACAGAAGAAGACAGCATTTATTTGGTCCCTTCAAGCCCAAGAAGCATTCTCTCGGCTCAAGTTCACGTCAGCACCAGTACTGATCCACCCTGACCCGGAACTCGCCTTCATTATTGAAGCGGATGCCTCAAACTGTGCCACCGGGGCTATACTGTCCCAAAGAACAGGTGAGAAGAATTTACTTCATCCTTGTGCTTTTCTTTCCAAGCGACTGTCTCCTGCCGAAAAGAACTACGATGTAGGAAATAAAGAATTACTGGCTATCATCGCCGCCTTCAAGGAGTGGAGATATCTTCTGCAAGGAGCCTCACAGCCGATCGTGGTCCTCACGGATCACCGCAACCTTGAGTTCATCAGGTCAGCAAGATGCCTGACCCCACGGCAGGCCCGCTGGAGTCTTTTCCTTAATCAATTCAATTTTACAATCTCTTATAGACCAGGTTCTCGCAATGGAAAAGCAGATGCTCTATCCCGGATGTTCTCCACTGACGCTGTTCCAGATGCTCCACCTAAGACCATACTTTCTGATTGCAATTTTGTAGGAGTCATTCAGAATCAAGATTTGCTGCAGGTCATCAAAGAAGCTTACAACTCTGATCTTTTCCTGTCTCAGCCATCTGATGAGGTAAGCCTTCTTTTTAGGAATGGAGTTTGGACCCGGGAACGGCGCCTCTACATTCCTGAAGCCGTGAGGTTAAGAGTGTTGAGATTGGTTCATGATTCCAATGTTGCAGGGCACAGAGGAATTCAGAAGACTCAAGAATTCTTATCTCGCTTCTTCTGGTGGCCAGGTTTTCGGAAGGATGTCCAGAAGTACGTTTCATCTTGTGAGGTATGTGCCAAATTCAAGGTTCCACGTGCCTCCCCTACTGGTCTGTTACAGCCTTTGCCGGTGCCGTCTCGCCCGTGGGGATCCATTTCTATGGACTTTATTGTAGAACTGCCCCTTTCTGAGGGAAAGAGTACGATTTTGGTGGTGGTCGATCGCCTGACCAAGGCGGCCCATTTCATCCCTTGTTCCGGTTTACCCTCTGCGAAGGACACTGCTGACCTAATTATCCAGAACATCTTTCGCCTGCATGGGGTTCCGGATGAAGTTGTTTCTGACCGTGGAGTTCAATTTACTTCAAAGTTTTGGCGAAGCTTTTGTTCAGCATTAGGCATAGAAGTTAACTTATCTTCTGCTTTCCACCCACAGTCCAACAGGCAGACAGAACGTACCAACCAAACACTAGAGCAATACCTTCGCTGCTATGTTTGCCATTTGCAAGATGATTGGGTAAGGTTACTCCCCTTGGCCGAATTCTCTTATAACAACTCCCAGAGTGCCTCCACCAAACAGTCTCCATTCTACGCTAACCTGGGATATCACCCTAGCATTCTTCCCAGATTACCGGTAGATACATCTTTACCAGCAGTTGCCGACAGGATCTCTTCACTTCAACAGAACCTTGAACTTCTGAAAGAGACTTTGGGTTCCGCACAAGAGAGGTACAAGAATGCAGCTGACAGATTTTGCAAACCAACACCAACATTTAAGGTAGGAGATTTAGTCTGGCTATCTACGAAGAATTTAAAGATGAAGATCCCTTCCCCTAAGTTGGGACAGAAGTACATTGGTCCTTATAGGATCAGTGGTCTGGTAGGTGCTGTTGCATGTCGCTTAAAACTCCCAAGAACACTGAAGATACATCCTGTCTTTCATACTTCCCTACTAAAGACTGTAGTACCAAATCCTTTTCCAGGACGTTCATCTCCTCCTCCCGATCCCGTTCTTGTGGATGGTCAAGAGCAGTTCATTGTTGAGAGGATTCTGGATTCAAGAATCTACAGAAATCGACTGCAGTATTTGATTAAATGGCAAGGCTATTCCTCAGAGGAGAATTCCTGGGAACCCGTGGATAATATTAACACCTCCCGACTGATTGAGCAGTTCCATCAAAGGTACCCTGGCAAGCCTGGTTTAGGGTCGTCCGGAGGCCATTCTTGAGGTGGGAGTAATGTCAGTATCTAGTCCTGGAATCTGTTTCTCTTGCCCTTAGACTTGCCCTTAGTTAACATGGATCTTGATGTTTCCACATCGGCCATCTTGCTTCCTGCCAAAGCTGTATATAAAGCCAGCACCTGCTCTGATTCATTGCTTGTGTATTATGTATTGGACTTTGTGCCTCTGCAGTCCCAAGCCTGGACTTACTATCCCTGTTGGTCCTCTCTTAACGGCGGAGTCCTCTGCCAACCTGCACGTCTGGATCCCTGCCTGCTGACCGAGTGATTGCTGAACACTTGACTTCAGGAACCTCTGCCTGACTACACCTGCGGTGAAGTAAGAACTCCAGCCAGCTAGTGTGTTCCTCTGCTCTGCAAGAGTCTGTGTCTTGTGCCCGCACTGCTCAGTGACTTTGCACGCTATGTTGCAGAGTATCAGCTCTGCTATTACCTTTTATCATATTGACTGAACATTTATCTGGACTTATATGCTATATTGCATTCAGATCATTAATACAATATTGCTTGCACAACCCACTGTGTCTGTAGTCTCTTTGACCTAGCCACTGGTGTCCAGTTGTATCCACTAGTATCGTGACACCAATTCTTTAAAATATAGTACTGAAGATGTCAGAAGTACTGAGGTAAGAAGAGGCCATTCACGGTGTTATCTATCCTGTCTTTTTGGTGTAATACATAAGATATTGGGGTATTGAAGTAAGAAGAGCCTGCTCACACTGTTTTCCACCATTTCTTCCAAGAGATACTGTAACACCCATTGCCAGCGCCCCTGCATCATTCCCTTTCTCCCTTCATGCATGGACGCAGACATAACCACCACCCTGGCCGCAGCAGCATCCTCATTCTCCTCTGTCTCCTTCTCCTGTGCATGCTACACAGACTTTCAGCGGTGCACCGAGTGTGCATTCTCCCCAGCTCTTAAGGATGCAGCGCACACCTGCAAAGATGCCCCAGCCACTAGCTAGAAGGCATCTTGTATAAAAAGCAACCTCCCCATTAGGGAGGTGCCTGAACAACCCTTATACTTTCCTTAGTGGTAGTGCATGTGCAACTGTATGTTGTCATGTCCTCCAACCCCAGTCTCTTATAGTTATTTCCTTATCCACTATCATGACTGTAGTCTTGTGTAGTTTATACGTCATTTATACGTGATCCTGAAGCCGCTCCGGCAGTACATGAACAGTTTCCCAAGACCCGAGCATTTGAACGAAAGCCTATCCCAGAATTCCACGTTGTCTGGACAATCTATCAGTCTCCGAATCCTGCCTATCAGTGAACCCGACAGCTGTGGTGCCGGGGATTGCCTAGATTGGTACCTGGTGGCTACCTGCAGCTCAAGCCTGACTCCACAATCAGGATCTCCAGTAAACACCAGTTCTCCTCAGTTATGCCCTTCTTGGGCAAGCCCAGCACAGTGGGTCCACGAACCACGTGTGTAACCTGCGAGCATGACAGATACCATAAGGTAAGAAGAGACTGCTCACCCTGCTGTCCACTCTGTGTTTCTGATCTATTACTGGATATACCAGGATTGCTGAGGCAAGAGGAGGTTGTTCATACTGCTGCCTTTCTGATCTACACTCTGTCTTTCTGATCTAATACACAAGATAACGGGGTCCTAAAGGGAGAAGAGGCTGCTCACACTGCTGTCCACTATATTTTTCTAATCTAATATAGGAGATACAAGGGGTGCTCAGGTAAAAAAAGACAACACATAATGCTCTCAACCATACCTTTTTATCTAATACTGTAGATACTAGGGGTGCTGAGGTAAGAACAGGCCTTTTGCTGCAACACCTGTGCTATGGTCAAAGTTTGCTAGATGTCAGTGCTACATTGCAGCACTACACAAGTTCATGGGGTCACATAGCGATTCTGAGGGTACTGTGACCATAGTAAGCAAGTCACAAGAAGTCCAATCATATTTGAATTTTTGCGACATGCTTGTCACTGTTGCAGTAAGCTCGGTGTTACAACTTGAATTAGCTGCAATATAGCAGTGACACAGTGACCTAGTTAACTCAAGCCGCACAATAGGTTTCACTGCCAAAGTCGCCATGTAGCCTCTACCTTAGATTTAGGACTATATGAAGTATTTCTGCCAGAAAATTATTGCAATTACACTTGTTTTGTTATACATGTGTTTATTTAATTTGTGTGTATTGGAAGAACACAAAAGTCTGAGGAAAAAAAGGCAAATTGGACATAATTTCACACATAACCCTCAAAATGGGCCAGATACAATTGTTGGCACCCTTAACTTAACATTTGGTTGCACACCATTGGAATAAATAACTACAATCACTTTCTATAATCATCAACAAGCTTCTTACATCTCCCAGCTAGAATTTTGGACCACTCTTCTTTTGTAAACTGCTCCAGGATGCTTATATTTGAAGGGTGCTTTCTCCCAATAGCAATTTTAAGTTCTCTCCACAAGTGTTCAATTGTATTTAGATCCACATTCTTTGCTGACCACTTCAGAACTCTCCACCACTTTGTTTGCATACATTTCTGGGTGCTTCTTGAAGTATGTTTGGGGTGATTGTCCTGCTGGAAGACCCATGACTTAAGATGCAAACCCAGCTTTCTGACACTGGGCACTACATTGTGACCCAAAATCCTTTGGTAATCTTCAGATTCCATGATACCTTGCACACAGTGAAGGCACCAGTGCCAGAGGCAGCAAAACAATCCCTAAACATCTTTGAACTTCCACCATATTTGACTGTAGGTACTGTGTTCTTTTCTTTGTAGGCCTCATTCTGTTTTTGGTAAACAGTAGAATGATGTGCTTAACCAAAAAGCTGTACCTTGGTCTCATCTGTCCACAAGCCACTTTCCCAGAAGGATTTTGGGTACATTTTAGCAAACTGCAGTCTAGCTTTTTTATGTCTGTCAGTATCGGGGTCCTCCTGGGTCTCCTGCCATAGCGTTTCATTCAAATGTCAATGGATAGTTCACACTGACACTGATGCACCCTGAGCCTGCAAGACCGCTTGAAATTCTTTGAAACTTGATTGGGACTGCTTATCCACCATCCACACTATCCTGCATTGCAACATTTCATCAATTTTTCTCTGCAGTCCACATACAGGGAGATGAGCTATAGTGTCATGGGTTGTAAACTTCTTGATCATGTTGCGCATTGTGGACAAAGGAACATCAAGATCTCTGGAGATGGGCTTGTAACCTTGAGATTGTTGAAATTGTTCAACAATTGTAAATCTCAAGTCATCAGACAGTTCTCTACTCCACTTTCTGTTCTCTATAGTGTGACGCACAGGCACAATGCAAAGATTGAGTTTGAACGAGCATCACATGCTTGAAACAAAGTTTTTTTTTTTCAAAATTTTGTCTGGCCCATTTTGTGAAATTATGTCCAGTTTGCCTTTTTTTCCTCATTTTTTTGTATTGTTCCAATACACACAAAGGAATTAAATATGTGTATATCAAAATATGTGTAATAGCAATAATTTTCTTGGAGAAATAGTTCATTTTCTGGAACAATTTCAAGGGTGTCAACACTTTTGGCCAAGACTGTATTGCACCATATGGGCACTGTATGCCATGTTGGTGAGTTGTGCCATTCTAGATAGTGAGATTCTGGGAGCAATGCATTTCAGAGTGATCATGGTTTGGCTTTGTGTATGCAAGGTATGGTACTATATGTGTACTGTTTCATTATATTGACAATTTAAGTCTTCCCAAAAACTTTTGCCACTATTTTGAGTATTAAATTGAGTATTCTGGGAGAAATATGGCATTATATGGTACTACATTACTAACTGGGCAAATAACATCTACATTAACACTGAGTGCCTTAGTGTATGTGCAAACATCAGAATAATACCCAATGTGTATCTCTGCAAAGTCCAAGCCCATATTTTTGCCATGGAATTACTTTCGTTGTGTTTTGGGTATGTGACAACTTCACAGATGATTAGCACAAGGAATATTCCCATTGACAATCAATAAACCAAGACACATAATTCTGCTACACAGCTGGAAATACATACAGAAATGTTCCATTGCATGTGAATGGAGTTGTAGAAGCCCCATACGTATGCATTGGATCTGGATTTGTAGCAAATTTCACAAGGATTTGGATAGAAAATCCACAGCAAAATTTGTGTGAAATCTAACACATGTGAACTAAGTCCTATTTTTTGCTTGTTTAGCCTGAAATGGAAATTGTTTCCTTGGATAAATTATTCTTTTTTCAAAATCTGCATACTAATTTCTTATATTGTTTGTAGCTGAAGATCATTAGTTTTGCATAGTGATAATGTTTACCAGATGTCTCCAAATAGCTTAGAACATTGTTTTACCTGTATGATGAAATGTGCTGGAAGGATCGTTTAAGCTCTTCCATTTCATTTTTTGTTGTATTCAGTACATCTTTTAAGATATCAATTCTGCCTATTCTACTTAGAAGTTCTTTAAGAAAAAGTAAATCTTCTTTCGAATGAAGACCTTTCTTTTCCAGAATTGAAAAGAGTGCAACTCCTTCTGTTATGTTCTCCTTATCTCTTTCATGTAAATTCTTTCCACACAAGAAGATCATCGACAATAGTTCTTCTGTACGTAGCGCATTACTAATCTTCAGCTCAGTTGCCCTGAAAGCTGTGTCCATTTCAAGTGTGAATATAACGCTATGAAAAATAAAAATAATATGCAACATTAAATATTAACATTCCATAAACTAAAATGTATGCTTATATATCATGTATGCTATCAAGATATTCATAAAAAACAAGTGTAAAAACATTGATGTGCAGGTAACAAAAGGAGAAAGAGTTTATCGCACGATCATCAAACTAAAAAATATTGAATCAGAATATATATCTAATAAAGAAGCTAATGATGGTAGAACAACCGTAAAATACATAAACATAAAAGAAACACAAACATAAAAGAATGGTGTATTGACAAAAATTAATGTAATTTGAGAAGTCATGGAATGTGCTTTTTTTACTTGCGGATTTTCTGCATCTAATGTAAGTCTATGGGAAAGATCTGCACATAAAACTTAGCTTACCCGCATGACAAATTGACTTACTGCAGCTTCCACTTTGCTGAAATTGTAAGAAGCTGCGTTTTTGATGCAGTAAATACACGCAGTGTCAAAAGGTTATTATAGCTTATTTTTGATAATGTGCTCTTTAAGGTGCAATTTTTTTATTTATGCCCTTTGTGCCTGCATTAGCAGTGATGCTCTGTTTTCTAATTCTATGTCAATAAGATTTAATATTTAGCTTGAAAAAAACTCTTTTTATCCCTAGTTCTTGCTTAATTGTCTTGATACGGGATGTGGTTGTATTTTGTTGAATTTTGAGCTGGGCTATACTTTTGTGGTTCCAGTGATTAGGGAATTTATTTGTGTTTAAAGTGTCAAACAGTGGTAGCTTTTTATACAGATACCCATTTATGATTATATTCATGATCATTTTATTTCTGTGTTTATATTAAATTACATTTTCAGGTGGAATTATTTGCATATGTCAGTTATATTTTTTATTTACATTTGATCCCAGTTTTTCTCTGTTGGATGTCAGAGTTTGACTTGTGCAATTATTCCAGCAAACATTATTGCTATTTGTAGAGTGGGTTCCAGATCTAATATCTTTCACTATGGCTTCATGTTTGGGATCCCTACGCTGCATATACTGTATTTTTCAGACTATAAGACGCACTTTGTTCCCCTCAAATTTGGGATTAAAATGGGGGGTGTCTTATAGTCCGAATGTATCTGGCTTGCTATGGAGTGGAGTCACAGGAGGCAGGTGCAGGGTCGCCACTGCAGGAAAGCCGGCAGCAGGAGCGGTGAAAATTCATTTCTCCATTAAAGGGAAATTAATATTCATTGCTCCCCACGCCCATAATCCCACCCACCTCTCATCACATAGGTCAGTGATAGTAAATGACTGTGAAGATTTTTACTATCATTGACGCTGACCTTGAGAAGAGGGCAGGATTATGGGCGTGGGGAGCAGTGAATATTCATTTCCTTTTAACGGGGAAATGAATATTCATCCCTCCTGCTGTCACCGGCTTCCTGCAATGGCGACCCTGCTCCTGTCTTCGACACGCCTGTGACTAGGGGAGTATGGCAGTGACTTCATGTGCTGCCTGTCGCTTACACACTGAAGTGGGTTGTCGGCATCAGAAAAGGATGCCACGCTCAGGGGGAGTGGAGGGAAGGTTATTAGAATTGTTTATTTTGTTGTGTGTTAAAAAAAGCAGCATAACGGGAGGCATATATATTAGGATGGGCCCACGATGGGGGACATACAGTATATACCAGGATGAGAGACATATACACCAGGATGGAGGACATATACACCAGGATGGGGGACATGTATACCAGGAAGGGACACAGGAGGGGGGACATTAGTGTAGAATTGGGGGACATTACCCCCATATCAGCGCCAGCAGGAGACTCCCCCCCAATAACAATGCATCATGACCCCATTTTTTGCTTCAATTTTCTTTTTCTATTTTCCTCCTCTAAAACCAAGGGTGAGTATTATGGTCTGCTGTGTCTTATAGTCCGAAAAATATGGTATGTAGGAAGCAACTTGAATTGCTTACATATTTTATTGCGCTGTCAATCCACATAAAAATATAATGTTTTGGTATAAGTATACAAACCTTTACCAAACACTATTGAACAATAAGAGTAAAAAAAAAGTGCCCATTAGTACATGGATAGTTTACTACAGCATTATATAGCTACAAATACGTCAATTATACAAGGTTCCCTATACTGGAACGAAGATATAGGTACATGAACTTAGTGGAAGGGAGTGGACTGTACTGTCACGTTCCTGCCCCTGAAGACACCAATTGTGGCATGTAAATAGTGTTCTGCGTCTTTTGCAAATATTGGGTCATGTATACTATGTCCTAGGGTTTCAGCATATATTGTGCAGTTATGTGACATAATGTAAATTGCCATGTAGTGTTATGTGATAATGCATAGTGTATAAGTAATGTAAAGTTTAATGCCAAGGGGTGTATATCTTATAGGAAACTGTAGTGAGGAATAGCGAGATTCTGAGGAGAGAAACGGATGAGACTCAGAGACTTTCTGTGAGGCGTTCTTGGATAGGTTGCCGAGTCACTAAATACCCAAGAGCTTGCTAGTGCCGAAGATAACAGACTGAAACAGGGCTGGAAGCGTAGGATTATTGAGGGTCCCGAGCGGTGGATCTAGGGCGTTCATAATGATAGGACGCAGAGCCGTTGAATAAGTGGAGAGACCCACAGAACACGACTGTATCGTAGAAGCTGGGTTGTGGCGACGTAAGACAAAACAGATAAGCTGCAGAGCCGTGGAGTAGACTACAGAGGAAGGATACAGTAGGAATGAAAAGGCTTTTTCTGTGAAGGAAATGTGCTTAATACTGTGTATCTGCTATCCCTTGTACACAACTTGTATCAAGTTCAGTAAAGTCCCCTTGTTTGAACGGAAGTCTCTTTTATTGATCTGTGGAGTTCATGGTCCTGGCCAGCAAACAACATCTGCTACAGTTGATGCACTGCCTGTACAGGCATAAGGCCCTTACAACATCAACACCCCACCAGGACCATCTCTTTTCTGTAGCGTGCCAGGGCGTATAAAACAAGTTCCTTGCCCCAGTAGCTGTAGGTGAGCAGCTGCTTCAATATGCCTGGGCACAAGAAAATCGTGTCCATGTCCCAATGTGCACTCAGGTGTGAGGGACATCACATTCACTTGTAGGCCGCAAGAAGATTCTTCTGCTTTCAGGTGTTCATCTTAAGGAGTCAACAAAAGTTTACTGGTTAGTTCATCATAAAGCCATATTGAGCCAAAGCCCAGAGCAAGCCATGAACCCTGGTAGCCAGTCCAAAGTCAGCAACACACCCTGACAAAAGCTGAAATAAAGAAGATCTCAGAGAGCTGCAAGATGAAATATATAGAGGGTTGGCAGAGTCAATTAAAGAACTCCCAGAAACTCACTATCTACAGGTCACTGCGGACGGACGGACTATGCTCTGGCCCCATATCTGGAGAGGTTACATCACCCCAAAGACAGACAGACCCTGAGTCTATACAGACTGAGTGCCCACAGTCTAGAGGTGCAAAAAGGACGGCACCGACAGACATACAAGCCATGGGAGAATAGACTGTGCCAGAACTGCCAGCAGGGGGCACTGGAGGACGAGGCACACTTTCTGCGTCACTGCAATAAATACTCAGCAGTGAGAGCCTCTCACTTCTGGAGACTTTCCATTCACAACCTGGACTTCCCATCCATGGACGAGGAGAGGAAACTGCATCCTACTGGGGGAAGAGGAATCAACAGTGGAGATCGCCGCCCAATACGTTACCATATGTCATAAGCTGAAAGGAACTTAAAACCCCCAAATGGACTATTATTTCCCAAATTGTGCCCCCAACACCCCATTCCCATAATCCCCATTTCCTCCCCTGTCACATCTACAGTTAGGCCCATATATATTTGGACAGAGACAACATTTTTCTAATTTTGGTTCTAGACATTACCACAATGAATTTTAACCCCTTTCCTTCATTGGACATAATATTCCGTCCATGTGCCCTAATTACCAGGAACGGAATATTACGTCATAGCGATAAGCAGCGCCCACATGGTGAGCGCCGCTTATCGCGGCCGGGTGTCAGCTAATTATCATAGCTGACACCCGGAACAATGTGTCAGGGGCAGACACGATCGCGGTGTACCGGGGTTAAAGGGAAGCATTGGCAGGGAGGGGCTCCCTTCGTACTTCCCTGAGCCCCCCACGGCAGCGCAATGTGCAGCGCTGCTGCGGGGGGCTCCTTTCCTGCAGGTCCCCGGATCCAATATGGTGGCAGGGACCTCCGGGGGCCTGCAGGAAGCTGACTTCCTCACTGCCCGCAGAGCGCAGGCATGAGGAAGCCTGCAGCAGTGCCTGTGACAGATCGCTGATCTGTCACAGCGATCTGTGATGTGACAGATCAGCGATCTGTCACATGACAGTTATGTCCCCCCTTAGTTACCCCTTAAGCGAACCCCTTAAAAAATAAAAATAAAAAACAAAGCAAAAAATAATTTATTATCATACTGCCGAACAAAAAGTGCAATAACGCGCGATCAAAAAGACGCATATAAATATCCATGGTACCGCTGAAAACGTCATCTTGTCCCGCAAAAAACGAGCCATCATACAGCATCATTAGCGAAAAAATTAAAAAGTTATAGCTCGCAGAATAAAGCGATGCAAAAATAATTATTTTTTATATAAAATTGTTTTCATTGCATAAAAGCGCCAAAACATAAAAAAACCGACATAAATAAGGTATCGCTGTAACCGTACTGACCCGAAGAAGAAAACCGCTTTATCAATTTTATCGCACGCAGAACGGCGTAAACGCACCACCCAAAAGAAATTCATGAAACGCTGGTTTTTGTAAATTCTGCGTCTCAAAAAACGAAATAAAAAGCGATCAAAAAATGTCACATGCCTGAACATGGTACCAATAAAAACGTCAACTTGTCCCGCAAAAAATAAGACCTCACATGACTCAGTGGGTCAAAATATGGAAAAATTATAGCTTTCAATATGTGGTGATGCAAAAACTATTTTTACAATAAAAAGTGTCTTTTAGCGTGTGACAGCTGCCAAATATAAATACCACGATAAATAGTAAATCAAACCCCCCCCCGTTATCACCCCCTTAGTTAGGGAAAAATAATAAAATTAAAAAAATGTATTTATTTCCATTTTCCCATTAGGGTTAGGGTTAGGGCTAGGGTTAGGGCTAGGGCTAGGGTTAGGATTGGAGATAGAATTGGGGGGTTTCCACTATTTGCGCACATCAGGTGAAAATAAAAAATTGGGGGCAAAAATATGATTTTTGTGAAAAAAAAATATGATTTTTTTATTTTCACGCCTGGGTGTTATAACCTTCTGTGAAGCACTTGGGGGTTCAAAGTTCTCACCACACATCTAGATAAGTTCCTTGGGGGGTCTAGTTTCCAAAATGGTGTCATTTGTGGGGGGATTCCGCTGTTTTGGTACATCAGGGGCTTTCCAAACGCGACACGGTGTCCGATCTCAATTCCAGCCAAAAAACTCAAATGACGCTGTTTCCCTTTCGAGCTCTGCCATGCGCCCAAATAGTCATTTACACACACACATGGGGTATCAGCATACTCAAGACAAATTGCACAATAACTTTTAGGGTCCTGTTACCCTTGGGAAAATAAAAATTGGGGGTGAAAAGATCATTTTGTGGAAAAAATATGATTTTTTAATTGTACCGCTGTACGTTATAAACTTCTGTGAAGCCCTTGTGGGTTCAAAGTTCTCACCACATATCTAGATAAGTTCCTTGGGGGGTCTAGTTTGCAAAATGGGGTCACTTGTAGGGGGTTTCCACTGTTTAGGTACATCAGGGGCTCTCCAAACGTGACATGGCGTCCGATCTCAATTCCAGCCATTTTTGCATTGTAAAAGTCAAACGGCGCTCCTTCCCTTCTGAGCTCTGCCATGCGCTGAAACAGTGGTTCCCCCCCACATATCTGGTATCAGCGTACTCAGGACAAATTGCACAATAATTTTTTGCAGTCCAATTTCTCCTGTTACCCTTGGTAAAATAAAAAAAATTGAACCTGAAGTATTTTTTTTGTGAAAAAAAGTTAAATGTTCATTTTTTTTAAATATTCAAAAAATTCCTGTGAAGCACCTGAAGGGTTAATAAACTCCTTGAATGTGATTTTGAGCACCTTAAGGGGTGCAGTTTTTAGAATGGTGTCACTTTTGGGTATTTTCTATCATATAGACCCCTCAAAGTGGCTTCAAATGTGATGTGGTCCGTAAAAATAAAATGGTGTTGCAAAAATGAGAAATCGCTGGTCAAATTTTAACCCTTATAACTTCCTAACAAAAAAAAAAATTTTGGTTCCAAAATTGTGCTGATGTAAAGTAAACATGTGGGAAATGTTATTAAGCTTTTTGTGTGCCATATCTCTGTAATTTAAGGGCATGAAAATTCAAAGTTGGAAAATTGTGAAATTTTCAAAATTTCCGCCAAATTTCCGTTTTTTTCACAAATAAACGCAAGTTATATGAATTAAATTTTACCACTAACATGAAGTACAATATGTCACGAGAAAACAATGTCAGAATCACCGGGATCCACGGAAGCATTCCAGAGTTATGGCCTCATAAAAGGACAGTGGTCAGAATTGTAAAAATTGGCCCGGGAGTTAACGTGCAAACCACCCTTGGAAGTGAAGGGGTTAAACAAAACAATTCAGATGCAGTTGAAGTTCAGACTTTCAGCTTTCATTTGAGGGCATCCACATTAAAATTGGATGAAGGGTTTAGGAGTTTCAGCTCCTTAACATGTGTCACCCTGTTTTTATAGGGACCAAAAGTAATTGGACAATTGACTCCAAAGCTATTTCATGGACAGGTGTGGGCAATCCCTTCGTTATGTCATTCTCAATTAAGCAGATAAAAGGCCTGGAGTTGATTTTAGGTGTGGTGCTTGCATTTGGAAAGTTTTGCTGTGAAGGAAACATTCGGTCAAAGGAGTTCTCCATGCAGGTGAAACAAGCCATCCTTAAGCTGCAAAAACAGAAAAAAACCCATCCGAATGAATTCTGAGGTATTCAGAGCCATACTGTGTGCTCAGATCCAGCCAAATGCAGCCAAACTGATTGGTCGTTGTTTCATACTACAGATGGACAATCAGTTTGGCTGCATTTGGCTGGATCTGAGCACACATTATGGCTCTGAATACCTCAAAATTCATTTGGCTGCTTCTGTCCTGTGTCACATCATCAATAAACACTAGTGACCCAGCGCCACTGGCAGCCATGCATGCCCAAGCCATCACACTGCCTCCGCCGTGTTTTACAGATGATGTGGTATGCTTTGGATCTTGAGCTGTACCACGCCTTCGCCATACTTTTCTCTTTCCATCATTCTGGTATAGGTTGATCTTGGTTTCATCTGTCCAAAGAATGTTCTTCCAGAACTGTGCTGGCTTTTTTAGATGTTTTTTTTAGCAAAGTCCAGTCTAGCCTTTTTATTCTTGATGCTTATAAGTGGCTTGCACCGTGCAGTGAAGCCTCTGTATTTACTTTCATGCAGTCTTCTCTTTATGGTAGATTTGTATATTGATACGCCTACCTCCTGGAGAGTGTTGTCCACTTGGTTGGCTGTTGTGAAGGGGTTTCTCTTCACCATGGAGATTATTCTGCGATCATCCACCACTGTTGTCTTCCGTGGGTGCTCTGGTCTTTTTGCATTGATGAGTTCACCAGTGCTTTCTTTCTTTCTCAGGAGGTACCAAACTGTAGATTTTACCACTCCTAATGTTGTAGCAATTTCTCGGATGTTTTTTTTTTTGTGTTTTCAGCTTAAGGATGGCTTGTTTCACCTGCATGGAGAGCTCCTTTGACTGAATGTTTCCTTCACAGCAAAACCTTCCAAATGCAAGCACCACACCTCAAATCAACTCCAGGCCTTTTATCTGCTTAATTGAGAAAGACATAACGAAGGGATTGCCCACACCTGTCCATGAAATAGCCTTGGAGTCAATTGTCCAATTACTTTTGGTCCATTTAATAACAGGGTGGCACATGTTAAGGAGCTGAAACTCCTAAACCCTTCATCCAATTTTAATGTGGATACCCTCAAATGAAAGCTGAAAGTCTGATCTTCAACTGGATCTGAATTGTTTTGTTTAAAATTCATTGTGGTAATGTCTAGAACCAAAATTAGAAAAATGTTGTCTCTGTCCAAATATATATGGACCTAACTGTATTTTCCTTGCTTTGGCAACACTAAATGTATTTTGATC
The DNA here is from genome assembly GCF_039654945.1 of Dendrobates tinctorius. Lineage (NCBI taxonomy): Eukaryota > Metazoa > Chordata > Amphibia > Anura > Dendrobatidae > Dendrobates > Dendrobates tinctorius. The sequence continues at coordinate 4,397,228 of NW_027361844.1, read as the reverse complement.
CTGCCAATAAAGCCTATTTGAGTTTCAGCTTGAGTTTAGTTCATGTCCTTTAGATTGTAACACGCACTATCGGTCACGGTTATTTCTTATTTCCTTAACACAGCATATTTCCAACATTACTATCGGTTCCTTCTGGACCATCTCTACATTGGCTATTCCTGTCAGCCCCAGGGATCTCCCATCCAGTCCTGCAGTGCACTTGGGATCGGCTGTCTTCCCTTCTTGCGGTTCTGCGTCCCTAGTCCCCTGAACGCCAGATGGTAAGGCACTCACCATAGTACCTGTAACAAGTTTTAAGCTCCAGACATTGCAGGATTGTTCACAGGGGATTCTAGTAAGGCTTCCCAATGCCATCCTTGCTAATGCAAGCAGTCCACTACACTTGAACTTGACCTTAGTTACTGTACTATCTGATCTCTAACATGAAGCAGTACCTTTTTATTGTGAATTATCCCTCCCACTGTGGGCTAGTCCCAACCATTAACTATGGCTTTCCCTATAGTATGTAGCTGGCAGAACTTCCCTAAACGTTATATACTACATCACTATATCTTACCCTACTGTCACTATCTACAGTGGGGAAAATAAATATTTGATACACTGACAATTTTGCAAGTTTTCTCACAAAGAAAGGAGAGTTCTGAAATCAGCAATGCATCAAATACTTATTTTCCTTACTGTATTTCTTATACTATAAGTGAAGATCTGAGGTTGTGGATTGTAATAATCACCTAGACAGGTTAATGATGCAGTTAGCTTTATTTCTTCTGAGCACGGTCATACAGCAACTCCAGGTAGATGGCCAAAATGCAATGCCCTCAGTCCACAAGTTCTCAACCTGGGATTGGTAATTCCATTGCCCCGACACTAGGTGATACCCACTGTCTCCCAACTTCTGGTTGGCCGACAGCTTTTGGTATCTCCTGCTGGTACAGTCTGCAGTCACAGCCTATGTTCCGCCAGACAACGGATATCATGACCGTAGCTTGTGTATACCCTTCCGCCAGCATCAAACCCTCCATTTCCTCATTAGTTATCCTAAATACCCCAAGCTGTCCCTGGAATTCAGCCAGGTCCTAGAGAAACCCCCCTCCCCAAAGCTAACTGTGTACAGGTAGAGGTATTTTCCCCATCACCTGAGACTGCCTGTGAGACCCCCCTGTGGTGACAGCTACATTGGGTTGGTCCATTCTATCAGTCTTCGGAATTTCTTTGTTGTCAGGTCAGTCAGGGGCTTTGTTATGGTACTGTACCTTGCGATGAATTTTTGGTAATACCGGTAAGTATCCAAGAATGCTTGCTCTTGCTTTTGAGTGCGTCACCAGGTCCACTGAGTTATTGCTTCCTCTTTGGCCAGGTCAGGCCAGGCTCCTGACAGCCTACAAGCATGACATCCACCATTCGCTGAAAAGTAGTTGGCGCATTCTTCATCCATAATAGCATGATCGTAATTTGGAACAGACCAAAGGGGGTGAAGAAGGATGAGCGCTCCTAGGCATCCAATGGCAGTAGGCTTTTCTGAGATTTAAGGTAGACACAAATGTTGCTGCCCCGATCTGGACTAACAAATCATCTATTTGGGGCATGGGGTTGGCATTGGTGATGTTTATCTCATTCAGCCTTCATTAGTCCACGCAGAACCTTGTGCTCCGGTCCTTTTTCGGGCTAAGGACTGTGCTAGACTTCAACGGACTGCATGAGAAAACCGCCACTCCAAACTGTAACATTTCATTCATTTCCCTCAAAATCCTCTGTTGAACTTCAGATGCCACTCGATACAGCAGCTGTTAAATTAACCTTACTGTCCCAGTGTCCACCCAATGCTCAGTCACAGTAGTTCGACCAGGCTGGTTATAGAAAACCCACGATACTGGGCTAATAACCCCCATAGTTGACTGGATTGGCCAGGGGTGAGGTAATCCCCTAAAGTGACTTACTTCACCCCTCCGTTTTCTTCGGTGTCCTGTAACAAAGCCAGGAGGAGATCAGGTTCTGAGGCATCAGGAGGAGGACAGCATATAGCTACAGCACATGTATCTCTGGCCTGGTACGCTTTTAATTGGTTAATATGAATCCTTTTGGCTTGGGTATAGTGGGGTCGAATGCTACCTGATAGGTGACTCCCCCCTTTTTGGCGATTATAGTGTAGGGACCCTCCCAGTTGACCTGCAACTTGTCATGGCAGATGGGAGTTAGTACCAGCACTTGCTGGCCCATGGTGAACTCTTGTGGCTGGGTGCCCCTATCATAGTAGGTTTTCTATTGTCTTTGTACCTCGCCTAAGTGTACCTATGCAAGCTGCCCACGGTGTTGTATCCTCTCTCGCAACTGCCTCACATAGTGGAGCACTGGTACCCTCAGGAATCGGACCGCTCTTCTTAGTGTTCTTGCACCAAGTCTAGCAGGCCACAAGGCTGCCTGTCATATAAGAGTTTGAATGGGGAAAAACCGGTAGAGGCCTGCAGCACCTCTCTGTAGGCAAACAGGAGCTGTGGCATAGCTTCTTCCCAGTCCCACCCTCCTTCTCTAAATAGGCACAGATCAACCATGTCAGGGTCCCATTGAACTGCTCACAGGGTCCATTTATCTGTGGGTGGCATGCAGAGGTGAACACTGGTTGGACCCTGGACCGGTTCCACAGAGTACCCAATACCTCACCCGTGAATTGCATTCCCTTATCCGACACAACCTCCTTAGGAAAACCCACCCAGCTTAAGATCTCAACTAATGCACGGAATATCCTCTTTACATCTATTCCTCGGAGAGCTACCGCATCAGCATCAGGGTACCTGGTGGCAAAATCCACAACAATTAGTATGTATCTCTTCCCTGAGCGAACGGGTCGTGGCATGAGGCCTATCAAATCCACCCCCAAACGTTAAAAAGGTTGTGGGTGGATTTCATAAAAAAAAAAGGAATAGGAATTATTTTGCTCTATCCCCCAGAGCAAAAGAATAGGAAGGGGGCAAACAGTTTTTCACACAATGGTGACTTCAGGGGTAGAAATGTGACAGTATAGTCCACCGTGCTTACATTAGCACATTTATACAAAACAGGAAATGAAAATATAGTCACATATTTAGGAACAGATCTTTTTACAATCAGTTTCCATTAACTAGTCCATGAACGTTATGCACTTTTGTCTGGAGGATGATTTTATTAATCATGCTGCTTTACACTGATCTTTAAATGCTATAATACAATAACTTTCATATGTTATACACGTTTGAAGTGCCAAGTACTCTCAAACATATATTTAATGCTTTTAACTTCATGAACTCCCTTAAAACCCCTATAAAGGTTTCCACTTTCCCTTTTCAGCTTTTGTCAATCAGCAACGGAATCATTAGGTAAACTTTACTAGAACAAATCAAAGGAACACAAAAGTATGTAACAGCAATATCTAGACAAAATGATTTTCAGCTCACCAACCTTGATGACAGAGTTCGTCCTGTGCATGGAAGCCCAAAGACAGGACAACAGCAAACTGAAAGCTTTTCATAAAAACATCTAATTTTATTTTAGTATTATAAATCCATATGGTGCCCATTTGTAGGGTCCAGCTGACATGTTTTGGACCACATAAGTCCTTACTCTTGGCTATGTGGATTTTGTGTTGTTCCTTAATCACTGCTATGAGTAAGGACTGATGCAGTCCGAAACATGTCAGCTGGACCCTTCACATGGGCTCCATGGGAATTGAAATTTAGTTTGCATAAAGTTGAGGATTTTCATGAAGAGCTTCCTAGATGAAATATAATAAACATGGGCCAACTCCTCTAAATAAAGGAAGCACAACTGACCCCAGCCACTGCATACAAAGATTTCCATTATTACATTAGGTGAACAGGTATTAAAAGCATTGCATTTAAAATGTATCTTTGTTATTCAATATAAAATCTGTAAAGTACATTTTCTTCCTAGTGCAACGTGCTGTCAAGCTGGAAGTTTCACTTTCTATTTCTAGCACAAATTTTTTTTCTACCTTTCTTTAAGTTAAAGTTAAACACAATCTAAACCTAGAAAAATATGTACTGGATATCATTTCATGACATACATTATATGTTTTGAAACTACTTACTTTTATGACTTTTCTTAAGTGTGGAGAGCGCTTCTTACTCTTTCACTGACTGGAAGTGTGAAAAAGTTAACGTGTGTCAGTACAACTTCAAGGAACCACCCTACCAGCAACCTCCCTGTTCCTCCCTTTTTCAAAGAGATTTTTACTTCCTCATCCTTGCTGCGTGCCGTATAACGGGGGGGGGTATATTATAAATATTATAGAAAAATTGTAATTCATGCACAGGAAGGTGGCTGATCCCTAAAATGATAGCTCAGCAAATGTTTTATTAAATGGGCTTTCTGTGTTAAAGGGGTTGTCCAGGCTCGATGCAAAAGTGTTGAATCGTGACAGGACTTGTATGATTCCCAGGTATTTCCAGTAATGTGACTGTATGTATGTAATTTCAATACTTGCGGTTATGTGCTGACTTGACGGATTTGGCTTCTTTCAACAGAACAAAAAAAGGAGGGGGGAGGAGGTATAATATTTTTTGTGTACAGTGTGTTATTTCATTATTTATAATTTTAATTTTTATTTGGAAATATTGTGAGTATATATTACTACTAGATGTGTGCCTGATGCTATTGCATCGGGAGGGCAGTAACATCACAATGGGGGCAGCTTTGTGGCGCTGGGGGTGGCGGCCCACCCACTTCCGTGCAGTCACAACCGGCAGGAAAGACGGTGTTTTGCGGTCTGTGCTGGAGATGCTGTGCGTTGCCACCAGAGGGTGGCCGCACCCAATCTCCAGCACAGGCCTCAAGCCACGGTCTTTCCTGCCGGCTGTGACTGCACGGAGGTGGGTGAGCAGGCAGCGGCGAGATCCGGCTCGTGTAGTCAGGCAGTGGGTCCTGGCGGGGGTCCGGCGGGGGCATCCCTCTCATTACTCCCCCCTCATTATACCCCCTTTATTACACCCCTCTCATTATATCCCCTCGTTACACTCCTTTCACAGCCTCATGATCGCAGCGGCAGCCTGGATCCGAGCGGCAGCTGAGATCCCAGGGGCGGTTGGAAACGCAGTGGTGGCCTGGATCCGAGCAGCAGCTGGGATCCCAGTGGCGGTTGGGATCGCAGCGGCGTTCGGGATCGCCGCTGCGTCCTGGTTCCGAGCGGTATCACTTGGGTGTACCAAAATGGCGGTGGGCGTACTTCTGGTGCGGCGCAGTGGATTGTGGGATTCGGGGAAATCCAGATGTAAGTGGATGACAGACAATTTAAGGCATTATATATATAGATTACTTATCAGCTTCCTTGTATTATTTCATACTCCAGTGAGCGTCCTTGTTTATGTTTTTTAATTTTTTAATTATGTTTTAATAAGATTTTTTACTCAAATGTTACCAACTACTCCCCCCTCCTTTTTTAGTCTAATTGATACCGACTAACCCTTGTTTTATTTAGTCTGGTCCGCTTGGTCGCTCAATATTGTATTTATGATTAATGATAAATAATATTTGACTTTAGTATAGACGTTGTTTTCCCTTGTTACTCTTTCTTTCAACAGAAGTAAATTGAGAAAAACCAGAAGAGAATGCTAGGCACATCACATACACAGGGTTAAGAGATGACCCACTCGCAGTGGGAAAACAGGGGAATTGTGCCAATGTGGGCATCAGGAACTGTTATGATTCTGATGTCTGCCGGCACACTGTGACTGGGGACCTTTCTCTCAAGCGTGGACAACCTTTAAATGCAACATTTTAATAAAGCGTGTATTTTAATATATATATATATCACCTATTTCATTATATGTGTTCGCTCTGAGTATAATGGGGATATTTTTCTTAATACTCATAGGCTGAAAGTCCATTCATATCATCTATATTACAGAACAGAAATTGTATTACAGTTGGTTGTATTCAGTGTTGGCATATCCTCTCTGAGCTAAATACATCAGCAGCAGATCTTTCTTCTGTACAAGATGTTCGTTACATTTTGGTAAGTTCATACTATTGCCATACTATGTTTTTGTGAAAATAATGTATATAATGCCAGAACAGTGCAAAAGTATGCCAGCATATTGCACAAGGGCTCACACACAAGGCTGTATTATGGCTTTCTTCCGTACTGAGCAATTGTAGGGCTGCAATAGAGGAACAAAAAGTCTGTACCAACACTTCATATGCTCCTGTGTACAATGTTTTTTATAGAATCATAGAATCGTAGAGTTGGAAGGGACCTCCTGGGCCATCTGGTCCAACCCCCTGCTCAAAGCAGCATTCGCTAAATCATCCCAGTCAGATGTCTGTCCAGCCTCTGTTTGAAGACTTCCATTGAAGGAGAACTCACCACTTCTCGTGGCAGCCTGTTCCACTCATTGATCACTCTAACTGTCAAAAAGTTTTTTCTAATATCTAATCTGTGTCTCCTCCCATTCAGTTTCATCCCATTGCTTCTAGTCTTTCCTCGTGCAAATGAGAATAAAGTTGATCCTTCTACAATGTGACAGCCCTTTAGATATTTGTAGACAGCTATTAAGTCTCCTCTCAGTCTTCTCTTTTGCAAACTAAACATTACCAAATCCTGCAACCTTTCCTCATAAGACAGGGTTTGCAGACCGGTCACCATTCTGGTCGCTCTTTTCTGAACTTGCTCCAGTTTGTTGATGTCTTTTTTAAAATGTGGTGCCCAAAACTGGACACAATATTCCAGATGAGGTCTGACCAAAGAGGAGTAGAGGGAAATAATGACTTCACGTGATCTAGACTGTATGCTTCTGTTAATACATCCTAGAATTGCATTTGCCTTTTTTGCTGCTGCATCACACTGTTGACTCATATTCAGTCTGTGATCTATTAGTATACCCAAGTCTTTTTCACATGTGCTGTCACTTAGCCCTATTCCTCCCATTCTATATATGCTTTTTTCATTTTTATTGCCCAGATGTAGTACTTTGCATTTCTCCCTGTTAAAAACCATTCTGTTAGTTGCTGCCCACTTCTCCAGTTTATTTAAATCTTTTTGAATCCTCTCTCTCTCTTCTCTAGTATTAGCTATCCCTCCTAGCTTTGTGTCATCAGCAAATTTAATCAGTTTACCCTCAATTCCTTCATCTAAATCGTTGATAAAGATGTTGAACAATACAGGGCCCAGGACAGAGCCCTGTGGTACCCCACTTGAGACATTCTTCCAACTGGATGTGCAGCCATTTACGACCACTCTTTGGGTCCGATCACTAAGCCAGTTATGAATCCACCTAACAGTTGCCTTGTCCATTCCATACTTAGTCATTTTTTCAATAAGGATTGTATGAGAGACTTTGTCAAATGCTTTGCTGAAGTCAAGATATACTATATCTACAGCATTTCCTTGATCCACCCAATCAGTGATACCGTCATAGAAGGAAATTAAGTTAGTCTGACATGACTTATTAGTTACAAACCCATGCTGACTCTGTTTGATCACTTCATTCTTATCCAGGTATTGACATACATGTTGTTTAATAATTTGTTCAAAGATCTTTCCTGGTATAGAAGTCAGACTCACCGGCCTATAGTTGCCTGGGTCCACCTTCTTCCCCTTTTTGAAGATAGGAACAACATTTGCTCTTCTCCAGTCTTCTGGCACTTCTCCTGTTCTCCAAGAATTTTCAAAGATTATGGAGAGGGGTTCAAAAATTTCTTCTGCTATCTCCATCAGTACTCTGGGGTGTAATTCATCTGGACCTGGAGACTTGAATTCATTTAGGTTAGCTAAGTGTTTCCTCACTATCTTTCTGTTTATAGATATCCTGGATTCTTCTATTCCCTTAATAGGACAGTGAATAACAGTTGGTGTTACATTTCCTTTCTGAGAGAAAACAGATGCAAAATAGGAATTTAAAAGTTCAGCCTTCTCAACATCCTGTCTTACCATTTCATCATTTTCATCCTGTAAAAATCCTATAGCATCTTTGACTTTTCTTTTACTTTTGACATATCCCCAAAATCCTTTATTATTGCTTTTGACATCTCTTGCAAGCCTCAATTCATTTTCAGCTTTAGCTAATTTGATTTGTGCCCTGCAGGTTCTGCAGACAGCATTATATTCTTCTTTAGATATGCCTCCCTCTTTCCATTTTATAAACATTTTTTTCTTCCTTTTTAGCATGTGCTTAAGTTCTGTGTTCACCCATCCTGGTTTCCTTAAATGCTTCCTATTCTTCCCTCTTTTCGGAATTGTTAACAATTGTGCTTTGAGAATTTCATTTTTCAAGATTTCCCATCCTTCCTGGACATTTTTGTCTTTAAGGATATCCAGCCATTGGATCCCTCCAATTATCTTTCTGAATCCCTTAAAATCTGCCTTTCTGAAATCTAACCTTGACGTCTGAGTCTTCACAGGTCTTCCGCCTCTAGTTATCCAAAATTCTAAAATAGCATGGTCGCTACCTCCTAGGGTTCCAGCCACTTTTACCTCCTCAACCATTTCCTCCCTGTTTATAAGGATTAGATCCAAGGTAGCAGTTCCCCTTGTTTTCTCCCCTACCTTTTGGAAGATAAAGTTGTCAGCAAGAGAGGATAAGAATTTCCTTGACCTGTTAGTTTTGCCTGAGAGAGATTCCCAACAAATGTCTGGATAGTTGAAATCTCCCATGACAACTATGTCATATTTTTTGGAGAACTTGGCCATTTGATGCATAAAGAGTTCATCCATATCTTCAGCTTGCACAGGCGACCTGTAGTAAATGCCTACAATGGTGTCCTTTCCATTGTTCTGTCCTTGTATTCTTACCCAAACAGTTTCCACAGAACTCCCAGTCTCTGAAGCTTCAATCTCTGTGCAGATATACGCGTTTCTAACATACAATGCAACACCCCCTCCTCGTTTATCAAGTCTGTTTCTTGCAAATAAGTTGTATCCTTCTAGTCTTGTATTCCAATCATGTGTATTGTCCCACCAAGTTTCAGTGATTCCTATGACATCATATTTCTTTTCCTGTGTTAGTAGTTCCAATTCTCCTTGTTTGTTGCCCATGCTTTGTGCATTAGTATAGAAACATTTTAGTTTGTGATTGGTTTCTCTTTCTCCAATATTTTTATTAATCAGATTCTTTCGTCTTTGTTCTTCCTTTCCACTTCTAATAGCAGAGTTCTCAATAGCATTTGTCAGGTGTATGGCTTTTTCTGGTCTTTTGCTTCCCTTCCCATGTTGTTCTAGTTTAAAGCTCTCCTTACAAGTGTAGCAAGGCGACTTCCAAATACATGCTTTCCAGTGTTCGTAAGGTGCACCCCATCTCTAGCAAGTAGTCCATCGTATAAGTAGTTCACTCCGTGATCCAGAAATCCAAATCGTTGCTGACGGCACCATCGACGTAGCCAGTTGTTCACCTGCAGAATCTTATTCCACCTCCTTGTTCCATGGCCATCCACTGCGAGGATGGAAGAGAAGACCACCTGCGCTCCCAGTTCTTTCACTTCCTTGCCTAAGTCTTCAAAGTCTCTGCAGATGGTTTCCAGGTCGTGTCTTGCGGTGTCATTTGTCCCCACATGTAGTAGCAGGAATGGGTAGTCATCTGTAGGTCTGAAGAGTCCTGATATCCTGTCAGACACATCTTTAATTTTTGCACCTGGAAGACAGCACAATTCTCTTGAAGTTATATCCGGTCTGCAGATAGCGGCCTCTGTTCCTCTCAAAAGGGAATCCCCCATGACCACCACTCTCCGTTTCTTCTTCACAACATTTTTCTTTCTCCATCCAGGAGGACTCTGAAGGCGTACAAGGTTGCTGTTTGTTGGCAAAGTCTTATCCTGATATATTTCTTCATCGTTTTCCTGCGTGAGAGCCTGGTACTGGTTTCTGAGCAGTATGGGTGCTGACTGCCTCCTGATCCTCCTGCTTCTCTGGGTCACATGTCTCCATTCCTCTGTTTCTTCAGGTGCACTTCGAATTTCTTCTCTTTCTGTAACATGAAGAGATAATTCTGCTCTGTCCAAGAACTCTTCACCTTCCTTAATGATCTTCAACATAGCTAACCTCTCTTCGAGATTTTGCAACTTTTCCTCCAACAGGGACACAAGCTTGCATTTGTGGCATGTGAAGTTTGGCTTTTCCACTGGTAAATCTGTGAACATGTAGCAAGAAATGCAGCTCACCAAATGGCTCCTGGCCTCTTCCATCTTGAGATTTCTTAGAAACGATGAAAGATGAGCCAAAATTTGCGCGCCGATAGGCACTGGGAATATGCAAATGATCTCCTCAAGACTCTTCCCCTGGTTTTCCGATTTCCTCTTTTCAGCTGCAACAGCCAAAACCCAGTGATCGTTGAGCTCGAGGAGACTCTTCACTTATCCCAGAAGGCACTGGGAATATGCAAATGATCTCCTCAAGACTCTTCCCCTGGTTTTCCGATTTCCTCTTTTCAGCTGCAACAGCCAAAACCCAGTGATCGTTGAGCTCGCGGAGACTCTTCACTTATCCCAGAAGGCACTGGGAATATGCAAATGATCTCCTCAAGACTCTTCCCCTGGTTTTCCGATTTCCTCTTTTCAGCTGCAACAGCCAAAACCCAGTGATCGTTGAGCTCGCGGAGACTCTTCACTTATCCCAGAAGGCACTGGGAATATGCAAATGATCTCCTCAAGACTCTTCCCCTGGTTTTCTTTAGGATTCTTAACAAATTGAACAGAAAACAAATCGTAGCACAATCTATTGGGTTCTGTATGTATAAAAGTATTCACCTGAGGCACACAGATGGTCTGAATGAGATGACAGCAGTACAAAGTGGCTGTAAAACATCAATTGGATGTCAGAGATTTTTTCACATAAGCAAAAAATGGTCCAAGTGCCGAGCCCTCCGGTGTTCTCGATGAGAGAACTGCGGGCTGATATGTTGACTGGCAGCTTATCTTCAGGACAACAGTGCGATAAGCAGTCCAAAATCGGACCATGTGCAATCCACATCTCAGTCGACTGACACCCCATATAAATTAGACAGTTGTCCGAATGTGTTGATATTGGTAGGTTTGTCTGACATTAGTCATATGTGTATGTGGGCATTTAGGGATGAAAGTGAGCCTGCACTGACATTGTCTGTGCATGCCTTGCATTTGCACACTTGAGGTCACAAAACAGCTAGCCTCATCTAGTTGATCTCAGTTCTCTTCTATTGTGAGAAGCCATTTGAGACTAGTGGATATGTGACTATGTAGAAAGTAGGATCGGTCTGCCAGCGCTGCTGAAGCTCCGGGTCCAGAACTGCTGGGGCCGAACCTCCTGTTACTGGAGGGAATGTGTTTGCAGATGGAGCGAGCTGGTAACCAGGGTGAAGGGGGCATAGCCAGTCATAGTGATGAAAAAGGGGTTGCACGGGAACTGCAGGGGGCTTCCCGACAGAATGCTGAGCAGGAGAGGACCACGGCTGCAGCAAGGAGAGCAGTACGCCTTCACGTGCAGAGACAGGGCGGCCGCTTGAGAGACTCATTCATATCGGCGGGTGCACAGGGGAACATGCGCGAGACAGAGCATCACAGCGTGGACATCCAGGTGTTGGCTGACACACAGAGGAGCACACGCCGGGCAGAGCATTACAGTGTAGCCATTCAGGTTATAGTAGCTACCCAGAGAGACACATGCCGAGTGGAGTCTTGCGGAGAGCACTATCTTTTTGCTCCGCAGTTAAATGGACTAGGGGCTCAGCAGGCAAAACCGGTGACCGCCTGCTGCCGCCAGAAGCGGGTCCGTTTGTTGGGCGGAAATGCCTGAAGACTCTTCACCGACCTTCGCCGGCATCCCATTACCCACCGGACCTCCAGAGAGTGACGGACAGCGGAGCCACGATAAGTGAATCTGTTAACCAAAATACTGTATAGTTAAACAATTGTTGTACTGTTTTATTTTGCATTTCTTTCTACCTGTTATCTTCCTGCGAGGAGTACATCCATGTTGTACAATTAAATAATAGGTAACCCCTGCTCTGTGCATCTGTGTCACTGTATCCAAGTACCTGTGTATTACACTTGGCGTAGTCGACAGGATGCAGTCCGTGGACAAAGAAGCTGCAGACCAGTCCACTATGGGTACTCCCAGGTCCAGTTTGCTGTTGGGGGGGCAATGCTTAGTAACCTCCCAAAGTTAACGGGACACAAAATGATGTTATGGGATTGGACTGAAAGGGTCAAAAGCATGCTGCGGATGCACCCCATGGCCCCTGTGCTGCAGGCATAGATAGTGTTTTTGACACTAGAAGGTGAGGCCCAGAATTCTGTAATGTTCCGCCCTCCACATGAGCGGGATACATTGGAGAAGGTGGTACAGATTTTGAAAGAGATGCACGGGGATCCCACTGAAGTTGGAGAGTTGCACATGCGTTTATTTGGTCGCGTTCAGCAAAAAGGGGAGATGATGATGCAACATATCAACGCGTTGTAGGAGGTGCATGCGCACATTAATAAAAGGGAAGATGCGGGAACCATTGAAGTGGGGCCCCCTGATAGAATTTTGAGGGATAAATTTGTGTCGGGTCTAAGGGACGCACTGCTAAAGCAGGCTTTGCAAGAACACTTGTGCGCTAGCCCACGTATGACCTTCTTAGAGGTGGGAGTGGAGGTGCGCGTAAGAGAGCAGGAGCAGCGGGTGATGGCCCTAGCAAGCATGGTCTGGAGCAGTGAAGTACCTATCCCGCCTGCAACAGAGCCGGAGTGGGCTCAAGAAATCCGGAAAGAGATACAAGAGATGCGGAGTGAATGGTCCAGCTTTCGGAGAGACTCTGTTCCAGCTCAAGAGCCTCTGAGGAGCCCCACAAATAGAGACAGGAGTGATGCAGGATCTTGCCTGCCTTTCTGCTGGACTCCATCATGGAATGAGACCTCTTGGTGCCAAAGGGGTTTAATGTGTTTTAACTGTGGGAAGACACAACATTATGCTCGAGGCTGTGCGAGCCGGAGACGACCCCCTCCAAGACATCCATTAAACTAGTGGGCTCCATGGCTGGGGGACACAGCCTGGAGCCGGGAAGATGACAAAAGGGGAAGGAAGTCCCAAGAATATAGCTTCTGCGAGCCCTACAGTCTGAGCTGAGGTGAATGGGCGAGCTGTTCACTGCTTGATCGAGACCAGGTCACAAGTTACTACTCTGCCGGAAGCCTACTTCAGACGACACTTCCCAGAGTTCTCGTGGCCAGAGTGGGGACCAGTGATAAGATTCACAGCGGCCAATCAATTGCCCATTCCAGTTGCAGGAGCGGTCTGGATGGAGACTAAAGTATGCGAGAAGGATGTAGGCCGCATGGGGGTCGTGTTGGTCACAGGAGATGCCGGTCGGGGACCCGTGATGACTCTTGGAATGAATGTGCTGAAGGAGATTGGACAAATTTTGATTAATGAGCCTCAGCTCAAGCCCAGGAAATGTCGGAAGACAGAAGAGTCTTGGGGAAAGTGATGGTACCAGCGGCTGCGAAGATTACCCTACCGCCCAGCCAGATGGTGCTCACATTGCAAGTTCAAGCTTGTACTCCCCTGGAGGGAGTGGAAGTACAAATCGAGCCAGTGGCGATGGATCAAATACCCCCTGGGTTACTCGTCGCCCGGACCCTAGCCACAGTTCAAGACGGCAACATTGTAGTATGGTGTGTTAACCTGGGGACCGAAAGTCTCATCCTTCTACCCAAGAACGAAGTGGCCCAAATCTTGGGCATGCCGGAGAAGCTAATGCCATCGGAAGCAGTTCAACTGGCTGTTGTGCGAGGGGATCCATGTTACAGCAACATCGGAGTCCCTGCCTGGCAACAAGAGGGTCAGAGAATCTTAAGGGGATGTGGGCTGAATTGACGGGACTATTACCTCAACAAGTGCAGCAAGTAGAGGATGTACTGAAGCGCTATCAGGAGGTTTTTCCCCATCATGAAGATGACGTCGGTTACACTCAGACCAATCCGAAAAATATATAGTCAAGTACCCCCCTCAGATGTACAAGGAGGTGAAGGAGATGCTGGCTCATATGCTGCAAAGTGGAGTAATACGAGAGAGTCAGAGTCCGTGGGCAGCCCCCATTGTACTAGTCCGAAAAAAGGACGGGATCCGCCAGTACTGTGTCAATTACAGGTGGCTGAACGCCTACAAAGTGCGGTACTCTTATCCATTGTCCCGAATTGAGGAATCCTTTTATGCTTTGAGATGGGCGAAGTATTTTTCCACCCTTGATCTGGCCAGCAGGTACTGGCAGGTGCCAATGGCTGAACACAACTGTCTGAAAACAGCATTTGTATTGCCCATGGGACTGTTCGAGTTCAATCGCATGCCCTTTGGCCTAACGCCCCAGGGACGTTCCAGTGCTTGATGTAGGGATGTCGGGGAGACTTGAATTTTGAGGCTACCTTGATCTACCTGGATGACATCATCGTATACGCGCCCACCTTTGAGGAGCACCTCCAGCGATTCGAGCAAGTGTTGAGCTGGCTACAGAGTCATGGCCTAAAGGTGAAGCCACAGAAATGCCATCTCTTCCGTAAGCAGATTGAAAATTTGGGGCATATTGTGTCGAGTGAAGGAGTAAGACCTGCACGAGAGAAAGTGGCAGCGGTACAGGAATGGCCCACTCATACAACGGTGAAAGATGTGCAGGCTTTCTTAGGGCTTACCGGCTACTACCGAAGATTTGTGAAAAACTTCACCGGCATAGCGAACCCCTTGCTGGAACTGCTAAAGGGAGTGCTGGTCGGCTCGAAGAACCGAACCATCCAGTGGGGAAATCGTTAAGAGGAAGCCTTTCGAGCCTTGGAAATGATGCTGACCGAGGCCCCCATACTTGCCTATACCGATTTTTCACAGCCAATCATCCTTCACACCAATAGGAGTCTACACGGCCTGGGAGCAGTCCTGTCACAGGTACAAGGATTAAAAGAACGGGTGATAGCCTACAAAAGACAGTCTCTGCATGACTCAGAGTGAAACCCAGACAATTATAGCTCTTTCAAGTTGGAGCTGCTGGCCCTGGTATGTGCCATGACTGAGAAGTTCGCTCAGTACTTATCCGGATCGGAGGTTCTGGTGAGGACGAATAACAATCTCTTAGCCCACCTCGAGAATGCAAAACTATGGGCCTTGGAGCAACAGTGGGTGGCCCACATGGCGAAGTATCGATACAAGATTGTGTACCGGGACAAGGCCGAGAATACTCATGCCGATGCCCTCTCCAGACACTCGAACATCCTGTCCGTGACCGAGATGAAGAGCTTGAAGCAGAGGAGATCCCTGCATTCCGACACCTGTTTACCTCATTGGTGATGACACAGGGATAGATCGAAGAGGTGTCCGAAGATCAGGTACTGGGGTGGTCCTGAGATGACTGGATCCAACTCCATCAGATGGACAAGGAGACTGCTCAGCTGCAACAGTGGGTGGCATTAATGCAACTTCCTAGTAGGACGGAGGAGAGAAATATGGTAATATGCTGTCCTCAGGCGCCCTGCTGATTCTGGGACAGTGGGAAAGACTCTGCTTGAGAGATGGATTGTTATATCAGAAAGTGCAGCTGTTGCGGGAAGAGAGAGTTACTTGGCTCATGGAGAAGTTGATCAAGATGGTGGCCATGAAGGCTCATAAGCGAGGGGCTCTCTTCGGTGCAGAGAAAATGTTCCGGTGGCTACAGAGATTATTGTATCACCCACGACTGAGGAATGCAGTGGATGATGCTTGCCAACAATGCAGAAGTTGTGAGCTGGCTAAGCCCCCAGAACAGTGGGCCCCAACAAAGACCATTGTGACCTCCACCCCTTTGGAATTCTTGATGATCGACTACCTGACTGTAGGACCAGCGCATCTTGGCTACGAACACTGTTTGGTGATGACGACCACTTGGCCAAGTTTTCTGTGGTAACTCCAACTAGAGATCAGACTGCCGAATCAGCTGCACAGGCCATCTGTCGAGATTTCATCCGTGTGCATGGTTGCCCGAAAAGGATCCATTCCGATCAAGGCTCCTGCTTCCAAGGACGAGCTATGGAAGAACTACACCATTTGTACCGGGTCGGAAAGTGCAGAACTACTCCCTACCACCCTCAAGAGAATGGGGCCTGTGAATGCTTCAATCGAACATTGATACAGATGTTACGCACTTTGGAAGAAGACCGGAAGATACAATGGACTGAATTTGTGGCAGAGCTGGTGTGGGTGTACAATAACCGAGTGCACAGCCTGACAGGGTCCACGCCATACACCTTGTTATTTGGGTGAAAAGGATGAGAAATTATGGAGCTGGACCCGGAGGAGGACTACCCACGGATGGGGGTGTGTTGTGAGTTCATTTTCCCCTTCACCATTGAGGTCTGATGAACTCCCTCTTTTGGTGAAGGAAGGTAGTGAGGCCGATTACCAAGCACCTGGGCAGGATGATAATGACTGGGTGATGGGAATTACTGACTGGATATAAGGCAGCCGACGCCATTCTGCCTTGCTGGTGATTTCTCTGAGGGATTCTAGGAGACCAGTCTGATTCCTGCTCCTCAAAAGCTAAGTTTTCTGCCTTGCTTTTTGCATTTGTGTTTTGGTTTTATTTTGCCTTGCTTTTCTGGATTCTGCCATTCCCTGCTGGGGTGAGCTGAATTCCTTTGTGTCTTTTTGCTCTGTCTTCAAAAAATACCTGAGTACTGACATAGTCTTTTTGAAGTCTAGCGTCTTCAGGGCCTTTTTCCCTGTCAGTCTGTTGGCTCTTGTGTTGATAGGGTTTTTGGCGGATTGCAGACAGCAGCTTTTCTATCCTGTACTATCTAGTTAGTTTGGGCCCCATCATTTGCTCAGTCTATCTTTCTATCTGTGTTAGTGTTTTTTCTTCTTGCTTCACCGTCATTATATGTTGGGGGCTGCCTATTGCTTTGGGGTCTGCTCTGGGGCAGTTTAGATTTCCCTTTCTGTCTTTAGCCTATGTAGTTCTCCGGCTGTGATCGAGGGGTCTAGGGCACCGTAGGAACCCCCCACGGCTACTGCTAGTTGTTGTTGATAGGTTCAGGGGTCTGCAATCCGATAGCTGCCAACGTCTCTGATTTTCTGGACTTAGCTAGCATTTCTGTTTTTGCCTCCTACGGTGACTCGTTCATAACAGAATCACCAGCCATACCTCAGATCCTAGGGTACTCAATAGCAGGAAAGAATTGTAAAAAAAAAAAAAAGTGTATATTTTTTCCTCTATATCTCTGAGGCCGTAGGGGGAATTTTTTTTTTCTCTCAATGGAGATAAAGCAATTGTCTGATCGTGTGGAGCAGCTCGCTGCGGAATGCAGGGAATTTCCGCCTACCTTGCTCATTCACATGCTGCTGAACCAAAGATCCCTACTTCTGATGTGTTTTTTGGGGATCGGTCTAAATTTTTGAATTTCAAAAATAATTGTAGATTACTTTTTGCCTTGAAGCCTAGCTCGTCAGGGAGCTCCGCGCAGCAGGTTAAAATTGTCATCTCTTTGCTGCGTGGCGATCCTCAGGATTGGGCGTTTTCTTTGAAACCAGATGATCCTATTCTGACTAATGTGAACGCATTTTTTCAAGCCTTGGGGTTGTTGTATGACGAACCTAATGCTATTGATCAGGCTGAAAAGACCCTGTTGGCATTGAGCCAGGGTCGAGATTCTGCAGAATTGTACTGTCAAAAATTCCGAAAGTGGGCGGTCCTTACTACCTGGAATGATAATGCCTTGGCAGCTCTCTTTCAGAAGGGTTTGTCAGAAGCCGTAAAAGATACTATGGTGGGATTTCCTGTTCCCTCTGGTCTTGACGATTCTATGTCATTAGCCATTCAGGTTGATCGGCGTTTACGTGAACGCACGACTGCACGAGAGGTGTTGCCACCTGTTGAACAAATGTCTGAACCTATGCAATGTGATTTTTGAGTTTTGTCCAGGGAGCAACGTCAGGAGTTCAGAAGGCGTAATAAGCTGTGTTTTTTTTGTGGAGATGCCTCGCATATTATTTCTGTCTGTCCTAAACGAGAGAAACGATTTGCACACACGTTTTCTGTGGGTGGTGTTCAACCTAAGTTTCTTCTGGCAATTACTCTGATCTGCTCCCTGTCCACATTTTCCGCCAAGGCTTTTGTGGATTCGGGAGCAGCCCTGAACCTAATGGACTTGGATTTTGCTAAATGTTGTAGATTTCCTATGACACCTCTGCGGACGCCTATCCCTTTGAGGGGGATTGATGCTACTCCTTTGGCGAAAAATAAACCTCAGTTTTGGACCCAGGTGGTAATGCGGGTCGCCCCAGACCATCAAGAAAATTGCAGATTTTTTGGTGTTGCATAATTTGCATGATACCATTGTTCTGGGGTTTCCCTGGTTGCAAATTCATAATCCAGTTTTGGATTGGAAATCTGTGTCTGTGGTGAGTTGGGGTTGTCGGTGTGCCCTTAGTGAGGCTCCGTTTTTTTCCACCTCTCCTCAGTCGCATGATGTTCCTGACTATTTGGCGGATTTTTATGATGTATTTAGTGAGAATGAGTCTGCGTCTTTGCCTCCTCACAGGAGTTATGTACCCGAGCACGAGGCTATGCGATCCTATATTAAGGAGGCATTGGAGAAGGGTCATATTAGACCATCCTCTTCACCCTTAGGTGCTGGGTTTTTTTTCGTGGCCAAAAAGGATGGTTCATTAAGGCCTTGTATTGATTATCGTGCCCTCAACAAAATTACTATTAAATATCAGTATCCGGGGCGTGGCATGGCAGGCGAAGAGTGAAGACGCGTTCAGGAGAGCTTCCATCCCCGTACAGATACCCGACCCGAACAGCGCCCTTTACAAATGCCCTCTAACCCGATGACTACCAGGAGGAACAGGGGGACAATATCCGCCGGCCCCGCAGCACCTGACAGGACCTCTCAGAGCATATCCCGCTACCTTACAGCAGCGGGAAGGAAGAAGGCCGCGGGCGCCTTGACAGAGGAGGCGCGCGGAGTACAGCGGGCCCCGCTGACAGCAGGAGACAGAGCACAAGAGGTGAGGGAGCGGCCTGGTGGGACAATGGAGCGTGGGGAGACCCCTCAGAGACCTACCTGTGTAAACGCTGAAGCCCCACGGGTGAATGGATGCTCTCCCCAGGATAAAATCATTGAGCCCCTGGAGGCCTGTCTCTCACAGGGGAACCCTGTAGATAGAGCAGCACAACCACGCTCCACAGCTGCGGGAGGTGACCAGGGTGGGATGTCTACAGAACCCCCCACACCATACTCACGAGGAGACGACGGTGTCCCCCCAGATATCAATCTTGACACCACTGGTGGATCTCCAGCATTAGGGGTTGCAGACCCCATAATAGGAGAACAGGAGGATAACACTGAATCACCTGCATATCAGGCTAGACAGCTGCCTGGCGCGGCTCCCCCACCTGCCCACCGAATAGATGCATCTATAATATCACCATGTGGGACATCGGCGTCTCCATTGACTGGATACTCCGCAGCACCAATAGGAGCTGATCTCAATTTACTATACAATAAACTAAAGGATATTCCAACTAAGCAGGATATGGAGCAGTACATTGCTCGTCTGGAATCATCCTATAAGGCTGAACTTTCTGTACTTAAAGATGACATCCAACAATGTGGCGAGAAAGTGGAATCCCATGACCAGCTTCTATCCTCCCTGAATGAAAGAATGGAGGCTCAGGAAAACGTCACAGCCGCCCAAGCTAGACAACTACAGACGCTAGCAGAAATGCTGGATGACTCCGAGAACAGGGGACGCAGGAATAATATAAGAATACGGGGGTTACCTGAATCTATACCTCCCCGGGAGCTGAATACCACTCTGAGAGGCATTTTCAACACGGTGTTAGACAGGCCTCAAGACACCCCATTTGAAATAGACCGTGCACATAGGGCTCTAGGCCCACGTCCCGGCGAACAAGACCCACCGAGAGATGTGATATGCCGGGTGCACAAGTACCAACTTAAAGATGCGGTCATGGGAGCAGCCAGAAGAGCAAAGCCCATACACCATTTGGATTCTCGCATACAGCTTTTTCCAGATCTGTCCAGATGGACCTTACAGAGACGTAGAGCTCTTCGCCCCCTTTTGAATGAACTGCGGCAGCGTGACCTTCTTTATACCTGGGGATTTCCATTTTGTCTTCGAGTTCAGAAGAGAGGCAGAGTGCATCGATTGAGTCACCCTAGTGGTATTCCAGCTTTTTCAGCTGCCCTCGACATACCTGTGGTAGACATTCCTGATTGGCCATCCTTACCATTATTTTTTTTATCGAATGGAGGACCCCCGCAGAGGCCTGGATCCTCAACAACAGCGCCTTCGTGGAAGATGGCCTAATGGACAGGGACGCATACACCCGGAAGAAGGAGAAGCTGACTGATTATCCTGTATTGTTCGGGCCTTCCCCCCCCCCCCTTTTTTTTTTTTTTTGAAGAGGATAAATCTTAGGGGTCACATCTATAAGTAATACCGAATTAATGTTCATGTATGTTCATGCTATTAACTGACCCTCCTCTTCTATTTTTCCCCTCCCCCCCTTTCCCCCCCCTCCCTTCCCCCCTTCCCCTGTTTCCCCCTCATATTCTTAAATAGCTCATATTTCTTAAATTAGCAATGTCCTTTGTCCTTTAGTGGACTATTAATCTAGGATGTCCTGTTTTTGAAAAAAAAATTATACTAGTTCAGAGTTACAAGGTGGGGTACCTTTATATACTGTCCATCTCAACGATATTGAAGCTAGTCGGGAGTCGTTACAGGTATCATACGTGTTATAGTTCTGATAGGATGCATATGGTCTTTACCCGTTACATTTTTGATTTGCAAGGAACACGACTGTTATATCATTACGGGGTCGGGTGTCGAGGGAGGTGGTATCCCCGACTCCTCTTTTGTCGTACACGTGCCCCCTGGAGACGCTGCTTTGCCATTAAGGCACGCAGCCACTAACGTTTTCCTCCACTTGGTTAAATTTTCTATTGGAGTGTGACTATCCGCACTCGTATTGTTAATTTCTTTTATTCTTTGTCCTTTGTTAACTTTATTTACTTTTCTTTTTGCCCTTTGCTGCATCCACCCCTCCCTTTTTCCTAGCCTTTCTCTCCCTTCTCGGTAGCGGGCACTGGACCCCGAAGCCGACTCATCCCTGTAGGTGAAATTTACATCCTTGACCCCGGACTACATCCACAATGCCGGGTAAGACTGCCACGCAGAAGATCATATTGGGCTCCTTAAATACTAGAGGCTTTAACATTCCGCAGAAACGGTCACATATCTTATATGGCATGCATAAGAAAAGAGTAAATGTGTTGCTTTTACAAGAGACACATTTTAAAACTGGACATGTTCCTAATATACACGATTGTTATTACACAACCTGGTTTCATAGTACCAACCCGAACTCCCGATCCTGAGGTGTATCTATAGCGCTCCATAAATCCCTTCAACATACCATATTGGACACATTGGTCGACACGGAGGGCAGATACGTAATTTTGAAAATTCAGATTTTTTAACAATATATACTATAGCAGGATGGTACGCCCCCAGCCGAGACCAAATACGGACAGCTAGATCCTTCTTGAAGACAATGGCTGATTTTGCAGAAGGGGTTGTTATACTAGGGGGTGACTTTAATTTGACTCTTAACCTGACATTGGACTCCACAACGGCAAAATCTTACCTATCTCTTCGTCAACTGTCCTCTTTGAAAAAAGACCTACACGATTTACGTCTTACTGATGTCTGGAGACTACTTAACCCTAACGGGAAAGATTATACGTTCTTCTCCACACCACATAACTCCTATGGCAGAATAGACTTCTTCCTCCTTAGTCATTGCGCACTGGCCTGGGATCCGAAACCGTCCATCGGCAGTTTTTTATGGTCGGATCATGCTCCAGTCTTTCTAGACATTAGTCCTCCCGATTCAGGGGTACAGACAGTGGACGTGGAGATTGAACGATAACCTTTTAAAGGACGCTACTTGCGTGGCTGATATTAAGACTACCATAGCAGAATTCCTACAAGACCACGCACATGAAACTACTGCTATGCCTATCAAATGGGAAACCCTCAAATGCATACTCAGAGGGGTACTTATCAAACATGGATCTCGCCTAAAACAAATAAAAAGTATGGAAATTATAGACCTGATGGAAAAAATTTTGAGGTTGGAGACGAAACATAAGATGACTAAGGAGGCGGAGACGATGACTGACCTGATTAAATGCAGAGACGATCTGAAGTCACTACTAAATGAGAAATACCGTCACCATAGAAATCATTTTAAGAGTATATTATACGGTCAGGCCAATAAATGTGGGCGTTTGCTAGCTAGATTTCTACACCCACGCAATCAAACCGCATACATTCCATCTCTCCAACGACATAGAGGTCAGACGACGTCGAACCTGACAGAAATTTTGGATATAATGAGGCGGTATTACCATACATTGTATAATATTAATGGAGATTACCCCCCTCAATCGCCTTTGGACCCCCAATCACATATAGAGTCTTATATACGGGACACAGCCCTTCCGACATTGGCCACAGACCTGACGACGCCATTAGACACTGATTTTACGCTAGAGGAGATTGACGACGTCATTCGAAATACTCCGACTGGTAAAAGTCCAGGACCGGACGGTTTTTCCCCTCATTTTTACAAGATGTTTCGTGAACAACTTAGCCCCATCATGACGTCGGTGTTCAATACCATTGCACTCGACTCCCTGTTTGTCCCACAATCCTTAGAGGCTTTTATCACAGTCATACCGAAACCAGGGAAAGATCCTAAAGTAGTAACTAATTACCACCCAATATCTCTCATCAATATCGACGTAAAATTGTATGCTAAAATCTTGGCAAATTGACTGGCTCCTCTTCTACCTTTAGTAGTACATTCGGACCAGGTGGGATTTGTGCGAGGGAGAGAAGCGAGAGACGGCATAGGTAAAACTCTCATATTGACTGCAAATGCTAAATCAAAATGTAAGCCACTGGCTTCGTTATCGATTGACGCGGAGAAGGCCTTTGACCGTGTGCACTGGGGCTTCATGTTCTCGGCCCTAAAACAACTGGGCCTGGGAAATCGTTTCCTACACAGAATCGCAGCCCTATACTCTGGCCCTTCAGCGAGGGTTAGGGTTAACGGGGCTTTATCAGACCCTATTTCCATTGGGAACGGAACTCGACAGGGTTGCCCCCTGTCGCCTCTCTTGTACGCGATAGTTATGGAACATTTGGCGGTGGCGATTAGGAAGAACTCCAGTGTGCATGGTCTCTGGGTGGGCCATGTTCATTATAAGGCCTCTCTTTATGCAGATGATCTCTTACTGTATATATCCCAACCACACATCACTCTCCCATCACTAATGGAAGAGTTTCGAAAATATGGAGCAGTCAGTAACTTTAAAATCAATTTTCAGAAAACTGAAGCCCTCAACATTTCCTTAGGACAGGCAGAACTTACAAGCATAATGGGAAACTTACCCTTTCGATGGAAAACTGGGGCCATTCAATATTTGGGTCTTCAAATTCCTACTGACATGACTGACCTATACAAATTAAACTATGTGCCCCTCTTAGAATCGACTCTGAAACGTCTGAGGGAATACGGACGGAAAACTATCTCATGGTTTGGTAGGATGAATTCATTTAAGATGGACATTCTTCCCAGGTTTTTATACCTGTTCCAGGCGGTTCCGATTGTACCGCCGAAGACATTCTTCCAGACCATCAGATCTGCGCTAATCCGCTTTATCTGGCAGGCTTCTAGACCCCGTTTAAAATATTCTATCTTAACTGCTCCAAAATCCAGAGGTGGTGGGGGTCTCCCTGACCTGGAACTATACCATAGGGCCTCCTTACTTGCACGTTTATTTGACTGGCAATTCAACTACCGCTCTAAATAATGGGTTCAATTGGAGCAAACATCTTTTAGTATCCCATTGCGCCATCTTCCATGGATCCGACGTTATGATTTAGGTGCAAATGAATCTGAGGAATCCACTGGCTTCTTGATTCGAGAAGTCCTACAGATAAATTTCTTTTTATTTTTAAAACGATTCCATATTAGCACCCTAAACCCACTGACACCAATATTTGGTAACCCGGATGTTCCCCCAGGATATCACAGAGACCAATTTCTGGGTTCGCATAGTAGTTCTGACTTAAGACTAGGACAGGTTCTAGTGGGGGGGAGTGTTCCGTCCTGGGATGCCTTACGAGAGAAGTTCCCCGATGGGGCTCTCTCCTGGATGGAATACAATCAATTGAGATCATTTTTTCAGGGACGTTTGGTCGATCGTTCTTCTGTTCCCCCCATGACACGGCTGGAAACTTTACTACAACAACAGAGCCCTCCCTCTCATCTGATTTCTCTTTTATATCAGGAATTCCACACAGGAGACTCGGACAGGGCTCCGAGCTATATCCGAGCGTGGGAGGATGAGATGGGATGTAAATTTTCAGGTGAAGACCTTGACAAAGCATACCTCTACACGCATAAAATGTCTCCGGCTGGGGGCGCACAAGAGAAAAACTTTAAGATACTGACCAGGTGGTATCTGTCCCCCGTCAGACTAAAATCTAATTTCCCATCCGTAGACGATGTCTGCTGGCGTTGTGGAGCTGAGAGGGGTACGCTGCTCCATATATGGTGGCAGTGCCCTGCTGTACGATCCTTCTGGGAAAATGTGTTTCGGGCTTATCAAAAGATTACCGGGAAATATGTTCCCCCCTCCCCACAGATTGCCATCCTATCAATTCTTCCGGGATCTATATCCACTCAGAAGAAGAGCCTTCTTAGGTTTTGTATTACCGCGGAGCGGATGGTAATCCCACGTCACTGGCGCACGACAACACCACCAACTATGGCAGAATGGTTGGCGGAATTTGCAGACATTTTCCGTATGGAGGAATTATTGGCTGAAATGGAAGGTGATAACACCCGGATGGTCCGAGCGTGGCAGCCTTGGATCTTATTCAAGGAAACCTCTGAACTCCTTCGATTGCTCGACGAAGCTCCTTAATGGTCGGTTCGGAAATCCGAGGCCCACTTTTCCTTTCCTCACCCCCTTCCCTTCCCCTCTCTTTCTTTTCCTTTTCCCCCACATCCTCTCCTGTGAGTTTCTTTTCCCCTTCTTAACTTCTTTCTTTGTCTTAGGAGTGCACTCCCATTGGTTACAAGCAAAGGTGCCGTTATGTATGTTCGCAATTATTATCTCCTTATATTTGATCAGGGATGCTGATAATGTACTGGAGGACACACTGAGCATAATGACACTTTTTACATTTTGTTTTATTATATATGAGTAGCTATGGTATGAAAAATGTTCTTACAGTTGAGTCTATTAAGATACGAAGACAAATTCCTGTTTGTTCTCTTACATAAGATAATTTTGTGGAATGTGCGTTGACCTCCGCTCGACCAAGGCATACGAATATATGAGCCAGAAGACATCTTACCTTTACAGGGACTGATTATACTGTGACCAAGTGTGGTTTGGTGTACAATTCTTTTTGTTGTCTTATATGTTATGTCTAATTGTTTTCAATAAAACAGATTCAACATAAATATTAGTATCCGTTACCCCTGATTTCAGATCTATTCTCCAGAGTTAAAGGTGCTTGCTGGTTTACCAAGCTTGACCTCAGGGGGCGTATAATCTTATCCGCATTAAGCATGGGGATGAATGGAAGATGGCGTTTAATACTCAGGAGGGACATTTTGAGTACCTGGTGATGCCTTTTGGGCTCACTAATGCCCCTTCTGTCTTCCAGTGCTTCATGAACGATATTTTCCGAGACTTTGTGGATAAATTTTTGATTATCTATCTGGATGATATTTTGATCTTCTCCAAGGATTGGGATTCTCATGTGGAACATGTTCGGACTGTGTTCCGGATTTTGAGGGAGAATTCCCTGTATGTCAAAGGATCGAAATGCCTTTTTGGGGTACAGAGGATTTCTTTTTTGGGATTTATTTTGTCTCCGTCAACTATTGAAATGGACCCGGCCAAGGTACAGGCCATTTATGATTGGGTTCAGCCCACTTCTTTGAAGGCCCTCCAGAAGTTTTTGGGTTTTGCTAATTTTTATCAGAAATTTATAGCAAAATTTTCTAGTATTGCCAAGCCATTGACTGATCTGACTAAGAAGGGTGCTGATGTGTTGAATTGGTCTCCGGAGGCTGTTTCTTCCTTTCGGGAGCTGAAGCAAAGATTCACTTCTGCCCCGGTTTTGCGTCAACCTGATGTCTCACTCCCGTTCCAGGTAGAGGTGGACGCTTCTGAGATTGGTGCAGGAGCTGTTTTGTCCCAAAAGGATCCTGTAACATCTAAAATGAATCCCTGTGCTTTCTTTTCCTGAAAGTTCTCTCCATCTGAACGTAACTATGATGTGGGGAATTGGGAACTGTTAGCCATGAAATGGGCATTTGAGGAGTGGAGACATTGATTGGAGGGAGCTAAACATCAAGTCGTGGTCCTCACTGACCACAAGAATTTGATTTACCTGGAGTCGGCCAAACGCTTGAACCCTAGACAGGCTAGGTGGGCCTTGTTTTTTTACACGTTTTGATTTTGTGGTCTCTTTTCTTCCTGGCACTAAGAATGTCAAGGCTGACGCTCTCTCTAGGAGCTTCTTTGCTGATTCTCCTGTGGTGACCAAGCCTGCTACCATCTTAGGCGAAGGGGTAGTTCTTTCTGCCATCTCGACCGATTTGAGACGTGCTCTGGAAGAGTTCCAGGAGGACAAACCTGAGCGTTGTCCCAGTGGAAAGTTGTATGTTCCTGACCAGTGGAAGAAGAGAGTGATGTCTGAAGTTCATTGCTCTGCATTGGCTGGTCATCCAGGTATTTTTGGTACTAGAGATTTGGTGAGTCGGTCTTTTTGGTGGCCCGCCTTGTCTCGTGATGTCAGGAATTTTGTGCAGTCCTGTGGGACTTGCTCCCGGTCTAAACCTTGTTCTCGCTCTAGTGGGTTGTTGATGCCTTTGCCGGTTCCCAGGAGGCCATGGACCCATATTTCAATGGATTTCATCTCTGATATGCCTGTCTCTCAGAGAATGACTGTTATTTGGGTGATTTGTGATAGGTTCTCTAAGATGGTTCATCTTGTACAACTCCCTAAGTTGCCATCTTCCTCTGAGTTGGTGCCCCTGTTTTTGCAATAGGTGGTTCGCTTGCACGGGATTCCTGAGAACATTGTATCTGACAGAGGAGTTCAGTTTGTGTCTAGATTTTGGAGGACTTTCTGTTCCAAGCTGGGAATTCAGTTGTCCTTCTCCTCTGCTTTTCACCCTCAGACCAATGGGCAGACGGAGAGAACAAACCAGACCTTGGAGTCATATTTGAGATGTTTTATTTCCGCTGATCAGGATGATTGGGTTTCATTTTTGCCCTTAGCCGAATTTGCTTTAAATAATAGAGCTAGTTCTGCCACTTTGATGCCACTTTTTTTTGTAACTTTGGGTTTCATCCTCGATTTTCTTCAGGGCAGGTGGAGCCTTCTGCCTGCCCAGGTGTTGACACTGTTGTGGAGAGAATGCACCAGATCTGGGACCAAGTGGTGGATAAGTTATCTCTCTCCCAGGAAAAGGCCCAGCGGTTTTCAAACCGACATAGGACCATTGGTCCCCAGTTTAAGGTTGGTGATATGGTTTGGTTATCATCAAAAAATATCGCTATGAAGGTGGCTTCTCCTAAGTTTAAGCCTAGATTTATTGGACTTTACAAGATTTTGGAGATTATTAATCCGGTCTCTTTTCGTTTGGCTCTTCCTGTTACATTTAAAATCCATAATGTGTTTCATAAGTCCTTGTTGAAGAGGTTTGTTGAACCAGTAGTTCCTGGGGTGGCATCTCCGGACCCTGTATTGGTTGAAGGTAACATGGAATATGAGGTAGAGAAGATACTGGATTCCCGTCTGGCTAGACGGAGACTCCAGTATTTGGTTAAGTGGAAGGGTTATGGTCAGGGGGATAATTCCTGGGTCTCTGCCTCTGATATTCATGCCAAAAGATTGGTGCGTGCCTTTCATCTGGCTCACCCTGATCGCCCTGGTGGCGTGGATGAGGGTTCGGTGACCCCTCCTCAAGGGGGAGGTACTGTTGTGAGTTCATTTTCCCCTTCACCATTGAGGTCTGATGAACTCCCTCTTCTGGTGAAGGAAGGTAGTGAGGCTGATTACCAAGCACCTGGGCAGGATGATGATGACTGGGTGATGGGAATTACTGACTGGATATAAGGCAGCCGATGCCATTCTGCCTTGCTGGTGATTTCTCTGAGGGATTCTAGGAGACCAGTCTGATTCCTGCTCCTCAAAAGCTTAGTTTTCTGCCTTGCTTTTTGCATTTGTGTTTTGGTTTTATTTTGCCTTGCTTTTCTGGATTCTGCCATTCCCTGCTGGGGTGAGCTGAATTCCTTTGTGTCTTTTTGCTCTGTCTTCAGAAAATACCTGAGTACTGACATAGTCTTTTTGAAGCCTAGCGTCTTCAGGGCCTTTTTCCCTGTCAGTCTGTTGGCTCTTGTGTTGATAGGGTTTTTGGCGGATTGCAGACAGCAGCTTTTCTATCCTGTCCTATCTAGTTAGCTTGGGCCCCATCATTTGCTCAGTCTATCTTTCTATATGTGTTAGTGTTTTTTCTTCTTGCTTCACCGTCATTATATGTTGGGGGCTGCCTATTGCTTTGGGGTCTGCTCTGGGGCAGTTTAGATTTCCCTTTCTGTCTTTAGGCTATGTAGTTCTCCGGCTGTGATCGAGGGGTCTAGGGCACCGTAGGAACCCCCCACGGCTACTGCTAGTTGTTGTTGATAGGTTCAGGGGTCTGCAATCCGATAGCTGCCAACGTCTCTGATTTTCTGGACTTAGCTAGCATTTCTGTTTTTGCCTCCTACGGTGACTCGTTCATAACAGGGGTGTCCTCTTGGGTTCAGGAACACCAGCACCGATTGCAGACTCTCCGTCGACTTGTGCAGACGAAGTTCTGGAACTTAAGCACCATTTGAGGCGCCACCTCTTCGCAGGACAGCTCTGAAATCTTTGGACCGAGTCTTGGTCCAGAAAAAGCAGCCCCAGGGAAAATTGGAAAGACGGGTTGGCACCCATGGGCCAGTGTATGAAGTTCAGCCTGAATAGGAGGAGGGAGCATCCACTAGAGTAGTCCATCGTAGCATGTTGCGACCCTGCTTGTCCAAAGAACCCAAAAGTGGAGAAGAGTTGCCCAAAACCAGGGAGGTGCCCTCAGCTCCGGTTCCCGACTTCGATGGAGAGGAGGGAGTGTTAGCTTTGTGCTCAAATCCCAATGATGTGCCACCCTCCCCTCCTGAGATGAACACTGATTTGCCAATGCTGGAAGTCACAGAGCATCCCTTTACCACCCACGAGTCGGCCAGAATTACACCGGTCAGAGCAAACCACAGCTGGAGTTATCCCCGCCCGCTACGAGCAAGATCAGTTTATTTGTAAAAAAAACTATTCAAGAAGTTGAGAATTGTGACCGACTGGTGAAATAGCTCTCGCACATGGAATGGCAATTTAAAAGAAGGTGGGAGTGTAGAAAGGAGAACCGGGCTGCCAGGGCTGCTGAAGAGCCGGGTCCGGAACTGCTGGGGCCGAGCCTCCTGTTCCTCCTGGAGTGAAAGAGTCTGCAGAGGGAGCGAGCCGGTAACCAGAGTGAAGGGGGCGTAGCCAGGCATAGTGAGGAAAAAGGGGTTGCACGGGAACTGCAGGGGGCTTCCCGCCAGAACGCTGAGCAGGAGAGGACAGCGGCTGCAGCGAGAGCGGTACGCAACGTGCAGAGACAGGGCGGCCGCGTGAGAGACTCATCCATATCGGCAGGTGCACAGGGGAATGCACGCGAGACAGAGCATCGCAGCATGGATGTCCAGGTGTTGGCTGGCACACAGAGGAGTGCACGCCGGGCAGAGCATTACAGTGCAGCTATTCAGGTGACGGCGGCTGCTCAGGGAGACATGTGCCGAGAGATTTCTTGCAGAAAGCGCTATCTTTTTGCTACGCAGTTAAATGGACTAGGGGCTCAAAGGGCAAAACCGGTGACCGCCCGCTATTGTTATGCGAGGCTTAGGTCGAAGGAGGCTGACAAAACTCGGGCCCCTGCGGAGTCCCTCAAACTAGGGAAAACCCTGTCTGACCCTCAACCCAGGGTTTTTGCTAAAGGTGCAAATGCCTGAGCCTCCAGCCTCTCCTTATCTCCTGCTCAGCCCTAAGCTGAACCCTCCACCCTCCACCCAGTGAGTTGTCAAACCACCAAAACCCACACAGTAATGACAGACAGGGAGAACTCAAACCACACCGCGCCGCAACCACACAGGACAATACTATAATGTGAACAGGGCAAAACAAAGCACAAATATAGGAAGACGAAAAGGTAACAACGGATCATACGACACCAGCTATGAATTTCTCTCTCCAACACCTCCACTCCAGACCGGAACCACTTGGCACAAAACACAAGCTATAATCGGCGACGCCCACAGGCCAGCACGACTATTTAAAGACCGTGGGCGTGACCAAACATCCCACCTGATTTCCAGCTAGATTAACCCCAGATAACCTGAGTAAAATCAAGCCGGCGCCACTGAGGCTATAGTGGACGGAGATGGAACTACCGCTGCCTGCCGGACGCTGTGGTGTGAACAGCGTCCGACATGACAGTACCCCGTCTTCTACGAGGGACCCCAGGGCCCTCAAGACTCATAGGACCCAGCTTGTCCGGATGACGGCGATGAAAGGAACTGACCAGCCGATCCGCATGTATGTCTGAGGCTGGAACCCAAGACCTCTCCTCCGGACCATACCCCCGCCAGTGCACCAAATACTGAAGAGTACGGCGCAGTACTCGAGAGTCCACCACTTTGGAGACTTCAAACTCTAAATTGCCATCCACCATGACTGGAGGTGGCATCGGCGTCGTGTCCACAGAGCCTACCACCTTTTTCAATAAAGACCTGTGAAACACATTGTGTATCTTGTATACCGCAGGAAGCTCCAACCGAAAAGCAACCGGGTTTATGATGGCAGCAACCTTAAAAGGGCCAATAAACCTTGGACCCAATTTCAATGATGGAATTTTGAGTTTTATGTTTTTAGTAGCTAACCACACCCAATCACCCACACACAGGTCCGGACCTGGCACGCGTCTAGAGTCAGCCACACGTTTGTATCTTGCACTCATGCTCAGCAATCGCTGTTTCACACTCCTCCAGACCGATGATAGTTGAACTCCTAACCGGTCCTCCTCTGGGACGCCCCCAGAGCCCCCCTGATGCAAGGTACAAAATTGAGGATGGTGCCCATAAACACAAAAGAACGGAGACTCTCCCGATGATTCTTGGCGGTGATTATTTAATGCGAACTCGGCCAAGGGAAGGAACGTCGACCACTCCTCTTGGTTGTCAGACACAAAACATCGCAAATACTGCTCCAGATTTTGGTTCATGCGCTCAGTTTGACCATTTGACTGCGGATGAAACGCCGACGAATGAGACAACTTGATCCCCAATCGTGAGCAAAAAGCTTTCCAAAACTTCGCCACAAACTGGGTACCCCTATCAGACACTATGTCCGACGGAACTCCGTGCAGTCTGACCACCTCCTGCACAAAGACCTGAGCCAACGTCTTCGCGTTGGGCAAGGAAGGCAACGACACAAAATGCGCCATCTTCGAAAATCGATCAACCACCACCAGGATGACCGTGTTCCCCGCCGAGGCAGGCAAGTCTGTGATAAAGTCCATGGAGATTTCTGTCCATGGCCTACTAGGTATCCCCAGAGGCTGTAGAGTGCCAGCAGGACGGGTTCTGGGCGACTTGGCCCTGGCGCACGTGATGCAAGCTGTCACGTAGGAAACCACATCCTGCCGGATTTTTGGCCACCAGAAGCGGCGCGATACCAGTTCCAAGGTGCCCCTAACCCCTGGATGACCGGCCAGGACCGAGTCGTGGTGTTCCCCCAACACTTTAAGACGAAGATGAAGGGGTACGAACGACTTATTAGCGGGAAGTCCTGGTGGTACCTCCTCCTGGGCCTCGGCAATCTCCGCCTCTACCTCAGTCGTGAGAGCCGAAACCACTACACCTTCCTGGAGGATGGGTACCGGCTCTTCCCGAGGTTCTCCCCCCGGAAAACACCTGGACAAGGCATCCGCCTTGGTGTTTTTCGCCCCAGGACGGTAAGTCACCAGAAAGTTAAAACGTGTAAAAAACAATGCCCAGCGAGCCTGCCTGGGAGACAGACGCTTGGCCGACTCCAGATAGAGCAGGTTTTTATGGTCGGTGATGACTGTGACCTGGTGGGCCGCCCCCTCCAAGAAGTGTCGCCATTCCTCAAAAGCCAATTTGATGGCCAACAACTCCCTGTTGCCGATGTCGTAATTCCGTTCGGCCGGCGACAGCTTCTTGGAGAAGTAGGCGCATGGACGCAAATTGCTCAAGGACGAGCCCTGTGACAGTACTGCCCCCACTCCCACCTCAGACGCATCGACCTCCACCGTAAAAGGTTTAGATACGTCCGGTTGCACCAGAATGGGGGCTGAAGCAAAACGGTTCTTCAGAAGCTCAAATGCACGCACCGCATCCTCAGACCAGATAGCGAGATTGGTACCTTTTTTCGTCATGTCCGTGAGCGGTTTGGCTATAGTAGAGAAATTCTTAATAAACTTCCTATAATAGTTGGCAAACCAAAGGAACCGCTGGAGCGCCTTTAGATTACCAGGCCGTTCCCATCGCAGCACCGCTTGCACCTTCGCGGCATCCATTTTAAACCCTGCGGCGGACACAATATGTTAGCGTGGGTGGTCAGGAGCGGGAGCTCCGAGAGTGGACCCTCTGGACCGTGGCACCGAGGGACCCCGGGCGAGCTGCCAGGTGGAACCGACCCCTATACAGGGACCGTTAGGAGCAGGCCCAGGGGTTCGAGTACCACGGTAGCCGGTACCGAGAGGGGCGGCTCAGGATGGACCGGAGTAAGACTGAGACTGGAGTAGGACGGCAGGAGCACTGAAGACAGGACTGGAGTAGGACGACAGGAACACAAGGCAGGACTGGAGTAGGACGGCAGGAACACAAGGCAGGACTGGAGTAGGACGACAGGAACACGGGTAGCAGGACTGAGAAGCTGCTGTGAGGAGCAGCCGAGACAGGAACTGCAGGAGCAGAGTGTGCACGATGGAGCGAGGCCAGAGTGTCAGGAAACACAACGATCAGGCGCCTCCCTCAGGGGGAAGCGGCCTGATATGGCCCCGTCTGGTCAGCCATTGGTCCAAATGTGCTTCCGGGTCAGGGCACAGCCGGAGCATAAGAAGCAGGAAGGAGGCGCGGCCGCGGCCTATGGCGCATGCGCATAGCATGCAGGGAAGGCATCGGTCGCGGGTCTGTCTCAGGTGACCGCCGCGGCCGTTGGGTGGAGAGAGGCTGCGGCGTGGGAGCGGAGGGCGACTGAGGCGTGGGAGCGGAGGCCGGGTGAGTATGGCGGAGCGGTGTAACAGTACCCCCTCCCCTAAGCCGCCCCCCCCGGAGATTAACAAGAAACCTCTTGAGGATACGGGGAGCATTAATATTCTCCCGAGGCTCCCAGGATCTCTCCTCAGGACCAAAGCCCTTCCAATCAACGAGAAAGAAAGTCCTACCTCTAACCCTTTTCACAGCGAGGATGTCCTGCACTTCAAAAACGTTGTCGGCACCCACCGGCTGAGGACCAAGATCAAGCGAGGAATGGAAACGATTCAGCACCACAGGCTTCAGGAGAGAGACGTGAAAGGTGTTCGGGATCCGGAGCGAAGCAGGCAACCTCAATTTGTAGGCAACTTCGTTAATACGTCCCAGAATTTCAAACGGACCGATGTAGCGTGGACCCAACTTGTAGGAGGGCAGTTTTAGTCGGACGAATTTGGAGGAGAGCCAGACCTTGTCGCCAACACGATACGGAGGAGAATCCAACCTCTTTTTGTCTGCATAGTTCTTCATCTGATCAGCGGATCTCTTGAGTGATGTGTTGGTCTCAGCCCAAATCTTAGAAAATTCCGAGGACAAGGCATTGGCCGCGGGTACCTCAGAGGCAGGGGTTATCGGAAGAGGGACACCAGGATGTCTGCCAAAAACAATGAAAAACGGAGACTTGGCCGAAGACTCACCAGCATGGTTGTTATAAGCGAACTCTGCCCAGGGGAGTAAGCTGACCCAATCGTTCTGGTGGGCGTTAGAGAAGTGGCGTAAGTATCCCGTAAGCGTCTGGTTGGTACGCTCTACTTGTCCGTTGGACTGTGGATGGTAGGCCGAGGAGAAGTCGAGGGAAACGTTCATAAGCTTACAAAGCGAACGCCAGAACTTGGAGGTAAACTGAACCCCTCGGTCAGACACAATGCGTCGAGGTAGTCCATGAAGCCTGAAGACTTGATGAATGAAGATCTCGGCCAGCTCCGGCGCTGAGGGAAGACCGGGCAGAGGGATGAAGTGAGCCATCTTGGAAAAACGATCCACCACCACCAGAATGACTGAGCAGCCCGCAGAGCAGGGTAGGTCGGTGATGAAATCCATGGCGATGTTCTCCCAAGGAACCGTAGGGACAGGCAACGGAAGCAACAAGCCAGACGGAGATCTCCGTGGTACCTTGTTCTTTGCACAGGATGGACAAGAAGCCACAAAATCGAGTACATCTTGGCAAAGTGAGGGCCACCAGTAGTGACGTTTGATAAGATCAAGGGTCTTCTTAGTTCCGGCATGGCCGGCCAGTTTGGAGGAGTGCCCCCATAGAAGAACCTTTTGCTTGAGATTCTCTGGCACAAGCGTCTTGCCAGGCGGAGGAGTAAGCCAGTTCACTGGAGCCACGGTGATGATCCTAGTGGGATCAATGATATGTGACGGTTCCTCCGTGGATTCGTGTGGTTGGAAGACCCTGGACAGGGCGTCGGCTTTGGAATTCTTGCTGCCGGGACGGAATCGGAGCTCGAAATCAAATCGGGCAAAAAATAAAGACCATCTGGCCTGGCGAGGGTTTAGTCTCTGGGCAGACTGGAGATAGGCCAGATTCTTGTGGTCCGAGAAGATGACAAAAGGATGGACAGCTCCTTCCAGGAGGTGGCGCCATTCCTCCAAGGCCAACTTGATGGCCAAAAGTTCCCGGTCACCGATCGAGTAGTTACACTCGGATGGAGAAAAGGCCTTCGAGAAGAAGCCACAAGGGTGCAGGCGACCGGAGGCGGTTCTCTGGGACAGCACCGCCCCGGCACCAGTCGAGGAAGCGTCCACCTCGAGTACAAAAGGTCGATCGCTCTCAGGGCGATGCAGGACCGGAGCCGTGGAGAAAGCCCGTTTTAGGGACAGAAAGGCCTCCTCTGCCTCAGGAGACCAATCCTTGGAAGTAGACCCTTTACGGGTGAGCACAGAAATGGGTCTTGTGATCGCGGAGAAGTGGGAGACAAATTGCCGGTAATAGTTGGCGAACCCGAGGAATCGTTGTATCGCCTTTAATCCGACGGGGCGAGGCCATTTGAGGATGGCAGACAACTTCTCAGGATCCATCCTTAGACCAGCGTCGGAGATAATGTATCCCAGAAATGGCAGAGAGGTCTGTTCGAAGAGACATTTCTCGATCTTTGCATACAGACGGTTCTCCCGAAGACGCTGAAGCACCAGGCGGACACTCTTTCTGTGGGACGAGAGGTCCGGCGAGAAGACGAGGATGTCGTCTAAGTACACGACCACACAGGAGTACAAGAGATCCCGGAAGATCTCGTTGACGAACTCTTGAAAGACTGCAGGAGCATTGCAAAGACCGAAGGGCATGACCAGGTACTCGTAATGGCCATCTCGAGTGTTGAAAGCGGTCTTCCACTCGTCACCTGCACGGATACGGACCAGATTGTAGGCTCCTCTGAGGTCCAGCTTGGTAAAGACCCGAGCCCCTCTGAGACGGTCAAACAGTTCCGGAATGAGTGGAAGAGGGTACCTGTTCTTGATGGTAATCTCATTCAAGCCCCTATAGTCAATGCATGGCCGTAGAGTCCCGTCCTTCTTTTTGACGAAGAAGAACCCGGCTCCCGCGGGCGAAGAGGATTTCCATATAAAGCCTTTGGCGAGGTTCTCTTGGACGTACTCGGACATGGCGGTGGTCTCCATGGGAGACAGAGGGTAGATTCTGCCCCTTGGGGGGGTTGAACCAGAAACAAGTTCAATTGGGCAGTCAAACGGCCGGTGTGGAGGGAGGACCTCTGCTTCCTTCTTATCAAAAACATCGGCGTAGGAGCTGTAAGCTGGAGGAAGACCCGGGAGGTCTGGAGGTGACCGTGGAGCGGCCGCCAGGCGGACAGGAGTCAGACAGCGAGCTTGGCACGGGTGCCCCCAGCGGAGTATCTCCCCAGAAGACCAGTCGAGAACAGGCTGATGAGTCCTTAACCATGGAAGACCGAGTAGAATGGCGTGAGAGAGCTTAGGTAAAACGTAAAAGGCTATCTTCTCTCGATGTAAGGCTCCGATTTGCAATTCCACCTCTTCAGTGACCAAGGTGACGGTCACCTGTAGCGGTTTGCCATCCACGGTGGCAATCTGAATTGGGTTAGATAGAGTGACTACAGGAATTTGGTATTTGTCTACCTCTTCCGGCCGAATGAAGTTACCCGCTGAGCCCGAATCCACGTAGGCCACCTCGGAACCACGCCTCCCTCCTGAAACCAAAAGCACAGAAATCGTAAGGGGTTGAGAGGAATCATCATCATCACCTAGGAAGGCCTCTCTTACCTGACCTAGGTGGAGTCGTTTCCCTGTCTCTTAGGACAGGTGCGGATATAGTGTGACGAATGACCGCAATAGAGGCACAGACCTTGTGCCCGTCTCTCTCTCTGACGTAACTCGGCCAACCTGAGATGATCTATCTGCATGGACTCACCCGAAGAGAGGGAAGAACATCCGACTGAACGTGAGCTGGCCGACTGAGCGAAAGGAGGAACTGACCTGGAGGAGCGCCTGTCTCTCACTGACTCCCGAGCGCGCTCCAGGAAGCGCAGGTCAATGCGGGTAGCCAGCGAGATAAGGTCCTCTAAGGTGGACGGGGTATCTCGACCAGCGAGTTCATCCTTTATTTTACTAGAAAGACCGCGCCAGAATGCCCCCACCAAAGCTGCGTTATTCCAGCCGAGCTCAGAGGAAATAGTGCGAAAGCGAATAGCGTACTGTCCGACCGTGAGAGGGCCCTGGTGTAAGTTAAAGAGTGACTCAGTGAGAGAGGCTAACCGGCCCGGCTCATCGAAAACCTTACGAAACGTATCCAGGAAAACCGGGAGACTCGAAACGACCGGGTCGTCACGTTCCCAGAGCGGGTTTACCCAAGAAAGGGCCTCTCCCTCCAGATGGGACATGATGAAGGCCACTTTGGCCCGGTCCGAGGGATATTGCTGCGGCAGCCATTCAAAGTGGAGACTACACTGATTTAAGAACCCCCTACAGAGCTTGGGATCCCCGGTGAAACGAGGCGGCTTGGCGAGGCGGGGCGTCGGATGAGCAGCAGACGCAGGGGGAGGAGTCGGCACTGCAGCGGCAGCCTGGAGGGCCGACAAGCGACTATCAAAGGAGGCCATGTAGGACAAAATGTGGGTTTGAGTATCTTGCTGCTGGCCCAGCTCCTGTTGGAGACTGGCCAGCTGAGTGGCATTTCCAGGATCGGCCACCTGTAAGGCCGACAAACGGGTGTCCATCGACTTCATGATTGACATAATGCGCCCCTGATTCTCCCGTAGGAATAGCAACTCTTTCTGGGTAGCAGCCGTAGTACCGGCGGAGTCCATGGCCTGATCGTACTGTTAGCGTGGGTGGTCAGGAGCGGGAGCTCCGAGAGTGGACCCTCTGGACCGTGGCACCGAGGGACCCCGGGCGAGCTGCCAGGTGGAACCGACCCCTATACAGGGACCGTTAGGAGCAGGCCCAGGGGTTCGAGTACCACGGTAGCCGGTACCGAGAGGGGCGGCTCAGGATGGACCGGAGTAAGACTGAGACTGGAGTAGGACGGCAGGAGCACTGAAGACAGGACTGGAGTAGGACGACAGGAACACAAGGCAGGACTGGAGTAGGACGGCAGGAACACAAGGCAGGACTGGAGTAGGACGACAGGAACACGGGTAGCAGGACTGAGAAGCTGCTGTGAGGAGCAGCCGAGACAGGAACTGCAGGAGCAGAGTGTGCACGATGGAGCGAGGCCAGAGTGTCAGGAAACACAACGATCAGGCGCCTCCCTCAGGGGGAAGCGGCCTGATATGGCCCCGTCTGGTCAGCCATTGGTCCAAATGTGCTTCCGGGTCAGGGCACAGCCGGAGCATAAGAAGCAGGAAGGAGGCGCGGCCGCGGCCTATGGCGCATGCGCATAGCATGCAGGGAAGGCATCGGTCGCGGGTCTGTCTCAGGTGACCGCCGCGGCCGTCGGGTGGAGAGAGGCTGCGGCGTGGGAGCGGAGGGCGACTGCGGCGTGGGAGCGGAGGCCGGGTGAGTATGGCGGAGCGGTGTAACACAATATATCCCAAAAAAGGCAACTCTTGAACAAAAAACACGCATTTTTCAAGCTTAGCATAGAGCTTATTCTCACGGAGCAGCTGTAACACCTGCCTGACATGCTCTAAATGAGTGTCCTGGTCGCTCGAATAAATAAGGATATCATCCAGGTACACAATCACAAATTTCCCCAGCAAATGAGCAAATACATCATTTATGAAATGTTGGAACACAGCAGGCGCGGTTGTCAACCCAAATGGCATAACTAGGCTTTCAAAATGACCCTCAGGGGTATTAAATGCCGTCTTCCACTCATCCCCCTGACGGACCCTTATGAGGTTATATGCCCCCCTGAGGTCAAGTTTGGAAAACCACTTCGCACCAGCCACCTGGTTGAACAAATCAGGGATCAGAGGCATCGGGTAGGGATCACGGACCGTAATCTGGTTTAACTCCCAGAAATCCAGACACGGGCGTAACCCCCCATCTTTCTTCTTAATAAAGAAAAACCCCGCTGCTACAGGTGAGGATGAAGGCCGGATGTGCCCTTTACTTAAACTCTCCGCAATGTAGTCCTTAAGAGCTTGTCTCTCCGGACCAGAAATACTAAACATCCTCGCCTTAGGCAATTTAGCCCCGGGTTTTAACCTAATTTGACAGTCATAGGCTCGATGTGGAGGTATTTCTGAGCAACCTCTCTCACAGAATACGTCCGCAAAATCCAGCAATGCCTCCGGAAGGCTGGACTTCACGGCGGACACACATGTGGCCAAGCAATTTTCCTGGCAGAAACTGCTCCACTGGACTATGTCCTGGGTTCTCCAGTCAATCACCGGGTTGTGCTTAAACAACCATGGGAAACCCAGGACTATTTGTGCTGGGAGATTATTGAGTACCTTACATGTAACCCACTCAGAATGTAGGACCCCAATGTGGAGTTTAACCTCAGCTACAAACTCAGTAATCTCCCCCTGTGGGAGGGGAGCGGCATTAATGGTAACCACGCGAATAGGATGAGGGAGTTTTTCGATCTTGAAACCTGCCATGCGTGCAAACTCCTCATCCACGAGATTGGTGGCTGAACCGCTATCCACAAACACTGATATTGGTAGCTCTCTGCCCGCAATAATAACCCTGACAGGGAGCATACATTGAGATACCATTATGGAGGATATGCATACGCTCAGTTGGGCCTCCTCCATACCCTCTGAGCTTACCAGTTTTCCGCCGGTGCGACTTTCTTTGGTACCACAGGACAAGCATTTACATAATGATCTCTTTTACCACAGTAAAAACATGCTCCATGCTTCCTGAACCCAGGAACGCGGCGCTGCACATGTGATACCCCAGCGATTTGCATAGGTTCCGTGGGCTCATCTGCAGCAACCACACTGGCACCCCTGCTTTCCCCCAGAGGCAGCGTCTCCTGCGCCCCTTGACGCAAACGGCGATCAATACGGATAACCAAACTCATGGCAGATTCTAACGAAGCAGGAGTCTCATACATCAGGAGGGCCTGTTTAACTCTTTCTGAGACCCCATGAATAAACTGACTCCGCAGCGCTGGGTCGTTCCACTGTGTGTCTACTGCCCAACGGCGAAATTCTGAACAATAGTCTTCCGCCATACGTTCCCCCTGATGGAGGGCGCGGATCTTAGATTCTGCTAAAGCCAATCTGTCGGGGTCATCATAAATGAGCCCGAGTGCTGAAAAAACATTCTCAACCGAATGAAATGTAGCAGA
This sequence comes from Dendrobates tinctorius, assembly GCF_039654945.1. Taxonomy (NCBI): domain Eukaryota; kingdom Metazoa; phylum Chordata; class Amphibia; order Anura; family Dendrobatidae; genus Dendrobates; species Dendrobates tinctorius. Next base: position 4,357,033 of record NW_027361844.1, on the reverse strand, counting down.
GTCGGCTGGTAAGGAAAACGCCCATGCTTGGGGGTCCCCACTCAGTAATGATAACACCAGACCCACCCGCTGAGCCTCATTACCTGAGGAGACCGGGCGCATGCGAAAGTATAACTTGCAGGCCTCCCGAAAGATGACAAATTTGTTGCGTTCCCCAGAAAATCGTTCAGGCAGCGGAATCTTAGGCTCTGCACCTGCACCAGCAGAAGCCGCCTGCACATTAGCTACAACCAGGCCCTGCTGCTGAACTGCCCCCTTCAACTCGGTGACCTGTACGGACAGCGCCGCCAACAGGCGGTTTATGGAAGTCATGGAATCCATGGAAAAATGTTGGGCCGATTATAATGTTATGCGAGGCTTAGGTCGAAGGAGGCTGACAAAACCCGGGCCCCTGCGGAGTCCCTCAAACTAGGGAAAACCCTGTCTGACCCTCAACCCAGGGTTTTTGCTAAAGGTGCAAATGCCTGAGCCTCCAGCCTCTCCTTATCTCCTGTTCAGCCCTAAGCTGAACCCTCCACCCTCCACCCAGTGAGTTGTCAAACCACCAAAACCCACACAGTAATGACAGACAGGGAGAACTCAAACCACACCGCGCCGCAACCACACAAGACAATACTATAATGTGAACAGGGCAAAACAAAGCACAAATATAGGAAGACGAAAAGGTAACAACGGATCATACGACACCAGCTATGAATTTCTCTCTCCAACACCTCCACTCCAGACCGGAACCACTTGGCACAAAACACAAGCTATAATCGGCGACGCCCACAGGCCAGCACGACTATTTAAAGACCGTGGGCGTGACCAAACATCCCACCTGATTTCCAGCTAGATTAACCCCAGATAACCTGAGTAAAATCAAGCCGGCGCCACTGAGGCTATAGTGGATGGAGATGGAACTACCGCTGCCTGCCGGACGCTGTGGTGTGAACAGCGTCCGACATGACAGCTATCGCCAGAAGCAGGACTGTGTGTTGGGCAGGAACGCCTGAAGACTCTTCACCAACCTCCGCCGGCATCCCATTACCCACTGGACCTCTAGAGCGCGACGGAGAACGGAGGCCACGATAAGTGAATCCGTTAACCAAAAGACTGTATAGTTAAACAATTGTTATACTGTTTTAGTTTGCATTCCTTTCTCCCTGTTATCTCCCTGTGAGTACATCCCTGTTGTACAATTAAACAATAGTTAACCCCTGCTCAGAGCATCTGTGTCACTGTAGGGAAGGTGACCTGACGGACGGACAGACTTGTCAGAATAGAGAAAGGAAGGTTTGCACAGTTTAGACAGGTGTCATGTCAGGAACACCGCACTGCACTTGCTCACTGAGCCAGGGCGCGTGTCCTGAGTACAAAGACTGTGCACAAAGATACCTGCGGAGCGAGCAGCAGTGGTGACAATGCATGCTCCAGGACCTGAATCACGTGACTGCTGGGGGCGTGGCCTAAGCTCCACAGAGCTAGGAGCTGCAGGGAAACTCCTAGAAGGGTAACTACAGGACAATGTTACCAAGGAGCATAGACAGAGACAGACACCAGATCAAGCCGGGTCAAAGCACGAGATAGCAGGACAGTACCAAAGGGCTTAGACAGAAAGAATAGTCAGGACGTAGCAATAGATCAGAAAACCAGAACAGGTATTAGACGGTACAATAGGGGTAAACTGTAACGGAGTAACGATAGCCAAGCCAGGAGGTCAGAACCAGAAGACAATGGTACCAAAAACGAGAGACGGAGTACAGAGTGAAGGAACAAGCCGGGTCATACACGGGAAGCAAACAAACAATGCAGAGTACACACACACCAGGGGTCAGACACACCAGAATAGCAGTATAACTGACAGAGAATGCCAGTATGGAGTGAGCATAAATACCCCTCCCAGATCCAAAGAGAGGCCGGCAATGTTAACCCTGTCAGAACAGGACATTAACCATGTCCTAACCATGACAGAACCCCCCTCTTAATGGGGGGGCCACCGGACCCCCAGGTTTCTCAGGGTACCTGGCATGAAAAGCCCGCACCAGTCGATCAGCATGCACCGAACTGGCCGGAACCCACGATCGATCCTCAACGGAATATCCCTTCCAATGGATAAGGTACTGAAGTCTCCGGCGCACCCACCGCGAATCAATGATGCGCCCTACCTCGTACTCCAGTTGACCCTCTACCAACACTGGTGGAGCCACGGATGAGGGATCTTCTCTAACTGTCCCCACAGGTTTTAATAGGGACCTGCAGAAGACGTTAGAGATTTTGAAGGAGGTGGGCAACTGTAATCTGTATGCCACCGGGTTGATCACCTCTACAATCTTGTATGGGCCAATAAATTTGGGGCCCAACTTCATAGAGGGTATTTTAAGTTTGATGTTACGAGTGGACAACCAGACTTTTTCTCCCACTGTCAACGCAGGAACCACACCCCTCCTCCTGTCTGCAAAATGTTTGAACTTCTTCTGGGCTTTGGAGATGTTCCCCTGTACCTCCTTCCAGAGGGTTTTTAATTGTTGTACCATCCCCTCGGCACCAGGGCAATCCGAATCCATACGGGAAAATTCCCCAAACTGCGGAACAAACCCATAATTGACCAGAAAGGGAGGCTTTCCGGTAGACTGATTAACTCGACAGTTGAATGCAAATTCTGCCATGGGCAATACCTCACACCAGTCTTCCTGTCTGGAGGAGGCCAGGCATCTCAGAATATGCTCCAATGACTGGTTGGTGCATTCCGTTTGTCCGTTAGATTCCGGGTGATAGGCAGAGGAGAATGACAACGTGACCCCCAACTTCATACAAAACGCTCTCCAAAACCTGGCCACAAATTGCACACCCCTGTCCGACACCACGTTCACAGGCACTCCATGCAGTCGAACAATGTGCTGTATAAACAAACGAGCCAAGGTTTCAGCAGATGGTAACGCAGGTAATGGCACAAAGTGGCCTTGCTTAGAAAATCTATCAACCACTACCCATACCACTGAGTTGCCCTTGGAAGGTGGAAGGTTAGTGATAAAGTCCATGGACAGGTGTGCCAATGGTTTATCCGGAATTGGCAAAGGCACCAATTCCCCGGCCGGCCGGACCTGAGAGCTTTTAGAGCGCGCGCACACCCCACAAGTATTCACAAACCTTTTTATATCAGTACCCATAGAGGGCCACCAAAAACCCCTAGCTACTGCCCTCCGGGTAGCTGCAATACCAGGGTGTGCACTTAACATAGAGTCATGAAATTCTTGGAGGAGTGTGGGACGGAATTGTTCGGGTACAAACAATTTACCTGGGGGTTTATTCCTGGGAGCTTGTGCTTGTGCTTCCAGAATCTCTCTCTGTAACTCAGAGGAGATTTCGGCTACAACTACTCCCGGTTGAAGAATGGAGGAAGGAGGTTCTGGAGGGGACACAGAATCAAAACTTCGGGATAAGGCATCTGCCTTTACATTTTTAGACCCTGGTCGGAACGTGATGGTAAATTGAAATCGAGAAAAAAAAAGTGCCCACCGAGCCTGTCTGGGGGTCAATCTCTTAGCAGACTCGATATAGGCCAGGTTTTTATGATCAATGACGACCGTAATGGGATGAGCGGCCCCCTCCAAAAAATGCCTCCATTCTTCAAAGGCCAATTTAACTGCTAACAGTTCCCTGTTACCGACATTATAGTTTCTCTCGGCCGACGAGAACTTCTTAGAGAAAAAGGCACAGGGTTTGAGGTTAGTCAGGGTAGAGGGACCCTGTGACAATACTGCCCCCACCCCCACCTCCGAAACGTCGACCTCGACGATAAAAGGTCTTGACGAATCGGGTTGTACCAACACAGGGGCTGTAGTAAAACACTTCTTTAATGCCAGGAAGGAATTTTTTGCGGCCACAGACCAACTTTTTACATCTGCCCCTTTAAGAGTGAGGTCCGTCAAGGGTTTTACCACCTGCGAGAACCCTTTAATGAACTTCCTATAATAATTAGCGAAGCCCAGAAATCGCTGCAACCCCTTCAGGTCATGAGGCTGCACCCAATCTGTAATGGCCTGAACCTTCCCTGGATCCATGCGGAATCCCTCCCCGGATACAATTACACCCAGAAAAGACAGTTCTTGCATAAAAAATGAGCACTTCTCCAGCTTAGCATACAAATGGTTCTCCCGGAGTCTCATAAGCACCGTACGCAGATGATGCAAGTGTGACTGACTGTCCTCAGAGTAAATCAAGATGTCATCCAGGTAAATGACTACATAACGTCCAATCAAGTCAGAAAAAACAACATTAATAAAGTTCTGAAAAACCGCAGGAGCATTAGTGAGGCCGAAGGGCATAACCAGGTTTTCAAACAGCCCCTCAGTTGTCAGGAACGCTGTTTTCCATTCGTCCCCCTCCCGGATCCTTATAAGGTTATAAGCCCCTCGTAGATCGAGCTTACAAAACCATTTGGCCCCCGTGAGTTGATTGCATAGATCAGGAATCAACGGGAGAGGGTACGTGTTCTTAACAGTAATTTTGTTCAGTTCTCGAAAGTCGAGGCACGGTTGCAACCCACCATCTTTTTTCTTTACAAAGAAAAACCCCGGTGCCACGGGTGAGACCGAGGGCCGAATATGCCCCTTGCGAAGGCTTTCTTTAATGTACTCTTTCATAGCTTGGCGCTCAGGCCCGGACAAATTAAACAAACGAGCCTTGGGTAATTTGGCTCCAGGTACTAAATCGATAGCACAATCATATGGTCTATGTGGTGGGAGGGCCTCGGCCTCGCTTTCGGAAAACACATCTTTAAGGTCTCTCAGGTACTCCGGAATACCCTCCAGACCGACAGATGACACAGATACAGATTTTATCGGATTGACAAAAGGAACCGGGTTACAACACAGACCATTATCATTGCATCCCCAACGGGTGATCTCCCCCCTTCACCCAATCAATAAGAGGATTGTGGCGTTGCAACCAGGGCATTCCCAATACCAGTCCTGCAGGCAGATTATTCATAACGAAACAACTTAAATTTTCCACATGAGTGGAACCCACTTTCATAGAAAAAACTTCAGACATAAAACAAATTCCATCCCGGGTAAGAGGGGATGAATCCACAGCCACAATTTTAACAGGGTCTTTTAACCTGACTGTCCCTATCTTATTAAGAGTCACAACTTGGGCATCAATCAGATTAATGGAGGAACCACAGTCAACAAAGGCGGTGGTCATAACAGGACCGCCAGCAATTTCCAATTCAACCTGAAGGATCATTTTTATACGTGAGAAAAAATGTACCTGGGAGTCTGGACAACCTCCTCGATTGTTGCATAGACTCAGTCGTTTCTCTGAAGGTTTCTCTGAAGAAGGGCAGGAGGGACAATTTCTTTTCCAATGTCCAGAGGCTCCATAGTAAAAACATAGTAGGTTGTCTCTGCGGTGCCTTCTTTCTTTCTCCTTAACCGAGACTGACCCAACGTTCATGGGCTCAGATACGGGTGAAGTGTCACACAATTTGGGGTACAAGGGAGACACTTGTTGCATCATTCCTCTAGCACGGAGTCTCCGGTCCATACGGACCGCCTGCATCATGGCGTCCTCCAGGGTATCAGGAGGCGGATGTAATGCCAGAGTGTCCTGCAGATGGTCAGAAAGGCCCCTGCGAAACAACCCCCTCAGGGCGGCGTCATTCCAGGATACTTCGGCGGTCCAACGTCTAAACTCTGAGCAGAACCATTCAGCAGAGTGCCTTCCCTGTGTCACACTTATCACCATATCCTCTGCCAGACGCACTCTATCAGGCTCGTCATAAATGTGCCCCAGAGCCTCAAAGAACAAGTTCACTGACATACGTTCAGGAGCAGAGGAAGACAGAGAGAAAGCCCATGCTTGCGGAGCCCCCCGAAGTAGGGAAATAATGACCCCCACCCTCTGGAACTCATCCCCGGAGGAGCGGGGCCTTAGAGAAAAAAAAAGCTTGCATCCTTCTCTGAAAGACCTGAGCTCCTTTTTATCCCCTGAGAAGGAATCGGGCAATTTGACTGGAAATTCGGGGGACGCTAATGACACATCCCTACCCCCAGAACTAGAAGCCCCTGCATCGACAGCCCCCTGCACAGTAACCACCAACTGTTGCTGGGTATGGGCCATCGTGCGCTGTTCCACATTGAGTTTATGGAACATTTGGGTCAGGTGCTTGACCTGATCAGCCAAGGCTTGTATGGGATCCATGAGGATAACACACACTTTTTTTTTTTTTTCTTCAGAGGAAAAAAAAACTGAAACGGTCAGTTATAATGTCAGGAACACCGCACTGCACTTGCTCACTGAGCCAGGGCGCGTGTCCTGAGTACAAAGATACCTGCGGAGCGAGCAGCAGTGGTGACAATGCATGCTCCAGGACCTGAATCACGTGACTGCTGGGGGCGTGGCCTAAGCTCCACAGAGCTAGGAGCTCCAGGGAAACTCCTAGAAGGGTAACTACAGGACAATGTTACCAAGGAGCATAGACAGAGACAGACACCAGATCAAACCGGGTCAAAGCACGAGATAGCAGGACAGTACCAAAGGGCTTAGACAGAAAGAATAGTCAGGACGTAGCAATAGATCAGAAAACCAGAACAGGTATTAGACGGTACAATAGGGGTAAACTGTAACGGAGTAACGATAGCCAAGCCAGGAGGTCAGAACCAGAAAAGACAATGGTACCAAAAACGAGAGACGGAGTACAGAGTGAAGGAACAAGCCGGGTCATACACGGGAAGCAAACAAACAATGCAGAGTACACACACACCAGGGGTCAGACACACCAGAATAACAGTATAACTGACAGAGAATGCCAGTATGGAGTGAGCATAAATACCCCTCCCAGATCCAAAGAGAGGCCGGCAATGTTAACCCTGTCAGAACAGGACATTAACCATGTCCTAACCATGACATGTCAGTTACTACAGTGGGGAAACAGGTGAGAAAGTGTAGTGGACGTGCAGTACCTTGGGTTGACCATTAGAGGGCAGGGAGGAGTATGAGCAAAGGACTTGACATCAGCTTAGGGCTTAGGAAACCGTTGGTCATGGGGGGCGGAGTTACAGGGAACCGGGAATGATATATATTGGACAGGAGGGTTCCAGAAAGGTCCAGTCCCCAGGGGGAGCTCCAGTGACAGGAGGACTACGACAGTTTGTGAACTGAGAGGAAACCAAACCAGGGGGACTAAGGAGAGAGAATGTCAGGGGGTGGTTCTGACACAAGAGTACCGCAGTATAGACGAGGCACTGAGGTAAAGCATACCATACTGAGGGAGAGACGACTGATCAGTAAAAGTACTGTTGGTTTAAGGGTCTATGGCAGCCACAGTGACGGATCTGACAGGAGCGTCGAAGAGTGAAGAGGGGACGGTGCGTATATGTACGTCCCCGGTGTAAAGTACGGTGTGCGTGAAGCGGCCCTGGAAACGGAGGGCCGATAAGTGAAGTGAAGTGCATGGAAGTGCGGTGTACTTCGGAGGCCGTCAGGCGGACGGCAAGAGAATAAACTTGGACCTGTTGTACCCGAAACCTGCCTCATCTTGTGTCTGTACGTTACTGCGCGGTATATTGAGGGACCACCTCCCAGCCCGGCCCACCGAACTCTACACTTGGCGTAGTCGGCAGGATCGCCGCCGCTAATACATCATCTTCTGCGGCAGGCCTGCCCTAAAGAATGGAGAAAGACTTGGACTACACTGCTTGGATTACAAACACCTGTGGAATACAAATTACCCACCTGTGGATTACAAATTGGGAGCACTGTGGCATATCTGCGTCGCCAGCAGGAGATCCGGGGAGGTACCAGGACTGGTGCAAGATGGCGATGCTGCTTCAGCACAGAGGAGAGTTCCAGGTGTTTGCTGTTCCCAATGGACTGGGGCCCCCTCCTACGTACCCCTGGAGCCAGTGATATGTACCAGGAGGCCAGCACTCCCACGTACTGGACCCTAACAAGTGGGTGGAAAGGTCTGCCATCGCCCCACCCCCACAGAGGGACTGGCACAGGGAAAAAGTTTGGCTGCGGCTGTCTGACGCCATTCGAGTGCTGCCCATCGGATGAGATGAGACGCTGTGGATGTCGGGGCATGGGGCGCCTAGAGTGGCGGTGGCACCGGGAGGTCGAGTCACGCCAGGAAACTTTCCCCTCAGGGTCACGGCCAGGCAGCTGGATGGTGAGTGAAGGAGCGGAGCCTGTGCGGAACCACCGGGAGCGGTCACCTAAGTTACCGGCGGAGAGCCTCCCTGTGGAGCCCCTGAGCCTGGAGGCTAGCCCCGCCAGAAGGCGGGATGAAGAGCGGAGACTGCGGAAGGAGCCGCGTGATGAGGAGATGGAGGCCACGGCGCCAGGGAAGGTGAGAGTTCCACTGGCCCCGACAGTGGCTCTGCAAGCGACCCCCACCATTCGGCCGCAGCGCACGGCATCCTGTGTCCCCGAGAGCCCGGCCAAGGAGGGCCCTACTCTACCCGCAGAACTGAGCAGGACCTCCGCTCCTGGTCCCGAACCACTCCAACCGGTGGCGCCACGCCCGGTGTCGCCGGTGCGGAGCCTGACCAAAGAAGACACCGTTGCATCCCCTCTGCCACTAGTGACTGCATCTTCAAAGGCGGCTGCTGTTCCGGCTCCGGATGAAATTTCAAGAGCGGCCTACCCTGCGGCCACGGCTACTATGCCGGCACTGGAATCGACTGCGGACTGTGTGACAGGCCCTGTGGCCCAATCTTCTAAGAACATGGCTGCTCCCATCTGCCACCCGGCCCCAGCGGCTGCTGGGCCACTAACATCATTAGCCGCCTCTGCCCCGCTCCCTTCTTCGGCAGAGTCCCGCCCACTGGACTCCCAAGCTTGTAATGTGCCCTCTGTTTGGGTCGCAGAGGTTATAAGGAAGAAGAAGGCCCGGGAGCGGGAGATATGGAACCAGCTCCACGCAGGGGGAGAGGCTGGAATGGCGGCTAAGAGGTCTAAGGGACAGCTGGTGTATACTAACATTGCTAAAGGGTATGGGTTTATACGCGATCTAGCTACCGGCCAGAAGGTCTATATTAATGTGGCCTCTATTCGTCACGGCCGGGCTCTACAAGAGGGGGACTTGGTGTCGTACTACAAAGAGTACTGCACCCGCGGCTACTACGCGGTAGCTGTAATTGCTGAGCCAGAAGAACACGAGCCCCTGTAAAGAGGACTGTTGCGGACACTCCCTACATCCCGGGAAGGTCTGAGGGACCAAAGGGAAGTGTGAGATCCGAAAGGGGTCTATGTGTAGAGAAGGTCTGGGAGACCGAGACGCCGACCATGACATGTAACTGAAAGAAAGGTAAAAGAGATGGAAGACGTGAGAAAGACAGCCGTCCCAGGTCAGGTCCCCGACACCACGGACACCCCCGAAGGAGAAAGATGGATGCCGGCAATGATCTGGTAGGTGTGAGGCCTCGATCATGGCATACCGGACAGTGGAAGGTGACAGAAGGGGAGAGTAGGGGAAGGTACATGCCATGGAGAGAATATGGGTGTACCTAGCCCAATTTGAAAGACGTTGTCATGTGGCGTGCGCGCTGGTGAGTAGCAGTAGGCTGCTCAGAGCATGGTGCTCCCAGTATGGTTCGGCCCCCGTGGGTAGTGGGTGTGGCCCAACAACTGGTCCGACAACAGAGTGTAGGTGAAGCTTCAGAAAGACGAAGGCAGGGATTACGATTGTCAAGGACGACAATAGACAAAGGAAGGGGGAGTGTAGGGAAGGTGACCTGACGGACGGACAGACTTGTCAGAATAGAGAAAGGAAGGTTTGCACAGTTTAGACAGGTGTCAGTTACTACAGTGGGGAAACAGCTGAGAAAGTGTAGTGGACGTGCAGTACCTTGGGTTGACCATTAGAGGGCAGGGAGGAGTGTGAGCAAAGGACTTGACATCAGATTAGGACTTAGGAAACTGTTGGTCATGGGGGCGGAGTTACAGGGAGCTGGGAATGATATAAATTGGATAGGAGGGTTCCAGAAAGTTCCAGTCCCCAGGGGGAGCTCCAGTGACAGGAGGACTACGACAGTTTGTGCACTGTGAGGAAAACCAAACCAGGGGGACTGAGGAGAGAGAACATCAGGGGGGTGGTCCTGACACAAGAGTACCGCAGTGTAGACGAGGCACTGAGGTAAAGCATACCGTACTGAGGGAGAGACAACTGATCAGTAAACGTACTGTTGGTTTAAGGGCCTAAGGCGGCCACAGTGACGGATCTGACAGGAGCGTCGAAGAGTGAAGAGGGGACGGTGCGTATATGTACGTCCCCGGTGTAAAGTACAGTGTGCGGGAAGCGGCCCTGGAAACGGAGGGCCGATAAGTGAAGTAAAGTGAAGTGAAGTGCATGGAAGTGCGGTGTACTTCGGAGGCCGTCAGGCGGACGGCAAGAGAATAAACTTGGACCTGTTGCACCCGAAACCTGCCTCATCTTGTGTCTGTACGTTACTGCGCGGTATATCGAGGGACCACCCCCCAGCCCGGCCCACCGAACCCTACATCACTGCATTCAAGTACCTGTGTATTACAACTGCATGAATGCATATCGCAAATATGCCGCCACATGAACATCCACCCACAAGGGGAATACAGGGGAATAGTGACAGTGTGCAGTCTACAGTCACAGAGTAACTGCAGTCTTTATTTCAATATGCAAACTGTCTCTTCAGAGAGGAAGAGGGCTAGAAGTCTAGTGCCACCTATCAGAAGTAGCGATCCCAAAAAGTCAATATCGACTTTGAAAGCTTTGAAAAAGGAAGCCTAAGGGTAAGTGCACACGTTGCGGATTGTGCTGCGGATTTTTCCCAGCGGATTTAGCAAAATCCGCAGGTAAATCTGCAGGTCAAAAGATCTGCGGTTTATCTGCGGATTAGCCTGCGTTTTTCCCCTGCGGTTTGACACCTGTGCAATGGAGCAGGTGTAAAACCGCTGCGGATTCCACACAAAGAAGTGACATGCTGCGGATTTGAAACTGCAGCAAATCCGCATGGAAAAATCAGGGCCAAAAATGCTGCAGATCTGCAGCAGAATCCGCAGCGTGTGCACATACCCTAAGAGCGTTTGAAATGTGTTGGCTTGTAGGTCACAATGCAGACCTTTTGTAATCAGCTTTTAAAGATGTACCAATAAAACTTTGAAATTTTATGAAGCTTGAATGTTTTTTCATTTTCATAGCTTACCATTTCCTTTTTTAGAGTTAAAGGAGAGTTTAGCGATAGGAGCAGGCGGTTGGAGTAGTTTTCAGGAGATTTGTAAGTGAATTTAGTTTATGTCTGTTCCTCTCTTTCCTCTTCCCATTTGACTTGTCCCACATACTCCTCAATTGATTTCTACTCGGTCGTTTTGTAAGTGTATTTGTGTGATTGTGGTTTTGCTTTATTCCTGTCTGTCTGGTTTGTGTTTTTCCATACCCTTTTATCCCATTCCTCCCTGAGTTGGGGAAGAAACAGATAGGTGTTCATATAGGAGGATAGTGAGGCACAAGACCCTGGTATCCCCATCAATGAGGGACATGCTAGGAGCCCATTGTCCCTGCAAACTCTACTGTAATATTTTGACAATATCATTGGTTTCACCTTTCTGGATCAAGTTTGCCTACAGGTGGCAGACTTGCCTTGCAGCACCCATTGACTTGAGGTTTAAGGCCCCGTTACACAGAACGATGTCCCAACGATCCCACCAACGATCCGACATGATGGGATCGCTGGGACATCGTTAGGCTGATCGCTGGTGAGCTGTGACATAGACAGCCCCTCCAGCGATCAGCGATGCTGGACGCTGGTTTCTAATGTAAACGTCGGGTATCTAGGAGCCGCGCGGCTCTTGGATACTCGCTGTTTACCTAGGAAACGAGCGTACACGTTGGTTTCCAGGGTAAACATCGGGTATCTAAGTGTCCGCGGCTCCTAGATACCCGCTGTTTACCCTGGAAACCAGCGTGCACGCTCGTTTCCAAGGTAAAAAGCGGGCATCCAAGAGCCGCGCGGCTCCTAGTTACCCGACGTTTACATTAGAAACCAGCGTCCAGCGTCGCTGATCTCTCGCTGCCACATGCAGCGATGCACGCTGGGCAGCGGGAGACCAGCGATTAAAAAATGGCCCGGGACGTTCGAGGACGATCAGCGACAACCAGCAGGGGGGCCGGTCGCTGATCCCCGTCACATACAGCGATCTCGCTGGAGAGATCGCTGATGTGTCACAAAATCAGCGATCTCGCTAGTGAGATTGCTGTGTGTGACGGGGCCTTTAGAGCCAGCTGGCATTCCTTGTTGGAACCCAAGATAGATTTGTCTGATAGGTTCTCCGGGAGTCGGGATAAGTTTGTGGCTTTCAAGGAGGCCTGCAAACTATATTTTAGGTTAAAAGTGAATAGGAATTGTAATCTCTCTTCTCCGGGGTGACCCCAAAGCCTGGGCATTTTCTCTACAGTCTGATTCCCAGTCGCTTCAAGCGGTCGAGGAATGTTTTAATGCCCTGGGTCTAATTTATGATGATCCTGACTGTGTCTCTCTGGCTGAGTCTACATTACATCAGCTTCAGCAAGGAGACTGCCAGTGCAGGACTATTTCCCTGAGGTTCATAGGTGATCTACAGATACTGGGTGGAATGATCCCATGCTCCGTAGTCAGTTTTGGCAGGAGCAGAGGCATAGCTAGGGTTTTGTTTCAGGGAGCACAAAACTTCTGAGTGGGCTCTTAAACAGGTAATCCTGATTACAACTATGGTGTCGCATCCTAATAGTGGATGTAGGAGAACCTCAGCAGATGACCGTGCTGTTACTGAAAATATTCTCTATACAAAGACTAACATTGATATTAACACCATTTGGTGCCCATATAGTGGTAGATACAAGTCTTGCAGAACATGTTATAGATAATGATTTACAGCTGATGTTCTTTCTGATGGAATCGTTCACTTTTCCTGTCTTTTCCATCTGGCCCAGACCAACACGACAACTTCTCCTGCCAGGACTTGGCTGCAGAGATTACAGCAAAGTCACATTTGCCTTCTCACATTTCCAGCACTGTCCCCATCTATACGCAACGTGCACAAACTCCTCATCCTACTGATACCCCAATGCTGAGCCACTGCTGCCATTTATGTCCTTATTACTGCACCTTCTGTGTGCTACTGTGTGCCCTCTATATGGTAAAACAACCCTCTAGTATATAGTAATGTCGTGTGCAAGTCTCCTAGAAAACAGAGCCCTAGCACCGGGCCTTCCCAAGCTCACGGGTACCATAGCGGCTGGGTGGTAGTGCAGGGAAATCAAGTCTCTGTGCTCTGCCGCAGAGTTTAACTGCATTGGAGGCTTTCTGAGACGGTAAAAGACCCCTGAACCCCTGAAGGCTGCCATGTCTTTAGCAGTACTATTAGACCGCCATTTGTGGGAGACAAAAGGAGATACCTCAATTTTCGGGGGTCAGGTATCAGTGGAATCTAGGCCTGAGTCTACCGAGGAGTTAAAGCAGTTGGGGGGAATGACCCATAGTACTGGTCCTTCTGCAGTTTGGAGCAAAGAGAGAGTGTTTTTTGTGGCAGGTAGGATATTTTTTAGGGATGAGCAAAATAAAATTATCACTAGAGTATCACGGTGCTCGGATGTATTCGTTACTCAGCAAGCATTGGGCGGTGCTCGAGTTCAAACTCGAATCCCCGCCAAGCATCTTTGGTACCTGATACACAGCCAATAAGCATTGGAAGTGCTGATGATGGTGCACGCAGATACCGAGAACGCGGGGCAGGTGCGACTATGCCTGTTGCTGGAGCACAAGAAACGTGCTTGTCCATGACACATAGATTCCTGACCCACTTTGCAGGGAGGTACGGTACACCACTTCTGAAGCCAGAGCAGTGCAAATAGATGGTCGGTTGGATAGCAGATAATATTTCCAGCAGGCTTGGCAGTTCCACCCAGTCTTCCACAAGGTCCAGTCTCACCAGCCTAAAATCTGGATCACTTAATCCTCACCCTGAACCTCCTTCCTCCCACCATGTTAAGTTGCAGGAGACTAGTGATCTCACACTAGGATACTCTGAGGAGCTCACACTGAGGATTTCTTTACAACATCATTTCTTGATTGTGAACTCTCAGGATAAGTGCACACGTAGCAGAAATTTTCTGCTGAAAAACAGAACTCCCTTCCCAGAAACCGTGCGTTTTTTTCTGCGTGGTTTCCGCGCGTTTTTACCGCGATTGTTGCGCGTTTTCTAGACACATGGAAAAAGCCAGAAACGCGGAAAAAAACGCGATATTAATGAGCATGCTGCGTTTTTTACCTTGATGCATTTTTTTCGCGGTAAAAAACGCATCAATGTGCACAAAAAGTGCAAAATGCATAGAAATGAATGGGAAGCTTCTTTTTCGCGTTTTTCCCACAGATTTTTTGGCAAAAAAAAACGCTGTGTGTGAATACAGCCTCAACCTGCATGCTCCTATAGGGACAGGAGGACATGCTGTTTAGTGATGCACAAACCTTAGTGCAACCACGGCCACAAGAGCATGACTGTGGGGAATGGCAAATTTGGGATAAGGATGAAGATAAAAATGAGACACAGTTGCCGCAGTCTTGTTGTTGCTATGTCACAAAATCAGGAAGACCAGGGTGCTGTGGGAGATAAGATGGTGGCCAGGGACGCTACTGTACATTTCCCTGATGGCACATTGGGTGAACATTGTGGAGGCTGGCGCTGAGTCACACCCTGGCAGAGGGCATGTGCTCCCAACGCCTAGGATTGCTGGCCCTACTTCTATTAGGGTTTCCACCACCTCCTACAGCAGTTCGAGCATCCCCTCCTACTCCTCCGATGTGCTATATCAGAGCACATCCGTGCACATCAGCTGGAAGCTCTGCAGCAGTGCCTCAGCGAAGCAGCAACAGGCTCTGCAGAAGCTAATTTGTCTAGGAGACAAACCACACACCACTGCAGTTACTAAAAGGAATAACAGACCAGACAGATCTGTTTTTTGCCGCTGAACCTCCAACCAGGTTTAGTTGTATGTGATAATGGGTGTAACCTTGTGGCGGCTGTGAAGGTTGGCAAGCTCACACACGTACCATGCTTGGCACATGTCCTCAATTTGGTAGTTCAGCAGATTTTGAGACATACTCAGATTTGCTAAAGCTTCTGGTCAAGGTACATGGTGGTCGTGACACAGGATGTGTTTTTTTCTCCCATCCTGGTCAGGTGGGGGTTAACTTTGTTTAGCCTCTCTTTGGTTCAGGGAGGGCTATTTAGGTCTGCTTCTGACCAGGTTCTGTGTCAGTTATACTTCTGCTTACCCAACTTGAGTTGAAGACCCTGGCTATCGTTCTGATATCGTTGTGCCTCTGTGTGCTTGTGTTTCAGTGTATAACCCGGCTTAGACTCTGTTTCTCCTTCTGTCTCTTGATTCGGTACTGCTTTGTGTTCCTAAGTTCTGACTCCCGGCTCTGTCCCTGACCACTCTCTGTCTTGCCCTTTGGACCCCCGCTCCCGTCTGGCTACCGACTTTAGCTTGTCCTTGCACCATCCTTCTGTCTCGTAGCTGGCTACTGCTTGTCTTCCCAGTTTCTGACCTCGGCTTGTCTGATTATGTGCTTGGCTCTCGTCCATTCACGGAGCTTGACTACGTTCCCTCTAGGCGCCTCCTCAGCTGTCACGTGATCTGCCAGGTCCTGCTCTGCGCACCTCGTACACTGCAGTGTCCGTGCGCTCCCTGACTGTCCTGCGTCTCACGTGCAGCGACTGCTAGAAAGACACACAGTGTGTGTCTTTACAGACGTGTCAGTCCACATTTCAGCAGGGTGGCTACAGCTGCCGCCACTCTGGCAGTACTGCGGCAGCGCATGCAAGTGCCTGCTCACCAACTAGTGTGCAACATCACTACATTCTGGAATTCCACACTGCACATGCTGACAAGGCTTTGTGAGCAGCAGAGGTCAGTGGTTGATTAACAACCCCAGCATACCTATCGGTATTCTGGTCAGCCACCGCAAATAACAACTGAAGAGTGGACATGGATGTCTGACATTTGTGTGATTCTCCAAGACTTTGAGGAATTCACAAAGATGGTGAGCGTTGATGACACCCTAATCAGCACAACTCTCAGGGGCGGGACTACCGCGTGTGTATGAGGGGTACGGAGCGGAGCCAGGCGTGTACGAGGTGTATGGAGAGGAGCCGTGTGTACGAAGTGTACGGAGTGGAGCCACGTTTGTACGAGGGTACAGAGCGGAGCCGTGTGTGTACAAGGTGTACGGAGTGGAGCCATGTATGTACGAGGTGTACGGAGCTGTGTCTGTACAAGGTGTACGAAGCGGAGATATGTGTACGGGGTGTACGGAGCGGAGCCGTGTGTGTACTAGGTGTACGGAGTGGAGCCGCGCGTGTACTAGGTGTATGGAGCGGAGTTGTGTATGTACGAGGTGTACGGAGCGGAGTCATGTGTGTACTAGGTGTACGGAGCGGGGCCGTGTGTGTACTAGGAGTAAGGAGCGGAGATGTGCGTGCATTTTGGCATGGGGGGGCCCATTTGAAAGTTCTCAGCAGGGCTCATAACTTTGTAGTTACACCACTGACAACTCTCCTGCTTCTGTGCCTACTTAAACAGTCGCTGCTCACAATTAAACATGAAGGTTTGCATGCAGACTAGGTGGGAATGGAGAAAGACATAACAGACAGATTGTAGCCAGCCCAGCCTCATCTCTTCAGCTCAGGGTTACAATTTGGAGGTGGATGCTTTGGAGGAGGAAGAGGAGGAACAGGAGCTGGTGGCTAACGCAACAAAGGCTAGTAGCCATACAACCTTCATTCCGTCTCTCCTTCGTGGATGGGCTGAGAATGGGAATGAGGAGAGAGGGAGGAGGAGGAGATTGAGAGTGGTCATCATGGGGAAGACAGGAAAGTGTTGACTGTATGAAGTTAGGCATATATGGATGACTTTATGCACCACTGCCTTTCCAGTGACCCTCACGTTACATTCATCTTGACCAAAAGAGAGTACTGGCTATTCACCCTGCTATATCAGAAGGCCATTGTGGAAAATACAGTATGTTGAAAAAATTCCCATCAGACAATACTAGCAGCAGGGGGCAAGCTTCCTTGCCCAACCAAGGAGGAGAGGAAGACAGGGGTACACTGTCAAAGGTGTGGGCCAATTTTATAATAATAATAATAATAATAATAATAAATTTTATTTTTATAGCGCCGACATATTCCGCAGCACTTTACATTTCAGAGGGGATTTGTACAGACAATAGACATTACAGCATAACAATAATCACATACAGTAGATTATAACAAATACCAAGAGGAAAGAGGGCCCTGCTCGCAAGCTTACAGTCTATGAGGAAAGAGGGAGACACGAAAGGTGGGTGGTAACAGTTAACATTATGACTGGTCCATACAATCAGGGTAAGTGTGTAACAGTACAGACACAGAGGGCTAATGGAGGCATAAAGCATGTGGGAACATGATGCGGGGAACCTGGTTATGGTAAAACTTTTGGCTCTGCCACACAGGGATAGATTAGGTTAATGTGTTGGGGCGGTAGGCCAGTCTGAATAAATGCGTTTTCAGGACACGCTTAAAATTGTGGGGATTGGGGACTAATCGTATTGACCTGGGAAGTGCATTCACAATTTTATAACACCAGCCCAGCACTCAGGGCCTGATGATTGGCTATTTTTGACGAGGGAAAAGTTTTTAAAGATGGTCAAGCAATACCTGGCCGACTAAACCAGCATACTCCCTAATTACTCTGCGACTTGGGTCTCAAAGCTGAACTCCTGGCATGAGTTGTCCCTTTATGCCTTGGAGATGTTGTGCTGCTCTGCCGCTAGCATCTTGTCTGAGCGGGTTTTTAGTGCCGCTGGGGGGGTCATAACAGACAGGTGCTTTCAACTGTCAACAGAGAATTTTGCTGGGTTATATTTCTCAGCCATACAGTATTACGTATTCTTATGTACATTTTGTTGGTATATAACTCTAAAAACTGTTTAAAATGTTATTGCTATTATATTGATCACCGATAAGACTATTCTGTGGTCTGGAGTACATTTCTTTGGTATTTAACACTCAAAAAACTTGTTCAAAGTTTAATCGGTATTATATTGCTCACCTATAGACTATTCTGTGGTCTGGAGTCCATTTCGTTAGTATAAAATACTCAAAAAACTTATTTAAAAATGTATCACTATTATATGTTCTTGGATGCATGTTGTTGGTATATAACCCTAAAAAAACTTGTTCAAAATTTAATCGGTATTAAATTGCTCACCTATAGACAATTCCGTGGTCTGGAGTTACATTTTGGTGATATATAACACTCAAAAAAGTTTAAACATTTTGCTGGGTTACATTTCTCAACCATACAGTATTATATGTTCTTGGGTACATTTCTTTGGTATATAACCCTCAAAAAACATGTTCAAAATTTAAACAGTATTATATTGCTCACCTATAGACTATTCTGTGGTCTGGAGTCCGTTTCGTTAGTATATAACACCCAAAAAACTTGTTTAAAAATGTATCGGTATTACATTGCTCATCTGTAGGGTATTACATCTTCTTGGGTACTTTTTGTTGCTATATAAGCCTCAAAAAACTTATTCAAAAATGTATTGGTATTATATTGCTCGCCTATACATTATTCCGTGGTCTGGAGTACATTTAGCTGGTATATAACCCTCAAAAAACTTGTGCCAAAACTTAGGCCGTCTGCACACGTTGCAGATTTGATGCGTTTTTGTATTGTTTTTTTTTTCTGCATGGATTTGTGACAAAACCTGACGCAAAACCTGATGCCAGCAAAGTGAATGAGAAACCTTAAGTGTCATGCACACGTTGAGTTTTTTGACTTGCAGATTTGGTGCAGAAAATAATCTTCAGCATGTCAATTCTCTGTATGTTTTTGCCCAGTGTTTTGAACCATTGACAAAAACGCGACAAGAGATGCTGAAATGTGGCAGAAATTTTACTCAACATGTGCACATACCCTTATCAGTATTATATTGCTGACTCAAAGACTATTCCATTGTCTGGAGTTAATTTCCTTGGCATATACTGTAACCCTCTAAAGTGCATAGACTTTACAAGTCAAGGAGTACCAATACATGACAATTTGAACAGAATGTGCATGAGGCCCTACTTTATGTCTAATACAGGGTGTATCTGAGTCCCTTATTTTTGGCAGTTCTTACTTCCTTCATAAATTCAACTGAAATTTCCTGTTTTTTAATAAAAAAAAATCAATTTTGGTTTACTTAAATTATATACTTTTAAAATCCTTTTTAAATTTTGCCTTATATACAAGTCATTATACACAAAAAATATTTCTTAACATTTTTTTTCCTGTAAAATTCAATTTCTTGTCGGTTTGCAATGTTTTATTGTGACTCCTTAAAGTGGAGTAAAAGTGTCACACTATTGTTCTCAGCAACGATCTGGGAGTCAGAGATGATTTCAGCGATCTTCCCCATGCTGTTCTCTTTCCATTCAGCATTTTTTCCATCCATTTGAACATTTCCAATACCCCCCAGACCTTTTTGTAGGGTCTGCCGGAAAAAAGCTTGGCTGTCCCATTGACTCCCATTATACTCGTTACTCGAAATCAGCATGCGAGTATTAGGAATTGCTTGGTTCGAGCAATTAGCACCCAAGCATTTTAGTGCTTCTTAATCTCTAGTCATTTTGTTGGCGTCTGTCCATCCATGCGTGGTCACAGCCTCTGGAAAATTAAGAAGCCCAAGTTACGGGGAGGATATTTCCTCTCTGGGTAGGTCGCAACTCTTTTTACCCACTTATAACAATTTAGTAGAGTTGAGCGACTTTTGGTTTTTTAGGGTCGCGTTTCGTTTCGTGAAACCCGACTTTTCCAAAAGTCGGGTCGAGCAAGATCGTCCGATTATAGGGAAAAGTCGGGGTCGTCCCGAAACACGAAACCCAATGTAAGT
This sequence comes from Dendrobates tinctorius, assembly GCF_039654945.1. NCBI lineage: Eukaryota > Metazoa > Chordata > Amphibia > Anura > Dendrobatidae > Dendrobates > Dendrobates tinctorius. The sequence goes on along the minus strand of NW_027361844.1, from coordinate 4,337,108 downwards.
CAATGGGGAATAAAAGTCGGCAGTGAGAGGAGAACAGGAAACACACCTACAGTGCCCATTTGAATGCCAAAAGCATCAATTCTTCTTACTTAAGCTTGTCAACCTTAATTAACTTCATAATACAAGTTACGCACTGAAAAATGGGGGTTATTTGGCTAAAGTTGTAGGGGGGGGGAGGGCTGGCTGCAGGTTTTCATGTGCCCTGGGCGAAAGAGCGCCCCTTTAACACATACCACAACTCATCATGCTCCGATACGGCAGATAAATAGCGGTATAGTACAATGAAAAATACCTCACTTTTTACATCTCATGACGAGGCCCATCTATTTCTCCATACAGAATCATTGGTCCCATATAATGTTTGAAACAGTATATGATGAGCTCCACATAATGCTACAGTATATGTTGGTCCCCATGGATGAAGCTCCACTGTCTTATGGGCCCAAATAATGCTCCAAACATAATGGGCCCCATTTCTAATGCTCTAGTGTATAATGAGCCCTGTAAATGCTGCTCCAGTGTCTGATGTCCACCTTTGGAATGTTCCAGTGTATGGTGGGCCCCATCTATCATTCTCCAGAGTATAGTGCTCCCCAAAAATTGCTGTCCCAACATTGAAAACAATCAAATAAGTCTCCTCGCTAGGGAATCCCTGTACTTGTCTGGACAGGTGCTGTAGCTTGCTTAACAGCTCGCCAGCCGTTCTCACGCCCAGTATGGATTGCACGTGATTGCACAAAGGTTAGAAAGGGTACCGTATCCCTGGATAACATGTATGGATAGCGTACACATTCAAAATATATGTCTCAGGAGGCAGGCTCAGACGGTGTTAGGCCCAGTATGGATTGCACGTGATTGCACAAAGGTTAGAAAGGGTACCGTATCCCTGGATAACATGTATGGATAGCGTACACATTCAAAATATATGTCTCAGGAGGCAGGCTCAGACGGTGTCAGGCCCAGTATGGATTGCACGTGATTGCACAAAGGTTAGAAAGGGTACCGTATCCCTGGATAACATGTATGGATAGCGTACACATTCAAAATATATGTCTCAGGAGGCAGGCTCAGACGGTGTCAGGCACAGTATGGCTTGCACGTGATTGCACAAAGGTTAGAAAGGGTACCGTATCCCTGGATAACATGTATGGATAGCGTACACATTCAAAATATATGTCTCAGGAGGCAGGCTCAGACGGTGTCAGGCACAGTATGGATTGCACGTGATTGCACAAAGGTTAGAAAGGGTACCGTATCCCCGGATAACATGTATGGATAGCGTACACATTCAAAATATATGTCTCAGGAGGCAGGCTCAGACGGTGTTAGGCCCAGTATGGATTGCACGTGATTGCACAAAGGTTAGAAAGGGTGCCGTATCCCTGGATAACATGTATGGATAGCGTACACATTCAAAATATATGTCTCAGGTGGCAGGCTCAGACGGTGTCAGGCCCAGTATGGATTGCACGTGATTGCACAAAGGTTAGAAAGGGTACCGTATCCCCGGATAACATGTATGGATAGCGTACACATTCAAAATATATGTCTCAGGAGGCAGGCTCAGACGGTGTCAGGCCCAGTATGGATTGCACGTGATTGCACAAAGGTTAGAAAGGGTACCGTATCCCCGGATAACATGTATGGATAGCGTACACATTCAAAATATATGTCTCAGGAGGCAGGCTCAGACGGTGTCAGGCCCAGTATGGATTGCACGTGATTGCACAAAGGTTAGAAAGGGTACCGTATCCCTGGATAACATGTATGGATAGCGTACACATTCAAAATATATGTCTCAGGAGGCAGGCTCAGACGGTGTCAGGCCCAGTATGGATTGCACGTGATTGCACAAAGGTTAGAAAGGGTACCGTATCCCCGGATAACATGTATGGATAGCGTACACATTCAAAATATATGTCTCAGGAGGCAGGCTCAGACGGTGTCAGGCCCAGTATGGATTGCATGTGATTGCACAAAGGTTAGAAAGGGTACCGTATCGCTGGATAACATGTATGGATAGCGTACACATTCAAAATATATGACTCAGGAGGCAGGCTCAGACGGTGTCAGGCCCAGTATGGATTGCACGTGATTGCACAAAGGTTAGAAAGGGTACCGTATCCCCGGATAACATGTATGGATAGCGTACACATTCAAAATATATGTCTCAGGAGGCAGGCTCAGACGGTGTTAGGCCCAGTATGGATTGCACGTGATTGCACAAAGGTTAGAAAGGGTACCGTATCCCCGGATAACATGTATGGATAGCGTACACATTCAAAATATATGTCTCAGGAGGCAGGCTCAGACGGTGTCAGGCCCAGTATGGATTGCACGTGATTGCACAAAGGTTAGAAAGGGTACCGTATCCCCGGATAACATGTATGGATAGCGTACACATTCAAAATATATGTCTCAGGAGGCAGGCTCAGACGGTGTTAGGCCCAGTATGGATTGCACGTGATTGCACAAAGGTTAGAAAGGGTACCGTATCCCTGGATAACATGTATGGATAGCATACACATTCAAAATATATGTCTCAGGAGGCAGGCTCAGACGGTGTCAGGCCCAGTATGGATTGCACGTGATTGCACAAAGGTTAGAAAGGGTACCGTATCCCCGGATAACATGTATGGATAGCGTACACATTCAAAATATATGTCTCAGGAGGCAGGCTCAGACGGTGTTAGGCCCAGTATGGATTGCACGTGATTGCACAAAGGTTAGAAAGGGTACCGTATCCCTGGATAACATGTATGGATAGCGTACACATTCAAAATATATGTCTCAGGAGGCAGGCTCAGACGGTGTCAGGCCCAGTATGGATTGCACGTGATTGCACAAAGGTTAGAAAGGGTACCGTATCCCCGGATAACATGTATGGATAGCGTACACATTCAAAATAAATGTCTCAGGAGGCAGGCTCAGACGGTGTTAGGCCCAGTATGGATTGCACGTGATTGCACAAAGGTTAGAAAGGGTACCGTATCCCCGGATAACATGTATGGATAGCGTACACATTCAAAATATATGTCTCAGGAGGCAGGCTCAGACAGTGTCAGGCCCAGTATGGATTGCACGTGATTGCACAAAGGTTAGAAAGGGTACCGTATCCCTGGATAACATGTATGGATAACGTACACATTCAAAATATATGTCTCAGGAGGCAGGCTCAGACGGTGTCAGGCACAGTATGGATTGCACGTGATTGCACAAAGGTTAGAAAGGGTACCGTATCCCCGGATAACATGTATGGATAGCGTACACATTCAAAATATATGTCTCAGGAGGCAGGCTCAGATGGTGCTAGGCCCAGTATGGATTGCACGTGATTGCACAAAGGTTAGAAAGGGTACCGTATCCCCGGATAACATGTATGGATAGCGTACACATTCAAAATATATGTCTCAGGAGGCAGGCTCAGACGGTGTTAGGCCCAGTATGGATTGCACGTGATTGCACAAAGGTTAGAAAGGGTACCGTATCCCTGGATAACATGTATGGATAGCGTACACATTCAAAATATATGTCTCAGGAGGCAGGCTCAGACGGTGTCAGGCACAGTATGGATTTGACGGCCCAGATTACACAGCGGAGGAGCAGGGAGAGGTAAAGATTGCAAATGCTGGGGCCCTGCCCAAGCAAGGGGGGCCCACTCGTGGGCGTCGGTACTGGCACTGGGCCCCTCATAGTACAGCGGTGTGTGTCTGACGGCGGGTGTGCACCACCGCCGTCAGAGACACTTGATTGCACTATGAGGGACCCTGTGCCAGTGCCCGCGCCCAAGAGTCGGCCTACCCACCTGTCCAGGGCAACGGCACTCGCACGGTGTCATGCGGTAGGTGGTGACCCCGGCCATGGGGGGGAGGCAGCACAGTTAGGGAGTTTTAGAAAGTGGCATATGTTGATGTTGGACATTCAGCTGATGCAAAAGGCGAAATAGATGAAGTACCAGGAAGAGGTGGACCAAAGCAAGCCATTTTTCTGTCACCCTATGTGTCATCAGGGGAAGGTGGGACAAAATCCTTGGAAACCCATGCGTGGTTCATTTTAATGAAGGTTAGATCATCCACATTTTGGGTTGACAGACGGGTCCTTTTTTCTGTCAGGATTGATCCAGCTGCACTGAAGACTCTTTCCGATAGCACACTTGCAGCTGGGCAAGCGAGCTCCTGTAAGGCATATTGGGCCAATTCAGGCCAGGTGTCCAGTTTATCGGCCCAATAGTCAAAGGGGAATGACCTGTGTGGGAGAACATCGATATGGGAGGAAAAGTAGTTTGTAACCATAGTTGACAACTGCTGTCTCCTGTCACTTTCCATCGATGCAGTATTACCAGTTGTGTGAGCGGTATTTGAAAAATCAGTCCACAACATTGTCATGAAACCCCTGTCTCCAACGCCACTTCTGCTGTGTGCATCACGAACACCTCTGCCAAGCTGCCCCCGGCCCGTACGGCTCATGTGAGAACCATCACCGCTGCTGTGTGCTGGGAATGCCTCAAGCAACCGATTTACCAGAGTTGCTTGTTTATTAGCCAATATTAGGTCAAGGTTCTCCTGTGGCATGATGTTTTGTAATTTGCCTTTATAGCGTGGATCCAGGATGCTGGCCAACCAGTAGTCGTCATCGTTCATCATTTTGGCAATGCGGGGGTCCCTTTTTAGGATCCGCAAGGCATAATCTGACATGTGGGCCAATGTTCCCGGTGTCAATGATGCACTGCGAGTGCTGGGTGGAGGAGCACTTTCTGGCAAATCCACATCCCTCCAGTCACGCACAAACCCTGTACCAGACCTTGCCACGCCAACATTTTCACTTGCCGCACGAGATGCATCCTCCTCCCCTAAGTAATCATCCCCATCATCCTCCTCCTCCTCCTCTTCTTCCTCCACCTCGTCCAGGAGAGGTCCCTGAGCAGACAATGGCTGAATGTCATCAAGGATTCCCTCCTCCTCTTCCTCCTCATCAACATTGGCTGCAGACGCCTGCTCCTTAAGGTGCGTCAAAGTTTGCATGAGCAGACGCATAAGTGGGATGCTCATGCTTAGGATGGCGTCGTCTGCGCTTACCAGCCGTGTGCATTCCTCAAAACACTGAAGGACTTTACAAAGGTCTTTCAGCTTCGACCACTGCACGCCTGTCAACTCCATGTCTGCTCTCAAAGTGCCTGGCCGTGTATCCTCCCACAAATGCATTATGGCCTGCCTCTGCTCGCACAGCCGCTCCACCATGTGCAGGGTGGAGTTCCACCTTGTTGCAATGTCGATAATGAGGCGGTGGTTGGGAAGGTGGAGCAATCGCTGCAGCTTCTGCATACGAACGGAGTGTACAGGCGACCGCGGATGTGCGCGCACAGTCTTCGCACCTTCTGGAGCAGGGCTGTTAACTCCGGATAATTTTTGAGGAAGCACTGCACCACCAGGTTCAAGGTGTGAGCCAAACAAGGTATGTGGCTGAGTTTTGAAAGGGCTATGGCTGCCACAAAATTACGGCCGTTATCACTAACTACCTTGCCTGCCTCAAGATGTACACTGCCCAGCCATGACTCAGTTTGTCGCTTCAAGTACTCGGCCAGCACCTCGGCGGTGTGTCTGTCGCCCAAACACATCATCTGCAACAAGCCTGCTGACGCTTTCCACTAGCTGCTCGATAGGGGGACACATCGTGTGCAACAGTGGCAGCTGCAGATGGAGTGCTCGTACGACTGCGCTCTGTGGACGAGCTTTCGCTTCTGGAGGAGGAGGAGGAGGGTGGAACGCCTACAGCCAACTGTTTCCTATACCGTGGGCTAGGCAGCACTGTCCCACCACCGCTGTCCCCTGTGGACCCTGCATCCACCACATTAACCCAGTGCGCAGTGATGGACACGTAACGGCCCTGGCCATGCCGACTGGACCATGCATCAGTTGTGAGGTGCACCTTTCCGCTCACTGACTGCTTGAGTGCATGGACAATGCGGTCTTTCACATGATGGTGGAGGGCTGGGATGGCTTTGCGAGAGAAGAAGTGGCGACTGGGTAGGTCATAGCGTGGTACTGCATAGGCCATGAGTTCGCGGAAAGCTGTGCTTTCCACCAACCGAAAGGGCATCATCTCAAACGAGATTAGTTTGGCAATGTGGGCGTTCAAACCCAGTGTACGCGGATGAGAGACTGAGTACTTTCTTGACCTACTCATAGTGTCTGGGAGGGTGAGCTGGACTTGAGAGCTGCATATGGTGGAAGTAGCAGTGGACAGGGTGGACTGAGAGAGGGTTGATGATGGTGATGGAGTTGGTGTTCTTTCTGATGGCCTAGAATCAGTCTTTCGTTGATATAACAGTGGGATTCCCTGACTGCTGTGGTCTTGCAACGACACCTCAACATTTGCTGCTGTGCTAACCGGTGGGCTTACAGTGGGGGAAACAATGTAGCGTTGCTGACTACCTTCGTTGTGATCAGTTGCACATGTGGCACTTGAGGTTTGGTGTTGTGTCCACGCTTGCAAGTGCATGCTGGTTAAATGTCTAAGCATGCAACTGGTATTCAAATTTTTCAGATTTTTCCCTCGGCTAAAGGTCTTTGCGCACCTCTTACAGATAACCTTGGCCTGATCATGAGGATTTTGTTCAAAAAAGTGCCACACTGCACTCTTCCTACTTTGGCAGACATTTTGCGGCCTAGCACGCTGTGATCTTTTGACCCTCTGGACAAGCTGTCCAGCAACTCTTTTGATGTTTGGAACCTGTCTTTGGAGTGCTCCGGGCCTGCCAGATAACAGCTGTTGCGATGTCGATGTCTGCTGTGGATGCTCCTCATCTGAGCTATTGGAAGCAGCACCCTCTTCCCCCAATGGATGCCAATCTGGGTCAACAACTGGGTCATCCATCACCTCCTCTTCTATGTCATGTGCACCTTTCTCTGTGTCACTGTGTATGGTGGTATAGTGTGCGGGAAGGGGCACCTGAGTCTCATCAGGGTCAAAATCTGGCTCTGTACACTGAGAGGACAATGTAGTGCTCTGAGTGAATGTACCAGCAGAATCATCCATCAGCGGCTGTGCATCAGTGCACTCCATGTCAGATTCATCTTGGCCTGGGTAATTCACCATTTCACTTGATAATCCAGGCATGGTATGTGAAAACAGCTCCATGGAGTAATCAGTAGTATGGCCTGCGTCATCCTTCAATCTTGGTTGGGGTAAAGGACACAAGGAAAGGTGTGGTTCATGAACATGAGCCTCCAATGACGACTCAGTGCTTTTACTTTTTACAACTGAAGAAGAGGAGGCGATAGAGCTGGAGGCTGAGTCAGCAATGTAAGACAAAACTTTTTCCTGATGCTCTGCCTTTAAAAGCGGTTTGCCAACTCCTAGAAAACTAAGCGTTCGAGGCCTTATGTAGCCAGACGATGACGCAGGGTCAGCACCTCCTGCATTCGGTCCTATTTTGTTCTTGCCACTACCATCAGATCCACCACCAACACCATCATTACCAGCTGCCAACCCCCGCCCAATTCCACGGCCTCTTCCACCAGCCTTCCTCATTTTTGGTAGAAATGTAGACAAAATCCAACAAACTATACAGTAATGTAAAACAAGGTTCAAGGTGTCTATAGGACAGGGGAGATTTAGAATTTCTGCACACACTTGTGGACAGTGGACACTTTTGGATTGTGTGAGGCCCACTGATATCTGAGCGCTTTGTGACAGGCTCGATGGCACAGCTGCCTGTGACCAAAGTGACGAGAGGATAATGGAGATTTTGAATCTCTGCGCACACTTTTGGACACTGGACACTTGTGGATTGTGTGAGGCCCACTGATATATGAGCGCTATGTGACAGGCTCGATGGCACAGCTGCCTGTGACCAAAGTGACGAGAGGATAATGGAGATTTTGAATCTCTGCGCACACTTTTGGACACTGGACACTTGTGGATTGTGTGAGGCCCACTGATATCTGAGCGCTATGTGACACGCTCGATGGCACAGCTGCCTGTGACCAAAGTGACGAGAGGATAATGGAGATTTTGAATCTCTGCGCACACTTTTGGACACTGGACACTTGTGGATTGTGTGAGGCCCACTGATATCTGAGCGCTATGTGACACGCTCGATGGTACAGCTGCGTGTGACCAAAGTGACGAGAGGATAATCTAGATTTTGAATCTCTGCGCACACTTTTGGACACTGGACACTTGTGGATTGTGTGAGGCCCACTGATATCTGAGCGCTATGTGACACGCTCGATGGCACAGCTGCCTGTGACCAAAGTGACGAGAGGATAATGGAGATTTTGAATCTCTGCGCACACTTTTGGACACTGGACACTTGTGGATTGTGTGAGGCCCACTGATATCTGAGCGCTATGTGACAGGCTCGATGGCACAGCTGCCTGTGACCAAAGTGACGAGAGGATAATGGAGATTTTGAATCTCTGCGCACACTTTTGGACACTGGACACTTGTGGATTGTGTGAGGCCCACTGATATCTGAGCGCTATGTGACACGCTCGATGGCACAGCTGCCTGTGACCAAAGTGACGAGAGGATAATGGAGATTTTGAATCTCTGCGCACACTTTTGGACACTGGACACTTGTGGATTGTGTGAGGCCCACTGATATCTGAGCGCTATGTGACAGGCTCGATGGCACAGCTGCCTGTGACCAAAGTGACGAGAGGATAATGGAGATTTTGAATCTCTGCGCACACTTTTGGACACTGGACACTTGTGGATTGTGTGAGGCCCACTGATATCTGAGCGCTATGTGACACGCTCGATGGCACAGCTGCCTGTGACCAAAGTGACAAGAGGATAATGGAGATTTTGAATCTCTGCGCACACTTTTGGACACTGGACACTTGTGGATTGTGTGAGGCCCACTGATATCTGAGCGCTATGTGACACGCTCGATGGCACAGCTGCCTGTGACCAAAGTGACGAGAGGATAATGGAGATTTTGAATCTCTGCGCACACTTTTGGACACTGGACACTTGTGGATTGTGTGAGGCCCACTGATATCTGAGCGCTATGTGACAGGCTCGATGGCACAGCTGTGACCAAAGTGACGAGAGGATAATGGAGATTTTGAATCCCTGCGCGCACTTTTGGACACTGGACACTTGTGGATTGTGTGAGGCCCACTGATATCTGAGCGCTATGTGACAGGCTCGATGGCACAGCTGCCTGTGACAAAAGTGATGAGAGGATAATGGAGATTTTGAATCTCTGCGCACACTTTTGGACACTGGACACTTGTGGATTGTGTGAGGCCCACTGATATCTGAGCGCTATGTGACAGGCTCGATGGCACAGCTGTGACCAAAGTGACGAGAGGATAATGGAGATTTTGAATCTCTGCGCACACTTTTGGACACTAGACACTTGTGGATTGTGTGAGGCCCACTGATATCTGAGCGCTATGTGACAGGCTCAATGGCACAGCTGCCTGTGACCAAAGTGACGAGAGGATAATGGAGATTTTGAATCTCTGCGCACACTTTTGGACACTGGACACTTGTGGATTGTGTGAGGCCCACTGATATCTGAGCGCTATGTGACACGCTCGATGGCACAGCTGCCTGTGACCAAAGTGACGAGAGGATAATGGAGATTTTGAATCTCTGCGCACACTTTTGGACACTGGACACTTGTGGATTGTGTGAGGCCCACTGATATCTGAGCGCTATGTGACACGCTCGATGGCACAGCTGCCTGTGACCAAAGTGACGAGAGGATAATGGAGATTTTGAATCTCTGCGCACACTTTTGGACACTGGACACTTGTGGATTGTGTGAGGCCCACTGATATCTGAGCGCTATGTGACACGCTCGATGGCACAGCTGCCTGTGACCAAAGTGACGAGAGGATAATGGAGATTTTGAATCTCTGCGCACACTTTTGGACACTGGACACTTGTGGATTGTGTGAGGCCCACTGATATCTGAGCGCTATGTGACAGGCTCGATGGCACAGCTGCCTGTGACCAAAGTGACGAGAGGATAATGGAGATTTTGAATCTCTGCGCTTACTTTTGGACACTGGACACTTGTGGATTGTGTGAGGCCCACTGATATCTGAGCGCTATGTGACAGGCTCGATGGCACAGCTGTGACCAAAGTGACGAGAGGATAATGGAGATTTTGAATCTCTGCGCACACTTTTGGACACTGGACACTTGTGGATTGTGTGAGGCCCACTGATATCTGAGCGCTATGTGACAGGCTCGATGGCACAGCTGTGACCAAAGTGACGAGAGGATAATGGAGATTTTGAATCTCTGCGCACACTTTTGGACACTGGACACTTGTGGATTGTGTGAGGCCCACTGATATCTGAGCGCTATGTGACAGGCTCGATGGCACAGCTGCCTGTGACAAAAGTGACGAGAGGATAATGGAGATTTTGAATCTCTGCGCACACTTTTGGACACTGGACACTTGTGGATTGTGTGAGGCCCACTGATATCTGAGCGCTATGTGACAGGCTCAATGGCACAGCTGTGACCAAAGTGACGAGAGGATAATGGAGATTTTGAATCTCTGCGCACACTTTTGGACACTAGACACTTGTGGATTGTGTGAGGCCCACTGATATCTGAGCGCTATGTGACAGGCTCAATGGCACAGCTGCCTGTGACCAAAGTGACGAGAGGATAATGGAGATTTTGAATCTCTGCGCACACTTTTGGACACTGGACACTTGTGGATTGTGTGAGGCCCACTGATATCTGAGCGCTATGTGACACGCTCGATGGCACAGCTGCCTGTGACCAAAGTGACGAGAGGATAATGGAGATTTTGAATCTCTGCGCACACTTTTGGACACTGGACACTTGTGGATTGTGTGAGGCCCACTGATATCTGAGCGCTATGTGACAGGCTCGATGGCACAGCTGCCTGTGACCAAAGTGACGAGAGGATAATGGAGATTTTGAATCTCTGCGCACACTTTTGGACACTGGACACTTGTGGATTGTGTGAGGCCCACTGATATCTGAGCGCTATGTGACACGCTCGATGGCACAGCTGCCTGTGACCAAAGTGACGAGAGGATAATGGAGATTTTGAATCTCTGCGCACACTTTTGGACACTGGACACTTGTGGATTGTGTGAGGCCCACTGATATCTGAGCGCTATGTGACAGGCTCGATGGCACAGCTGCCTGTGACCAAAGTGACGAGAGGATAATGGAGATTTTGAATCTCTGCGCACACTTTTGGACACTGGACACTTGTGGATTGTGTGAGGCCCACTGATATCTGAGCGCTATGTGACACGCTCGATGGCACAGCTGCCTGTGACCAAAGTGACGAGAGGATAATGGAGATTTTGAATCTCTGCGCACACTTTTGGACACTGGACACTTGTGGATTGTGTGAGGCCCACTGATATCTGAGCGCTATGTGACAGGCTCGATGGCACAGCTGCCTGTGACCAAAGTGACGAGAGGATAATGGAGATTTTGAATCTCTGCACACACTTTTGGACACTGGACACTTGTGGATTGTGTGAGGCCCACTGATATCTGAGCGCTATGTGACACGCTCGATGGCACAGCTGCCTGTGACCAAAGTGACGAGAGGATAATGGAGATTTTGAATCTCTGCGCATACTTTTGGACACTGGACACTTGTGGATTGTGTGAGGCCCACTGATATCTGAGCGCTATGTGACACGCTCGATGGCACAGCTGCCTGTGACCAAAGTGACGAGAGGATAATGGAGATTTTGAATCTCTGCGCACACTTTTGGACACTGGACACTTGTGGATTGTGTGAGGCCCACTGATATCTGAGCGCTATGTGACACGCTCGATGGCACAGCTGCCTGTGACCAAAGTGACGAGAGGATAATGGAGATTTTGAATCTCTGCGCACACTTTTGGACACTGGACACTTGTGGATTGTGTGAGGCCCACTGATATCTGAGCGCTATGTGACAGGCTCGATGGCACAGCTGCCTGTGACCAAAGTGACAAGAGGATAATGGAGATTTTGAATCTCTGCGCACACTTTTGGACACTGGACACTTGTGGATTGTGTGAGGCCCACTGATATCTGAGCGCTATGTGACATGCTCGATGGCACAGCTGCCTGTGACCAAAGTGACAAGAGGATAATGGAGATTTTGAATCTCTGCGCACACTTTTGGACACTGGACACTTGTGGATTGTGTGAGGCCCACTGATATCTGAGCGCTATGTGACACGCTCGATGGCACAGCTGCCTGTGACCAAAGTGACGAGAGGATAATGGAGATTTTGAATCTCTGCGCACACTTTTGGACACTGGACACTTGTGGATTGTGTGAGGCCCACTGATATCTGAGCGCTATGTGACAGGCTCGATGGCACAGCTGTGACCAAAGTGACGAGAGGATAATGGAGATTTTGAATCTCTGCGCACACTTTTGGACACTGGACACTTGTGGATTGTGTGAGGCCCACTGATATCTGAGCGCTATGTGACAGGCTCGATGGCACAGCTGCCTGTGACAAAAGTGACGAGAGGATAATGGAGATTTTGAATCTCTGCGCACACTTTTGGACACTGGACACTTGTGGATTGTGTGAGGCCCACTGATATCTGAGCGCTATGTGACAGGCTCAATGGCACAGCTGTGACCAAAGTGACGAGAGGATAATGGAGATTTTGAATCTCTGCGCACACTTTTGGACACTAGACACTTGTGGATTGTGTGAGGCCCACTGATATCTGAGCGCTATGTGACAGGCTCAATGGCACAGCTGCCTGTGACCAAAGTGACGAGAGGATAATGGAGATTTTGAATCTCTGCGCACACTTTTGGACACTGGACACTTGTGGATTGTGTGAGGCCCACTGATATCTGAGCGCTATGTGACACGCTCGATGGCACAGCTGCCTGTGACCAAAGTGACGAGAGGATAATGGAGATTTTGAATCTCTGCGCACACTTTTGGACACTGGACACTTGTGGATTGTGTGAGGCCCACTGATATCTGAGCGCTATGTGACACGCTCGATGGCACAGCTGCCTGTGACCAAAGTGACGAGAGGATAATGGAGGTTTTGAATCTCTGCGCACACTTTTGGACACTGGACACTTGTGGATTGTGTGAGGCCCACTGATATCTGAGCGCTATGTGACACGCTCGATGGCACAGCTGCCTGTGACCAAAGTGACGAGAGGATAATGGAGATTTTGAATCTCTGCGCACACTTTTGGACACTGGACACTTGTGGATTGTGTGAGGCCCACTGATATCTGAGCGCTATGTGACAGGCTCGATGGCACAGCTGCCTGTGACCAAAGTGACGAGAGGATAATGGAGATTTTGAATCTCTGCGCACACTTTTGGACACTGGACACTTGTGGATTGTGTGAGGCCCACTGATATCTGATTGCTATGTGACACGCTCGATGGCACAGCTGCCTGTGACCAAAGTGACGAGAGGATAATGGAGATTTTGAATCTCTGCGCACACTTTTGGACACTGGACACTTGTGGATTGTGTGAGGCCCACTGATATCTGAGCGCTATGTGACAGGCTCGATGGCACAGCTGCCTGTGACCAAAGTGACGAGAGGATAATGGAGATTTTGAATCTCTGCACACACTTTTGGACACTGGACACTTGTGGATTGTGTGAGGCCCACTGATATCTGAGCGCTATGTGACACGCTCGATGGCACAGCTGCCTGTGACCAAAGTGACGAGAGGATAATGGAGATTTTGAATCTCTGCGCACACTTTTGGACACTGGACACTTGTGGATTGTGTGAGGCCCACTGATATCTGAGCGCTATGTGACACGCTCGATGGCACAGCTGCCTGTGACCAAAGTGACGAGAGGATAATGGAGATTTTGAATCTCTGCGCACACTTTTGGACACTGGACACTTGTGGATTGTGTGAGGCCCACTGATATCTGAGCGCTATGTGACACGCTCGATGGCACAGCTGCCTGTGACCAAAGTGACGAGAGGATAATGGAGATTTTGATCTCTGCGCACACTTTTGGACACTGGACACTTGTGGATTGTGTGAGGCCCACTGATATCTGAGCGCTATGTGACACGCTCGATGGCACAGCTGCCTGTGACCAAAGTGACGAGAGGATAATGGAGATTTTGAATCTCTGCGCACACTTTTGGACACTGGACACTTGTGGATTGTGTGAGGCCCACTGATATCTGAGCGCTATGTGACACGCTCGATGGCACAGCTGCCTGTGACCAAAGTGACGAGAGGATAATGGAGATTTTGAATCTCTGCGCACACTTTTGGACACTGGACACTTGTGGATTGTGTGAGGCCCACTGATATCTGAGCGCTATGTGACAGGCTCGATGGCACAGCTGCCAGTGACCAAAGTGACGAGAGGATAATGGAGATTTTGAATCTCTGCGCACACTTTTGGACACTGGACACTTGTGGATTGTGTGAGGCCCACTGATATCTGAGCGCTATGTGACACGCTCGATGGCACAGCTGCCTGTGACCAAAGTGACGAGAGGACAATGGAGATTTTGAATCTCTGCGCACACTTTTGGACACTGGACACTTGTGGATTGTGTGAGGCCCACTGATATCTGAGCGCTATGTGACACGCTCGATGGCACAGCTGCCTGTGACCAAAGTGACGAGAGGATAATGGAGATTTTGAATCTCTGCGCACACTTTTGGACACTTGTGGATTGTGTGAGGCCCACTGATATCTGAGCGCTATGTGACACGCTCGATGGCACAGCTGCCTGTGACCAAAGTGACGAGAGGATAATGGAGATTTTGAATCTCTGCGCACACTTTTGGACACTGGACACTTGTGGATTGTGTGAGGCCCACTGATATCTGAGCGCTATGTGACACGCTCGATGGCACAGCTGCCTGTGACCAAAGTGACGAGAGGATAATGGAGATTTTGAATCTCTGCGCACACTTTTGGACACTGGACACTTGTGGATTGTGTGAGGCCCACTGATATCTGAGCGCTATGTGACATGCTCGATGGCACAGCTGCCTGTGACCAAAGTGACGAGAGGATAATGGAGATTTTGAATCTCTGCGCACACTTTTGGACACTGGACACTTGTGGATTGTGTGAGGCCCACTGATATCTGAGCGCTATGTGACACGCTCGATGGCACAGCTGCCTGTGACCAAAGTGACGAGAGGATAATGGAGATTTTGAATCTCTGCGCATACTTTTGGACACTGGACACTTGTGGATTGTGTGAGGCCCACTGATATCTGAGCGCTATGTGACACGCTCGATGGCACAGCTGCCTGTGACCAAAGTGACGAGAGGATAATGGAGATTTTGAATCTCTGCGCACACTTTTGGACACTGGACACTTGTGGATTGTGTGAGGCCCACTGATATCTGAGCGCTATGTGACAGGCTCGATGGCACAGCTGTGACCAAAGTGACGAGAGGATAATGGAGATTTTGAATCTCTGCGCACACTTTTGGACACTGGACACTTGTGGATTGTGTGAGGCCCACTGATATCTGAGCGCTATGTGACAGGCTCGATGGCACAGCTGCCTGTGACAAAAGTGACGAGAGGATAATGGAGATTTTGAATCTCTGCGCACACTTTTGGACACTGGACACTTGTGGATTGTGTGAGGCCCACTGATATCTGAGCGCTATGTGACAGGCTCGATGGCACAGCTGTGACCAAAGTGACGAGAGGATAATGGAGATTTTGAATCTCTGCGCACACTTTTGGACACTGGACACTTGTGGATTGTGTGAGGCCCACTGATATCTGAGCGCTATATGACAGGCTCGATGGCACAGCTGCCTGTGACCAAAGTGACGAGGGGATAATGGAGATTTTGAATCTCTGCGCACACTTTTGGACACTGGACACTTGTGGATTGTGTGAGGCCCACTGATATCTGAGCGCTATGTGACACGCTCGATGGCACAGCTGCCTGTGACCAAAGTGACGAGAGGATAATGGAGATTTTGAATCTCTGCGCACACTTTTGGACACTGGACACTTGTGGATTGTGTGAGGCCCACTGATATCTGAGCGCTATGTGACACGCTCGATGGCACAGCTGCCTGTGACCAAAGTGACGAGAGGATAATGGAGATTTTGAATCTCTGCGCACACTTTTGGACACTGGACACTTGTGGATTGTGTGAGGCCCACTGATATCTGAGCGCTATGTGACAGGCTCGATGGCACAGCTGCCTGTGACCAAAGTGACGAGAGGATAATGGAGATTTTGAATCTCTGCGCACAGTTTTGGACACTGGACACTTGTGGATTGTGTGTGGCCCACTGATATCTGAGCGCTATGTGACACGCTCGATGGCACAGCTGCCTGTGACCAAAGTGACGAGAGGATAATGGAGATTTTGAATCTCTGCGCACACTTTTGGACACTGGACACTTGTGGATTGTGTGAGGCCCACTGATATCTGAGCGCTATGTGACACGCTCGATGGCACAGCTGCCTGTGACCAAAGTGATGAGAGGATAATGGAGATTTTGAATCTCTGCGCACACTTTTGGTCACTGGACACTTGTGGATTGTGTGAGGCCCACTGATATCTGAGCGCTATGTGACACGCTCGATGGCACAGCTGCCTGTGACCAAAGTGATGAGAGGATAATGGAGATTTTGAAACTCTGCGCACACTTTTGGACACTGGACACTTGTGGATTGTGTGAGGCCCACTGATATCTGAGCGCTATGTGACACGCTCGATGGCACAGCTGCCTGTGACCAAAGTGACGAGAGGATAATGGAGATTTTGAATCTCTGCGCACACTTTTGGACACTGGACACTTGTGGATTGTGTGAGGCCCACTGATATCTGAGCGCTATGTGACAGGCTCGATGGCACAGCTGCCTGTGACCAAAGTGACGAGAGGATAATGGAGATTTTGAATCTCTGCGCACACTTTTGGACACTGGACACTTGTGGATTGTGTGAGGCCCACTGATATCTGAGCGCTATGTGACACGCTCGATGGCACAGCTGCCTGTGACCAAAGTGACGAGAGGATAATGGAGATTTTGAATCTCTGCGCACACTTTTGGACACTGGACACTTGTGGATTGTGTGAGGCCCACTGATATCTGAGCGCTATGTGACACGCTCGATGGCACAGCTGCCTGTGACCAAAGTGACGAGAGGATAATGGAGATTTTGAATCTCTGCGCACACTTTTGGACACTGGACACTTGTGGATTGTGTGAGGCCCACTGATATCTGAGCGCTATGTGACACGCTCGATGGCACAGATGCCTGTGACCAAAGTGACGAGAGAATAATGGAGATTTTGAATCTCTGCGCACACTTTTGGACACTGGACACTTGTGGATTGTGTGAGTCCCACTGATATCTGAGCGCTATGTGACAGGCTCGATGGCACAGCTGTGACAAAAGTGACTTGAGGATAAGGGAGATTGGATTGCTTTTAAAAAAGCAGTTTGCGGAGCAGTGGGTAAACAGCAATGCCAGCGTGTCAGGAAGCCTTAAAAGGCAGCCCAACAACCAACACCACTGATACACCACAATATAGCCTCCCCTTGCACTGCACACACAGTGACTTGTGTGTTGTGCAGGCCAAATCGCTAGCAGCAGAAGCAGTTTTTTTGTCTTCTTCCCTGCCTAACGCTCTCCCTACAGAATCAGCAGCAACCTCTCCCTATACTAAGATCGGCAGAAGTAAGATGGCGGTCGGCGTGCACGCCCTTTTATACCCCCTGTGACGCCCACCAAAGCAAGCCAATCACTTGCATGCCCTTCTGAAAGATGGTGGTGACCCGTGCCTAGGTCATCACGTTGCCCACAGTGTCCGTGGATCCTGATTGGCTGAAAAAGAGCGCAAAACAAACTTTTGAAACGCGACTTTGGCGCGTAAGTCGCCGACCTCGTGGCCGACCTCATCCTAGGGTCGGGTTTCGTTTCATGAAACCCGACTTTGCCAAAAGTCGGCGACTTTTGAATTTTTTCGACCCTTTTCGCTCAACTCTACAATTTAGGTGAAAGTAAGGTGGTTCTGTCAGCCTTTTTGGATAGTGGAACAGGGTCTGGCTGACGCCCGGTTCATCCAGTGCTATCTATAATAGCACCACTAATTGCTACTAAGTTCATCAAGGATTTTTCGGTAGTGGCCAAACCACTGACAGATATGACCAGTAAAAGGATGGACTTTTCTAAATGGTTCAGTCCTGCCTGTGAAGCATTTTTGCTACCTTGAAGAGGTTTTGCTTCTGTGCTGATCCTTATACAGCCTGACGTCACTCAGCTATTCATTGTGGAGGTTGATGCATCAGAGATGGGGGGTTGAGATGTATTGTTGCAGGGTTCATCTCCAAGTAACTGGCATCCATATGCATACTTTTCCAAGAAATTGTCGTCTGCCAAGAAGAATTATGACATTGGTAGTAGGAAACTCCTGGCAATAAAGTTGTCCTTTGAGGAATGGTGTCATTTTTTGGAGGGGACAGTTCATCCGGACGTAGTCATCACCGATCATTAAAATCTATTGTATCTGGAATCAGGTGGTGATGGAGGCTGTAGGCCCACTTTGTGTCCACATAACTTGCCTGGTATAAGTTCCTTTTACTAACTCCTCATAGCTGTTTGCTGAGCTGGTGTCTTCACCAATCTCATCCCTGTGGGAACATGTACTGAATTCACTCTTGGGTTCCAACTAAGGCCTCTTTCACACATCAGGTTTTCGCCGTCAGGCGCGATCCGGCACTTTTGACAAAAACCGGATCCGGCGAAATGCAATGCCGGATCGGGTTTCCCCCCCATTTACTTGCATTTGCGCCGGATCGGGCCAGATGGCCATGCGATTCATCCGGTTTTCGCCGGATCGGGCAATGTGTCGCAATCCGGCGTCTGGAAAAAACGGCTACTGTAACGTTTTTTGTCTCCGGCGTGTCCGGCTTTTTCACACAATGAAAGCCTATGAGCGCCGCAATGCGCCGGATCCGGTGGCCGGATCCGTTTTTTTTGGGTCTGAGCATGCTCAGTAGCTCTGCCCACAAGACACATATATAAAAGCATGACAGTGGGACCCTCAGCCACACCCAACATGCCACCCAAGACAGCAACCAGGCGCAGGAGAAGGCAGGAGACCACTGCAGCACCATCAGCACCACCACCACCCCAAATGGAGCAGCATGCTGAACAACGGGAGGGGAGTCCAGCAGCAGATGAGAGATGGTAATTATCAAATCCCCCATTCCTCAAAACTAGGGCCATGGCATATCAAGATATTCATTGGCCCTTTGTTTCTCTTTATTCAACAGCCGCCCAAGAGATGCAGCAGCAGCAGTGGCAGCAGTGGCAGCACTGGCAGCAGCAACAGCACCACCCACAGCCATGGAGTCTGGCCAGCAAGAGGACAGCACATCTTCTTCTGGGAGTCCTCCCTCGCATCGTCAGCGTTTGACGGTAAGTTTTTATTTCCAAAATCCATCATCTCTGTCTATCCATTGGCTTTTATTTCAAAACAGGAATCACAAGCTGAAGAGGAGCTCTCAGAAGAAGAAGGAAGGGGTGGACAGACACCTGGAGTGGGCTCACAATTGGTAAGTTTTTTGCATCAAACGCAGAAACACAACATCACACTACACACAACACATAGAAAACAATGTACCGCAGACCACACACAGCAAACAAATGCCAACATCCAAACACATAAATTTTTTTCTTTTCTTCTCTAGTCTTCCCAATCTGGTGCTCGGCCAAGAGGTCCTTGCAGTGCCTCCCAGGGTCGTCGGCGACAGCAACGTGGCGGTCACCAGCGTGTAAGTATAATATTTAAGTTAAATTTTGGTACACTTTTTATTTCATGTCTTAAGTGTGGTGACTAATTTTGCTATTTTTCTATTTTACTTTAACAGCCTTCACAGCGTGCTCCCGACTCAGACGGTGAGGATGGAGGAATTGATGTTGACCACCTCATCGATCTCGTCAGAGAAAGGGAGCCGCTATGGAATATGGCTGACCGCCGCCATGCTGACCTGATCGTTACCCGACGACTCTGGGAGGAAATCTGTTCGCTCCTTGTGGCCCGCTGGGAGGACCTCGATGCTCGGGCCCAGATTAAAGAGCGTAAGTATATACAGTACCGGTTGCTTGATGTAAACCAGTGTTTCCTGAACTCCAGTCGTCGTGGTCCCAACGGATCATGTGTTCAGGATTTCTATTTACTATGGAAATCCTGAAAACATGACCCCTGGGGACCATGAGGACTGGAGTTTGGGAAACACTGATGTTGTATACTAACCACTTTGTCCTTTCTCGTTTCAGGGGACAGAATTGTGAAGCGGTGGCGGTCTGTGAGGGATCGTTTCAAGAAGGAGTTCAATAAAGAGATGCGGGCCCCGAGTGGATCTGGAGGACGCAGGAGCAAGTACAAATACGCACGAGCCCTGTCGTTCCTCCGGGATACAATGGTCACCAGAAGGTAAATATTACACACCACATGTGAAAAAAAAATGTTTAGATGTAACAATTTTTTTTCAGCCAGGGCCATGCCATGTCACTATTTTAATTGTTTTTTCTCTTTATTCCACAGCACGGTGAGCAGCACTCGGGAGCCTGCACGATTGGACCCTTCTGAGGCGATCCCTGAGGAGACCGGCACCGAGGGACACTTCGACCGCCCCAGTACATCTGCACCTTCCCAGCCTTCCCACACATTCGACCCATCTGTCCCATCCACCAGCACAGGAGCATCGTGGCCGCCTACATTACATGAAGTTGCTGGTGAGGAGATCGCTTTCCCTTTACCCCACCCTTCTGCCCCTGCCACCTCTAGTACACCTGCGGGTACTGGGTGGCAGCGGCAGAGGGGTCAGGAAAAGACTTATGCGCCAGAGTTCTTGCATCTGAATGCATCTTTCCAGAACTGTCTAAAAGTCTTGTCAGAGCAAATCTCTGCAGGCTTTCAGCAGATCAACTCCAGCATTCTGGAGGTGAAGACACTTCTGCAAACCATGCATCCAGAAGCAAGATCTTCGCCAAACCACACCTTTTTCACGTCTGTTGTGGAGCGCATGGAAACGCTCTCTCCTACCCAGCAGATGCATGTAATGCATTCATGCCACGGTGCTCTCCAGCACGTTACCTCCCAACCTCCTCCTCCCACCCCAGTAGTTCCTCCACCTGCACCCCCTCCAGCCACTTTCCATCCTCCCCCTCCTATTACATACCAGCCACCTCCCCAGTACCAGCAACCTCCCCAGTACCAGCAACCTCCCCAGTACCAGCAACCTCCCCAGTACCAGACATCTCCCCACTTCCAGCAACCTGCCCCGTACCAAACTTCTTCCCCGTACCAAACTCCTTCCCCATACAACTTTCCATCAACATCATCTGCTCCTACAGTCCCTGCCCAACCCTCCACTCCACCGCCCACCACCTCTTCTGCCTCCCACATGTCCACCCATTCTGTAGCTTTTTCCACGCCTTCACCTCTAACTGTTCCTTCCCCACCACGATCCCAGTCCTCTCTCCACACTCCCAGTGTCGAAGTGTCCCGCAGCCCCTCCAGCAGTATTTCCACCCCACACTACACAAATTTGTAATGTGTGTTTTTTAATAAAAATGCCCATTGGGTTTAAAACCTTTATTAAAAAAGTTTTTTGCACTTTAAAAACATTTTACAAAAAAAAAATATTTTAAATAAAAGTTAAATCATCGTTTTACAATGGTTGTCTGTCATTTCTTTCTGCGGCGAAATATGTTTAAAAAAAAGGTTAAATACAGGATATTTCAAAGGTAAAAAGGTATTCAAAACCAGGTATATAACTGTGGGTAAATTTTAGCTTTTTGCCACAGTTGTGTTCCTGGTTGTGTTTGAAGCAAAGTATTTCACCTAAAAAGTTGTGTTTATTGTTGGTGATTTCCTAACAATGTACACAACTTTTGTTAAAAGGTGAAATACTTTGCATTAAACACAACCAGGTACACACCTGTGGCCTAAAGGTAAAAATAGTAAGACCATGACAAGATAGCCAACTTTGGTTGGCAAAGGTATATACTGTTGGTACAGAAGGTACACAAGTTTGGTTAAGGGCACAAATCTTTCACACTCTGTCATCCTGCCAGTGTACTCTGCCTTGAGGTGACATAAAGTATAGTGCAAAATTGTCCCTCATTACTGAAACCGTCACAGAACTTCTAGTGGTAATGTCATGGTAATCTTGCAAGGTGGATTCTTCAGAGGTGTCCTCAATGGAAATGGGTTCCTTGCAGATAATAAAATTGTGGAGTACCACGCAAGCTTTGATCACCTCGCCCACAGTTTCTGTCTTGAGGTTGATCGCAGTCAATAGGACCCGCTATTTGGCTGTCAGAATACCAAAGGTACATTCAACCATTCTTCTTGCTCTTGTGAGGCGGTAATTAAAAATGCGTTTTGTTCTTGACAATCCTCTGCTACCGTACGGTTTCAAAAGGTGTTCTGACAGCTGGAAGGCTTCATCCCCTACACAGACAAATGGCATAGGTGGACCAGATGTTTGCGGCAGCGGTCTAGGGGGTGGGAACTGGAAGGTGTTTCCATACAGTTTACGTCCCATGGCAGACAGTTTGAAAACTTGAGAGTCATTGGAGCGGCCATAGGCCCTAATATCAACAGCAATAAATTTGTATTCCGCGTCAGCGATGGCCATGAGGACAATTGAAAAATATTTCTTGTAATTGAAATATTCCGATCCCGATCCGGCTGGCTTTACAATGCGGATATGTTTCCCGTCCACAGCGCCCAAGCAGTTCGGAAACTGACATATCTGTTGAAACTTTTCTGAAATTTCAATCCACCTCTCTGTTGTGGGCTCTGGTAAAAACTCTTCAGCTAAGGAGTCCCACAGTGCACGGCACGTGTACTTCACTATTCCAGATATGGTGGAAATCCCGAGTCTGTACTGGAAATGCAGTGACGAAAGGGATTCTCCAGTTGCAAGAAATCTGTGGGGAATTAAAAAATAATCAATTAGTTTAAAATCACAGCATTACATACCAAAAGTCAGCTATAACACTTGAAGCTGCAAACTACCACCAACAAGATTGCCGTGAAAGTGTGCTCTGATGCGAGCATATCCAATAAATGTGGCTTACCTTAAAGTCACCATCAGACGCTCTGTGGGTGAAACAGAGAAGCGGCAATAGGTGTCCGATTTTCTTATGAGGTGTGCAATGCGCTCCACC
This sequence comes from Dendrobates tinctorius, assembly GCF_039654945.1. Taxonomy (NCBI): domain Eukaryota; kingdom Metazoa; phylum Chordata; class Amphibia; order Anura; family Dendrobatidae; genus Dendrobates; species Dendrobates tinctorius. The sequence continues at coordinate 4,313,932 of NW_027361844.1, read as the reverse complement.
AAGTAATCAAAATTCTCCATTTTCATCCGAACATATCCAAAAAATGTATCCGGGTTTCGTCTAAGGTCCATGCAGAGTGTAGAATAGACCCCACGCGTCATTCTCTTGGCTGTGATGGGGTGGATCCACAAACGTCGTCTACGATGCCTGATGCGCTGTTGTCTCGCTCTCTCCTTCTCCAGAACAATCACCCTCAAACGATTCGCCTCCGCTGTAAAATCCGCCAAATTCTTCAAAATATTTCCAATCACAACATCCATCTTCGCCAGTAACTTGCTCTTCTCTCCAACCTGCACTTTCTCCTTTACAACCTGTCAAAGAAGGGCTGTAGGAACACGCTATATATAGTTTTTCAGTAGTCAATCCCTTTCGGAAGGCCACAAGGGGCGATTTTAAAAACCGGATCCGGCGTAATCCGTCGAAAAACGGATCGAAAACCGGATGAACCGGATGAGACGGATCCGGTTTTGGCTGTCAAGCGCAAGACGGATCTGGCAGAAAACCGGATCCGTCACATCCGGTTTTACTAAACATTTGCCGGATCCGGCGCTCCGGCACGACGCCGGAACGCGCCTGACGCCGAAAACCTGATGTGTGAAAGTAGCCTAATACAATTCTTTTTACTTTCACTTTCTCCTTTGACTAGCAGATGGCGGTGTTCACTTGCACTTACTCGGTTAGACACTGTCTATACTCCTCTTTTCTCTTGTTTCCTCCTTACATAGAAGCGATCAGCCATAGACTTCTGCGTATTTCATTCTGTAGAGACGAGTCGTCGCAGATCTACGCCAAATTCAGGAAGATCAGCTAAGAAGAATTACTTTAATTGGAGGCGTCACAGGATAAGGCTGGATCCATATTTGCGGTTGTGTCCGCAGCGTTTCTGCTGCATACATCCACATGCGTCGTGTTTTTCTATCTTTAATGTTGTGGACGCAGGTACGTGTTCGTATGCTTTTGGCCGCGTTTGACTACGCATAAGCAAAGTAAACAGGTGATGTACTAATTTTTGTTTATTTAACATAAAACATTTAAAATACAGGTAAAAATTAAAAGGCCATAACATTACATAAAATTTAAACATTAAAACATTGCATCTTGCCATGCCACACATCCAACCTCAGAAACAAGGTAGTCCACGAATGTATCCCTCATTTGGGCAACTTCCCTTGTTGTCCTCAGAGGGTGATGATGGTAATCTGGCAATGGGTTAGCAACAGGTTCATCTAGTTTGAAGGTTGGTCGCTCTTTAGCCATTATGTAGTTGTGGAGAACCACACAAGCCTTGACCACCTTATCAACTGTTTTGAATTTTCAGATTAATTGCTGTCCCTAGAATGCACAATTTTGAGACAAGAATACCAAAGGCACACTCAACAGTTCTGCGGGCCCTGGTCAGTCGGTAATTAAAAATCCTTTTTGTGTGGTTCAATTCCCGACAGGAGTATGGCTTCAGTAGGTTTCCACACATCTGAAAGGCTTCATCCCCTACCACAACAAATGGCATTGGCGGACCTTCAGTGTTGGGAAGAGGTCATGGGAGGGGGAAATTAAAATTATTCCCATACAACCGTTGGCCCATGTCTGAGTTTTTAAAGGTCTAGGAGTCATTTCCACGGCCAAAGAACCAATGTCCACAGCAATAAAACTAGTCTGCAGCTGCAATGGCCATGAGCACTATAGAGAAGTATTACATAATGAATATTATATATATATCTTGGAAAAAAAACAAAAACCCTTCTGAGGGCAGGCCCCGGCAGTGGTGCCTACTCTGCAGCCTAATCGCATATGTACTGTGTGTATAATTAATTTGTTTGCTGTTCTCCTGATAGTCATAAAAAATCTGTTTGAAAATGGAGCTGGCCGTGCCTGTGCAGTGAGCCAATAGCTGCTACTGCGCAGGTGCGGCCGGCACCATTTTCAAACAGATTGAATATGACTGTCAAACTTCCTCTGTCTGAGGTTCCATGCAAGATCTCACCTCTTGGGGTAGGGATGATTCTGAGAAAGGTCAGGAATCAGCCCAGGTCAATGACTTGAAGAGAACTGGAACTACAGTCTCAAAGATTACCATTAGTAACACACTATGCCGTCATGGATTAAAATCCTGCAGGGCTCGCAAGGACCCCCTGCTCACGCCAGCACATGTCCAGGCTCGATTGAGGTTCGCCAGTGAACATCAGGATGATCCAGAGGAGGCATGGAAGAAGGTCATATGATCAGAAGAGAGCAAAATATAACTTTTTGTAATCAGGTCTACTGGTCCGTGTTTGGTGAAGAAGGAGGATGAGAATAACCCCAAGAACATAATCCCAACTGTGAAGCATGGTGGAGGAAATATCATACTTTAGGGGTGCTTTTTTGTAAAGGGGACAGGATGACTGCACTGTACTGAAGGGATGGTGGATGGAGTCATGTATCGCAAGATTTTGACCAACAACCTACTTCCTTCAGTAATAGCATTGAAGATGGGTCATGAGTGGATCTTCCAGCATGACAATGACCTGAAACACACAGCCAGGGCAACTAAGGATTAGCTCTTTAAGAAGCATTTCAAGATCCTTGAGTGGCTTAGCCAGTCTCCAGACCTGAACCCAATAGAAAATCTTAGAAGGATGCTGAAACTCAATGTTGCTTAGCAACAGTCCCAAAACCTGAAAGACCTGGAGAAGATCTGTATGAAGGAGTGGACCAAAATCCCTGCTGCAGTGTGTGTAAACTTGGTCAAGAACAGGAAATGTCTGATCTCTGTAATTGAAAATAAAGGTTTATGCACCAAACATTAACTTGTTTTTTCTATTGTATCAAATATTTATTTCATGCAATAAAAAGCAAATTCATTATGTAAAAATCATACAATGTGATATTCTGGATTTTCTTTTTAGATTCTGTCTATCACAGCTGATGTGTACCTGCTATAAAAATTACAGACCCCTCCATTCTTTTAGGTGGTAAAACTTGCAAAATCAGCAATGTATCAAATACTAATTTTCCCCACTGTAGCTAAAATCATGGTCTCTGGCTGAGCTTCAGCAAGTCACAACAGTTGCCATGGCAAGCAATCAGCCCCCAGAGATTGAAAGTGGCTGTTAAAGGGTTAGCAGCATTCAGAGCTCAGCTGCAACCCCCAGTTACAGGAAGATAACACAGCTAGCAGCTTACTGGTATAATGCAGGTTCAGCTCCTGAGCGCGCTCTATTCATTCATGAGGTCCTAACATTGAATGTACCAGTAAATACAATGGCAGGAATACTGACGATGGACTTCTATGTAGTCAATTAGTGCTCATTTAATAGTCACAGATCGCCTGTCTAAATGTTTCTTAATTTGCAGGCAAAGGCGGATAATATGGGTTGTGGTGTCTTTAGACACTGCTAAGGCGTTTGATAGTGTGGAGTGGCGGTATTTGTGGGCGGTCCTGAGGGCTATGGGTTTTGGCGAGAAATTCATAAGTTTGGTGCAGCTGTTATACGCATCACCGTGAGCTAGGGTATGGGTGAATATGAGATTGCCTTGGCGTGGCGGGGTGGCTCAATATATTGATCAATATTTTGCTAAATGTCTCATTTTGAATGCAGTAAGATATGTGCATATGCACCTCATGTTATGCGTTCTGACCACTGGCAGTGCTGGCTCTTCTCTTTTCTTATTGTGAATGGCCTTCTGTCTGAGGGTTTTCCTTTATATAGGGGATCACGGCAAGGGTGCCCTGTCTCCTCACTGTTTGTGATTGCTATAGAGCCTCTGGCGGCAGCAATACAGAGGGATAGGGATATAAAGGGATATAGATATGGAAGTCATGAAGAGAAGATAGCTCTGTATGCGGATGATGTATTATTATTTCTGGAAGATGCGCGGGAGTCTTTGAGAGTGGCTGTGCATAGTATTACTAAATTTGGGGCTCTTTCGGGACTATCTATTAACTGAGTCTGTGTTGTTGCCCTTGGACGTGGCGGCTCCTCTGACACTTGACCCTGGGATTCCCTTAACCCCTTCACGACCAAGCCTATTTTGACCTTAATGACCAGGCCATTTTTAGCAATTCTGACCAGTGTCCCTGGACTTATGAGGTAATAACTCAGGAATGCTTCAACGGATCCTAGCGATTCTGAGACTGTTTGTTCGTGACATATTTGGATTCATGTTAGTGGTAAATTTAGGTCGATAATTTTTGGGTTTATTTGTGAAAAAATCGGAAATTTGGCGAAAAGTTTGCAATTTTCAAATTTTGAATTTTTATTCTGTCAAACCAGAGAGTTATGTGACACAAAATAGTTAATAAATAACATTTCCCACATGTCTACTTTACATCAGCACAATTTTGGAAACAAAATTTTTTTTGTTAGGAAGTTATAAGGGTTAAAAGTTGACCAACGATTTCTCATTTTTACAACAAAATTTACAAAACCATTTTTTTAGGGACCACCTCACATTTGAAGTCACTTAGGCTGGTTTCACATTAGCGCATTTTCAGCGTGCGCACGGCCGGGGGTAGCTCCGCCCCCGATCCGGCTCTCTGCCCGGCGTGCCCGCCCCTTGCTTGTAGCGCCGCCTACTAGCGGACAGCGGCGCTACAAAATCCGAAAAGTTTGATTTTGGCGCGCACGGCGCACCGTCAAAAGTGCGCAGCGCAGGTCAAAGCGCAACTAGCGCACGGCCTGCGCACGATCTGCGCACCCTATGCTAAAGATAGGGTGCGCCGATCGCAGGCGCCGCTGTCCGCTAGTAGGCGGCGCTACAAGCAAGGGGCGGGCACGCCGGGCAGAGAGCCGGATCGGGGGCGGAGCTACCCCCGGCCGTGCGCGCGCTGAAAATGCGCTAATGTGAAACCAGCCTTAGAGGGGTCTATATGGCACAAATACCCAAAAGTGACACCATTCTAAAAACTGCACCCCTCAAGCTACTCAAAACTACATTCAAGAAGATTATTAACCCTTCAGGTGCTTCACAGGAACTAAAGCAACGTGGAAGGAAAAAATGGATATTTTAATTTTTCCAACCAAAATTATCTTTTAGCATCAATTTTTTCATTTTCACAAGGGCAACAGAATAAAATGGATCCTAAAATTTGTTGGGCAATTTCTCCTGATAACGATACCTCAGAAGGGAAGGAGCGCCATTTGACTTTTTGAATGGAAAATATGCTGGAATATTTAGCAGCTGCCATGTCGCGTTTGGAGAGCTCCAGTGTGCCTAAACATTGGAGCAACCCTACAAGTGACCCCATTTTGGAAACTAGACACCCCCAAGGAACTTATCTAGATGCATAGTGAGCATTTTGAACCCCCAGTTGCTTCACAAATTGATCCCTAAAAATGAAAAAGTACTTTTTTTTACCAAAATTTTCTTTTAGCCTCAATTCTTTTATTTTCACATGGGCAACAGGATAAAATGGATCCTAAAATTTGTTGGGCAATTTCTCCTGAGTACACCGATACCTCATATGTAGTCATAAACCACTGCTTGGGCGCACGGCAGGGCTTGGAAGGGAAGGAGCGCCATTTCACTTTTTGAATGGTAAATTAGCTCCAATCATTATCGGACACCATGTTGCGTATGGAGAGTCCCTGTGTGCCTAAACAATGGAGTACCTCCACAAGTGACCCCATTTTGGAAACTAGACCCCCCCAAGGAAATTATCTAGATGTGTGGAGAGAACTTTGAACTCCCAAGCGCTTCACAGAAGTTTATATCCCAGAGCCGTGAAAATAAAAAATCATTTTTTTTTCCTCAAAAAATCATTTTTTTTAGCCCGCAATTTTTTATTTTTACAATGGTAACAGGAGAAATAGGACCCCAAAAGTTGTTGTCCAGTTTATCCTGAGTACACTGGAACCCCATATGTGGGGGGGGGGGTGACCACTGTTTGGGCTTGGAAGGGAAGTAGTGACGTTTTGAGATGTAGACTTTGATGGAATGGTCTGCGGGCATCATGTTACGTTTGAAGAGCTATTGATGTGCCTAAACAGTAGAAAACCCCACAAGTGACCCCATTTTGGAAACTAGACCCCCCAAGGATCTAGGTGTGTGGTGTGCACTTTGAACCCCCAAGTGCTTCACAGAAGTTTATAACGCAGAGCCGAGAAAATAAAAAACATTTTTTTCCTCAAAAAATGATTTTTTTAGCCTGCAATTTTTTATTTTTACAAGGGTAACAGGAAAAATTGGACCCCAAAAGTTGTTGTCTAGTTTGTCCTGAGTATGCTGGTACCCCATATGTGGGGGGGAACCCTTTGGGCACAAGTCGGGGCTTGGAAGGGAAGTAGTGATGTTTTGAAATGTAGACTTTGATGGAATGGTCTGCAGGCCTCATGTTACGTTTGCAGAGCCCGTGATGTGCCTAAACAGTAGAAACCCCCCACAAGTGACCCCATTTTGGAAACTAGACTCCCCAAGGAAGTTATCTAGATGTGTGTTGAACACTTTGAACCCCAAAGTGCTTCACAGAAGTTTATAAAACAGAGCCGTGAAAATAAAAAACATTTTTGTCCTCAAAAAATGATTTTTTTTAGCCCGCAATTTTTTATTTTCACAAGGGTAACAGGAGAAATTGGACCCCAAAAGTTGTTGTGCAATTTTTCCTGAGTACGCGGATACCCCATATGTTGGGGTAAACGACTGTTTGGGCACAAGTCGGGGCTTTGAAGGGAGGGCGCACCGTTGGACTTTTTGAATGCAAAATTGGCTGTAATCAATGGTGGCGCCATGTCGCGTTTGGAGACCCCTTGATGTGTTTAAACAGTGGAAAACCCTCAATTCTAACTCCAACCCTAACCCCAACACAACCCTAACCCTAATCCAAACCCTAACCATAACCCTAACCTCAGGCCTAACCCTAATCCCAACCCTAACCCCAACACACCCCTAACCCTAATCTTAACCCTAATCCCAACTGTAATCCTAATTCCAACCCTAACCCTAATTCTAACCCTAAAGGTGTGTGCACACGCTGCGGAATGCTCTGCGGATTTGTCTGCGCGGATTTAGTAAAATCCGCAGGTCAGAAGACATATCTGCGCATTTGCCTGCGGGTTTGCCCTGCGGTTTTCCATCTCTACAATGGAGCAGATGGCAAACCGCAGTGGAATCCGCAGAAAGAATTGACATGTCAATTCTTTCTGTGGTTTTGAAACCGTAGCAAATCTGCGCAGAAAATTCTGCAGCATCTGCACTGCAGTTTCCATTCATTTTAATGGTACTATACAACGCAGCTGATTCTGCTGCGGTTCCGCATGGCCAAATCCGCTGCAGATCCGCAGCAGATTTAATACTCTATTTAGGGATCTGATTTGGAAGGGTGGACGGGCACGCATCAAATTAGAGCATCTGCAGAGATCAAAGGACGAGGGTGATTTGGCAGTCCCTAACCCCTGGATATATTATATATCGTCCCAATGTCAGCATATGGTGGGATGGGGAGAATCTAGCCAAAATTCTGGGTATAGGGGCTAGTTCATGTTAAATGAACATGTTTCAATCTGCTTTGTAAATTTGGTATCTGTCTGAAGTTTGTGTCAGACTGTATTACATTTTTGATATATGCCTTAATAAAAAGTACTTGATTAAAAAAAAAAAAGAGATGAAGAAACCTTTCAAGGTTCAGTTTGGATTCTCCGAATGGAGAGATGTTCTCTGAAAGGTTCGTTGAACATATCCGAACCCTATTAGATTCTATGAGAGGTAAAACTAAACGCATACACAATACCTTAAGAGGTGACAAAAAGCTTCCCAAACAGTTAAAGTTATGAGAAGACAACATGAAAAGTGGCATAAATTGACCCACAGAATAAATTTGCAAATGGTAAAGCTGCAGTCAGCCATGGGCCAAGCATGAGGTATCATGGCTGGCCCAGCATTTACAGCTTGGGATTGAAGTTTCAATGAAGATCTGGAGGTTAAGGGAGAGGTGGCAGCCTTCTTAGCTGGAAGACCTGATACCTCATGCAACACCTCCAATTTTTTTTTTCCAGTCACACTGAGATGGCACAAACATCAGTTTCATACAGTAATATTTCCGACTCTGGGTGGCACTACAGCCTTATTCCCGATCGCCATTTTACAATGGCGAAATGGCGATGAGGGAATAAGTACACTTAGCGGCCTCTGTTTTAATGAGTATTGGTGGTCCCTAAGGGGTTAAACTAAGGCTACAATCACACAATCCATATTTGGTCATTATTTTACCTCAGCATTTGTAAGCCAAAACCAGTAGAAGAGGAAAAGTACAAGGCTAAGTTCACAACGGGCCTTTTTGTTCCCTTTAATTATCCATTTTTTATCCTAATTTTCAGCTGCTTTTTACAGTACTACCAAAGCGTATGATATTTCAGAAATCTCATGCACACACTTTTTTTTGTCATCAGTATTTTGTGCTTTGCATGGTTTTTTGGACATAGAGCATGTCATTTCTTTCAGTATTTTTTCAGCCTTTCTCACCCATTGAATTGAATGGAGAAAACGCATGAAAAAACACAAGAAAACCGGCATTCTTGCCGCAGCTTCTTTCCTGCCAAGCACTCAGGTTTTGCTGCAGCAATAAAGCCCAGTGTGAACTTAGCCTTACAGAAACACGTCACCACTTCTATATTTACCATCCACTCCAGGTTTTGGCTTACAAATACTGAATGTGTGACCATAGCCTTAAATAAATGGATCTGTCACTTAACAAAAATGGCTATGGACAGAACCAATTAAATACAGTAATCAGGTCTTTGTTATTCCCGTGCAGCATGTTGTACCTGTTCTAGTGAATATAATAAAACTTACTACTGAGCCTCCTAACAAATACTACAACAAAAAAGTGTACCTAGCCCGAGTATTGAAATTTAGAGTGGGTCCCTGGAATCAGTTCCACTGGTGGGCCCTAGGCACCCCAGTCCGACACTGTCACTGACTGTGCAAAGAAGTGGACTGGAGTTGTAATACTGCTCCTCATATCTGCCCTGGTGATGTGCTGGGAGCCTCTGTATATAGGCACCTTAGACGCGCCAGCATGAGCTTTCAGTCAGTTGCATGAGAACCGGCCGGCTGGCTGACTGTGAGCGGAAGGATACTCCTGCACTGGTGTCCATTGCAAAGAGAGGAAACTGCACATGCTTGGCCAGTGAAGAGGGTTAGAAAGACAGACAGAGTGGCCAGGAGTTCTAACCCTAGGGGGCGCCATATTAGACATCAAAGGTGCTTATTTTTTAAATACAAAAATATTTATTTACATGATTTTTGCAGCATTAACAATATATTGTATCGTGGCACAGCCCCTTTAATAAGCATTGGTCCATTCTAAAAGTTCAATCAGTACTGACCAACTTTCCACCTGACATATCTTTTGACGGCCAGAAGAAATAAACATGTAAAGGACCATTGTATAAAGCCACTATGTAGCTAAACAGAAGAACTTTTTCAGTTCTAAAGGACCAAAATGCAGATGCGATCGCTGCGGAGATCGTGCGGCCTGTAAAGTGTGGATCAACATCTTTTACATCCTCAGATGGCAAAAGGGACTTCCAAATTAGAACATTTATTTCCTGCAATACCACTCACGTGTAGTGTTGAGCATTCCGATACCGCAAGTATCGGGTATCGGCCGATACTTGCTGTATCGGAATTCCGATACCGACTTCCGATATTTTTTCAATATCGGAATTCGGCATCGGAATCGGAAGTTCAGTTGATTGACAGCCTGACGTCATCATGATGCGCGGTGTGTGCGCATCATGATGCGCCGTCATTTCGGGCCTTCCGGGGGTCTCTGCCGGCCTGCCGGGGGGCTGTGTGGACTGCCCGGGGTCTGTACCGGCCTGCCGGGGGGCTGTGCCGGCCTGCCGGTGGTCTGTGCACCCTGTGGGGGTCTGTACCGGCCTGCCGGGGGGGCTGTGCCGGCCTGCCGGTGGTCTGTGCACCCTGTGGGAGTCTGTACCGGCCTGCCGGGGGGCTGTGCCGGCCTGCCGGGGGGCTGTGCTGATGTCCGGGGGTCTGTGCAAGCATCGTCCGATGGGACTACAAGTCCCATCTGGCGATGCCTGCTACCATGACAGTGATTGACACATTAGCCAATGATGGGACAGTAGTAGTCCCATCATCCGGCTAATGTGTTAAATGTTAAAAAAAAAATACTACATACATACTACATATATACTACATACATACTACATACATGCTACATACATGCTGCATGCTACATACATACTACATACATACTACATACATACTACATGCATGCTACATGCATGCTACATACATACTACATGCATCCTACATACATACTACATGCATGCTACATACATACCACATACATACTACATACATACTACATATATACTACATGCATGCTACATACATACTACATGCTACATACATACCACATACATGCTACATACATACTACATACATACTACATACATACTACATGCATACTACATGCATACTACATACATACTACATGCATGCTACATACATACTACATGCATGCTACATGCTACATACATACCACATACATACCACATACATACTACATGCATGCTACATACATACTACATGCTACATACATACTACATGCTACATACATACTACATGCTACATACATACTACATATATACTACATACATACTACATGCATGCTACATACATACTACATGCTACATACATACCACATACATACTACATACATACTACATACATACTACATGCATGCTACATACATACTACATGCTACATACATACCACATACATACCACATACATGCTACATACATACTACATGCATACTACATGCATACATACTACATGCATGCTACATACATACTACATGCTACATACATACCACATACATACTACATACATACTACATGCTACATACATACTACATATATACTACATGCATGCTACATACATACTACATGCTACATACATACCACATACATACTACATACATGCTACATACATACTACATATATACTACATGCATGCTACATACATACTACATATATACTACATGCATGCTACATACATACTGCATGCTACATGCATGCTACATACATACTACATGCTACATACATACCACATATATACTACATACATACAATACATTCATACAATACATACATAGACATACAGTACATATAACATAGAGTAACATACTTACCAATACTTGTCACATTGTTCCCCGAAGCCATTGTCTTTTCCGGAATAAATATTAACATAACAAACCACAAAAATACTCACCCACGATCCGAAGCAGTCCACGAGTGTGTCCCTCGACGATCTTGGGTAGAGAACTGCAGCATCAGATGATGCTGCCGTTCTCTACGGGCTGCAGGAATCCAATGACGGAAGGTAGGTATCCTTCCGCACTGTATTCCTCCGCCACTTAAAAAAAAAAAAGTCCCTAGTCTCACTTTATGCCATTGCTGTGTGGGAATTTCCCACACAGCAATGGCATAAAGTGAGACTAGGAACTTTTTTTTTTTTTTTAAGTGGCGGAGGAATACAGTGCGGAAGGATACCTACCTTCCGTCATTGGATTCCTGCAGCCTGTAGAGAACGGCAGCATCAGCTGATGCTGCAGTTCTCTACCCAAGATCGTCGTGGGACACACTCGTGGACTGCTTCGGATCGTGGGTGAGTATTTTTGTGGTTTGTTATGTTAATATTTATTCCTTTAAAAGACAATGGCTTCGGGGAACAATGTGACAAGTATTGGTAAGTATGTTACTCTATGTTATATGTACTGTATGTCTATGTATGTATTGTATGAATGTATTGTATGTATGTAGTATATATGTGGTATGTATGTAGCATGTAGTATGTATGTAGCATGCATGTAGCATGCAGTATGTATGTAGCATGCATGTAGTATATATGTAGTATGTATGTAGCATGCATGTAGTATATATGTATGAATGTATGTAGCATGTAGTATGTATGTAGTATGTATGTGGTATGTATGTAGCATGTAGTATGTATGTAGCATGCATGTAGTATGTATGTAGTATGTATGTAGTATATATGTAGTATGTATGTAGCATGTAGTATGTATGTAGCATGCATGTAGTATATATGTAGTATATATGTAGCATGTAGCATGTATGTAGTATGTATGTGGTATGTATGTAGCATGTAGCATGTATGTAGTATATATGTAGTATGTATGTAGCATGTAGTATGTATGTAGTATGTATGTAGTATATATGTAGTATGTATGTAGCATGTAGTATGTATGTAGCATGTAGTATGTATGTAGCATGCATGTAGTATATATGTAGTATATATGTAGCATGTATGTAGTATGTATGTGGTATGTATGTAGCATGTAGTATGTAGCATGCATGTAGTATATACGTAGTATGTATGTAGCATGTAGTATGTATGTAGTATGTATGTAGTATATATGTAGTATGTATGTAGCATGTAGTATGTATGTAGCATGTAGTATGTATGTAGCATGCATGTAGTATATATGTAGTATATATGTAGCATGTAGCATGTATGTAGTATGTATGTGGTATGTATGTAGCATGTAGTATGTAGCATGCATGTAGTATATACGTAGTATGTATGTAGCATGTAGTATGTATGTAGCATGCATGTAGTATATATGTAGTATGTATGTAGCATGTAGTATGTATGTAGCATGCATGTAGTATATATGTAGTATGTATGTAGCATGTAGTATGTATGTAGCATGCATGTAGTATATATGTAGTATGTAGCATGTAGTATGTATGTAGCATGCATGTAGTATATATGTAGTATGTAGCATGTAGTATGTATGTAGCATGCATGTAGCATGTACTATGTATGTAGCATGCATGTAGTATATATGTGTTATGTATGTAGCATGTAGCATGCATGTAGCATGCATGTAGTATGTATGTAGTATGTATGTAGTATATATGTGGTATGTATGTAGCATGTATGTAGTATGTATGTAGCATGCAGTATGTATGTAGCATGCATGTAGTATATATGTAGTATGTATGTAGTATATATGTAGTATGTATGTTGCATGTAGTATTTATGTAGTATGAATGTAGCATGTATGTAGTATGTAGTATGAATGTAGCATGTATGTAGTATGCATGTTGTATGTATGTAGCATGTAATTTTTTTTTAATTTTTTTTTTTACATTCAACACATTAGCCGGATGATAGGACTATTACTGTCCCATCATTGGCTAATGTGTCAATCACTGTCATGGTAGCAGGCATCACCCGATGGGACTTGTAGTCCCATCGGACGATGCCTGCACAGACCCCCGAAGCCTGCACAGACCACCGGCAGGCCGGCACAGCCCCCCGGCAGGCCGGCACAGCCCCCCGGAGCCTGCACAGACCACCGGCAGGCCGGCACAGCCCCCCGGAGCCTGCACAGCCCCCCGGCAGGCCGGCACAGCCCCCCGGCAGGCCGGCACAGTCCACCGGAGCCTGCACAGACCACCGGCAGGCCGGCACAGCCCCCCGGCAGGCCGGCACAGACCACCGGAGCCTGCACAGACCCCCTGGCAGGCCGGCACAGCCCCCCGAAAGGCCCGTACAGACCCCAGAGAGGCTGTACAAGGGCAGGAAAGGGTTTTTCTTATTCCGATACCGGAAGTCCCATAGACTTGAATGGGACTTCCGGTATCGGAATCGGCGATACCGATACTTTTTTTAAAGATCGGCCGATACCATCCGATACGATACTTTGAAGTATCGGACGGTATCGCTCAACTCTACTCACGTGATCTATTATGCCACTTGCCCCCGCAGTAAAATATACGTGGGTCTCTCTTCACGTGAATTCCGTATACACACGAGAAAACACGTTAGACATATTATTGCAGCAAAGGAAGTAATGGATACGACTTTATTAAAAACCCTGCCCAAACATTTCCAACTTGTTCACTCATGTGATCCTTGTGGCTTTAATGTACGCAGCAATGATAGGGTTAGTTGCAGCATCAGGTGGGGCAATGCGAAGCAGGGTCTGTCTCAACTCAAACACTGACTGATTAGGAGACTTTATACCATAGCACCATCTGGGCGCAATGAGAAACTAAGCTTCGCCAGTTTTCTGTAAATTTACAAACCTATATCTCTGCATTTTTCTTCTTTTATGTTTTTAATTTCTCCTTTGTACCATGCAGTCTTCATATGCCCACATTATGGAGATATGTGTACTTTCTCAACGGTGAAGAATTCTAAAGGGATCCAGGTTGGCGGTCAACTATTTTTCCATCATTCTCCAAATTAACATCTGGACACGCATAATGGGGACCCTTCTGACATATGGAATATGGACTTGTTGTCTTGATGTTTGCTTTTTGTGCTCTTATTTTATAAGAAGTCTCTTTATCAGCAGTTACAGCTGCTCACTTTGTTGTTATATGGTTACAATATACTCACTATACTCTTATTATTTGTCTTATTGATTTCACCATCACACACTTTTCGTTATTTATTTATTTTTCTATTCAATAATCAATATATTCTTTCACTCTTTTACCTTCTTTATTTATCATTCATTTTTCCAACACATCACTTCCCTAATACAAGCTAATTTAATAATTTATATTCATTATTCACCCCTTCTTGCACTTAACACCCTCATTTCATACTCTCCATTTTATTTCCTATATATACAGTACACATAATTCACATACATATTCCTTCTTTGCCATGAGCTTCTCCTTCTTTTATAGTTTACGTTATCCTTATAATCCCTATTTATCCCCATTATGTGCACTTCATAAAAATGGCCGCCGCTGTGCTCATGTGCAATTTGCTTCCTCCTCAAGCGTCTCGAAGAGATTGTGTCACCTGCACCTATGAAGTTACAGGGAATACTTTTCCGGGAACACCAGGAACAGATGTTTTTTTTACTGGGGGAGTTGCGATCTCATGCACCAAACAGAATGGGGCAAACATTTAACAGGGCAAGATAAACTGAGCGCCTATATCCCATTCACTGTACCCCTGTAAAAGAAGCAGGCGAAAAGTGCTTCGAAGCACGGGCAGGCGATCCTCCCTCCTTCATCTACATGGGGAAGCAATGCTGTTCATATTTCTGAAGCTGCTCTACATTATAACCCTGTAGGATTTATTTGAGAATGGTCTATGCATGCTGATGTTTTGAGTTTATCCTCTACTCATCTATTCCAAGTTGCACTCACCACTTTAGTTTTCCATTGGAATTGTGAGCATCATTTATATATCCATTTGCCAAATTTTTAATTTTTTTTAAATTCTGGTTTTGAATCAACATTTTTGCGGACATTCACTGGCTGCATAATCCTGCTGCACTTGTCACTTTATTTTTTTAGGATTATGGACAGTAATGTCTTGTAAATCAAACTCATTGAATTCTTTTGATAATGTTCTTTGTACTTTATTTCTACACAGATCTGAGATAGAATTACCGGTATGTCTAACTGACATTATCATATCATTCATACTGGCTTTGGATGTCCATTTGTGCAGAATATGTCTGATTTCCCTTTTTTGTGAGGGGATCATCTTGCTCCATTTCTTGCACAGTTTCTTGATTGACCTCATGATGTACAATTCTGATAATTTAGTAAATGTAATTATAAAGTAATTTTGTTTTTATACACAATTTTCCCATCATCCTTTCGGTGAGAGTAGTATACTCCATTTTTCTTTCTGTATTTCTACCTATAAGGGAGTACATCACCATTAATATTATGATACTTTGTGGGGGAACTCTATATTAGAAGGTTATTTTCACAGCACAATTTACAATATATTTGTGCTATGTCCTATCTTTGATTGCAATATTGTGTTATGGATTTAATCTAATCTTTGAAGACTAACTGAATCATTAAACCCTGAACCTTAAGACAACAAAAACGAATTTAAAATGATCTCATTAAATGTTATATGTATGTAAAGCATATGGTATTACTTCTCTCACATAGTTTCTAGTTTTACAAATGTGCTTACTTTGGCACAAATTTAGTCACATTTTCTGTAAGTGCTTGGATGTGCCATGTCACGTTTCAGTTGTGACGGAATGTACAGTAACCATCCAATACTGACATTCCAACCAAAGCATGTGTTACAGGGTATAGTTTTTGCAGGCGTTTTCTCTTTGATGAAAAAAAAATGAATCTGTTCACCATGAGAAGTTTCCTTGATAATGCATATATAAATAGATTAGGTGTTCCAGCCAATGTTTAGCAATTTTCCATACAAAAAATGATATTATGCTACTTATCAACTTTTTATTTGCAGATATTCTTCTACCTTCCAGAAATGCAATTGAAGATGATCGGATCGCTTCAGGCAACCTCAGTCCACAGTCCTGGTAAGTACTCTCTAGCTGTGGACAAGAGTTGCGCCAATTTCCTGAAATGCCAGATTCCTCAGCACAACATCTGATTCACCAGCCTGGGGTGATGTCTTCTGTGCAGAGCACAGGTGACGTCACGCCAGCCCAGCTATTCATAAGTCTAGCCTGGGATTGGGGAGGGTAAGGAAATTCACGCAGTTCCTGTCCACAGCCAGAAAGCACTGACTTGGACAGTGAATTAGGGTTGCGCAAAGAGATCTGATCATCTCGAATTGCAATATATTTAGTAAATTAAATCTTTTGCCAAGTACCTTTCATGGCCCTCATATCGCTCAGACTTACCCAGTTTGCACTTTTTTAACTGTTTTTATATACCACACTGAAAGAATAGTTTTGTAGATTTAAATTTTATTGCTTTTTCTCACAGCACCATGTACATTTTATTTATTTTACACACTTACATAGCGCCATTAACTCTACAGCGCTTTACAGACATTATCGGCTTATTATTAAAGCATTTTAATACAAGAGTTCATAACACATTTCAAACTTACAGGGATATTCATGATTTAAACTTTTAAAAAACTACCGTACATATTTTTTTTCAATTCATTGACACTTTCATTATTTAGTACAGTTGAGGCCAAAAGACTGACACAATGTTTGCCGCTTCAGTTTTTATAGTTAAAGTTTTTAGAGAGTAAAGAAAGCACCCCACAGAACATTCAACTGTGATTCTGGATTATAAGAAGGGTTTTAAGGCAATGAGAACTCAGTTCCAGACCACTTCAATTGGCCCTGTGCCCCTCTTCATTGGTGTTAAGAAGGGCAGCAAAGAAGCCACTTCTCTCCAAGATAAATCACAAGGACAGACTGACGTTCTGTCTGTTTAGTTTGCAAAAGAGAAGACTGAGAGGAGACTTAATAGCTGTCTACAAATATCTAAAGGGCTGTCACATTGTAGAAGGATCAACTTTATTCTCATTTGCACAAGGAAAGACTAGAAGCAATGGGATGAAACTGAATGGGAGGAGACACAGATTAGATATTAGAAAAAACTTTTTGACAGTTAGAGTGATCAATGAGTGGAACAGGCTGCCACGAGAAGTGGTGAGTTCTCCTTCAATGGAAGTCTTCAAACAGAGGCTGGACAGACATCTGACTGGGATGATTTAGCGAATCCTGCTTTGAGCAGGGGGTTGGACCAGATGGCCCAGGAGGTCCCTTCCAACTCTACCATTCTATGATTCTATGATTCTGCAGGAAGTACAGGGATTTGACTGCAGAGGATTGGGGTAAAGTTATTTTCTCTGGTAATGCCCCTTTCAAACTGAGACAGTACAGTTGGAACAATTTAGTGATGAACAATACTATTTCTAGCTTCATGGAGCACTACGTCACAAGACAAAAGTAATAACCGAGTGGCTTGAGGAACAAAATATTGAAATTTTGAGTCCATGGCCAGGAAACTCCCCAGATCTCATTAATCCCATTGAGATCCTGTAGTCAATCTTCAAAAAGTGGCTGGACAAACAAAAACACAAAAATTGTGATTGACTCCCAGTATAGTCAGGATCTGGCCCAGAAGCTGATACCCAGCATGATAGTGTGAATGGCAGAAGTTTTGAAAATAATGAATCAACACTGTAATTATTGAGTCTTTATACAAATTTGATGTATTTGTCAAAAAGAGTTTAAAATGAAACCTGTCACCTTGAGAAAAGCTTAACTGCAGATATAGGGTTAATGTGCAGGTAAATAGTGATGACTGCACCACCCCAATGACTAGAAGCCAGCAGCAGAACTAAAACGTTATTTTCTACCTGACGCCACTCTTCCAATAAGGCAGCTAACCAAGGTTTAAGTGATATTAACCTGCAGATTAACCCTATATTTGCAGGTAGATGGTATTTCTTGAGATGTCAGGTTTATTTTTAACACTTATGAAAATATCTGAAAACACTGAAGAGGCAGATTTTGTAAAAAACAAATTATTCTCAAAACTTTTGTCCATATCTGTACATTTTGGTAGTAAATCATGCAAGTGTTCTAAACACACTATGACCACACAATTTACTATCGATGCTTTGGCCACCACATTTATAGAGCTCTGATCATAAATTACTGTATATGCACCAAGTCATCCCAACCATTTACTTTCTGCATCCTATTTATACTATGCAAGAATAAGGGGGTTAAAAAAATCTCACTCGCAATATTTTGTCTGCTCTGTGAGCTAAAAGAATCAAGATCCTATTAATATATATAAAAAAATATATATACTGTATATACTATATATATATAAATAAAAATTTGCAGCAGGAGTACATGGTATGTACAAAGTTTTGTCCCCAGTTTCTTTTGCCAGAGTGCTGGGAGCAGCATAAACACCTGTCCTTGTAATCTTGGAACTGGCCTTGAAGCAGTAAGAAAATAATGAACAATTAGGCCTCTTTCACAATTCAGTTTTTTGCATCAGTTCAAATCCGCCAAAAAGGCAGACAAGCGGATCCGTTCTCAACTGATGTGAACGGATGGCACAGGATCCGTTTTCAGACGAATCCTGAAAATGAGGAAATTTAAAGGAAACGCTGGCCGGGAAAAGGAGAGAGGGAGAGAGGGAGAGAGAGAGAATTTTTTTTTTGTCCGGCACCCAGAAAGAATTTCGGGTTAAATCAGTGTCTGGAGGATCCGCCACAGAAAAAAACGTAAGCTCCGTTTGAAAATCTTTGAGGATGGTGACGGACAGCAACTTTTGGCGGATCCTCAAAAAAAACGGATGCAACGGATGGCAATCCGTCACAATCCGCCACTAATGGAAGTCAATGGGGAAAAAAAACGGATCCTCAAAGGAAAATTGAGGATCCGTTTTTTTCAAAACCTGGCGGAATGTGACTGATTGTAAAAAACTGAAGTGTGAAAGAGGCCTAACACAGCCAAGTAAAGTGTACCTGTAACTGTTTCGGGGGATCATAATCATTTTTCAAATCACTTGCAATTTAAACATTTTTTTGTCATGAAAAGTATTATACCAAAGAATACAATATACAATAAAGGGATTTCCAAGACTTACATATTGATGACCTACGTATGCTTAGGATAGGTCACCAACATCAGATTGTTGGGAATCCAACTCCCAGAAACTACATGATCAGTATAAGGGCAGTTTCACACGTCCAGATAATTCCGGTACCGGAAAAACCGGTACCGGAGCTATCCGTGTCCGTGTGTATACGTATGCCATCCGTGTGCTATCTGTATGTCCGTGTGTACCATCCGTGTGCTGTCCGTGTGCTGTCCGTATGCTGTCCGTGTTTTTGAAAAATTATTTTCAATGTTAACCCTTTGACTTTTAAAAACGCACACGGATCACACACGGACAGCATCCGTGTGCGGTACGTGTTTACACGGACCCATTGACTTGTATGGGTCCGTGTGATCCGTGCTGTTGCACAAAAACGGACATGTCAGCGTGTTTTGCACACGGACACACGGTCTGTGAAAACACGCTGACATCTGCATAGACACATTAATTCGAATGTGTCTACGTGTGTCAGTGTCTCCGGTACGTGAGAAAACTGTCACTACACGTACCAGAGACACTGACGTGTGAAACTGCCCTAACAGCGCGTGGAGTCGGCACAGCGCGGCTGTGGACAGGGTGTGGTGGATGTTCTGAGGTACTACAGCTCCCATTGAAGTAGTTTATATAAGCAGTGTTCTTCCACACATGAAAAAGGCCTTAAAAGGGAACCTGTCAGGTCCCCCCAGAACCACCAGCAGTTGTGTCTACATATGCAAATACCCTGCCTAACACTCCCTTTATTACATTACACACAAACAGAATATTAGAAAAAGTGTTTCTAAAGTCTGTTTATGATATGTATATGAAAGGCCTGTGACTAGTCGATGGAGCGTTTGTGTCCTCAGACTACTCTGCTCACTCAGGCTAGTTTCACACTAGCATATTTTCCAAGCGGCGCTCGCGCCGCTAAGCCCCGCCCCCGTTGGCTCCCTGACCGCCCCATCCGGTCATCGTCTACTATCGTACACGGCTGCATGCGATCTGCGCACCCTATCTTTAGCATAGGGTGCACAGACCGTGCGCTGGCCGTGCGCTAGTAGGATTTTAGCGTGCGCTGCGTACTTTTGAAGGTGCGCCGAGCGCGCCAAAATGCAACATGGTGCGTTCGCGCACACCGCACGCTAAAATCCTACTAGCGCACGGTCTGTGCACCCTATGCTAAAGATAGGGTGCGCAGATCGCATGCAGCTATGTGCGATAGTAGGCGGCGATGACCGGATGAGGCGGGCAGGGAGCCGACAGTGGGTGGGGCTTAGCGGCGCCGAGCGTTGCGTGGAAAATACGCTAGTGTGAAACTAGCCTCAGCATGTTATCACGCCCCTGTGAGTGTGATAACATGACTTAATATACATACCTTGCGCAAGCCTGTGGCTTCTTCCCCTCACTACATTGATCTTCTGAAGCCGGGTGTGTACGTGCCAGTTCAGAGAGGTGCACTGCTCATAATCGTAAATTAAGAAGACTTTCGATCATGCGCAGTGCGCTCTCTGAAGCCAGCACATGTACACCCTGCTTCAGAGGCTCAATGCAATGAGGGAAAGAAGCTGCGCACATGCGCAAGATATGTTTAGAACTGGCGATGACGCCGGCACCTGTAAATCATGCTGAGTGGGCCAACTAGACTGGGGACACTAATGCCCCATTTTTAGTCAAAACCCTCATTTTAATATTATAAACGGATTTTAAAAATACTTTTTCTCAAGATCTGTTTAAGATAATCCTTTAATCGTCCCACCATAGGGAAATTCAAATTTATGTGTGCAATGTAATAAAGGGACTGTATTTATATATGCAGACACAACTGCTGGTCTTTTTGGAAGCACGGGGAACCTGACAGGTTCTCTTTAACAAGGTTACATTTATAGGATTAAGCAGTAGTTACATGAAATACTCTATTAATTTTAGTAAGACTTTTCAAATGAATAGGCTAATCTAAGGAGAAATAAATAAGAAGAACAAGATGCTCAGCATTGCAAAGAATAAACTTCAGATGAAGAATAAGTTAATGGTCATTTAAACACTTATAAATCCATACATTAATTTTCATTTTTATCACACATAGTACAGTACACTCATTTAGATATCTGACATCCTGGATTTCACAATATCAGATGTTTCTAAACACTGGATGCCTACACATACAGATGCGTCTGTACATTTTTTTCTCAGACCTCTGAATATTACAGTAAAATTCCAGAATTGTAAAGTCGCTGCAACAAGTAAAAAAGGGAGTTCACCATGATGTTCAGGCCAAGCTGTAAATATATATACCACAGTCTCCAAAAATAAAGATCAGGAAACAACAAAATCCATATAGACCTACAATAAACTCCTGACCATAAGAACACTTACAAAAGTATGCAATAATTTATTATCGCTTAGTAATAAATTCTTATTGCATAGTTTGGAGGCTGTGATATTCTTTTGCCAAGCTAGCAGCTAATTCTCTATTAATGTAGTACTAGAATATTTTTGTTGGATGCTATATTTTAACTTCTTCCGACTGAGGACAATTTTTATTTTTGCGCTTTTGTTTTTTCCTCTCTTTCTTCCTAGAGCCATATCTGTTTACTTTTATGCCGTCATAGATGTATGTGTATTGTTTGTGGGACAAGTAATTTTTAATGACTTCCTTTAGTTTCCCATACAATATACTGAAAAAAAAATCAAAGTGGGTTGAAATGGTGATAAAAAATGCAATTCTGCCATTTTATGGGGGTTCTTTTTTTACAGTGTTCATTCATTGTATTGAAAAATGCTGAGAAAAAAACCCAATTACGGTGAAATGGTGGAAAAAACAAATTCCGCTATTGCTTTTTTTAAAAATATTTTCTTGGTGTTCCCTGTTCATTAAAAATGGCCTGGCAACAGGATTCTCCAGGTCAGTATGATTATAGAAATACCAAACGTAAGTAAATAAAAAAACTATTCAAGTGGTGGGTTAAAAAAAAATACATTTGTTAAAAAAAATGGTTGCCATATTCTGAAACCCAGAACATCTTTATTTTTCAGCAATGGAGTTGTGTGAAAATGTTCTTTGTGCCTGGCAAGCTTAAGTTTTTATTGATACTATTCTGCTGTACATATGACGTTCGGATGTTTATTTATTTTATTTTTTCACTTTAAAGAGTTATCCCTTTATGTAAATTAAGTTTATATTTTAATAGATGGGACTTTTACAGATGTGAGAATACCAAATCTGGGTATTTTATTTCACAAACAACAATGAATGAAGAAGGAGAATGTGATGACAACACTCAAACAATAACTAATGAATTTTTACACATGAACTTTCAGGAGCAGGTGTCATTGGTAACTTTACAAGATTTGGATACAGAAAAAAATAGAGAAATGGAATTTGTTAATCAGTCATCAAATTTTTCCACAAAAAATCCCTATTTTTATCCGGTCCACGCGAGATCTGAGTGTATGGACCGATTCCAAGATATAGTAGAAAAGGAATTGCAAATTTTGTTTAATCAGAAAAATAGTAAAATAGGCAAATTTAAAAATCTATCTGGCAAGCAATTTATAGCCCTAAGAGAATTAAAATCAATGACAGATATTGTTATAAAAATGTCAGACAAAGGTGGGGTAGTTGTGGTTCTAGATTCTAAAGATTATTATGATAAAATGATTGAGTTATTGTCAGACAAATTGACATATAGGAAACTGGATCTCAACCCTTTAGAACAATTCAAGGATAAAACTAATCAAATTATTATAGAGGGTTTGGAGTTAGGAGTCATTACTAAAAAACAGGCAGAATATCTGCAAGTGAAGAAACCGGTGCTCCCAATTATATATGGAGTACCCAAAATTCACAAAGGCAGTGGCATTCCTCCTATGCGACCGATTGTCTCGGGCATCGGCTCAGCACATGAGCACTTGTCACAATGGGTTGACACATTGTTGCAACCCCTTGTACAGAGGATGCCTGGCTACATTAGAGATTCCAAACAGGTGTTACAAATGTTTTCCAACAAAATGTGGTTGTCCTCATATTCATGGCTTAGTTGTGATGTAGTATCACTATATACATGTATCCCTCATGATCTAGCAATAAGAGGTCTGCAATTTCATCTAAAAAGGTTTAGCAACTACTCTATAGATTTAATTAATTATATTTTGCAGGTAGTAATATTTTTGATGTCACACAATTTTTTTTCTTTTAACCAGTGTAATTATTTACAGTTGAAGGGAGTAGCTATGGGAGCCAAATTTTCACCGTCCCTTGCAAACCTGGTTATGTCGTATTGGGAATATGAATTTATTTTCTCAGATTCTAATCCTTTTTATGGACAGGTGGCATGGTATGGCAGATATATCGATGATACCCTATTAATTTGGGATGGAGATGTATCTGCCATACCCGGCTTTATGCTATATTTGAACTCTAACCAATACAATATTAAATTTACGTATGAACATAATATGGAACATATATCTTTTTTGGATTTGGATTTATTTGGTGCTGAGGGGAAAATAATTTCTACGAAAACACATCACAAACCCTATAGTGGGAATACCATCTTACATGCGACTAGTAGCCACAATAAACATACCCTTAAAGCAATACCAGTAGGAGAACTCACAAGGGTTAAACGCAATTGTAGCGAGGAGAGTAATCTATATAGTGAACTGGAACATGTAGAGAAAAAATTAAAAAATCGCATGTATCCGGATTGGTCTTTAAATCGAGCACAACAAATAGTAAAAAATAAAAAACGTAATGAAATGATTTTTGCTAGTGGCAACGCAAATGAGACAGTTATTGGAAAGAAACCGTATATTTGTTTTCAGTTTAGTCGTCAATTTCCACAAATCAAGGGAATCATTAATAGATATTTGCCCATTTTATATGAAGATAGTAAATTGGCAGATATATTAAAGCCAGGTATTAATATAGTATCGAGAAGAGTCCCTACATTGGGAGACAAATTATCACCTAATTTATTTTCGCTCAATAATAAAACAAACAAAACCTGGTTAACCTGTAATGGTTTCTTTAGATGTGGAGCCACAAAATGTAAAACGTGTAGATATGCAAATGTTACTAAAAAAATTTTCTGATGCGGCAAATAAAGTGCAATATACCATAAAACAATATATTAATTGTAATTCAACCAATGTAATATATAAAGTAGACTGCACCATTTGCAAATTATCATACATAGGGTGCACATCTAGAAAAATGAAGATGCGCATTAGGGAACATCTACATGATATTGAGAATACGAATAACATGAATCGTAATTTATCAGCTGTTTCGCAGCATTTCATTAGGCACCATGCCAGAAATACCTCGAGCTTTCAAGTGCAAGGAATAGAACAGGTTAAAATTCCTTTCCGCGGCGGAGATCCAAAGCGACGCCTGTTAACAAGAGAGGCTTTTTGGATTTATCACCTAAATGCCCGATCCCCGAATGGTTTAAATAAACGAAATGACCTAATGCTTCATTACTGTTGAAAAGATAAATATTTCTCTTTTGCAACATGTGTTTTAATTTATTTTGTATATTGCTTTGTAATTTTAATGAGTTTAATTGTCATGTGACTGTATCTGTGCATATCATTGGATTGAATATAGTATATATGTAGCTGAGATCAGTGTATCTCTATGGCTCTGACAAAGATCATACTGATCGAAACGCGTTGCCGTGTCCGTGTGTATGGCATATACTATGAAGATGACATATTTTAAATGTTGAAATAAAGAAGAAATTTTTACACGCAGCTGGAACTAATTGCTCTTTCCTAAAAAAAATGGTTGCCATATTCTGAAACCCAGAACATCTTTATTTTTCAGCAATGGAGTTGTGTGAAAATGTTCTTTGTGCCTGGCAAGCTTAAGTTTTTATTGATACTATTCTGCTGTACATATGACGTTCGGATGTTTATTTATTTTATTTTTTCACTTTAAAGAGTTATCCCTTTATGTAAATTAAGTTTATATTTTAATAGATGGGACTTTTACAGATGTGAGAATACCAAATCTGGGTATTTTATTTAATTTTTTATTATTATTAATGGAGGATAAGAAGGGTGGTTTGAATTTTTATATTTTGTATCAATATTTTATTTTTTGCTTTGTTTTTTTAGCCTCCTTAAAGGGAATCTGTCAACTCATTTTTGCCCTATGAGCTGCGGCCACCGCCATCAGGGGCTTATACAGAGCAGGGTTCCCCAACTCCAGTCCTCAAGGCCCACCAACAGGTCATGTTTTCAGGATTTCCTTTGTATTGCACAGGTGAAGCAATTATCACCTGAGCAATACAAAAGAAATCCTGAAAACATGATCTGTTGGTGGGCCTTGAGTTGGGGAACCCTGATCTAGAGCAATCTGTAATGCTGTAGATAAGCCCCCGATGTAACCTGAAAGATAAGAAAAACAGGTGAAGAGCCTGTATAGGGAACGTTAGGAGTGTTCAGGGACACTGCCTTAGGGGAGTGCAAAAGGTCTCCACGTCCCCGTTCCCTGTTGTAGGGCCCACCATTGTAACTGTGTCCCTGGTGTTCCCTTGTTTGTCTTGTCGTTTTAGTTACCGACCTGCGGGTCGCGTCACACAGGACAAGTCTACACGACATTAGCCCAGGGTTGCACAAAGCAATCAGCTTCGCTCCGCTCCTGAGTGCCAGCGGCAGTGCCGGGTATTAACATGCGAGACTTGTCCGAGTTTCTCGCATGTGTGATCCTGGCCTTACGCCGATTTCACACATCCCTGTTTTGACATCTGAGTACGTAATGCGATACACAGTCCGACCACTGGTCTCCTGAACTGATCTTGACATCCCGGTAGACATATATGAGTCTGTCATGTTCGGGACAGGTAACCCGCAGCCATTCTGTAAATTGCAGTCTGTAATCAGACCATAAAACATGGATGTGTGAAACCAACTTTACAGCATAGGAAACAAGACATTCTTTATCTTAACAAAACAGAATACTTTGACTACAAAAATTAATTGGTTTCTCTAGATTCTTGTTTAAATGGAGCCAGAGGTATTGGAAAAACAAGCTTTCTTCGCAGTGTATAAGTTGGCTGTGGCATCTGCTTCAGATTGGTCTTGCTGTCCTTTGGGTACTCCATTTCACTGACAATTTTGTTGACTTTTGTGAGAATGGACAAAATGTCTTCTCCTCTGGAAAAAAAAATATTACAAATTATTCACTATTAAAGGAAGTTGCGAATACATAAATTTCCAGGAGATAAAATAGAGGAATAATGGAGGTGGCTGACATGGAGAAATCCTACCAATGGCTGGAGAAAGCTGGATTCCGAGACAGCAGAGTCACTAATCATAGCGGCACAAGAGCAAGCACTAAGTAACAGATCCATAGAAGCAGGAATCTACCACACAAGACAAGACCCAAGGTGCAGACTATGCAAAGAAACCAGAAACCATCCAACAGATAGTGGCAGGATGCAAAATGCAAGCAGGAACAGTGTATACTGAACGCCACAACCAAGTAGCGGGAATTGTATACTGGAACATCTGCATAGCATATGGGCTAAGTCCCCTAAGTCCAGGTGGGAGACCCCAGAAAAAGTGGTGGAGAATGAAAGGGCTACAAACCTGTTGGACTTCAAGATCCAGTTGGATAAGCAGGTGATAGTAGACAAGAATCAGAAGACAGTAATGATAATAGATGTGGCAGTGGTAAATGACAGCAACATCAGAAAGAAGGAATATGATAAGCTGAAGGAATACCAGGGCCTCAAAGGAGAACTGGAAGGTGAAGGCAACAGTGATTCCAGTGGTGATAGGAGCACTTGGAGCAGTGACCCATAAGTTGAAAGAATGGCAACAACAGATCCCAGGAGCAAAATCTGTGCTCTCTGTCTAGAAATGCGCAATGCTGGGGACAACTAAGACCCTGCGCAGAACCCTGGGGGTGAGAAGGAGGTTTTATATACACTCACTGGCCACTTTATTAGGTACACCATGCTAGTAATGGGTTGGACCCCCTTTTGCCTTCAGAACTGCCTCAATTCTTCGTGGCAGAGATTCAACAAGGTGCTGGAAGCATTCCTCAGAGATTTTGGACCATATTGACATGATGGCATCACACAGTTGGCGCAGATTTGTCGGCTGCACATCCCTGATGCGAATCTCCCGTTCCACCACATCCCAAAGATGCTCTATTGGATTGAGATCTGGTGACTGAGGAGGCCATTTGAGTACAGTAAACTCATTGTCATGTTCAAGAAACCAATCTGAGATGATTCGAGCTTTATGACATGGCGCATTATCCTGCTGAAAGTAGCCATCAGATGTTGGGTACATTGTGGTCATAAAGGGATGGACATGGTCAGCAACAATACTCAGGTAGGCTGTGGCGTTGCAACGATGCTCAATTGGTACCAAGGGGCCCAAAGAGTGCCCAGAAAAAATTCCCCACACCATGACACCACCACCACCAGCCTGAACCGTTGATACAAGGCAGGATGGATCCATGCTTTCATGTTGTTTACGCCAAATTCTGACCCTACCATCCGAATGTCGCAGCAGAAATCGAGACTCATCAGACCAGGCAACGTTTCTCCAATCTTCTACTGTCCAATTTCGATGAGCTTGTGCAAATTGTAGCCTCAGTTTCCTGTTCTTAGCTGAGAGGAGTGGTACCCAGTGTGGTCTTCTGCTGCTGTAGCCCATCTGCCTCAAAGTTCGACGCACTGTGCGTTCAGAGATGCTCTTCTGCCTACCTTGGTTGTAAGGGGTGGCAATTTGAGTCACTGTTGCCTTTCTATCAGCTCGAACCAGTCTGCCCATTCTCCTCTGACCTCTGGCATCAACATGGCATTTCCGGCCACAGAACTGCCGCTCACTGGATTTTTTTTCTTTTTCGGACCATTCTCTGTAAACCCTAGAGATGGTTGTGCATGAAAATCCCAGTAGATCAGCAGTTTCTGAAATACTCAGACCAGCCCTTCTGGCACCAACAATCATGCCACGTTCAAAGGCACTCAAATCA
Source organism: Dendrobates tinctorius (assembly GCF_039654945.1). Classification (NCBI taxonomy): domain Eukaryota; kingdom Metazoa; phylum Chordata; class Amphibia; order Anura; family Dendrobatidae; genus Dendrobates; species Dendrobates tinctorius. Next base: position 4,285,583 of record NW_027361844.1, on the reverse strand, counting down.
CCTTTCTTCCCCATACTGATGCTCGGTTTGAACTGCAGGAGATTGTCTTGACCATGTCTACATGCCTAAATGCACTGAGTTGCCGCCATGTGATTGGCTGATTAGAAATTAAGTCTTAACACACAGTTGGACAGGTGTACCTAATAAAGTGGCCAGTGAGTGTATATATATACACACACACACACACATACACAGGGGTTGGACAAAATAGTGGAAACACCTAACGTTTTGGCATCATAATCATCGAACATGTTATATAAACATGCAAACCGTGAAATATGGTAATGTTTTGTAGTTGATTATTTGTGTTATGTGATATGTGTATTTAAATACCGAGGCCAGGAATCCATCCACAGACAGCTGTTTCGGGGTGTTGCCCCTCAGTAGGATTCTGGCTAGGTGGGAGCAATGCCTAGTAGACCAACATCACGAAACAATCACTGACCTCAGGGAGACAAGTCAAGGAAAACACTGCGGCAGCCGGCAAAGGCGCTCAATCAGTGAAATCCTAGGTGCATTGCTCCCTGGGAAATACAAATATGAAAATAAAGTCCGTGGAGCCTCATTTAAGAGTCTCAAACACGGGACTAGCCAGATCTTCCTCCAGGGAAGGACCCAGCCTGTGTTTGAGACTCTTAAATGAGGCTCCACGGACTTTATTTGCATATTCGTATTTCCCAGGGAGCAATGCACCTAGGATTTCACTGATTGAGCGCCTTTGCCGACTGCCGCAGTGTTTTCTTTGACTTGTTTCCCTGAAGTCAGTGATTGTTTCATGGAAGAATTAACAGCCGAGATTATTTAGGCATTTTGGGCGACCAAGTGCATCCTATGGTTCAAGCACTGTTCCCGGAGGGGAACGCCATCTTTCAGGATGATAATGCACCAATTCATACAGCTAGAATCGTTAAAGCATGGCACGAGGAACATTGTAATGAAGTTGAGCATCTCATCTGGCACCCACAATCCCCAGACCTCAACATTATTGAGCATTTATGGTTGATTTTATGGATTCACGTTAGACGTCGATTTCCGCCGCCATCGTCGCTCAAAGAACTGGAGGGTGTTTTAACTGAAGAATGGGCTACAATTCCTTTGGAAACAATTCACACCTTGTATGAATCCATACCTCGGAGAATTGAGGCTGTAATCGCCGCAAAAGGTGGACCTACACCATATTAAGCTAACTTTTGTTGATGTTACCAGGTGTTTCCATTATTTTGTCCAACCCCTGTATATATATACATATGTATATGTGTGTATATATATATATATATATATATATATATATATATATATATATATATATATATATCCAAAGGGAAAGAAGGCAGTAGTCACCATTCCAGGCATCTATACTTTATTAAAAAGCAGGTGAAAACATTGCGACAAGGGAGAAGAGGTGGAAACAATGAAGGGCTATGGACATTTCACACTGCAAGGGCTTCCATGGGTCAAAGGACCCATATATTTTAGGATATATATAATTTTTGACATTTTAACAGAACAAAGAAGGAAAATGGACCAATTTTCCTTTTTTTTGTAATTTTTAAAATGTGAAAGATGAAAATAATTTTTTTTGCTTAAAATGCAAAGGCAATGTGTCACCTTTAATTTTAGCCCATTTAGAGATAATATAATCTTCAACTTTCTTAACTGTTGCCAATAACAGTCATTTTGACTCAGGGTGCCCAAACGTTTACACGCCACTGTAGAATATTTATTAAACCATGCAGGTTCTTGTGAATGTAACCTCTAACCAATGAAGTTGGGCTGAGGTACTTAAAATAAATGACCACGACTACATGTCCTTTATTATAATTATGTATAGCATATTACCTTGCACACATGCATTATTATTTTCAAAAACGTACTTACTTTGGCACCAGTTTCGTCAAATTTTCACAAAGAGTTTGGATGTACCATGATCCTTTTTTATTATGGCGGAATGAATAGTAGCCATCCACTGTTGACATTCCAATCAAAACATCTGCGTCATTAGGTATTGTTATTGTAGGTCTTTTATTTTCAACGTTAGAAACTGCATCTGCTTCAATAGCATGTGCTCCCTGAGAAATGTTTCCTTGACACGCCTGTATAAAGAATAGCTTAGGTTTTCCAGCCAATGTTGTGCATTTGTCGGTAGAGAAATGTGATGTTATTTCACTTATAGGTATATCTATATTGTCAGCCCCGTAGATTGCTTTTGATTTTCCATGAGTTAAAATGCAGCAAACAAAGCAGTCTCTCTCCGAATGATCTTTCTTCTGGTACTCAGTCAAGCACTGATGGATTTCCTTTGCAAATAAGTCTGTGCGAGTCTCTACGTGTAGGCCCAGCCAACTGAAAACGCTATACAGGAACTCTGTGAGATTACAAATTTTGTAAAATGACACAATATAAGGAATACAAAAAAAATAACGAAAGTCAATAACCCTGAGGACATGTTTCTGCTGATGTTATGGGTTTTATTTCCTCTCAAAACGTCCATCTAATGTGTCCAGTGCCAGTAGTCACACATGCCTCAATAGCTCAGTCCCAATATATGGATCCTGAAATGATTCCTGCTATTGGGCACATGAACTAATAACACTTGGTGTACTAGGTGCAGCTTCTTCTCACCGGCATTGAACACATTGGTTGAAATGTCATAGATCTGAATCAAGAGAACACTAAAGAGAATTTATCACTAGCATATTTTATAATAATTATAATAATCGTTATGTTTTATTTGATCTTAAACTGTGTTCCAAATTATTATGCAATAAGAGTTTAGGAGTGATAAGGTTAGAATTTTTTTGTTTGTCATTTAAACTCATTGATGGTGATGTGTGTCAGGCCTCTTTATATCACTGAAAGCAATTGCAGATACCTGTGCAAATTAGTTTGGCAGGTGTATCCAAATAAAGGCAAGACTACTTAAGAAGGCTGTTCCACATTATTAAGCAGCCTACATTTTTTGCCAAAATGGGAAAGAAAAAGGATGTGTCGGCTGCTGAGAAGCAACAAATTGTGGAGTATTTAGGTCAAGGCATGACTACAATCAACATTGCCAAGACACTTCATCGTGATCATCGCACAATCAAGTAGTATGTAGCTGATTCCCAGCACACACGTGTGTGTGCTAAGGAAAAATTGAGGACTCTTTCCAACAGGCAAATGCGTCAGGTTAAAAGAGCAGCTGCAAAAATGTCTTGTCATAGCAGCAGACAAGTTTTTGAAGCTGCTGGTGCCTCCAATGTCCCCCGAACAACAAGATGCAGGGTCCTTCAGAGGTTTGCAGCTGTGCGTAAGCCATCCTGTCGACCACCTCTATCCACTGCACACAAGCAGAAACGGCTCCAGTGGGCCAAACGATACATGAAGACTGACTTCCAAACTGTTTTGTTCACCGATGAGTGCCGTGCAACGCTCGATGGTCCAGATGGATGGAGTGGAGGATGGCTGGTTGATGGACACCCCATGAAAACACGGCAAAGGCGCCAACAAGGAGGAGGTGGAGTCATGTTTTGGGCTGGAATCATGGGGAGAGAGATTGTCGGCCTCTTTAGGATCCCTGAAGGGGTAAAGATGAACTCCATAATCTATGTGGAGTTTCTAAAACAGCACTTCCTGCCATGGTTCAAGAGGAAGAACTGTGCTTTCCGCAGCAAGATCATTTTCATGCATGATAATGCACCGTCTCATGCTGCAAATAACACATCTGCATCTCTGGCTCCTATGGGCATAAAAGAGGACAAACGTATGGTGTGGCCGCCATCTTCCCCTGACCTCAACCTCATTGAGAACCTCTGGAGCATCATCAAAAGGAGTGTCTATGATGGCGGGAGGCAGTTCACATCTAAGCAACAGCTCTGGGAGGGTATTCTGTCCACATGCAAAACAATTGAAGCACAAACCATCCAAAAACTGACAAATTCAATGGACGAGAGAGTTCAGAAGCTTCTTTCGAAGGGGTCCTATGTGCAAATGTAACATCACCTAGAATAAAATTTTGACTTGAAAACTGTTTGATTTCATTTTGTACTAAGCTGAGAATGCTTATAATTTCACAATTGACCATTTTTTTGTTCAAAATAAAAATAAAAAGGTTGAAAACTCTGCTGTGCATAATAATTTGGAACATGCATTTTGAGTGTTTCCTATTTTTAAAAATATACTGTTTTCATAGGGAGTTTGTTCAAAAACATTGCAATTATACTAGAATATTAGATGACTGGAAAATAACAATGACTGCAATTCATATAGGTAATTTAGAGAAAATATGAGGAAATATTTTTTGCATAATAATTTGGAACACAGTGTATAGAGAAATGTAACTGTTGGACTGCTAATCTCACCCTCTTTGTGCTACCTGAAGTAACTGCACATCATAATCAGGGTGCATGTGTTGAGAGGGCTCAGGACCACATCAGCTGTGTCATACAGCCAACATCTGCCTGTGACAGCAGCGATCAGAGCACTTTTATCATTTAGATGCCATTGTCAATTACGGACAGTAGCACTTAAATAAAGTTGTCAACTTGCGTAGCTTCCGCCCAAACGACTCAAACATGAGTTGCCAATAGTTTGCCAAAGCAGCCAGTGGCTTACTGAAGGAAAGTCGCTTCCATCTTGGTCTTCTTATGAAGCCCAACCCGTGGTATAATAGTATGTAGTGCAATACAGTTTCAAGTCACCTATTAAGACTAATAAATGAAGTAAAAAATAAAATGTTTTTAAAAGATACATAAAAAACATAAAAGTTGAAATCACTCCCCTTTTCACAATTAAAAAACTAAAAAATGCTGGCATTGTCATATCTATAAAAGCATGATTTATGAAAATATAGAATTATTTATACCGTTAAATGCAGAAAAAAAAAAAATCAAAGTGCTGTTATTTTTGTCAGGACACCTCTGCAAAAAATGCTACAAAAACACACATAATGGTTTCAATAAATCTATGAAACTAACATGCAAATATTAAGCCATATCACAGCTTCATTAATGGAAAAATAAAAAATCTATGGGTATCAGGAAATGGTGACACAAAACAAATCCTTTTTTGTTTTCATTTTACAAATTTCTGAATTTTTTTCAACCATTAAAATAGCCTTATAAACTTGGAATTGTCATAATCGCACTGTCAGGTTATTTTTACTACATAATATTCAATTTAATCTCACTTGTATTTTTTCCCCAATTTTCAGTACTTTATATAGTAAAATTAAAGCTAGTCAAAACATAAACTCGTCTCGCAAAAACCCAAGCCATCATATGTCCAGGAAAAAAAAGAAATAAGTAATGGCTCTTGGAAGAAGGGGAGGCACAGGAGTTGTTGCCAACTGTAATATGGAGCGGGCTTGATTCAATCCTGCCAGATGCTGTGGTCAATACCGACTGTGGCATCTTAGTAATTTAGTAAAGGGAAGGAGTTTCCTCGTCAACCCACTGATCCAAAGCGGCAGCTCTGACAATATTCACCAGACTGCAAGTGATGAGATATGGACCACCAATCTCCACACCCTGCAGTCGATCAGTGGCTGCAGTGGTCAGGTGACAGCTGGTTTTTACAAAGCGGGTGGATTTCAGAAATGAGAATAGCTTCCTTTCTTTTTTATCAGGGTGGCTCCCACTGTGCGTTAAAAAAGATATATAGCAAAACCATTTTAATAAGTTCCATTAAAATACCCCTTACCTGCATCCTTTTCAGTCCCTGGTCTTGGCTCACTTTTCATAAATTGATCATTATTTATAATCAAGCAGTAGCCTCTGTGTTTTCGATTCATTAAATACGTCTGTGGGATACCAAAATTAAAAAAAATCATATTTTTACAATTAAATTTTTCAGTGTTGATTTGTAAATTCTCTTCTGTGAAAAAGGGAATGAATAACTGCAATCTCCAGCTCCCCCTGACTATTGTATTGCCCCAGCTAAAATACCATGATATATTTGAAAAGTTTTTGCTAGGAACAACTAAAAGGGGTTATCTCATGATGTTAAAAGAAATCTGTCATTAAATATTTCCTACTCCATCTAAGAGCAGCATGATGTACAGACAGATACCCTGATTCCAGAGATGTGTCACTTAATTGGTTGCTTGTTGCAGTTTTGATAAAATCCCTGTTTTATCTACTGCTCATCTACCAGTTCTCTGAATGCGGAGCTCCGTATAACCCCACCCACAGCACTGATTGACAGTTTGAACGCTTTCTGTGTACACTGTTCATAAAATAATTACAATGCAACTTTGCACTATATTTATTCATTGCTTATGAATTATATGCTTATCCCATTTAGGGTTGTGCAGGTGTTTACCTCCCCTTCCCCTTTTTTGGAGGTTAATTTTTTGTCCTGTTTTTTAATTTTGTTCCTACTATTTTTAAATTTTTTTCAATAAATACATTAATTTTAATATTACTTTGTCTCTTCACTTCATATCTCTTATGGGTCCTTCCATGGGTGATTATGTGTACTATATAAATTGAAGTGACTACGGTCGGTGTTACAATAAGGACGATGGGAATAATCTGACACAGAGCGTCTAGAATCTGTGCAGGGTACAATGAAATCTCAAACCTATTAAGGGATTCTAGAGAGAAATGTGCTGCCCAGTGTCAGAAAGCTTAGACTCAGTCACAGGTCAAGGGTCTTGCAACACGATAATGACCCAAAACACACAGCTAAAAGCACCCAAGAATGGCTAAGAGGAAAACATTAGGCTATTCTGAAGTCGCCTTCTATGAGCCCTGACCTAAATCCTATTGAGCATCTTTGGAAAGAGCTGAAACATGCCGTCTGGAAAAGGCAACCTTCAAACACAAGACAACTAGAGTAGCTTGCTCTTGAGGAGTGGGCCAAAATACCTGTTGAGAGGTGCAGAAGTCTCACTGACAGTTACAGGAATCGTTTGATTGCAGTGATTAAATATTAAGTTAGGGGTACCATCATTTCTGTCCACGTCTATTTCATGAGCTTTATTTTTTTTTAATTCTGTGGAAGCATGGTTGAAAAGCAATGTCTGACTTCCATTTGTTCATTTTCATACATTTTTGATTTAATATTACTTGTGTCAGATTCAAGTTATTTCTGTCACCATTGTGGGTTTTTCTGTCATTAAACGAGGGGTACCAACAATTTTGACCACGTGTGTCCAGTGTCCCCTCAAGGAGGACACAACCATACAAACTCCCGCAATAATATAGTCCTCCAAAAATTCTAGAGTATAATTGCTCTATAACAGCAATGAGAGCAAAAAAGATCAAATTAGCTTAGCTTCAAGGGTGGAAGTACCCAGCAGGCATCCCTTATGGGTAAGCACTATTTGCAGCAATTTACATTCATGTAGGCACTTTCTCCAGTTGGACTGCATGCAATGATGGAGGGAGTACTTGAGATAATTATGTATGACACCATAATATTAGCAATTGATTCTTTTTTTGCTTTATAAAATTCTATTTACGAAGGTGTACACACTATTTTGCCCCACTCACTGCATTACATATGTAAGGACACAGTGTGTCATTCAGTCCACTTAAAACCAAATTCAAATTATTGATTACATCGTGTGTCATGTGTTCCTTGCCAGGTTTTTCCACCTTGTCACTCACCTCCCTTCATCAATATATATTGCTTGTTTGCATTATGTCTTTGCATTGTATTAATAAAATTTAGAATTTTTAATTATAATTTGATCTTTTTTGCTCTCATTGCTGTTATAGGGCATCATACTCCAGATTTTTGTAGTACTATATGCTCTCAAATTAAGTAGCAAAACACTGGTGACAGACTCACTTTAAATTGGAAAAATTGCAAAAACAAGCAAAGTTACAATTTACCTCTAACAATTCTTTTCATTCTCGAGAACAGATTACACTTTAGTGCTATTGTTTACTTCTCGTTGCCTAGGTTATTGGCCACCACTGAAGTCTATCAGAGGCGGCTGTTTTTTTAGGCAATAAGCACGTGCCTGCAAGCTCTTTGCTTTAAAGTTTGCAAACACTGTTCTAAACCTGGCCTCACAGGATCCAGTCAGCTTCAGAGACCCTGCGCTGCACCGATGCTGCAGATGCTATACTACCTCTGTTTGAATCATGAGAGAGCGCACAGTTCTGTGCAGCAGTGAGATCATGCAGTAGTCCGAATCACCAATCTTTCTAGAACATCGCCTACAAGAAAGCAGGAAGCTGGGAGACAGAATTCAATGCGTTCCTGAACACTAAAGATGATCGCACCCATATAAAATGTGAGTACTCAAGACGAAAACAGGTTATGACTAGTAATGGGCAAACCCAAACAGTAAAGTATTCAACAGCTGGCGCCTGTGCAATAAATAAATTAGGTGGAGTCTCTTCTATTTTTGATAACCAGTGCAGGCAAAACTGACAGATGCAGGCTGAAACTCCCAGCTGTCAGCTTTATCATGGCTGGTAATCAAGTATAGAGCAGCCCATTAATAAATAATTTTAAAAACGATGTGGGGTTACCCCCATTTTTGTCAACCAGCCAAGCTAAAACAGGCAGCTGGGGGCTGGTATTCTAAAACTGCAAGAGGCAACAGATATTGGCCCTCCCCAACCTACAAATAGCAGCTGCCTCAGAAAAAGCGCATCTATTAGATGTGCGAATTCTGGCACTTTGCCCAGCTCTTCCCACTTGCCCTAGTGGCAAGTGGGGTAATAGGTTTGGGATTGAGGTGAGCTGTTTTATGACTGCTGACATCAAGCCCAGGGAGTTAGTAATCGAGATACGGCTATAAGAGACCCTCATTACTAACCCCATAGTTAGACTGTAAAAAAAACACAGCCAGAATAAAATCCTTTAATTGAAATAAAGACACTGACACCTTCATTTGAAATAAAAATCCCTTTAAAGACAAAAAATAATAAAACACAATATTCTTCACCTATCCGACGATAATCCATTAATGCTCATGTCCCACGACGATCTGGATGATTTGGATAGCGGTTACATCAGTGATGCGACCGGAATCCACGCCAGCCGGCTTACAGTGAGAAAGGAGCGTAATTACACTCCTGCAGTACGTAGCGGTAACTAGAGTTGAGCGAATATTTCAATATTCGGTTCGGATTATGATCGCCGTATTTGCAATATTCACCAAACATAGCCTAACGCCACTGGTGCCAGTGGAAGAACAGATGAGCAAATATGTTTGGAAGCAATCATCAAACATAAATTCAGCACGATATGGTACAAATATGGTACATTTGGATTCGGCGATCGTTTTCCGAACATATTCCCTCATCTCTAGTAGTAATGTGAGAAAGCTCACCGGAGTTCATAGTTTATGATCCCTGTTCACCACACTTATGGTACAGTTTGCTGCATGAGAAAGTTCTTTGCTGGTTAGTGAATATAGGGGGACCCCATGTTGTCTTTTTCTTTTTTTTTTTTTGGGGGGGGGGGAGTCTCCCTTATAATAACCAGAAAAGGCTAAGCAAAAAGCTGTGAGCTGATATTAATAGCCTGGGAACCTTTAGGGCTTTTGGCCCGTTCACACGATATTAATATTAGCCCCCAGGCTGTCATTAAAAAAAGTGGAAACCACACATTTTTTTCCATTTATTTATTTATATTAATAAGAAATAAATGAAAAATAAAATGTTGTGGTTTCCCCCTTGATTTTAATAACCAGCTACGGGAAATAATAATAATAATAATAAATTTTATTTTTATAGCGCCGACATATTCCGCAGCACTTTACATTTCAGAGGGGATTTGTACAGACAATAGACATTACAGCATAACAATAATCACATACAGTAGATTATAACAAATAACAAGAGGAGTGAGGGCCCTGCTCGCAAGCTTACAGTCTATGAGGAAAGAGGGAGACACGAAAGGTGGGTGGTAACAGTTGCTCTGATTGTATGGACCAGCCATAATGTTAAGTGTGTAACAGTACAGACACAGAGGGCTAATGGATGCATAAAGCAGAAAGCAGCAGCAAGCTGTCTGCTTTCCTTTGGTTGCTTATCAAAAATGGGTCTTTCCATCCATGCATTTATCCCCCCAAAGTGAAGGAGTGGATGGAGGTGGAGGTGTACGTGGAAAAAAGGGAGGGAGCCAAACATTTTTTTTTTAACATTTTTTTTATTTTTGTTTAAAACAAATAACTTAAACATAAATAACATATTCAACCAAAAAATGTCCCCCTCAAAAAATTGAACCGTAACGCACAGGTCTAAATGGAGGAGGGGTGAAGGTGAATGTGGTGGTGTAAGTGGAAGAGGAGGGGGCCAACAGTTTTTTATTTAAACAAATTACTTAAAATAACAGAAACAAATGCAAAATACAATGTTATCATGGCTGGGTGTGGCTGGTATAATAGTCTAGTTAGCCAAAGGTACGGTCATGTTCTTAGTGATCCACCTCTTGTTCGTTTTTAGGAATGTTATACTCTCCATTTTGTCTGTGATGACACCACCTGCTGTGCTAAAGACTCTCTCGAACCTCACACTTGCTGCATGGCAGGCCAACACCTCCAAGGCATACAGGGCAAGCTCTGGCCATATGTCCAATTTTGACACCCAATAGTTAAATGGGGCAGAGCCATCACTTTGTACATAGATATGTGTGGAAATGCACTCATCTACGATGTTCTGTAAATGCTGCTTCCTGCTGATACAGGCAGTATTACATGTTGGTGCTGTATGATGTGGCGTGGTCATGAAGTGTTGCCACATTACGGCTATGCTAATCCTGTCTTTTGACGTGGTGGCGGTGCCAGAGCTGTGTGAGCGACTTCCTCCTGTGCCTTGTCGTTCCACTGAGCCGCTGCTGTCAGATGGGAAAGCCATCAGTATTTTCTGTACAAGCGTATTCTTGTATTGCCATATTTTTAGATCCTGCTCCACTGACGGAAGCAATGATGGGACTTTGTCCTTGTAGCGGGGATCCAGCAGGGTGGCCACCCAGTAATCTGCACTGGTGAAAATACAGGCAACTCGGTTGTCGTTGCGCAGGCACTGCAGCATGTATTGGCTCATGTGTTTTAGGCTGCCCAGAGGCAACGACAGGCTGTCCTGGGTGGGAGATGAATAGTCTGTGTCCTCACTATCCCCCCGTCCAAATGTAATAAACGTACAGGTGCTGGTATGTCACTACGGAACCGAGACAGATCAAAAGTTAAAGGGTTTTATTTATTACAGGGTGATACTCCTCGCAGGGAGAAAGCAGTGCGGGTTAAACTGGTTTTAAAACAGTATATCAAACAGTCAAAAAGAGTAACAGTTAGAAACAGGTGTTCTTGGAACTTATCAGTCTGCTGAGTACTTGCTTGTAGGGTCGTCTGCTCCCACATCGGCGCCATCAGCAGCGGAACTTGTCATCTCTCTAGTCGCTGTAGGCTCTGCAGTCTCTAAGGATCCACAACAGGGGTCTCGAGGGTTAATGAAGAAAGACAGGGGGAACACAAGGCATTCCGGGTGACCCCTGCTCTGAGTCTATGCTCCAAAACTAAACATTCTCTCCGCAGGAATCAAGGGCTCTGTGTCTCTATAAGTCTATCAACAGGAGTCAGGGGCTCTGTACTAACACCGCAGGTACCGGGGCTACGCACAGGGGTCACTGTCTCTGCACGGGGTTCAGAGCGCACCTCTCCAGTCACTGCAGGCTCTGGTCTCGCGTTCTCACAAGATGCAGTCTCTCTGCACAGTCCCCCTGGATTTGTCCTCTGAACAGGAGTTCTCTCTTCTCCCCTGCGTGCAGCTGCAACCTGCCCTGTCCGCTGTACACGCTGCTCTGAGCTTTGCGCGCTCTCAGGCTGCCCTCCTTTCTGTTCCACTCTCCTCTCAGCAGTCACATGACCCAGCACGTCAAGGGCAGAAAGTCTTCCCCAAGCAAGCCTGCTGTCTGGCCAAGTGGTTCAAGATCAGGAGCGGAGAAGGTAACCCCCCTCTGAGTCTTCTTGTGCTTCACCCCCTTACACAAGCCCCAGGGATGCCATTGGGCTGCTCTGAGAGGCACCCTGCAGTGAACACAGCTGTTGTTCCTCCTCCTCCTCATTATCCAATACTGTTCCATGGTTATATATTTGGGTTGACGACAAACCTGATAAAGTTTCAAGTGTTCCCTGTTCCTCCTGCTCCCCCACTTCGTCATGCATCATTGCTTGTAGTGTTTATTCTAGCAGATAAATAATTGGTATTGTAACACTGATGATTGTGTCATCAGCGCTGGCCATGCTGCTGGAATATTCAAAGCAGCGCAACACTGCGCACACATCCCGCATCAAGGTCCAGTCATTGGTGGTGAAGTGTTTTTGTTCTGCCGAGCAACATACCCATGCGTGCTGTAGCTGAAAGTCTACAATTGCCTGCTGCTGTTCACACACCCTCTCCAGCATATGCAGAGTGTAGAGTTCCATCTTGTTGGTAGATCAAATATCAGGTGGTGAGTAGGAAGAGAATAGTGATGCTGCAATGCAGACAGGCAAGCAGCAGCAGAACGAGAACACTGAAAGTGTATACACACTGCCCGCACTTTCACCAGCAGATCGAACATATCAGGGTAATGCTTGAGAAAATTCTGCACAACCAAATTAAGAACATGTGCCAGACAAGGAATGTGTGTCAGTTTGGCTATGCCCAGAGCTGCTACCGAATTTTGCCCGATAACACACACCACCATGATGGGCTTGAGGTGCAGCGGCACCAACCACTCATTTGTCTTCTCTTTGATCCTAGTCCACAGCTCCTGTGCGGAGTGGGGTCTGTCCCCTGAACAGATGAACTTCAAAACCGCCTGCTGTCGCTTTCCTTTGCCTGAGATCAAGTTGGTGGTGCAAGTGTTACAGTGAATGGATGATGAAGTGGTGGAGGAAGCAGCAACCTGGCCAAAAGTACATCCAGCGATCCTTGGCAGTGGTAGGACATCTGCTAGAACACCTTCTGCCTCTGGCCCAGCTGCCACTACATTGGCCCAGTGGGCAGTTAGGGAGATGTACCGTCCCTGGCAGTGCTTACTTGTCCATGTATCAATCGTTATGTGGACCTTGACACTGATGGCTTTGCGCAGTGCAAACCTGATTTTGTCCACCACATGTGTGTGCAAGGAAGGTATGGCCTGCCTGCAGAAGTAGTAGCGGCTGGGAACAACGTACTGTGTGACAGCCGCTGCCATCAGATTTTTTAAACTGTCTGTCGCCACCAACGGGAATGGAAGTATTTCAAAGGAGAGTCATTTTGAAATTTCGTAATTGAGGAGCATGGCTCGTGGGTGGTTAGGGGAAAATTTAGTCTTTCTCTCCAGGGTATGGCATGACATTGAATTCCTTTCAGATGGTTTGGGTGTGCTCACTTCCTAAGCATGGTGTGCAGTAGCAGCCGACATACTGGCTACGGGCTCATGGCATGGCTTTCCACCAGGTTCCCTCTTGGTCTGTGATGCTGTGGCAGCAAGACGTCCTCCTCTTCCTCCGAACTGACCTCATTACCATGATAGCCTTCGCTTCAAGTGGGGTCTAAGACCTCATTATCCCCTGCATAATCTTCAAATAATTCTGCACCCTTGCCCCCCTTGCTGATGGCAGGCTGCAAAAAGACGCACCAGTTGGTACCTGAGTAGAAAATATATAATTGTAAGGGAAAATACAATGTTAGTAAAATAACTAGTAAGGCTGTATCCGAAAATTTTCATGGTGCTAGTGGTGATCTCGTTGAGGCCACCGTAGTTCATCAGGCCAGCTCACATTGAACTGAGTGTAGGAACTGCAGCTTCTGTGACCGGCGGCAAACTATATGACATCACGGTAGATCACTGAAGCTGCGCTCTCAGCAACTCAATGTCTCCTGGATTTCAGCCTGAACAGTCGCATTATGCCACCGTTTAGCTTCAAATCCAGATGAAGCAAAGATGGATTACGGCGTGGGACAAATAGATTATCTTCTCGTCGGAGAGGTGAGGAATGATTATTTATTATTTTTTGTCTTTTAAAGGGGACATGGCCTTCAATGGATTATCGTCGGACACGTGAGGAATATGATTATTTATTTTTTGTCTTTTACAGAGGACATGGGCATCGATAAATTATAGGCGTAAATGTGAGTATAACTTTCTTTTCGTTTTTTGAATACATGTGTAAAAGTAGATGTTGAATTTTATTTCAAATAAAGGATTTTATTCTTGCTGTGTGGTTATTTCAAAACTTAATATGGGGTTAGTAATGGGGGCGTCTTATAAACACCTCTCCATTACCAACCCTTGGGCTTGTTGTAAGCTAACAATACAACGCTGACATCAACCCCAACCCTATTGCCCCAATTGCCACCGCCAAAGGGCAAGTGTGAAGAGTGAGGCTATGCGCCAGTTTTGACACATCTTATGGATGCAACATTTCTGGGCAGCCAAGGGCTGATGTTGGTAGCCTGGAAGCGGGGAAATATCTCTGGCCCCTTCCCAGGCTATTAACTTAACACCAACCCACAGCTCTCTCTTTAGCCTTTGCTGGTATGAATGTGTGGGGGACCCGATGTCATTTTTTTACTGGGGTCCCCTGGAAAATTCACCAGAAAAGGCTAAGCAAATAGCAGTAAGATGTTATTAATAGCCTGTGAACCATTTAGGATATTGTCCCTTTTCCCAGATTATTAACATCAGCCCACAGCCGTGGGCTTTCCCTCTGCTGGTTATAAAAATTACGAGGGAGCCTACACCATTTTTTTAAATTAATTCTTAATTTTACACAGGAGGTACACAGAGGGTGCTAAATACAATTCACATCATTGTTGCTTGGTCGCACTAATCTCAGAGAAACCAGGAGACAATGATGAGAACTGCCTTCAGCAGCCGGCGCCTGGCAACAGCGCAAACTGTTCCAAAGCGCCAGTATGTGTCACGCTAATGACACACAGTGTGCACGTGTCTGTGTGAAAAACCTGAGATGTGCACACCACTACTGAATACAATGGGTGTGTGTATGTCCGTATTTGGGGTCCTTAAAAAACGGACTACATACCGATATAAAAAACGGACATGTGAAGGGGGCCTGAAAGAGTCTGACAGTAAGATATTTTGGGAACTCCTCACCCCGTGTGTTTGAGTGGTGGCAGGTTAAGTTAAGTGTTAAGTGTTTCAGTGAGAGGAGGCAAATTAACCTTTGCAGGCACAACCCACGTCACGTGCTCAGAAGAGTGTACGTGACAGTACTTGTGTTTCCTCATCGTCTGAAATATCCTGCAGTGGTCCTCCTACGTACTCATCCATAGACTTAAGTTGTAGGGCATCAGTACACTCCGTCTCTTCCACTTGTGGGGCAGGGCCAAGTTGATGGTCCATGAAACCACAGCCTGCGGAGTTCTCAAACAGCAGAAGATACTGCTGCACGATTTGTGGCTCAGACAGCTTGACTGTGTTGCAAAGGGGTGGGGTGGGAGTATGTTCATGGCCCTCAGGTGCCAAACCTGCACTTTCTGCAGGGGTCCAGGTGAAAGACAATGCCAAGAAACCAGAGTCACTTTCAACCATCCAATCTACCACCTTTTCAGAATCTTTTGGCCTCAGCATTACTCAGGACTCTGAAAAGATATGGACTGCCCTTGCCCATGTGTGTACCATAGGAAGGTGTCGCACTTTGGAACGTAGTAGGTGCAGAATGACCAAGTCCTCTCGCAACAGCAGCTCCCTAATAGTAACTAGCAGCACCACGACCATGTGGCTGGTTTGAGGCTCTCATATTTACGTCCATGATACACAACAATGGAAGCCGACTGTGAACCAGAATGGATGGGACGGGCAATATAACACAACACTGGAAGTGCACTGTACACCAGGCTGGAAGGGTGGGGCAGTATATACTGGAAGTGCACTGTGCACCAGGATGGACAAGTCCTACAGTATATACTGGAAGTGCGCTGTGCACAAGGCTGGACGGGCACAATACACAAGGCTGGTTCTTCACTGTGTACCATGCTGTACCAGCAATATTAATTAGGCTGTAAACAGTAGATAGGGGCTGTATACACTAGACTGTACTTACTGCAATTTTTTCTCTTGCCTGACAACGCTGAAAATGGCTGTCTCATGTGCAGCGCCGCTCAATTACAGCTATGCCAATACTTGTCATGGCTGTGATTGAGCAGGACTTGCTCACACTCATAAAGCTTGGTGATTGGCAATTATGTGTCTGCTACTTGTTGTGCAACTGTAAATTAAATTCACACTACAATTTGTCTAGAAAAACAACTAAATAGTAGCCAGCTTGCTCAACTTGCAAATATAAATCCAACAAGTCTGACTCTTTTTGTAGCAGTCACATTTTGTTGCAGCTCATTATTCGACCACAGTGATAATCACAAAGTGATATTGTGATGCAACACTCCAATCTTCATGCCAAACCACAAAAACCCCTGTCTCGCCCTGGCCAAAATAGTTGCTACATGCCATAAAAGTGAGATGGTTGGGGTGCATTTTCATTCTTTTCTTTGCAACAAACCAAGGCATAAATCACCATGAAGCAATGATCTGTAATGATCTAGAATATGTATAGGACATTTTACAGTTGAAGGACCTTCGCTGACATGGTCACAAGGCAATATCTATTCAGGTCGTCAAGCCAGTGGGTGGAATTGCAAAGTAGGATGATGTGAGATGTTCTCCGTGTCTGGGGTTTACATCTATCCTGGGTACCTATTCACTTAGGGCTGGTTTAGGGTATGTACTTATTAAAACGATTTTCAGAAACTAATATAAGTGTCTCTCCATTTATTTTAATCATATAATAGTTCTTCTAACCAGGGGGAAGATGGAAGATACGGCACATCCAAGGTAAATAAAAGTCAATAATTCTTTAATCTGTATCCATTAAAACGACAAACAAAGGAAAGTGCCACGCCAGAAACGCGTCACTTTTAAATCCCTTGTTTGTCATTTTAATGGATGCAGATTAAAGAATTATTCACTTTTATATACCTTGGATGTGCCGCCTCTTCAGTCTTCCCCCTGGTTCGTCATTGCTGTGCTGTACCAGCCTGAGACATGGCACCCTTTGGTCCAATCCTTTTGTCTACATTTGAACAAGCGTGATCAAGCTCCTTCACCCCTCTTTTTTTTTTAAATAGTTTTTCTAATATGGTTTATGTAAAGAGTCCATACCCTTCCCTCTCTAATCTAACAGCTTTTTTTTTATTTTATTTTTTTTTACCCATTTCCATTTTGATGACACTTCGTTTGAGAATCCTTAGTGCAAGCTAGGACACTCAAACAGGAAGTCATCAGGAGACAGAGACTGCGGTCACTGCCACAGCTTCTGTCCCCACACTGAGATGAAACGTCATCAGTGACGCCCATTTCAGGGTGGGCCAGTACCGGCTATTCTGGAGCATGCCTCGGTTGTCAATTCTGACATATGCTCAGTACAAGCTCCCTTCTTACAGTGCAGTATTCTTCTCAGTGCACAGTGGCAGTACGCTCCCTCTTCGGCTCTAATTAGAAGTGACAAGCCGACAATAGAGCACACTTGCACAATGCGAGGAGAGCACGTGGCGAGCAGAAACAAACCCGCCCCCGAAAGTGACATCACTACAGAAAGTAAGAGGGCATGAACTTAACTTTAGTGCTACCTAATGATGTAGCATTTCTAAAAGTCAATATTGACCCTTTAATGTTCCCACTTATACTACTTGTCAGAGGACTCTCAGCTAGCCATATCAGATCTTCTTCTTTGCACTGATGAGGGGTAAACATCCCAAAAAACAAATCTGGAAAAGGAAGCTCTGGTTTGCCTTTTTATCCTGTCATTTGGTATTTAACTTTAGGATTGCCACACCGAATAGTTGGCACTAGAGTTCAAGTCCTCTTTCTCTCTGAAGAGGCTATTTGCATGTTTAAATTCTCAAAGTATCATTGTACGGCCTATAAGTCTCCTTATGCCAGCTTGGAACTCTTGATAAGTATTTTATGTTATACTAACTTCTTGGTTTGGATCTTCATTAAGACTGAGCTCAGACAGTGCTCCTGCATTTACAGTCATGAGATCTGCAGAAAAATAAGAGAATGTTAAAATTTAAACTAAGTTCTGTAATCAGAGTCAGATGTGTCCTTTTCGGTTTCTATATGCACAGATCTGAACCATCTCTTGTGTACAAAGGGTAAGGAAGCGCTGCTTTCTCATCCAGACCCAGTGATCATGTTATCCCTAGTTGTGGGTAAACTGCAAGAGTTTAACCCTTTAGTGACAGAGTCATTTTGCAGCTTAATGACCAGGCCAATTTTTACAATTCTGACCACTTTCACTTTATAAGGTTATAACTCTGGAACGCTTTAACGGATCCCGCTGATTCTGAGAATGTTTTTTTGTGAAATATTGTACTTCATGTTAGAGGTAAAATTTCTTCGATATGACTTGCGTTTTTTTATGAAAAAACGGAAATATGGCGAAAATTTTGAAAATTTAGCAATTTTCAAACTTTACATTTTTATGCCCTTAAATCAGAGAGATATGAAACACAAATTTCTTAAACAAATTTTTTTTGTAAAAAGTTATAAGGGTTAAAAGTTGACCAGAGATTTCTCATTTTTACAACACAATTTACAAAACCATTTTTTTTTTAGGGACCACATCATATTTAAAGTCATTTTGAGGGGTGCACATGACAGAAAATATCCAAAAGTGACACCATTTGAAAAACTAGACCCCTCAAGGTGCTCAAAACCACATTCAAGAAGTTTATTAACCCTTTACATGCTTCACAGGAACTAAAGCAATGTGGAAGGAAAAAATTTACATATAACTTTTTTTGCAAAAAATTTACTTCAGAACCAATTTTTTTTAATTTTTGCAAGTGTTAAAGGAGAAAATAAACCACAAAATTAGTTGAGCAATTTCTCCTGAATACGACGATACCCCATATGTGGGGGTAAACCACTTTTTCAGCGCACGGCAGAGCTCGCAAGAGAAGGAGCGTCGTTTGACTTTTGAAACGCAGAATTGTCTGGAATTGAGATCGGATGCCATGTTGCGTTCGGAGAGCCCCTGATGTTCCTAAACAGTGAAAACCCCCAACAAGTGACCCCATTTTGGAAAGCAGACCCCTTAAGGAACTTATCTAGATGTGTGGTGAGCACTTTGAACCTTCAAGTGCTTCACAGAAGTTTATAATGTAGAGCTGTGAAAATAAAAAAACATTTTTTTTTTTCACAAAAATGATTTTTCGCCCCCAAATTTTTATTTTTACAAGGGTAACAGGAGAAATTATACCCCCATAGTTGTTGTGCGATTTGTCCTGAGTACGCTGATACCCAATATGTGGGGGTAAACCACTGGGTGCACGGCAGAGCCCAGAAGGGAAGGAGCACCGTTTGACTTTTTCAATGCAGAATTGGCTGGAATTTAGATTGAACGCCATGTCGCTTTTGGAGAGCCCCTGATGTGCCTAAACAGTGAAAAAAAACACAAGTGACACCATTTTGGAAACTAGACCCCTTAAGGAACTTATCTAGATGTGTGGTGAGCACTTTGAACCCCCAAGTGCTTCACAGAAGTTTATAACGCAGAGCAGTGAAAATAAAAAAAAAAATCACTTTTTTTTCGTCAAAAATGATTTTTTAGCCCACTATGTTTTATTTTCTCAAGGGTAACAGGAGAAACTGGACATAAAAGTTTTTGTGCAATTTGTCCTGAGTACACCGATACCCCATATGTGGGGGGGGACCACTGTTTAGACGCATGGGAGAGCTTGGAAGGGAAGGAGCGCCATTTTGGAATGCAGACTTTGATGGAATGTTCTGCGAGCGTCATGTTGCGTTTGCAGAGCTACTGATGTGCCTAAACAGTATAAACCCCCCACAAGTGACCCCATTTTTGAAACTAGACCCCTGAAGGAGCTTATCTAGATATGTGCTGAGCACTTTGAACCCCCAAGTGCTTCACAGACGTTTGTAGACGCAGAGCCGTGAAAATTAAAAATCATTTTTCGTCAAAAATGATTTTTTTAGCCCGCTATTTTTTATTTTCCTAAGGGTAACAGGAGAAATTGGACCACAAAAGTTGTTGTACAATTTGTCCTGAGTACGCTGATACCCCATATGTAGGGGAGAAGCACTGTTTGGGCGCATGGGAGAGCTCGGAAGGGAAGGGGCGCCATTTTGGAATGCAGACTTTGATGGAATGTTCTGCAGGCGTCATGTTGTGTTTGCAGAGCCCCTGATGTGCCTAAACAGTATAAACCCCCAACAAGTGACCCCATTTTGGAAACTAGACCCCGCAAGGAGCTTATCTAGATGTGTGGTGAGCACCCCCAAGTTCTTCATAGAAGTTTATAACGCAGAGTCGTGAAAATAAAAAATCTTTTTTTTCCACAAAAGTGATTTTTTTAGCCCCAAATTTTTTTATTTTCCCAAGGGTACCAGGAGAAATGAGACCCCCAAAGTTTGTAAATAGTGGGAACACCTCAGTTCTTGCTCCAACTAACCCCAACACACCCCTAATCCTAATCACAACCCTAACCCTAATCCCTAACCTGAACCCTAATCCTAATTCTAACCCTAGCCCTAACCGTAATTCCAACCCTAACCCTAATTCCAACACTAATCCTAATTCTGACCCTAACCCTAATTCCAACCCTAAACCTAGCCCTAACCCTAATGGAAAAATGAAAAAAAAAAAAAAATTTTTCTTTATTTCATTATGTTTGCCTAACTAAGGGGGTGATAAACGGGGGGAGGAGGTTATTTACTATTTTTTTTATTTTGATCACTGATAGTTTATCACAGTGATCAAAATGAATGAATGGAATCTACCAGCCGGAGCCTGTAGATTCATGGCGGTCACACTTCCGGATCCAAGATGGCGGCGCCCACTGGAGGAGGCAGGAGGGACCCAGGACCACCGGAAGGGGATCCAGGAGCACCGTGACGTACCGGGGGGGGGGGGGGGTGGATCGGGGACCCTATTTCTCTCTGCTCTGATGTGTGATCACATCAGAGCAGAGAGAAATTAAATGCAAAAATGCGGCTTTTTTTTTTTGCGATCGTCGTTATAGGGTTAATAAAGGCGACCAAATTCATGTTCTCTGGGGTCTCGGCTACCCCCGGAAGCCGAGACCCCGGAGAAAATCCGACGCTGGGGGGGCGCTATTTACTTTCTCCACAGCGCCGTGAATTAACGGTGCTGTGGTTTAAGTACCCTTAACAACTGCCGTTAAAAGGCGTATTGGCGGTTGTTAAGGGGTTAAAGGTCTTAGGAGACACCCCGAGCTCTGTAACGCAGCCAGGAAACTAAAATTCTCCTCTAACTGGGGATAATATGCCAGCCCTAATTACAGGAGAAATTAGCAATAAAAGAATGTGTTAACATGTAAAAATGCCCCGTAAAGAAGTTTTAAGACTTTCTGGGTGGCATAGCGTATAAAATAAATGAAAATAAATAAATTAATTAATAAAATGAAAAAGAACCTAGAATAAAAACATGCAATATATCAATAAAACAAAACAAAACTAAAAAAAGAGACATTTCCAGCTCCTATTTTTCATTATATTTTCCCCTACTGTCAGTAGAAAAAAAAAATATAAAAACAACAACATAAAAATGAAGCTCCATGTGTTGCGGAATGAAGAGGCAAAAATTATTTAAATAGAATGAAAAAAAGCGTTAGGGCCCTTAAAATTACATGTACGATAAAACAAAAAAAAATGCTTTGTAAGGAAGGAGGGGAAAATGGCCAAGTCATGAATGAGTTAATAAAGATCGCATGTAACATAAAATATACACAAAACCAAACAATTTATTACTCATTTTTATATATCTCTTTTAACAACAAATTATCCAGAACTTTTTTGCAAGAGATAGTTACGACTTATTAAAAGAGTACCCGTCACTCGCCATTAACATGTTATTGTTTTACCTGGGCCAAATACCACTGTTCTCCTAAAGCTGGTGTTGTATTGAAACGTTCCCGCACCTCACTGTTCCTGATATATGGACCACTCTGTATGTAAATCTAGTCTTGTTAGTCAAGAGGGTGTGATTCTCGGCTCTTCTGCATGGGGATTTTCATGAGGAAGAAACAGGGGGCCATATATCAGAAAAGGAGGAGCAGGTGGAAGCAAAACACAATGTCAGGATTCACGAGAAGAGCAGCCTTTATAGCAGGTGAAAAACACACATCCAAGGCTAGGGACAGATTCGCTAACATCCTTATTGCTTGAATATAATCTTTTATCGCTTGAAAGTCAATGAGGATCCTGAATGGTGTAAGATTATTCTAGTCATATTTTAGGTTAGAAAAATTAGAAATATACACAACACTAGATAAACTAATTGTTATGTACCCAGTGAGGTTTTTTCCTGCTTTTAGTCTATATATGCTTTGTTATTACTGTGAAGAAATAGGTAATGCATTACCTTTTTCACCGCCTGGTTCTGATATATTTTGAAAAAGTTCTTGTATACTCTCCATGCCTCTACCTAAAATAAAAATTGTGTAAGTGAACATAGTGCAATTGCAGCCAGCATTCTATTACTAGGTTCAGATTAAACAACAGTTGTGACTTTTGTCAGATGTACTGTATACAAGACATCCAGTTATACTGTACAGTACCCAAAGGCCCCAATAAGCAAACACGTTAAAGTGGGTCCTCCTAACATATGTTTGGCTGGTTTACACCTGGATACCTTTACAGTGAATGTGTCAGCACAAAATGATTGTCAAAACTAAGCAAGTAGTTATATGGAAAGGCTCTTTAAAGGGTTGATATTTATATTTCTGGATTGCTTTTTCCAATAGGTAGCAATAGAGTTCCTGTTCTGCTCCTCCCTGAAGAGGCTATTTACACATTTAAATCCCCAGGGTAGTACTGTCACTGTGTGGCCTATAAGTCTCCTTACTCCAACTTACCAATCTCCACAAGGAGAAACTTTAATAAATCACCTATCATAGTCCTCTCACCCAGCCATCCAGTTCTCCTACTTTGCACTGATGAGAGAAATACATCCCAAAGTATAAAGGGGAAATAGGACGCACCACTACAACAAAAGTAATGGGAGGTGCAACAACAGTAGCAATTTGAAGAATAATGAATAGAGGAGAGAAAGCGCTACCGGAATTATGCACACTACACCGTAATATATAAACACAGCTTTTATTGGTACACAAAATGAAAAGTGCAAATTAAAACAGTTTAAAACAGGGACTCCAAGATAGGTACCTGCCAGAGCATGGAGCGAATTTTTTTTTTAATACATATATATATCCAAACATAATAAATATCAGCAAACTGGAAAAAGATCTACCCAAATACAATACAAAATCATGGTAAGTCTAAACAACTAATATTAGGAAGGTCAGAGGGTTAAATGCAATAATCAATGAAAAGACCTAAGCAGTTCACAATTAATGACCCACAGCAAAAAAAGAAATGGGCCACTTTTCGGGGCTCCTCCGTGGGTCTTGCCGTCTCATTCATGCATGGATGGATTTCTTCTTGGTAAACCGTTTTTGCTGCATCATGCTGCATGCCTGTTTTTTGGGGGGTTGAGGTGCATTATTATGTGTACCTCATTTACTTGGGCATATCTTTCCCAGCCCGTTTGACCTCTTCTTGATCCTATTGCAGCTCCCTTTTCTTAGACCTTTTAGGTCTTCATGCATAATTCATTTCTTTTTTTGCTGTGGGTCATTAATTGTGAACTGCTTAGGTCTTTTCATTGATTATTGCATTTAACCCTCTGACCTTCCTAATATTAGTTGCTTAGGCTGACCATGATTTTGTATTGTATTTGGGTATATCTATTTCCAGCTTGGTGATATTTATTATGTTTGGATATATATATATATATATTAAAAAAAAATTCTCTCCATGCTCTGGCAGGTACTTACCTTGGAGTCCCTGTTTTAAACTATTTTTAATTTGTACTTTTCATTTTGTGTACCAATAAAAGCTGTGTTTACTTTATTCTGTTGTATTAAGGTGTAGTGTGCATATTCCGGTAGCGCTTTCTCTCCTCTATTCAGAAATACATCCCGAAACACATGTCCGCCTGCTTCCGCACGTCTTCCGTTTAGGTCCGCCTACTTCTGCATGCGTCCTGCGTACCTATCTTTAACATTGGGTACGCAGGACATGCGGATGTATGCGGATACGTTGTTTTGACATGCCCGCTGACCGCACGGGAACGCAACTACTTGCGTTTTGCGCAGACGGCGGGTGCGTCAAAACGACGCATCTGCATACATCCGCATGTCCTGCGTACCCAATGTTAAAGATAGGTATGTAGGATGCATGCAGAAGTAGGCGGACCTAAACGGAGAAAGTGCAGAAGTGGGTGGAGCTTCAGGGAGGAAGTACGCAGCCCTCCGCAGAGCTCCAATACGCTAATGTGAACCTAGCCTAACTGACCAATCAGCTATTTGTTTGGTGATAGGTGGTTGTTTAATAACCTGTTTAAACAGGCAGATCTCATGTCACACACTGAAAGATGTTCCTTGAACTTTCTACAGTCATATGTTAAAGTTTGGGCACCCCTATTAATGTTAACCTTTTTTCTTTATAACAATTTTGGTTTGTGCAACAGCTATTCCAGTTTCATATATCTAATAACTGATGGACTCAGTTATATTTCTGGATTCAAATGAGGTTTATTGTACTAACAGAAAATGTGCAATCTGCATTTTAACAAAATTTGACCGGTGCAAAAGTATGGGCACCTCAACATGAAAGTGACATTAATATTTCGTAGATCCTCCTTTTGCAAAAATAACAGCCTCTAGTCGTTTCCTATAGCTATTAATGAGTTCCTGGATCCTGGATGAAGGTATTTGTGACCATTCCTGTTTACAAAACAATTCCAGTTCAGTTAAGTTTGATGGTGGCCGAGCATGGACAGCCCGCTTCAAATCATCCCATAGATGTTCAATGATATTCAGGTCTGGGGACTGGGATGGCCATTCCAGAACATTGTAATTGTTCCTCTGCATGAATGCCTGAGTAGATTTGGAGCGGTGTTTTGGATCATTGTCTTGCTGAAATATCCATCCCCTGCGTAATTTCAACTTCTTCACTGATTCTTGCACATTATTGTCAAGAATCTGCTGATACCGACATTAACAAGATTCCCGGTGCCGGCATTGGCCACACAGCCCCAAAGCATGAGGGAACCTCCACCAAATTTTACTGTGGGTAGCAAGTGTTTTTCTTGGAATGCTGTTTTTTAGCCTCCATGCATAACGCCTTTTTGTATGACCAAACAACTCAATCTTTGTTTCATCAGTCCACAGGACCTTCTTCCAAAATGTAACTGGCTTGTCCAAATGTGCTTTTGCATACCTCAGACGACTCTGTTTGTGGCGTGCTTGCAGAAACGTCTTTTTTCGCATCACTCTCCCATACTCTCCTTGTGCAAAGTGCACTGTATTGTTGACCGATGCACAGTGACACCATCTGCAGCAAGATGATGCTGCAGGTCTTTGGAGGTGGTCTGTGGATTGTCCTTGACTGTTCTCACCATTCTTCTTCTCTGCCTTTCTGATATTTTTCTTGGCCTGCCACTTCTGGGCTTAACAAGAACTGTACCTGTGTTCTTCCATTTCCATACTATGTTCCTCTCAGTGGAAACTGACAGGTTAAATCTCTGAGACAACTTTTTGTATCCTTCCTCTGAAAAGCTATGTTGAATAATCTTTGTTTTCATATCATTTGAGAGTTGTTTTGAGGAGCCCATGATGCCACTCTTCATAGGAGAATCAAATAGGAGAACTACTTGCAAGTGGCCACTTTAAATACCTTTTCTCATGATTTGGTACACCTGGCTATGAAGTTCAAAGCTCAATGAGGTTACAAAACCAATTTAGTGCTTCAGGAAGTCAGTAAAAAGTAGTTAGGAGTGTTCAAATCAAGAAAATGATAAGGGTGCCCATATTTTTGCACCGGTCAAATTTTGTTTAAATGCAGATTGCACATTTTCTGTTAGTACAATAAACCTCATTTGAATCCAGAAATATAACTGAGTCCATCAGTTATTAGATATATGAAACTGGAATAGCTGTTGCAAAAACCAAAATTGTTATAAAGAAAAAAGGTTAACATTAATAGGGGTGCCCAAACTTTAACATACGACTGTATGTAGATAGGCCGCCATTGTTCTTGGAAGCACAGGTCCTGTCTACACAGCAAATGTGGTGGCGAGAACAATGATCTTTTAAGAAAACCAAAAGATCATTTCACCTGATGAACAAGCTTTGCACTTGTTCATCAGGTTACTTTGCAACCACACGATTATCGGGAAACAAACGTTTCTGGAAACACGCATTCCCGATAATCATGCAGTGTAATTGCACCTTTGCCTGCCATCCTATGTAATACCACCAATAACATAGTGATAGCTAATTAAGTAAAGATAATGTAGTAGATGTTATCGGTAGTCCTATATAACACCTCAGATAACATTCAGGTAACACAGTGATAATTCTGAGTACAGCTGAAAAAATTATTGTTGCCATAAATCAAAGGAATCAAAGGAATGGCTATTGGATAGCTACCAATAATAAAACTTATATAATTTATTTATGTAAATCAAAATACTTTTAAATGTGGTAGAAATAGAAAAATAAAAAAAATTATTACATACTTTATGCACTATTTAATCACTCAGCCACCCCTCTAAACCTTACGTGATGCCATGTAACACTATACCAGTACCAACCTCAAAAGTTGTGAGTACCACACAATTGTATCAATGAAAACGACTTGCTTTCAGTGCAAAAGTTGTCTTCACTTAGCTTAAACAGATTGTTCATTATTGCATTTGTGCCCGTTTCTTGTTGTTTTTCACCTTGTTTTGTTTGCACCAAATTCATCTTTTTATTTGCACCATTTTTAAGCCCATTTTGTTTTTGGTTTTCCACTTTGGTTGAGCTTTAGGGTTTCCAGATGTTTTCATCTTATTCACTACTTGCAACCTTTCAAAAAGTCACAACATTTTGTTGCAAATGTAATCTAGTGACCTCCCCCCTCCCCCTCATATACCCCCGTTGCATAGCTGAGAAGGACAGAGTTAAATCCCAGCTCTACAGTATTTGATTAGAAGCACCTACATGGTTTCTCTAAGGAGCAGGAAGTAGATAAATTGTGGAACCAGTCAAGTTGGGAACTGGAGCTGAGATACATTCTGGGGTCTCTATCTGAATGGAGTGACTGGGAATTCAGTCAGTCTGCTAAATGAATCATAGCCGAGTGTGCTAGAGTTGGTGAATGTTCAGCCAAAATGAGAGCTGTAGCTGGGAGAGAGACATGCCAGGGTCCTTCTCTGAATGGAATCACTGAGAAGTCGGACAGTCTGCTGGATGCAGCAGAGGCAAGAATTAATCTCTGAGAAGTCTTTACAGGCCATGTGCAGAGAACCGCAAGTATCAGTGGTTGCAATGGACAATAGCCGTTTTGAAAATAGGAGAAAATGATCCTTGTTTCTCCAGGGAGCCACCGGCTTTTAGTCATACAGGTGTGACGTGCTGCAAAGCTGGCTGTCAGTCAATGTTCCAGGGCCTCTTTATAGCCGCAGTGAGTGGTGACTGTAGCCTTGGCAGTATGCTATGGTGGCTCCCAAGAGGAATAAAGAGCATTTTCTTGTATTTTCATTATTGCTGATGGGCATCTTCCTAAGGCTATTAGACTTCAGATTAACTCTATATTTGCAAGTTAATAGCGTTAACTGACCTGACAAGTTCCTTTTGCGCTTGTCTTAGCAAACAATCAGTGGAAAATGGAGACCTATATAAATCCCAAGCAAACCGTTACCAAAGACTCACCTTCAACTTCATCTTGATGATCCTGTATTCAAAGAAAAACATATAATAAAGAAGCTTTATAAAAAAAGACAAACTGTGCAATTTATATTATGTTAAGATATATTTAACTTTCTTTTTTTTAATTCTGTCCAGCAGGGAAAACTCTGAAATTTTGCAAATCACTTCATTAGGGGAGTTGTCTTAAATCCTTCAGTGCTTTAAAGAGAACCTGTCTCCACTCTTGTTACCGTTCCCTTTATCTGAGGGTGTCAGCAGTGATCAGACACCGAGACATTATGTAGGGACACAACACTAACTGGTGACATACAGTTATTACATTTTTAGGAGGAAAAAACAGAAGAGTGGTACCCAGCAGGTTCTAACTAAAGGCCCCGTTACATTTATCGATGCACCAGCGATCCCGACAACGATACGACCCGGTCAGGATCGCTGGTGCATCGCTAAATGGTCGCTATTGAGCTGCCACACAGGCAGATCTCACAGCGATGTAGCGACGCAGCAGCGGTCGTTACTTACCTTTCAGACGCGGCGATCCTGACGTCCTCCCGCCCGTGTCCACGCGTCGCTGCCAGCAGGAAGCGCCCGACGAGAAATGGACGTGGACGATCTCGCGTGATCAGCGACAGACAGCGGGGGAGCCGGTCGGAGGTAAGTATCACACATAGCGATATCGCTGCTGCGTCATAAAATCGGTGACGCTTTAGCGATATCGCTATGTGTAAAGGCCCCTTAAGAGTTATGCCATTTACAGTGGGGAAAAAAAAGTATTTAGTCAGCCACCAACTGTGCAAGTTCTCCCACTTAAAAAAATGAGAGAGGCCTGTAATTGACATCACAGGTAGACCACAACTATGAGAGTCAAAATGAGAAAACAAATCCAGAAAATCACCTTGTCTGATCTGGCAAGATTTATTTTGCAAATTATGTTGGAAAGTATTTGGTCACCTAAAAACATGCAAGAGTTCTGTCTTATGTAACTTCTTCTTTAAGAGGCTCCTCTGTCCTCCACTAATTACCTGTAGTAATGGCACCTGTTTGAACTTGTTATCAGTATAAAAGACACCTGTCCACAACCTCAAACAGTCACACTCCAAACTACACTATGGTGAAGCCCAAAGAGCTGTCAAAGGACACCAGAAACAAAATTATAGCCCTGCACCAGGCTGGGAAGACTGAATCTGTATTAGGCAAGCAGCTTGGTGTGATGAAATCAACTGTGAGAGCAATAATAAGAAAATGGAAGAAACACAAGACTACTGATAATCTCCCTCAATCTGGGGCTCCATGCAAGATCTTACCCCATGGGGTCAAAATGATCACAAGAACGGTGAGCAAAAATCCCAGAAACACACAGGGGGACCTAATGAATGACCTGCAAAGAGCTAGGAACACCGTAACAAAGACTACCATCAGTAACACACTACACCGCCAGGGACTCAGATCCTGCAGTGCCAGGCGTGTCCCCCTGTTTAAGCCAGTACATGTCCGGGCCCATCTGAAGAGTATTTGGATTATCCAGAAGAGTATTGGAAGAATGTCATATGGTCTGATGAAACCAAAGTAGAACTGTTTGGTAGAAAAAAAACTTGTTGTGCTTGGAGGAGACCGAATGCTGAGTTGCATGCAAAGAACACCATACCTACTGTGAAGCATGGGGGTGGCAACATCATGCTTTGGGGCTGTTTCTCTGCAAAGGGACCAGGACGACTGATCCGTGTACATGAAAGAATGAATGGGGCCATGTATCGTGAGATTTTCAGTGCAAACCTCCTTCCATCAGCAAGGGCATTGAAGATGAAATGTGGATGGGTCTTTCAGCATAATGACCCCAAGTACACCACCAGGGCAACAAAGGAGTGGCTTCGTAAGAAGTAAAAGAAGGTCCTGGAGTGGCCTAACCAGCCTCCAGATCTCAACTCCATAGAAAACCTTTGGAGGGATTTGAAAGTCCGTGTTGCCCAGCAACAGACCCAAAACATCACTGCTCTAGAGGAGATCTGCAAGGAGGAAAGGGCCAACATACCACCAACAGTGTGTGCCAACCTTGCGAAGACTTAGAGAAAACATTTTACCTGTGTCATTGCCAATAAAGAATATATAGCAAAATATTGAGATGAACTTTTGTTAATGACCAAATACTTATTTTCCACCATAATTTGAAAAATAAATCTTACCAAATCAGACAAAGTGATTTTCTGGATTTGTTTTCTCATTTTGACTCTCATAGTTGTGGTCTACCTATAATGTCAATTACAGGCTTCTCACATCTTTTTAAGTGGGAGAATTTGCACAATTGGTGACTGACTAAATACTTTTTTTTCCCAACGTATTTACATAGTCTGATGTAACCTAATGTTCAGACTTTTATAGTAATCTCCATGCCCACCAAATCAGCTGAAGTTAGTTAGTTACGGAAGTAGATCACTTTAAAACAGCTACTAATATTGTTTCAGCGCCTTTCATACAAAAATTATTCATAAAATCGCTTTTGCGCAGTCTATCTATGTCCTGAATTCAAGAATTTTCTTATATCTAAAAAAAACCTCACTACCCTACAAGACAGGTTGCTTTTAGATTGGATGTTTCTGTCAAAAAAGTATGTTCCAAAATATAATGATAGTGTGTGCTCAGTATGTAGCTGACTCCTGGGTTAGCAACTCTTATAATCCATAAGGTTTAATGCAACCTTCACACGTTCAGTATTTGCTTAGTATTTCACATTAGTATTTGTAAGACAAAACCAGGAGTGGATGATAAATGCAGAAGTTTTGACGTGTTTCAATTAAACTTTTCCTAGGATGCTCCACTCCTGATTTTGGCTAGCACTCATTATCAGAGCAAGCTTAGGCCGCATGGTTGGAGGTTGGTGGTGGTTATTGGAGGTGTTTGCTGGATTTATCTGTGTCTGTTACTAGGTTTTGAGTGTGTGATAATTCTCTCTTCTCCTACTTTGGTTTAACCCCATCCTCCACTCCCTGGTGTATACCTCGGTTGTATGTGTGTATATTTGTATGATTGGTGTTTTTCTTTATTCCTGTTCTTATTACATTGTTAGTCTGGTTGGTGTATTACGGTACACTACTACTCCACTCTTCCCTGGGTGGGGGAGGGGTGCAGACTGAGGGTGGATTCAGGAGCTAAGGCAAGGTACGTGGCCCTGGCGTGTTCACCGTCACAAGTAATCCAGGGACAGTGAAGGAGCCCCTGGTCCTGGGACATCCAACAACATTCGTGACAGTGTCACTTACTAAGCTGCTTGATGATATTTTGATAAAATCACTGTTTATTCTGCTGCAGATCTACCAGTTATTTGAATGTGTGGCTCTAAAACCCCACTCACACCACTGGCTGCCTTCTGGCCATGTACAGTGTACACAGGAAGCTGCCAATCAGTGGTGTGGGCAGGTGATGCCGCATTGGATCCCAGTATGGATCAACCAAACATCGTGTGGTTACAAACATGTCAAAGATTTATCTCTAGTGTAATGTATGGATAGATCACTCAGGCGACACATTCGGCACTAATACAAGCTCCATGTTTACCCATGATGTGAACTCCCAAATCACAGACATCACTGCAAACACCTGATGCATGTTTCGTCCACGTGCTTTCTCAAGGGGAATGTCAAGGAGACACGCCCCTTGAGAAAGCACGTGGGCGAAACACGTGTCAGTGCGCTTGCGGTGGTGTCTGTGACTTGGCAGTTCACATAATGGGTAAGCATGGACCTTGTATTAGAGCCGAATGTGTAGCCTGAGTGATCTATCCATACATTACACTAAAGAAAAATCTTTGAAATGTTTGTAACGACATGATGATTGGTTGATCCATACTGGGGTCCAATGTGGCATCATTGCCCTATATGACTTTTTTGACTTATCACCAATGCTTTTCTTCTACGTGGCGCATCCTCTTTGTTAAAAAAAAAAAAAACCTCATGCATATATCCTTTTCTTTATGGAATATATGTTTTGCTATATACATATATTCAATAAACTTTATTTATGTTATTCTTGGATATTAATGGTTTATGGACACTCTGTATTCATCTTTAGGTTATATACGATTCAATCCACTATAAGTACATATACAGCTCTGGCAAAAATTAGGAGACCACTTTCAAATGTTCAGTTTGTCTGATTTTTCTCTTTATAGGTATATTTTTGAGTAAAATGTAAATTGTTCTTTTAGTCTATAAACTTCTGACAACATGTCTCCGAATTTCCAAGCAATAAATTTTTGTATTTTTTTTCTGACAAAGAAAAATGATCAAAATATAAAACAAACAAACAGTGCTTTCAGACCTCAAATAATGCAAGGAAAACAAGTTCATAATCATTTAGAAACAACAATAATAATGTTTTAACTCAGGAAGAGTTCAGAAATCAATATTTCGTTGAATAACCATGATTTTTTAAAAACAGCTTTCATGCGTCTTGGCATGCTTTCCACCAGTCATCACACTGCTTCTGGTGCAAAAATGTAAGCAGTTCATCCTTGTTTGATGGCTTGTGACTATCCATCTTCCTCTTGATTACATTCCAGAGGTTTTCAGTGGGGTTCAGGTCGGGAGATTGGGCTGCCCATGACAGGATTTTGATGTGGTGGTCTCTTGACTTTGTCCAGAGCTGTATATGTGTTAATAGAGAAACAAGTACAGATATGTCTCTAGCCAGCCTTACTATTCTTCTATGCTTTCTGAATATTTGTTCCTATACATTTCCGTAGGCTAACATTTTTGATTTTAAAATAATTTTTCAAGCTGGTGTTATAAAGTATTCTAATTTACTGAGATAATGACTTTTGTGTTTTCATTGGCTGTAAGCCATAATCCTCAACATTAACAGAAATATACACTTGAAATAGTTTGTAATGACTCTATATATGAGTTTCACTTTTTGTATTGAAGAACTGAAATAAATTAACTTTTTGATGATATTCTAATTTTGTGAGAAGCACCGGTATACAAGGGCTTATTTTTTCAGGATGACCCCATTTTTTTTTTACCACAGAATATATTGACAAATGATGAAAGAATTTAAATTCCAACATTGTTTTTTGGAGTTTTGTCTTTACGGTGTTCATTCTGTGGTAAAAATAACCTGGCATTATGATTCTTATGATTCTCCTGGACAATGTGAATATGGTGATAATAACCATGTTGTCCATTTTTTATTACAATAGTGATGAAAAAATTTCAGAAATTTGTAGAAAAAAAACTTTTTGGGTTTGTGTCACTCTTTTCTGAGACCTATAACGTTTTCATTTTTCAGTACATGGAGCTGTGTGAGGGCTTGTTTTTTGCGGAGTGAGAAGACAGACATTACTTTTTTATTTATTTTAATTTTTTTCTGGCATTACGGTGAAGAAAAATTCTCAAATTTGGCATTTTGATTTTTTTTCAATTACCGATGCTTACTATCAGTTTAATTAGTTTGATATTTTGATACATCAGACTTTGAAGGACACAGTGATACCAAATATGTAATATTTAAAAAAAAATTTAAAACTTGCTAATGTATTTGTTAGTATGCTCAGGGAACTTGATCACCTATACTATATACAGCAATGCTTCAATATGGCTTAAAAGGGACTGTCAGAATAGGATGACTGTTCAAACTAATTCTCGCCACTTGGTGTTTCATGATGGGGCCAATCATTTACATACACCTTCCCACCTGCTTGGTTTCCCTTAATCTCCACCCCTCCTGTATTTGATTGACAGCTCTGGCTTCATAGAGCCAGAGAAGGGTGAAGATAGAGAGAAGACAAGCTGGTGGAAAGGTTTAAATAAACGATTGGCCTCGCCATGAATCATTGAGTGTCTGTACTTGGTTTGAACAGTTATTCTGTGTTGACAGGGTCCCTTTAAATAAATATGGTGAACAAGTTTTAATCTGATACGGATGGAGAATTTTTAGCTTGTGATGACCCTGTGAATTGTGGACCCTGAGTTATCAGCTGTGTATAAACCTTTTACCTGTCAATGTTATCCTGCCTCTGATAACAAGCTAGCTGAAAACTCTTTCTGAAAGAATGAGTAGTAAGACTCTAAAATAGCCCCAGTGGCCAGTGTGAAAATTGCAAGATTACTTATTTAATTGTTTTATTACAGTGCCAAAACTTCTTAGATACAGTACATGTAACATGAAAACATGATTTAAACAGGTAATTTTCTGATGACACATTCCCTTGAACTGGTTTGACAAAGCAGTCAAGGAGTGGTGATGTCAGTAAGTACGAGACAGAGCTGCTGAGGCACTGATTGTCACATGCCAGTACAGCAATAGAAAACCACATATTTTAGTAGCTGAAAAAGTCCCAAAAATGCAGAAATTCTAATGTCTGTTCAACTGTAGTACAAATGGGTTGGTGGGTTTTCTCTGAGCTGCTCATATTTCAGTAAAGGATCCACGGACCAGAAGATACAGCATTTCCAAAGTGGTTTAATGTCCAAACGTTTCAAAGTCATCCGACTTCTGGTCCGTGGATCCTTTACTGAAATATCAGCAGTGCAGAGAAAACCCACCAACCCATTTCTACTACAATATCATTCCTTGTAGGCACTGCAGCACCTGATTACTAAGCTATTATAGTGGTTGTGTCTCACACAACCCCATCAAGTGAGCAATTCCTGTGCTTCTAATAACCTTATTTTACTTGGATAAGACCCTATTGCGCTTTACGTTTTATCAAACACCCATGACGGCACCACAAGAGAAGGGATCCGCCCAACAAGGACAGGAAACCTACAGACAAAAAAGGGCGACACCTCTCCCTTGCATCAGTTGGTTTCTTGTCCTTGACAGTAGAACCTCGTAAAGGCTCCTGTGGGCACGATTTTGGAGTTTTTGCAGAAGGATCATGAGTTAGGGTTGTCCACCAGTACCCTAAAAGTACAGGTGGTGGCTCTCGGAGCTCTATACAGCTGTGATTTGGCCAGTAATTATTGGATATCTCGGTTTATAAAAGCTTTAAGATCCAGTCCCACTGCTAAAATAAATTTAGTTACATGAGATTTAAATTTAGTCCCGACGCCCTTAACGGGCATACCATTTGAGCCCTTAGAATCTGCAACCCTTAAAATTCTTTCACTGAAAAGTCCTGTTGGTAGCCTTAAAATAAGCCAGAAAAGTCAGTGTGATATTCAGACTCCTTCTGTAGCTCCACCGTTTACCCAAATTCTAGATGACAGGATAATCTTTGAGCCAGACCAAGCCTACCTTCCTGAAGTAGAGTCTCAATTCCACAGACAACAAGAAGTAGTCCTTTCCTCCTTTTGTTCTAATCCAAAGAACCAGAAGGAGGAAAGACTTCATACTCTTGGATGCTAGAAAATGCATAATCAAATACCTGTCCGCCACAGAAAGTTGGAGAAAGCATAGGTCATTGTTCGTGTCTTTCCAGAGATATAAGAAAGGGTTTAAAGTCTCAAAACCCACACTTGTTAGCTGGATTAGGGAGGCCATTTCTTTAGCCGACTCATCAAGTGGTGAGGCGGTCCAGAAGGGGTTAAAGGCTCATTTCACCCGGGCCGTGGCGTCCTCATGGGAGGAGAGATCAGACGTCTCAGATTTGTAAGGCAGCAAACTGTTCTCCTTCCACTTTTTATAGGCATTAATTATAGACTAGACATGGGTGCATCTTCCGATCTCACCTTTGGGAGAAGGGTGCTCCAGGCTGTGGTCCCTCCCGGAATTCTTATTTTCTCTGTAATTCTCTTGTGGTGCTGTCATGGGTGATTAATAGAGTCTTAGTTACTTACCGGTAACGGAATTTTCAGAGCCCATGACAGCACCCTTATATTACCTCCCGTCACATGTGGGAGAGCACTTGTTTTGCTACAGTCATGATTCCACAGCCTAAGTTTTTTTATGCGTTTTTATTGTAATAACCATTGGCGGTCCTCTCATGCTCTGTAATCCTACTGATGTAAGGGAGAGGTGCCACCTTTTTAGTCTGTAGGTTTCCTGTCCTTGGTGGGAGGATCCCATCTCTCGTACTGCTCTCATGGCTTCTGAAAAATCCCGTTACTGGTAAGTAACTAAGACATAATCTATAGCAAATGTCTGTTCACGGCAGATTACCGTATTTTTCGGACCATAAGACGCACTTTTTTCCCCAAAAATTTTGGGGGAAACTGGGGGGTGCGTCTTATGGTCGCAATATACTTACAGCCGTCCATGGCTGGTGGCTGGTGCGGGTGCCGCGGGGCTCTGTAGTGCGGTGGTGTCAGCGGGCTGTGCTCCGGTGCAGGGGTAGTGGCTCTCTGTGCTCTGGTGCAGGGGCGGCGGCTACGCCGGCATTTCCTCCAAGCCCGGAGGCCCCCGCACATCCCTTGCTGGCCGCCATGTTGCGGTGGCCTCCGGGAACATGGCCGCCGGGAAGATGGCCGCCGGTCCGGGGACGGCGCCTGCGCAGGTTCAGATCTCATCCCGAGATCTCGTTGCCAAGATTTGAATCTCGTCCCCCGAGATCTCGGGACGAGATCTGAACCTGCGCACGCGCCGTCCATCTTCCCGGCGTCCATGTTCCCGGAAGCCACCGCAACATGGCGGCAGCCAGCAAGGGATGTGCGGGGCCTCCGGGCGTGGAGGAAATGCCGGCGGAACCACCACCCCTGCACTGGAGCACAGAGAGCCGCCACCCTCACCCCACAGAGCCCACCTGCCCCAGCCCAGCTGCTCCAGCCCCAGCACAGCCCAGCTGCCCCAGCCCAGCAGCCCCAGCCCACCTGCCCCAGCCCAGCACAGACCACCTACCCCAGCCCACCTGCCCCAGCCCCAGCCCAGCTGCCCCAGCACAGCCCACCTGCCCCAGTACAGCCCAGCTGCTCCAGCACAACCAACCTGCCCCAGCACAGAGCCGCTACCGCACGAGCCTGGACCACTGAATGACCCCTGTGACCACTCCTCCACCTGTGCCGGATCCCTTCCCAGGTAAGCTGAATTCGGACTATAAGTCAGACCCCCATTTGACACATTATTATTTTTTTCCCTATTTTCCTTCTGAAAATTGGGGTGCGTCTTATGGTCCGGTGCGTCTTATAGTCCGAAAAATACGATAATATATAAATGTCAGGGAATATTCCAGTATAAAGCAAAAGGACATCAACTTTGCTCTTTTTCTGCCAATATAACATCAGAGCATCTGTGCTGGATCACCAGGGTACTGAACAGATGACTAATGTCATCTTTTATTATTTTAGAGCATTTATGACTCCTTTTTATATTTTTTTTCTACTTTGTTTTTCAAAATTAACAGACAACCCCTTTAGGATAAAACAGTTCTGGGATAAACTATTTAGGAATATTTAAAATCCTATCCACTAATATGAAAACTGATCAATGCCATAAAGAATGTTTATGCCTTCAGTAACGCCTTTCACTTCGTACTGGGGTAGCAATACTTTACAAACCTGTAGCATAGGTACATAGTGACTGCCTGCTCACTTTGCATTAAAACAATAATGCAGTACATAAATTACAATTCTAAAAAGGCAAAGTATGTTTAGAAATAGCTGTGTTTATAACACTCAAATGCTGCCATAAGTTATTAAAATGGATTCTGCTGATACGGGCTATAATTTAACATGAAAAAACAAAAATCATCTAAGACTTTAGTATAATATAGAGAAAACTAATATAACTTACCTGTGTGGAATATGGTGTCTTATCATTTTCATCTTCAAAGGACAAAGGCTGAGTCCTCGATTTTTGCATTTCTTTGAAAAGGAAACATTTTTTTTTATTTAAATACGCTAAAAGGTAAATCGGTACATAAAAAAGTATTTTTGTTATTTTGTTAAAATCTAGATGTAATTAAATACCTAGTCATTTCCACTGTTTAAAAAAACACCAGCATTCTACAAAAAAGAATACAACTAGAAGGATACAGAGTTTTTTTTGCAGCATTTTCTGTGATTTTCCTTTTTTTTTTCGCTTTCTTTCTCTATAGACAACTACGGTAGATGTAGAAGTTTTAAGTTAAAATATAACTGTAACTAACCGCTACTGGCCAATTTTAGAAAAATAATTAATAGTGGACAACCCCTTTAACTCTTTGCTGTTCAAGGTTTCCATTTTCACACTTTTAACATGAATAGGAAAAATCTAAATTTCAAAACAAAAAACAGTAATTTTAACACCTCACGCCAAATATGCAGATTTTTTGTGACATGTTGCACATCAAAATACCACTCAGCACTTCTCACATGCAGGCATCTAATGCAATTTTGCATCAAACTAACATTACTCATGCACAAAATACACAACACCTCCTGAAATTAAAAATTTCATATGTACAGTATCTATGCATACCAGTTAGGTTGACACCTTTTATTAATTTTTAATGCATTTTTATTAAAATGGTATTCTTCAATTGTTTTAATTAGGTAGAAAGCATGAAAATAAGCAAGTTTGCAATTGACTTGCTTTTTCTATCAGCTGTTAATCTCAGAGCTTATTATTATTATTATTATCCTTCAGAGTATACAGCTGGTTTCCATGGAGCCCAAACATTTGTGCAAGTCAAAACCCTGGCCAAGAGTACATAGTAGCTACACTCCAAAAGAGGCGTTAACTCTTATCATACCAGTCAGATCTCTAAAACCCATTGATTTCTGTACAGCAGCTAGCTGCTGATCTTTCTTTTCCTCTCAGCTCCCGATGAGCTGCTACTCGAAATCTTGCTCTTATCTGTCCTGTAGAATAAGGGCCGGCGTTAGGGGCAGGCAGACCAAGCAGCTGCCTAGGGCCCCCGCTCCTCCAGGGGCCCCCAGCCAGCGGCACATCACACAGCCGCTATGGGGCCCCTGTGAGGCAGGGGGGCCCGCCTGCCCCCTGCGCCGACTCCCGCCGCATTGAAGGAGGCAGTGATGGAGGAGAGAGCGTCATCTGACGCTCCCTCTCCCATCATTCCCCGCGCTGCCTCTGACACAGCCGGGGGCGCAATGACGTCATCGTGCTCTCACTGTGTGCCAGACAGAGCTGGAGGAGACAGGAGCAGCCAGCAGCGCAGGCAAGAGGAGAAGGTGAGGAGTGTTTTTTTTTTTTTTTTTTAAATCAGTGTGAGTACTGGACTGTGGGGCCACTCTGGGGAGACTATATACCATGCTCGGCTGTATCATACCATGCTGGGGGGGCTATATACCATGCTGGGCTGTATTACACCATTCTGGTGGGCTATATACCATGCTGGGGGGGGGCTATATACCATGCTGGGCTGTATTACACCATTCTGGGGGGGCTATATACCATGCTGGGCTGTATTAAACCATGCTGGGGGGGGCCATTTTACACCATGCTGCGCCATATTATACCATGCTGGGCTGTATTACACCATTCTGGGGGCTATATACCATGCTGAGCTGTATTATACCGTGCTGGGCTGTATTATACCATTCTGGGGGGGCTATATACCATGCTGGGCTGTATTATACCATTCTGAGGTGGCTATATACCATGCTGGGCTGTATTATACCATTCTGGGGGGCTATATACCATGCTGGGCTGTATTATACCATGCTGGGCTGTATTATACCATGCTGGGGGGGCTATATACCATGCTGGGCTGTATTATACCATACTGGGCTGTATTATTCCATTCTGGGGGGCTATATACCATGCTGGGCTGTATTATATCATACTGGGCTGTGTTATACCATGCTGGGCTGTATTATACCATGCTGGGGGGGATATATACCATGCTGGGCAGTATTATACCATTCTGGGGGGGGCTATATACCATGCTGGGCTGTATTAGACCATGCTGGGCTGTATTAGACCATTCTGGGGGGCTATATACCATGCTGGACTGTGTTAGACCATGCTGGGCTGTATTAGACCATGGTGGACTGTATTATACCATGGTGGGCTGTATTATACCATGGTGGGCTGTATTATACCATGGTGGGCTGTATACCATGGTGGGCTGGGCTGTATACCATGATGGGCTGGGCTGTATACCATGTGGTGCTAGGGTATATACCATGTGGTGCTGGGCTATATACCATATGCTGCTGGGCTATATACTATGCGGCTGTGTTATATAACATGGGGGGTACATTTTACATTATATTCTATAGGGGGAGGCTGTGTTATATAAT
This sequence comes from Dendrobates tinctorius, assembly GCF_039654945.1. Taxonomy (NCBI): domain Eukaryota; kingdom Metazoa; phylum Chordata; class Amphibia; order Anura; family Dendrobatidae; genus Dendrobates; species Dendrobates tinctorius. The sequence continues at coordinate 4,245,736 of NW_027361844.1, read as the reverse complement.
ATTGGGGGCTACATTATATTCCATGGGGAGGTGGGCTCTATTATATTCTATTTGGGGATACATTATATTCTATGGGGGCTGTATTATATGTATTATATTCGATGGGGGTTGCATTACACTATATGAGGAGGGATACATTGTATTCTATGGAGGGGCTACATTATACTATATAAGGGGCTGCATTATATCCTATGAGGGGGTTGCCATATATTCTATGGAGAAGCTGCATTATACTATATGGGGGGTGGGGCTGCATTATATTCTATGGGGGGGTTATATTATATTCTGTGGAGTGGCTGCATTATACTCTGGGGTAGCTGCATTATTCTCTAAGGGGTGGCTGCATTATACTATAAGAGGGGGGCTGCATTATATTCTATGGGGGTTACATTATATTGTATGGCGGGGCTGCATTATACTCTGTGTGGTGGCTGCATTATGCTCTATGGGGTGGCTGCATTATACTATATGTGGGCTGCATTATACTGTATCGAGGACTATGGGGGATACATTATATTTAGAACTATGGGGTGTATTAAGCTATGGGAAGTGAATTGTACTACATGAGTGACTATGGCGGTGCATTATACTATATGGAGAACTATGAGGAGTGTATTATACTATATGGAGGACTGGGTAGTGTATTTTAATATATGGAGGGCTATGAGGAGTGTATTATACTATATGGAGGACTGAGGAGTGTATTATACTATATGAAGGACTATGGGGCAGATTATATTATATGGAGGACTATGGGGTGTAACCTGTAGATGTGCTGCTGATAACATGATACTGTATGGTGGTCTGTTAGGGTGTGTGCAAACGTTGCGGATTAGTCTGCGGCTTTTTCTGCAGAGAATCCATATCTCTTGGCAGAAACCGCAGGGTAAAACACATGCATTTTTCCTGCAGATTCCTAGCATGTGTACAGCGGATTTGATGCAGGATCTAGTGCGGTTTGGCAGTGCGGATGAGAGATTTATTGATTTGTATGTCCCGGAACGTATACTGCAGCTGCGGTTCCGCAAAAAAGAAGTAACATGCTGCGGAAAATAAACCGCAGCAAATCTGCGCAGAATTTTCAGCAGCATGTGTACGGCGGATTTGGTTTTCCATAGGATTACATGGTACTGTAAACCACATGGAAACTGCTGCGGATCCGCAGGACCAAATCCGCTGCGGATCCGCTGCAAAAACCGCAACGTGTGCACACACCCTTGTGATCCATTAGTGATCGTTCTGTTCCCATCATTCTTTCTCAGACGGTAGAAAGAGGCCGGGAAACAAGTGTTGAACGACTTCTTCAATATTGCCGATCACACTCATTTAGCGGCCTGAACTCAGCGCATGTACAGTAAATACAATCGAAATGCTTCTGTGATGTGCAATATGTTAGCATTTGGGGCCCCATTTTAAACTTTGCCTAGGGCCCCACTATGCCTAAAACCGGCCCTATGTAGAATTACAATCCCAAACACCCAGCATCACAGCTCTCACTGTCCCAGCCGTGTTTGTTTAGTTGCACTGTTATTTCTGTGTAAATATAGTATTCATAGTGTGAACTTCAGAAAAAAACACTAATTGCTGAATGTGTTTCAGTAGAACTTGTATTGAACTTTATAGTTCTACTAAGGCTGCGATCACACTTGTGAGAAACTCGCACGAGTCTCGCACCTTAATACCCGGCAATTCCGCAGGCACTCGGGATCGGAGCTTTCAGCTGCATAGAAATACATGCAGCTGCACACTCTGGTCCCGAGTGTCGGCGGCAGTGCTGGGCATTGAGGTGCAAGACTCATGCGAGTTTCTCGCAAGTGTGACCCCAGTCTAATACTACAGCTTTGCTCACCAAAATTGTCACTCAAGGAGGAGAACACACTCTGCCCAAAGCCAGAAAGTAAGCAGGCTGTAAGGATATTGTATTGCTCTGAGCTGCTCAATGACAACTTGAGAAGACCCATTTAAAGAAATACCAGCAAAAGAGAAAACCGAATAGTAATAGTGCAATAAATTAGTCCCCTGCAAAACTACCCACCTGCATTTCTGGAGAGAGGAAAATTACTGTATTTCTTGGACTATAAGACAAACTTTTATCCTCCAAAAATGTGGAGGAAAGTGGGGGTGTGTCTTATAGTCCAGATGTACCTGCTCTGGCTGAGGTGGGGAAGCGGCAGCAGCGGTCACAAAAAGGCAGGAACCGGCGGCTGCGGACAATTCCTGTGCCCGCTGCTAAAGAGAAATGAATATTCACTGCATTGCACACCCATGGGCGTGGAGGGTAGTGAATACTCATTGCACTTAAATAGCGAACACACTTTTAGCCTCAACAGCTGGCTTTCTGCAGCTGCCGGGCATTTGCGTGTGACCACTGCTTAAGGCAATGAATATTCACTGTGCTCCACTCCCATAGGCATGGAACGCAGTAAATATCCATTCACTTTAGTAGCATGCGTGAAAGCCCGGCAGCTGCAGGAAGCCGGCGGCTGTTGCTAACACTGTGCTTGCTATTAAACAGCAATGAATATTCACTGCCCTTCACGCACATAGTCCCAGCGTGGAGAGCAGTGAGTATGCCGGCAGATGTCTTCGGTTTGTTAACAGTGCATGACGTCCCTGCCATACGCTGCTTACAGCAAGAGAAATTCACCGCACACTCTATGTCATATGTGCAAAGAAGTTTATTCATGGGAGCGGTGTGGTGTAGTTACCACTATGTCAGCTAGGGGGCGCTGTGTGGGTGTCCCAGGACGGGTGTACAGGCACATTCAGTGTGGTAACAGGAGCAGGGTCCTAAATGACCATTATGGGTCTCAAGGTGGGTGGCCTTGGGATGCAGGCTCCAGGGTGTATTGATCAGCAGAGGTACTGCTGATCTTTCTGTTACACTGTGTCAGGGAAGCCTGTGTGTGTCTATACAACGTTTAGTGATGTCATAGTCATGTGATCACCTGTGGGTGTGGTTACAGGGCTATGTAATTGAGGTGTTTGGCACATGTGAGAGAGTGAGAGTGAGTCTGTCTGAGTGTGGACAGACTTCCATGTGTCCAGGTGGGACACTACAGAGAGTGGCCTGTGTGCTAAGGAAGGAGAAGCCTTCCTGGGTCTGCGGCTGCAGATAGAGCGCTGCTCGGGACATTGCCCTGGCCTATGTATATTAGTTGTATATGGGGAGGACTACACCTCCCAGCATGTGCTGAGACTCTCGGTCCGAGTCTAAAGCCACGGACATTTATGATCTTTTGTGCCTAAGCTAGAGGCTATTTTGGTGATACGCTGATTTATGGTTTATGGAGCAAATAAACCTCATGAACTTTGGGAAGAACCTGCCTCATGATTGTCTCCCGCTGCACCTGAGCGAGTCACATCCCTACAATTGGTGACAGACTGCGGGCAGCGATTCCCAGAAGCACGTGTGGCAGTGCTGGCGATTCTGAGCCAGGAGAGCAGACGGTCTGACAACCGTGAGTAATACTGACCGAGGTCAGAGAAAGTGACTGTATTAATACTTGTGGGATACCTCTGAGGAGAAGAGGCGTCCAGGAACCTGTGTGGCCGACACAGGTAACAGACAGGAGTCTGTGTTGCACTGACCAGGGTCAGTGAGAGACTGTGTTCCTGGAGGGGTCAGTGAGCAAGGTCCTGGAGGGTCAGTGTTGGGAGGTTCTGGGAGAGGAATCGGATCCCTGGAACACGTGATATGACCTTGGACCTGGTGAGGCGTGTGTTGGGCAGTCTCAGGCGGAGACGGATGTCCTGAAGAGCACCCGCTGAGCCCCTGGACCTGGTGAGGCTGGTGTGTTGGGAGACCCTGGGAGGAGGGTCGGCTCCCTGAATAGCACCCGGTGTGCCCTGTGTGTTGGACGGTCTCAGGTGGAGACGGTACGTCCTGAGTGGCACACGAACAGGACATGTGAGAGACTGTGCATGTGTTTTCTTTTTTTTTCTTTTTTTTTTTCTTTTCTTCTGCAAAACCTGAAGGTGCTTGCTGTGGCTCAGTGGGGTCATGAAGGTCTCGCAACACAGGGACCTGGTGTTTTCTTTAAGGGATCTGCCCTGGGAGCATTGGTAGCAGACGCTGTCTGGCTACACCATCCTGCTGCAGCTTTATGGAGTGTAACTAAGCGGATACAGTAGTTGTGGCTTTACACAACTATTAAGGGTGAGTACCCTGTATTATTGCTGCATAACCCATTATACCTGCACTGGTAAGGCCCTATGGGCGCGCTTTTGTGGTTTTTTATCTTTGAGGGTGACAAGCGGCTTCCAGTAACCCGGCGGGGTTACGAAGGTGACAAGCGGCTTCCGGTGGATCGGCGGGTCCACGAAGATGGCGCAGCAGGAGCTGCAGTGACACCAGCCGCTGTGTATGTGTGTGAACAGCAGCCGGAGGTGCCGGTGATCAGTGACAGCAGGAGCTGTGGTGGTGCCAGCAAAGACTTGTGTGGTATCGTTAAAAGACAAACTGTCCTGTGTGAACTGTGGCCTAAGAGGTTCTGCAGGACGGACATGGGGAAATCCCAAAAGGGGGCGGTGACCCAAAAGGGGGCGGTGACCCAAAAGGGGGCGGTGACCCAAATTGGAGTGGTAACCCAAAAAGGGGTGGAGTCCCAAAAGGGGGCGGTGACCCAAGTTGGAGTGGTGACCCAAAAAGGGGTGGAGTTCCAAAAGGGGGCGGTGACCCAAATTGGGGTGGCAACCCAAAGTGGGGTGGTGGTCCAAAAAGGGGCCAAGTGTGAAGAAGTGACAGCACTGGGTGTCTCAGTAGGTATGTCTGGAGTACCGCAGTGTATGTGCAGGTCTTTTTCAGAATGTGGAATATCCTTTCCGGGGAGTAATGATGGGCCACAGATGTGTACAGTGATGCTGCACCGGGAAGGAGCCTTTGGTCGGCTGGACTCAGAGAGTCAGGTGACTCTGACAGGAACACCTCTCGTTTTCTCTCTGACCGAGAAAAACGTCAGGGTTCGCTGTAAACACGGGGTCACGGTGAACTACGCAGTAGACACAGTAGTGTTTGAGGGGACCAAAGGTGGTGAGTGCCAAGGTAGCGGGATACCACGGGACTTAGTCTATGCCTGGGAGAGGGGCCGGGACTTTCTTTTGTTTGATGACGTTTGGCCGGACGATGGAGATGCTTCGACTGTGGGGCCAGCGGACACTGAGACAGTGACGGCTCCTGACGTGGACAGGTCAGAGGTAGAACTGACCGGAAGAAGGACATCTGCCCAACTTACGGACCTGACGTCTCGTGATAAGACAGATGGTGGGCTGGGAGATGAGACGACTGGACTAAACAAATTGGTGACTGACCCAGTGGTACCCTTTAACGATATAATTAAAGAGGTAGTGGTGAGACACGTGATGGACAAAAGAGAGCAGGATCGTGAGATACAGCTGATAAAGGAGACTGTAACAGAACATGTCGAACGGGAAAGAGTCCTAAGGCAAGCAGCTGAGCACAGAGTGGATGCGCTGGAGAAGGAAGTCTCTGAACTCAGAGGTCACCTGTCAGCATGTAAAACCATGAACAAGACCCTGTTGGAAGATATGGAGGGGCTCAGAGAGGCCCAAGAGAAGCATCAACAGGAGATACTCAGGAGAGAGGATGAGCGTCGCTACCTGGCAGAGGAGCGAGATAAAGTTCTGCAAGAACTCAGTGGAGTAGTAAAAGGTCTTCTACGGGAGAAGTGGATGGGTGAAGACGTACAGTGGCCGTGCCCGACTGATAGCAAGGCAGAACTGCCAAAGCCCATCTTGGAAATGGGTCCTGAGGACTGTAAATCTCAAGAAGATGGTGAGCCAAGAGCTGCACAAGACAGTCACCCGGTCTTGGCAGATACCTTGAGGGAAGTGTCCGTGGGGAACCCAGGGCCATCTGTTCAGGATGAGAGGAAGTCCATGACCTTCAAGTGCGTGATGGAGGTACCCGAAGACGTGCGAGAAGCGTGTGCCAGCGAAGGTGTGCATGAGACCTTTAAAAAGGCAGTAAAGGCCTATAGTGTGAGCTGGGCACCAGAAACAAACCAGTTGGTGATACTGGCAGAAACGGAAGACACAGAGAGAAGGGTGGCTGTCCTGAAGGAGATGCACCTACAATGTCTCCGCACGAAACAGATGTTAGTGGAGCGTAATAGGAAAGCCGCTCGACGTCTGGAGCTTGCCAGGGAAGCTCAAAGTCGTCTGGGCTTTGTGGAAGACATAATTCCGGTACCCATAAATCTGGTGGGGAAAGTCATTGGCAGACTTGGAAAGGTGATGCAGGAGATGGTGAATCGATCCAGTGTTAAGAGAGTGAGGATCCCACCTGCTGGTGAAATCCAAGTCGTTGTTGAAGATGACATGGTTCCTGTCATTGTGGTTGGTTCAGTGGAAAGCATTGGGAAGCTTCGCATGCTCCTGGAATATCGGGTAGCGTACCTGAAGGAGATTGAGCAGCTAAGACAGGATCGGATGCAGATGAATAAGCAGTTACAGAACGTCAGGTGGCGTCCACCTCCAACCCAAGTTGTAAAGGCCCGAAGGGATCCTCCAAAGAATGAAAGGACATGTAGTCGAAGACAAGAACGTCGAGAGTCCGCAAGTGGCCGGTCTAATCTTAGTAACATAGGCACGAGACTTGGTGGTGGACATAGCGACAGAGGGTCAGACTCAGACCAGCCAGTTGGCCCAGCTGGACGTGGGACTCATGACCGTGCGAACTGGGAGAGCCAGTCAGTGAGAGAAAGGTCGCGTGATGGAGCACACTGCAGACAGGCGGAGACTAAAGAGTGTCTGGTCACACTGACGGACGTTGACGGGAAGGCCCAAGGCCGAGATACTGACCGCTGGGGGCAGGGGAGGCCTAACGTAAATATGCAGTATGACTACCGAAGCAGACGGAGATGGTCCTCCCGACTGGTAGGGCAAGGTGACATGGGTGCCAGGTCTCAAGATCCCTGGGTGATGTCATGTGTTCAACCCCACAAGTTTGAACAGAGGGGGGAGGTATGTGGTGTAGTTACCACTATGTCAGCTAGGGGGCGCTGCGTGGGTGTCTCAGGACGGGTGTACAGGCACATTCAGTGTGGTAACAGGAGCAGGGTCCTAAATGACCATTATGGGTCTCAAGGTGGGTGGCCTTGGGATGCAGGCTCCAGGGTGTATTGATCAGCAGAGGTACTGCTGATCTTTCTGTTACACTGTGTCAGGGAAGCCTGTGTGTGTCTATACAACGTTTAGTGATGTCATAGTCATGTGATCACCTGTGGGTGTGGTTACAGGGCTATGTAATTGAGGTGTTTGGCACATGTGAGAGAGTGAGAGTGAGTCTGCCTGAGTGTGGACAGACTTCCATGTGTCCAGGTGGGACACTACAGAGAGTGGCCTGTGTGCTAAGGAAGGAGAAGCCTTCCTGGGTCTGCGGCTGCAGATAGAGCGCTGCTCGGGACATTGCCCTGGCCTATGTATATTAGTTGTATATGGGGAGGACTACACCTCCCAGCATGTGCTGAGACTCTCGGTCCGAGTCTAAAGCTACGGACGTTTATGATCTTTTGTGCCTAAGCTAGAGGCTATTTTGGTGATACGCTGATTTATGGTTTATGGAGCAAATAAACCTCATGAACTTTGGGAAGAACCTGCCTCATGATTGTCTCCCGCTGCACCTGAGCGAGTCACATCCCTACAGCGGGTAGAGACAAAATTATAGCTCAGGATTTGAGCGACAAAGTGTAAACATTTTGACCCACCAGGTTCTTTTTTGTTAAGTCGTTTTAGGTTGATAGAGCAAGAGAAGTGAAAGTTTCCTAATAGTAGGACACTGCACAAGATATGTGCGCTGCTATGTAATAGGTGCTTGATTCGGCGCTCCCGCGCCTATCTGGCTGCAATGTACTTCTCTTGCTCCATCAGCTTAAAATGACTTAGCGAAAAAGAACCTGGTGGGTTGTTTAAACTTTCCACCCACAGCTGCCAGGGGCACATCAGGTGATTAGATCAGCTGTCATATGCTGGAAAAGGGGTCGGCTCATCGCCGGAGCCCGCTCCAAAGAGGCGGAGGTGACCTATGAAGGACATAGCATATCATAGGTCGTTCTGGGGTTAAAGTGAACCTGTCATTATGATTTTGCTCAGTAGACTACAGACAGCATCAGGTTGGTGCTGTTATACTGATTAAAATGATACCTTGGTTGATGAGATCCATCTGATGGTTGTTGGTAAAAAGACATGTTACTGCGCAGGTGGCATTTTGCTGGATGTAAAGGTTTTTTTTTTCTAAGCGAACAATATTATATGCAGTATGTACAGTAAAATAGGGGGCAGGTCACTGAAGGATCAGTGACCTGTCATAAGCCCATACAGATGAATATGTAAGTAGAGCACCACATACAGCCCCCCCCCACAGGCTGCCCCCAAAGCACGAGAATCTCATTAACTGAAAACTGCAAATACAGATTAAACAACAACTCAAGACTGATCTCATCAACCAAGGTATCATTTTAATGAGTGTAATGGCGCCAAACTGACACTGTCTGTAGTTTACGGAGCACAATTCTGATGACAGGTTTGCTTTGAGATCCCCTTCACATGTCAATGTTTCCAGTACGTGTGGTGACAATTTTCACAAGTATTGGAGACTCTTACACACGCACACCCATTGTAATCTATTGGGCTACGCACATCTCTGGACCGTGTGTCTGTGTGACCCACACGTTTACATGTCCATTTTGTTCCAGGCGCGCTGATGTCAATACAAATGTGACATCCCTGTGCCCTCTGTGTAACATATTCCAGAATAGAATGCAGAATAGAAATGACAGATATTTAGGTGTCAGATGTGCAAAGATAGAGAGATAGATATCCGTGAGATATATAATTAGTGCTTTGCCTGTGTAGTTTATTTATTAGCTTAATACACATACAGCCAATGAAAAACTACAGGAGTTCCTCCCCATTTATTACTGGGATAGTAATGGGGATGTCTGATAGACACCTCACCATTACTAACCTCAAGGCTTGATGCTAGCTGTGATTTTTGACAAATCACACCTGAAATCAACCACAATACCATTACCAGATTGCCAACACACCATGGCAATCGGGAAGAGCTGGACATAGGGCCAGAATTGGGCCACCTAATGGCAGCACAAATTCTAGGGTGGCTGCGGGCTAATAATTTTAGGCTAAGTGCACACATAGCAGAAAATTTCTGCTCAAAAACCTGACTCCCTTCCCAGAAACCGCGCCTTTTTTGTCTTCGCGTTTTTGTCGCGGTTTTTGCGCGTTTTTGATGCGTTTTTTTCCGGCGCGTTTTGAAAACGCATAGAACAAGCCAGACACGCGTAAAAATCCGCACAATTAATGAGCATGCTGCGTTTTTTACCGCAATGCGGTTTTTTCGCGGTAAAAAACGCATCAATGTGCACAAAAAGTGCAAAATGCATAGAAATGAATGGGAAGCTTCTTTTTCGCATTTTTCCCATGGATTTTTTGGCAAATCCGCGGGAAAAACCGCGAAAAAAACGCTGTGTGTGAACACAGCCTTAGACTTGAAAGGGCCAATTATCCATGGACCTTCCCAGCCTGATAAAATGGGGAGAGGAACCCAATGCTGTTTTTTTCCATTTACTTATTTATTAGCTTAATACATTGTGGTAGATCAGCTCTCTCATTGGTACACAGAGGTAGAAACGGGAACACTGTCTCTTTAAGTCCTTCACTGGTTTATTAGGCACATGTGGCATAAACCATGGTGAAGTAAAATAAATACGGCCCTTTGGGCAAAACAGGAGAACAAAACAAAATGCTATCTCACAGTCCATATGTTTGAGGGGATCCGCCCACTCAGGGTTAACAAAAACACATGGTTCAGTTTAGCACCAACACAAGCACTTTACTCTCTCCAAACACCCTGAAAACTGAATGTCTCTGGAGGATGATTATTTAAGCACTTGACCACAACCTGGGATGGAGATAAGGAGGACAACCTCTCACCCGCTTTATGGTTGTCCACAAAAACCCAGCCCTTAAACAAGATGGCTGATTAACCCCTCTCAGCACTTAGTGCGCTGGAGCAAAACTTCTGGATTTCAAAGCACTGAAGCCAATAGCCTCAGCGAAACATGTCTCCCCCCCCAGCACTTTGCCAGTGACTTTGTCACAACACGTACAGTAAACTCCTCATGCAAAGCACTAATTTATATATCTCACGGATATCATTCTATCTACCCCATATCTATCAGCTATCTTTGCACATCTTTAACCCCTAAACATCTGTAATTTCTATTCTGCATTCTATTCCAGTATGTGTCACACGGATGGTACACACGGACAGCCCACGCATGACACACACGTACACGAATAGCACGGGTACTGATTTTTTCAGCACTGGATTATCAGGAAGTGTGAAGGAGACATAAGGCAGGGTTCAGTCAGATCATGCATGCCCTTAGGTTCAGTGACTGCGCAGAGCTTATGTCTGCACCCCCGGATGTATTCGCTAACTGGGCCATTGTGACTCCACCTTCATCATTATAGTCAACTAGCTGAAGAGCCCGGCGTTCCTGGGCACAGTAACTAACTGTGGTTAATTCCAACAAATTATAATGATTATCCTCCATCCCATAGTTCAGTGCCCATATACCCATCACACATCCTCCATCCCATAGTCCAGTGCCCTTATACCCATCACACATCCTCTATCCCATAGTCCCGTGCCCATATACCCATCATACATATCCTCCATCCCATAGTCCCGTGCCCATATACCTATCACACATCCTCTATCCCATAGTCTAGTGCCTATTATGAATGGGTCACCGAGGAAGATAACAGGACAAGGCCAAGCCACAGAAAACCAGAGAGGTTGGAAACTAAGCAGATTGCAGACCCCTGATCCTATCCACACAACTAGCAGTAGTGTACCTACGATGCCCTAAACGCCTCGGCACAGCCGGAGAACTAACTCAGCCTAAAGCAAGAAGGGTGAAATCTAAACTGCCCCGGAGCAGACCCCAAAGGAATAGACAGCACCCAAACATATATTGTCGGTGAGACAAGATGAAAACACATACGCAGGCAGAAAAATAGACTGAGCAAATGATGGGGCCCAAACTGACTAGACAGGACAGGAAAGGAAAGACACTGTCTGCAATCACACAAAAAACCCTGAAAAATCCAACACGTCTGATGCACAAAAACACTGAAGTCACACGGCTTCGCCCCCACTATATCAGCACTCTGGTATATACTGAAAGCAAAGCAAAAAGAGACCAATATAACAGGGGACAAAACAAACTGACACAAGCAGTAACATATGGGCGGTGATCCAGCACAGCCCCAGCAGGAGCAAGCTGACCCGCACAAAGCAGAGATAGACAAAACCAGATCAAATGCAAAAAGATTAGCAAATGAGCCACTTAGCTGAACCATGCAGGAACAGAGCAGGAGACATCAGACATCAGACCTAAGAAGGCACAGGAAGAAAATCACCAGCAGGGATTGAAGGAAGTCAGCTGTCTTAAATACACCAGTCAGAAACCTCAGATCTCCAATCGTCATCATCATTATCAGGTGGCAAGCCTTTATCAATCTGACCAGCTCCACTACCTCCAGTAACCACCAAAGGGATCCCAGAAAAAGAACTCGCAACACCTCTATCAATCTGACTAGCTCCACTACCTTCAGTAACCACCAGAGGGATCCCAGAAAGAGAATTCACAACAAGTGCCCATAAACCCATCACACATCCTCCATCCCATAGTTCAGTGCCATATACCCATCACATATCCTCTATCCCATAGTCCAGTGCCCATATACCCATCAAACATCCTCTATCCCATATACACATCATACATATCCTCCCATCCCATAGTCCCATGCCCATATACCCATCATACATCCTCTGTCCAATAGTCCAGTGCCCATATACCCATTACACATCCTCCATCCCATAGCCCAGTGCATATATACCCATCATACATCCTCCATCCCATAGTCCAGTGCCCATATACCCATCACATATCCTCTATCCCATAATCCAGTGCTCATATACCCATCACACATCCTCTATCCCATAGACCCGTGCCCATATACCCATCATACATCCTCTATCCCAAATTCCCATGCCCATATACCCATCACACATCCTCTATCCCATAGTCCAGTGCCCATATACCCATCACATATCCTCAATGCCATAATCCCGTGCCCATACACCCATCATACATCCTCTATCCCAAATTCCTGTGCCCATATACCCATCATACATATCCTCCATCCCATAGTCCCGTGCCCATATACCCATCACACATCTTCCATCCCATAGTCCCGAGCCCATATACCTATCACACATCCTCCATCCCATAGTCCCGAGCCGGGAGGCGCTGAGCAGGGAGTTCCTGGAGATGTGCTGTTATGTAACCTGACTATGTGGCGGCCGCTAATGATGCGATTTTCTATGCAGGTAACAATAGAGCCTGGCAGTAATAGACAAGGGTGTGAATCATTTCTGTCATGTGCTCTCTGCTCCTTTCTGGGAGGCAGACAATGGCTGGGAGCTTATGCTTCCGGGGATGCTAGATTTTTCCCACCCGGTCACTGTCTGCTGAGGTGTTGTGAAGTGGGAAAACTGTTGCTCATAGCAACCAATCATATCTCAGCTTTCATCCTTTAAACAGCTCTGGTGAAATGAAAGATGCTAAGTGATTGGTTGCTATGGGCAACGCAGGCAGTGTAACCTGTTTTGGTCAGGAAGATGTGCCTATGAAATATATATATATTCCGCCAGGGAGGGAAAGCCAGTGAGTTAGGGTAGATAATAAGAGTTTGGAGCGCCCCGCAGGGCCTTAGGTTACTCGGTACCGGGCCGGTCAGGTTCTTTAAAGGGGATGTCACGGTGACAGTGACCAGGTCCGTGGCCCTGGGCATCCAGTAATTCAAAATAGAGGAAAATTATGTGGTGTTTGGTCGTGACGCCACCCGTGGTGTTTGGCAATGGGCAGCCGACGCTGCGGTTTTGGTCCACTGGGGCTGTTAGTGATGCAGCAAGAAGGATGGTTCAGCTCCCCACGGGTGGAGCGGAGCCCCAGGGCAAATATATTTAATTGTTCAGATGGTGTTGAACGTTGGGGTGCAAAGGAAAAGTGAAGGACACAGAGAGGTGCGGTTTTCTTTACCTTTTACTTAACGTAATTACAATCTGAGGTACCATATACAGATGATGGATTGAGTCCAGCTCGCCTGGAGGCATTCAGGGGACCCACCCTGCCAGGTGGGATTGGGGACCTTCCTTCTGCGCTCTGTTTTCGGGTCCCTGCTGCTTGTAGCTAAGCTGTAGCCCTCTCCTGCTGATGATTGCTAACCTGTATGACTGTCAGCGTGAGCCTATATCACGGGCACTGTCCTTTTCACTATCAGCCCCGGGCTCTTGGTCTGCTGCCGTGCCTTCAGGTGTTCAGTGTGGCCAAGGAACTTGCAGTCCCCTGCCCTCCAGATCCGGCTGTCAGGGCGTACAGCTCCTGCCCAGCCAAGGACTCTGGCATCCCTTTTTATCAGCGCTCTGCTCTGGGGTTGGCTATACACAATTTTAGTTCCCCCAGAGCCCCTTGTCTCTGCTCCTGTCCCTTCCTTCTCCACAGACCAACTCCAACTCTCTCTAACTGTCTTGTCATGAGCTTCAACTGCTCCCGTTTCCATGACAACTCTCTTGTTTACTCTCTCAGCTGTCTTCTTACTGACTCACTAACCCCACCTGCTGGCCAGAATTTATAAGGAATCTCCCCTTTCTGGCCTGCAGCAGGAATTGTCATGTAGACTGTGTTACCTGGCATGGGGACCCCCATCCTGCCTCCAGGTATAACATCACCCCTTAGAGGGAGGCAATGTCACGATGGTAACCAGACTGTTGTGAGTTCATTTTCCCCTTCACCATTGAGGTCTGATGAACTCCCTCTTCTGGTGAAGGAAGGTAGTGAGGCTGATTACCAAGCACCTGAGCAGGATGATGATGACTGGGTGACTGGAATTGCTGACTGGATATAAGGCAGCCGACGCCCTTCTGCCTTGCTGGTGATTTCTCAGAGGGATTCTAGGAGACCAGTCTGATTCCTGCTCCTCAAAAGCTAAGTTTTCTGCTCTGCTTTTTGCATTTGTGTTTTGGTTTTGTTTTGCCTTGTTTTTCTGGATTTCTGCCATTCCCTGCTGGGGTGAGCTGAATTCCTTTTTGCTCTGTCTTCAGAAAATACCTGAGTACTGATATAGTCTTTTTGAAGCCTAGCGTCTTCAGGGCTTTTTTCCCTATCAGTCTGTTGGCTCTTGTTTTGATAGGGTTTTGGCAGATTGCAGACAGCAGCTTTTCTATCCTGTCCTATTTAGTTAGCTTGGGCCCCATCATTTGCTCAGCCTATCTTTCTATCTGTGTGAGTGTTTTTTCATCTTGCTTCACCGTCATTATATGTTGGGGGCTGCCTATTGCTTTGGGGTCTGCTCTGGGGCAGTTTAGATTTCCCTTACTGTCTTTAGGCTATTTAGTTCTCCGGCTGTGATCGAGGGGTCTAGGGCACCGTAGGAACCCCCCACGGCTACTGCTAGTTGTTGTTGATAGGTTCAGGGGTCTGCAATCCGATAGCTGCCAACTTCTTTGGTTTTCTGGACTTGGCTAGTATTTCTGTTTTTGCCTCCTACGGTGACTCATTCATAACACCAGACTCTGGGGTGCCACAATAGTCTAGAGAGAGACCATTGTTTTTGCCCCCCCAACCACCCCCCCGGCTAAAAAAAAACAAAACAACAATATACATACCTCTCCGCCATTCAGTCAGGTCCCCCGCTGCAATCACAAGGGGTTAACTAGATTACAACAGGCAACGGCGCTAATGCTACCGGCCCCGCTGTAAACCACTGCAGAATGAATTATTTAATCTCCGTGCAGGCGCCCCGGCTGACCGGAGATGAACTGATTAGCGCGGGAAAGTTTCTGAATTTTTTCTAACGCTGTCAGTTCACTTCACCTCAGGTCAGTCGGGAACTCTGCGCAGCCTCACCGACTACCGCTGACGTCACTGGTGATTTATTCTGTCAGGAGCATGCTCATTTAAAAAACCGGATCGTTGCCAGCATCTGTCATTTTTACGGATGAGGTCGGATCCTGCACCCATAGGCTTTCACTCTAGCAAACGACGTACAGCGACGGATCCGTCGCTGTCCGATTTTTCGACGGACACAAGAAACGTTTTGTGCGTCGTGTCCGGCCGCCGGACAAAAAATTTTCGGCGGATCCGGAGAACGACGGACGAAATGTTAGGCAATCCGTCGCTAATACAAGTCTATGAGAAAAAAACGGATCCAGCAGCATCAGTCGCCGGATCCGTTTTTCTTTTAAAAATGACGGATTGTGACTGATGGCAAAAAACTGATATGTGAAAGCAGCCTAACTTGAAACAGTTAAGGAATGGGCAAAAATTCCAGTGGCAAGATGTGGAAAACTCAGAGACTTATCCAAAGCGACTTGCAGCTGTAATTGCCACAAAAAGAAGCTCTACAAAGTACTGACTTTAGGGCGATGAATAGTTATGCTCACTGATGTTTTCAGCTATTTTGTCCTATTTGTTGTTTGCTTCACAATTAAAAGAAAAATAAAATGTTAACAGCTGTAGGCATGTTCTTTACATGAACTAATGAAAACCTCAAAAGTACAAGTGAAATTCCAGGTTGTAAGGTAGCAAAATCAAAAAATGCCAAGGGCGGAGGGGCAATACTTTTGCAAGACACTATACGCTGTCACACTGATAAACAAGCCCTCACTTGTCTGACACACAGTTCTGCAGTCATCTAATTAGTACCTCAGGAAGGATTACACATGGCATATAAAAGTTTGGGCACCCCTGGTCAAAATTACTGTTGTTGTGAACAGTTAAGCAAGTTAAAGATGAAATGATGTCTAAAAGGAATAAAGTTAAAGATTACACATTTCCTACAAAATGCTATAAGAAGATAAAGCGTTTTCAAGTTGCCCTTTCCTCAGTTGAAAATATAATTAAGGAATATCAGTTAACAGGAACAAGGGAGGTCAAGATAAGGTCTGAAAGACAAAGCAAAATTTCAGTGAGAGCTGCTCGTAGGATTGCTAGAGAGGAAAATCAGAACCCCTGTTTGACTGCAAAAGACCTTCAGAAAGATTTAGCAGACTCTGAAGCTGTGGTACACTGTTCTAATGTTTAGGGACACCTGCATAAATATGGCATCATGGAAGAGTCATTAGAAGAAAACCTCTCCTGCATCCTCACCATAAAATTCAACGTCAGAAGTAAGCACAAGTATCAATTTTAAGGAGTGGTTGCACCAAATATAATACTAAACCGGGTGCTGTACCCTGCATTGAAGGTTCAATAACATTAATAGGAGAAGAAAGAATCACTGCAATAAGGATTTGCACACCTATTAAATGAATAAGTATATGATTTTATTGATACAAAAAGGACGCCCGTAAAAGTAATAAAATCACTTAAAAACAATACAAAACCATACTCTTGCCCAAGTAGTCTATAACCAACTAGTACAACAAATTGATATAATAATTCAAAGGCAAACATGGAAATTAGTTGGAAATAAACAGATGCGCTGTTTACGCTCAATGAGCTCAAATAACCATGCACTGGAGAAAAGGTTGTGTTAAGGCAGTGCCCAATAACAATAAAGGTATGAAGGTACATCCTTATTGCATTGAGAGCTTCTTCTCCTATTAATGTTTAAGTATGCAAAAGAACAGCTAAACAAGCCAGACGCATTTTGGAAACATGCCCTGTGGACCAATGAGGATAAAATAGTACTGTTTGGTTACAATAATCAAAAATATGTGTGGAGAAAAGGGGCACAGAATTTCAGGAAAACAACATCTCGCAAACCATTAAGCATGGGGGTGGCTCAATTATGCTTTGGGGTTGTGTTTCACAGGGCTGTGGAGTCGGTAAGCCAAACCTGCGACTCCGACTCTGACTCCTCAATTTCCCTTCCACCGACTCCCACATATATTGCTTATATTTAAGTGAAAAATTTATTGTAGTACAATGTGAACATCAGACATTTAATCATTTTTATGATACAATAATCAAGATATTTAGATAGAACATAATATATATTTATTGGAATACAACTTCAGAACATAAAAAACTGTAATAAATTGTAAATATGTAATACACTATGTAATATCAATTACATATACAGTATATATATTGTGTGTGTGTATATATATATATATATATATATATATATATATATATATATAACACTATGTATAAACTATGTAAGAGGCAAAAAACAGTTTTCAACAAAAACATACTAAATAACATTTGTGCAGTCTATGAATTTGTCCTAAGAAATAGAATTGCCTCCATCAGATCCTCTTTCATAGATGATCTCAGATCTGACCTAATCATTTTAAGGCAAGAGAACAACCTCTCTACACTAACTTGGGTTGGCGGCAAAGCCGTAACCACATGGGCAACATCTCTAACAATTTCCGGGTATAAAGGAATTGCCTCATGCACAGTCAGTTTTGATGAACGGTTGAATTTTTCTATTTCTTTGAGAGCAAGTGAAACATTTTGCTGAAATATGGTCAATCTGCTTGCTATAGGAGACGGAGTGAAATCTTTTTCCTTGCGGCAACACTTTGCCTGCGCCATATCATCCAAATACTTGTCAAAGTCAAACTCCTCATCTGATGAGGATGAAGATATGGCAGCAGTAGCACTGTCAGGACCCAAGTCCTCTTGCACCTTGGCAGTCCTCCTGTAGGCCACTCATCCTAACTGCTACCTCAGTCAGAGCTTCTTTTCCTTTAGTAAGCTGTTGATCATCCTGCAATATACGATGACTTTTGTCCACATAAACAGATGCCAGAAAAATTTTATTTTCCAATAGCTGTGTCTCTCTCCGTTTCATTGAAGCAGAAATGTCATCTGCGATTAAACCTCCTCTTTGGGACAGGAAAAATAGCAAGTTCTTCCACTCCCTTATGAAAATGCCAGGAGTTAAATCCTCAGCTTGTAATTTTTTAGTCACGGTAAATGGGTGATTAAGCAATTCCTTCAATTCCGCCACCTGTGCCCATTGACCTTCATTTAGGGTTACCTCAGGGTTCGCCATATCTATAAGAAATGGTTTTATTTCAAGCAATCGCTCAATCATTAAATAAATGCTGGCCCACCGAGTGGCTTGATCGACAATTGCCCCTTTCCCAGCACGTCTCTTCAAGAAGGAATCAATTTTAGGGGTTCTGGCGGCAATAACCAATTTCCTCACTTTTCCAATCAGATTTCCAGCATGTCCCTCTTGCAGACTATCTCTTATTGCCAGCTGCAACGTGTGCACAAGACAGCGCATGTGATGAATATGAAAGTGTTTTGAAGCAGCTTCAACAAGATCATCTATTTCTACAGTATAATTTTGCTGTTCTTCTGTTGTAATATCTGTTTGTTCCTCAGTTACATGAACAGCACTGTGGCCTTCCATCTCAAACATACTGAATCCTAAATTTTCTTCTAGCTGTTGTTCATTACTCTCAATCATCAGTTTAATTGTACTTATCATGTTTGAAGCATTGTCCGTTACAATAGCAAGAACCTGTTCTTTTTGAGTTCGTAATCTTGCAGAACTTTTTCCACTAAGGCCTGGAGAAACTGGCTGCTGTGATGAGCTTTAGTATCTTTTACTGCCAGTGTCTTGGTAACAATTTCTTTGTTGTCACAAACATATCGAACATTGATGGCAAAATAGTTCACTCTGTGACGTGTGCAGGCATCCATTTTAAGAAACATGAAGCATCTTTTTAAGATCTTCCTTTTGTTTAAGGGCTTCTTCAATCACTAATTTTCTAATACTTTCTCTTTCCAGAGAAATACCAATGGATGGACAGAGCAGATTTCTAATCTGCTTTTGCTATTGAAAACATTATCTATGAGCTCAAAAACCTTTCAGGTGATGCGGTTTTTTAAAAAGCTGATCTGCTTTTGCAGCTGAAAACCGTATCCTCAAAAACCCCAGCAAAAACGCTGTGTGAATGTAGCCTTAGATCAGGAATAGAACAGCCATATATAGGACTTTTCATAACTTTTCCAAATTCCTATGAAAAAATATTCAGCACATTCTGCATTGAACTACTGTACCCAATTTAATATATATTTTAGGAGTCGGAGTCGGTCCATTTTATACCGACTCCGACTCCACCAAAATGTTAACCGACTCTGACTCCACAGCCCTGGTGTTTCAGGAAAATGTCATGGGAAACATATCATGGGTAGAGGGAAGAATGGATTCAATTAAATTTCAAAAATTCTTGATGCAAACATAACACCATATGTAAAAAAGTTGAAGATGAAAGTGGATGGCTTCTACAAATGGATAATGCTCCTAAACACAAATAGACTACCTCAAGAGGCGCAAGATGAAAATTTTACAATGGCCCTCACAGTCCCCTGATCTGAACATCATTGAAAATCTGTGGCTAGACCTCAAAATAGTACAGCATGCAAGACGACCCAGGTATCTCACAGAACTGGAAGAATTTTCCAAGGATGAATGAAAATCTCTCAAACAAGAATTGAAAGACTCTTGTCATTTACAAGGGAGTGCTACTAGGTACTAATCATACAGGGTGCCCAAACTTGAGCATTAGCCCATTTTCCTTTTTCTAATTTTTAGAAAGTAAAAGATGAAAAAATGTACAGTATATACATATATTTTGCATAAAATACAAAGGAATGTTTCATGTTTAACTTTAGGCCTTTTAGAGATCATTTCATCTTCAACTTAATTGTTCACAATAACATTAATTTTGACCAGGGGTGCCCAAACTTTTACATGCCACTGTACAGTATATGATCAAACAGAAGCTAATAGGTTCTTTTCTGATCATATATCAAGCACCACTCAGGCAAGATTGCAGGTCTCGGCAACAGAAGATAAAATTAATTGTGAAAGATTCTCTAAAAAGGAATATGCCAACCTCTCGTCTTCTTGTATTCATTTATTTTCCTAAGAAGTTCCGGTGAAACAATGCGTACTGCCTTTTCCAACACATCCAGGTTATCCTCGGATAATTGGTCATTTTTCTCCAGGTAACTCAAAACCTCAAGGAATTTCTGTAAAGGTATGGTAAGTGATAAAATTATGAAATAAGAAGTAACTATTCAACAAATATACTAATGAACGGGTTTGCTGGTTCTTCTTGCCTATTGCTGCAACAGAGTGAGAGGTGTCAGAGAACCCTTTTACTGTTGACAGTGAAAACATGAATATTCATAGATTAGAAGCACAAACCAAATATTAAACCTCTTATGGTTTCATTTCATTACCACATTTGCTTTGAAGCACACAATCTTCAACTACCTCAAAAATACTAAGCACAGAATATTGGAGTCTGCATTAATCCAATATTTATGAGAGATATATTTTTGGTGTTGTAGCAAAGGGACGCAAATAACGCCTTCACTCGCATCACCATAAGGCCATTCTAACCCCACCAACTTACTGTCAGCCCGATCGATGGTGCTATCCATACCACGTTTCATCTCTATACAAAGATAAAATCATGATAAGAAACAGAACGACAATATCTACCACCTGGGAACTCCAGTGGTGAAGATATACTGAAAGTTAGGGTTCTCAAAAAATTCTAACAGACCTACCACATCCTACAACCAGCCCACATAGAGCGCAGGAAAAATATGCACCGATCATTACTGCAATATTTTGTAAGCAGAATGAACAAATCAACAGCAGGTCAAGAATTGATCAGAAGAGAGATGGAGCCCCCATCTTGGCTTTAAGCCGAGCTCCTGGCTGCGATTCCCAAGACGTACCATATGTCAAAGGTTAGGAACCCCTATCCAATCATCGTGTAAGGATATGTCAAAGATTGTGAAGAGGTCAATAGCTCTGTTCCTCTTGCCCTGTAAACCGCACCTTGAAGCCATAATCTACCTGTAACGGATGTCCAATTGGCCAGTACAAACAACTAGTGGTGACAGCTAGTGGATACATTTTGCTATTGTGAAGTTGGCAGTGACCGTATCGTGGTATACATATATATATATTCCATGAGCTGGAATCGGAGGTGTATATACCATATGCTTACTGCGAGTTCCCCAATAACCGGCCTAGTAGTGGAAGAAGCCGCGGCCTTGTCCATCATTTGTCAGTCAATTACGTAATTGTCCTGAGAATTTGAGGGAGCTGAGTCATGCCTTCTGAAATATTGGTGGCAGTGGTGGGATCTGTGTGAACCCCCCCACGTTGAATGTTATAGTTGACAATAGGCCGTCAATATGTTGTTCCCAAACAACCTCCTGAATGATCCAACTCCTACAAAATGAAATTATTTAGTAAAAAGACAAATGCTCTTTAACGGATGAGTAATCAAGCTCTAGTACAATTATTACCTTGCCTTCCTCATACTTCTTTGGAATATCTAAGAGGAATAATATAGTCCTTAGGTCATCAGAGGTGATGTTTTCATAAAGCTGAAAAAGCATTTGCCTGAGGTGGTAAAACAAAAAAAATTATCATTACATAAACATACTAAAGGTTAGATAAAAAAAAAAAAAGAAAAAACAAAAAGATAAAATAGGGTAAAATCACCAGATTAATAATATGATAATTAAAAAATGTTTTTGTGAGTATACAAGGGGAGTCAGGAGGTTCTATAAGGTTATAGGGAATGCATAACAGACGCTGAATAAGGTGATATTTTTAGCTGCTATGTCACAAAACTGGTGACAGGTTCCCTTTAAGGATAAATATATCTCACATGATTAAGGTTGAGGCTATGTACCCACGTTGCAAAAATGCTGCGAAAATATCAACATTTCGGTACTCCTGCCGCGGGTAAAACGCATGCGAATTCACATGCGTTTTTCCCGCGGAAAACAAGCGTTGTGCAAGCGATTAGCATTGCTTGGAAATAGGATGTTAAAAATAATAAAAAAATAAAAAATATTGTATTCTCACCTTCCGACAGCCCTCGATCCCCCGATCTGCTCTGCAGCGCTCCCGGCATCTTCCGGTCCGAGTAATGCTTTGCGCGAAGGGCCTGAGATGACGTCACGCACGCGAGAGCGCGACGTCATCAGCGGTCATTCGGGCAAAGCATTACTGGGATCGGAAGATGCCGGGAGCGTGGTGAGAGGTGGGAAGGACTTCGGGGGCCGGCGGAAGGTGATTATATCACAATTTTTTTATTTTTTATTCTATTTTTTACAGGTTTATGGTACACAGGGCCTGGAGGAGAATCTCATCTCCTCCAGGCCCTGGGTACCATCCGCACATGATCCGCTTACTTTGCGCATGGTGGGTATAGCCACATGCGGAAAGTAAGCGGATCAATGCATTCCTATGGGTGCAGAATTGCCGCGATTCCGCAAAAAGAATGGGCATGCTGCGGATTTTTCCGCTATGAGATTCCGCAGCGGAAAAATCTGCAGCATTAGTACAGCATGTGCGGAATCCCATAGGATTGCATGGGATGCGTTTTCGCGGTGATTCCGCAGCAGAAAAACGCTGCGAAAACGCAAAAACAACGCAACGTGTGCACACAGCCTAACAGGCAGAGAAACATTGGTATATTTGATAACCACAACATTTAGGCTAAGTTCATACATAGCGGAATTCACCGCGGAAGTTACCGCGAGAATTCCGGAATTCCATTCAGCAGGAAAAACGCATTTTAAATTCCAGCGATTTTCCCGCGGAAAAACTAGCGATTTGCAAGCGTAATTAGCTTGCAGAATGCTAGCGTTTTCCAAGCGATCTGTAGCATCGCTTAGAGGACTGACAGTTTGCTCACACTCGTCAAATATAGTGTTTGACTAGTGTGACCAACTTTTTACTATTGAGGCTGCCTATGCAGCGTCAGTAGTAAAAAGATCTAATGTTAAAAATAATTTTTAAAAAATTAAAAAATCGGGTTATATTCATCTTCTGACGTCCCGCGCAGCGTCCCCAGGCCTCCGCGATACTACGACAGGTCCTATATTCCCAGTGATGCATTGCAGCAATGACCTTTGATAGCATCGCGAGATGCAAAGTCAGCAAAGGTCATCGCAATGCATTACTGGGAACGGGAGCTGCCGCGTGTATTGATGAAGCCTGGGGACGCTTGCGCGGGACGTCGATAGGTGAATATAACCCGATTATTTTATTTTGATTCAGTTTTTTACAGGAATATGGTACCCACAGCCCGGAGGACACTCTCCTCTCCTCCAGACCATGGGTACCATCCGCAAATGTTCTGCTTACTTTTTGCATGGTAGGCACAGCCACATGCGGAAAGTAAGCAGAACAAATCATTCCTATGTGAGCGGAATTGCCGCGATTCCGCAAATTAATGAGCATGCTGCAGATTTTTCCGCGATGTGATTCCGCCGCGGGAAAATCTGCAGCATTAGCACAGCATTGCAGAATCCCACAGGATTGCATACGATGCTGTTTTTTTGCGTTTTCGCTGCAAAATCGCGCGGTAAAAACCGCCGCGAAAACGTGAAAAAACCTGAACGTGTGAACGCACCCTTAGGGTGTATGCACACGTAAGCGGTTTTTTTGTGCTTTTACCGGCAAAAACGCTTAAATGCTTACAAGAAGCATCTCATTCATTTTAATGAATTCTGCACTTTTTGTACATATTGATGTTTTTTTCCGCGAAAAAAACGCATTGCGGTAAAAAACGCAGCATGCTCATTAATTTCGCGGAAAAATCCGCATTTCTAACTATATTCTATGAGACTGGGGATGCTCCGGAAAAAAACGCATAAAAAATGCGCAAAAATCGCACAAAAACCGCACGGAAAACGTGCGGAAAAAAACGTGCTTTCCTGGGAAGGAGTCAGCTTTTTAATCAGGAATTTTCTGCATACGTGGGTACATAGCCTTACTGGTACCGTGCTTGCATTCCACAAAGGTAATGTAGTAAGCACACTACCATTTATCTGCACACATTGATCTTTTTAATTTACAGTTTACACTATGGAGCACCATGCTCTTTTTTATTTTTCTAATAAATTTAAGGTTTTGTTGAAGACCTGGAGATATGCTTAATGGGATTGTCCGAAATTAATAAAAAATGACGTGGTATGATAAATGGCATAAAATACAAGCCTGATTTACCAGCTAAATACCCAGCTGCTACAGTGAACCCAACAGTCTTTTGTTTTTTCAACTACTGTGATGACATATATATGACAGCTACAGCCAATTACTAGCCTCAGCAATCAATCGGCTGCAGCTTTCACATCACGGTGAACATTAATTTCTGTGACACAGCTAATGGGGTTTATCCACGAACAAAAGTACATTTTAATCAATAGATCTTTGAATAATAATAAGTTTCACAACTGGATGTGTTAAAAAAAATGTCCCTGTGCTGAGATAATCTTATAAATGTGCCCCTGCTGTGTACTGTGTAATGGCTGTGTTTGACCGTGCAGGAACATCGTCTGATCATACCACAGCTCCTGGGCAGGGGACGAGACAAATAGAGGATATAGACAGGACAGCATGGGATCACAAATGATTTATTCAGGTAAAACATTGCTTAAAAACAGGGAAATGTTTTGCCTCATAAAAAGAACCAGCTGTGATCCCCTGCTGTCTTCTCTGCATCCTCTCTTTTGCTTCCTCCCCTGCCCAGGAGCTGTGGTATGATCACACCATGTCCCTGTACGGTGAGACACAGCCATTACACAGTACACAGCAGGGCACATTTATCCGATTTTCGGATCGGATTCGACAATGCATGTCTATGGGGACGAGAAAAAATGGGAGTAAAAACGGACCCGATGTGTGAGTTGCGATAAAAATCGCACCAAAAGCCGGCAATTTTTTTTCCTAAACACTGTAAAATCACAGTGTCCAGTTAAATAAAGCAACGAATTAATAGATATAGACACATTAAATAAATAAATATATATATATATATTTTATACATGTTATAGAAACACATTAATATATATATTTCTAGTTCATACAGTTCTTAATTGCAGAATAGCCGCTGACACATTAGCCGGCTTTTGTATAACATTCTCCTGCCCGACATGAAATGACACATGGTTTACATATAGTTAACCATTTCATTTCATGTTTTTTATTTTATGTCTATCACTATTAATTATATGAGGGCTTGTGGGTTAAATTTTGGGCTTGTAGGGGTTCATTTAAGGGGTTAATCCGTTGTATTAATTTGCGGAGACTCCCGCTGACGTCACTGAGGCTGCAGGGAGTCCCCGTAATTTAATACAACGAATTAACCCCTTAAATGAACCCCTACAAGCCCAAAATTTAACCCACAAGCCCTCATATAATTAATAGTGATAGACATAAAATAAAAAACATGAAATGAAATGGTTAACTATATGTAAACCATGTGTCATTTCATGTCGGGCAGGAGAATGTTATACAAAAGCCGGCTAATGTGTCAGCGGCTATTCTGCAATTAAGAACTGTATGAACTAGAAATATATATATTAATGTGTCTCTATAACATGTATAAAATATATATATATATTTATTTAATGTGTCTATATCTATTAATTAGTTTGTGTGGGGAAACCTGTCATTAGGCTCCATTACATGTCCATTTTGCTTTCCTGTGAGAAAATCTTGCCAGACGGATGTCAAAAGGATGCTTACATGCGATTATAATCGCATCAATGAAGATAAATCGCATCAAAAAAGCATCACTGGTTAAGATACCTTTGTGCGATTTCGGACCGTTAAAATGGGACCGATTTTTTATTCGTTGTGTGTGACTCCAGCCTTAGGCCTCTTTCACATTTCAGTTTTTTGCATCAGTTCAAATCCGCCAAAAAGTCAGACAAGCGGATCCGTTGTTAACTGATGTGAACGGATGGCACAGGATCCGTTTTCAGACGGATCCTGAAAATGAGGAAATTTAAAGGAACCGCTAGCCGGGAAAGGACCTGAAAATGAGGAAATTTAAGGAAAAATGAGGAAATTTAAAGGAACCGCTGGCCGGGAAAAGACCTGAAAATGAGGAAATTTAAGGAAAAATGAGGAAATTTAAAGGAACCGCTGGCCGGGAAAAGACTGAAAATGAGGAAATTTAAAGGAACCGCTGGCCGGGGAGAGAGAGAGAGAGAAAATTGAGGATCCGTTTTTTTCAAAACCTGGCGGATTGTGACTGATTGTAAAAAAACTGAAGTGTGAAAGAGGCCTTACACAGAGCAATGATTGAAACCGTGATGGCGCCACCACTGAGACTGGAAGTCACAACATTGCCAGGGGGAATAAGGGTATGTGCACACGTAGTGAAATCTGCTGCGTTTCCCCAGCGGTTTTGGCTCTGCGGAAACGCAGCAGATTCTGCTGCGTTGTACAGTACCTTTATTTTCAATGAAAAAAAAAAAAACGCAGTGCACATGCTGCAGGTTTTTCCGCGCGGTTTTGCTGCGGTTTACAATGCGCAGCATGTCAATTGTTTGGTGCAGAAACGCTGCAGTTTTACACCTCATCCATTTTGTCCTGCGGATTTACCTGCAGTTTTCTCTCCAAAATCCGCACACCCAAAAAACTACGTGTGCACATAGCCTAAGAACTCTCCAACGAGGGCGACGCATGGTGTCGGAACGCTATTATCCTGCAGATTAATCCAATAACTGCAGGTTAGTAGCGTTTATTTTACATGACAGGCTCCTTTTAAGAAAAGTCAAAAACACCTGGAAACATGACATCTTTCTGTCCTATTCTTTCAATTTGTTATGAATTCTAACCTGAAAACCTTGGTTAGCATACGTTACTATACGTGTAATGTGTAGGTGCACATTCACACTATGGCCATTAAGGCAAATATCGCCTAAAATAAAAACAATGAATAGTTTCCCAAATTGAGGCATTAGATGCAGTATGTGAGTTTAGACTACAACTGTGATAATCATGGCAGTCATCAAACTTAGACAGATGCAATTATAATCAAGAGGGCAAGCAATGACAGATTAAATTGTATTTTTTTATCGTATGTTTTACAAAAAAAATAATAAAATAATAAAACCATGTTCTTTAATCCCTTCTAGTCGCTGCCAGTTTTGTACTTTCTGACAGAGCCCCATTTTTTTAATGTGGGAATTACTTTGGAATGTGTTTCTATAAACAAGTGATTCTGAGACTGTTTAGGTTTTTTCTTTTTTCTGTGTCCCATTGACATACATTTACTCCTAACATATAGTACACTCTGTATTGCCTTTATTAAGATATTGTAAGGTTACAAAAATGATTGGACATCAAAATTCCGATTTCAATGCACTTAAAACAGTTATACCACACCAAATAGTAAATTAATAACATTAGTCATATATTACTTTACAGTAGCATCATATTTTAACTAAACTCCGATTCATGACAGCTTTTAAGTCAAAAAATGGTGTAGAGCGCTTTGAAAAGTGGCAAAAATTTTGAACAAAGTGAGAATCTGTGGGGGGCGTGGTTATGCAGCTGAGGAGAGAGGACGCACGTCGGGAGAGCTCCTGAAATCCTGCACCCATCCTGCAGATAGACCCCTGCTACTGCGGCATACCTGCCAGTTTCGGGAACCCCTGGACACCGGGATGCTCCTGGACCCTCGCGGGAGGACGCAAAACGGCTCTGGTGAGCTGACGGCTGAGGAGGTCGGGGCGGGCGGCGGGGTCTGCGTGAGGCGGCGGCCATCTTAGACGCGCGCTTTGTCAATGAGCGTTGCGGCGTCAGACCCCACCGCTGCAACGCTACCCGGGCAGTGAACACGCATCCTGAGAACTTGAGGGGGCACGCGGTGAGTGCTCTGGAAGATTGGGCCCCGCGCTCCCCCCGCTGACAAATCACTTCTTCACCCGCTGGCGCCATTACTATGGGGGCCTCTGGATCCCCCCCCCTGCTGCTGTCTCTGCGGGCACTGTGAATCCCCCTGGCCACAAGAAATCCTATTGACTCAGCACCAGGCATTATCTTCACAATTTCACGTGGCCCTTCTGCTTTGAGCTATTACTGGGACATAATCATCACATACTGTAATAGCCCTGCTGTGTTTATAATTTGGAGCGGGGAATCCCCGGAGTATATAATTCTAGTCACCTTGCTGTGCCATATTGCTATTGATAATGAATCGCTCTAAGGGGTCAGGAGCAGATGAAAAATTAAAAGTTTGCTAGATCTGATCCCTCTGATACAGCACGGTCCCTCAGAAATAATCCCTCACAAGCTCAGCGTAAAAACCGTCCCTCTGGGGGTGAGTAGGGAGCGAGCAGGAAGAATTGACCCTCAAACAGGCGTCCAAACAGTTGATGCAGGCCATCTCCTTAACCAGGACATCCCTGACTGGGAAAATAGAGGATGTATACACTGAGGTGGGGTGTCTTCGGCAAGAGAAACAGGCCATGAGGGGGCGCATTATGGAAGTGGAGACAAGGGTGTCCCAGATAGAGGACACCATTACACCTATGGAGGCCAAGCTAACAAAAGTGGCAGGCTCTATGAATGCCTGGAGGCATAAAGCGGACAACCTGGAGAATAGAATGCGACGGAATAATATCTGTGTCATTGATCTGCTGGAATGCTTGGAAGGTCAGCATCCTAAGCAATTTTTGGAAGGCTAGCTAAAAGCTTCTCTGGAGGATGAATTCTCTCCAATGTTCGCCGTTGAAAGGGCTCACAGGGTCCCTACAAAACCCCTTCCTCCGGGAGCCCCACCTCGACACTTCCTGGCACATCTCCTCAACTGTAAAGACAGGGATGCTATTCTACGTCTTGCATGGCAAAAAAGTCAACAATGCCTCGATCTTTCCGAATTTTTCTATGGAACTTCAGAAACAGCGGCATAGTTCATTGAAATCAAGAAGCGGCTCAGAGAGAAGAACGTCATGTATTCAATGATTTATACGGCTCGGCTCTGGATTGTTCACGAGGGTTCTTCCGTGTTTTTTACGGATCCAGCGGAAGCAGATGAGTGGCTACGGTCCCATAAAGGGTCTTCTGCAAAGGAATCCTAATGCACTTACTGCTAACCAGAATTCTTTTACTAATGGTTTAACCCCTTAACCCCCAAGGGTGGTTTGCACGTTCATGACCGAGCCAATTTTTACAATTCTGACCACTGTCCCTTTATGAGGTAATAACTCTGAAACACTTCCATGGATCCCGGTGATTCTGACATCGTTTTCTCGTGACATATTGTACTTCATGTTAGTGGTAAAATTTAATTCAAATACGTTGCGTTTATTTGTGAAAAAAACGGAAATTTGGCGAAAATTTTGAAAATTTTGCAATTTTCCAACTTTGAATGTTTATGCTCTTAAATCATAGAGATATATCACACAAAAAACTTAATAAATAACATTTCACACATGTTTACTTAACATCAGCACAATTTTGGAACCAAAATTTTTTTTTGTTAGGAAGTTATAAGGGTTAAAAGTTGACCAGCGATTTCTCATTTTTGCAATACCATTTTATTTTTACGGACCACATCACATTTGAAGTCACTTTGAGGGGTCTATATGATAGAAAATACCCAAAAGTGACACCATTCTAAAAACTGCACCCCTCAAGGTGCTCAAAAACCATACTCAAGAAGTTTATTAACCCTTCAGGTGCGTCACAGAAATTTTTTGAATGTTTAAAAAAAATGAACATTTAACTTTTTTTCACAAAAAAATTACTTCAGGTCCAATTTTTTTTTATTTTCCAAGGGTAACAGAAGAAATTGGACAGCAAAAGTTATTGTGCAATTTCTCCTGAGTACGCTGATACCTGATATGTGGGGGTGAACCACTGTTTCGGCGCATGGCAGAGCTCAGAAGGGAAGAAGCGCCGTCTGACTTTTTCAATGCAAAATTGGCTGGAATTCAGATCGGACGCCATGTCACGTTTGGAGAGCCCCTGATGTAACTAAACAGTGGAAACCCCCCACAAGTAACCCCATTTTGGAAAGTAGACCCCCCAAGGAACTTATCTAGATATGTGGTGAGAACTTTGAACCCACAAGGGCTTCACAGAAGTTTATAACGTACAGCCGTACAATTAAAAATCATATTTTTTCCACAAAAATGATCTTTTCACCCCCAATTTTTATTTTCCCAAGGGTAACAGGACCCTAAAAGTTATTGTGCAATTTGTCCTGAGTACGCTGATACCCCATATGTGGGTGTAAACGACTATTTGGGCGCATGGCACAGCTCAGAAGGGAAGCAGCGCCATTTGACTTTTTTGGCTGGAATTGAGATCGGACACCATGTTGCGTTTGGAAAGCCTCTGATGTACCAAAACAGTGGAAACCCCCCACAAATGACACCATTTTGGAAACTAGACCCCCCCCCCCCAAGGAACTTATCTAGATGTATGGTGAGAACTTTTAACCCCCAAGGGCTTCATAGAAGTTTATAACGTATAGCCGTACAATTAAAAAATCATATTTTTCCACAAAAATGATCTTTTCACCCTCAATTTTTATTTTTCCAAGGGTAAGAGGACCCCAAAAGTTATTGTACAATTTGTCCTGAGTACGCTGATACCCCATATGTGGGGGTAAACCACTATTTGGGCGCATGGCAGAGCTCGGAAGGGAAGCAGCGCAATTTGAATTTTTTGGCTGGAATTGGACGCCATGCCGCGTTTGGAAAGGCCCTGATGTGCCTAAACAGTGGAAACCCCCCACAAATAACACCATTTTGGAAACTAGACCCCCACCCAAGGAACTTATCTAGATGTGTGGTGAGCACTTTGAACCCCCAAGGGCTTCACAGAAGTTTATAATGCCCGGGCATGAAAATAAAAAAATCATATTTTTTCCACAAACATGATCTTTTAGTCCCCAATTTTTTTATTTTCCCAAGGGTAACAGGAGAAATTGGACCCCAAAAGTTGTTGTCCAATTTGTTTTGAGTACGCTGATACCCCATATGTGGGAGAAAACTACTGTATGGGCACACATCGGGGCTCGGAAGGGAACTAGTGACATTTTGGAATGCAGACTTTGATGGAATGGTTTGCGGGTGTCATGTCGCGTTTGGAGAGCCTCTGATGTGCCTAAACTGTTGAAACTCCCCACAAGTGACCCCATTTTGGAAACTAGACTCCCCCATGGAACTTATCTAGATGTGTGGTGAGCACTTTGAACCCCCAAGTGCTTCACAGAAGTTTATAACGCCCGGGCGTGAAAATACAAAAATCATATTTTTTTTCACAAAAAATGATATTTTTGCCCCCAATTTTATTATTTTCCTAAGGGTAACAGGAGAAATTGGACCCCAAAAGTTGTTTTGCAATTTGTCCTGAGTAGGCTGATACACCAAATGTGGGGGTAAAACACATATGCAGAGCTTGGAACGGAAGGAGCACCATTTGACTTTTTCAACGCAGAATTAGCTGGAATTGAGATCAGATGCCATGTTGCGTTTGTAGAGCACCTGATGTGCCCAAACAGTGGAAACCCCCCCAATTCTAACTCCAACCCTAACCCCAACACACCCCTAACCCTAATCTCAGCCCTAACCCTAGCCCTAACCCTAATGGGAAAATGGAAATACATTTTTTTAATTTTATTATTTTTCCCTAACTAAGGGGGTGATAACGGGGGGTTTGATTTACTATTTATGGCGGGTTTTTATTTTTGGCAGCTGTCATACGCTAAAAGACGCTTTTTATTGTAAAAATAGTTTTTGCCATCACCACATTTTGAGAGCTATAATTTTTCCGTATTTTGACCCACCAAGTCATGTGAGGTCTTATTTTTTTTCGGGCAAGTGACATTTTTTGATCGCTTTTTATTCCGATTTTTTAGACGCAGAATGAACAAAAACCAGCATTTCAAGAATTTCTTTTGAGGGGTGCGTTTACACCGTTCCGCGTGCGGTAAAATTGATAAGGCGGTTTTATTCTTCGGGTCAGTACGGTTACAGCGATACCTCATTTATGTCTTTTTTTATGGTTTGGCGCTTTGATGCAATGAAAACAATTTTATATAAAAAATAGTTATTTTTGCATTGCTTTATTCTGCGAGCTATAACTTTTTTATTTTTTCGCTGATGATGCTGTGTGGTGGCTTGTTTTTTGCGGGACAAGATGACGTTTTCAGCGGTACCATGGTTATTTATATGCGTCTTTTTTATCGAGTGATATTGCACTTTTTGTTCGGCGGTATGATGATAAAGCTTTATTTTTTGCTTTATTTTTTATTTCTATTTTTTAAGGGGTTCACTAATGGGACAGTTTTATAGGGCGGGTCGTTACGGACGCGGCGATACCAAATATGTGTACTTTTGTTTTGTTTTTTATTTCCAAAAAATGAATTTATTATGGAATATTTTTTTTCAAATTTATATAGCGATTTTTTAGAAATTATTTTTACACTTTTTTTTTTTTTTTAACTTTATTACAATGTCCCGGGGGGACATAACTCATGTGACAGATCGCTGATCTGTCACAGGCAGTACAGAAGGCTTCCTCGTGCCTGTGCTTTGCAGGCACTGAAGAAGCCAGTTCCCTGCAGGCCCCCGTAGGTTCCCGCAGCCATTTTGAATCCGTGACCTGCAGGGAAAGCGACCCCCGCAGTGGCGCTGCACATTGCGCCGCTGCAGGGGTCGCAGGGAAGCACGGAGGGAGCCCCCTCCCTCCCGATGCTTCCCTAAACCCCCGGTACACTGCGATCGTGTTTGATCGCAGTGTTCCAGGGGTTAACGTGTCGGGGGCGGTCCCTGACCGCCCCTGACACATAGTGCCGGGTGTCAGCTGTGATAATTAGCTGATACCCGGCCGCAATCAGCGGCGCTCACCACGTGAGCGCCGCTGATCGCTATGTCGTACTATCCCGTCCCTGGGAATTAAGTCCCAGGGCACATGGACGGGATACTACATCTCTCTCCTCGCTACTTCTCCGCTTCTCCCCTCGGCAAATCTCTTCACTGGCTCCCATTCCCTCAGCGTATCCAGTTCAAATTACTAATACTGACCTACAAGGCCATCTATAACCTGTCTCCCCCATATGTCTCTGAACTAATCTCCCGATACCTTCCCTCACGTAATCTCCGGTCCTCCCAAGACCTCCTTCTCTCCTCCACACTTATTCGCTCCTCACCCAGCCGCCTCCAAGACTTCTCCCGAATAGCCCCTATTCTCTGGAATTCTTT
This sequence comes from Dendrobates tinctorius, assembly GCF_039654945.1. Classification (NCBI taxonomy): domain Eukaryota; kingdom Metazoa; phylum Chordata; class Amphibia; order Anura; family Dendrobatidae; genus Dendrobates; species Dendrobates tinctorius. The sequence goes on along the minus strand of NW_027361844.1, from coordinate 4,212,599 downwards.
GCCCCAACAAATCCGACTATCAATCACATTTGGATCCTTCAGAGGGAACCTGAAAACCCACCTCTTCAAGAAAGCCTACAGCCTGCGATGACCCCGCTACCTCCTTCTCTCTCACCACTACCGGTGATATCACCTCAACCAACACCGGAACTTCTGCAACCCACCAACCTACTGTCTCCTTCCCCACCATCCTGTAGCATGTAAGCCCGGAAGGGCAGGGTCCTCTCTCCCCTCTGTATCAGTATGTCATTGCTAGTTTGTTTACTGTAAGTGATACTGTATCTGTAATTTGTATGTTTCCCCTTCTCATGTACAGCACCATGGAATCAATGGTGCGATTTAAATAAATAATAATAATAATGATACGTCATGTGACAGAAAGGGGTTAATTGGGGCTTTTTCCGCAGGCGTCCAGTTTACCAACAATATCGGACACTGAGCTCAGTGATGGAATCCCCTTGTTTGCTTCATGATAGGAGCGTGGGACGTTGCTCCTATATTGTTTGGTTCTTATTCTGTTTTCTCTTTCACAATAGTTTTAATTGTTATTTAGGTAGAAGACACAGCCAACGGCAATCTTGTTTTCTATGTGATGACTCTAAATTTTAGTCGAGTAATAATGTGCACCATATCCAGATGAGTAAACATGGGGTCTGAAATAATATGCATGACCTGGAATGTGAGGGGTATTAAAACCCCCCAGAAGAAAATCAAGGTATTTTCGCAGATTAGACAATATCATCCTCACATTGTGGCCTTGGTGGAGACGCACCTGACCAGAGATACAGCTCGGTGCATACAGAAACCGTGGGCACAATGGTTTATCTACGCATTCCATACTTGTTATTCGAGAGGGGTTTCACTACTGATACATAGAGACGTTAGGTGGGAGGCCAGGGAGGCCCGGAGGGATCCTGAGGGTCGTTTTGCTTTTGTATATGCACTGATTAATTCTGAGAAAAATGTCATATTATGTGTTTATAACCCCCCTCCCCCCGGCTAATGTGTCAATTCTCCAGAAGGCGATGAGTTTTGCCCTAAATTACCAGGATGCAGATGTCATATGCATGGGAGATTTTAATCTTGTCATGAATTATTGCCTTGATAGACTGAGATTGGGTGATGGGATACAGGGGGAGACCCCCACACCGGCTACATCCCAACTGTCACAGTTCATGGAGGGTAGTGGATGGTTGGATTTGTGGAGGGTGCGACACCCTGAGGCGAAAGAGTATACTTGTCACTCATCCACTAAGCACTCCCTGTCGCGTATAGATGACATATTCGGATCCAGTGGTCTGGCGATGTGAGTGGATAATATAGAGCATGGCAGTAGAGGGATCTCGGACCATAGCCCGGTCATTCTTAAACTTAAATATGGGCAGCTAAATAATGGGATGGTATGGAAGCTGAACCCCTTCTGGTTGAAGTTGGTGGAATCTCCCGATAGAACAATCGATCAGTTGCATTGCTTCATCTCGTCCCACCCAGAACCCCGGAATATTAATTTATTTTGGGAGGCCCTTAAGGCATATTTGAGGGGTTGCTTATCCTCTACGATCTCTAATATCAAGCGGGTAACCTCGAGGGAGGATGATGAGATGGAGCGACGATTGAAAGATTCGGAGGCTGCATACATATCTAACCAAACAAGTGGCAATAGGGTTGAGTGGCTGGCTACTCAAAGCTTATATACCCAGCATATAGACACTAAGTCTAAGCGTAAAGTATTTTTTGCCCGTCAGTCCTATTTTGAATTAGGGAACCAGGCAAGTAAATTTTTGGCCTATCTGGTGTGTCAACATAATACTTCTGATACAATATTGCAGAGTCGCAAACCGGATGGTACATTGGTGTCTTTAAACTGAAGAAATACTGGGCTGCTTTCATTATTACTACAGGTCATTCTATAATTCTAAAAGTGTGCTGATGGTTTGGGATGTTTGGATTACCTGTCAGACATAACATTTCCCACATTAATTCCTGCCCAGCGAGCCTTTATGGACGCCGAGTTTACTTTGGAGGAGATAGAGAACGCCATGACGGACATGGCCTCTGGGAAGGCTCCTGAGCCGGATGGGTTTCCCATTGAATTATACAGGAAATATCAGGATATACTGGCGCCACTTCTGTTAAGGGTGTTTCAGGGGATTTGGGGGGGGGAATCTATGCCGGAGTCCTTTTACGAGGCAAATATAATAGTGCCTAGGAAGGAGGGGAAGGACCCTTTGGAATGTGGATCTTATCGCCCCATATCATTAATGAATGTGGACTATAAGATTTTTATTAAGGTCCTGGCCACCAGATTGAACTCAATTATATTGGACCTTATACACCCTGACCAGACCGGCTTTTTTGCCTGGTAAGAGCACCTCCATTAATATCAGGCAAGTCCAATCGGTGGTCCAATATAGCTCCCTGATGCCAGACAATAAATGGGCACTGGCATCGCTTGATACGGCCAAGGCCTTTGACTCCCTTGAGTGGCCTTTCCTCTCCGCATGTCTGCAGAGATATGGCTTTGGTGATAAGTTTCTAAAATGGGTCAATGTGCTATATATGAAACCCAAAGCCCGTATTATTGTAAAAAATTCCATATCTGAGTCCTTTTCATTACAAAGGGGGACTCGTCAGGGGTGCCCCCTTTCCCTGGCCCTTTTTGCCCTTGCGATCGAGGCATTGGCAATTCGCATAAGGTCTTCCCCTGATGTTAAGGGTATAGATATAGCGGGCCATGTGAACACCATAGGCTTATGTGCTGATGATATGGTGATATTTATAGATTGGGCGGAGGAAACATTGACACAAGTGATTGCCACCATTGATAGATTTAGTAATTATTTAGATAGATTTAGATTATTATTATTATTATTTATTATTATTAAATATTCAGGCCTATATATAAATTGGGAAAAATCTGCCCTGTTACCCCTCTCCCATGCCCCGATGCCCCTACTTGGGACTCGCTCCTTGCTGTCTATTGTATCTAGCTTTAAATATCTGGGTGTACACATATCTCAATGCAGTACGCTTGACTTACAACATAACATCCACCCACTGTTGGAATTGGTTAAAGTTAAAATTGCAACCTGGAGTAAACTTCCACTATCTGTAGCCGGAAGCATTAACTTGATCGAAATGATATTGCTCCCTAAGCTCAGCTATTCCCTTCAGCACAATGCTGCAATGGTACCCAAATCCTTCTTTGCGAATTTGAATTACCAAATTACGTCTTTTATATGGGGAAAAACTAGACCCAAACTAAGGTTGTCCACCCTGCAGAGACCTAAAAAAAGGGAGTTGGGGCGGCGTTACCAGATTTTTTCCTATATTATCTGGCTGGGCAGGCTAAAGCCCTAAGTAAATGGTTGCTGGGTAATTATCTCCCCAATTCTGAAAACCACCTGCTTCATGCCACGCGAGCTGATTGCCCACTGGGTTTCCTGGAGTTGGAAAAAAATCAATGTCCCTCGTCTGTTGCCACTGCTCCGACTGTTTCGGTCAGTATGGAGGCAAATTAAGAAAGTAATTGGATTTAAGGACATTATAGCTGAAATGCTCTTGTGGAATAATAATTATCTTTTGGAACTACTAAACCACCCATGCACTGAATTTTGGATTCAACATGATGTCTCCTCGATAGGTGATTTGTATGATCATGGAACCTTGATGTCTTTTGAACAATTACAGGTTAAACATGGTGTCCCGAGATCCCAATTCTTCCGCTACTTGCAGTTGAGGTCGGCCTTTCAGTCACACATGAGGTATGTGGACGTAAGCAATGCTATTTCGTCTCTGCCTCTCATAGGAATCCTTAATTCGCAGGGTCCCCAGGGCCTTATCTCCTCTTTGTATATATACATGCTGTCAGTAGGAGCGGAATCTGCCATAAATTCTATTAAGGGGAAGTGGGAAAGGCTCATCCCCGATGCACAGGGAGAGGAGTAGGAAGAAATTGTGGAGTATCCAATTGGGGTGTCTCCATCTATTAATAATAGAATGACACAGTTATATATCACTAGATTATGGCCCGATGCTGTCGCATCGGGAGGATGCGATAGCATCACACCTCTTGCCATGTTAACCCTCAACACACACACACTCCTCTCACCTTTCACCATCTCCACTCACGTCCAATCACTCTTTCACTCCGTCTCTCATACTCACGCCGTCATCGCTGCTGCTCCACGATCCCTGACATCTTCTTCCGCCGGCGCCATCCTGGATCCAGACGTTGTCCACGCCGGCGACATGTTCTTGCGGCGACGCCATCTTGAGTATCGTGAAATCCCGCGTGAACATGTCTCACGAGTTTTCGCCGACGCCATTTTGGATCCCGACGTCGTCCTCGCCGGCGACATGTTCTTGCGGCGACGCCATCTTGAGTATCGCGGGATTTCGCCGATCCAAAATAGCGTCGCCGCAGGAACATGTCGCCGGCGTGGATGCCGTCGGGATCCAAAATGGCGTCGGCGAAATCTCGCGAGATTTCGCCGACGCCATTTTGGATCCCGACGTCCTCCACGCCGGCGACATGTTCTTGCGGTGACGCCATCTTGAGTATCGCGGGATTTCGCGATACTCAAGATGGCGTCGCCGCAAGAACATGTCGCCGGCGTGGAGGACGTCTGGATCCAGGATGGCGCCGGCGGAAGATGTCGGGGATCGTGGATCAGCGGCGATGACGGCGCGAGTATGAGAGACGGAGTGAGAGAAAGGGTCGTATGTGGAGTGAAAGAGTGAGTGGACGTGAGTGGAGCTGGTGAAAGGTTAAAAGGAGTGTGTGTGTTGAGGAGGAGTGGTGTGTTGAGGGTTTACATGGAAAGAGGTGTGCGGTGACGTCACCGGTTACAACTGGACGGAAGTTGTTACAACCGGAAGCTGCTTAGGGCATTTATTATTATACTAGATTATGGCCCGATGCTATCGCATCGGGAGGATGCGATAGCATCACACCTCTTGCCATGTTAACCCTCAACACACACACTCCTCAACACACACTCCTCTCACCTTTCACCATCTCCACTCACTCTTTCACTCCACATACGACCCCTTCTCTCACTCCGTCTCTCATACTCACGCCGTCATCGCCGCTGCTCCACGATCCCCGACATCTTCTTCCGCCGGCGCCATCCTGGATCCAGACGTTGTCCACGCCGGCGACATGTTCTTGCGGCGACGCCATCTTGAGTATCGTGAAATCCCGCGATAGTCAAGATAGCGTCGCCGGAAGAACATGTCGCCGGCGTGGACGACGTCGGGATCCAAAATGGCGTCGGCGAAATCTCGCGAGTTTTCGCCGACGCCAATTTGGATCCCGACGTCGTCCTCGCCGGCGACATGTTCTTGCGGCGACGCCATCTTGACTATCGCGGGATTTCGCCGATCCAAAATGGCGTCGCCGCAAGAACATGTTGCCGGCGTGGACGACATCGGGATCCAAAATGGCGTCGGCGTAATCTCGCCGACGCCATCTTTTTGGATCCCGAGTCGTCCACGCCAGCGACATGTTCTTGCGGCAACGCCATCTTGAATCTCGCGGGATTTCACGAAATCCAAGATGGCGTCGCCACAAGAACATGTCGGCGGCCTGGAGAACGTCTGGATCCAGGATCGCGGCGGCGGAGGAAGATGTCGGGGCAGCGACGATGACGGTGTGAGTATGAGAAACGGAGTGAGAGAAAGGAACGTATGTGGAGTGAAAGAGTGAGTGGACGTGAGTGGAGGTGAAAGGTGAGAGGAGTGTGTGTTGAGGCGGTGTGGTGTGTTGAGGGTTAACATGTGCGTGTGTGTGGTGACGTCACCGGTTACAACTGGACGGAAGTTGTTACAACCGGAAGCTGCTTAGGGCATTTATTATTATAGATATCATAAATCAATCATATTTGTCTCGGACACGACTCTTTAGGATGGGTCGGTTTCAATTATCAGAATGTTTACCATGACACTCATTAGATGCAGATTTTATTCACATGATATGTCAATGTCCTATTATCTTGGAAAGAGGTGACATCATTATTAATATCCCTGGTACAAGCTCCTGTTCCTCTTGAACCACTGGTCTGTTTGTTTGGGGTATGGGACGAGGAGACTTGGGGTCACTATGTTGGGATCTTTCTGCGAGAGACGCTGTTTATGGTACGGAAGGTACTGGCGCTGCGGTGGATGGGAGGCTCATGTCCCTCCCTCAAAACCTGGATTGATTTGGTGAATTCGGTTATCCCATATGAACGCACATTGTATCAGAACAGGGGATGTCCGGGTAAATTTGAAAAGATTTGGGAGAGGTGGAACTCCTCTCATTTTACTCTGTAGGGTGGAAGCATCGCAAAAAGGATAATATACTGTGAGGTATTAGGCTGCAAAATAATAGTTGTTGTAGTTTAGAAATTTAAATAGGTTTTGTTATTTGTGTAACAATATAAGGGCTTGTACGATTTAACTGACATTAATATTTCATGGTGTACGGCCTAATGCCCTTTGCATATATTCAATGGGCTATGTATGTATCACCTTGCAAATAAATAAGAACGCACATTTTGCTTTGCATTCAACAATATGTGGAAATGTGTATGTTCTGTATAGTGCTTATTACTGTATGCAAATATGTATGATGTAGCCGAAGTGAATACTTGAATAGCAGCAGGCTAGTAATGTACATTTTGTTTGAGGTTAAATAAATGAATTGAAAAAACAAAAAAGTGAGAATCTGTAAAAATTTTGCAACTTTTCGCGTTTTCATGACATTTTTGCTTAACTCCCACAAAGCGGGCAGAGCTGGAGTGGGATGGGGGCATGATGGGACAACAATTTTATGACAAGTGATGGTGTTCCTTACACGACAAATCTTACTAAAGTCTCTCACTAGAGTAAGATTTGTGGCAAGATGCACACAAAGGCACACGCAACTTGACACGTGTACCTCTTAATGAATCCGGTGCCTCGCATTCATTTTGAGGTGGCAGCAGAATAGAAAATCCCCCAAATTGACCTCTTTTTTTTAAACTACACCCCTCAAAGAATTAATCTATGGGTTTAATGATCATTTTGACCTTACAGGTATTTCACAGAATTTTATGATATTGGGTGTAAAAATTAAAAATAAAATCTGGCTTAGCTCCAATTTTTTTTTCATTGTCATCAGAAGTAAAAGAAAAAAAGCATGCTCAGCAGTTTGGTAGCAATTTCCAAAGTGGAAGCCAATACAAAATAACCTGCTGCTCAGACACACAGCGAGGATTAGATGGGAAGGAGCACCTTATGGGTTTTTGACCACAGATTTTGTCGGAATAGTTTTCATGTGCCTTGCTGCGTTTGCAAAACCTTTTGAAATTAAAGTACAGACCCCCTTTTTGGAAAACAGGTACGTGCCTCTTGAAACTTATATAGGGGTATAATAAACATTTACACCACATATAAATTTCCAGAAATTGAAGCCTAGTAGATATTGCAATATAATTTGCATTTTTTTAAACACATATGTAATTGCATTGCCCACTGTAAATGTACAGCACCCAAATTATTATGCTATATTCACAGGTTTTAAAAATACCCTACATGTGACCCCAATCTTTTACCTAGAAATAATACAGGGCAATGCTAGACAAAGTGGGGCCCTGGGCAAAAGTTTAAAGTGAGGCCCCTAATGCTCACATATTGCACCACCATAAAGAAACATTTTGGTTCTATTTACATGCACTGAGTTCAGACCTCCAAACGAGCATGATCAACAAAACTGAACTAATTTGGCTCTTGTTTTCCAGCCTCCTTACACAGGATAACAAATGATGGGCACAGGACAATCACTTGGAGATCAATCAGTCCCCATACAGTACTATATTATTGGCAGCAGATCTGCAATTTACAGGGGGAAATGTGCTGCTGAGAACAATGATTTTTGCTCCAAGCATAAACAATCCAATCACCCGGTAAACGATCAGCATTTTGCTGCTTCGTTGGGCGATGTTTACACCTATGAACTATTTTCTGTGCTGACAGGAATTATAAACGCAGATGCTACACACACAGTATGTGACACAAAAATTGTATTTTACACACACACGTATATACATATAGCTGACACACATGCACATATACACACAGCACATGACACACCCACCAGGGCCGTGGGGTACTCGGAACCGGGTCGGACAGTTCTTTGGGGAAGTCACGACCTGACTATGGCCCTTGCTGTGCCGTAAAATGGGGAATATGTATATGGGATTTAACGTGACACCACCTGTAGTGTTCGGCAACAGATGGCCGACGCTGCTAAAGGAGACCGCTGCGGCTGATGGTGACGCAGCTGGGATGGTTCTGCTCCCCACAGGTGGAGCGGGGCCCCAGGGCTACCTGTTTCTGCTATGTCAGGCTTCGTGTACCTTGTGATGCAGGACTCAGGGAGCAAGAGATCACTGGAGGACACAAGGGCTGTAGTTTTCTTTTCCTTTACTTGATGGCTGATAGTACAGACTGGTAACAGATCGTAATGGAGAGCCGGGCAATTTTGGATATACCTGGCCAGGTAGGAATGGAGGCCTTCCTTCTGCGCTGTCCTCCCTTCTTCCTCGCTGCCTAACAGCTCACCCTCCTCCTGCTGCTAACTGTCTCTCTCTGTTTTTATAAACAAATCGTTGCCTGCAGGGCAGGCAGCTCGAGCCTATCACAGGATTTGGGTGTAAGATCGGTTAGGGAATTGATTAAAAGCGGTAGTAGTCTGGCCTGACATAGTGCCTAGAAAAACTTGGCAGGTAGCAAGATCCAAAAATGGAACTAATATGGCTAGGGTAAATTTAAATAAAGCTATTTCAAGTTTGGTAGACAGGAATGGGGGGGTAGTGTACGGCATTACGATTTAGAAACCGGTGAAGGAAATTTTTGGCAAAACGAAAGTGTGCATTTGAACGCAATTGTAATTGATTTATGAGCACTTTCCATTCAGGAAGGACTGAATGTGCGTTGGGAGTTGTTTGGGGGCGCACGCACTTGAGGTGTCAGAGTGTGCCTGCGGTGGCGGTTGGGGGGTCTTTGGAGCTGTTGGAATTTGTTATGGGGGAGAATTTATATGAGTTATGATCGGCTGATCTGGCAAATAATTAAATAGTGAGGAGGAAAAAAGTCAGCACATCAATCCAACAATGAGTTAAATATCTCAAAAATTTATTGGAAAATCTTTATAAACATGATTCCAAAGATCTAAAATTCTGTCGCATTTCTGGCATCCAAGCGCCCCTTAGTCACACGGCGAGCCTAGCTGTAGTTCAGTGAGCTCTCTAGAATGAGCTATTTTTTCAGACTGTATGGTGAGGGGCTGAATTCTATGCCACATGGCACTGGGACTGAATGAAAAACTTGAATTCAACGATTAAGAAGTGTGTCCTAATACTTATGTCCATATAGTGTATATCAGGGTATTTACTCCTACACTATGAAGTTGTCCAAGTTGAACAAAAATAATAAAAATCAAAATTAAAAAAAAAACAACTGTCCCATCAACAAATTTATTTTAGAGTTGTTCATTTCCCTAACATCATAGACGGTAGTCTATGATATAGTTTATTGTGACATTCATTGAGGTCTAAGCCTTAGATGGTGAATTTAAAAGGAAATGAAAAGTGAAAAGTATATTGCACAAAATGAGGCAGGTTTATCAAGTAGGATTGGAGCAATTTCTTCCACATCTTGAGAAATTTGTCAGGGTGGTTGAGAAATTTGTCAGTGTGGTTTCTATGGTGGTATAGCCACTTTTTAATGATGAAGCAATTTTTACAAAAATACCTTTTTAGCAGAGTAAAAAGTTTCTGTCAAAAAGGTGTGAGAGTATTTAGTACAGAAATACTTTAAAATAAACATTCCTTGGGGCAGTAGTATCCATAAATCTCGTATTTTAGGGCAAACTCATTAAACATAACAGAAGCATGCTCTATAGAATTGAAAAGTGCTCTCCAGTGGTAGGCAACAAGTCTGCAGTCACTCTATGTGACTGCAGACTTGTGAATCCTCACATCTTGAGTGCTGTGCGTAGTGAGGATTCTCAAGTACTGGAGCTGGAAGACTTGTCCCGTCTTAAACTACAAGTCTGCAGTCACTGTTTGATCTGAGGATTTTCCAGTATAGGCATTGGGAGCGGTGGTCATGTGACCGCAAGCGATATGCATACTCCCGGCTTTTTTCCGACTAACTGGGCTGTTATGATTGAGTCACCGTAGGAGGCAAAAACAGAACTGCTAGCTAAGTCCAGAAAACCAGAGAGGTTGGCAGCTATCGGATTGCAGACCCCTGATCCTATCACAACAACTAACAGTAGCCGTGGGGGGTTCCTACGATGCCCTAGACCCCTCGATCACAGCCGGAGAATTAAATAGGCCTAAAGAAAGAAAGGGGAAATCTAAACTGCCCCAGAGCAGACCCCAAAGCAATAGGCAGCCCCCAACATATAATGACGGTGAAGCAAGATGAAAACACTAAGACAGAAAGATAGACTGAGCAAAGACGGGGCCCAAACTACCTAGATAGGAAAGGACAGGAAGGCTGCTGTCTGCAATCCGTGAAAAACCCTATGAAAATAAGAGCCAACAGACTGACAGTAAAAAGGGCCCTGAAGACGCTAGGCTTCAAAAAACCTATGTCAGTACTCAGGAAAATTCTGAAGACAGAGCAACCTGCAAAAGGAGATTCAGCTCATCCCAGCAGGGAATGGCAGAATCCAGAAAAGCAAGGAAAACAAAAACAAAACATAAATGCAAACAGGCAAAGCAGAAAACTTAGTTTTAGGGAAGCAGGAATCAGACTGGTGTCCTAGAAGTCCACAGAGAATTCACCCGCAGGGCAGAAGGGCGTCGGCAGCCTTATATCCAGTCAGTGACTCCACTCAGCCAGTCATCTTCATTAGGCTCAGGTGCCTGATAATCAGGCTCATTACCTTCCTTTACCAGAATAGGGAGTTCACCAGACCTCAGTGACGAAGGGGAAAATGAACTCACAACAGTACCTCCCCCTTGAGGAGGGGTCACCGAACCCTCAACCACGCCACCAGGGCGATCAGGGTGAGCCCGATGAAAGGCACGCACCAATCTTTTGGCATGAATATCAGAGGCAGAGACCCAGGAATTATCCTCCTGACCATAACCCTTCCACTTAACCAAATACTGGAGTCTCCGTCTAGCCAGACGGGAATCCAGTATTTTCTCTACCTCATATTCCATGTTACCTTCAACCAATACAGGGTCTGGAGGTGCCACCCCAGGAACAACTGGTTCAACAAACCTCTTCAACAAGGACTTATGGAACACATTATGGATTTTAAATGTGACAGGAAGAGCCAAACGAAAAGAGACCGGATTAATAATCTCCAAAATCTTGTAAGGTCCAATAAATCTAGGCTTAAACTTAGGAGAAGCCACCTTCATAGCAATATTTTTTGATGATAACCACACCATATCACCAATCTTAAATTGGGGACCAATGGTCCTATGTCGATTGGAAAACCGCTGGGCCTTTTCCTGGGAGAGAGATAACTTATCCACCACTTGGTCCCAGATCTGGTGCATTCTCTCCACCACAGTGTCAACACCTGGGCAGGCAGAAGGCTCCACCTTCCCTGAAGAAAATCGAGGATGAAACCCAAAGTTACAAAAAAAAGGTGACATCAAAGTGGCAGAACTAGCTCTATTATTTAAAGCAAATTCGGCCAAGGGCAAAAATGAAACCCAATCATCCTGATCAGCGGAAATAAAACATCTCAAAAACGACTCCAAGGTCTGGTTTGTTCTCTCTGTCTGCCCATTGGTCTGAGGGTGAAAAGCAGAGGAGAAGGACAACTGAATTCCCAGCTTGGAACAGAAAGTCCTCCAAATCTAGACACAAACTGAACTCCTCTGTCAGATACAATGTTCTCAGGAATCCCGTGCAAGCGAACCACCTGTTGCAAAAACAGGGGCACCAACTCAGAGGAAGATGGCAACTTAGGGAGTGGTACAAGATGAACCATCTTAGAGAACCTATCACAAATAACCCAAATAACAGTCATTCTTTGAGAGACCGGCATATCAGAGATGAAAGCCATTGAAATATGGGTCCATGGCCTCCTGGGGACCGGCAAAGGCATCAACAACCCACTAGAGCGAGAACAAGATTTAGACCGGGAGCAAGTCCCACAGGACTGCACAAAATTCCTGACATCATGAGACAAGGTGGGCCACCAAAAAGAGCTACTCACCAGATCTCTAGTACCAAAAATACCTGGATGACCAGCCAATGCAGAGCAATGAACTTCAGACATCACTCTCTTCTTCCACTGGTCAGGAACATACAACTTTCCACTGGGACAACGCTCAGGTTTGTCCTCCTGGAACTCTTGCAGAGCAAGTCTCAAATCGGGCGAGATGGCAGAAAGAACTACCCCTTCGCCTAAGATGGTAGCAGGCTTGGTCACCACAGGAGAATCAGCATAGAAACTCCTAGAGAGGGCGTCTGCCTTGACATTCTTAGTTCCAGGAAGAAAAGAGACCACAAAATCAAAACGTGTAAAAAACAAGGCCCACCTAGCCTGTCTAGGGTTCAAGCGTTTAGCCGACTCTAGGTAAATCAAATTCTTGTGGTCAGTGAGGACCACAACTTGATGTTTAGCTCCCTCCAACCAATGTCTCCACTCCTCAAATGCCCATTTCATGGCCAACAGTTCCCGATTCCCCACATCATAGTTACGTTCAGATGGAGAGAACTTTCGGGAAAAGAAAGCACAGGGATTCATTTTAGATGTTACAGGATCCTTTTGGGACAAAACAGCTCCTGCACCAATCTCAGAAGCATCCACCTCTACCTGGAACGGGAGTGAGACATCAGGTTGCTGCAAAACCGGGGCGGAGGTAAATCTTCGCTTCAGCTCCTGAAAGGAAGCAACAGCTTCCGGAGACCAATTCAACACATCAGCACCCTTCTTAGTCAGATCAGTCAATGGCTTGGCAATACTAGAAAATTTTGCTATAAATTTCCGATAAAAATTAGCAAAACCCAAAAACTTCTGGAGGGCCTTCAAAGAAGTGGGCTGAACCCAATCATAAATGGCCTGTACCTTGGCCGGGTCCATTTCAATAGTTGACGGAGACAAAATAAATCCCAAAAATGAAATCCTCTGTACTCCAAAAAGGCATTTCGATTCTTTGACATACAGGGAATTCTCCCTCAAGATCCGGAACACAGTCCGAATATGTTCCACATGAGAATCCCAATCCTTGGAGAAGATCAAAATATCATCCAGATAGATAATCAAAAATTTATCGACAAAGCCTCGGAAAATATCGTTCATGAAGCACTGGAAGACAGAAGGGGCATTAGTGAGCCCAAAAGGTATCACCAGGTACTCAAAATGTCCCTCCGGAGTATTAAACGCCATCTTCCATTCATCCCCCTGCTTAATGCGGATAAGATTATACGCCCCCCTGAGGTCAAGCTTGGTAAACCAGCAAGCACCTTTAACTCTGCAGAATAGATCCGAAATCAGGGGTAACGGATACTGATATTTAATAGTAATTTTATTGAGGGCACGATAATCAATACAAGGCCTTAAAGAACCATCCTTTTTGACCACAAAAAAAAAAAAACGGCACCTAAGGGTGAAGAGGATGGTCTAATATGACCCTTCTCCAACGCCTCCTTAATATAGGACCGCATAGCCTCGTGCTCGGGTACAGATAAATTGAAGAGCCGACCCTTGGGAAATTTACACCCCGGGCTTAGTTCAATAGCACAGTCATAACTCCTATGAGGAGGCAAGGACGCAGACTCATTCTCACTAAATACATCATAAAAGTCCGCCAAATAGTCAGGAACATCATGCGACTGAGGAGAGGTGGAAAAAACCGGAGCCTCACTAAAGGCACACCGACAACCCCAACTCACCACAGACACAGACTTCCAATCCAAAACTGGATTATGAATTTGCAACCAGGGAAACCCCAGAACAACGGCATCATGCAGACCAAGCAACACCAAAAATCTGCAATTTTCTTGATGGTCTGGGGCGACCCGCATGACCACCTGGGTCCAAAACTGAGGTTTATTTTTAGCCAAAGGAGTAGCATCAATCCCCCTCAAAGGGATAGGCGTCTGCAGAGGTGTCATCGGAAATCCACAACGTTTAGCAAAATCCAAGTCCATTAGGTTTAGCGCTGCTCCCGAATCCACAAAAGCCTTGGCGGAAAATGTGGACAGGGAGCAGATCAGAGTAATTGCCAGAAGAAACTTGGGTTGAACACCACCAACAGAAAACGTGTGTGCAAAGCGTTTCTCTCGTTTAGGACAAACAGAAATAATATGCGAGGCATCTCCACAGAAAAAACACAGCTTATTACGCCTTCTGAACTCCTGACGTTGCGCCTTAGACAAAACTCTATCACATTGCATAGGTTCAGACGTCTGTTCAACCGGTAGCAACACCTCTCGTGCAATCCTGCGTTCACGTAAACGCCGATCAACCTGAATGGCTAATGACATAGAATCGTCCAGACCAGAGGGAACAGGAAATCCCACCATAGTATCTTTTACGGCTTCTGACAAACCCTTCCGAAAGAGAGCAGCCAAGGCATTATCATTCCAGGTAGTAAGGACCGCCCACTTTCGGAACTTTTGACAGTACAACTCTGCAGAATCTCGACCCTGGTTTAATGCCAACAGGGTCTTTTCAGCCTGATCAATAGCATTAGGTTCGTCATACAACAACCCCAAAGCTTGAAAGAATGCGTTCACATTAGTCAGAATAGGATCATCTGGTTTCAAAGAAAACGCCCAATCCTGGGGATCGCCACGCAGCAAAGAGATGACAATTTTAACCTGCTGCGCGGAGCTCCCTGACGAGTTAGGCTTCAAGGCAAAAAATAATTTACAATTATGTTTGAAACTCAAAAATTTAGATCGATCCCCAAAAAATACATCAGGTGTAGGGATCTTTGGTTCAACAGCATGCGAACGAGCAAGGTAGGCGGAAATTCCCAGCACTTCCGCAGCGAGCTGCTCCACACGATCAGACAATTGCTTTATCTCCATTGAGAGAAAAAAAAAAATTCCCCCTACGGCCTCAGAGATATAGAGGAAAGAATATACACACACTTTTTTTTTTTTTTTTAAACACAATTCTTTCCTGCTATTGAGTACCCTAGGATCTGCGGTATGGTGGGTGATTCTGTTATGATTGAGTCACCGTAGGAGGCAAAAACAGAACTGCTAGCTAAGTCCAGAAAACCAGAGAGGTTGGCAGCTATCGGATTGCAGACCCCTGATCCTATCACAACAACTAACAGTAGCCGTGGGGGGTTCCTACGATGCCCTAGACCCCTCGATCACAGCCGGAGAATTAAATAGGCCTAAAGAAAGAAAGGGGAAATCTAAACTGCCCCAGAGCAGACCCCAAAGCAATAGGCAGCCCCCAACATATAATGACGGTGAAGCAAGATGAAAACACTAAGACAGAAAGATAGACTGAGCAAAGACGGGGCCCAAACTACCTAGATAGGAAAGGACAGGAAGGCTGCTGTCTGCAATCCGTGAAAAACCCTATGAAAATAAGAGCCAACAGACTGACAGTAAAAAAGGCCCTGAAGACGCTAGGCTTCAAAAAAGCTATGTCAGTACTCAGGAATATTCTGAAGACAGAGCAACCGGCAAAAGGAGATTCAGCTCATCCCAGCAGGGAATGGCAGAATCCAGAAAAGCAAGGAAAACAAAAACAAAACATAAATGCAAACAGGCAAAGCAGAAAACTTAGCTTTAGGGAAGCAGGAATCAGACTGGTGTCCTAGAAGTCCACAGAGAATTCACCCGCAGGGCAGATGGGCGTCGGCAGCCTTATATCCAGTCAGTGACTCTACTCAGCCAGTCATCCTCATTAGGCTCAGGTGCCTGATAATCAGGCTCATTACCTTCCTTTACCAGAATAGGGAGTTCACCAGACCTCAGTGACGAAGGGGAAAATGAACTCACAACACTGGGCCTCTCTCAATGCAAGTGTGTTAAGTGAGGACAGAAGTGGTCTAGTCGGAATGTGACTGGGAGTATGCACAGACCGTACTTGCAGTCTCATGACTGCCATTCCTGACGCTGACCCTGGAGATTCTTCACATGGACTGACTACAGACTTGTAGTTTAAAGACTGAACAACGCCTTTAAAATCTTACTTTTTAAAAAAGGATGTACTCATTTATGATGTCTGTAGTGACAATAGACAATTCAATGAAAACATTAAGAACTTACCTGTACAAAGACACAGTACTCTTTTCTTTTAAGGCTTCTTGGACATGCCACTTGCTGGTTTCCAGCACTTTTAGCAAACTGTGCTGACCTATGATATAAAGTAGTTCAGCCAGAAAGTCATACTGGTCATCTTCAAATAGACCTTTCTTTTGGAGCTCAGTAAAAAGTTCTAGACTTGACTTCATGGTTAACAGTTTCTTGTTTGGAAGCAAATCCGAACAAAGGAATTTCAAAGATTCCAAATCCTCTAGGCTGAGTTCATTATCAATCGAAACAAGCGTGCTGTGAAAATCCATTGGTCAGAGCGCAGTTGGCACCGAATGTGCCTTCCCTTCCTAAAATGGGATAAAAAAGAACAAAAACTGGTGAACTATAATTAACAATCTGCTCTATTTGGCATTCAAAGACAGCCAAAAAGTTAATGTGCATGGGTGTCATTTAGCGTTTGGTGTGAATTCCAGACCAGAATCTGCAAACTCATTAAAGG
The DNA here is from genome assembly GCF_039654945.1 of Dendrobates tinctorius. NCBI lineage: Eukaryota > Metazoa > Chordata > Amphibia > Anura > Dendrobatidae > Dendrobates > Dendrobates tinctorius. The sequence continues at coordinate 4,195,867 of NW_027361844.1, read as the reverse complement.
TAAAAGAAGTATGCTCTATAGCAGTGGTCCACAACCGTCATGACCTTGAGAGCCACATTCAGCTATGAGAGATGGTCGCGAGCCACATCCAGGTACTGCCCCCTCACAACAGTGGCAACCAAAGCACCCATTTTGGGTGCAATGATAACCAAAGCTTTTCCACAGAAATCTTCCCGAAGCAAAATACCAAGATCCAGGGGTTCCCACAATACCCCCATTCAGTTTTCTCCCAACACACTTTTACAGCCAGCTTCAAGCATCTCCACTTAGGTAGTATCATCCTGTCTCCAGCCTACCATACTCAAATTATCTCTAAACCCCTAAGACCAGTGTATGTGCATCCAGATCTGCTCTTCTGTGCAGTGCTACTCACAAAATTCTCCATTTTGAGATGTGGTCTTCATACCTGTTTCCTAGACCTGGAGCTAATGCACCAAGCTGGCAGACAGCCGTGAGCCACAATTCATGGGACCGCAAGCCACATGTGGCTCCCGAGCTACAGGTTGGGGACCCTTGCTCTATAGAATTGAAAAGTGCGCCTAAGAATCATGGAGGTTCAAGCCGGTAGTTGTACGGGCTATCTGATCGGTCTGGGAGACGCATTTTTTCAGGCAATTCGTACCTATCCTACAGGTATATCCCTTTGGCCAAGGCCATTAACCTGTCCTTGCATACTTCATGCATTTGAATTGGGCTTTTTTGGCCTATTTTGGCATCAGCCCCCCCCCCTTACTACTTCTTTACTTGGGGTACTATATACCGTATATTCTCTGTACCAGATGCCTTACTGATGATTTGTACAGTCCTATATACATGGAATGGTTTCAGCTGGCTCTTAGTATTAGAAATAACCTTCTTTGCACCATGATTATGCCGCCATCTCATGTGTTGTGATTACTATGTTGTCTGATATACGTTTATTGTTATACATTGTTATTCACTGCTATTTTTATACCTTATGCTTCACAATTAAATCCTTTCGGCATCTGGATCTGGGATCCCATCGCTATGTCATTTTAATTGTTTTTATACCCACTTGTTTGTTGTGTCAGTATTAATACAATAAAATTGATTCATATCTTTTACCTTGGAGTGTGCACATCTTTTGGGTAATGTTTTCTCCTTTTTCTGGTTCTTGAGTCATTATTACTATCCTTGTGGCACCTCCTGTTCATACTTATCTGATTACCCAAACCTTATTTGTGGAGCGCCCTTACCTTATAAATACAAACGCTTTAAATAGGATAACATTTTCACAAAACATTGTGAGACAAGCTGATAATGATGGTAAACTCAGAAGCCTATATACAACTATTAGACGCCACCACTTATCAGCTTGTCTCACAAGTTTTGGTTTTATACCTATGGGGCGGTGTGACCTAGAGTCATGGGGACGCAGCTTGGCAGCAGGGTAGCTGTGAAGCACCAGGTTGTCCGCCCTGTTGGTGCACTGTCGCTGTGATGATGGTTTGGGCATGGTGCCGATAGTTTGCTTCATACAGTCTGATTAGAAAATTAAACTAAGAACCTCATATCAAATTTTGCAAATTTTTGCTTGACGGCATTAAATCAATATGTGTTTTTCGGATGTATGGACCGTGTCTCTTTTTTCCTCCAGTTCTGTTCTGGCATATGGCATGTTTACTGTCCCATCTTTATTTTGCTTTACTTGGACCCGCACCCTTCCTATTTGACCCAAGTGCTTTTAAATTAGTAGAAGTCTGCAAGAGGGGTTCTGCCTATTTATGCTCTCAGCTTGAGAGCATGTGGAAGGTGAGGTTTTTTACATCCATTCATTTGGTGTTGGTGCTGTGTGGCGGCCATTGTTGCTGTCGTTTTGAGCCTGTGGGGCGGTGTGACCTAGAGTCATAGGGACTCAGCATGGCGGCAAGGGTGCCATGAGACATTAGGTAGCCCGCCCTGCTGGTGCATTGTTGCTGTGACTGTGGTTTAGATCAGTGTATCATTTTTGGATGTGCGGTCCATATTTCTTTTTTCTACAGTTCTGGCTTGTCTCACAAGAAATCACATTTACATATTCAAACCAATTGCAATCTTTTTTACATAATCATGTAAAATTAGGTACAATTTAAAAAAAAAGGCAGAACAATAATTTTCCATATACCCTTGTGAACCAAATTGGTATTTCCTGTCTAAAATACAGTTAGGTCCATATATATTTGGACAGAGACAACATTTTTCTAATTTTGGTTCTAGACATTACCACAATGAATTTTAAACAAAACAATTCAGATGCAGTTGACGTTCAGACTTTCAGCTTTCATTTGCGGGTATCCACATTAAAATTGGATGAAGAATTTAGGAGTTTCAGCTCCTTAACATGTGCCACCCTGTTTTTAAAGGGACCAAAAGTAATTGGACAATTGACTCCAAGGCTATTTCATAGACAGGTGTGGGCAATCCCTTCGTTATGTCTTTCTCAATTAAGCAGATAAAAGGCCTGGAGTTGATGTGAGGTGTGGTGCTTGCATTTGGAAGGTTTTGCTGTGAAGGAAACATGCGATCAAAGGAGCTCTCCATGCAAGTGAAACAAGCCATCTTTAAGCTGCAAAAACAGAAAAAACCATCCGAGAAATTGCTACATTAGGAGTGGTAAAATCTACAGTTTGGTACATCCTGAGAAAGAAAGCAAGCACTGGTGAACTCATCAATGCAAAAAGACCTGGGCGCCCACGGAAGACAACAGTGGTGGATGATCGCAGAATAGTCTCCATGGTGAAGAGAAACCCCTTCACAACAGCCAACCAAGTGAACAACACTCTCCAGGAGGTAGGTGTATCAATATCCGAATCTACCATAAAGAGAAGACTGCATGAAAGTAAACACAGAGGGTTCACTGCACGGTGCAAGCCACTCATAAGCATCAAGAATAGAAAGGCTAGACTGGACTTTGAAATATAACCTTTAGGCTAAGTGCACACGTACCGGAACTCTCGCGGAAATTACCGCGAGAATTCCGGAATTCCAGTCCGCGGGAAAATCGCATTTTAAATTCCCGCGATTTTCCCGCGGAAAAACTAGCATTTTGCAAGCGTATTTAGCTTGCAGAATGCTAGCGTTTTCCAAGCGATCTGTAGCATCGCTTGAAGAACTGATTGACAGGTTGGTCACACTCGTCAAACATAGTGTTTGACGAGTGTGACCAACTTTTTACTGCTGAGGCCGCCTATGCAGCATCAGTAGTAAAAGATAAAATGCAAAAAAAAATAAAAAATGGTGTTATTCTTACCCTCCGACGTCCCACGCATCCGTTCCCAGTAATCCTTTGCGAAAATGCCTGCGATGACGTCCGTTCTCGCGGTCATTCGCGATGATGTCGCGCGAATGACCGCGAGACTTCGCGATCCCGCGAGAACGGACGCCATCGCGAGCATTTTCGCAAAGGATTACTGGGAACGGGAGCGTGAAGAGAAGCGGGAAGACTGCGCGGGACGTCGGAGGGTGAGAATAACAATATTTTTTATTTTTAAATTCTTTTTTTTACAGGGATATGGTACCCAAAGCCCGGAGGACAGTCTCCTCTCCTCCGGACCGTGGGTACCATCCGCAATTGTTCTGCTTACTTTCCGCATGGTGTGCACAGCCACATGCGGGAAGTAAGCGGAACAATGCATTCCTATGGGTGCGGGATCGCCGCGATTCCGCAAATTAATGAGCATGCTGCGGTTTTTACCGCAAAGCGATTCCGCCGCGGTAAAAACCGCAGCATTAGCACAGCATTGCGAAATCCCATAGGAATGCATGGGATGCTTATTTTTCGCGGCAAAATCGCGCGATTAAAACCGCCGCGGAAACGCGAAAAAAACGCCACGTGTGAACTCAGCCTTAATCAGTCAAGGGACATCGCCTTAGGGAAAGTGCAGGGCATGTGTTGTTAGGGTCAGCTGTGGACTGCCCTTGTTAGGGCAGGAGTCTGGGGTCTAGCCAATATCAGGTGTTAGGGATGTGAAAGGTATTGTCTCCCCCTACAGCATCCTCCAGTTGGATTGAACAGAGGATCCTCCCGGACTCCTGACCCATCCATCTATTTGGTGAGATTGTTCCTTTTTTATCATTATTCTCACCTGACTGTCAATTTTTGGTCCTTGGTGACCTTTTTGGCTAAAATTGCATGATTCCTATAGATATATGCAAACGGGTTATGGCATTTATGGGAAAAGTGATCTCAATTTCTGTACCCTATGGATGTTTCTGTTCACCCATATAGAAATTTCTGGGTGACCATCTATATTCTTATATTCAGGTTTGGCTTTTTCTCCTTTTTGAGTGAAGACCTATACGCTTGATAAGCAGCTGTATGCTGCCTTTTATTTTCACAGGGTGACACATGATTAGTACTTTTAATTGACTGATTAAAGGTTATATTTTATATTCCACCTATTGCTTTATATTATAATATTTTTTGGTGAGACTTATGTCAGTTTGTTTTGGAAACTGTCTAGTGCTTTATTCATTATAGACTGGACTTTGCTAAAAAACATCTAAAAAAAACCAGCACAGTTCTGGAAGAACATTCTTTGGACAGATGAAACCAAGATCAACCTCTACCAGAATGATGGAAAGAGAAAAGTATGGCGAAGGCGTGGTACAGCTCATGATCCAAAGCATACCACATCATCTGTAAAACACGGCGGAGGCAGTGTGATGGCTTGGGCATGCATGGCTGCCAGTGGCACTGAGTCACTAGTGTTTATTGATGATGTGACACAGGACAGAAGCAGCCGAATGAATTCTGAGGTATTCAGAGCCATACTCTGTGCTCAGATCCAGCCAAATGCAGCCAAACTGATTGGACGTCATTTAATACTACAGATGGACAATGACCCAAAACATAAAGCCAAAGCAACCCAAGAGTTTATTAAAGCAAAGAAGTGGAATATTCTTGAATGGGCAAGTCAGTCATCTGATCTCAACCCAATTGAGCATGCATTTCACTTGTCAAAGACTAAACTTCAGACAGAAAGGTCCACAAACAAACAGCAACTGAAAACCACCGCAGTGAAGGCCTGGCAGAGCATCAAAAAGGAGGAAACACAGCGTCTGGTGATGTCCATGAGTTCGACTTCAGGCAGTCATTGCCAACAAAGGGTTTTCAATCAAGTACTAGAAATGAACTTTTTATTTACAATTATTTAATCTGTCCAATTACTTTTGGTCCTTTTAAAAACAGGGTGGCACATGTTAAGGAGCTGAAACTCCTAAACCCTTCATCCAATTTTAATGTGGATACCCTCAAATGAAAGCTGAAAGTCTGAACTTCAACTGCATCTGAATTGTTTTGTTTAAAATTCATTGTGGTAATGTCTAGAACCAAAATTAGAAAAATGTTGTCTCTGTCCAAATATATATGGACCTAACTGTACATAAGTCAACTACAGCACCCCATGGTTGGCCTATAATATCGGGCACAGGTTCAATCAGTGAACCTCTGTCCCCATATATCGACTGGCTACTCACACCTTTGCTTAGAGACAGGCATTCAAAAGGACACAAACACATTTTAACATGCTCTACAAGAAACTGAATGGCAAGTAGGCTACAGTTTTACATCAACAGCTGTAGAGAGTCTATACACTAAGTATTCCACAAGATGGAGGTATTGATTCAATAATCGTAAGGAAATGGTGAAAATTCAGCTCAAGGTGGAGTTAAAAGTTCCAGACTTTCCTGAAGTGCATTAAAATAGTGATAACATCAGAAAAAAATGCACCTAGGTGGTTCTTGCTGATCGGCACATTGTTTTCTGATGTTAACACTATTTTAAACAGTAAAGTCTGGAATTTTTTACTTTGTCTTGAGCTAAATCTTCTCTATATCCGTAAAGGAGTTTTGCCACAAGAAAACTTAATTTTAATCAAAAGATCTTTGAATAAAAGTAAGTTCTACAATTGGATGTATTTAAATAAAATGTTCCTGTGCTGAGATAATCTTACACAGTGGGGAAAATAAGTATTTGATACACTGCTGATTTTGCAAGTTTTCCCACCTACAAAGAATGGAGAGGTCTGTAATTTATTTTTTGTCATAGGTTCAAGACAAAAACAAAAACCCACCCCAAAACCAAAAAGACTGATACACAAATATCGCTGAGTATCTAACAGGAGAATAATCAATTGCACCATTCTCAGCAGGAAAAGTCAAGGTGTCTTATGATAATGGATAGTCATTTCCTTCACTCTAGAACCAAGATATATCCAAATACTATACTTTTTTTTGTCTTGAGTTAATGGGGTTAGTCAAAAGAGAAATGTTATGATGATATGTATTTTTGCAGTTCTATATTTACAAAAGGATTAATTGGGAGAAAATTCTAAAAATTCCTTCATGGTTAAAACATTTTCTTCACCATACCAATTTGTTTTAAGTGATTTTCGTGTTAAATCTACAATTTGCCTACCGGATTCAGTGAGTATTCGCTGACCTGGAGGCCGGAAGGACTCTATACGCACGAGCCCGTGATACGAAAAGGGGGGAGGGGCGGCCCTAGCCATATAGACGCAGGTCGTCCTGACCAGCTAATCTGATGAGAGAGCGGTACAGAGGAGAAGTCTGAGTCGGACAAAATGAAGGGAATCAAGAATGATGGACTGAACCATGGAGGTACAGGAAGAGCACTGAACCTGTGATCCACAGAATGTGCAAAAAACGCTGCCAAAGGCTCTACGAGACTCTGGGAGTGATGAGAGACCAAAAGGGAAGGCGATAAAATGAAAATGGATCCGCTCCTTGCAAAACTCAGGAATCTCCGATGCCCTGAAGAAATAAGGACATTTATAAAGGCTTCCGTGGGACATATAAGCTCCTGTGGTTCCCAGGAAGCAATTACTGAACAAAGAGATTCCATCCTGAAAGACAAAGATGGACTCCTCCGTTCAGCAATGTTAGATGCCCAACGAGTCACGCTGAGGAAAAACCACCAGGACTGTTCCTGGGGGATCTACTCCTCACGTCACGGAAATGCCCCGGAGGAGGATCTCTTCCTAACCTGATGAGTCTGTGACTTCTCTTGGTGGGAGAACTCCACAGAACAACGAGGTTTAGCCTGAGAAAAAAGAGAGATTGTCCCTCCGGTGACCTCCTTAATAATTTTGTCCAACTTGGAGCCAATCCGACGGGAACCCTGGAAAGGAAAGTTGGTAAGGGACTTCTTTGAGGATAAGTCCGTCACCTTCAGCCAAATGGTCCTTCGGATGGCCACAATATTGCTGGACGCCTGAGCAGCACATGCCGCTCGTCCATGGAGGCGGATACCATGTACTTCCCTGCAAGAGTAATTTGGTCCGTGAGGTCGGCCAATTCCTCCGGTCAGGCTCCTGGAAGAATGCCCTGACAGAGCAGCTTAGCCCATGTGTCTGTACACTTTGCCACCCAGGTGGAGGCAACGGCAGGGCACGATGTAGCGGCGGCCACTTCAAAGGTTGGCCTTGATAAGTACTCTGAGTCTGTCGTTGGTATCCTTGAGGGATGCTCCATCTGGGAGAGGAAGGACCAAATTAGGGGAAAGTCTGGAAACCAGAGGATCCACAGTCGGAGAAGTGATCCAGTTCGCAGCGAGCTCTGGAGAGAAGGGATATAGGATACAGAAGCACAAGGAAAGACCATTAAACTGAATTAACAAGACTTGAGAATAGGCTACTGAGAACCTGCTAGAGATCAAAACGCTGAAGCCGTATTGAAGGGGACCTTGGGTGGTACCCTGGATCTCATCACAGCGATGTAGGCTCTGCTGCATCAACAAAACAGCTCAGAAAAGGAGAACCGTTTGAAAAGACAATCTTGTGCCCATATAAACAAGTAGAACGTAGACAACTGGAAGACTTCACAGACTCAGATCAATCATGAAGCTAAACTCAAGCGAACTGGGATGAGGATGGTCATAAGGGACTATGGAAAAAGTTGTCTAGATGGGCACTGGAAGGCACAATAGAATATGAGCAGTCGAAGGAGGAAATGTCCGTGAAAAACCTGGAGTATGCCAACTCCACGGAAAGTTGGCCCTAGGAAGGAGCATATAGACCCCAGAAGAAAACTTGACTGACGAAAGGAAGATCCTTCACTATGACGTCATGGGCGACCTTATCCGTCCTGGACCATGTGGAACGGGGCGACGATTGTCGTGTGTGGACCCGCTTATCTAAGTATGAGACACAACACAACCGAAGATAACAGTGAAAAAGGATACGATTCTTGCTGAAGGAAGACACCTGTAATCACAAAGCTTCTCACTGAATCCAGGCCTGGAGCAGTCTTCTACACTGTTTGATGCTTTCCTGCCACGCTCGGAAATCAAATCCCGAAGCTGCTCAAGGCTTTATCCGATGTAAGAAAGAAGAGGTAAGTGCTGACAAATAGATAAGGAGCTCTGGTATTGAGGTAGCTCAGAGGCCTCTAGAAAAGTACAGTGAACAGTCATAACAGTCATAGTATACATATAGGCTCTGACTCCGTAAGAGACAGCCAGAACATATAAACTGCAATTGGTAAATCATGTATGGTAGCAGTAACGCACTGGATAGTAAAGACAGCCTGAGGACAGCACTGTAAACTGACCTACTGGATAGTTACTGGTAGGCTCGAATAACCAGAAGGTGAGTAAAGGCACCTGGGGACCAAAATGCAATCAGGGCCCAAGAAAAAAACTGCGGCCATCCGGTACCAGCATGTCTGACCTACCTGAAAGTGGACTGGCCACTTATGCTGCCGCTGAGATCAACCATGTGGTACGTGGTAGATTTCTGTTTAACTGTTAATAGACCACAGACGTTATTGAACATGAAACACGCAGCAGACGGTGCCTCACCTGAAAGCTGTCTAGAACCGCTGCTGCAGCCTGGTAGGCGTCGGGTTCCTGCAGCTGCACAGTGGGAATCCAGAGCCTTGCATCCTGCGGTCTCCCATTCTTCTCCGACCACTCAGGAGCCTACAGAGCAATCTCGGCGTCGCAGGCGCTCTGCTCAGACCAGCTCTGTAGGACTGGTTGTTGCTGCTGTAGAGACGGTGGTGGGGTGCCGAGCTGGGGGGGTGATAGGGGGTGGTCCCACTTCTTACCGCGCAGAGATGATACAGAGACACGATGAGGCAGATTCTGGGTGCAACAGGTCCAAGTTTATTGCTCACCGTCCGACTGACGGTCCTCGCGGTACACCGCGATATCTCTCTCTCTGCCCTCCGTGTTCAGGGCCGCTCCAACACCGTATGTTACACTAGGGACGTATTTATACGTCACGTCCCGTCTCGCACTGTGACAATCCTGACAGCTCGGTTACTGTGGCCGCCTTAGGCCCGTACACCAACAGCACTTTACTGGTCAGTTTCGTCGTAACACATACGGTGTCTTCCACCCAGAGCCTTGTCTCTGCTGCGGTCCTTCCGTCAGGACCACCCCCCTGACGTTTCCTCTCCTCAGTGCCCCTGGTCGGAATCTCCTCAGGGAACACAGACTGGCGTGGTCCTCCTGTCACCTGGGCTCCCCCCTGGGGACTGGAATCTTCTGGAACCCTCCCTCAGAATTTATAACTTCCCCGGTTCCTTGAAACTGTCACTAACTGTCACCACGCCCCCCATGACCAACGGTTTCTAAAGCCCTAAGCTGCTGTAAAGTCCTTTGCTCACACTCCACCCTGCCATCTAATGGTCATCCCAAGGTACTGCACGTCCACTACACTTTTCTAGTTGTTTCCCCACTGTAATCACTGTCTCCTACCTACACTGTGCAAACCTATCTTTCTTCACTCTGACTAGTCCGTCCGTCCGTCAGGTCACCTTCCCTACACTCCCCCTTCCTTTGTCCATTGTCGTCCTCGACAATCGTCATCCCTGCCTTCGTCGTTCTGAATCTACACCTACATTCTGTTGTCGGACCAGAAGTTGAGCCAAACCCACTATCTGCGGGGGCCGAACCATACTGGGAGCACTATGCTCTGAGCAGCCTACTGCTACTCACCAGCGCGCACGCCACATGACAACGTCTTTCAAATTGGGCAAGGTACACCCGTATTCTCTCTACGGCGTGTATCTTTCCCCTACTCTCCCCTACTGTTACCTTTCACTATCCGGTACGCCATGATCGAGGCCACTCACCTACCAGATCATTGCCGGCGCCCGCCTTTCCTTCTTCAGGGGTGTCCGTGGTGTCGGGGACCTGACCTAGGACGGCTGTCTTTCTCACATCTTCCCATTCATTTTCCTTCTTTCAATTACATGTCATGGTCGGCGTCCCGGTCTCCCAGACCTCAACTCTTAGATCCCTACCGGATCTCACACTTTCCTTTGGTCCCGCAGACCTTCCCTTACCCGGACCTGTTGCATTTTACTTTGCATATTATACATCATACAACTTTATAATAGCACAAGTACCCATTTTTTTTTATAATTTTTTTTTTTTTCCATTTTCTCTTACTTTTAAAACCAAAATATAACATAACATTGCATTTCCTCTTTCTTCCTCCCCCTTCCTTGGACCTGGACACTCCTCCACTTTTCCGTATCCCCGTTCTGTCAGGTAAACATATTTTCGTATATAAAGAACATAGAAAGAAGAAAGAAAGAGAGAGAAAATAGTTGCATCAGTTAAACAACAACAAAACTTTTTTCTAAATGCAACTGTCCTTATAATCTGCACAACGGTGCATCGAACTCCTGACAGTCTATACCACTCTCAATGGACAGAGGTGAGGGCTCCACGGGGATACTGAGGGTGTCCATTCAAGTCCTCTTCTTTTCCATGACGGCCTCTCCTTGAGTGTGGAGCAGGTTCCACACTTCCTGCTCCCGGGCCTTTTTCTTCCTGATCACCTCCGCTTCCCACACGGAGGGAACAGCACGGGCCCTGGAGTCCAGTGGGCGGGACTCCGCTGAAAAAGACCGCAAGACAGAAACGGCCGAAGATTTCTGCGGCCCAGCAGCCGCTGAGGTCAGGTGGCAAATGGGGAGAACCGGGTCCTCGGGGGCTGGAATCACAGGGCCCGCTAAATCAGTCGCAGCCGACTCCAGCAGCGGCATAACCGCGGCCTCAGGACAGGCCGCATCCACTACTTCCAACGGAGCTGGAGTAACGGCCGATTTCAACGATGCAGCTGCTATTAGCAGGGAAAGCGCAGCAGCGTCTTCTTTGGGTGAGCTCTGCACTGGTGACTCCGGGCGGGGTAGTTCGGGGACATGAGCGGGGGCCTCGCTCAGCTCTGCATACACCACGGGGCCCGTGGTAACTAGGCCTTCCGGTGCGCAGGGGGCCGCGTGCTGCAGCAGAATGGTGGGGGCCGCTTGCGGAGGCACTGGTAGGGCCGGGGGTACTCTCACCTTCCCCGGCGCTGCGGCCTCCGTTTCATCATCACGCAGTTTCCCCCGCAGCCTCCGTTCCTTGCTCCACTGTCCTGCGGGCCTTCCCTCCGGACTCGGGGGCTCCGCTGAGAAGTCCTCTGCTGGTATTGGTGGCAGCCGTTCTCGCTGACTCCCCTCAGGCTCCGCTCCCCGGCTCAGCATCCCGCTGCCTGCCCGTAAATCTGAAGATGACTTCTGGTGCAGCTCCATCTCTCGCCGCCATTGCCACTCCAGGCGGCCAATGCCCCGACACCCGCAGCATCTCATACCGTCGGTTGGGTAGCACTCGAATGGCGTCAGACAGCCGCAGCCAAGTTTTTCTTCTGTGCCACTCCTGCTGGGTGGGGCGTTGGCAGACCTTTCCATCCATCTGCCAGGGTCCAATATATGGAAACGTCGGTCTCCGGGCATATGTTGCTTCCTTTTGGGGTACGTTGGAGGGGGTCCCAGTCCATTCTGAACAACTGCAAACACCCGGACCTCTCCTCTGCGCTGAAGTAATACCGCCATCTTGGGCAGAATCAGCTACTGCCTTGGATCCTCTGCAAGCAACACAGATCCGACACAGCGTCCCAATTTGTAATCCACAGGTCAGTAATTTTTAGTCCACAGGTGTTTATAATCCGAAATAGAGCAGTCCAAGTTTTCCTCAGTCCTTCAGTTGCAGGCCTGCCGCAGAAGATAGCGTATTAGCGGCGGCGATCCTGCCGACTACGCCAAATGTAGAGACGGTGGTGGGGTGCCGAGCTGGGGGGGTGATAGGGGGTGGTCCCACTTCTTACCGCGCAGAGATGATACAGAGACACGATGAGGCAGATTCTGGGTGCAACAGGTCCAAGTTTATTGCTCACCGTCCGACTGACGGTCCTCGCGGTACACCGCGATATCTCTCTCTCTGCCCTCCGTGTTCAGGGCCGCTCCAACACCGTATGTTACACTAGGGACGTATTTATACGTCACGTCCCGTCTCGCACTGTGACAATCCTGACAGCTCGGTTACTGTGGCCGCCTTAGGCCCGTACACCAACAGCACTTTACTGGTCAGTTTCGTCGTAACACATACGGTGTCTTCCACCCAGAGCCTTGTCTCTGCTGCGGTCCTTCCCTGTCAGGACCACCCCCCTGACGTTTCCTCTCCTCAGTCCCCCTGGTCGGAATCTCCTCAGGGAACACAGACTGGCGTGGTCCTCCTGTCACCTGGGCTCCCCCCTGGGGACTGGAATCTTCTGGAACCCTCCCTCAGAATTTATAACTTCCCCGGTTCCTTGAAACTGTCACTAACTGTCACCACGCCCCCCATGACCAACGGTTTCTAAAGCCCTAAGCTGCTGTAAAGTCCTTTGCTCACACTCCACCCTGCCATCTAATGGTCATCCCAAGGTACTGCACGTCCACTACACTTTTCTAGTTGTTTCCCCACTGTAATCACTGTCTCCTACCTACACTGTGCAAACCTATCTTTCTTCACTCTGACTAGTCCGTCCGTCCGTCAGGTCACCTTCCCTACACTGCCACCTCTGGGTCAGCAATAGCAGCGCAGGCTGCCCTGCAGCAAGCCACTCCAGTGGCTATGTCCTCTCGTCACGCTAATGGGCATGCTCACGAGACGATCTCCAATTGGAGATCGGGAGTCACGTGCTCAGGTGATTCTCCTGATCTGATTGGTCCATCCCAGAGATCTGGAAGGTCCCGCACGGCTATAAAAGGTCCGCATGGCCGCTCGGCTATGCGCTAGTGTAGTCTCTAATTGCTACTGTGTGAATGATGATGGATGCATGAACCTGCAAATGACTCATTAAGATCCCCTCCCTCTGATATTACGTGTGTGGATAGGGACTTAGCCTTAGAGTCAGCGCCAGTCAGTGGCATGCTACAAGCCTCAGTGCTCATCTCCACAGAGCTAGCGTCTGACAGTGCGCCCCTCCTGGGCATTGTCATATAGCGGCTGAGTCAGTTGCCGCACTGCGGTCAGCAGCACTTGTGAGCGTCCGCGGTAGCGACGCCGCACGCACGGTAGGTCTAGACGGACACCGACCCTGTGTCTTGGGCCCGAGTCCTGTGACCATATACCGTGCGTGCACACCGCTGAGACCTGTGAGGTCAACAGGCTCGGCATTTATGTTTATGCCTTAAGGCGACTCTGTGAATATAACAGAGTACGCCCATTGCACACCGGGTGACGTTCAACCCGTGTGCGATATACTGCCATATTGTGCGTCTGCCATTATATAGCAGTTTAACACCTCTGCACGGTGGACCCCATGCGGCGAACGCACTTTCTATTATTTTATATTTAGTGCGTTCCGCGGTCCCTAACACAGCCATCCAGAAGTAATGAATACCAGGCTCCTCTGACTCACTAAGTGGTGAATAGAAGGGAGCATAGGCAGATGCTGCAAAAGACCCTGAGGTAAGTGATAGAGGGTGCTTCTGACTCACCTGACTATGGAACAGAAGAGCAGGACCGATGCAGCAATCGACCTCGGGCATGTCTGAATAGCTGGAAAGACGGCAGGTATCGACAAAACGTATCTGTTAGGTGACGCATCTAAATTCTGGATAGCGGATAGAGTACTGCTGCAATTGAACGTGAAGGAGAGTGCATCTGACTCATCTGAATACAGTACAGAACACCAGTACCACTGCAGCAGTCAACCCAAGACACGTTTGATCCGTTTGGGCAGCACGGTGGCTCAGTGGTTAGTGGAGTCCTGGGTTCGAGTCCCACCAAGGACAACATCTGCAAGGAGTTTGTATGTTCTCCCCGTGTTTGCGTGGGTTTCCTCCGGGCACTCCGGTTTCCTCCCACACTCCAAAAAAACATACTGATAGGGAATTTAGATTGTGAGCCCCATCAGGGACAGTGATGAAAATATGTGCAAACTGTAAAGCGCTGCGGAATATGTTAGCGCTATATAAAAAATAAAGTATTATTATTATTATCCACTTAAAATACGGCAGTTTCAAAATACTGACTGTAGCTGGTAGGTGATGTGTTTGAAACCTGGATAACAGATAGAGCACTGCTGCAATCGGCTCTCAGTATCCTGTGACTAAATCAGCGTGGAGAGAATCCTGGAGAAGGGTTTTTGAGAGAGCCAATTCTGTGTTGCGGTCTAGGTCTGGATACCTGATGGCATTAGGCAGAATAACTGTTTCACATGTAGTAAGCCACCCACAAAGTCTGTTCTAAAGTATATCCTGTACAGTCATTTCTCCAGAAGGCAGAGCTGTAGGCTTGGAATCAGGAGACTAAACTCTACTCTCTGTTGTGCACCTGGGTTCAAACCCCTGGGCCTTCAATTTGTGGTCAGCTTCTTTGTCCACTGAGCCACAGCAGATGTTGCTGGAGAATACAGACTTTTATCCAGCTGGAAGTTGGTCCCAAACACTGCAGTCCTGAAAGGGTAGAAGCAGCTCCCCTCTCTGCTTAGAGCAGTGTAATGCTAGCCTCAGGAGAGGGGATGTAGGGGGAGTGCCTGTGAGCGATGTTGGGGGAGTGCCTGTGAGCAAGAGATATGGAAGCGTATGATATGCCAGGGCTATAGCATCCTTCTGTGTAGAGTAATGGAGGAGCCTTGCTTTGCTGAAATCAAGGCACAGATATGTAATAGCAGAAATCACAACAGCAGTGTGACATAACGGAAATCTCTGAGGGGAAACGTGCAAGTGAAACATTCTACAGAGCAATTGTCATACAGCAGGTCTTATAATGGCCCATCTCCCTGTGAAGAGAGGAAAGCTGACAGTGGTACAGATGACGGCAGCCTGGGGTGTACTGCAATACCCATTACTGTTGACTGCATGACTCTAGAGCACTTATTACACCAGTGACTGCACTGCTCTAGGGCATTTATTACACCGGAGACTGCCCGACTCTAGAGTACTTATTACACCCATGACCGCACTACTCTAGAGCACTTAGGAATGTTGTTTTCTCTCACCAATCACTGAGCCTGCAAAAAGTATTGCCCCTTCGAGCTTTATTTCGCTGTGCCTGGCTTACACTCCGCAACCCGCCTGTTACCTGGAGCAAGCGCCACCTCCTGGGTCCAGGTGTCGGCAGATGGCGATCGCGGGGAGGAAAAATGAGGGCTTTCAAACCACAAAAAGGTGCGCAGTTTAAGCGCCACTAAAAGAGGAAGGGGGGTGTGACAGCGATGGGCGGGAGAAAAGCCTGCCCAAAAAGTCGGGAATGAATGAGGGGGAGCTAACCGATGCAACCAGGCCGCACATAAGCCGGGACCTAAATTAGTAGAGGAGACAGGCGAGACGGGGGGGGGGGGGGGCAGCGCAGAGGCCTAAAAAATGCTGCAAAATAAACCCCTGAGCCCATAGTTCCAGCCTCAGGTAACTCTCACACAGGTGCCAATAGACAAAAAGGTCTAAACTACCCTTGTGCTTCCTACAAGGGAAACCTATCCAGAGGTATAGGGCTAACAGGTCCATTTTAACTCTCAGGCCCTATGAAGAAATGGACAGAGGGGAAAGTGCGGGAAAGAGAAGTACCTCTCCGTTCCGCTGTAGTCAGGAACATCCTTTGACATGAGCATCCTGGATATGGGGGACAGCCATGCCTCCTGCAACCGACAGGCTCTGGTGGGCAAGTGGGTAGGAGACGGGGCCAGGACCAAAATTCGGATCACCTAAACACTCTTCTGTGTTAGGGGCTGGGGTCCTGCCGGCCAGACTTGTGATGATACGGGCTGGCAGTACACGCCGTAATCATAGTCTCTATGTGGGAGTACAGTTGTGACTATTCACACTGTTTCCTTCCAGACTAAGAATATCCATCTGAAAAGAAACAACGAAACACTGAGGTAGATATGGGTCAAGTAAAAGACCCGTGTCCACCTCCTACTGACACTAAGCTAAACTTGCTACACTAGTGCTGGTCGGTGCGGTGTATACTGCAGAGGAAGAGCTAACTTTTTTCTGCATATTGTCAGCGCCTCCTAGTGGCAGCAGCATACACTCATGGTTTCCTGTGTCCCCCAATGAAGTGATAGAGAAATACATTGATTCTAGAGAAAACCCTTTCTCACCTCTTATCGGGGGAACAGGAGCATGTGATGTTTTTTTTTTTTTATACGTGTATGGGACGTTTGCATGTATTTAGGAAGCCATGTGGGGCACATACATTATATAGGGTGCTGTGTGGAGGTTCATATTATATATTGAGAGGCTATGTGGGGGCTCACACAGTATATAGGAGGCTATGTGGGGGTTCACATAGTATATAGGAGAGTATGTGGGTGCTCATACCATATATAGTGCGCTATGTGGGGGTTCATACTACAGTATATATAGGAAGCTATGTGGGGGCCCATACTGTATAAAGGAGATTGTGAGGGTTCATACTGCATATAGGGAGCTATGTAAGAGCTCATATTATATATAGAGAGGCTATGTGGGTGCTCATACTGCATATGGGAGGCTATGTGGGGGCTCATATAATATATAATGGGCTATGTGGGGGCTATTGATGTGCATAGGTGGCAATGTAAGGGCTCACATTGTGTATAGGAGGCTATGTGTGGGTTAATACTGTATTTAGGAGGTTATGTGGGGGCCCATACCATATATAGGAGGCATGTGGGGTCTTATACTGTATACAGGGGGATCATACTGAATTTAGTAGGACTATGTGGGGGACATACTGTATAAAATAAGTTATGTAGGGTTCATACTGTATATATAGAGAGTTATGTCAGGACTCATATTGAATAGAGATGCTACGTGGGATCTCGATGTATACAGAGAGGCTATGAGGGGGCTCATACTGTATATAGGGGGCTAGGTGGTGGTTTATACTGTATATAGGAGGCTATGTGGAAGCTCATTCTATATGTTGTGGGCTATGGCTATGTGGGGGCTCTTAATGTGTATATGTGGCTGTGAGGGCTCACACTGTATATAGGCTATGTGAGCGTTCATAATGTATTTTGAAACACTATGTAGGGGCTCATACTGTATACAGTTGGGCTATGTAGGGGGTTCATACTGTATTGAGATTATGTAGGGGTTCATACTGTATTTAGAAGGGCTATGTGGGAGATCATACTCTATGTAGGGGGCTGTGTGGGCTGGTATGGTATATAGGGGACTGTGTGCGGGCTCATATTTTATATAGGATGGCAGTATACTTAATTCTGCTCAATATTAAGTGATATAACATTAATTATAATTATTTTACGTTAATATTAATATTGAGAAGAATTAATTTCAACTTATTGGTTTGGCCCTCCACAACGTCATCGTCTCTCATGTGGAACCTTGGAAAAATGAATTGCTCACCCCTGTTCTAAACCATTACATTGTATGACAATGTGTTTAGGGTTGTTGTCCTGCTGGAAGGTGAACTTACAGTGGATACGGAAAGTATTCAGACTCCTTTAAATTTGTCATTCTTTGTTTCATTGCAGCCATTTGGTAAATTCAAAATAGTTCTTTTTTTCCTCATCAATGTACACTCTGCACCCCATCTTGATAAAAAACAGAAATGTAGACATTTTTGCAAATTTATGAAAAAAAGAAAAACTAAAATATCACATGGTCATAGGTATTCAGACCCTTTGCTGAGACACTCATATTTAAGTCACATGCTGTCCATTTCTTTGTGATCCTTCTTGAGATGGTTCTACTCCTTCATTGGAGTCCAGCTGTGTTTAATTAAACTGATAGGAATTGATCTGTAAAGGCACACACCTGTCTATATAAGACCTCACAGCTCACAGTGCATGTCAGACCAAATAAGAGTCATGAGGTCAAAGGAACTGGCCAAGGAGCTGAGACAGAATTGTAGCAAGGCACAGATCTGGCCAAGGTTACAAAAGAATTTCTGCAGTACTCAAGGTTCCTAAGAGCAGTGGCCTCCATATTCCTTAAATGGAAGAAGTTTGGGACCACCAGAAGTCTTCTTAGGACTGGCCGTCCAGCCAAACTGAGCAATCGTGAGAGAAGAGCCTTGGTGAGAGAGGTAAAGAAGAACCCCAAGATCACTGTGGCTGAGCTCCAGAAATGCACAATGAGATGATAGAAAGTTCCACAAAGTCAACAATCACTGCAGCCCTCCACCAGTAGGGCCTTTATGGCAGAGTGGCCCGATGGAAGCCTCTCCTCAGTGCAAGACATATGAAAGCCCACATAGAGTTTGCTAAAAAATAAAAAACACATGAAGGACTCCCAGACTATGAGAAATAAGATTCTCTGGTCTGATGAGACGAAGATAGACCTTTTTGGTGATAATTCTAAGTGGTATGTGTAGAGAAAACCAGGCACTGCTCATCACCTGCCCAATACAATCCCAACAGTGAAACATGGTGGTGGCAGCATCATGCTATGGGGGTGTTTTTCAGCTGCAGGGACAGGATGACTAATTGCCATTGAAGGAAACATGAATGCGGCCAAGCACAGAGATATCCTGGATGAAAACCTCTTCCAGAGTGCTCTGGACATCAGACTTAGCCGAAGGTTCACCTTCCAACAAGACAATGACCCTAGGCACACAGCCAAAATAACAAAGGAGTGTCTTCAGAACAACTCTGTGACCATTATTGCCTGGCCCAGCCAGAGCCCTTGACCTAAACCCAATTGAGCATCTCTGGAGAGACCTGACAATGGCTGTCCTCCAACATTCACCTCTGTAGAGGATCTGGAAGGAAGACTGGCAGAGGATCCCCAAATCCAGGTGTGAAAAACTTGTTGAATCATTCTCAAGAAGGCTCATGGCTGTACTAGCTCAAAAGGGTGCTTCAACTCAATACTGAGCAAAGGGAACAAAGGGTCTGAATACTTATGACTGTGTGATATTTCAGTTTTTCTTTTTAACCCCTTTCCTACATTGGACGTAATATTCCGCCCATGCGACCTGGGCCCTAAGTCCCATGGACGGAATATTACGTCTAGCGCGATCTGATTATCACAGCTGACACCCGGCACAATGTGTCAGGGGCGGTCACGGACAGCCCTCGATACGTTAACCCCTTGCACACCGCGATCAAACACGATCGCGGTGTACCGGGGGTTAAAGGGAAGCATCGGCAGGGAGGGGGCTCCACAGCAGCGCAATGTGCAGCGCTGCTGCGGGGGTCTCTTTCCCTGCAGGTCCCCGGATCCAATATGGCGACGGGGACCTTCGGGGGCCTGCAGGGAGCTGGATTCCTCAGTGCCTGCAAAGCGCAGGCATGAGGAAGTCTGTGTCTGTGCCTGTGACAGATCGCTAATCTGTCACAGTGATCTGTGATGTGACAGATCGGCGATCTGTCACAGGACAGTGATGTCCCCCCTGGGACAATGTAATAAAGTTAAAAGAAAAAAAAAAAGTGTAAAAATAATTTTTAAAAAAATCGCTAAATAAATTAAAAAAAAAATATTCTCAAATAAATTCATTTTTTTAAATAAAAAAAACAAAATAAAAGTACGCATATTTGGTATCGCCGCGTCCGTAACGACCCACCCTATAAAACTGTCCCATTAGTTAACCCCTTTAGTGAACCCCTTAAAAAATAAAAAACGAAGCAAAAAATAATGATTTATTATCATACCGCCAAACAAAAAGTGCAATAACGCGCGATCAAAAAGACGCATATAAATATCCATTGTACCGCTGAAAACGTCATCTTGTCCCGCAAAAAACGAGCTGCCATACAGAATCATCAGTCAAAATATAAAAAAGTTATAGCTCACAGAATAAAGCGATGCAAAAATAAATATTTTTTATATAAAATTGTTTTCATTGCATAAAAGTGCCAAAACATAAAAAAACTACATAAATGAGGTATCGCTGTAACCGTACCGACCCGAAGAATAAAAGCGCTTTATCAATTTTACCGCACGCAGAACGGTGTAAACGCACCCCCCAAAAGAAATTCATGAAACGCTGGTTTTTGTTCATTCTGCTTCCCAAAAATCGGAATAAAAAGCGCTAAAAAAAGTCACGTGCCCGAAAATGGTATCAATAAAAACGTCAACTCCTCCCGCAAAAAATAAGACCTCACATGACTCGGTGTGTCAAAATATGAAAAAATTATAGCACTCAAAATGTGGTGATGCAAAAACTATTTTTACAATAAAAAGAGTCTTTTAGCGTGTGACAGCTGCCAAATATAAAAACCGCCATAAATAGTAAATCAAACCCCCTGTTATCACCCCCTTAGTTCGGGAAAAATAATAAAATTAAAAGAAAATGTATTTATTTCCATTTTCCCGTTAGGGCTAGGGCTAGCGTTAGGGCTGAGATTAGGGTTAGGGGTGTGTTGGGGTTAGGGTTGGAGTTATAATTGGGGGGTTTACACTGTTTGGGCACATCAGGTGCTCTCCAAATGAAACATGGCGTCTGATCTCAATTCCAGCCAATTCTGCGTTGAAAAAGTCAAATGGTGCTCCTTCCCTTCCAAGCTCTGCCATGCGCCCAAACAGTGGTTTACCTCCACATATGGGGTATCAGCCTACTCAGGACAAATTGCAAAACAACTTTTGGGGTCCAATTTCTCCTGTTATCCTGTTAATATCATTTTTGTGGAAAAAAATGATTTTTTTATTTTCACGCCCGGGCGTTATAAACTTCTGTGAAGCACTTGGGGGTTCAAAGTGCTCACCACACATCTAGATAAGTTTCTTAGGGGGTCTAGTTTCCAAAATGGGGTCATTTGTGGGGGGTTTCCACTGTTTAGGTACATTAGGGGCTCTCCAAAGGCAACATGACACCCGCAGACCATTCCATCAAAGTCTGTATTCCAAAACGTCACTACTTCCCTTCCATGCCCCGACGTGTGCCCATACAGTAGTTTTCTCCCACATATGGGGTATCAGCGTACTCAGGACAAATTGGACAACTTTTGGGGGTCCAATTTCTCCTGTTACCCTTGCGAAAATAAAAAAATTGGTGACGGAAAAAATACAATTTTTTTATTTTCATGCCCGGGCATTATAAACTTCTGAGAAGCCCTTGGGGGTTCAAAGTGCTCACCACACATCTAGATAAGTTCCTTAGGGGGTCTATTTTCCAAAATGGGGTCATTTGTGGGGGGTTTGCACTATTTAGGTACATTAGGGGCTCTCCAAAGGCAACATGACACCCGCAAACCATTCCATCAAAGTCTGCATTCCAAAACGTCACTACTTCCCTTCCGAGCCCCGACGTGTGCCCATACAGTAGTTTTCTCCCACATATGGGGTATCAGCGTACTCAGGACAAATTGTACAACAACTTTTGGGGTCCAATTTCTCCTGGTACCCTTGGGAAAATAAAAAAAAATTGGTGACTAAAAGACCATGTTTGTGGAAAAAATACGATTTTTTTATTTTCATTCCCGGGCGTAATAAACTTCTGTGAAGCACTGGGGGGGTTCAAAGTTCTCACCACACATCTATAAGTTCCTTGGGGGGTCTATTTTCCAAAATGGTGTCATTTGTGGGGGGTTTTCACTGTTTTGGTACATCAGGGGTTTTCCAATCGCGACATAGTGTCCGATCTCAATTCCAGCCAAAAAAGTCAAATGGCGCTGCTTCCCTTCTGAGCTCTGCCATGCGCCCAAATAGTCGTTTACACCCACATATGGGGTATCAGCGTACTCAGGACAAATTGTACAATAACTTTTAGGGTCCTGTTACCCTTGGGAAAATAAAAATTGGGGGTGAAAAGATCATTTTTGTGAAAAAAATATGATTTTTTAATTGTACCGCTGTACGTTAGAAACTTCTGTGAAGCTCTTGTGGGTTCAAAGTTCTCACCACACATCTAGATAAGTTCCTTGGGGGGTCTAGTTTCCAAAATGGGGTCACTTGTGGGGGGGTTCCCACTGTTTAGGTACATCAGGGGCTCTCCAAAAGTGACATGGCATCCGATCTGTATTCCAGCCAATTTTGCACTGAAAAAGTCAAACGGCGCTTCTTCCCTTCTGAGCTCTGCCATGCGCCGAAACAGTGGTTCCCCCCCACATATCAGGTAACAGCGTACTCAGGACAAACTGCACAATAACTTTTGCAGTCCAATTTCTCCTGTTACCCTTGGTAAAATAAAAAAAATTGAACCTGAAGTATTTTTTTTGTGAAAAAAAGTTAAATGTTCATTTTTTTTAAATATTCAAAAAAATTCCTGTGACGCACCTGAAGGGTTAATAAACTTCTTGAATGTGGTTTTGAGCACCTTAAGGGGTGCAGTTTTTAGAATGGTGTCACTTTTGGGTATTTTCTATCATATGGACCCCTCAAAGTGGCTTCAAATGTGATGTGGTCCGTAAAAATAAAATGGTGTTGCAAAAATGAGAAATCGCTGGTCAACTTTTAACCCTTATAACTTCCTAACAAAAAAAAATGTTGGTTCCAAAATTGTGCTGATGTAAAGTAAACATGTGGGAAATGTTATTTATTAAGTTTTTTGTGTGCCGTATCTCTGTGATTTAAGAGCATAAAAATTCAAAGTTGGAAAATTGCGAAATATTAAAATTTTTTGCCAAATTTCCGCTTTTTTCACAAATAAACGCAAGTTATTTGAATGAAATTTTATCACTAACATGAAGTACAATATGTCACAAGAAATAAATGTCAGAATCACCGGGATCCATGGAAGCATTTCAGAGTTATTACCTCATAAAGGGACAGTGGTCAGAATTGTAAAAATTGGCCCGGTCATGATCGTGCAAACCACCCTTGGTAGTGAAGGGGTTAAAGAAATTTGCAAAAATTTCTACATTTGTTTTTTTCAGTCAAGATGGGGTGCAGAGTGTACATTAATGAGAAAAAAATTAACTTCTTTGAATTTACCAAATGTCTGCAATGAAACAAAGAGTGAAAAATTTAAAGGGATCCGAATACTTTCTGTACCCACTATATATCCCAATCTCACGTCTTTTTTTAAATAAAAATGTAAAAGTGTTTTGTTTTTATTTCAAATAAAAGACTTTATTCACTTTATTCTGGCTGTGTCTTTATTTACCATAAAACTATAGGATTAGTAATGGATAGGTGTCTAATAAGACGCTTCTCCCTTACTAATCTGTGGACTCGATGTCACCTGACAATACAAAGGTGACATCAACAGCACAAATATTACCCCACTTGCCACCACTACAGGGCAAGTGGGAAGAGCCGGGAAAAGCGCCAGAATTGGCGCATTTAATAGAAGTGACTTTTCTGGGCAGTTACAAGCTGCTATTTTAAGACTGGGGGGGTCAATATCCATTACACCAGCCTAATACCAGCCCCCAGCTGTCTGCTTTATCAAGGCTGGTTATCAAAAATGAGTAGGATCCCAGTTTTTTTTTCATTTATTTATTTATAGCACAGGCGGCGGCTGATGAATACTCCCATCCGCTGTCGCCTGCTCTCACTGTTATTAGTGTCAGCAGGTATTGGCTGATGGGGAGTAGTCCCATCAGCCGCCGCCTGCTCTTGCTGTTATTAGTTGAATATAACTCTCATCATTCTCCCCTCCTTGCACTGATCACATGCAGAGCAAGGGAGAATGAAGAGAGCGGTCTTCAGCACCGGGGAACAGCGCTAAAAGTACTGCTATCATCCATGTGGGGGATGTATTGTGCCCCATGCAGCTGTGAAAAAATGGTCATGTCAGCGTGTTTGCCCATGGACACATGGTCCATGGAAAAACACTGACATGTGCACAGACCCATTCACTTGAAAGGGTCTACATGTATGGCCGGGATCTCACATGTGAGAAACTCGGACGAGTCTCGCATCTTAATAGCCGGCACTCGGGAGCAGAGCGTGCTGATGCATGTATTTCTATGCAGCTGCACGATCTGAGTGTTGGTGGCTATGCCGCGTATTAAGAAGGGAGACTCATCCGAGTTTCTCACGTGTGATCCCGGCATGTGTCTCCGGTGTGAAAACTCTCCACACATACCGGAGATAGGAACATCTGAAAGAGCCCGTAGGCAGTGTTCAGCCTGCGGGTCCCACTAATTATCATGGGGTCGGTCCGGGTTTCGGAATTCTTCAGATTTTAGACACTATGACGTTTACATGATGACATTTTTCTTGTTCTAAAAACTGACACAAAGCAAAACACAGATGACCCCATGTTAATCAGTGGGGCTGCAGGCTTCTGCTTGCACTAGTTATGGAATGGATACGTTGTGAACACTAATTACGTCCCTTGATAGAAAGTAAACAGGAAAAACGTAGTAAGAATGTAAGGTCTGAACGTGGTGGCATTGGGGCAGAGCTCTGGAAAGTTGGGGCATGGAGTCATGCACAGGCGGGCCAGAGATGTCTGCTTCTACACCAGACCCGGGGATGTAGAGTGCGTGTATGGTGGCTGCTGAGCGCGATACCCGGTGAGGCCGCCGCGCGGTCCGCACACGTCCCACAGCCCCGCCGTCCGGACACGTCCCACAGCCCCGCCGTCCGGACACGTCCCACAGCCCCGCCGCACTTCCTCATAAGCCCGACTGCCACTCACCAAAGTTAGAAAACTGCCGACAACCCGTCTGCAGAAGCCCCGACACCTCCTACAAGTGTCCCCCGACCATTGTCACCATGCCACAACTTCACAGTAAAGTATAGAGACCCCAGAGAGGAGCGGGGGCCGCCCGGTGCTGTCCCGTGTGCACGCTGCGCCGCCGCCCTGTCACTTCCTAGTTCCTACCTAAACCGAAAGCAGAAGGTTCATCCTGAGAGGAGGGAGGAGCACAGGGGCGCATTACCCGGGGTGACACCAGAGAGGCGGTCGGGAGGGTCGGGTGCACCTCGTCAGTAGCGCAAACAACACAAGTGTCTGTGTGTTTTTTTGTAACAGTAAAGTCTGAATTTTGCAAGTCACCAGGAATAGACCATGATATTCTATGGGGCTGTGCACGTGTCCGATCTCTTCTCTGCGGGGCTGTGCACATGTCCGATCTCTTCTCTGCGGGGCTGTGCACACGTCCGATCTCTTCTCTGTGGAGCTGTGCACATGTCCGATCTCTTCTCTGCGGGGCTGTGCACACGTCCGATCTCTTCTCTGTGGGGCTGTGCACGTGTCCGATCTCTGTGGGGCTGTGCACGTGTCCGATCTCTTCTCTGTGGGGCTGTGCACATGTCCGATCTCTTCTCTACGGGGCTGTGCACATGTCCGATCTCTTCTCTACGGGGCTGTGCACATGTCCGATCTCTTCTCTGTGGGGCTGTGCACATGTCCGATCTCTGTGGGGCTGTGCACGTGTCCGATCTCTTCTCTGTGGGGCTGTGCACATGTCCGATCTCTTCTCTGCGGGGCTGTGCACACGTCCGATCTCTGTGGAGCTGTGCACATGTCCGATCTCTTCTCTACGGGGCTGTGCACGTGTCCGATCTCTGTGGGGCTGTGCACATGTCCGATCTCTTCTCTGCGGGGCTGTGCACATGTCCGATCTCTTCTCTACGGGGCTGTGCACATGTCCGATCTCTTCTCTGTGGGGCTGTGCACGTGTCCGATCTCTTCTCTGCGGGGCTGTGCACGTGTCCGATCTCTTCTCTGCGGGGCTGTGCACGTGTCCAATCTCTTCTCTGTGGGGCTGTGCACGTGTCCGATCTTTTCTCTGCGGGGCTGTGCACGTGTCCGATCTCTTCTCTGCGGGGCTGTGCACATGTTTGATCTTTTCTCTGTGGGGCTGTGCACGTGTCCGATCTTTTCTCTGTGGGGCTGTGCACACATCCGATCTCTTCTCTGTGGAGCTGTGCACATGTCCGATCTCTTCTCTACGGGGCTGTGCACATGTCCGATCTCTTCTCTGTGGAGCTGTGCACATGTCCGATCTCTTCTCTACGGGGCTGTGCACATGTCCGATCTTTTCTCTGCGGGGCTGTGCACGTGTCCGATCTCTTCTCTGCGGGGCTGTGCACATGTCCAATCTCTTCTCTGCGGGGCTGTGCACATGTCCGATCTCTTCTCTGCGGGGCTGTGCACACGTCCGATCTCTTCTCTGTGGAGCTGTGCACATGTCCGATCTCTTTTCTACGGGGCTGTGCACGTGTCCGATCTCTTCTCTGTGGGGCTGTGCACGTGTCCGATCTCTTCTCTGTGGGGCTGTGCACGTGTCCGATCTTTTCTCTGCGGGGATGTGCACATGTCCGATCTCTTCTCTGCGGGGCTGTGCACATGTCCGATCTCTTCTCTGCGGGGCTGTGCACATGTCCGATCTCTTCTCTGCGGGGCTGTGCACACGTCCGATCTCTTCTCTGCGGGGCTGTGCACATGTCCGATCTCTTCTCTGCGGGGCTGTGCACATGTCCGATCTCTTCTCTGCGGGGCTGTGCACACGTCCGATCTCTTCTCTGTGGAGCTGTGCACATGTCCGATCTCTTCTCTACGGGGCTGTGCACGTGTCCGATCTCTTCTCTGTGGGGCTGTGCACGTGTCCGATCTCTTCTCTGTGGGGCTGTGCACATGTCCGATCTCTTCTCTGCGGGGCTGTGCACGTGTCCGATCTCTTCTCTGCGGGGCTGTGCACGTGTCCGATCTTTTCTCTGCGGGGCTGTGCACGTGTCCGATCTCTTCTCTGCGGGGCTGTGCACATGTCCGATCTCTTCTCTGCGGGGCTGTGCACATGTCCGATCTCTTCTCTGCGGGGCTGTGCACACGTCCGATCTCTTCTCTGTGGAGCTGTGCACATGTCCGATCTCTTCTCTACGGGGCTGTGCACATGTCCGATCTCTTCTCTGTGGGGCTGTGCACAAGTCCGATCTCTTCTCTGTGGGGCTGTGCACAAGTCCGATCTCTTCTCTGTGGGGCTGTGCACACGTCCGATCTTTTCTCTGTGGGGCTGTGCACACGTCGGATCTTCTCTCTGTGGGGCTGTGCACACGTCGGATCTTCTCTCTGTGGGGCTGTGCACACGTCCGATCTTCTCTCTGTGGGGCTGTGCACACGTCCGATCTTCTCTCTGTGGGGCTGTGCACACGTCCGATCTTCTCTCTGTGGGGCTGTGCACACGTCCGATCTTCTCTCTGTGGGGCTGTGCACACGTCCGATCTCTTCTCTGTGGGGCTGTGCACACGTCCGATCTTCTCTCTGTGGGGCTGTGCACACGTCCGATCTTCTCTCTGTGGGGCTGTGCACACGTCCGATCTCTCTGTGGGGCTGTGCACACGTCCGATCTCTTCTCTGTGGGGCTGTGCACACGTCCGATCTTCTCTCTGTGGGGCTGTGCACACGTCCGATCTTCTCTCTGTGGGGCTGTGCACACGTCCGATCTTCTCTCTGTGGGGCTGTGCACACGTCCGATCTTCTCTCTGTGGGGCTGTGCACACGTCCGATCTTCTCTCTGTGAGGCTGTGCACACGTCCGATCTTCTCTCTGTGGGACTGTGCACATGTCCGATCTTCTCTCTGTGGGGCTGTGCACACGTCCGATCTCTTCTCTGTGGGGCTGTGCACACGTCCGATCTTCTCTCTGTGGGGCTGTGCACGTGTCCGATCTCTTCTCTGTGGAGCTGTGCACATGTTTGATCTTTTCTCTGTGGGGCTGTGCACATGTCCGATCTCTTCTCTGCGGGGCTGTGCACGTGTCCGATCTCTTCTCTGTGGAGCTGTGCACGTGTTTGATCTTTTCTCTGTGGGGCTGTGCACATGTCCGATCTCTGCGGGGCTGTGCACGTGTCCGATCTCTTCTCTGCGGGGCTGTGCACATGTCCGATCTCTTCTCTGCGGGGCTGTGCACGTGTCCGATCTCTTCTCTGCGGGGCTGTGCACGTGTCCGATCTCTTCTCTGTGGGGCTGTGCACGTGTCCGATCTTTTCTCTGCGGGGCTGTGCACGTGTCCGATCTTTTCTCTGCGGGGCTGTGCACATGTTTGATCTTTTCTCTGTAGGGCTGTGCACATGTCCGATCTTTTCTCTGTGGGGCTGTGCACATGTCCGATCTCTTCTCTGCGGGGCTGTGCACGTGTCCGATCTCTTCTCTGCGGGGCTGTGCACGTGTCCGATCTCTTCTCTGCGGGGCTGTGCACGTGTCCGATCTCTTCTCTGCGGGGCTGTGCACGTGTCCGATCTTTTCTCTGAGGGGCTGTGCACGTGTCCGATCTCTTCTCTGCGGGGCTGTGCACACGTCCGATCTCTTCTCTGCGGGGCTGTGCACATGTCCGATCTCTTCTCTACGGGGCTGTGCACATGTCCGATCTCTTCTCTGTGGGGCTGTGCACGTGTCCGATCTCTTCTCTGCGGGGCTGTGCACGTGTCCGATCTCTTCTCTGCGGGGCTGTGCACGTGTCCAATCTCTTCTCTGTGGGGCTGTGCACGTGTCCGATCTTTTCTCTGCGGGGCTGTGCACGTGTCCGATCTCTTCTCTGCGGGGCTGTGCACATGTTTGATCTTTTCTCTGTGGGGCTGTGCACGTGTCCGATCTTTTCTCTGTGGGGCTGTGCACACATCCGATCTCTTCTCTGTGGAGCTGTGCACATGTCCGATCTCTTCTCTACGGGGCTGTGCACATGTCCGATCTCTTCTCTATGGGGCTGTGCACAAGTCCGATCTCTTCTCTGTGGGGCTGTGCACAAGTCCGATCTCTTCTCTGTGGGGCTGTGCACATGTCCGATCTCTTCTCTACGGGGCTGTGCACATGTCCGATCTCTTCTCTATGGGGCTGTGCACAAGTCCGATCTCTTCTCTGTGGGGCTGTGCACATGTCCGATCTCTTCTCTGTGGAGCTGTGCACATGTCCGATCTCTTCTCTACGGGGCTGTGCACATGTCCGATCTTTTCTCTGCGGGGCTGTGCACGTGTCCGATCTCTTCTCTGCGGGGCTGTGCACATGTCCAATCTCTTCTCTGCGGGGCTGTGCACATGTCCGATCTCTTCTCTGCGGGGCTGTGCACACGTCCGATCTCTTCTCTGTGGAGCTGTGCACATGTCCGATCTCTTTTCTACGGGGCTGTGCACGTGTCCGATCTCTTCTCTGTGGGGCTGTGCACGTGTCCGATCTCTTCTCTGCGGGGCTGTGCACGTGTCCGATCTTTTCTCTGCGGGGATGTGCACATGTCCGATCTCTTCTCTGCGGGGCTGTGCACATGTCCGATCTCTTCTCTGCGGGGCTGTGCACATGTCCGATCTCTTCTCTGCGGGGCTGTGCACACGTCCGATCTCTTCTCTGCGGGGCTGTGCACATGTCCGATCTCTTCTCTGCGGGGCTGTGCACATGTCCGATCTCTTCTCTGCGGGGCTGTGCACACGTCCGATCTCTTCTCTGTGGAGCTGTGCACATGTCCGATCTCTTCTCTACGGGGCTGTGCACGTGTCCGATCTCTTCTCTGTGGGGCTGTGCACGTGTCCGATCTCTTCTCTGTGGGGCTGTGCACATGTCCGATCTCTTCTCTGCGGGGCTGTGCACGTGTCCGATCTCTTCTCTGCGGGGCTGTGCACGTGTCCGATCTTTTCTCTGCGGGGCTGTGCACGTGTCCGATCTCTTCTCTGCGGGGCTGTGCACATGTCCGATCTCTTCTCTGCGGGGCTGTGCACATGTCCGATCTCTTCTCTGCGGGGCTGTGCACACGTCCGATCTCTTCTCTGTGGAGCTGTGCACATGTCCGATCTCTTCTCTACGGGGCTGTGCACATGTCCGATCTCTTCTCTGTGGGGCTGTGCACAAGTCCGATCTCTTCTCTGTGGGGCTGTGCACAAGTCCGATCTCTTCTCTGTGGGGCTGTGCACACGTCCGATCTTTTCTCTGTGGGGCTGTGCACACGTCGGATCTTCTCTCTGTGGGGCTGTGCACACGTCGGATCTTCTCTCTGTGGGGCTGTGCACACGTCCGATCTTCTCTCTGTGGGGCTGTGCACACGTCCGATCTTCTCTCTGTGGGGCTGTGCACACGTCCGATCTTCTCTCTGTGGGGCTGTGCACACGTCCGATCTTCTCTCTGTGGGGCTGTGCACACGTCCGATCTCTTCTCTGTGGGGCTGTGCACACGTCCGATCTTCTCTCTGTGGGGCTGTGCACACGTCCGATCTTCTCTCTGTGGGGCTGTGCACACGTCCGATCTCTCTGTGGGGCTGTGCACACGTCCGATCTCTTCTCTGTGGGGCTGTGCACACGTCCGATCTTCTCTCTGTGGGGCTGTGCACACGTCCGATCTTCTCTCTGTGGGGCTGTGCACACGTCCGATCTTCTCTCTGTGGGGCTGTGCACACGTCCGATCTTCTCTCTGTGGGGCTGTGCACACGTCCGATCTTCTCTCTGTGAGGCTGTGCACACGTCCGATCTTCTCTCTGTGGGACTGTGCACATGTCCGATCTTCTCTCTGTGGGGCTGTGCACACGTCCGATCTCTTCTCTGTGGGGCTGTGCACACGTCCGATCTTCTCTCTGTGGGGCTGTGCACGTGTCCGATCTCTTCTCTGTGGAGCTGTGCACATGTTTGATCTTTTCTCTGTGGGGCTGTGCACATGTCCGATCTCTTCTCTGCGGGGCTGTGCACGTGTCCGATCTCTTCTCTGTGGAGCTGTGCACGTGTTTGATCTTTTCTCTGTGGGGCTGTGCACATGTCCGATCTCTGCGGGGCTGTGCACGTGTCCGATCTCTTCTCTGCGGGGCTGTGCACATGTCCGATCTCTTCTCTGCGGGGCTGTGCACGTGTCCGATCTCTTCTCTGCGGGGCTGTGCACGTGTCCGATCTCTTCTCTGTGGGGCTGTGCACGTGTCCGATCTTTTCTCTGCGGGGCTGTGCACGTGTCCGATCTTTTCTCTGCGGGGCTGTGCACATGTTTGATCTTTTCTCTGTAGGGCTGTGCACATGTCCGATCTTTTCTCTGTGGGGCTGTGCACATGTCCGATCTCTTCTCTGCGGGGCTGTGCACGTGTCCGATCTCTTCTCTGCGGGGCTGTGCACGTGTCCGATCTCTTCTCTGCGGGGCTGTGCACGTGTCCGATCTCTTCTCTGCGGGGCTGTGCACGTGTCCGATCTTTTCTCTGAGGGGCTGTGCACGTGTCCGATCTCTTCTCTGCGGGGCTGTGCACACGTCCGATCTCTTCTCTGCGGGGCTGTGCACATGTCCGATCTCTTCTCTACGGGGCTGTGCACATGTCCGATCTCTTCTCTGTGGGGCTGTGCACGTGTCCGATCTCTTCTCTGCGGGGCTGTGCACGTGTCCGATCTCTTCTCTGCGGGGCTGTGCACGTGTCCAATCTCTTCTCTGTGGGGCTGTGCACGTGTCCGATCTTTTCTCTGCGGGGCTGTGCACGTGTCCGATCTCTTCTCTGCGGGGCTGTGCACATGTTTGATCTTTTCTCTGTGGGGCTGTGCACGTGTCCGATCTTTTCTCTGTGGGGCTGTGCACACATCCGATCTCTTCTCTGTGGAGCTGTGCACATGTCCGATCTCTTCTCTACGGGGCTGTGCACATGTCCGATCTCTTCTCTATGGGGCTGTGCACAAGTCCGATCTCTTCTCTGTGGGGCTGTGCACAAGTCCGATCTCTTCTCTGTGGGGCTGTGCACATGTCCGATCTCTTCTCTACGGGGCTGTGCACATGTCCGATCTCTTCTCTATGGGGCTGTGCACAAGTCCGATCTCTTCTCTGTGGGGCTGTGCACATGTCCGATCTCTTCTCTGTGGAGCTGTGCACATGTCCGATCTCTTCTCTACGGGGCTGTGCACATGTCCGATCTTTTCTCTGCGGGGCTGTGCACGTGTCCGATCTCTTCTCTGCGGGGCTGTGCACATGTCCGATCTCTTCTCTGCGGGGCTGTGCACATGTCCGATCTCTTCTCTGCGGGGCTGTGCACACGTCCGATCTCTTCTCTGTGGAGCTGTGCACATGTCCGATCTCTTTTCTACGGGGCTGTGCACGTGTCCGATCTCTTCTCTGTGGGGCTGTGCACGTGTCCGATCTCTTCTCTGTGGGGCTGTGCACGTGTCCGATCTTTTCTCTGCGGGGATGTGCACATGTCCGATCTCTTCTCTGCGGGGCTGTGCACATGTCCGATCTCTTCTCTGCGGGGCTGTGCACATGTCCGATCTCTTCTCTGCGGGGCTGTGCACATGTCCGATCTCTTCTCTGCGGGGCTGTGCACACGTCCGATCTCTTCTCTGCGGGGCTGTGCACATGTCCGATCTCTTCTCTGCGGGGCTGTGCACACGTCCGATCTCTTCTCTGTGGAGCTGTGCACATGTCCGATCTCTTCTCTACGGGGCTGTGCACGTGTCCGATCTCTTCTCTGTGGGGCTGTGCACGTGTCCGATCTCTTCTCTGTGGGGCTGTGCACATGTCCGATCTCTTCTCTGCGGGGCTGTGCACGTGTCCGATCTCTTCTCTGTGGGGCTGTGCACGTGTCCGATCTTTTCTCTGCGGGGCTGTGCACGTGTCCGATCTCTTCTCTGCGGGGCTGTGCACATGTCCGATCTCTTCTCTGCGGGGCTGTGCACATGTCCGATCTCTTCTCTGCGGGGCTGTGCACACGTCCGATCTCTTCTCTGTGGAGCTGTGCACATGTCCGATCTCTTCTCTACGGGGCTGTGCACATGTCCGATCTCTTCTCTGTGGGGCTGTGCACAAGTCCGATCTCTTCTCTGTGGGGCTGTGCACAAGTCCGATCTCTTCTCTGTGGGGCTGTGCACACGTCCGATCTTTTCTCTGTGGGGCTGTGCACACGTCCGATCTTCTCTCTGTGGGGCTGTGCACACGTCGGATCTTCTCTCTGTGGGGCTGTGCACACGTCCGATCTTCTCTCTGTGGGGCTGTGCACACGTCCGATCTTCTCTCTGTGGGGCTGTGCACACGTCCGATCTCTTCTCTGTGGGGCTGTGCACACGTCCGATCTTCTCTCTGTGGGGCTGTGCACACGTCCGATCTTCTCTCTGTGGGGCTGTGCACACGTCCGATCTCTCTGTGGGGCTGTGCACACGTCCGATCTCTTCTCTGTGGGGCTGTGCACACGTCCGATCTTCTCTCTGTCGGGCTGTGCACACGTCCGATCTTCTCTCTGTGGGG
This sequence comes from Dendrobates tinctorius, assembly GCF_039654945.1. Lineage (NCBI taxonomy): Eukaryota > Metazoa > Chordata > Amphibia > Anura > Dendrobatidae > Dendrobates > Dendrobates tinctorius. Next base: position 4,162,627 of record NW_027361844.1, on the reverse strand, counting down.
CTGTGCACACGTCCGATCTTCTCTCTGTGGGGCTGTGCACACGTCCGATCTTCTCTCTGTGGGGCTGTGCACACGTCCGATCTTCTCTCTGTGAGGCTGTGCACACGTCCGATCTTCTCTCTGTGGGACTGTGCACATGTCCGATCTTCTCTCTGTGGGGCTGTGCGCACGTCCGATCTCTTCTCTGTGGGGCTGTGCACACGTCCGATCTTCTCTCTGTGGGGCTGTGCACGTGTCCGATCTCTTCTCTGTGGAGCTGTGCACATGTTTGATCTTTTCTCTGTGGGGCTGTGCACATGTCCGATCTCTTCTCTGCGGGGCTGTGCACGTGTCCGATCTCTTCTCTGTGGAGCTGTGCACGTGTTTGATCTTTTCTCTGTGGGGCTGTGCACATGTCCGATCTCTGCGGGGCTGTGCACGTGTCCGATCTCTTCTCTGCGGGGCTGTGCACATGTCCGATCTCTTCTCTGCGGGGCTGTGCACGTGTCCGATCTCTTCTCTGCGGGGCTGTGCACGTGTCCGATCTCTTCTCTGTGGGGCTGTGCACGTGTCCGATCTTTTCTCTGCGGGGCTGTGCACGTGTCCGATCTTTTCTCTGCGGGGCTGTGCACATGTTTGATCTTTTCTCTGTGGGGCTGTGCACATGTCCGATCTTTTCTCTGTGGGGCTGTGCACACGTCCGATCTCTTCTCTGTGGGGCTGTGCACATGTCCGATCTCTTCTCTGTGGAGCTGTGCACATGTCCGATCTCTTCTCTACGGGGCTGTGCACATGTCCGATCTCTTCTCTATGGGGCTATGCACAAGTCCGATCTCTTCTCTGTGGGGCTGTGCACAAGTCCGATCTCTTCTCTGTGGGGCTGTGCACACGTCCGATCTTCTCTCTGTGGGGCTGTGCACACGTCCGATCTTCTCTCTGCGGAGCTGTGCACACGTCCGATCTTCTCTCTGTGGGGCTGTGCAAGTGTCCGATCTCTTCTTTGCGGGGCTGTGCACGTGTCCGATCTTTTCTCTGCGGGGCTGTGCAAGTGTCCGATCTCTTCTCTGCGGGGCTGTGCACGTGTCCAATCTTTTCTCTGCGGGGCTGTGCACGTGTCCGATCTCTTCTCTGCGGGGATGTGCACGTGTCCGATCTCTTCTCTGCGGGGCTGTGCACGTGTCCGATCTCTTCTCTGCGGGGCTGTGCACGTGTCCGATCTTTTCTCTGCGGGGCTGTGCACGTGTCCGATCTTTTCTCTGCGGGGCTGTGCACGTGTCCGATCTCTTCTCTGCGGGGCTGTGCACGTGTCCGATCTCTTCTCTGCGGGGCTGTGCACGTGTCCGATCTCTTCTCTGCGGGGCTGTGCACGTGTCCGATCTCTTCTCTGCGGGGCTGTGCACGTGTCCGATCTCTTCTCTGCGGGGCTGTGCACGTGTCCGATCTCTTCTCTGCGGGGCTGTGCACGTGTCCGATCTCTTCTCTGCGGGGCTGTGCACGTGTCCGATCTTTTCTCTGAGGGGCTGTGCACGTGTCCGATCTCTTCTCTGCGGGGCTGTGCACACGTCCGATCTCTTCTCTGCGGGGCTGTGCACATGTCCGATCTCTTCTCTGCGGGGCTGTGCACACGTCCGATCTCTTCTCTGTGGAGCTGTGCACATGTCCGATCTCTTCTCTACGGGGCTGTGCACGTGTCCGATCTCTTCTCTGTGGGGCTGTGCACGTGTCCGATCTCTTCTCTGTGGGGCTGTGCACGTGTCCGATCTTTTCTCTGCGGGGCTGTGCACGTGTCCGATCTTTTCTCTGCGGGGCTGTGCACGTGTCCGATCTCTTCTCTGCGGGGCTGTGCACATGTCCGATCTCTTCTCTGCGGGGCTGTGCACATGTCCGATCTCTTCTCTGCGGGGCTGTGCAAACGACCGATCTCTTCTCTGTGGAGCTGTGCACATGTCCGATCTCTTCTCTACGGGGCTGTGCACATGTCCGATCTCTTCTCTGTGGGGCTGTGCACAAGTCCGATCTCTTCTCTGTGGTGCTGTGCACAAGTCCGATCTCTTCTCTGTGGGGCTGTGCACACGTCCGATCTTCTCTCTGTGGGGCTGTGCACACGTCCGATCTTCTCTCTGTGGGGCTGTGCACACGTCCGATCTTCTCTCTGTGGGGCTGTGCACACGTCCGATCTTCTCTCTGTGGGGCTGTGCACACGTCCGATCTCTTCTCTGTGGGGCTGTGCACACGTCCGATCTTCTCTCTGTGGGGCTGTGCACACGTCCGATCTTCTCTCTGTGGGGCTGTGCACACGTCCGATCTCTCTGTGGGGCTGTGCACACGTCCGATCTCTTCTCTGTGGGGCTGTGCACACGTCCGATCTTCTCTCTGTGGGGCTGTGCACACGTCCGATCTTCTCTCTGTGGGGCTGTGCACATGTCCGATCTTCTCTCTGTGGGGCTGTGCACACGTCCGATCTTCTCTCTGTGGGGCTGTGCACACGTCCGATCTCTTCTCTGCGGGGCTGTGCACGTGTCCGATCTCTTCTCTGTGGGGCTGTGCACGTGTCCGATCTTTTCTCTGCGGGGCTGTGCACATGTTTGATCTTTTCTCTGTGGGGCTGTGCACATGTCCGATCTTTTCTCTGTGGGGCTGTGCACACGTCCGATCTCTTCTCTGTGGGGCTGTGCACATGTCCGATCTCTTCTCTGTGGAGCTGTGCACATGTCCGATCTCTTCTCTACGGGGCTGTGCACATGTCCGATCTCTTCTCTATGGGGCTGTGCACAAGTCCGATCTCTTCTCTGTGGGGCTGTGCACAAGTCCGATCTCTTCTCTGTGGGGCTGTGCACACGTCCGATCTTCTCTCTGTGGGGCTGTGCACACGTCCGATCTTCTCTCTGCGGAGCTGTGCACACGTCCGATCTTCTCTCTGTGGGGCTGTGCAAGTGTCCGATCTCTTCTTTGCGGGGCTGTGCACGTGTCCGATCTTTTCTCTGCGGGGCTGTGCAAGTGTCCGATCTCTTCTCTGCGGGGCTGTGCACGTGTCCGATCTTTTCTCTGCGGGGCTGTGCACGTGTCCGATCTCTTCTCTGCGGGGATGTGCACGTGTCCGATCTCTTCTCTGCGGGGCTGTGCACGTGTCCGATCTCTTCTCTGCGGGGCTGTGCACGTGTCCGATCTTTTCTCTGCGGGGCTGTGCACGTGTCCGATCTTTTCTCTGCGGGGCTGTGCACGTGTCCGATCTCTTCTCTGCGGGGCTGTGCACGTGTCCGATCTCTTCTCTGCGGGGCTGTGCACGTGTCCGATCTCTTCTCTGCGGGGCTGTGCACGTGTCCGATCTCTTCTCTGCGGGGCTGTGCACGTGTCCGATCTCTTCTCTGCGGGGCTGTGCACGTGTCCGATCTCTTCTCTGCGGGGCTGTGCACGTGTCCGATCTCTTCTCTGCGGGGCTGTGCACGTGTCCGATCTTTTCTCTGAGGGGCTGTGCACGTGTCCGATCTCTTCTCTGCGGGGCTGTGCACACGTCCGATCTCTTCTCTGCGGGGCTGTGCACATGTCCGATCTCTTCTCTGCGGGGCTGTGCACACGTCCGATCTCTTCTCTGTGGAGCTGTGCACATGTCCGATCTCTTCTCTACGGGGCTGTGCACATGTCCGATCTCTTCTCTGTGGGGCTGTGCACGTGTCCGATCTCTTCTCTGTGGGGCTGTGCACGTGTCCGATCTTTTCTCTGCGGGGCTGTGCACGTGTCCGATCTCTTCTCTGCGGGGCTGTGCACATGTCCGATCTCTTCTCTGCGGGGCTGTGCACATGTCCGATCTCTTCTCTGCGGGGCTGTGCAAACGACCGATCTCTTCTCTGTGGAGCTGTGCACATGTCCGATCTCTTCTCTACGGGGCTGTGCACATGTCCGATCTCTTCTCTGTGGGGCTGTGCACAAGTCCGATCTCTTCTCTGTGGTGCTGTGCACAAGTCCGATCTCTTCTCTGTGGGGCTGTGCACACGTCCAATCTTCTCTCTGTGGGGCTGTGCACACGTCCGATCTTCTCTCTGTGGGGCTGTGCACACGTCCGATCTTCTCTCTGTGGGGCTGTGCACACGTCCGATCTTCTCTCTGTGGGGCTGTGCACACGTCCGATCTTCTCTCTGTGGGGCTGTGCACACGTCCGATCTTCTCTCTGTGGGGCTGTGCACACGTCCGATCTCTTCTCTGTGGGGCTGTGCACACGTCCGATCTTCTCTCTGTGGGGCTGTGCACACGTCCGATCTTCTCTCTGTGGGGCTGTGCACACGTCCGATCTCTCTGTGGGGCTGTGCACACGTCCGATCTCTTCTCTGTGGGGCTGTGCACACGTCCGATCTTCTCTCTGTGGGGCTGTGCACACGTCCGATCTTCTCTCTGTGGGGCTGTGCACACGTCCGATCTTCTCTCTGTGGGGCTGTGCACACGTCCGATCTTCTCTCTGTGGGGCTGTGCACACGTCCGATCTTCTCTCTGTGAGGCTGTGCACACGTCCGATCTTCTCTCTGTGGGACTGTGCACATGTCCGATCTTCTCTCTGTGGGGCTGTGCACACGTCCGATCTCTTCTCTGTGGGGCTGTGCACACGTCCGATCTTCTCTCTGTGGGGCTGTGCACATGTCCGATCTCTTCTCTGTGGGGCTGTGCACGTGTCCGATCTCTTCTCTGTGGAGCTGTGCACATGTTTGATCTTTTCTCTGTGGGGCTGTGCACATGTCCGATCTCTTCTCTGCGGGGCTGTGCACGTGTCCGATCTCTTCTCTGTGGAGCTGTGCACGTGTTTGATCTTTTCTCTGTGGGGCTGTGCACATGTCCGATCTCTTCTCTGCGGGGCTGTGCACGTGTCCGATCTCTTCTCTGTGGAGCTGTGCACGTGTTTGATCTTTTCTCTGTGGGGCTGTGCACATGTCCGATCTCTGCGGGGCTGTGCACGTGTCCGATCTCTTCTCTGCGGGGCTGTGCACATGTCCGATCTCTTCTCTGCGGGGCTGTGCACGTGTCCGATCTCTTCTCTGCGGGGCTGTGCACATGTCCGATCTCTTCTCTGCGGGACTGTGCACATGTCCGATCTCTTCTCTGCGGGGCTGTGCACGTGTCCGATCTCTTCTCTGCGGGGCTGTGCACGTGTCCGATCTTTTCTCTGCGGGGCTGTGCACGTGTCCGATCTTTTCTCTGCGGGGCTGTGCACATGTCCGATCTCTTCTCTGCGGGGCTGTGCACATGTCCGAACTCTTCTCTGCGGGGCTGTGCACACGTCCGATCTCTTCTCTGCGGGGCTGTGCACGTGTCCGATCTCTTCTCTGCGGGGCTGTGCACGTGTCCGATCTTTTCTCTGCGGGGCTGTGCACAAGTCCGATCTCTTCTCTGCGGGGCTGTGCACATGTCCAATCTCTTCTCTGCGGGTCTGTGCACATGTCCGAACTCTTCTCTGCGGGGCTGTGCACACGTCCGATCTCTTCTCTGCGGGGCTGTGCACGTGTCCGATCTCTTCTCTGCGGGGCTGTGCACACGTCCGATCTTTTCTCTGTGGGGCTGTGCACGTGTCCGATCTCTTCTCTATGGGGCTGTGCACGTGTCCGATCTCTTCTCTATGGGGCTGTGCACATGTCCGATCTCTTCTCTATGGGGCTGTGCACGTGTCCGATCTTTTCTCTATGAGGCTGTGCATGTGTCCGATCTCTTCTCTGCGGGGCTGTGCACGTGTCCGATCTTTTCTCTGCGGGCCTGTGCACATGTCCGATCTCTTCTCTGCGGGGCTGTGCACACGTCCGATCTTTTCTCTGTGGGGCTGTGCACACGTCCGATCTTTTCTCTGTGGGGCTGTGCACACGTCCGATCTTTTCTCTGTGGGGCTGTGCACGTGTCCGATCTTTTCTCTGTGGGGCTGTGCACGTTCCGATCTTTTCTCTGTGGGGCTGTGCACACGTCCGATCTTTTCTCTATGAGGCTGTGCACACGTCCGATCTCTTCTCTGCGGGGCTGTGCACATGTCCGATCTCTTCTCTGCGGGGCTGTGCACGTGTCCGATCTCTTCTCTGCGGGGCTGTGCACGTGTCCGATCTCTTCTCTGTGGGGCTGTGCACGTGTCCGATCTTTTCTCTGCGGGGCTGTGCACGTGTCTGATCTCTTCTCTGCGGGGCTGTGCACGTGTTTGATCTTTTCTCTGTGGGGCTGTGCACGTGTCCGATCTTTTCTCTGTGGGGCTGTGCACACGTCCGATCTCTTCTCTGTGGGGCTGTGCACATGTCCGATCTCTTCTCTTTGGAGCTGTGCACGTGTCCGATCTCTTCTCTGTGGGGCTGTGCACATGTCCGATCTCTTCTCTGTGGGGCTGTGCACGTGTCCGATCTCTTCTCTGCGGGGCTGTGCATGTGTCCGATCTTTTCTCTGCGGGGCTGTGCAAGTGTCCGATCTCTTCTCTGCGGGGCTGTGCACGTGTCCGATCTTTTCTCTGCGGGGCTGTGCAAGTGTCCGATCTCTTCTCTGCGGGGCTGTGCACGTGTCCGATCTTTTCTCTGCGGGGCTGTGCACGTGTCCGATCTCTTCTCTGCGGGGATGTGCACATGCTTGATCTTTTCTCTGTGGGGCTGTGCACGTGTCCGATCTTTTCTCTGTGGGGCTGTGCACACGTCCGATCTCTTCTCTGTGGGGCTATGCACAAGTCCGATCTCTTCTCTGTGGGGCTGTGCACACGTCCGATCTTCTCTCTGTGGGGCTGTGCACACGTCCGATCTCTTCTCTGCGGGGCTGTGCACACGTCCGATCTTCTCTCTGTGGGGCTGTGCACATGTCCGATCTCTTCTCTGCGGGGCTGTGCACATGTCCGATCTCTTCTCTGCGGGGCTGTGCACATGTCCGATATCTTCTCTGCGGGGCTGTGCACATGTCCGATCTCTTCTCTGCGGGGCTGTGCACGTGTCCGATCTCTTCTCTGCGGGGCTGTGCACACGTCCGATCTTTTCTCTGTGGGGCTGTGCACATGTCCAATCTTCTCTCGGTGGGACTGTGCACATGTCCGATCTTCTCTCTGTGGGGCTGTGCACACGTCCGATCTCTTCTCTGTGGAGCTGTGCACGTGTTTGATCTTTTCTCTGTGGGGCTGTGCACATGTCCGATCTCTGCGGGGCTGTGCACGTGTCCGATCTCTTCTCTGCGGGGCTGTGCACATGTCGGATCTCTTCTCTGCGGGGCTGTGCACGTGTCCGATCTCTTCTCTGCGGGGCTGTGCACGTGTCCGATCTCTTCTCTGCGGGGCTGTGCACGTGTCCGATCTCTTCTCTGCGGGGCTGTGCACGTGTCCGATCTCTTCTCTGTGGGGCTGTGCACATGTTTGATCTTTTCTCTGTGGGGCTGTGCACGTGTCCGATCTTTTCTCTGTGGGGCTGTGCACACGTCCGATCTTTTCTCTGTGGGGCTGTGCACGTGTCCGATCTTTTCTCTGTGGGGCTGTGCACACGTCCGATCTCTTCTCTACGGGGCTGTGCACATGTCCGATCTCTTCTCTGTGGGGCTGTGCACAAGTCCGATCTCTTCTCTGCGGGGCTGTGCACATGTCCGATCTCTTCTCTGCGGGGCTGTGCACATGTCCGATTTCTTCTCTGCGGGGCTGTGCACACGTCCGATCTTTTCTCTGTGGGGCTGTGCACACGTCCGATCTTTTCTCTGTGGGGCTGTGCACACGTCCGATCTTTTCTCTGTGGGGCTGTGCACGTGTCCGATCTTTTCTCTGTGGGGCTGTGCACGTTCCGATCTTTTCTCTGTGGGGCTGTGCACACGTCCGATCTTTTCTCTATGAGGCTGTGCACACGTCCGATATCTTCTCTGCGGGGCTGTGCACATGTCCGATCTCTTCTCTGCGGGGCTGTGCACGTGTCCGATCTCTTCTCTGTGGAGCTGTGCACGTGTTTGATCTTTTCTCTGTGGGGCTGTGCACATGTCCGATCTCTTCTCTGCGGGGCTGTGCACGTGTCCGATCTCTTCTCTGTGGAGCTGTGCACGTGTTTGATCTTTTCTCTGTGGGGCTGTGCACATGTCCGATCTCTGCGGGGCTGTGCACGTGTCCGATCTCTTCTCTGCGGGGCTGTGCACATGTCCGATCTCTTCTCTGCGGGGCTGTGCACGTGTCCGATCTCTTCTCTGCGGGGCTGTGCACATGTCCGATCTCTTCTCTGCGGGACTGTGCACATGTCCGATCTCTTCTCTGCGGGGCTGTGCACGTGTCCGATCTCTTCTCTGCGGGGCTGTGCACGTGTCCGATCTTTTCTCTGCGGGGCTGTGCACGTGTCCGATCTTTTCTCTGCGGGGCTGTGCACATGTCCGATCTCTTCTCTGCGGGGCTGTGCACATGTCCGAACTCTTCTCTGCGGGGCTGTGCACACGTCCGATCTCTTCTCTGCGGGGCTGTGCACGTGTCCGATCTCTTCTCTGCGGGGCTGTGCACGTGTCCGATCTTTTCTCTGCGGGGCTGTGCACAAGTCCGATCTCTTCTCTGCGGGGCTGTGCACATGTCCAATCTCTTCTCTGCGGGTCTGTGCACATGTCCGAACTCTTCTCTGCGGGGCTGTGCACACGTCCGATCTCTTCTCTGCGGGGCTGTGCACGTGTCCGATCTCTTCTCTGCGGGGCTGTGCACACGTCCGATCTTTTCTCTGTGGGGCTGTGCACGTGTCCGATCTCTTCTCTGCGGGGCTGTGCACGTGTCCGATCTCTTCTCTGCGGGGCTGTGCACGTGTCCGATCTCTTCTCTGTGGGGCTGTGCACATGTTTGATCTTTTCTCTGTGGGGCTGTGCACGTGTCCGATCTTTTCTCTGTGGGGCTGTGCACACGTCCGATCTTTTCTCTGTGGGGCTGTGCACGTGTCCGATCTTTTCTCTGTGGGGCTGTGCACACGTCCGATCTCTTCTCTACGGGGCTGTGCACATGTCCGATCTCTTCTCTGTGGGGCTGTGCACAAGTCCGATCTCTTCTCTGCGGGGCTGTGCACATGTCCGATCTCTTCTCTGCGGGGCTGTGCACATGTCCGATTTCTTCTCTGCGGGGCTGTGCACACGTCCGATCTTTTCTCTGTGGGGCTGTGCACACGTCCGATCTTTTCTCTGTGGGGCTGTGCACACGTCCGATCTTTTCTCTGTGGGGCTGTGCACGTGTCCGATCTTTTCTCTGTGGGGCTGTGCACGTTCCGATCTTTTCTCTGTGGGGCTGTGCACACGTCCGATCTTTTCTCTATGAGGCTGTGCACACGTCCGATATCTTCTCTGCGGGGCTGTGCACATGTCCGATCTCTTCTCTGCGGGGCTGTGCACGTGTCCGATCTCTTCTCTGTGGAGCTGTGCACGTGTTTGATCTTTTCTCTGTGGGGCTGTGCACATGTCCGATCTCTTCTCTGCGGGGCTGTGCACGTGTCCGATCTCTTCTCTGTGGAGCTGTGCACGTGTTTGATCTTTTCTCTGTGGGGCTGTGCACATGTCCGATCTCTGCGGGGCTGTGCACGTGTCCGATCTCTTCTCTGCGGGGCTGTGCACATGTCCGATCTCTTCTCTGCGGGGCTGTGCACGTGTCCGATCTCTTCTCTGCGGGGCTGTGCACATGTCCGATCTCTTCTCTGCGGGACTGTGCACATGTCCGATCTCTTCTCTGCGGGGCTGTGCACGTGTCCGATCTCTTCTCTGCGGGGCTGTGCACGTGTCCGATCTTTTCTCTGCGGGGCTGTGCACGTGTCCGATCTTTTCTCTGCGGGGCTGTGCACATGTCCGATCTCTTCTCTGCGGGGCTGTGCACATGTCCGAACTCTTCTCTGCGGGGCTGTGCACACGTCCGATCTCTTCTCTGCGGGGCTGTGCACGTGTCCGATCTCTTCTCTGCGGGGCTGTGCACGTGTCCGATCTTTTCTCTGCGGGGCTGTGCACAAGTCCGATCTCTTCTCTGCGGGGCTGTGCACATGTCCAATCTCTTCTCTGCGGGTCTGTGCACATGTCCGAACTCTTCTCTGCGGGGCTGTGCACACGTCCGATCTCTTCTCTGCGGGGCTGTGCACGTGTCCGATCTCTTCTCTGCGGGGCTGTGCACACGTCCGATCTTTTCTCTGTGGGGCTGTGCACGTGTCCGATCTCTTCTCTATGGGGCTGTGCACGTGTCCGATCTCTTCTCTATGGGGCTGTGCACATGTCCGATCTCTTCTCTATGGGGCTGTGCACGTGTCCGATCTTTTCTCTATGAGGCTGTGCATGTGTCCGATCTCTTCTCTGCGGGGCTGTGCACGTGTCCGATCTTTTCTCTGCGGGCCTGTGCACATGTCCGATCTCTTCTCTGCGGGGCTGTGCACACGTCCGATCTTTTCTCTGTGGGGCTGTGCACACGTCCGATCTTTTCTCTGTGGGGCTGTGCACACGTCCGATCTTTTCTCTGTGGGGCTGTGCACGTGTCCGATCTTTTCTCTGTGGGGCTGTGCACGTTCCGATCTTTTCTCTGTGGGGCTGTGCACACGTCCGATCTTTTCTCTATGAGGCTGTGCACACGTCCGATCTCTTCTCTGCGGGGCTGTGCACATGTCCGATCTCTTCTCTGCGGGGCTGTGCACGTGTCCGATCTCTTCTCTGCGGGGCTGTGCACGTGTCCGATCTCTTCTCTGTGGGGCTGTGCACGTGTCCGATCTTTTCTCTGCGGGGCTGTGCACGTGTCTGATCTCTTCTCTGCGGGGCTGTGCACGTGTTTGATCTTTTCTCTGTGGGGCTGTGCACGTGTCCGATCTTTTCTCTGTGGGGCTGTGCACACGTCCGATCTCTTCTCTGTGGGGCTGTGCACATGTCCGATCTCTTCTCTTTGGAGCTGTGCACGTGTCCGATCTCTTCTCTGTGGGGCTGTGCACATGTCCGATCTCTTCTCTGTGGGGCTGTGCACGTGTCCGATCTCTTCTCTGCGGGGCTGTGCATGTGTCCGATCTTTTCTCTGCGGGGCTGTGCAAGTGTCCGATCTCTTCTCTGCGGGGCTGTGCACGTGTCCGATCTTTTCTCTGCGGGGCTGTGCAAGTGTCCGATCTCTTCTCTGCGGGGCTGTGCACGTGACCGATCTTTTCTCTGCGGGGCTGTGCACGTGTCCGATCTCTTCTCTGCGGGGATGTGCACATGCTTGATCTTTTCTCTGTGGGGCTGTGCACGTGTCCGATCTTTTCTCTGTGGGGCTGTGCACACGTCCGATCTCTTCTCTGTGGGGCTATGCACAAGTCCGATCTCTTCTCTGTGGGGCTGTGCACACGTCCGATCTTCTCTCTGTGGGGCTGTGCACACGTCCGATCTCTTCTCTATGGGGCTGTGCACATGTCCGATCTCTTCTCTATGGGGCTGTGCACGTGTCCGATCTTTTCTCTATGAGGCTGTGCATGTGTCCGATCTCTTCTCTGCGGGGCTGTGCACGTGTCCGATCTTTTCTCTGCGGGCCTGTGCACATGTCCGATCTCTTCTCTGCGGGGCTGTGCACACGTCCGATCTTTTCTCTGTGGGGCTGTGCACACGTCCGATCTTTTCTCTGTGGGGCTGTGCACACGTCCGATCTTTTCTCTGTGGGGCTGTGCACGTGTCCGATCTTTTCTCTGTGGGGCTGTGCACGTTCCGATCTTTTCTCTGTGGGGCTGTGCACACGTCCGATCTTTTCTCTATGAGGCTGTGCACACGTCCGATCTCTTCTCTGCGGGGCTGTGCACATGTCCGATCTCTTCTCTGCGGGGCTGTGCACGTGTCCGATCTCTTCTCTGCGGGGCTGTGCACGTGTCCGATCTCTTCTCTGTGGGGCTGTGCACGTGTCCGATCTTTTCTCTGCGGGGCTGTGCACGTGTCTGATCTCTTCTCTGCGGGGCTGTGCACGTGTTTGATCTTTTCTCTGTGGGGCTGTGCACGTGTCCGATCTTTTCTCTGTGGGGCTGTGCACACGTCCGATCTCTTCTCTGTGGGGCTGTGCACATGTCCGATCTCTTCTCTTTGGAGCTGTGCACGTGTCCGATCTCTTCTCTGTGGGGCTGTGCACATGTCCGATCTCTTCTCTGTGGGGCTGTGCACGTGTCCGATCTCTTCTCTGCGGGGCTGTGCATGTGTCCGATCTTTTCTCTGCGGGGCTGTGCAAGTGTCCGATCTCTTCTCTGCGGGGCTGTGCACGTGTCCGATCTTTTCTCTGCGGGGCTGTGCAAGTGTCCGATCTCTTCTCTGCGGGGCTGTGCACGTGTCCGATCTTTTCTCTGCGGGGCTGTGCACGTGTCCGATCTCTTCTCTGCGGGGATGTGCACATGCTTGATCTTTTCTCTGTGGGGCTGTGCACGTGTCCGATCTTTTCTCTGTGGGGCTGTGCACACGTCCGATCTCTTCTCTGTGGGGCTATGCACAAGTCCGATCTCTTCTCTGTGGGGCTGTGCACACGTCCGATCTTCTCTCTGTGGGGCTGTGCACACGTCCGATCTCTTCTCTGCGGGGCTGTGCACACGTCCGATCTTCTCTCTGTGGGGCTGTGCACATGTCCGATCTCTTCTCTGCGGGGCTGTGCACATGTCCGATCTCTTCTCTGCGGGGCTGTGCACATGTCCGATATCTTCTCTGCGGGGCTGTGCACATGTCCGATCTCTTCTCTGCGGGGCTGTGCACGTGTCCGATCTCTTCTCTGCGGGGCTGTGCACACGTCCGATCTTTTCTCTGTGGGGCTGTGCACATGTCCAATCTTCTCTCGGTGGGACTGTGCACATGTCCGATCTTCTCTCTGTGGGGCTGTGCACACGTCCGATCTCTTCTCTGTGGAGCTGTGCACGTGTTTGATCTTTTCTCTGTGGGGCTGTGCACATGTCCGATCTCTGCGGGGCTGTGCACGTGTCCGATCTCTTCTCTGCGGGGCTGTGCACATGTCGGATCTCTTCTCTGCGGGGCTGTGCACGTGTCCGATCTCTTCTCTGCGGGGCTGTGCACGTGTCCGATCTCTTCTCTGCGGGGCTGTGCACGTGTCCGATCTCTTCTCTGCGGGGCTGTGCACGTGTCCGATCTCTTCTCTGTGGGGCTGTGCACATGTTTGATCTTTTCTCTGTGGGGCTGTGCACGTGTCCGATCTTTTCTCTGTGGGGCTGTGCACACGTCCGATCTTTTCTCTGTGGGGCTGTGCACGTGTCCGATCTTTTCTCTGTGGGGCTGTGCACACGTCCGATCTCTTCTCTACGGGGCTGTGCACATGTCCGATCTCTTCTCTGTGGGGCTGTGCACAAGTCCGATCTCTTCTCTGCGGGGCTGTGCACATGTCCGATCTCTTCTCTGCGGGGCTGTGCACATGTCCGATTTCTTCTCTGCGGGGCTGTGCACACGTCCGATCTTTTCTCTGTGGGGCTGTGCACACGTCCGATCTTTTCTCTGTGGGGCTGTGCACACGTCCGATCTTTTCTCTGTGGGGCTGTGCACGTGTCCGATCTTTTCTCTGTGGGGCTGTGCACGTTCCGATCTTTTCTCTGTGGGGCTGTGCACACGTCCGATCTTTTCTCTATGAGGCTGTGCACACGTCCGATATCTTCTCTGCGGGGCTGTGCACATGTCCGATCTCTTCTCTGCGGGGCTGTGCACGTGTCCGATCTCTTCTCTGTGGAGCTGTGCACGTGTTTGATCTTTTCTCTGTGGGGCTGTGCACATGTCCGATCTCTTCTCTGCGGGGCTGTGCACGTGTCCGATCTCTTCTCTGTGGAGCTGTGCACGTGTTTGATCTTTTCTCTGTGGGGCTGTGCACATGTCCGATCTCTGCGGGGCTGTGCACGTGTCCGATCTCTTCTCTGCGGGGCTGTGCACATGTCCGATCTCTTCTCTGCGGGGCTGTGCACGTGTCCGATCTCTTCTCTGCGGGGCTGTGCACATGTCCGATCTCTTCTCTGCGGGACTGTGCACATGTCCGATCTCTTCTCTGCGGGGCTGTGCACGTGTCCGATCTCTTCTCTGCGGGGCTGTGCACGTGTCCGATCTTTTCTCTGCGGGGCTGTGCACGTGTCCGATCTTTTCTCTGCGGGGCTGTGCACATGTCCGATCTCTTCTCTGCGGGGCTGTGCACATGTCCGAACTCTTCTCTGCGGGGCTGTGCACACGTCCGATCTCTTCTCTGCGGGGCTGTGCACGTGTCCGATCTCTTCTCTGCGGGGCTGTGCACGTGTCCGATCTTTTCTCTGCGGGGCTGTGCACAAGTCCGATCTCTTCTCTGCGGGGCTGTGCACAAGTCCGATCTCTTCTCTGCGGGGCTGTGCACATGTCCGAACTCTTCTCTGCGGGGCTGTGCACACGTCCGATCTCTTCTCTGCGGGGCTGTGCACGTGTCCGATCTCTTCTCTGCGGGGCTGTGCACGTGTCCGATCTCTTCTCTGCGGGGCTGTGCACGTGTCCGATCTTTTCTCTGCGGGGCTGTGCACAAGTCCGATCTCTTCTCTGCGGGGCTGTGCACATGTCCAATCTCTTCTCTGCGGGTCTGTGCACATGTCCGAACTCTTCTCTGCGGGGCTGTGCACACGTCCGATCTCTTCTCTGCGGGGCTGTGCACGTGTCCGATCTCTTCTCTGCGGGGCTGTGCACACGTCCGATCTTTTCTCTGTGGGGCTGTGCACGTGTCCGATCTCTTCTCTATGGGGCTGTGCACGTGTCCGATCTCTTCTCTATGGGGCTGTGCACATGTCCGATCTCTTCTCTATGGGGCTGTGCACGTGTCCGATCTTTTCTCTATGAGGCTGTGCATGTGTCCGATCTCTTCTCTGCGGGGCTGTGCACGTGTCCGATCTTTTCTCTGCGGGCCTGTGCACATGTCCGATCTCTTCTCTGCGGGGCTGTGCACACGTCCGATCTTTTCTCTGTGGGGCTGTGCACACGTCCGATCTTTTCTCTGTGGGGCTGTGCACACGTCCGATCTTTTCTCTGTGGGGCTGTGCACGTGTCCGATCTTTTCTCTGTGGGGCTGTGCACGTTCCGATCTTTTCTCTGTGGGGCTGTGCACACGTCCGATCTTTTCTCTATGAGGCTGTGCACACGTCCGATCTCTTCTCTGCGGGGCTGTGCACATGTCCGATCTCTTCTCTGCGGGGCTGTGCACGTGTCCGATCTCTTCTCTGCGGGGCTGTGCACGTGTCCGATCTCTTCTCTGTGGGGCTGTGCACGTGTCCGATCTTTTCTCTGCGGGGCTGTGCACGTGTCTGATCTCTTCTCTGCGGGGCTGTGCACGTGTTTGATCTTTTCTCTGTGGGGCTGTGCACGTGTCCGATCTTTTCTCTGTGGGGCTGTGCACACGTCCGATCTCTTCTCTGTGGGGCTGTGCACATGTCCGATCTCTTCTCTTTGGAGCTGTGCACGTGTCCGATCTCTTCTCTGTGGGGCTGTGCACATGTCCGATCTCTTCTCTGTGGGGCTGTGCACGTGTCCGATCTCTTCTCTGCGGGGCTGTGCACGTGTCCGATCTTTTCTCTGCGGGGCTGTGCAAGTGTCCGATCTCTTCTCTGCGGGGCTGTGCACGTGTCCGATCTTTTCTCTGCGGGGCTGTGCAAGTGTCCGATCTCTTCTCTGCGGGGCTGTGCACGTGTCCGATCTTTTCTCTGCGGGGCTGTGCACGTGTCCGATCTCTTCTCTGCGGGGATGTGCACATGCTTGATCTTTTCTCTGTGGGGCTGTGCACGTGTCCGATCTTTTCTCTGTGGGGCTGTGCACACGTCCGATCTCTTCTCTGTGGGGCTATGCACAAGTCCGATCTCTTCTCTGTGGGGCTGTGCACACGTCCGATCTTCTCTCTGTGGGGCTGTGCACACGTCCGATCTCTTCTCTGCGGGGCTGTGCACACGTCCGATCTTCTCTCTGTGGGGCTGTGCACATGTCCGATCTCTTCTCTGCGGGGCTGTGCACATGTCCGATCTCTTCTCTGCGGGGCTGTGCACATGTCCGATATCTTCTCTGCGGGGCTGTGCACATGTCCGATCTCTTCTCTGCGGGGCTGTGCACGTGTCCGATCTCTTCTCTGCGGGGCTGTGCACACGTCCGATCTTTTCTCTGTGGGGCTGTGCACATGTCCAATCTTCTCTCGGTGGGACTGTGCACATGTCCGATCTTCTCTCTGTGGGGCTGTGCACACGTCCGATCTCTTCTCTGTGGAGCTGTGCACGTGTTTGATCTTTTCTCTGTGGGGCTGTGCACATGTCCGATCTCTGCGGGGCTGTGCACGTGTCCGATCTCTTCTCTGCGGGGCTGTGCACATGTCGGATCTCTTCTCTGCGGGGCTGTGCACGTGTCCGATCTCTTCTCTGCGGGGCTGTGCACGTGTCCGATCTCTTCTCTACGGGGCTGTGCACGTGTCCGATCTCTTCTCTGCGGGGCTGTGCACGTGTCCGATCTCTTCTCTGTGGGGCTGTGCACATGTTTGATCTTTTCTCTGTGGGGCTGTGCACGTGTCCGATCTTTTCTCTGTGGGGCTGTGCACACGTCCGATCTTTTCTCTGTGGGGCTGTGCACGTGTCCGATCTTTTCTCTGTGGGGCTGTGCACACGTCCGATCTCTTCTCTACGGGGCTGTGCACATGTCCGATCTCTTCTCTGTGGGGCTGTGCACAAGTCCGATCTCTTCTCTGCGGGGCTGTGCACATGTCCGATCTCTTCTCTGCGGGGCTGTGCACATGTCCGATTTCTTCTCTGCGGGGCTGTGCACACGTCCGATCTTTTCTCTGTGGGGCTGTGCACACGTCCGATCTTTTCTCTGTGGGGCTGTGCACACGTCCGATCTTTTCTCTGTGGGGCTGTGCACGTGTCCGATCTTTTCTCTGTGGGGCTGTGCACGTTCCGATCTTTTCTCTGTGGGGCTGTGCACACGTCCGATCTTTTCTCTATGAGGCTGTGCACACGTCCGATATCTTCTCTGCGGGGCTGTGCACATGTCCGATCTCTTCTCTGCGGGGCTGTGCACGTGTCCGATCTCTTCTCTGCGGGGCTGTGCACGTGTCCGATCTCTTCTCTGTGGGGCTGTGCACGTGTCCGATCTTTTCTCTGCGGGGCTGTGCACGTGTCTGATCTCTTCTCTGCGGGGCTGTGCACGTGTTTGATCTTTTCTCTGTGGGGCTGTGCACGTGTCCGATCTTTTCTCTGTGGGGCTGTGCACACGTCCGATCTCTTCTCTGTGGGGCTGTGCACATGTCCGATCTCTTCTCTGTGGAGCTGTGCACGTGTCCGATCTCTTCTCTGTGGGGCTGTGCACATGTCCGATCTCTTCTCTGTGGGGCTGTGCACGTGTCCGATCTCTTCTCTGCGGGGCTGTGCATGTGTCCGATCTTTTCTCTGCGGGGCTGTGCAAGTGTCCGATCTCTTCTCTGCGGGGCTGTTCACGTGTCCGATCTTTTCTCTGCGGGGCTGTGCAAGTGTCCGATCTCTTCTCTGCGGGGCTGTGCACGTGTCCGATCTTTTCTCTGCGGGGCTGTGCACGTGTCCGATCTCTTCTCTGCGGGGATGTGCACATGTTTGATCTTTTCTCTGTGGGGCTGTGCACGTGTCCGATCTTTTCTCTGTGGGGCTGTGCACACGTCCGATCTCTTCTCTGTGGGGCTATGCACAAGTCCGATCTCTTCTCTGTGGGGCTGTGCACACGTCCGATCTTCTCTCTGTGGGGCTGTGCACACGTCCGATCTCTTCTCTGCGGGGCTGTGCACACGTCCGATCTTCTCTCTGTGGGGCTGTGCACATGTCCGATCTCTTCTCTGCGGGGCTGTGCACATGTCCGATCTCTTCTCTGCGGGGCTGTGCACATGTCCGATATCTTCTCTGCGGGGCTGTGCACATGTCCGATCTCTTCTCTGCGGGGCTGTGCACATGTTTGATCTTTTCTCTGTGGGGCTGTGCACATGTCCGATCTCTTCTCTGCGGGGCTGTGCACGTGTCCGATCTCTTCTCTGTGGAGCTGTGCACGTGTTTGATCTTTTCTCTGTGGGGCTGTGCACATGTCCGATCTCTTCTCTGCGGGGCTGTGCACGTGTCCGATCTCTTCTCTGTGGAGCTGTGCACGTGTTTGATCTTTTCTCTGTGGGGCTGTGCACATGTCCGATCTCTGCGGGGCTGTGCACGTGTCCGATCTCTTCTCTGCGGGGCTGTGCACATGTCCGATCTCTTCTCTGCGGGGCTGTGCACGTGTCCGATCTCTTCTCTGCGGGGCTGTGCACGTGTCCGATCTCTTCTCTGTGGGGCTGTGCACGTGTCCGATCTTTTCTCTGCGGGGCTGTGCACGTGTCCGATCTCTTCTCTGCGGGGCTGTGCACATGTTTGATCTTTTCTCTGTGGGGCTGTGCACGTGTCCAATCTTTTCTCTGTGGGGCTGTGCACACGTCCGATCTCTTCTCTGTGGGGCTGTGCACATGTCCGATCTCTTCTCTGTGGAGCTCTGCACATGTCCGATCTCTTCTCTACGGGGCTGTGCACATGTCCGATCTCTTCTCTATGGGGCTGTGCACAAGTCCGATCTCTTCTCTGTGGGGCTGTGCACAAGTCCGATCTCTTCTCTGTGGGGCTGTGCACACGTCCGATCTTCTCTCTGTGGGGCTGTGCAAACGTCCGATCTTCTCTCTGCGGGGCTGTGCACACGTCCGATCTTCTCTCTGTGGGGCTGTGCAAGTGTCCGATCTCTTCTCTGCGGGGCTGTGCACGTGTCCGATCTTTTATCTGCGGGGCTGTGCAAGTGTCCGATCTCTTCTCTGCGGGGCTGTGCACGTGTCCGATCTTTTATCTGCGGGGCTGTGCAAGTGTCCGATCTCTTCTCTGCGGGGCTGTGCACGTGTCCGATCTTTTCTCTGCGGGGATGTGCACGTGTCCGATCTCTTCTCTGCGGGGATGTGCACGTGTCCGATCTCTTCTCTGCGGGGCTGTGCACGTGTCCGATCTCTTCTCTGCGGGGCTGTGCACGTGTCCGATCTTTTCTCTGCGGGGCTGTGCACGTGTCCGATCTTTTCTCTGCGGGGCTGTGCACATGTCCAATCTCTTCTCTGCGGGGCTGTGCACATGTCCGAACTCTTCTCTGCGGGGCTGTGCACACGTCCGATCTCTTCTCTGCGGGGCTGTGCACGTGTCCGATCTCTTCTCTGCGGGGCTGTGCACTTGTCCGATCTTTTCTCTGCGGGGCTGTGCACAAGTCCGATCTCTTCTCTGCGGGGCTGTGCACATGTCCAATCTCTTCTCTGCGGGGCTGTGCACATGTCCGAACTCTTCTCTGCGGGGCTGTGCACACTTCCGATCTCTTCTCTGCGGGGCTGTGCACGTGTCCGATCTCTTCTCTGCGGGGCTGTGCACACGTCCGATCTTTTCTCTGTGGGGCTGTGCACGTGTCCGATCTCTTCTCTATGGGGCTGTGCACGTGTCCGATCTCTTCTCTATGGGGCTGTGCACATGTCCGATCTCTTCTCTATGGGGCTGTGCACGTGTCCGATCTTTTCTCTATGAGGCTGTGCATGTGTCCGATCTCTTCTCTGCGGGGCTGTGCACGTGTCCGATCTTTTCTCTGCGGGCCTGTGCACATGTCCGATCTCTTCTCTGCGGGGCTGTGCACACGTCCGATCTTTTCTCTGTGGGGCTGTGCACACGTCCGATCTTTTCTCTGTGGGGATATGCACACGTCCGATCTTTTCTCTGTGGGGCTGTGCACGTGTCCGATCTTTTCTCTGTGGGGCTGTGCACGTTCCGATCTTTTCTCTGTGGGGCTGTGCACACGTCCGATCTTTTCTCTATGAGGCTGTGCACACGTCCGATCTCTTCTCTGCGGGGCTGTGCACATGTCCGATCTCTTCTCTGCGGGGCTGTGCACGTGTCCGATCTCTTCTCTGCGGGGCTGTGCACACGTCCGATCTTTTCTCTGTGGGGCTGTGCACGTGTCCGATCTCTTCTCTATGGGGCTGTGCACGTGTCCGATCTCTTCTCTATGGGGCTGTGCACATGTCCGATCTCTTCTCTATGGGGCTGTGCACGTGTCCGATCTTTTCTCTATGAGGCTGTGCATGTGTCCGATCTCTTCTCTGCGGGGCTGTGCACGTGTCCGATCTTTTCTCTGCGGGCCTGTGCACATGTCCGATCTCTTCTCTGCGGGGCTGTGCACACGTCCGATCTTTTCTCTGTGGGGCTGTGCACACGTCCGATCTTTTCTCTGTGGGGCTGTGCACACGTCCGATCTTTTCTCTGTGGGGCTGTGCACGTGTCCGATCTTTTCTCTGTGGGGCTGTGCACGTTCCGATCTTTTCTCTGTGGGGCTGTGCACACGTCCGATCTTTTCTCTATGAGGCTGTGCACACGTCCGATCTCTTCTCTGCGGGGCTGTGCACATGTCCGATCTCTTCTCTGCGGGGCTGTGCACGTGTCCGATCTCTTCTCTGCGGGGCTGTGCACGTGTCCGATCTCTTCTCTGTGGGGCTGTGCACGTGTCCGATCTTTTCTCTGCGGGGCTGTGCACGTGTCTGATCTCTTCTCTGCGGGGCTGTGCACGTGTTTGATCTTTTCTCTGTGGGGCTGTGCACGTGTCCGATCTTTTCTCTGTGGGGCTGTGCACACGTCCGATCTCTTCTCTGTGGGGCTGTGCACATGTCCGATCTCTTCTCTGTGGAGCTGTGCACGTGTCCGATCTCTTCTCTGTGGGGCTGTGCACATGTCCGATCTCTTCTCTGTGGGGCTGTGCACGTGTCCGATCTGTTCTCTGCGGGGCTGTGCATGTGTCCGATCTTTTCTCTGCGGGGCTGTGCAAGTGTCCGATCTCTTCTCTGCGGGGCTGTGCACGTGTCCGATCTTTTCTCTGCGGGGCTGTGCAAGTGTCCGATCTCTTGGACACGGGCTGTGCACGTGTCCGATCTTTTCTCTGCGGGGCTGTGCACGTGTCCGATCTCTTCTCTGCGGGGATGTGCACATGTTTGATCTTTTCTCTGTGGGGCTGTGCACGTGTCCGATCTTTTCTCTGTGGGGCTGTGCACACGTCCGATCTCTTCTCTGTGGGGCTATGCACAAGTCCGATCTCTTCTCTGTGGGGCTGTGCACACGTCCGATCTTCTCTCTGTGGGGCTGTGCACACGTCCGATCTCTTCTCTGCGGGGCTGTGCACACGTCCGATCTTCTCTCTGTGGGGCTGTGCACATGTCCGATCTCTTCTCTGCGGGGCTGTGCACATGTCCGATCTCTTCTCTGCGGGGCTGTGCACATGTCCGATATCTTCTCTGCGGGGCTGTGCACATGTCCGATCTCTTCTCTGCGGGGCTGTGCACGTGTCCGATCTCTTCTCTGCGGGGCTGTGCACACGTCCGATCTTTTCTCTGTGGGGCTGTGCACATGTCCAATCTTCTCTCGGTGGGACTGTGCACATGTCCGATCTTCTCTCTGTGGGGCTGTGCACACGTCCGATCTCTTCTCTGTGGAGCTGTGCACGTGTTTGATCTTTTCTCTGTGGGGCTGTGCACATGTCCGATCTCTGCGGGGCTGTGCACGTGTCCGATCTCTTCTCTGCGGGGCTGTGCACATGTCGGATCTCTTCTCTGCGGGGCTGTGCACGTGTCCGATCTCTTCTCTGCGGGGCTGTGCACGTGTCCGATCTCTTCTCTGCGGGGCTGTGCACGTGTCCGATCTCTTCTCTGCGGGGCTGTGCACGTGTCCGATCTCTTCTCTGTGGGGCTGTGCACATGTTTGATCTTTTCTCTGTGGGGCTGTGCACGTGTCCGATCTTTTCTCTGTGGGGCTGTGCACACGTCCGATCTTTTCTCTGTGGGGCTGTGCACGTGTCCGATCTTTTCTCTGTGGGGCTGTGCACACGTCCGATCTCTTCTCTACGGGGCTGTGCACATGTCCGATCTCTTCTCTGTGGGGCTGTGCACAAGTCCGATCTCTTCTCTGCGGGGCTGTGCACATGTCCGATCTCTTCTCTGCGGGGCTGTGCACATGTCCGATTTCTTCTCTGCGGGGCTGTGCACACGTCCGATCTTTTCTCTGTGGGGCTGTGCACACGTCCGATCTTTTCTCTGTGGGGCTGTGCACACGTCCGATCTTTTCTCTGTGGGGCTGTGCACGTGTCCGATCTTTTCTCTGTGGGGCTGTGCACGTGTCCGATCTTTTCTCTGTGGGGCTGTGCACGTTCCGATCTTTTCTCTGTGGGGCTGTGCACACGTCCGATCTTTTCTCTATGAGGCTGTGCACACGTCCGATATCTTCTCTGCGGGGCTGTGCACATGTCCGATCTCTTCTCTGCGGGGCTGTGCACGTGTCCGATCTCTTCTCTGCGGGGCTGTGCACGTGTCCGATCTCTTCTCTGTGGGGCTGTGCACGTGTCCGATCTTTTCTCTGCGGGGCTGTGCACGTGTCTGATCTCTTCTCTGCGGGGCTGTGCACGTGTTTGATCTTTTCTCTGTGGGGCTGTGCACGTGTCCGATCTTTTCTCTGTGGGGCTGTGCACACGTCCGATCTCTTCTCTGTGGGGCTGTGCACATGTCCGATCTCTTCTCTGTGGAGCTGTGCACGTGTCCGATCTCTTCTCTGTGGGGCTGTGCACATGTCCGATCTCTTCTCTGTGGGGCTGTGCACGTGTCCGATCTCTTCTCTGCGGGGCTGTGCATGTGTCCGATCTTTTCTCTTCGGGGCTGTGCAAGTGTCCGATCTCTTCTCTGCGGGGCTGTGCACGTGTCCGATCTTTTGTCTGCGGGGCTGTGCAAGTGTCCGATCTCTTCTCTGCGGGGCTGTGCACGTGTCCGATCTTTTCTCTGCGGGGCTGTGCACGTGTCCGATCTCTTCTCTGCGGGGATGTGCACGTGTCCGATCTCTTCTCTGCGGGGCTGTGCACGTGTCCGATCTCTTCTCTGCGGGGCTGTGCACGTGTCCGATCTCTTCTCTGCGGGGCTGTGCACATGTCCGATCTCTTCTCTGCGGGGCTGTGCACATGTCCGATCTCTGCGGGGCTGTGCACGTGTCCGATCTCTTCTCTGCGGGGCTGTGCACGTGTCCGATCTCTTCTCTGCGGGGCTGTGCACGTGTCCGATCTCTTCTCTGCGGGGCTGTGCACGTGTCCGATCTCTTCTCTGCGGGGCTGTGCACGTGTCCGATCTCTTCTCTGTGGGGCTGTGCACATGTTTGATCTTTTCTCTGTGGGGCTGTGCACGTGTCCGATCTTTTCTCTGTGGGGCTGTGCACACGTCCGATCTTTTCTCTGTGGGGCTGTGCACGTGTCCGATCTTTTCTCTGTGGGGCTGTGCACACGTCCGATCTCTTCTCTACGGGGCTGTGCACATGTCCGATCTCTTCTCTGTGGGGCTGTGCACAAGTCCGATCTCTTCTCTGCGGGGCTGTGCACATGTCCGATCTCTTCTCTGCGGGGCTGTGCACATGTCCGAACTCTTCTCTGCGGGGCTGTGCACACGTCCGATCTCTTCTCTGCGGGGCTGTGCACGTGTCCGATCTCTTCTCTGCGGGGCTGTGCACACGTCCGATCTTTTCTCTGTGGGGCTGTGCACGTGTCCGATCTCTTCTCTATGGGGCTGTGCACGTGTCCGATCTCTTCTCTATGGGGCTGTGCACGTGTCCGATCTCTTCTCTATGGGGCTGTGCACGTGTCCGATCTCTTCTCTATGGGGCTGTGCACGTGTCCAATCTTTTCTCTATGAGGCTGTGCATGTGTCCGATCTCTTCTCTGCGGGGCTGTGCACGTGTCCGATCTTTTCTCTGCGGGCCTGTGCACATGTCCGATCTCTTCTCTGCGGGGCTGTGCACACGTCCGATCTTTTCTCTGTGGGGCTGTGCACACGTCCGATCTTTTCTCTGTGGGGCTGTGCACACGTCCGATCTTTTCTCTGTGGGGCTGTGCACGTGTCCGATCTTTTCTCTGTGGGGCTGTGCACGTTCCGATCTTTTCTCTGTGGGGCTGTGCACACGTCCGATCTTTTCTCTATGAGGCTGTGCACACGTCCGATCTCTTCTCTGCGGGGCTGTGCACATGTCCGATCTCTTCTCTGCGGGGCTGTGCACGTGTCCGATCTCTTCTCTGCGGGGCTGTGCACGTGTCCGATCTCTTCTCTGTGGGGCTGTGCACGTGTCCGATCTTTTCTCTGCGGGGCTGTGCACGTGTCTGATCTCTTCTCTGCGGGGCTGTGCACGTGTTTGATCTTTTCTCTGTGGGGCTGTGCACGTGTCCGATCTTTTCTCTGTGGGGCTGTGCACACGTCCGATCTCTTCTCTGTGGGGCTGTGCACATGTCCGATCTCTTCTCTGTGGAGCTGTGCACGTGTCCGATCTCTTCTCTGTGGGGCTGTGCACATGTCCGATCTCTTCTCTGTGGGGCTGTGCACGTGTCCGATCTCTTCTCTGCGGGGCTGTGCATGTGTCCGATCTTTTCTCTGCGGGGCTGTGCAAGTGTCCAATCTCTTCTCTGCGGGGCTGTGCACGTGTCCGATCTTTTCTCTGCGGGGCTGTGCAAGTGTCCGATCTCTTCTCTGCGGGGCTGTGTACGTGTCCGATCTTTTCTCTGCGGGGCTGTGCACGTGTCCGATCTCTTCTCTGCGGGGATGTGCACATGTTTGATCTTTTCTCTGTGGGGCTGTGCACGTTTCCGATCTTTTCTCTGTGGGGCTTGTGACAAACAGCCCACCGCCGTTCGTCCACTTACGGGCGACACTAACGGGAGTCCCGCTGCCACCAAAACGCGACGGACAGCGGACCCTGTGTCACCACTATGTCACAGTCCCACCACTGACATGGGTGTATCAGCGGACGGAGGGGCGTGACACAATGCCGGCACACGGCTATCACAGGCGCTGTGGGGCTTATCTT
Organism: Dendrobates tinctorius; assembly: GCF_039654945.1. NCBI lineage: Eukaryota > Metazoa > Chordata > Amphibia > Anura > Dendrobatidae > Dendrobates > Dendrobates tinctorius. Next base: position 4,137,860 of record NW_027361844.1, on the reverse strand, counting down.
AGTTATCCCAACACTGGCACCATGTGACCAAAAATATCCAGCAAGCTAATCTCGCTCTACAATTTGCCGCAGGGGGAGTTTAATTTGGATGCCCCACCACTGCTATCAATCTTCCAAGTACTGCGGGGATTTATGTATATCCCACTTTCTCAGTTCCACTTTGGAACTCGCAGCTCTCCGGCGCCCCCCTTACCCTCAGGTCAGTCAGGGAACTGCACCTAGGATAATTAGTCGCCGGGCGGGCTGCCTGTTGTGAACCGGCAATTAGGCTTCTGCAGTAAGGGAATTATCAATGCTGTGGCTGAAGCCCCTTACTCAGCAATATAAGACCCTTCTAGACTGCCAGCAAGCCGTAATAGCCGTACACAACGCGCTGCCACCAGTCACGGTTACTTAATTCACAGTGTTAAATTAAGAGGGTCCGTGGCAAACCCCTTGAATTAGTAGCGATTATCTATCAAAGGCGTATAGTTCGATTCTTAGAGCATGGAGACAGATCTAAATAATTTCATTTATTTTCCGAAAGAGGACAGTGATTACAGATAAAAGTTGCTATAAAATTGAGACATAAAATATGTACAGTACAGGTATAAAATAAAAGTGGAGAAAACAAAGAGATTACACTCACAGTTCCATATTGTTCCTTAGGCAGACCATGCGGCTAAGGTGGGTGGAGGCGGAGCTGCACTTCTCCGCTCATTGGGGTCCTTCTAGCACGACGACTTGAGCTGTTCTGAGCTGGTTTGCCCAGGAAATGCCTTATAGACTTTCCTATGTGACATCACAGAGAGGTGCATTCTGGGTTGATCCCACCTCTCTTATCCAAGTTATGTTTTGGCTACAAAACTTAGATTAGCTATAACTTTATGGGAGAAGCTGGTATGGACTCATCAGTGGTATCATGTTTCCCAGCGTAATGAGCCCATCAAGAAAACATCAAACATCTATGCGATATGACCGTCCATTTGGGCGCAAATCCTATCTCATGTTCTGGACAGGGTAGAACTTCGAAACATACGCGGTCTCGAAGCTGGGACCGCTCAGGTTACAAAAATATGATTTTCATATCTCTAGGGTATTTGGTTCTTATGGTATAGTCTCTCATAGTTTTATTCGTTTCAAACAAAGAAGTTTTTCCCGCTCTGAAGAGGAGAGAAGGCAAATGGTGTGAGGAAGATGGTCTAGCTAATTAACATTCCTGCTCTTCCAGAGGAAGTGGCAGGGTTGATAAAACCTGGGGGGAAGGAATTCCTACTACTGAGAGTTTACAATGTCCTGGGATGGAGGATTTGTTAGCACATTGCAACAGAAAACATATCTTGCAGACATGGTACATCACACCTCCCCCCTTAAGAGGGCGCTAAGGAGGCATTACCTCTCGGTAATCGGCCATGCGCACCTCAGCGGGTTCGCCCCGGCGGGACAACCCATCGGCATTGCCGTTTTCACTGCCCTTCCTGTGTTTTACAGTAAAATCGTACTGTTGAAGGGCAAGGCTCCAGCGGAGCAATCTTCCATTGGTTCCCGACACGGTGTGCAACCAGCTCAGTGGGTTGTGGTCGGTTACCACCGTGAAGGCGCGCCCATACAGGTAGGGCTGCAAACGCTGCAGTGCCCACACCATGGCCAGACACTCCTTCTCGATGGTCGAGTATGCCACTTCCCTCGGCAAAAGTTTCCGGCTCAGGTACAACACGGGGTGCTCTTGGTCCCCCGAGTCGACCTGGCTAAGCACAGCACCGAGGCCAAACTCGCTGGCGTCGGTCTGTACCAGAAACGGGCGACTGCTGTCGACTGCTCTCAACACTGGAGAGTTACACAGGGCTGCTTTCAAAGCTTGGAAAGCCGCCTCACAGTCATCTGTCCAGTTGACTGTTTGGGGTAGCCTCTGCTTGGTGAGGTCAGTCAAGGGTTTGGCAAGGGCGCTATAGTCCTGTACGAACCGCCTATAGTACCCTGCAGTGCCCAAGAAGGACTTCACCTGTTTCTTGGTCCTGGGGGTGGGCCAGGACACGATTGCGTCCACTTTTTCTGGCTCCGGACTCATGGAACCCCCGCCTACCCGGTGCCCCAGGTAGTGGACCTCGCGCATGCCTATCTGGCACTTCCCCGGCTTGATGGTCAGGCCTGCCTGGTGAACACGCTTGAGCACCTCCTGGAGGTGCTGAAGGTGTTCCTCCCAGGTGGAACTGAAGACGGCAATATCGTCTAAGTACGCCACTGCGTACTCCTCCAGTCCCCGAAGCAGGTGGTTGACCATCCGCTGGAAAGTGGCAGGGGCATTCTTCATGCCGAAGGGCATGACCGTGGACTCGTACAGTCCAAAGGGGGTGATAAAGGCGGATTTCTCCTGCGCCTCAGGGCTCAGGGGAATCTGCCAGTATCCCCGACTCAAATCCATGATGGATATGTAGTTGGCGTTTGTCAACCGCTCGATCAGATCCTCGATGCGCGGCATCGGGTGGGCATCAGAGGTTGTGATGGCGTTGAGCCCCCTGTAGTCCACGCAGAACCGGGTGGTTCGATCCTTTTTAGGCACGAGGACTACAGGTGAAGCCCACGCACCTTTTGACCGTCGAATCACTCCCAGCCTTAACATCTCATCGACCTCTTGGCGCATGACTTGTTGCACCGTTTCAGAGATCCGATAAGGTGTTCGCCGTAATGGGGCATGATTCCCGGTGTCCACCTCATGAACCGCTAACTCCGTCCTCCCAGGACGGTTGGTGAACACGGGCCGGAAGAGTTCCAGGGTGGCCATCAACTGCAACCGCTGGGACACGGTGAGCGAACCACTTATCTCCATGTCCTCAATGGACCCATTGGCCTTGGCCTGGGCCAGCATGTCCAGGAGGGAATCTTCCTCCCCATCCTCTGGCAGATTGCAGACCGGTAAGATGCAAGCTTCACGTTCGTAGTGCGCCTTCAGCATGTTGACGTGAAAGGCCTTGCGCCTACCCCGAGCATGGTCAAGCGTGACCACGTAGGTGACCGGGTTGAGCTGTTGGTGGACGACGTACGGGCCTTCCCAGGCTGCCTGAAGCTTATCCGTTGGTACCGGGACCAACACCCACACCTTTTGACCCACCTGGTAGGTCCGCTCCCGGGCGTTCTGGTCGTACCAGTGCTGCTGGTCAGCCTGAGCCTGCGTCATGTTGTCATGCACCAACTGCGTCAAGGTCTGCATCTTGTCACGGAAGCGCATGACATAATCCACGATGGACACTTCTGTGGGGTTTGGCTCATCTTCCCAGGATTCTCTTATCAACCCAAGGGGTCCCCGGACTCGCCTGCCATACAGGAGCTCGAAGGGGGAGAACCCGGTCGAAGCCTGCGGAACTTCTCTGTAAGCGAACAGCAGGTGTGGGAGGTACCGCTCCCAGTCGCGCCCTTGGGTCTCAACCAGTATGCGGAGCATCTGTTTGAGGGTACCGTTGAAACGTTCACACAAACCGTTAGTCTGTGGGTGATACGGACTCGATACCAGCTGCGTCACCTGCATTTTCTCACAGAGAGCCTCCATTAGGCGAGACATGAATTGGGGCCCTTGATCGGTAAGCATCTCCCTGGGAAATCCTACTCTCGAAAAGATGGTCACCAGTGCGTCAGCCACCTTATCTGACCTGGTTGAAGACAGAGCTACTGCCTCTGGGTACCGGGTAGCGTAGTCTACCACGGTGAGAATGTATCGCTTTCCGGAGCTGCTGGGGACGGACAGCGGTCCTACAATGTCCACCGCGATTCTCTGGAAAGGCTCCTCTATCACCGGCAAAGGAATAAGGGGAGCCTTAAGAGCAGGCCCCGCCTTACCCACTTTTTGACAGGTGGCACAGGAGCGGCAGTAGTGTGTTACATCTGTCCCCATCTTGGGCCAATAGAAGTGTTGAGACAGCCGTGCCTTTGTTTTGCTGATCCCCAAGTGTCCAGCGAGTGGAATCTCATGGGCAATCCGCAACAACTCAGTTCTGAACTGATAGGGGACGACCAGCTGTCTTTCCCTCAACCACTCCTTTTTAGGATCTCCGGGTACTGTCTCCCGGTACAACCTTCCTCGTTCCCAGAATACCCTCTCCTTATCAGACTTGGAGGTGGGCGTCTCGGCGAGACCTCTCAATTTCTCCAGGCTGGCATCTGAGTGCAGAGCAGCCTGGAACTCCATGCTGGAGGCTGCCAGAAGTGACGTCAGGGTCCCCTCTTTACTGGGACCCTCTGGAACCGGCTCTGGGTTCACCTCTGGTTCAGTCTCTCCTGTAGCAGCAGAGGGTCCAGAAGACAGTGCGTTACCTGCGATCTGGGCACTCTGACTGCGTGTGACAGCTGCTATGTATGCTGTCTCCCTGGGGATTTCTGCAGACCCACCAGCTGGTGCTGCCCTGGGCTCTACCTCCCCATCCACCCCCAACACTTCAGGAGCAGTGCTACTTATGGGCCAGTTACCTTCCTCGGTGGCACTGGTCAGCTGCATGGCATTACCTTCCTCATGGTCCCCATGCACCTCCCCATTTCCTTGAGCACCGTTGCTTACTCCTGCCAGGGGTTCCTCAGCCGTCTCACTCCGCAGAGTGACGGGGCTGAGCACTTCGGTACCTGTGGACACATCTACCACTTCAAAGAAAGGGTTAACGGGTTCAGTCGGCACAGATACATCAACATCATCATCATCCTTCCTAGGAGAAGAATGGTTATCAGTTTGCTTTGGTACATTCACATCAGCATCAGCATCGTACCTGGGGAAAGAATGGTTGTTAGTTGCATCATTACTCATCAAGGCATTAGCAGGTAACACATTCAGTTTCCCATCATCAACATCATCAGGGTTAACGTTACCCTTATTATCAGTTTGGGGAAGGGTGTCAGGGACGTAGTATGCAACCATCCTCCCCAAGTCAGTCCCCAATAAAACATCAGTGGGCAAATTTTCAGACACTCCCACCTCCCTCAACCCGCTCCCGGCACCCCAGTCAAGAAAAACTCGTGCCACTGGCAAGGGACAACGGGTGCCTCCAATCCCGGTGACAGTCAGGGTTTTCCCCTCAACAAACTCTTCAGGGGCCGCCAGTCCAGGACGGATGAGGGTTCGTTCAGCCCCGGTGTCCTTGAGGCCTGTAGCAAGACGGGCCCCCACCTGAACAGGTTGAACGTTGTCGTCAGCCCTCCCAACCACACCTCCCACCAAAAGAACAGAGGCATTGGGCCCGGGGGCCTTGGCTGGGGGGTTCTTCGGCCTGTTCGGACAGGTGTAAAAGAAGTGACCAGGCCGCTGGCAGTGGTGACACAGGCGACTGTCAGTAGCCGGCCTGTTGTTGGCAACAGGGACAGGGCCTCCGGAGGGACGGCTAGCTGGGGCATTGGGGTTGGTTGCTGGCTTACCCCCTTTCCAGCTGGTGGCGACTGGCCTCCGCGTCTCGGGCTTCCGGTTGGCCTCGTGGTTGTCGGCGATCTGCGCCGCTTTGTCCGCGTTCGTTGGTTCGCGGTCCAGGATGAACTGTCGGACCTCAGCTGGGCAGAGATGCAGGAACTGGTCTTTGATCATCAGGTCCCGTAGCTGCTCAAAGGTTTCAACGGACAGTCCATGGATCCACTGGTCAAAGTGGGTCCTGAGTCCTTGCACCACATCACTGTAGCTATCGTGTGGGCCACGTTGGAGGTGTCGGAACTTCTTTCGGTATACCTCAGGTGTCAGCCGGTATTTGGCGATCAGCGCCTTCTTTATGGCGTCATAGTCATCATCGGCTTCTGGCGGAAGAGAAGCAAATGCCTCCAGGGCTTTGCCTTTTAGCCCTGGGGTCAAGTACCTTGCCCATTGGTCTCTAGGCAGCTGGTACTGTCTGCAGGCTTTCTCAAAGGCTCGCAGAAATGTGTCCAAGTCCCCGTCCTTTTCCATCACAGGAAAATGCTCTGGCCGGGGTTTAGGAGTCTGGACGCTGCTGGGCTCACGGCTTCGGGCTGTGAGGGCATTCCCACCCCGCTGGAGTACCTCCAGTTCATGGGCCCTCTGCGCCTGGCGCTCGGCTCTCTCAGCCTCAGCTTGGCGCTCAGCTCTCTCCGCCTGGCGCTCGGCTCGCTGCTCTGCTCTCTCTCGAGCTTGCTGGATCAGCCTCACCCGCCCATCACTGTCTTCGGCGGGGAGTTCGTCCAAGGCCATTTGCAGATAGGGGTCCACCCCGTTCTGGTTGAATGTGGGGCCAGCGCTCAGGAGTGGAGCCTCTGCTGCAGCCCCATTGCAACTTGGGCCAACTTCTGCGCTCACTGGATTCTGGTCGTTGTCCAGCTGCACTAGAGCCGCGATCATTTGAGCTCTGTTTTTGTTCGTGGCGTCAAGGCCTTGGTACGTGCATAACGCAGCAAGAACTTCCTTTGTCTGCCGGGTGTACCAAGGTTCTCCTTTTGCCGCCATGGTTGCCAAATAAAAGATAGAAAAAGAAAAACAAAGAAACGGGAGGGGGATACTTGCAAGTACACACTAATGTCTCAGGACTAGTAACCACTGAGTCTGTTCTCCAAAACCTATGATGCAGGATTCCCGCAGGAACCGTGCAGGTCTTAGTGAGAGGAATGATTGCTCAAACCAAATCACTAATGCTCTAGGATTATCCCACCGCGCTGCCACCAATATGTGACGAACAGCCCACCGCCGTTCGTCCACTTACGGGCGACACTAACGGGAGTCCCGCTGCCACCAAAACGCGACGGACAGCGGACCCTGTGTCACCACTATGTCACAGTCCCACCACTGACACGGGTGTATCAGCGGACGGAGGGGCGTGACACAATGCCGGCACACGGCTATCACAGGCGCAGTGGGGCTTATCTTAGTTATCCCAACACTGGCACCATGTGACCAAAAATATCCAGCAAGCTAATCTCGCTCTACAATTTGCCGCAGGGGGAGTTTAATTTGGATGCCCCACCACTGCTATCAATCTTCCAAGTACTGCGGGGATTTATGTATATCCCACTTTCTCAGTTCCACTTTGGAACTCGCAGCTCTCCGGCGCCCCCCTTACCCTCAGGTCAGTCAGGGAACTGCACCTAGGATAATTAGTCGCCGGACGGGCTGCCTGTTGTGAACCGGCAATTAGGCTTCTGCAGTAAGGGAATTATCAATGCTGTGGCTGAAGCCCCTTACTCAGCAATATAAGACCCTTCTAGACTGCCAGCAAGCCGTAATAGCCGTACACAACGCGCTGCCACCAGTCACGGTTACTTAATTCACAGTGTTAAATTAAGAGGGTCCGTGGCAAACCCCTTGAATTAGTAGCGATTATCTATCAAAGGCGTATAGTTCGATTCTTAGAGCATGGAGACAGATCTAAATAATTTCATTTATTTTCCGAAAGAGGACAGTGATTACAGATAAAAGTTGCTATAAAATTGAGACATAAAATATGTACAGTACAGGTATAAAATAAAAGTGGAGAAAACAAAGAGATTACACTCACAGTTCCATATTGTTCCTTAGGCAGACCATGCGGCTAAGGTGGGTGGAGGCGGAGCTGCACTTCTCCGCTCATTGGGGTCCTTCTAGCACGACGACTTGAGCTGTTCTGAGCTGGTTTGCCCAGGAAATGCCTTATAGACTTTCCTATGTGACATCACAGAGAGGTGCATTCTGGGTTGATCCCACCTCTCTTATCCAAGTTATGTTTTGGCTACAAAACTTAGATTAGCTATAACTTTATGGGAGAAGCTGGTATGGACTCATCAGTGGTATCATGTTTCCCAGCGTAATGAGCCCATCAAGAAAACATCAAACATCTATGCGATATGACCGTCCATTTGGGCGCAAATCCTATCTCATGTTCTGGACAGGGTAGAACTTCGAAACATACGCGGTCTCGAAGCTGGGACCGCTCAGGTTACAAAAATATGATTTTCATATCTCTAGGGTATTTGGTTCTTATGGTATAGTCTCTCATAGTTTTATTCGTTTCAAACAAAGAAGTTTTTCCCGCTCTAAAGAGGAGAGAAGGCAAATGGTGTGAGGAAGATGGTCTAGCTAATTAACATTCCTGCTCTTCCAGAGGAAGTGGCAGGGTTGATAAAACCTGGGGGGAAGGAATTCCTACTACTGAGAGTTTACAATGTCCTAGGATGGAGGATTTGTTAGCACATTGCAACAGAAAACATATCTTGCAGACATGGTACATCACAGGGCTGTGCACACGTCCGATCTCTTCTCTGTGGGGCTATGCACAAGTCCGATCTCTTCTCTGTGGGGCTGTGCACACGTCCGATCTTCTCTCTGTGGGGCTGTGCACACGTCCGATCTTCTCTCTGCGGGGCTGTGCACACGTCCGATCTTCTCTCTGTGGGGCTCTGCAAGTGTCCGATCTCTTCTCTGCGGGGCTGTGCACATGTCCGATCTCTTCTCTGCGGGGCTGTGCACATGTCCGATCTCTTCTCTGCGGGGATGTGCACATGTCCGATCTCTTCTCTGCGGGGCTGTGCACATGTCCGATCTCTTCTCTGTGGGGCTGTGCACACGTCCGATCTCTTCTCTGTGGGGCTGTGCACATGTCCGATCTCTTCTCTGTGGAGCTGTGCACGTGTCCGATCTCTTCTCTGTGGGGCTGTGCACATGTCCGATCTCTTCTCTGTGGGGCTGTGCACGTGTCCGATCTCTTCTCTGCGGGGCTGTGCATGTGTCCGATCTTTTCTCTGCGGGGCTGTGCAAGTGTCCAATCTCTTCTCTGCGGGGCTGTGCAAGTGTCCGATCTCTTCTCTGCGGGGCTGTGCACGTGTCCGATCTTTTCTCTGCGGGGCTGTGCACGTGTCCGATCTCTTCTCTGCGGGGATGTGCACATGTTTGATCTTTTCTCTGTGGGGCTGTGCACGTGTCCGATCTTTTCTCTGTGGGGCTGTGCACACGTCCGATCTCTTCTCTGTGGGGCTATGCACAAGTCCGATCTCTTCTCTGTGGGGCTGTGCACACGTCCGATCTTCTCTCTGTGGGGCTGTGCACACGTCCGATCTTCTCTCTGCGGGGCTGTGCACACGTCCGATCTTCTCTCTGTGGGGCTCTGCAAGTGTCCGATCTCTTCTCTGCGGGGCTGTGCACATGTCCGATCTCTTCTCTGCGGGGCTGTGCACATGTCCGATCTCTTCTCTGCGGGGCTGTGCACATGTCCGATCTCTTCTCTGCGGGGCTGTGCACATGTCCGATCTCTTCTCTGCGGGGCTGTGCACATGTCCGATCTCTTCTCTGCGGGGCTGTGCATGTGTCCGATCTCTTCTCTGCGGGGCTGTGCACACGTCCGATCTTTTCTCTGTGGGGCTGTGCACATGTCCAATCTTCTCTCTGTGGGACTGTGCACATGTCCGATCTTCTCTCTGTGGGGCTGTGCACACGTCCGATCTCTTCTCTGTGGAGCTGTGCACGTGTTTGATCTTTTCTCTGTGGGGCTGTGCACATGTCCGATCTCTGCGGGGCTGTGCACGTGTCCGATCTCTTCTCTGCGGGGCTGTGCACATGTCGGATCTCTTCTCTGCGGGGCTGTGCACGTGTCCGATCTCTTCTCTGCGGGGCTGTGCACGTGTCCGATCTCTTCTCTGCGGGGCTGTGCACGTGTCCGATCTCTTCTCTGCGGGGCTGTGCACGTGTCCGATCTCTTCTCTGTGGGGCTGTGCACATGTTTGATCTTTTCTCTGTGGGGCTGTGCACGTGTCCGATCTTTTCTCTGTGGGGCTGTGCACACGTCCGATCTTTTCTCTGTGGGGCTGTGCACGTGTCCGATCTTTTCTCTGTGGGGCTGTGCACACGTCCGATCTCATCTCTACGGGGCTGTGCACATGTCCGATCTCTTCTCTGTGGGGCTGTGCACAAGTCCGATCTCTTCTCTGCGGGGCTGTGCACATGTCCGATCTCTTCTCTGCGGGGCTGTGCACATGTCCGAACTCTTCTCTGCGGGGCTGTGCACACGTCCGATCTCTTCTCTGCGGGGCTGTGCACGTGTCCGATCTCTTCTCTGCGGGGCTGTGCACACGTCCGATCTTTTCTCTGTGGGGCTGTGCACGTGTCCGATCTCTTCTCTATGGGGCTGTGCACGTGTCCGATCTCTTCTCTATGGGGCTGTGCACGTGTCCGATCTCTTCTCTATGGGGCTGTGCACGTGTCCGATCTTTTCTCTATGAGGCTGTGCATGTGTCCGATCTCTTCTCTGCGGGGCTGTGCACGTGTCCGATCTTTTCTCTGCGGGCCTGTGCACATGTCCGATCTCTTCTCTGCGGGGCTGTGCACACGTCCGATCTTTTCTCTGTGGGGCTGTGCACACGTCCGATCTTTTCTCTGTGGGGCTGTGCACACGTCCGATCTTTTCTCTGTGGGGCTGTGCACGTGTCCGATCTTTTGTCTGTGGGGCTGTGCACGTTCCGATCTCTTCTCTGCGGGGCTGTGCACATGTCCGATCTCTTCTCTGCGGGGCTGTGCACGTGTCCGATCTCTTCTCTGCGGGGCTGTGCACGTGTCCGATCTCTTCTCTGTGGGGCTGTGCACGTGTCCGATCTTTTCTCTGCGGGGCTGTGCACGTGTCTGATCTCTTCTCTGCGGGGCTGTGCACGTGTTTGATCTTTTCTCTGTGGGGCTGTGCACGTGTCCGATCTTTTCTCTGTGGGGCTGTGCACACGTCCGATCTCTTCTCTGTGGGGCTGTGCACATGTCCGATCTCTTCTCTGTGGAGCTGTGCACGTGTCCGATCTCTTCTCTGTGGGGCTGTGCACATGTCCGATCTCTTCTCTGTGGGGCTGTGCACGTGTCCGATCTCTTCTCTGCGGGGCTGTGCATGTGTCCGATCTTTTCTCTGCGGGGCTGTGCAAGTGTCCGATCTCTTCTCTGCGGGGCTGTGCACGTGTCCGATCTTTTCTCTGCGGGGCTGTGCAAGTGTCCGATCTCTTCTCTGCGGGGCTGTGCACGTGTCCGATCTTTTCTCTGCGGGGCTGTGCACGTGTCCGATCTCTTCTCTGCGGGGATGTGCACGTGTCCGATCTCTTCTCTGCGGGGCTGTGCACGTATCCGATCTCTTCTCTGCGGGGCTGTGCACGTGTCCGATCTCTTCTCTGCGGGGCTGTGCACATGTCCGATCTCTTCTCTGCGGGGCTGTGCACGTGTCCGATCTCTTCTCTGCGGGGCTGTGCACGTGTCCGATCTCTTCTCTGTGGGGCTGTGCACGTGTCCGATCTCTTCTCTGCGGGGCTGTGCACATGTCCGATCTCTTCTCTGCGGGGCTGTGCACGTGTCCGATCTCTTCTCTGCGGGGCTGTGCACGTGTCCGATCTCTTCTCTGCGGGGCTGTGCACACGTCCGATCTTTTCTCTGTGGGGCTGTGCACATGTCCGATCTTCTCTATGTGGGACTGTGCACATGTCCGATCTTCTCTCTGTGGGGCTGTGCACACGTCCGATCTCTTCTCTGTGGAGCTGTGCACGTGTTTGATCTTTTCTCTGTGGGGCTGTGCACATGTCCGATCTCTGCGGGGCTGTGCACGTGTCCGATCTCTTCTCTGCAGGGCTGTGCACATGTCCGATCTCTTCTTTGCGGGGCTGTGCACGTGTCCGATCTCTTCTCTGCGGGGCTGTGCACGTGTCCGATCTCTTCTCTGTGGGGCTGTGCACGTGTCCGATCTTTTCTCTGCGGGGCTGTGCACGTGTCCGATCTCTTCTCTGCGGGTCTGTGCACATGTTTGATCTTTTCTCTGTGGGGCTGTGCACGTGTCCGATCTTTTCTCTGTGGGGCTGTGCACACGTCTGATCTCTTCTCTGTGGGGCTGTGCACATGTCCGATCTCTTCTCTGTGGAGCTGTGCACATGTCCGATCTCTTCTCTACGGGGCTGTGCACATGTCCGATCTCTTCTCTGTGGGGCTGTGCACAAGTCCGATCTCTTCTCTGCGGGGCTGTGCACAAGTCCGATCTCTTCTCTGCGGGGCTGTGCACATGTCCGATCTCTTCTCTGCGGGGCTGTGCACGTGTCCGATCTCTTCACTGCGGGGCTGTGCACACGTCCGATCTTTTCTCTGTGGGGCTGTGCACATGTCCGATCTTCTCTCTGTGGGACTGTGCACATGTCTGATCTTCTCTCTGTGGGGCTGTGCACACGTCCGATCTCTTCTCTGTGGAGCTGTGCACATGTTTGATCTTTTCTCTGTGGGGCTGTGCACATGTCCGATCTCTGCGGGGCTGTGCACGTGTCCGATCTCTTCTCTGCGGGGCTGTGCACATGTCCGATCTCTTCTCTGCGGGGCTGTGCACGTGTCCGATCTCTTCTCTGCGGGGCTGTGCACGTGTCCGATCTCTTCTCTGTGGGGCTGTGCACGTGTCCGATCTTTTCTCTGCGGGGCTGTGCACGTGTCCGATCTCTTCTCTGCGGGGCTGTGCACATGTTTAATCTTTTCTCTGTGGGGCTGTGCACGTGTCCGATCTTTTCTCTGTGGGGCTGTGCACATGTCCGATCTCTTCTCTGTGGGGCTGTGCACATGTCCGATCTCTTCTCTGTGGAGCTGTGCACATGTCCGATCTCTTCTCTACGGGGCTGTGCACATGTCCGATCTCTTCTCTGTGGGGCTGTGCACAAGTCCGATCTCTTCTCTGCTGGGCTGTGCACATGTCCGATCTCTTCTCTGCGGGGCTGTGCACATGTCCGATCTCTTCTCTGCGGGGCTGTGCACACGTCCGATCTCTTCTCTGCGGGGCTGTGCACGTGTCCGATCTCTTCTATGCGGGGCTGTGCACACGTCCGATCTTTTCTCTGTGGGGCTGTGCACGTGTCCGATCTCTTCCCTATGGGGCTGTGCACGTGTCCGATCTCTTCTCTATGGGGCTGTGCACGTGTCCGATCTCTTCTCTATGGGGCTGTGCACGTGTCCGATCTTTTCTCTATGAGGCTGTGAACGTGTCCGATCTCTTCTCTGCGGGGCTGTGCACGTGTCCGATCTTTTCTCTGCGGGCCTGTGCACATGTCCGATCTTTTCTCTGCGGGCCTGTGCACATGTCCGATCTCTTCTCTGCGGGGCTGTGCACGTGTCCGATCTCTTCTCTGCGGGGCTGTGCACGTGTCCGATCTCTTCTCTGTGGGGCTGTGCACGTGTCCGATCTTTTCTCTGCGGGGCTGTGCACGTGTCCGATCTCTTCTCTGCGGGGCTGTGCACATGTTTAATCTTTTCTCTGTGGGGCTGTGCACGTGTCCGATCTTTTCTCTGTGGGGCTGTGCACATGTCCGATCTCTTCTCTGTGGGGCTGTGCACATGTCCGATCTCTTCTCTGTGGAGCTGTGCACATGTCCGATCTCTTCTCTACGGGGCTGTGCACATGTCCGATCTCTTCTCTGTGGGGCTGTGCACAAGTCCGATCTCTTCTCTGCTGGGCTGTGCACATGTCCGATCTCTTCTCTGCGGGGCTGTGCACATGTCCGATCTCTTCTCTGCGGGGCTGTGCACACGTCCGATCTCTTCTCTGCGGGGCTGTGCACGTGTCCGATCTCTTCTATGCGGGGCTGTGCACACGTCCGATCTTTTCTCTGTGGGGCTGTGCACGTGTCCGATCTCTTCCCTATGGGGCTGTGCACGTGTCCGATCTCTTCTCTATGGGGCTGTGCACGTGTCCGATCTCTTCTCTATGGGGCTGTGCACGTGTCCGATCTTTTCTCTATGAGGCTGTGAACGTGTCCGATCTCTTCTCTGCGGGGCTGTGCACGTGTCCGATCTTTTCTCTGCGGGCCTGTGCACATGTCCGATCTCTTCTCTGCGGGGCTGTGCACACGTCCGATCTTTTCTCTGTGGGGCTGTGCACACGTCCGATCTTTTCTCCGTGGGGCTGTGCACACGTCCGATCTTTTCTCTGTGGGGCTGTGCACGTTCCGATCTTTTCTCTGTGGGGCTGTGCACACTTCCGATCTTTTCTCTATGAGGCTGTGCACACGTCCGATCTCTTCTCTGCGGGGCTCTGCACATGTCCGATCTTTTCTCTGCGGGGCTGTGCACATGTCCGATCTCTTCTCTGCGGAGCTGTGCACATGTCCGATCTCTTCTCTGTGGGGCTGTGCACACGTCCGATCTTTTCTCTGTCGGGCTGTGCACGTGTCCGATCTCTTCTCTATGGGGCTGTGCACGTGTCCGATCTCTTCTCTATGGGGCTGTGCACGTGTCCGATCTCTTCTCTGCGGGGCTGTGCACGTGTCCGATCTTTTCTCTATGAGGCTGTGCACATGTCCGATCTCTTCTCTGCGGGGCTGTGCACATGTCCGATCTTTTCTATGCGGGGCTGTGCACATGTCCGATCTCTTCTCTGCGGGGCTGTGCACATGTCCGATCTTTTCTCTGTGGGGCTGTGCACACGTCCGATCTTTTCTCTGAGGGGCTGTGCATACGTCCGAACTTTTCTCTGTGGGGCTGTGCACACGTCCGATCTTTTCTCTGTGTGGCTGTGCACGTGTCCGATCTTTTCTCTGTGGGGCTGTGCACGTTCCGATCTTTTCTCTGTGGGGCTGTGCACACGTCCGATCTATTCTCTATGAGGCTGTGCACATGTCCGATCTCTTCTCTGCGGGGATGTGCACATGTCCGATCTTTTCTCTGCGGGGCTGTGCACATGTCCGATCTCTTCTCTGCGGGGCTGTGCACAAGTCCGATCTTTTCTCTGTGGGGCTGTGCACACGTCCGATCTTTTCTCTGCGGGCCTGTATACGTGTCCGATCTCTTCTCTGCGGGGCTGTGCACGTGTCCGATCTCTTCTCTGCGGGGCTGTGCACATGTCCGATCTTTTCTCTGCGGGGCTGTGCACGTGTCCGATCTTTTCTCTGTGGGGCTGTGCACACGTCCGATCTCTTCTCTGTGGGGCTGTGCACATGTCCGATCTCTTCTCTGTGGAGCTGTGCACATGTCCGATCTCTTCTCTACGGGGCTGTGCACATGTCCGATCTCTTCTCTGTGGGGCTGTGCACAAGTCCGATCTCTTCTCTGTGGGGCTGTGCACAAGTCCGATCTCTTCTCTGTGGGGCTGTGCACACGTCCGATCTTCTCTCTGTGGGGCTGTGCACACGTCCGATCTTCTCTCTGCGGGGCTGTGCACACGTCCGATCTTCTCTCTGCGGGGCTGTGCAAGTGTCCGATCTCTTCTCTGCTGGGCTGTGCACGTGTCCGATCTTTTCTCTGCGAGGCTGTGCAAGTGTCCGATCTCTTCTCTGCGGGGCTGTGCACTTGTCCGATCTTTTCTCTGCGGGGCTGTGCACGTGTCCGATCTCTTCTCTGCGGGGATGTGCACGTGTCCGATCTCTTCTCTGCGGGGCTGTGCACGTGTCCGATCTCTTCTCTGCGGGGCTGTGCACGTGTCCGATCTTTTCTCTGCGGGGCTGTGCACGTGTCCGATCTTTTCTCTGCGGGGCTGTGCACGTGTCCGATCTTTTCTCTGCGGGGCTGTGCACGTGTCCGATCTCTTCTCTGCGGGGCTGTGCACGTGTCCGATCTTTTCTCTGCGGGGCTGTGCAAGTGTCCGATCTCTTCTCTGCGGGGCTGTGCACGTGTCCGATCTCTTCTCTATGGGGCTGTGCACGTGTCCGATCTTTTCTCTGCGGGGCTGTGCAAGTGTCCGATCTCTTCTCTGCGGGGCTGTGCACGTGTCCGATCTTTTCTCTGCGGGGCTGTGCAAGTGTCCGATCTCTTCTCTGCGGGGCTGTGCACGTGTCCGATCTTTTCTCTGCGGGGCTGTGCACGTGTCCGATCTCTTCTCTGCAGGGATGTGCACGTGTCCGATCTCTTCTCTGCGGGGCTGTGCACGTGTCCGATCTCTTCTTTGCGGGGCTGTGCACGTGTCCGATCTTTTCTCTGCGGGGCTGTGCACGTGTCCGATCTTTTCTCTGCGGGGCTGTGCACGTGTCCGATCTTTTCTCTGCGGGGCTGTGCACGTGTCCGATCTCTTCTCTGCGGGGCTGTGCACGTGTCCGATCTCTTCTCTGCGGGGCTGTGCACGTGTCCGATCTTTTCTCTGCGGGGCTGTGCACGTGTCCGATCTCTTCTCTGCGGGGCTGTGCACGTGTCCGATCTCTTCTCTGCGGGGCTGTGCACGTGTCCGATCTCTTCTCTGCGGGGCTGTGCACGTGTCCGATCTCTTCTCTGCGGGGCTGTGCACGTGTCCGATCTCTTCTCTGCGGGGCTGTGCACGTGTCCGATCTCTTCTCTGCGGGGCTGTGCACGTGTCCGATCTCTTCTCTGCGGGGCTGTGCACATGTCCGATCTCTTCTCTGCGGGGCTGTGCACATGTCCGATCTCTTCTCTGCGGGGCTGTGCACGTGTCCGATCTCTTCTCTGCGGGGCTGTGCACACGTCCGATCTTTTCTCTGTGGGGCTGTGCACGTGTCCGATCTCTTCTCTTTGGGGCTGTGCACGTGTCCGATCTTTTCTCTATGGGGCTGTGCACGTGTCCGATCTCTTCTCTATGGGGCTGTGCACGTGTCCGATCTTTTCTCTATGAGGCTGTGCACATGTCCGATCTCTTCTCTGCGGGGCTGTGCACGTGTCCGATCTCTTCTCTGTGGAGCTGTGCACATGTTTGATCTTTTCTCTGTGGGGCTGTGCACATGTCCGATCTCTGCGGGGCTGTGCACGTGTCCGATCTCTTCTCTGCGGGGCTGTGCACATGTCCGATTTCTTCTCTGTGGGGCTGTGCACATGTCCGATCTCTTCTCTGTGGGGCTGTGCACATGTCCGATCTCTTCTCTGTGGGGCTGTGCACATGTCCGATCTCTTCTCTGCGGGGCTGTGCACGTGTCCGATCTCTTCTCTGTGGAGCTGTGCACATGTTTGATCTTTTCTCTGTGGGGCTGTGCACGTGTCCGATCTTTTCTCTGTGGGGCTGTGCACACGTCCGATCTCTTCTCTGTGGGGCTGTGCACATGTCCGATCTCTTCTCTGTGGCACTGTGCACATGTCCGATCTCTTCTCTGCGGGGCTGTGCACATGTCCAATTTCTTCTCTGTGGGGCTGTGCACATGTCCGATCTCTTCTCTGTGGGGCTGTGCACATGTCCGATCTCTTCTCTGTGGGGCTGTGCACGTGTCCGATCTCTTCTCTGCGGGGCTGTGCACGTGTCCGATCTTTTCTCTGCGGGGCTGTGCAAGTGTCCGATCTCTTCTCTGCGGGGCTGTGCACGTGTCCGATCTTTTCTCTGCGGGGCTGTGCAAGTGTCCGATCTCTTCTCTGCGGGGCTGTGCACGTGTCCGATCTTTTCTCTGCGGCGCTGTGCACGTGTCCGATCTCTTCTCTGCGGGGATGTGCACGTGTCCGATCTCTTCTCTGCGGGGCTGTGCACGTGTCCGATCTCTTCTCTGCGGGGCTGTGCACGTGTCCGATCTTTTCTCTGCGGGGCTGTGCACGTGTCCGATCTTTTCTCTGCGGGGCTGTGCACGTGTCCGATCTTTTCTCTGCGGGGCTGTGCACGTGTCCAATCTCTTCTCTGCGGGGCTGTGCACGTGTCCGATCTCTTCTCTGCGGGGCTGTGCACATGTCCGATCTCTTCTCTGCGGGGCTGTGCACATGTCCGATCTCTTCTCTGCGGGGCTGTGCACATGTCCGATCTCTTCTCTGCGGGGCTGTGCACATGTCCGATCTCTTCTCTGCGGGGCTGTGCACACGTCCGATCTGTTCTCTGCGGGGCTGTGCACGTGTCCGATCTCTTCTCTGCGGGGCTGTGCACACGTCCGATCTTTTCTCTGTGGGGCTGTGCACACGTCCGATCTTTTCTCTGTGGGGCTGTGCACACGTCCGATCTCTTCTCTATGGGGCTGTGCACGTGTCCGATCTTTTCTCTATGAGGCTGTGCACGTGTCCGATCTCTTCTCTGCGGGGCTGTGCACGTGTCCGATCTTTTCTCTGCGGGGCTGTGCACGTGTCCGATCTTTTCTCTGCGAGGCTGTGCATGAGTCAGATCTTTTCTCTGTGGGGCTGTGCACATGTCCGATCTCTTCTCTGTGGGGCTGTGTACGTGTCCGATCTCTTCTCTGCGGGGCTGTGCACGTGTCCGATCTCTTCTCTGCGGGGCTGTGCACGTGTCCGATCTTTTCTCTGCGGGGCTGTGCACGTGTCCGATCTCTTCTCTGCGGGGCTGTGCATGTGTCCGATCTCTTCTCTGCGGGGCTGTGCACGTGTCGGATCTCTTCTCTGCGGGGCTGTGCACGTGTCCGATCTCTTCTCTGCGGGGCTGTGCACGTGTCCGATCTTTTCTCTGCGGGGCTGTGCACGTGTCCGATCTTTTCTCTGCGGGGCTGTGCACGTGTCCGATCTCTTCTCTGCGGGGCTGTGCACGTGTCCGATCTCTTCTCTGCGGGGCTGTGCACACGTCCGATCTTTTCTCTGTGGGACTGTGCACACGTCCGATCTTTTCTCTGTGGGGCTGTGCACACGTCCGATCTCTTCTCTATGGGGCTGTGCACATGTCCGATCTTTTCTCTATGAGGCTGTGCATGTGTCCGATATCTTCTCTGCGGGGCTGTGCACGTGTCCGATCTTTTCTCTGCGGGGCTGTGCACGTGTCCGATCTTTTCTCTGCGGGGCTGTGCATGTGTCCGATCTTTTCTCTGTGGGGCTGTGCACATGTCCGATCTCTTCTCTGTGGGGCTGTGCACGTGTCCGATCTCTTCTCTGCGGGGCTGTGCACGTGTCCGATCTCTTCTCTGCGGGGCTGTGCACGTGTCCGATCTTTTCTCTGCGGGGCTGTGCACGTGTCCGATCTCTTCTCTGCGGGGCTGTGCACGTGTCCGATCTCTTCTCTGCGGGGCTGTGCACGTGTCGGATCTCTTCTCTGCGGGGCTGTGCACGTGTCCGATCTCTTCTCTGCGGGGCTGTGCACGTGTCCGATCTTTTCTCTGCGGGGCTGTGCACGTGTCCAATCTTTTCTCTGCGGGGCTGTGCACGTGTCGGATCTCTTCTCTGCGGGGCTGTGCATGTGTCCGATCTCTTCTCTGCGGGGCTGTGCACGTGTCCGATCTTTTTTCTGCGGGGCTGTGCACGTGTCCGATCTCTTCTCTGCGGGGCTGTGCACGTGTCCCATCTCTTCTCTGCGTGGCTGTGCACATGTCCGATCTCTTCTCTGCGGGGCTGTGCACTTGTCCAATCTCTTCTCTGCGGGGCTGTGCACATGTCCGATCTCTGCGGGGCTGTGCACATGTACGATCTCTTCTCTGCGGGGCTGTGCACATGTCCGATCTCTTCTCTGCGGGGCTGTGCACATGTCCGATCTCTTCTCTGCGGGGCTGTGCACATGTCCGATCTCTTCTCTGCGGGGCTGTGCACATGTCCGATCTCTTCTCTGCGGGGCTGTGCACATGTCCGATCTCTTCTCTGCGGGGCTGTGCACATGTCCGATCTCTTCTCTATGGGGCTGTGCACATGTCCGATCTCTTCTCTGCGGGGCTGTGCACATGTCCGATCTCTTCTCTATGGGGCTGTGCACATGTCCGATCTCTTCACTGTGGGGCTGTGCACACGTCCGATCTCTTCTCTGTGGGGCTGTGCACACGTCCGATCTTCTCTCTGTGGGGCTGTGCACACGTCCGATCTCTTCTCTGTGGGGCTGTGCACATGTCTGATCTCTTCGCTGTGGGGCTGTGCACGTGTCCGATCTCTTCTCTGTGGAGCTGTGCACACGTCCGATCTTCTCTCTGTGGGGCTGTGCACACGTCCGATCTCTTCTCTGTGGGGCTGTGCACATGTCCGATCTCTTCTCTGCGGGGCTGTGCACGTGTCCGATCTCTTCTCTGTGGAGCTGTGCACATGTTTGATCTTTTCTCTGTGGGGCTGTGCACATGTCCGATCTCTTCTCTGCGGGGCTGTGCACGTGTCCGATCTCTTCTCTGCGGGGCTGTGCACATGTCCGATTTCTTCTCTGTGGGGCTGTGCACATGTCCGATCTCTTCTCTGTGGGGCTGTGCACATGTCCGATCTCTTCTCTGTGGGGCTGTGCACATGTCCGATCTCTTCTCTGCGGGGCTGTGCACGTGTCCGATCTCTTCTCTGTGGAGCTGTGCACATGTTTGATCTTTTCTCTGTGGGGCTGTACACGTGTCCGATCTTTTCTCTGTGGGGCTGTGCACACGTCCGATTTCTTCTCTGTGGGGCTGTGCACATGTCCGATCTCTTCTCTGTGGGGCTGTGCATATGTCCGATCTCTTCTCTGCGGGGCTGTGCACGTGTCCGATCTCTTCTCTGCGGGGCTGTGCACGTGTCCGATTTCTTCTCTGTGGGGCTGTGCACATGTCCGATCTCTTCTCTGTGGGGCTGTGCACATGTCCGATCTCTTCTCTGTGGGGCTGTGCACGTGTCCGATCTCTTCTCTGCGGGGCTGTGCACGTGTCCGATCTTTTCTCTGCGGGGCTGTGCAAGTGTCCGATCTCTTCTCTGCGGGGCTGTGCACGTGTTCGATCTTTTCTCTGCGGGGCTGTGCAAGTGTCCGATCTCTTCTCTGCGGGGCTGTGCACGTGTCCGATCTTTTCTCTGCGGGGCTGTGCACGTGTCCGATCTCTTCTCTGCGGGGATGTGCACGTGTCCGATCTCTTCTCTGCGGGGCTGTGCACGTGTCCGATCTCTTCTCTGCGGGGCTGTGCACGTGTCCGATCTTTTCTCTGCGGGGCTGTGCACGTGTCCGATCTTTTCTCTGTGGGGGCTGTGCACGTGTCCGATCTCTTCTCTGCGGGGCTGTGCACGTGTCCGATCTCTTCTCTGCGGGGCTGTGCACGTGTCCGATCTCTTCTCTGCGGGGCTGTGCACTTGTCCGATCTCTTCTCTGTGGGTCTGTGCACGTGTCCGATCTCTTCTCTGCGGGGCTGTGCACGTGTCCGATCTCTTCTCTGCGGGGCTGTGCACGTGTCCGATCTTTTCTCTGCGGGGCTGTGCACGTGTCCGATCTCTTCTCTGCGGGGCTGTGCACGTGTCCGATCTCTTCTCTGCGGGGCTGTGCACTTGTCCGATCTCTTCTCTGCGGGGCTGTGCACGTGTCCGATCTCTTCTCTGCGGGGCTGTGCACGTGTCCGATCTCTTCTCTGCGGGGCTGTGCACGTGTCCGATCTTTTCTCTGCGGGGCTGTGCACGTGTCCGATCTCTTCTCTGCGGGACTGTGCACGTGTCCCATCTCTTCTCTGCGGGGCTGTGCACATGTCCGATCTCTTCTCTGCGGGGCTGTGCACATGTCCGATCTCTTCTCTGCGGGGCTGTGCACATGTCCGATCTCTGCGGGGCTGTGCACATGTCCGATCTCTTCTCTGCGGGGCTGTGCACATGTCCGATCTCTTCTCTGCGGGGCTGTGCACATGTCCGATCTCTTCTCTTCGGGGCTGTGCACATGTCCGATCTCTTCTCTGCGGGGCTGTGCACATGTCCGATCTCTTCTCTGCGGGGCTGTGCACGTGTCCGATCTCTTCTCTGCGGGGCTGTGCACGCGTCCGATCTTTTCTCTGTGGGGCTGTGCACGTGTCCGATCTCTTCTCTATGGGGCTGTGCACGTGTCCGATCTCTTCTCTATGGGGCTGTGCACGTGTCCGATCTCTTCTCTATGGGGCTGTGCACGTTTCCGATCTTTTCTCTATGAGGCTGTGCACGTGTCCGATCTCTTCTCTGCGGGGCTGTGCACGTGTCCGATCTTTTCTCTGCGGGCCTGTGCACATGTCCGATCTCTTCTCTGCGGGGCTGTGCACATGTCCGATCTTTTCTCTGTGGGGCTGTGCACACGTCCGATCTTTTCTCTGTGGGGCTGTGCACACGTCCGATCTTTTCTCTGTGGGGCTGTGCACGTGTCCGATCTTTTCTCTGTGGGGCTGTGCACGTTCCGATCTTTTCTCTGTGGGGCTGTGCACACGTCCGATCTTTTCTCTATGAGGCTGTGCACACGTCCGATCTCTTCTCTGCGGGGCTGTGCATATGTCCGATCTTTTCTCTGCGGGGCTGTGCACATGTCCGATCTCTTCTCTGCGGGGCTGTGCACATGTCCGATCTCTTCTCTGCGGGGCTGTGCACATGTCCGATCTCTTCTCTGTGGGGCTGTGCACACGTCCGATCTTTTCTCTGTGGGGCTGTGCACGTGTCCAATCTCTTCTCTATGGGGCCGTGCACGTGTCCGATCTCTTCTCTATGGGGCTGTTCACGTGTCCGATCTCTTCTCTATGGGGCTGTGCACGTGTCCGATCTCTTCTCTGCGGGGCTGTGCACGTGTCCGATCTTTTCTCTATGAGGCTGTGCACATGTCCGATCTCTTCTCTGCGGGGCTGTGCACATGTCCGATCTTTTCTCTGCGGGGCTGTGCACATGTCCGATCTCTTCTCTGCGGGGCTGTGCACATGTCCGATCTTTTCTCTGTGGGGCTGTGCACACGTCCGATCTTTTCTCTGTGGGGCTGTGCACACATCCGATCTTTTCTCTGTGGGGCTGTGCACGTGTCCGATCTTTTCTCTGTGGGGCTGTGCATGTTCCGATCTTTTCTCTGTGGGGCTGTCCACACGTCCGATCTTTTCTCTATGAGGCTGTGCACATGTCCGTTCTCTTCTCTGCGGGGCTGTGCACATGTCCGATCTTTTCTCTGCGGGGCTGTGCACATGTCCGATCTCTTCTCTGCGGGGCTGTGCACACGTCCGATCTTTTCTCTGTGGGGCTGTGCACACGTCCGATCTTTGCTCTGTGGGGCTGTGCACACGTCCGATCTTTTCTCTGTGGGGCTGTGCACACGTCCGATCTTTTCTCTGTGGGGCTGTGCACGTGTCCGATCTCTTCTCTGTGGGGCTGTGCACACGTCCGATCTTTTCTCTGTGGGGCTGTGCACACGTGCGATCTTTTCTCTGTGGGGCTGTGCACGTGTCCGATCTTTTCTCTGTGGGGCTGTGCACGTGTCCGATCTTTTTTGATCAGACCGAATCAGTCTGAGGCCGGGTGTATACGATTCAAAAGTGGCAGCGCTTTGGACGCAGCGCATATTCCCTGTGCGTGTCTGCTACAGCCAAACAACTGCCGGCGATTGAACGCAGGTGAATCCGCATGTGATGACTGAGGGTGTGTGCATACGCTGCGGATTCTGCTGCGGAATGATCCGCGCGGATTTTGCAAAATCTGCAGGTCTTCTATCTGCGGATTAGCCTGCGGTTTTGCCCTGCGGTTTATCACCTCTACAATGGAGGAGATGGTAACCCGCTGCGGTTTCTTATCCGCAGTCGTTTATGATTTATCCACACTGCGGGGCTGGGATTCTCGGGCATGCGCAGTGGTGATCTGCGGCGCTCCGCCTCCCAGAAATCACTCCGCCTCCTTCCTACATTGCTTCGTCAGCCTTGTAATCGTCTGCCCGAAAATCCTAGCCCCGCAGTGTGGATAAATCATAAACGACTGCAGGGCGGGATCTCAGGCCGCGTGAGATCAAAGGCAGCCTGGTCACGTCGGGCAGCGCAAACTGCACATGCCCCCTAACATACAGTACAGCGCAGGCGCCAGAGTTTCAAAAGCAAACTAAAGAGGCGGCGCCAGGTCTGAAAGGAAGGATGGATGAGAGGCGTCTGGCAGAGGAGGAAAGTCCGGCCCACCTGACAAATTTCAGGTATTTTGGAACAACTTTATAAATGAATATTTCTGCGGTGGAACAGAAGCTAAGTAAAAGAGCCACCTTGACAGAATGCAGCATTAGTGCTACACAAGGTGGCTCTTTTACTTAAAAACGCCTGGAGGGGGTGACAGGTTCCCTTTAAGTGCACTGGGTTATGCAGTAGGACAATGATCCAAAACACAACAGCAAGTCCACCTCTGAACGGCTTAAGAAAAACAAAATTAAGACTTTTTGTGGACTAGTGAAAGTTCAGACCTTAATCTGACTGAAATGCTGTGGAATGACCTTAAAAAAGCGGCTCATGCTCAGAAACCCTCCAGTGTGGCTGAATTACAACAACTCTGCAAACATGAGTGGGCCAAATTTAATCCAGAGTGTTGCAAAAGAGTCATTGCCAGTTAGCGTAATCGCTTGATTGCATTTGTTGCCAGAGGTGTATCTAGGCTTTCTGGCACCCAGGGCAAGAATCCGGTTCAGCCCCTCCCCCTCCCTGGACACATGTGATTTGCACACTTTGTCATGTACCGACGAGCTGCTCTCCCTAATGCTCTCAATGTTCAGTAAAAAGCTGAGAGAAGCAGTAGAGAAGCTCGTTGTCACAGGACCATAAGTATGAAAATCGCATATGAGTGAAGTGTCCATGTGATGACTGCTGGAACCTGCAGAGCTGAATCCTGACATTGCAGCTTCTGAATTCTCACAACAAATGCACTGCACACTTTTAGGATTCTCCCGTACCAGTGGCAAGAGTACACGGTGATATATCAGCACAAGTATGTGATTTTTATACTTCTGGCCATATTCCGACTAGACGTGCCCGGCCTCGCTCTGTTCATTATCATTGAGTGAGGCCACACGTCTAGTCAGCATTTGACCGCATGTATGTAAATTACCGGAACGAGAGAATCCTAACAGCGTTCAGTGAGCACTGTGAGAATTCAGAAGTCTGCAGTCACATAGAATGACTGCAGACTCAGCACAAACCTGGACAACCCCTTTAATGCTCCTAACAAATAAAAACATGAGAATTAGTCAGTATCACAAATATTTACATCCAGGTACCTTATAGATGACGTCGTCTCTGGAGTCGTTCTCCTTTTCTTCTTGTCCAGACGCCATGATGAGTTTTCTCATCCACATCTTGTCTCTGCAGACTTCCATCTTCTCCGGTCTTCTGCAGCAAATCTCCACACGATGCATAAAAGATAGAAGTGTCATTATAATGCTCCTGAATAAAAATATCTGCAGTATTCTGTCACCTCCTACTATTCCATACTGTCTTCTCTAACATCCCCACGTTTACCATACTGTCTCCTCATATATTTACCACCTCACTATACTGTCTGCTCACACATTCCCCTGACTCCCCATACTGTGTCTGCACACATCCCATCACGCTCACTCCCCATACTGTGTCCACTTACATTTTCCCATCGCTACTCATACTGTGTCCACATACATTCACCCGTTCACTCCCCATACTGTCTGCACCCATCTCCCATACTGTTTCCTCATACATGCCTTCATACATACATACTCTTCATTGTGTTCTCAAATCTCCCCACACATTAAATCCCCCACATCCCCACTCCAAATCCCCACACACACATTAAGTACCCGCCATCCCCACTCCAAATCCCCACACACATTTAGTACCAGCCATCCCCACTCCAAATCCCCACACACACATTAAGTACCCCCATCCTCACTCCAAATCCCCCACACACATTAAGTACCCCCATCTCCACTCCAAATCCCCCATCCCCACTCCAAATCCCCCCACACACATTAAGTACCCCCATCCCCGCTCCAAATCCCCACACACACATTAAGTACCCCCATCCCCACTCCTAATCCCCCCACACACATTAAGTACCCCCATCCCCACTCCAAATCCCCACACACACATTAAGTACCCCCATCCTCACTCCAAATCCCCCACACACATTAAGTACCCCCATCCCCACTCCAAATCCCCCACACACACATTAAGTACCCGCCATCCCCACTCCAAATCCCCACACACATTAAGTACCCCTATCCCCACTCCAAAACCCCCACACACATTATGTACCCCTATCCCCACTCCAAAACACCCCCACACATTATGTTCCCCATCCCCACTCCAAATCCCCCCACACATGTTCTCCCATCACCACTCCAAATCCCCCCTATAATGTCCTCAGATTTCTGCCCCCCCATATGTTCCTCATATTTCTCCACCACATGCATCTGTCTGCACCCATCCAGCCCCCTGGCCTTGCTCCTCACACACTGTCCTCAATTTACTCCCCATACTCCCTCCCTATCCATGTGTCTGCAGCCATCCCCCAATCTCACACATCCCCTTACACTGAGTCACTACTCCATAGTGTCCCTGAACCCAACCATCCCTTCCTAGCCCCGAGCATGTCCTTACGTTTCCATAATTAATCTTCGGTGTCTTTGTAGGGTTGGTGGGCCGGACTGGGGGGTGGTCCCTCTTTTACCGCGCAGAGACGTAACAGAGACAATTTGGAGGCAGGTTTCGGTTGCAACAGGTCTAAGTTTTATTCTCTCGTCGTCCACCTGACGGTCTCTCAGCACACCGCAATTCTCTTCAAGGCCCTCTGGTTACAATACACTTTAACACACCGTACTCTTCACCAGGGACGTATATATACGTGCCGTCCCTTTTTGCTTATTGACACTTCTGACAGGTCCGTCACTGTGGCCGCCTTAGGCCCATAAATCAACAGTAATTTTACTGGTCAGACGTCTTCCGCAATACGGTATGTTTTACCTCTGTGCCTCGTCTATATTGCGGTCTTCGTGTCAGGACCACCCCCCTGACTTTCTCTCTCCTCAGTCCCCCTGGTTGGGTTTTCCTCACAGTGCCACAACTGTCACAGTGTCCTCATCACTGGAGCTCCCCCTGGGGACTGGAACTTTCTGGAACCCTCCTGTCAAATTTATATCTTTCCTGATTCCCTCTAACCCCGCCCCCCATGACCAACGGTTTCTTAAAGCCCTAAGCTGATGTCAAGTCCTATGCTCACACTCCTCCCTGCCCTCTAATGGTCAACCCAAGGTACTGCATGTCCACTACACTTTCCTAGCTGTTTCCCCACTGTAATAACTGACACCTGTCTAAACTGTGCAAACCTTCCTTTCTCTATTCTGACAAGTCCGTCCGTCCAGTCACCTTCCCTACACTCCCCCTTCCTTTGTCTATTGTCATCCTCCACAATCGTAATCCCTGCCTTCGTCATTCTGAAGTTTACCCTACCTTCTGTTGTCGGACCAGCTGTTGGGCCAAACCCACTACCCGCGGGGGGCCGAACCAAACCGGGAGCACCATGCTCCGAGCAGCCTACTGCTACTCGCCAGCGCGCACGCCACATGACAACGTCTTTCAAATTGGGCTAGGTACACCTGGATTCTCTTTCCGGCGTGTACCTTCCCCTACTCTCCCCTTTTGTCACCTTCCACTATCCGGTACGCCATGATCAAGGCCTTACACCTACCAGATCATTGTCGGCGTCCGCCTTCTTCCTTCAGGGGTGTCCGTGGTTTCAGGGACCTGACCTAGGACGACTGTCTTTCTCACGTCTTCCATCTCTTTGCCTTTCTTTTGGTTACACGTCATGGTCGGCGTCTCGGTCTCCCAGACCTTCTCAACACATAGACCCCTTTGGATCTCACACTTCCCTTTGGTCGCTCAGACCCTCTCTTACCCGGACCTGTTGCATTTTCTTGTGCATATTATACATCAAAACAACTTTACAATATCACATGTACCCCATTTTTACATTTTTTTTTTCTTTTTACTAGTGCTTTAAAACCAACATATAATAGAACATAAACATAGCAGATTTTCTCCCCCTTCCTTTGACCTGGACACTCCCTCTCTTCCTCATATCCCCGCTTTGTCAGGCTAACAAGTAAACGTAGACTATCCTGTAAGAGGAACATAGAAAAACAAAAATAGAAACCACAGATAAACTACATTTTTTTTTAAAAATCTGAACGCGAACTGTCCTTATGACCTGCACAACGGTGCAACGAACTCCCGACAGTCCAATTCACTTTCCAGTGACTGGTAGCAAGTAATCCCCACAGCAGTGGAGCTCCTGGGATACAGGGAGTGTCCTACAGTTCTTCCTATGGGGGCTGGTGTTCTTCAGGCTCCGCGAGCACAGCTACTGCATAGTAGCCGTGGGGGCAATACTCCTTGTAATAGGATACTAAGTCCCCCTCCTGCAAGGCCCGGCCATGACGGACAGAAGCAACGTTAATATAAACCTTCTGGCCGGTCACAAGATCTCGTATGAACCCGTATCCTCTGGGTATGTTCGTATACACGAGCCGTCCCAGGGACCGTGTGGCTGCCATGCCGGCCTCTCCTTTGGTATGAAGCAAGTTCCACACCTCCTGCTCCCGGGCTTTCTTTTTCTTTATAACCTCCGCGACACAAACGGAGGGTCCGGCATAGGCCCCGGAGTCCGATGGGCGGGACCTAACCGAGGGTGCTGGCGGAGCAGAGGCGGCTGATGATGTCTGTGGCCCAGCAGCCGCTGGGCCCGGGTGGCGAGCAGGGACAGCCGTATTTCTCGCCGAACGGGCCACAAGAACCGACACATAGGCTGCAGCCGGCATAGCCGCGGCCGCAGGGTGGGCCGCATCCGGGGCTTCAGCCGGAGCCGGTATAGCAGAAGTAATGGCCGGCTTCGGGGAAGATGTCACTTCTGGCAGGGGGACGCAACAGCGTCTTCTGGCGACACCAAGCGTGGCGTCACCGGGCTGGGTGGCTCAGGATTAGCGGCAGAGGCCCCGCTCAGCTCCGCGTAGACCGTAGGGCCTTCCCTGATCAGGCTCTCCGGGACACAGGATGCCGCGGGCTGCGGCTGAATGGTGGGGGCCGCTTGCGGAGCCACTGATGGGACCGGGGGAACTCTCACCTTCCCCGGCATCGTGGCCTCCGTCACGTTATCACGCGGCTCCTCCCGCAGTCTCCACTCTTCACCCCGCCGTCTGACGGGGCTAGCCTCCAGGCTCAGGAGCTCCACAGGCAGGTTCCCTGCTGGTATCTTCAGTGGCCACTCCGCTGGCTCCGCAATGGCTCCACTCCTCCGCTCAGCATCCAGCTTCCTGCCCGTGACTCTAAGGAGGACGTTTTCTGACGTGACTCGACCTCCCAGCGCCACCGCCACTCCAGGCGCCCGATGCCCCGACATCCACAGCGCCGCATATCGTCCGATGGGCAGCACTCGAATGGCGCCAGACAGCCGCAGCCAAAATTTTCCTCTATGCCACTCCTTCTGCGGGGTGGGGCGTCAGCAGGCCTTTCCACCCACTTGTCAGGGTCCCGTATGTGAGGGCGTCGGCCTCCTGGTACATATTGCTGTCCCCAGGGATATGTAGGAGGGGGCCCAAGTCCATTGGGGACAACGGCAAACACCTGGATCTCTCCTCTGCGCTGAAGTAGCACCGCCATCTTCCTCCAGACCTGGTACTGCCCCGGATCCTCTGCTGGCAACGCAGATGCGCCACAGCGCTCCCAATTTGTAATCCACAGGTTGGTAATTTGTAATCCACAGGTGTTTATAATCCAGTCCACCACAGTGCAGTCCAAGTCCATTTCCATTCCTCAGAGGCAGGCCTGCCGCAGAAGATAGCGTATTAGCGGCGTTGATCCTGCTGACTACGCCAAGTGTAGGGTTGGTGGGCCAGACTGGGGGGTGGTCCCTCTTTTACCACGCAGAGACGTAACAGAGACAATTTGGAGGCAGGTTTCGGGTGCAACAGGTCCAAGTTTTATTCTCTCGCCGTCCACCTGACGGCCTCTCAGCACACCGCAATTCTCTTCAAGGCCCTCCAGTTACAATACACTTTAACACACTGTACTCTTCACCAGGGACGTATATATACGTGCCATCCCTTTTCACTTATTGACGCTTCTGACAGATCCGTCACTGTGGCCGCCTTAGGCCCGTAAATCAACAGTAATTTTACTGGTCAGACGTCTTCCTCAATACGGTATGTTTTACCTCTGTGCCTCGTCTATATTGCGGTCTTCGTGTCAGGACCACCCCCCTGACTTTCTCTCTCCTCAGTCCCCCTGGTTGGGTTTTCCTCACAGTGCCACAACTGTCACAGTGTCCTCGTCACTGGAGCTCCCCCTGGGGACTGGAACTTTCTGGAACCCTCCTGTCAAATTGATATCTTTCCCGGTTCCCACTAACCCCGCCCCCCATGACCAACGGTTTCTTAAGCCCTAAGCTGATGTCAAGTCCTATGCTCACACTCCTCCCTGCCCTCTAATGGTCAACCCAAGGTACTGCACGTCCACTACACTTTCCTAGCTGTTTCCCCACTGTAATAACTGACACCTATCTAAACTGTGCAAACCTTCCTTTCTCTAGTCTGACAAGTCAGTCCGTCCGTCAGGTCACCTTCCCCACATCTTCAGCTCCAATACCTCGTCTGGAGCTGGAGCCCTTACCACCAACCGCAATGCTGCCTCACTGCCTCTGTCTTTGCCTCTGAAGAACCGGCGTGTGACGTCAGCAGCGTGATCATGTGACCTGATCACGCTGCTGGCGCTTCACTGATGCGGAAGTGCCGGCGGCGGTCAGGGCTTACATCAACAAATGAGTCACGTGTACTAGCGTCTGACACCTGAAGACGCTAGTACACCAAGTCACCGACCGACGCGTAGCACTTTCTCTGAGCCGGCTGTCAGTTTGACAGCCGGCTCAGAGAACGGGAGAATCCCAGTGTGGGGTCGGCAAAATGTTGCCAACAGCCTCCTCGGACGGCCGCATCAGGCGGCCTGATGGCGCCCCTCTGTCGGCTGCGCCCGGGGCACACGCCTCGGCTGCCCCCCCCCGGATACACCTCTGGTTGTCGCTTCTAAGGGTGGCCCATCCAGTTATTAGGTTTAAGTTGCAATCAGTTTTTCACACAGGGCCCCATAGGTTTGGATTTCTGTTTTCCCTTAATAACAAAGACCTTTATTTACAAAACTGCATTTTTTGTGATATATTTTTGTCTAATATTAACATTTGTTTGGTGTTCTGAAACATTTAAGTGCAACAAACCTGCAAAAGAATAGGAAATCAGAAAGGGAGCCAAGCAGTTTTTCATACAACTGTATGTATGCAATCACAATCAGTACCATAGCTACCGGGGGGGGGGGCAGAGGGGGCGGTCGCCCCGGGCCCCGTACTCTGAGGAGGCCCACCTGGAGCTACCGCTACTGTAACTGTATCAGCGTGTGCAGCATGCCAATGCAGTTACATTCTGCGGGAGAGCAGGGATAATCAATATCCCTGCATTACCACCCAGCCGCTATGGGGCCCCTGAGCAGGCAGGGGGGTTCGTTGCCAGCAGTGCTCCCCCCCCGGTCATCGCAAGTTCAACTGTATTGGCTAGATGGCGATACAGCTGACCACATTAATAAGAGAGGGAGTATTACGCACTTTATCCCATCATCCCCTTGTCAGTGTCTGACGTCACTGACACAGACACTGACGGGTTGTGATGACGTCGCTACTCGGAGCCCACGGTTCGGAGATGTGCATGTGATTGGAGCAGCAGACAAGCAAGGTGAGTATTGGATTTATTGTTTTTATAGGGTGTATTATACTATAGAGTCTGACTGTCTTCCTATGGGGGGTGCATTATAATACAGAATCTGCCTGTGGGGGGTGCATTATACTATAGAGTCTGCCTATGGTGGATGCATTGTACTATAGAGTCTGCCTATACGGGGTTGCTTTATACAATATAGAGTCTGCCTATGGGGAGTGCTTTATACTAAATAGAATGTGTTAGGCGTCGGATTTCTGAGACTGCAGAAAAGGAATCCAGAGCCGTACATCCAGCGGTCTCCCACTCCCCTCTGACCGCTCAGGCACCTGCACAGCAATCTTGGCGATCCAGGCGTCCTGCTCAGACCCGCTCTCTGGGTCCGGATGTTGCTGCCACCTCTGGTACAGCAAAGGTAGCGCAACATGCTTTGCAGGGAACCGCTCCAGAGGCTAAGTTCTCTCGTCATGCTACTGGGCATGCACGCAAGATGACTTCTCAGTGGAGATCGGGGGTCACATGCTCAGGTCCTGCTTCGGATCTGATTGGGCCTTCTTTGAAGACTGGAAGGTCCCGGAAGCGCATGGCTATAAAAAGCCTGCATGGTGGCTCGGCCATGCGCTAGTGTAGACTATATCTGCTAAGTATGAATGGTGACGGATGCATGTGTCTAGTGACTGACTTATTTGAAACCCCTACCCTCTGATATTACGAATGTGGACAGAGTGTTTGTATTAGTCAGCGCCAGGTAGCGGCAGCTATGCGCCACTGTGATCACCGCACATTATGCTAGCGTCCGACGGTGTCCGGTTCCCCGGCATTGTCGTTTAGCGGCAGAAGTTTCCGCCGGGCTGAAGTCAGCAGCACCTTTTGGCGTTCGTGGCTGCGACACCACACGCCGGCTGGTCCTGTGAAGTTAACAGGTCCAGCGTCTACCCCTTATTTACATTAGGGCGTCTCTGTGTCTTAACAGAGTCTGTCCTATGCACCTCGGGTGACGTTAACCCGAGCGCAGTACTCCGCCATCTAGCGAGTCTGTCTTTACCCAGCAGCGGTTCTTACATCTACCGCACGGTGGACCCCAGGCGGCGAACGCACTTCCTATAATTTATATTGGGTGCGTTCCGCCGTCCCTAACAGTATGTCTATGAGGAATGCATTATACTATATAGAGTGTACCTATGGAGGGTGCATTACACAATATAGAGTTTGCATATGGGGGTGCATTATACTACAGAGTCTGCCTATGGGGGTGGATTATACTATAGAGTCTGCCTATGGATGGGTGCATTATACTATACAGTCTGCCTATGGGGAGTGCATTATAGTATATAGTCTGCCTATGGGGAGTGCATTATACAGTATAGAGTGTTATGATATGGGTCACCGAGGAGGATAGCAGGCCCAGGCTAAGCCACAGAAAACCAGAGAGGTTGGGAACTAAGCGTATTGCAGACCCCTGATCCTATCCACACAACTAGCAGAAGCCGTGGAGCGTACCTACGATGATCCTAGACGCCTCAGCACAGCCGGAGAGCTAACAGCCTAAAGCAAGAAAGGGGCAAGTGATGGGGCCCACTCTGACTAGACAGGAAAGGAAAGACACTGTCTGCCATCACACAAAAAAACTGCAAAAAGTCCAACACGTCTGATGCACAAAAACACTGAAGTCACACGACTTCGCCCCCACTATATCAGCATTCTGGTATATTCTGAAAGCAAAGCAAAAAGAGACCAATATAACAGGGGACAAAACAAACTGGCACAAGCAGTAACATATGGACGGTGATTCAGCACAGCCCCAACCGGAGCTGGCTGACCCGCACAAAGCAGATATAGACATAACCAGATCAAATGTAAACAGAATAGCAAATGAACCACTTAGCTTAACCATGCAGGGACAGTGTAAAAAATGCGTATCATGTATAATACTCAGGACTAGTTACCAGATGACAATGCTCTTATAAAAAAATGTAGTGGTTTATTTGGATTCTTCTATCAAAGAAAAGATTATTACAGAAAAACATAAAAAGAGGTACATGATTATAAAGAGAGATTGTCCATTTGTTCATAGATCCTTCATTCCCGGAGCTCTGAAAAAGGCCTCTGTCTTGTAGTACGCAGCTTCTATGATGTCACCTATGGTGATTAGGTTACATACCAGCTGTCCATTCAATGTTGTGTCCGAGCAGAGATGACTCCTCAAGTGTGTCTCATGGTGGTGAAGGAGAGAGCGAGCGCCCCCTAGAGTAAGCCCCCACCTTAAATATACATCTTTCAAAGCATGTGGTCTCTACATATGGAGTTGTCTTTTACCATGAGCTAACCTTACAAAAATAACACATGCAGTGTCAGCTGAAGGCACTGTTCAATACAGAATTGTAATAAGAAATGCATATCCAAATTATTAATATTTAACAATTCCCTTTTGAGGGTGAAAGACATTAATTGGAACCCTCAAAATATAATGAAATCTTTCTTCTTTTTTAGACAAAATAATTTAATATCAATAATAATATCAGATTATTGTTATACGTACTCAATGACATAATTGATGTGAATTCATGTTATGGTAAGCGGTGAACAATATTCATATAAAATATGTATAATTATACTTCCCTAAATCTAAATTGAAGCATCTCAGGTCTAGTCATCATCATCCAGGTCTAGTCATCATCATCCGATGTCCTCTGGTCTTCATTTTGATGTCTGCACGTGAAGTACAGTATTCAGATGTACGGGACATCTTGTTCTCCGGGATCCATTTTTGTGCTTGCGACGCCATTTTGTTGTTTACGAGTTAAATTTTGTAACTTAACTAGATGAAAGTTCACGGCTGTTATGAAACCAGACTGTTCCAGCTTGTACAAGATATGAGATATGAGATGAGACCCTAAAAGAATGTGCTATTCTATTCTCTACGTCACGTAACTAGGGACATTTATGTAGTTTCCAGTTTTCTTGCAATATTATTGGCTTATAAAGTGAAGCATTACCATGATGTTATTGGTAGTTGAAAACTTTGCATAATTAAGCAAAATATTATAAAAGTAGTGACAAAAATAAAGGGGCTTAGTGATCTGTCTCGATCCTCCCGTAAAGAGACCCCCGTCTCCGTGTGGTCATTTGAGTTGCTAGCAACACTCTGTGGATTAATTTGGAAATCACTGGCTCAACCGTGAAGGGTTAATTTAGCCCTCTCTAAATAGCTACCTCAACAGTTTTGGCACCCAACGTGGGGCGCCCAAACAGGGACGCCTCTGCCCTCGGAGGACAACAAGAGAAAGGACCCTCGGACCGGACACAGGTGCTGGAAAATTGGGACTGATCATCCCACACAACAACCACAGTAAGTTGGCAGTTATACTGTTCAGACTGACCGTTGGTGTGGTTTTCCAGTGCTTGTTGCTGCAAAGAGGATCTGAGGTTTGTCCCCGTGGTGGGGTGATTCATGGGTGGAATCATATAGAGGTGCAGTCCCGTTGGGGGCCTAGTGCTCGAACCGTACCTTATAAGGGACGGACACCCCGGATTGACCAGTGATTGTGACACTCTTTATAGTCAAAATTTCCTGAATTCCTGATCATTGTTAGTAATCAGGCGTGGTCATGTGATCGAAGATGGGTAGGATACGTAACTCAGATATATATATATATATATAACCAGAGGGAACCGGAGGGATAGTCTGAGACGCCCTCCTCCTTTCACTGAGTATCGCAAATTTTGGGCTTCCCAGAGGGGGTTGACCCAGTGGAACAAACTGAGACGGCCGCTCCAGTATTGTGCACAACTGTAGTAAGGATATTTAGCTCTAAATGAGAGAATCCGTGGAAGGAACAGAAGAATTTTGTGGCTTGGCACATGAATTGTGTGACGAAGGTGTTAGGAAGAACAGAGACAGTGAATTCTGATTTTCTGTTACTGCTATGTTGAAGAAGGAAAAATTGTCTATTATTATGGCAAAGACGGGATGTATTGTGGTTCAAGAAAATGACAGTGGTGTGAAAATTGAGGAAGTGATTAAAGAAGAAACGGATATCGGGACTAATATGTCAAGCAAAAAATGGTTAAAAGTGATGATTTAAAAGAAGAGGTCTCCCTGCTAGATGATAATTGTATAAGGAGACCTGGAGACGCTGACGGTATCTATTATCATCCACCGCTAGCCTCAGTCCCCGCTATGCCTAATATTGCTAGTGGTTATGAGTATACTCCCTTCACCCCATCCCAAATAGACACCCTTTGCAATCAATTACCCAATCCAGAGACTTCCCCCATGACTTTCTACAGGCAAATGGCAGCAAATCGCGAGATTTATTCCACTCCCTGAAGAGATCTATTACACATACTTTGAGTAAAAGTTGGGGAGGGGTATTTTCCAATTATTGAGGGTGGCATAATGTATAATGTGAATCTGGATGGGGAAACCTAGTAGAGTGGTGTTGATTTCTGCAATGCTTTAAAGGTTTGGGCACAAGATAAATTAGCGAACCAAGCTCTCTCTCTCTCACAGATGTCACACAGGCCAAGGGGGAGACTGCCGAGAAGTTCTATGGGCGTCTTATGGTGGTATTTAGAGATCTGGGATTCTCACTGTATAATGAAGCCCATACACATCTTTTTGTGGCAGCTTTGATGTCCGGCCTCAGACCCGAATTGCAAGAGGCAATAATTTCAGTTAGACCCGAATTGCAAGAGGCAATAATTTCAGTTAGACTTGACGTTGAGAATTCCACTCCGGACAATGCATTGAAAGTAATAAAAAGTTTTCAGAAGACTTTAACCCGCTCTGTTCAGCAGAGAGAGAGGAAAAAAAAAGCAAGCTAGCAGCCAGCAGCTGCTCCAGCCCCCACCATTGTGCCCAGCGCGGCTGCA
Organism: Dendrobates tinctorius; assembly: GCF_039654945.1. Classification (NCBI taxonomy): domain Eukaryota; kingdom Metazoa; phylum Chordata; class Amphibia; order Anura; family Dendrobatidae; genus Dendrobates; species Dendrobates tinctorius. The sequence goes on along the minus strand of NW_027361844.1, from coordinate 4,101,855 downwards.
AGTACACAGTCCCTTATCAGTATCAGTGTGCCCTTCAGCCCACACAGCAAACTCTGGCCCCCCCAGACTTCAGCTACTGCGAACCTTGCTCCTCAGCCCCTCCCTGCTAATGCTGGTGCTGTGCCAGACTCGGACACTTTCAGAGAAATTGTTATACTCCTGTTTTAATCGGGGTAGATGGCAGACCCAATTAATATACTTTTAAAAACCCCATAAAACCCTTCCCCGAGGTTACTGTTCAGTTCGTGATCTCTCCCACATGTCCAGTAAATTTACTAGGAGCAGATTTATTATCACAGTTATGCTCAAGAATACAATTCCAAGATGATGGTCAGATGGTTCTTATGTTATATAATCCATATGTAGATGAAGACAGTGAGGAAATCTGTATTTTGCATGCCTTTCCCACAGTTATGCCACAAGGGGCACAAAACAGTCCCAACCAGTTTGCAAAAAAAAAAAAATATGAGCGAGTGTCTTTTGCCATTGTTGCCATTGTTAGCCTCCTCAAGCATCTGGCAGCACTGAACTGTCGGATTTCGGCCTCGAAACTTCAGTTCTGCCTTGGTCAAGTGATATTCTTGGGTCACTGTCTCCTTCAGGGTGCCAGACACCTCGCAGAAGAAAGAAAAATAGCTGTCAGCTCCCATCCTTTCCCAAAAGATGAAACTGAACTCCAGCGTTTTCTTATGCACTTATTGTTGTCAGTGGATACCGGATGCATCCCGCATAATGCAACCCCTTTACAATGCCTTGAATGACGGTATAATGAATTATAAGGAAAGATGGCAGTGATGAGGATTACCTCCAATATGACTGTTCCCAACTTCTGACTGAAGAAACAGCTACTCCACCAAATGTCAGTGAGAATCCACTCCCAAATCCCAATCTGGTGTTATACATGGATGGTTCAAGATATGCTGACGAGTTTGGTAGATTCCACACGGGATATGCTGTTACCACAGAGGACACTGTAGTGCACGCAGCTGCGCTCCCGCCCACACAGTCAGCACAAGAAGCAGAACTCCAGGCTCTGTCTACTGCATGTACTTTCGCCAAGAACAGACGGGCTAATATATACACGGACTCACGGTATGCATTTGGTATTGCTCACGATTTTGGGGATCTATGGGCCAATCGAGGGTTTATTACTACTGCCAGAACCCCAGTGAAAAATGGTGAAGCTGTTAAAACCCTCATGGATTCGATCAAATTACCAACTCAGGTGGCTATTATCAAAGTTAAGGTGCATGGTCCTAGGACCAGTCCATAGACTGTTGGCAACGGAAGCACGGACTAGAACCCTTGTATGACGGTCCCTATCAAGTTCTCCACATCACCCAACAAGCCAATAGCAAATAAAGGGGCATTATGTTTTGGTTTTTTGCATTTTCCATATTATTATTGGTAGAAGTTAAAGTTAAAAGACATTCAAAGACTCAGAGATCAATACGATAAAGACAATGATCGTAATAAGCACAGTTGGTGGTCAGACACCTTCTCCTTTCTCAATCCAGCCAATTGGTTTAAGGCAATTGGGGGCTGGATAGCTGGGATCTTACAAAGCTTGTTACACATTGCTGCCTGTATCCTTGTTGTATATGTGATACTAAAACTTGTTCTTTGGTGTATTTCTGTATGTATTAGGAAATTCTGCACTAAGACAGCTAATGATGATACCAAAGGCGTCGTTGCCCCTGCTCTTCTCTGCACCAATCTCAAAAGGCTACTTGATGAAGATGTTGAAGCCAAGCACATGGCTACCTACAAAAGATCTCCACCACCGTTATCAAAAGTTGTTATTTGTGAATTGCAGTATACAGGGGGGACGGGTGCGCCGCGACAGCCATGACTGGTAACACGGCATCAGTCATGTGAAGACCAGTACCCCTCAAGCTGTTAGCTTGCGATAGCACCTCTGATGCTGCATTTGTGTTAAAATTTATCTAGGGGGGAATTGTGAAGTACAGTATTCAGATGTACAGGACATCTTGTTCTCCGGGATCCATTTTTGTGCTTGCGACGCCATTTTGTTGTTTACGAGTTAAATTTTGTAACTTAACTAGATGAAAGTTCACGGCTGTTATGAAACCAGACTGTTCCAGCTTGTACAAGATATGAGATGAGACCCTAAAAGAATGTGCTATTGTTCTATTCTCTACGTCACGTAACTAGGGACATTTATGTAGTTTCCGGTTTTCTTGCAATATTATTGGCTTATAAAGTGAAGCATTACCATGATGTTATTGGTAGTTGAAAACTTTGCATAATTAAGCAAAATATTATAAAAGAAGTGACAAAAATAAAGGGGCTTAGTGATCTGTCTCGATCCTCCCGTACAGAGACCCCTGTCTCCGTGTGGTCATTTGAGTTGCTAGCAACACTCTGTGGATTAATTTGGAAATCACTGGCTCAACCGTGAAGGGTTAATCTAGTCCTCCCTAAATAGCTACCTCAACATTCTGTCTTCTTCTTGGTTCTTTTAAAGCACAGTTATTTCCTATTATAATTCCTTTCAGATAGCTTATAGATGTTGTAGGAATCGTGTCGTGTGTCAAATCAAAGTCCATAAATTCAAATGTTGATAAGAAAACAAAGTCCATAGATGAAATGTAGCTTTAATATCTGTGCAGTGTCACCTTTAAAAAAACCTGGACTTACATTGGCTCGCCTTGGATATTTCTGGAATCCTTCGACACTGGTCTTTCAACAGGTGTGACATCTTTGGTCAGTAAAGCAAGGGTTAAAATGACTCTTCCTTGCTAAACATAGCACCATAACAAGTCCTTTAGTCCTAATGCACAGGACACATGTCAGGGTTGTAGCTTCCTGACAATTACCTTCATTGTTCACCAGCTTTTCATTGAAGCTTTACAGGTGATTGAAACCACTGGAACTTGATAAGAACATGATAACACAGTTCATCTCAGCATCATAGGATCATCGTCCTCTGGTTGTCAGGTTAGACACTTTAATTGTGACTGTCAGTGGTGGATACTGCACTTGTGACTGTCAGTGGTGGATACTGCACTTGTAATTGACACAGCCTATTACTCAGAAATCATAGCTTTGTTACCTTCTGGGACTCCTGGATCGCATTCTTCTTCTTGCAACTGATAAGAATCAATTTAATTTAGCAATATGAAAAGTCTTTATTAACGTAATTTCAGTATCTTGCTTGAAGTCTTCATTCCCTATTCTATACCAAATCTGGTAATTTTCCTAACCTATAATATCACAGCGTACCATAGCAATCAGTAATATCCATATAATTATCAGAATTTGTACCATATATGGATTTCGATATTTAGAATAATAATAAAATAATACCATATTTTTCCGACCATAAGACGCACTTTTTTCCCCCAAAATTTTGGGGGAAAGTGGGGGGTGCGTCTTATGGTCGCAATATACTAACCTACGGTGCGGTGGTGGCTGCGGGCGGGGCTCTGCGGTGTGGTGGTGGCAGTGGGCGGGGCGGTGCGGGGGTGGCAGCGGGCTGTGCTCCAGTGCAGGGGCGGTGGCTCCACCGGCATTTCCTCGCAGCCCGGAGGCCCCCGCACATCCCTTGCTGGCCGCGCCGCCATGTTGCGGTGGCCTCCGGGAACATGGACGCCGGAAAGAAGGCTGCCGGTCCAGGGATGGCGCACGCGCGGGTTCAGATCTCGTCCCGAGATCTCGGGGGACGAGATTCAAATCGGCAATGAGATCTCGGGACGAGATCTGAAACCGCGCATGCGCCGTCCCCGGACCGGAGGCCATCTTTCCGGCGTCCATGTTCCCGGAGGCCGCCGCAACATGGCGGCCAGCAAGGGATGTGCGGGGGCCTCCGGGCTGCGAGGAAATGCCGGCGGAGCCGCCGCCCCTGCACCGGAGCACAGCCCGCCGCCACCCTCACCCCGCAGAGCCCACCTGCCCCAGCTCAGCACAGGCCACCTGCCCCAGCAAAGCTGCCCCAGCACAGCACAGCTGCCGCTGCCCCAGCACAGCCCACCTGCCCCAGCCCCAGCGCAGCTGCCCAAGCACAACCAACCTGCCCCAGCACAGAGCTGCCACCGCACGAGCCTGGACCACACTGAATGACCCCTGTGACTACTCCACCTGTGCCGGATCCCTTCCCAGGTAAGCTGAATTCGGACTGTAAGATGGACCCCCATTTGACACATTATTTTTTTCCCTATTTTCCTTCTGAAAATTGGGGTGCGTCTTATGGTCCGGTGCATCTTATAGTCCGAAAAATACGGTAAGTGATAATACATTATTAACCGTATTCTTCATGTGATAAAAAAAAGTTCTATGTCATAGGTGTAATTACCTTTTTTTAACCCATAGGTGTCAGTGTGTTTTATGTAACA